>NC_072444.2:60227500-61477500 GCF_028878055.3 Symphalangus syndactylus
CATTCCCTTTGAAAACTGGCACAAGACAGGGATGCCCTCTCTCACCACTCCTATTCAACATAGTGCTGGAAGTTCTGGCCAGGGCGATCAGGCAGGAGAAGGAAATAAAGGGTATTCAATTAGGAAAAGAGGAAGTCAAATTGTCCCTGTTTGCAGATGACATGATTGTATATCTAGAAAACCCCATCATCTCAGCCCAAAATCTCCTTAAGCTGATTAGCAACTTCAGCAAAGTCTCAGGATACAAAATCAATGTACAAAAATCACAAGCATTCTTATACACCAATCACAGACAACCAGAGAGCCAAATCATGAGTGAACTCCCATTCACAATTGCTTCAAAGAGAATAAAATACCTAGGAATCCAACTTACAAGGAATGTGAAGGACCTCTTCAAGAAGAACTACAAACCACTGCTCAATGAAATAAAAGACGATACAAACAAATGGAAGAACATTCCATGCTCATGGGTTGGAAGAACCAATATCGTGAAAATGGCCATACTGCCCAAGGTAATTTATAGATTCAATGCCATCCCCATCAAGCTACCAATGACTTTCTTCACAGAATTGGAAAAAACTACTTTAAAGTTCATATGGAACCAAAAAACAGCCCGCATCGCCAAGTCAATCCTAAGCCAAAAGAACAAAGCTGGAGGCATCACGCTACCTGACTTCAAACTATACTACAAGGCTACAGTAACGAAAACAGCATGCTACTGGTACCACAACAGAGACATAGATCAATGGAACAGAACAGAGCCCTCAGAAATAATGCCACATATCTACAACTATCTGATCTTTGACAAACCTGACAAAAACAAGAAATGGGGAAAGGATTCCCTATTTAATAAATGGTGCTGGGAAAACTGGCTAGCCATATGTAGAAAGCTGATACTGGATCCCTTCCTTATACCTTATACAAAATTAATTCAAGATGGATTAAAGACTTAAATGTTAGACCTAAAACCATAAAAACCCTAGAAGAAAGCCTAGGCAATACCATTCAGGACATAGGCATGGGCAAGGACTTCATGTCTAAAACACCAAAAGCAATGGCAACAAAAGCCAAAATTGACAAATGGGATCTAATTAAACTAAAGAGCTTCTGCACAGCAAAAGAAACTACCATCAGAGTGAACAGGCAACCTACAGAATGGGAGAAAATTTTTGCAACCTACTCATCTGACAAAGGGCTAATATCCAGAATCTACAATGAACTCAAACAAATTTACAAGAAAAAAACAAACAACCCCATCAAAAAGTGGGCGAAGGACATGAACAGACACTTCTCAAAAGAAGACATTTATGCAGCCAAAAAATACATGAAAAAATGCTCATCATCACTGGCCATCAGAGAAATGCAAATCAAAACCACACTGAGATACCATCTCACACCAGTTGGAATGGCCATCATTAAAAAGTCAGGAAACAACAGGTGCTGGAGAGGATGTGGAGAAATAGGAACACTTTTACACTGTTGGTGGGACTGTAAACTAGTTCAACCATTGTGGAAGTCAGTGTGGCGATTCCTCAGGGATCTAGAACTAGAAATACCATTTGACCCAGCCATCCCATTACTGGGTATATACCCAAAGGATTATAAATCATGCTGCTATAAAGACACATGCACGTGTATGTTTATTGTGGCACTATTCACAATAGCAAAGACTTGGAACCAACCCAAATGTCCAACAACAATAGACTGGATTAAGAAAATGTGGCACATATACACCATGGAATACTACGCAGCTATAAAAAATGATGAGTTCATGTCCTTTGTAGGGACATGGATGAAACTGGAAAACATCATTCTCAGTAAACTATCGCAAGGACAAAAAGCCAAACACCGCATGTTCTCACTTACAGGTGGGAATTGAACAATGAGAACTCATGGACACAGGAAGGGGAACATCACACTCTGGGAACTGTTGTGGGTTGGGGGGCGGGGGGAGGGACAGCATTAGGAGATATACCTAATGCTAAATGACCAGTTAATGGGTGCAGCAAACCAACACAGCACATGGATACATATGTAACAAACCTGCACATTGTGTACATGTACCCTAAAACCTAAAGTATAATAATAAAAAAAAATAAAAAAATAAAAAAATAAAGAATAAATACATAAAATCCCCAAATGAAAGGAAATTAGTTTCTATATTCAATGGGTCGAACCAGTGCCCGGCACAAAGTCTGAAAATAACTCTAACCCTAAAGCCACTCCTATAAAATTTCAGAACAATGAGGAAAACAGGAGATCCTAAAAGCTTCCAGAAAAAGGTTTCATACAAAAGGTATCTATTATACAAAAGACTGCAAATGAATGATGAGGTATCAGAACAAGAAAGTTTAGAAAAATATGGAGCATATAGGAATTCCAAAAGCTGGACAACAGAGGGAGCAACATCTACAAATTCTGAGAAAAAAAAATTTATAGGCCAGGATTATATAAGATACATTATAAAATCGAGACCATCCTAGCTAACACAATGAAACCCCATCTCTACTAAAAATACAAAAAATTAGCCAGGCATGGTGGCAGGCGCCTGTAGTCCCAACTACTTGGAAGGCTGAGGCAAAAGAATGGCATGAATCCGGGAGGCGGAGCTTGCAGTGAGCTGAGATCGCACCACTGCACTCCAGCCTAGGCTACAGAGGGAGACTCCATCTCAAAAAAAAAAAGAAAAAGAAAATGAAAAAAGAAAGGAAAAGAAAAGAAAATGTGGCACATATATACCATGGAATACTATGCAGCCATAAAAAAGGATGAGTTCATGTCCTTTGCAGGGACATGGAAGAAGCTGGAAACCATCATTCTCAGCAAACTATCATAAGGACAGAAAACCAAACACTGCATGTTCTCACTCATAAGTGGGAGTTGAACAATGAGAACACATGGACAATGGGAGTGTCGGGGGGTACACATCACATAAGGTGGCCTGTCAGGGGGTGGGGGGCTGGGGGAGGGATAGCATTAGGAGAAATACCTAATGTAAATGATGAGTTGATGGGTGCAGCAAAACATGGCACATATATACCTATGTAACAAACCTGCGTGTTGTGCACATGTACCTCAGAACTTAAAGTATGAAAAAAAAAGGACATTGGTAAGCAAAAGGCATTTGTTTAACACAAAAGAATGGAGTCAAAGAGAAACAGATGCAGCATCTCTGTGGTACTTTTCCCAAAAGTCCATCATCTCAGTCTAAAGTGAAAGAACATCAGACAAATCTGACATGAGGGACATTCAACAAAATACTGATCAGTACTTTTCAAAAAGTATCAAGATCATGAAGGATAAGGAAAGACTGAGAAACTACCACAGAATGAAGAGACAAAAAAAGACACAATAATTAAATGCAATGTAATATCCTGTATTGGATTAACAAAATAAAGTAACAAGTCACAGACTGGGAGAAAATATTTTCAAATATTGTATTTGATAAAAGCTATGTAAGAAGAATATATAAAGAATTCTTTAATAAGAAGACAGACAACCCAATTAAAACTTAGGTAAAATATGTGAATAGACAATTCACTAGAGACAATACGTAATGGCAAACAAGCACATGAAAAGTTGTTCAACATCATTACTTACATGGAAATGCAAATTAAAGCCACAATGTAATACACATTATTAGAATGGCTATAATCAAAAAGACAAAAAAAAAAGCGCTGATAAGAATGAGGAGAAACTGGAACCCTCATATGTTGCCATAGGGAATGTAAAATAGTATAGCCACTTCAGAAAACTACTTAGCATTGTCTTAGGAGGTTATATAATATATACAGTTAACATACAACCCAGTAATCCTACTCTTAGTTTTTCATGCCAGAGAAATGAAAGCAAATATCCAGAATTGCATGGGAATGTTCATAACAGCTTTATGCATAATAGCCCCAAAGTGGAAACAATACAAATCTCCATCAATTAGTAAATTTATAAACAAAATGTAGTTTACCCATACAACGAAATACTCAGCAATAAGAAGGAACAAACTACTGATTTATACAACAAGGATGAACCTGGAAACAAAAGCCAGACACAAAAGATTACATAGTTTGCCAGAGAGCTGATGACTGGAAAAAAAATAGGAACTCAAAAAGATTAGACAGTATATTACTTCAACTATGTGAAATGTATAGAAAAGGTAAACTGTAAAGAAGGGAAAAAAGCAAGATCATTTGTTGACTAGGTCTGGAGGTGGGGACAAGGATTGACGGATTACAAACAGGCACAAACTTTTTGGTAAAACAGAAATTCTAAAAGAATTCTAGTGATGCTTGCTAAAACTGATCAAACTGTGTATAGTTTATAACACAAATTATACAGTTATGTGTTAATTTTTTATATGTAGATTATACTGCAATAAGCTATTAAAGCAGTAGGTGTGGGGGGGAGGGTACAATCAAAAAGATAAGAAAACATATGTCTCAAATTATGCTAATAGTTTTGATAAAATAAGAAATGAGCAATGATCACTGGATTTAGCCACACTGGGGAGTATTAGTAGCCTCCGTAAGCCTAATTTTGGTGTTATGGTTAGCATGAAAACCCAACAAGAATAGGGGCTGAAAATGGAAACAACAAATACAGATAATTATTACATGGAATTTTGCAGTAAAGAAGTAGAGAAATATAGTGGTAACTGGAGGAGAGTATGCAGTCAAGAGTAGGCTGGTTTGGTTGCTTTGTTTTTAAAGGGAAAAATAGGCCAGGCATGGTGGCTCATGCCTGTAATTCCAGCATTTTGGGAGGCCGAGGCAGGTGGATCACTTGAGGTTAGGAGTCAGACATCAGCCTGGCCAACATGATGAAACCCCATCTCTACTAAAAAATACAAAAATTAGCTGGTCATGTTGGCGAACTCCTGTAGTTCCAGCTAATGGGGAGGCTGAGGCAGGAGAATCGCTTGAACCCAGGAGGTAGAGGTGGCAGTGAGCCAAGATGGCTCACCGCACTCCAGCCTGGGTGACACAGTGAAACTCCATCTAAATAAATAAGTAAATAAATAAAGGGGAAAATAGTGTGCTTCTATGGTAATTAGAACGATCAATAGAGAATGGATTGAGTGGGAGAAAATCTATAGAATTGCCAGGGCAATGTTCTTGAGTACATAATAGGAGGCAATGGTTGAAACTGCATGACAAGGGTCAGGTGCAGTAGCTCACACCTATAATCCCAGCACTTTGGGAGGCTGAGGCGGGTGGATCACAAGGTCAGGAGTTCGAGACCAGCCTGGCCAAGATGGTGAAACCCTGTCTCTACTAAAAATACAAAAATTAGCCGGGTGCAGTGGTGGGTGCCTGTAATCCCAGCTACATGGGAAGCTGAGGCAGGAAAATTGCTTCAACTCAAGAGGCAGAGGTTGCAATAAGTAGAGATTGTGCCACTGCACTCTAGCCTGGGTGACAGAGCAAGACTCCATCTCAAAAAAAAAAAAGAAAAGAAAAAAAATTCCATGACACAGCAGGGTGCGGTGACTCACACCTGTAATCCCAGCACTTTGGGAGGCCGAGGCGGGTGGATCACATGAGGTCAAGAGTTCGAGACCAGCCTGGCCAACATGCTGAAATCCTATCTCTACTAAAAATACAAAACTTAGCTGGGCATAGTGGTGAGTGACTGTAATCCCAGCAACTTGGAAGGCTGAGGCAGGAGAATCGCTTGAACCCAGGAGGCAGAGGTTGCAGTGAGCCGAGATTGCGCCATTGCACTCCAGCCTGGGCAATAAGAGCGAAACTCAATCTCTAAAAAAAAAAAAAAGAAAGAAAGAAATTGTATGACAGAATCAACAGATGGATAGTTCATCCAGGGTATTAGGGGAGATGATAAAATACAGGGGTAAAAAAGCAGAGACATGAGTAGATATAGAGAGCTTATAATACTTCTTGCCTGATAGCTTTATTTCCTTGGAAACAGAGGAAGCAGTGTCATCAACTGGGTGTTAAGATGCAGGAGGAGGTGTTAGAAATTTGAGGACATGGGAGAAAGAAATAGTTGTCATGGAGAATGATAGAGAATGAATAGTGCAGTATAGTATGACTGCCAGCCAGAGCATGGATTTAAAGCTAGAATAATTGGCAGGTTTTTCTCCAACCACCATTAGAAGTACGGACATACAGGAACAAGCTTGATGAAAAGTCAGATTTAACCAGAATTGTCCTAGCCACATGAGGACAGAAAATAAGAGGGAGCAAGAAATTTGAGAGTGTATTTGAGGAAATTATTAGAATGATTAACCATGGAATTTAATCTAGGTATAAAGAAAGGAGGCTATCAGGAGAGTGAGAGACTGTGCAAAGATGTAGCATTTGGAAGGATCAATAGTTTGTAGGTCCTGGTAGTGTTGACTAGTTGTTGGAACTGGAGTAGAAAAGATGTGAGCTAGAAAAATAAGATGTGAAAATTTTCCTTATAAAACTTATTTGATAATTCCTTCAATTTAATGTTTAATTCTGTTATTTTATTTTCTCATTATGAAGTGTCTCTTAGTTATGTGTTTAACTTCTTGGGTTGTTCTGTTTAATTTTCTTTCCTCTATTTTTCTGTCTTTTTAGGCTCCTTGTTTCAACCTTTTATTTTTTTATTTTATTTTATTTATTTATTTTTTGAGAGACTCTCGCTCTGTCTGTCACCCAGGCTGGAGTGCAGTGGCACAATCTCGGCTCACTGCAACCTCCGCCTCCCGGGTTCAAATGATTCTCCTGCCTCATCCTCCTGAGTAGCTAGGATTACAGACGCGTGCCACCAAACCTGGCTAATTTTTGTATTTTTAGTAGAGATGGGGTTTCACCATGTTTGCCAGGCTGGTCTTGAACTCCTGACCTCAGGTGATCTGTCCACCTTGGCCTCCCAAAGTGTTGTGATTACAGACGTGAGCCACTGTGCCTGGCCAACACTTTATTAAGTTTTAAAATATCAAGAATCATACTTTTGATTTATAAGAGCTCTTTCTTATTCTCAGCCTGTTCATTTTTCATAGCCATTTTTCATTTTGTAAATGCTGTGGCTTTTTCAGCATTCTCTATGTTTCTCAGAATATTTTTTCTAAAGTATCTTATGTTCCCTGAATAATCTGCTTCTTCTGAGGACAGTCTCCCTCTTTCAAAATGCTCATTTGCTTCCTATGATGGATGATCACTGGTGGTTCATTTATAATAAGAATGAAGGGGTGGACTTATAATTCTAGGTAATATGTTGTGTTTTATCCCTTCTGCTGTTGGATATGTAGAAAAATCAGCTGCAAGCTCCACAAAGTTTCCTTCTATTTTGTACTCTGGGCTGGAACTTCCTCTTTTTCTATTTCAGCTGTCAGCAATCTTCAATAAATTTGCTTTTCATCTACAAATGACCAATCTCTTTTCACTGTCATGGGTTTATTTTTTATACTTATAGTGAGTTTTAATGAGATTTTGAGAGGGAAACAACAGAAATGACAGTGGTTACTTATTCTACCATTTTGTACCAGAAGCCATATTCTTTTTATTGTACTGAAATGTATTCAACTAGAAAGCCCATTTAGTTAAATTAATTTTGGAAACTCTAGAGTATTGTACAAAGATGAAGAGCTGCCGTATTTTTGCCAACTTGAGAGAACAGACCCGACTTCCCAAATACGTATGCTAAATTACAAAGGAAAAGGAAATAGTTGAGCTCCTTTAATATTTAATATTTTAGAGTTCTTGTTTTTGGCCAAATCTCCAGGTCTATCAGGCTGAAGCAAGATTAAAAGAAATAGAAAAATACACAAATAGCCTAAGTAGATAAGAACTAGACATTATGATTCATGATCTTTCCTCTTTTAACAAAGATTTCCTGCGCTCTCAGCTGCACACCAATTTTAATAAAAACCACTCTTGGCAATTAATTGTTGAGTTGACATCAATAAAATGTTGACATTTATCTGAACAGCTGCCATACATTTACTTTGAAAAATCTCAAAGTAATCTTATGATGAAACTTCAATCACATCAATCTGGAATTCAGTCTCTTTGTAAAGTAATAAAAGATATTTCAGTTGAACAACAGTTGGAAAATACTAAGACATTCAGTATAACACAAATTATTAGCAATCACATGCAAAACAGAAGAAACAGGAGTAAAGACTTTATGCCAATTGCTGATATCCTCCATAAACACATATGAGTGGGCAAATTATTCATTAATGATAAAAATGAGAAGGAATTTGTGTATTAGTCTCAAAAGGCAGACTTCATGCACTCCAATTAAAGACTAATAATGATTTATAAGGCTCAAATGGAAGCCAGAAGAATGCGAGCTAGAAGAATGCTGGCCACAGGTACTTCAGATATAGACAAAAGAGCTCACAAAAAGTATATGGAAAACTTTGTAAAGAAGGGGAGAGGACCCAAAATTTTATGTGAAATGTGTGCATACATGTAAACACACGCATGAATAATAGCTAACTGTGGCAGACTGTACTGTCTAAAAATGACTGCACCAATACTTCCCATTACACATGTTCTTCTTGCAAGGTGACACTGACCCTCATCCTACTAAGAGAGGAGTCTATGTTTCCTCCTCTGGAGATTATGTGGGCCTATGACTACAATAAAAATAACCTAGTACATTGTAATACTAGGTGATTACAACTACACTGTAATACCAGGTGATTTCTGAGGCTGTCATAAAAGGTGGTCTTCCCACTTGATCCTTTTGGGATGTTTGTTCTTGGAATTCAGTAACCAGACTATGAGGAACTAAAGAGATCAAATGAGGGTGTCCATAGCACCAGGTGAGATTCCAGCAAAGAACCTAAATCAACTGACAGACATGTGACTAGGAAAGCCTCAAGATGACACCATCCAATACAACTGCAATGAGAAATCCCGAGTGAACCCAGCCAAACCCCTGAACGATTACAGATAATAAAACAAGCAATGGTATTTTAAGAATTGTTTTGGCTGGGCATGGTGGCTCATGCCTGTAATTCCAGCACTTTGGGAGGCCAAGGCGGGCGGATCACCTGAGGTCAGGAGTTTGAGACCATCCTGGCCAACATGCGGAAACCTCGTCTCTATTAAAAATACAAAAATTAGCCAAGTGTGGTGGTGGGCACCTGTAATCCCAGCTACTCGGGAGGCTGAGGCAGGAGAATCACTTGAACCCGGAAGGCAGAGGTTGCAGTGAGTCGAGATTGCTCCACTACACTCCAGCTTGGGTAACAGAGTGAGATTCCATCTCAAAAAATAAAAAATAAAATAATTGGAAAAATAATAATCACTGACTAACTCATCTGTGCCAGGCACTGTGCCAAGTGCTTTACAAATACCATGTTATTTTATTCATATAACTATTTAATAAGTAGGTTTATTATCATCCCCATTTATTTCTTTTTTTTGAGGCAGGGTCTCTCTCTATCATCCAGGCTGCAGTGCAATGACAAAACCTTGGGTCACCACAGCCTCGAACTCACAGACTCAAGCAATCCTCCTGCTGCAGCCTCCTGAGTACCTGGGACTATAGGCAAAGGCAACCATATATGACTAATTTTTGTATATTTTGTGGAGGCAGGGTCTCACTCTGTTGTCCATGCTGGTCTCAAAACTCCTGGGCTCTCAGCCGCCCAAAGTGCCGGGATTGCAGGCATTAGCCATGGCACCTGGTCCACATTTTGTAATGAGTAAAATGAGATTAACAAAGGTTAAGTAAGTCTACAATAAGTGGTAGAGCTGATAATGAAACCAACATCTGTCTCTTTCCAAAGGTGGAGTCTCTTGCAGTAGAAATTTTATTTTAGAATAACTCATTTATTCTGGGAGGCAGAGCTTGCAGTAAGCCGAGATGACGCCACTGCACTCCAGCCTGGACAGAGTGAGACTCCGTCTCAAAATAAATAAATAAATAAATAAAATATTTTTTAAAAAAAGAATAACTCGCTTATTGAGAGCTTATATAACAGGCAATATTTGAAGCATTTCATATGCATTAACTCTATTAATCCTCAAAAACACCCTATGATATTAAAAAATTTTATGTTTCTATTATAGATTAGGAAACTGAGGCTCGGAGAGGTTAAGTAAAGTATCCAAGGTCAAACAGCTAGGAGAAGAAGACCCAGCATTTAAACCGAAGCAATTGAGCTTCAGAGCCTTCTCATACTGCTTTTACGAGACTCTTAAAACTATAGAAAGAGTTCTAGCCAAGAGAGTAACAGACTGGATTTAACCCTCTATCTAAATCTGAAAACAAAGAAACAAAAAAAATGCAAAATAAACAATGGGTTTCAAGACACTGGACATGAGACAACAAAGGCTAGTGATCCTTGAAAGACAGAAATCAAAAGACGTTAGCCCTATGAAAGCCAAAGAGTAAGCCTAGAGAAGAGCTTCCAGGGGGAACCCAGATGGAGCCTCAGAATATCCAGTCTCTGTGAGTTGAAGAGAGGGAGCTGAGCGTCTGGGAAGGCCAAGACAATTAAAGTTCATATGAGAGAGATATCCATATCTACTACATCCAAAGATCCCTTCAAGTCTTTAGCCTAGTACTCTTCAATGCATGCCAGTGAGCAAACTACCAAAGTACAGGTAAAGAATCACTTGAAAGATTTGAGGGAACAATCTCCAGACCAGGAATTGTTTCTGCTCATAATTCACACAGGATATTGTGTACTCAGAAGAGTTTTTGCCTTCACAGTGGGGCAAAATTATCTTTAGATTAAATACTGCTTTAGTCCTATTTGACAAAAGTTAAAAAGCCAGGCCCTAAAGGATCAAACCATTTCTAAGTAAACTAGCTATGTCCTAGAACAAAGCTCAACAATGTTCCTATGAATATTACAAATTTCCAACACTAACATGGTAATATATACAATGTCTGGCATCCAGTAAAAAATTACTGGCCGGGTGCAGTGGCTCATGCCTGTAATCCCAGCACTTTCAGAGGCCGAGGTAGACAGATCATCTGAGATCAAGAGTTTGAGACTAGCCTGGCCAACATGGAGAAACCCCGTCTCTACTAAAGATACAAAACTTAGCTGGGCAAAGTGGCACATGCCTGTAATCCCAGCTACTTGGGAGGCTGAGGCATGAGAATCACTTAAACCTGGGAGGCAGACGTAGCAGTGAGCTGGGATCCTGCCACTGCACTCCAGCCTGGGCAACAGAGCGAGACTCCATCTCAAAAACAAACAAACAAACAAACCAACAAAACAAAACAAAAAACCACTAACACTAAAAACAGCTGATGAGCTAATAAAAACAGAAACAAAAAATCACACATACACAAAAAATACCAGCCAGACAAACTCCAGGAAACTGACAAACAATGAGGAGGAAAACCAATTAACTAAAACCAATAGTTTAAACAGTAGAAGGATATTAAAACTGTTAGTAATAACAGCATTCCATATGTTGAAGAAGCTAGAGAAAATGACTTAGCATGTTTGACATATGTGACACACAAAACATCCAAACTAAACTTCTAGAGGTGAAAACTAGAATGTCTGAAAAAGATAAAAATACATTTGATATGGTTAACAACAGATAAGACATTGTAGAAGAAAAGATTAGTGTACTTGAAGACAGAGCAAAACATCCAAAATGAAACAGAAGGGGAGAGAAGTCAAAAAATATAGGAAAAATTATAAACATTTGTATTAGTCTGTATTCACACTGCTGATAAAGATATACCAAAACTGGGAAGAAATAGAGTTTTAATTGGACTTACAGTTCCACATGGCTGGGGAGGCAAAAGGCACTTCTTACATGGCAGCGGCAAAAGAAAAATGAGGAAGCAGCAAAAGCAGAAACCCCTGATGAACCCATCAGATCTTGTGAAACTTTATTTGCTATCATGAGAACAGCATGGGAAAGAGGCCCCCATGATTCAATTACCTCCCCCTGGGTCCTTCCCACAAGACATGGACATTCTGGGAGATACAATTCAAGTTGAGATTTGAATGGGTACACAGCCAAACCATATCATTCCCCCCATGGTGCCTCCAAATCTCATGTCCTCACATTTCAAAACCAATCATGCCTTCCCAACAGTCCCCCAAAGTCTTAACTAATTTCAGCATTAACCTAAAAGTCCACAATCCAAAGTCTCATCTGAGACAAGGCAAGTCCCTTCCACCTATGAACCTGTAAAATCCAAAGCAAGTTAGTTACCTCCTGGATACAATGGGAGTACAGGTATAGGGTAAATACAGCAGTTCCAAATGGAGGAATTGACCAAAATAAAGGGGTTGTAGGGCCCATGCAAGTCTGAAATCCAGTGGGGCAGTCAAATTTTAAAGCTCCAAAATTATCTCGTTTGACTCCGGGTCTCACATCCAGGTCATGCTGATACAAGAGGTGGTCTCCCATAGTCTTGGGCAGCTCTGCCCCTGTGGCTTTGAAGGCTAGAGCATCCCTCCCAGCTGCTTTCATGGGCTGGTGTTGAGTGTCTGCAGCTTTTCCAGGCACACAGTGCAGGCTGTCAGTGGATCTACCATTCTGGGTTCTGGAGGACGGTGGCTCTCTTCTCACAGCTCCATTAGGCAGTGCCCCAGTAGGGACTCTGTGTGGGGGCTCCGACCCAACATTTCCCTTCCACACTGCCCTAACAGAGGTTCTGCATGGTGGCCCTGCCCTTGCAGCAAACTTTTGCCTGGCCATGTGGGTGTTTCCATACTTCTTCTGAAATCTAAGCAGGGATTCCCAACCTCAATTCTTGATTTCTGTGCACCTGCAGGCTCAATAACAAATGGATACTGCCAAGGCTTGGGGCTTTCACCCTCTGAAGCCACAGCCCAAGCTCTACATTGGCCCCTTTCAGCCATGGCTGGAGTGGCTGGGACACAAGACACCAAGTCCTTGGGCCTAGCCCACAAAACCATTTTTTCCTCCTGGGCCTCCAGGCCTGTGATAGGAGGGGCTGCCGTGAAGGTCTCTGACATGGCCTGGAGACATTTTCTCCATGGTCTTTTGGATTAACATTAGGCTCCTTGCTACTTATGCAAATTTCTGCAGCCAGCTTCAATTTCTGCTCAATAAATAGATTTTTCTTTTCTACTGCATCATCAGGCTGCAAATTTTCCAAACTTTTATGCTCTATTTCCCTTTTAAAACGGAATGCTTTTAACAGTACCCAAGTCACCTCTTGAATCCTTTTCTGCTTAGAAATTTCTTCTGCCAGATACCCTAACTCATCTCTCTCAAGTTCAAAGTTCCACAAATCTCTAGGGCAGGGGCAAAGTGCTGTCAGTCTCTTCGCTAAAACATAAGAAGAGTCACCTTTGCTCCAATTCCCAACAAGTTCCTCATCTCCATCTGAGACCACCTCAGCCTGGATCTTATTGTTCGTATAACTATCAGCAATTTTGTCACAGCCATTCAACAAACCTCTAGGAGGTTCCAAACTTTCCCACATTTTCCTGTCTTCTTCAGAGCCCTTCAAATTGTTTCAACCTCTGCCTGTTACCCAGTTCCAAAGTCACTTCCACATTTTTGGGTATCTTTTCAGCAACGCCCAACTCTACTGGTACCAATTACTGTATTAGTCTGTTTTCCTGCTGCTGATAAAGACATACCCGAAACTGGGAACAAAAAGAGGTTTAACTGGACTTACAGTTCCACATGACTGGGGAGGCCTCAGAATCATGGTGGGAGGTGAAAGCCACTTCTTACATGGTGGCAGCAAAAGAAAAATCAGGAAGAAGCAAAAGTACAAACCCCTGATAAACCCATCAGATCTCATGAGACTTATTCACTATCACGAGAATAGCACGGGAAAGACTGGCCCCCACGATTCAGTTACCTCCTGCTGGGTCCCTTCCAGGAAGAACATGTGTAATAGGAAATATTGGTGCAGCCATTTTTAGACAGTACAGCCTCCCACAACACATGGGAATTCCAGGAGATACAATTCAAGTTGAGATTTGAATGGGGACACAGCCAAACCATATCAACATTCATATTATATAAAAACATTGTTTTGGAGCCTTTCACAGACAGTGACCAGGCTCTCATTATTAATTTATTGGGTCTCTCACTCTCTCTCTTTTTAAATCTTTATTTTTTTTTAAATTTAATAATCTGAATAGCTTTAGGAATACAAGTGATTTCTGGTTACATAGATTAATTGTAGAGTGGTAAAGCCTGGGCTTTTAGTCTACGAATCACCCAAATAGTGTACAATCTACCCAAAAGATGACTTTTCATCCCTCACTCCCTTCCCATCCTCCCCATTCTGAGGCTCCAAGGTCCATTATACCACTCTGTATGCCTTTGCATAACCATGACTTAACTTCTACTTATAAGTGACAATATTTGGCATTTAGTTTTCCATTCCTGAGTTACTTCACTTAGGATAATGACCTCTAGTTCCATCCAGGTTGCTGCAAAAGACATTTTTCATCCTTTTTCATGGCTGAGTAGTATTCCATGGTATATACATACCACACTTCCTTTATCCACTCATTGGCTGATGGGCACTTACAATAATTCTGTATCTTTGTAATTGTGAATTGTGCTGTGGTCTTGTGTCTCTCTCAATGCACTACTACAATTTAGAATGGAGAATATTAGGAGAGCAAATTTTCCATTCCCATTCTCCAAATCCAACAGTCTTGCTATTTTTTTATTTCAGCCAACAAAAGAGGCACCAGAACCCACAGAACAATTATTTACAAGAGGTATATATAACTTAGGCTGGGTCAAGAAGAATACAAAAATGAAAACTATCTTTAAGTCAATTACCTGCTCAAACTCTTTCAGTGTGCCTGGCCACTGAATGGGATCACAATGCCTTCTTATACTTTTTTTTTTCTTTTTGAGACAGAGTTTTGCTCTTGTTGCCCAAGTTGGAGTGCAATGGCACGATTTTGGCTCACTGCAACCTCCACCTCCCAGGTTCAAGCGATTCTACTGCCTCACCCTCCCAAGTGACTGGGATTACAGAAATGCGCCAAAATGCCTGGCTAATTTTGTATTTTTACTAGAGACGGGCTTTCGCCATGTTGGCCAGGATGGTTTTGAACCCCTGACTGCAGGTGATCCACCCGCCTCAGCCTCCCAAAGTGCTGGGATTACAGGCGTGAGCCACCACGGCCGGCTGTCTTCTTATACTTTCTAACTAGAAGAGTTCCTTTTTCAACCTTGTAGTTCACCCTTCAAATGACTCCATACTACTACTGAGGCCAACTATTTTTTTTTTTTTTTTTTGAGACAGAGTCTTGCTCTGTCCGCCAGGCTGGAGTGCAGTGGCGCAATCTCGACTCACTGCAAGTTCCGCCTCCTGGGTTCAAGCCATTCTCCTGCCTCAGCCTCCCGAGTAGCTGGGACTACAGGCACCCGCTACCACACCCAGCTAATTTCTTTTTGTATTTTTAGTAGAGATGGGGTTTCACCGTGTTAGCCAGGATGGTCTCGATCTCCTGACCTGGTGATCCGCCCACCTCAGCCTCCCAAAGTGCTGGGATTACAGGCGTGAGCCACCACGCCCAGCCCAACTATTGATTTTTTTAAAATTTCAGCTTGCCAGTATCTCTAGTTGATCATTGTTTATGGATAAAATATTCCACATCTCTAAAGGATTAAATTATTCCAAAATCTACTTTGCTTATTTCCTTGGATTAAAGTTATTTTATTTGTTTAGTTCATTGCCTGTCATGATACTGGCTTTGGAGATTTTTCTTTTTTTGTCATTATTTTTTGTGAGAATTACATTCAGCCGGTATGTTGATTAGGGCAGACTTGGCTATATAGCAAATAGACTCCAAAACATGTAAGAATTCATCTGAAAAAGCAATTTATTTCCTAATCACATAGTAGCAGGAGAAGGTGTTGCTGATTTGCAAGCAGTTCTCCTCCATGTGGTAACTTAGGAATCCAGGCTCCTTACATCTTGAGGTTTTGCCAACACCTAGGTTCTCCATCTAGCTGGCAAGGGGGAAAAGCAAGAAAACACATGTGGAAAGTGTCTTCTGCTAATATTTCATTGGCTAGAACTCAGTCACATGGCCTTACATTACCTGTAAGGAAAGTGGGGAAAAGTAGGCTAGCTATATACTCAATAAGAATAAGAAACAGATTTTGGTGAACAGCTAACAGTGTTGTCACAGCCATTCTGTTAAAGCACTATTCATGACAATCTATTTTTAGAGGAGAGATGGGAGGTGTTTTGGGGTAGACTGTATTAATAGTTAATTTTATGGGTAAAGTAGTTCGCATTCATCCTGAGAATGCCAGCCATGGGAAGCTGTGGTGATCTTTCCAAAGGAACCAGAAAGCCACACTTACCAATTCATCTGAAGTTAGATTGTTACACTACGAGATGCCTGGCCAAAGAATTTTTTACGTGGATGCAAAGTACAGGATTGGGGAACAGTCTATTCCTAAAGAATCTCAAATTATCACTCTACTGACTGCCTCTGGATCTCATTCTCATTTAAGAATCTACCACCTCTAACAGTAGAACACCTTTGAAATGGTCTCTAAATTCTGAAATAGAGAAGACTGTAGGAGGGGCAGGATTGACAAGGAAATTAGTAAATTCAATATTTTTAATGGAAATATAATTCACTTGCCCTGAAATTCACTCTTTTAAAGCATACAATGCAGATTTTAATGTATTCACAAAGTTGTGCAATCATTTATCTAATTCCAGGACATTTCATAAATATACCATCATACAATAAGTGGCCTCTTGTGTCTGGCTTCCTTAACTCAGCATGATGTTTTCAAGGTTCATACATGTGATACAGTGTATTAGTATTCCATTTCATGGATACTACTAGTCCATTTTATGGATTTAGCACATTTGTTTGTCCATGGCTATTTGACTTCATTCTACTTTTAGGATAACATGAAAAATAGTGAAAGACCAATTGTATACATGTTTTTGTCACCATATATTCTCGATTTTCTTGGGTACAATACATCTACAAGTGGAAGTGCTGGATTATGTGGTAACTTTATGCATACCTTTGTGAGGAACTAGCAAACTGTTTTTCAAAGTAGCTGCACTACTTTACACTCCAATTAGGAGTGCATGAGGATTTCAATTAATCTACATCCTTGTCAGCCCTTACTATTGTCTTTCTTTTTGATTACAGCCATCCTCATGGGTAAGATTAAAGATGTTCAGCATCTTTTCATGAGCTTATTGGCAATTTGTATATCCTCTTTGGATAAATGTCTATTCATATTTTTTGCCCATTTTTTCATTGAGTTATCTTTTTATTGCTGAGTTACAAGTTGTTTATATATCCTTGATACAAGTCCCTTATCAGAAACTTGATTTTCAAATATTTGTTCCTAGTCTATGGGTTATCTTTACACTTTATTGATGATGCCCATCTATTCATATCCTTTGCCCAGTTTTTAATTGAGTTATCTTTTTATTGCTGAGTTATAAGTTGTTTATATATTCTTGATACAAGTCCCTTATCAGAAACATGACTTGCAAATATTTGTTCCTAGTCTGTGGGTTATCTTTATACTTTACTAATGATGTCCTTTAAAGCACAGAAGTTTCTTATTTTAATGAAATTCAGTTTATGTACTTTTAATTTGGTTGTATGTTTTTAGGTGTCATACCTATGAAGCCACTGCCTCCTACCAAGTCACAAAAATTTACACTTAGGTTTTCTTTCAAGTTCTAGCTCTTACATCTTTGATCTATTTTGAGTTAATTTTTGTGAATAGTGTAAAGTAGGGGTTTATACTTTGTTCTTTTGTATGTGAGTTAACTATTGTTGCAGCACTATTTGTTGAAAATACTACTCTCTCCCCCAATGAGTAAGCATACTTGTTGAAATCAACTGACCATAAATGTATGCATTTATTTCTAGACTCTCAATTATATTCCATTGATCGTGTATATGTCTCTCTTTATGCCAGTACTTATAGTCTTCATTCATTACTATAGCTATGTAGTAGTTTCAAAATCAGAAGTATGAGACTTTCTCAAAATTGTTTTGGCTATCTTGGATCCTTTGCATTTCATATGAATTTTAGAATCAGCTTGCCAAGGCTATAAAAAAAAAAAAAAAAGGCAACTGGAATCTTGATAGCTATTACACTGAATGTGTAATATCAATTGATTTTAGACGTGCTGCATATATGTCTACTAGACATGCAAAAAAGATGTTACATTTAGAGTTCAGAGAAAAATGATCACATTTATTACATACCATGTTAACCACTTATGAAATTGGTACTTCAGGGAACTCTGCACTGAACTCTACTGATGACAGAAGAAAATCATTCTAGGAATAAAAACTATTTAGAATCAGAAAATTCTTCCAGACAGTCCCTAGATCTAAGTGGGGGGAAGAAAACAACAAAAAAATTTATGAGGAGACACAGAGATCTATTCTAATCCACCCAGTACTAAATTCAATAGTATCACTAATATTCCTATATTTTTAAATTGAGTTGTAGGGTGATATGTGCTAAATTTATTATTTTGCTATTGTAGAAACAATACCTTACATACATTACTTTGACTATAATCAAATATTTCCAAATTATTAAAAGGGACAGAAAGAAAAAAATAAAACTCTGATCAAAGCAGGTTAAATCACTGCTCAAGGTCAGACACCTAATTAATATTCAAACTAAAACAAGAACCCAGGTCTCCTAACTCCCAAAGACACTGTGGTTTGTAGATTATAAGCTAACCTTTTTGAACTCTCTCTTCCCCAGTCATGACACTTCTTATCATCTTCTTTTGGGTAACTGATAAAAACTAAATGAAAGTGATCCTGACTATTTCTTATATATGTGACAGACTCCCAGACTGTCACAGTTCACACAGGCCTAATACCGTATTAATGGAATTGGTAGCTACGCAGAAAGCATAATCATTCGACTTTGTCAATTCTTTCTGCCTCATTCTTCTCTTAAACATAAGACTACTCCCATATACATGAGATATTTGGGGCTACAATGTCACCAATAGGCTTCTAAAACTCATCTCTTCATCTCGTTTTAATACACTTTCAGCTTACTGAGACAATCTCAGTGCCCAGCTTGCCTAGTAAAACTTGAAGCTCAAATCAAAGCACAAAGAAAGAAGCATACCATGCCCAGAAAAGAAAGAATATTACTATAATTTCCTCTTATTATAAATGTCCTATTATTATTCTGTCAAAGAAAGGCCCTAACAGAAGAAATTAGGATCCTTCGCTCCATTGAGGAATTTTATCACTGTCTTTGATTTTTTTAAAGCAATTGTGTATCTCTATCTGCTTTTTAAAATCTGAAAAACATAAAGATCTAAAAAAGTAAGATATGCACAAAGAAAAAAGTTTTCATCCAGTTCCAGAGTTTAACATATCTAGAAATTCTCCTTATGAAACAAACCTTCTAACAACATAGTTAACTTTACAGGGATCTATTCAGAATGGCAACATAAATTTCTGGGGCACCAACTCTGAAAACAACTAAGAAAAAGGAATCTTTGGGTTGATTTATTTATATTAATTTGATAGCAGCCAAAAGATTAAAAAAAATAGAAAAATTTCAAGTAACAAATCTTTCATTGATTCATCCTAAATATTAAAGTCTAAAACTCTGGTTCTCAAGTATTTTTTCCTGTCAATCTCATTCTCATGGGTACTTCACTACTATCAGTAAGATTTCCCATTATACAAAGTACCTTGAAACAGAAAGGGAAACATATCAGAATATTCAAGGGTGTGAAGGTGATGAATGGGGCAGGGGTAGGGGGTGTGGAAAGACGGTCAGGATGTGTGAAATTTTTAAATGTCCCTTCCTGACTTGGCTCAGAATTGCTATTTGACAATGTTTTACACCTGTAGCTGCAAGAAGTCCCTACTCCAATGGTAACTTTTAGTTTAATTTTTCTGTCTACTGCTTAAATATTAGCAATTTTTTTTTTTTTTTTTTGAGATGGAGTCTCATTCTGTCATCCAGGCTGGAGTGCAGTGACGTGATCTCTCAGCTCACTGCAACCTCTGCCTCCTGGGTTCAAGCGATTCTCCTGCCTCAGTCTCCCAAGTAGCTGGGATTACAGGTGCCCACCACCACGCCCAGCTAATTTTTAAAAAATATTTTTAGTAGAGATGAGGTTTCACCATGTTGAACAGGCTGGTATCGAACTCTTGACCTCAGGTGATCTGCCTCCCTCAGCCTCCAAAAGTGCTGGGATTGCAGGTGTGAGCCACCGAGCCTGGACGAAACGGCTAACTTTTGAACCTGAAAATTTCCACTTATCCAGAAGCATTATCAATTATGTAATATTTATAACTTGCTGCTTGATGAAACTGCATAAAATAAACCAAAGTTAAGTTTAGTTCCATGAATCTTTAGTTATCTAAGGCAATCTTCTTATTTTCTCAAAGGTGGTAGGCACTGAATTTAACAAATTACGTTTCTTGCCCCAACAAGAATCTCAGAAAAAGAAATTAAATCAAGTATTCTATTTTTGCCTTAAAATAAATATATTTTATAATACATATAAATCATAATACAAACTATAATCTTACAGAGCTGTGCTGTTCAATATGGTAGCCACTAGTGACCAATTTTTAATTAATTTAAATTAACTAAAAGGCAATAAAATAAAACATTCAGTCTTCAGTCCCTTAGTTATATTAGTAACTTTTTAGTAGTCAATAACCATAGTAGCTATCAGGTGCTGTATTAGACATCTGCAGATATAAAACATTTCTATCACTGCATAAAGTTCTATTGGATAGCAATAGAGAACAGGCCTGAAAATGATCATTGAAGCTGATATTCCTCTTACGGGTGGGTGTGAAAACTTCATATAATCACTTTCATCACTCCTGTATAGCTCATTTATACATTATTCACATATGCTATAAATAAAAATGGCTGGTATACTTGTTTGACCTTCACAACCAAATAAGTGATAAACAACATGCCTTTAAGATAAATTTGGCCAGGCATGGTGGCTCACGCCTGTAATCCCAGCACTTTCAGAGGCCAAAGTGGGCGGATCACCTGCAGTTGGGAGTTCAAGACCAGCCTGACCAACATGGAGAAACCCTGTCTCTACTAAAAATACAAAAAATTGCTTGCTTGCTTGCTTGCTTGCTTGCTTGCTTCCTTCCTTCCTTCCTTCCTTCCTTCCTTCCTTCCTTCCTTCCTTCCTTCCTTCCTTCCTTCCTTCCTTCCCTCCCTCCCTCCCTCCCTTCCCTCCCTCCCTCCCTCCCTTCTTTCTTTTCTTTCTTTCTTTCTTTCCCTCTCTGGCCCAGGCTACAACCTACTCTGCTGCCCGCGCCGCAAACTGCCTGGGACTGCCGGCGCGTGCCACCGCTGCCTGCCTTTTCTCCTTTGGATGCAGGCACGCGTTCGCCATCTTGGCCACGCTGGTCGCCAGCTACTGACGCCGAGTGCTCTGCCCGCCTCAGCCTCCCGAGGTACTGCGACTACAGACGGAGTCTCGCTCACCCAGTGCTCGGTGTTGCCCGGGCTGGAGTGCGGTGGCGTGGTCTGGCCTCGCGGCAGCCTCTACCCCCCGGCCGCCTGCCTTGGCCTGCCAGGGTGCTGGGATTGCAGCCCCTGCCCGGCCGCCGCCCCATCTGGAAGGTGGGGAGCGCCTCTGCCCGGGCGCCCCGTCTGGGAGGTGAGGAGCACCTCTGCCTGGCCGCCCCGTCTGGGAAGTGAGGAGCGCCTCTGCCCGGCCGCCCCGTCTGGGAAGTGAGGAGCGCCTCTGCCCGGCCACCCACCGTCTGGGAAGTGAGGAGCGCCTCTGCCCGGCCACCCACCGTCTGGGAAGTGAGGAGCGCCTCTGCCCGGCCACCCACCGTCTGGGAAGTGAGGAGCGCCTCTGCCCGGCCACCCACCGTCTGGGAAGTGAGGAGCGCCTCTGCCCGGCTACCCACCGTCTGGGAAGTGAGGAGCGCCTCTGCCCGGCCACCCACCGTCTGGGAAGTGAGGAGCGCCTCTGCCCGGCTACCCACCGTCTGGGAAGTGAGGAGCGCCTCTGCCCGGCCGCCCCGTCTGGGAAGTGAGGAGCGCCTCTGCCCGGACACCCATCGTCTGGGAAGTGAGGAGCGCCTCTGCCCGGCCACCCCGTCTGGGAAGTGAGGAGCGCCTCTGCCCGGCCGCCCCGTCTGGGAAGTGAGGAGTGCCTCTGCCCGGCCACCCATCATCTGGGAAGTGAGGAGCGCCTCTGCCCGGCCTCCCATCGTCTGGGAGGTGAGGAGCGCCTCTGCCCGGCCGCCCTGTCCGGGAGGAAGTGAGAAGCGCCTCTGCCCGGCCGCCCCGTCCGGGAAGAAGTGAGGAGCGCCTCTGCCCGGCCACCCACCGTCCGGGAAGTGAGGAGCGCCTCTGCCCGGCCACCCACCGTCTGGGAAGTGAGGAGCGCCTCTGCCCGGCCACCCACCGTCTGGGAAGTGAGGAGCGCCTCTGCCCGGCCACCCCGTCTGGGAAGTGAGGAGCGCCTCTGCCCGGCCACCCATCATCTGGAAAGTGAGGAGCGCCTCTGCCCGGCCACGCCCCATCTGGGAAGTGAGGAGCGCCTCTGCCCGGCCACCCATCGTCTGGGAGGTGAGGAGCGCCTCTGCCCGGCCACCCATCGTCTGGAAAGTGAGAAGCGCCTCTGCCCGGCCACGCCCCATCTGGGAAGTGAGGAGCGCCTCTGCCCGGCCACCCATCGTCTGGGAAGTGGGGAGCGCCTCTGCCCGACCACCCATCGTCTGGGAAGTGAGGAGCGCCTCTGCCCGGCCACCTATCGTCTGGGAAGAAGTGAGGAGCATCTCTGCCTGGCCGCCCCATCTGGGAAGTGAGGAGCCCCTCTGCCCGGCCGCCCCGTGTCTGGGTAGAAGTGAGGAGCTCCTCTGCCTGGCCGCTCTGTCAGGGAGGTCTACCACGGAGGCCAGAAGCAATGTGGGGGCTGGATGTGGTGGCTCACGCCTGTGGTCCCGGCACTCTGGGGGGCGAGGCGGGTTGATCACTTCGGGCTAGGAGTTCGAGACCAGTGTGGCCAACTTGGCGAAACATGAAGTATACAACAGACAAACCAACCAACCAACTCAATGACAACAAAACAGGTCTACCCTGGAGTCATACTCTAATTTTTTCTATTTTCCTCCCTTTCTGATCCTTTATCCCACTTTCTTTTTCTTCCTCTTCCTTCTCCCTCTTCTTTGTCAAATAGAGGATTGAGTTATTATCACTGATCCATATAAAGTCCCTCTCTCATTTATTTTAACTCCCACCCCCATTTCTATTCCCCGACTTCCCATGTGCAACCTTCCTAATATGTTTGATACGCATCTTTTTGTTTGTATGTATTTTTAGAAAATGTTTATTGTTTTTGTATGCAAAAAAAATTAATAAAAAAAAAAAAAATTGCAAAAAAAAAAAAAAAAAATACAAAAAATTAGCCAGGCTTGGTGGTGCATGCCTGTAATCCCAGCTATTTGGGAGGCTGAGGCAGGACAATTGCTTGAACCTGGGAGGTGGAGGCTGCAGTGAGCCGAGGTCATGCCATTGCACTCCAGCCTGGTCAACAAGAGCAAAACTCTATCTTAAACAAAACAAAACAAAACAGATAAATTTGACAACAAGTTCACAAAGCAGGTCTTTCGCTATAGATAATTATAATCTATAGCTCAGTACTATGAGTCTAAAATCATGAGCTTTTAAGCAGAAAACACGGTACCTGGACTAGACGGCTCTGCGTAGCGTCATAGGCACTGGAGATGATACTAGTTCTGAAGTCAAAAAAATGATTCAAACATAGGTTCTGCCACTTTGTCTGAGAAACCTTAAATTCACTGAACCTAGTTTCTTCACTAGCAAAATGGAAAATATAGTACACGTCTGAAAAGATTGTTAGCAGGATTAAATAATTTAAAACATATATATCATTTAGCAGTCTCTAGGCAAAGTAAGAGTCAGTGAACACTCCTAGCCTGGAAAAGACTAAATTTCAATAATAAGTAAATTTAAAAGTTTTAGAGTTGGGGGATAGAGTTGGACTAGTACTAAAGAATAGCAAAAGAAATTGGATGGGAATTCAAAATAGAAGGCAAATGCAATTTAAAGTAGACTAAAAACATTAATTATCTTATTTGTTCAAGTTTCAGATATACACATTCATACATATATATGAATAAACTGCTGTACCACAAATAAAAACTTTAAGGACCAGGTAAAAACATATAGGCACCGATGGACACTTTCCACAACAAATCTATTAGCTTAAAAGCCTTTTCTACTTCAGTCGATTGTAAGTACTCCAAGCTCCTCCTTTCCTTTAAATGAAACCCTAGGGGTCACTTTGAAAGCTTCTTCCCAGGGGCTGCATCCAGTACAGAAATAATCTTTGGCTACAACTCCATGTAACTAAAAAGAGTAGATATATATAAGCACACATAGTATTTAAATCCGTGGTAAATGTAGCCTATTCTCAGGCAACTTTCTGTAGCCTCTTCTCAGGCAACTTTCATATTATAATAATTTTTGCTTAACTCTGTCCTTTCTTTAATTTTATTCCTTTTTTTCCTTTCTTTCCCTTCCTTCCTTCCTCCCTCCCTCTCTCTCTCTCTTTCTTTTTCTTTCTTTTTATTTTTTTTAGTCTCCCTCTGTTGCCCAGGCTGGAGTGTAGTGGCACTATCTCGGCTCACCGCAACCTCTGCCTCCCAGGTTCAAGAGATTCTCCTGCCTCAGCATCCCTACTACCTCGGATTACAGGTGCCCACCATCACACCTGCCTGGTTTTTGTATTTTTAGTAGAGACAAGGTTTCGCCATGTTGGCCAGGCTGGTCTTAAACTCCTGACCTCAGGTGATCCACCTGCCTCAGCCTCCCAAAGTGCTGGGATTACAGGCATGAGCCACCACGTCCAGCCCTAATTATTTTTTATTCTATTGTCTTTTCTCTAGCTCATTCACAAATAACTCTTCCCTCCTCAGAGGAAACTAATTGAAGTGTCATGTGAACCAAAGTATTTAAGGTGAATTTCATGTAAGTCTGAGATTTGCTTTTAAAAAAATATCCAAGCTGGATGCAATGGCATGAGCCTGACGTCCCATCTACTCAGGAGGCTGAAGTGGGAGGACGGCTTGAAGCCAGGAGTTCAAGACTAGCCTGGGAAACACAGTGAGACTCTGACTCTAAAAAAAATTGTTTTAAGTTGCTAAAAATTACATATAAATGTATCTCCAGTGGGAGGCACAGGGGTTGGGGGTGTGTATACTTGAGTTGGTAACTGTTGAAACTTGTGATAGGCACATAAAGATTCATTATATTAATCCTCTTCTGTTTTGTATATATAAAACATTTAAAAAACAATAATCTGGAAGGATGGCATCAGTAACTAGAAATTTTCATTGGTCACTTACAACATTCCTATCTTTCCAAAAGATAGGAATATGTTTTTGTTTTTTGTTTTTCTGAGATGGAATTTTACTCTTGACGCCCAGGCTGGAGTGCAGTGGTGCGATTTCGGCTCTCTGCAACCTCCACCCCCCAGGTTCAAGTGATTCTCCTGCCTCAGCCTCCTGAATAGCTGGGATTCCAGGCGCCTGCCACCATGCCTGGCTAATTTTTTGTTTATCGTAGAGTTGGGGTTTCGCCATGTTGGGAAGGCTGATCTCGAATTCCTGACCTCAGGTGATCTGCCCGCCTGGGCCTCCCAAAGTGCTAGGATTACAGGTGTGAACCACCACACCCAGTCACCTTTAAGTCTTACTTAACAACTGCCTGTTACCCCTATCTTTCCTTCTATTTTTCCACAAAAGTATACCAGAAAGTTTTTCTTCATTGACAGAAGTGTACCTTAGAACCAGTCAAAAAATTGACTTATTAGCTTGGGAGTTATTAACTTGGGAACCAAGTTTAATCCAGACAATCAAGTACATTGACCCTGAAGGGAAGAGTTCCAAATCCATTCATCTATAAAACCATGAGCTTCTACATCTTAAAAGTCTGTATCATCTGTTGAAGATACAAATATGTACTATTCTCCTAATTTCAGGAAGTGAAAAGAACAACAACAAAAACAGAAAAACAGGTTGAATAGTAAAATCTCAAGGATCAAGGATGTGCTATGGTCAATTTCAACAGACAAGTAAGGTCAATCTTAAAACAAAATTGAGTTATCATCCATGAAAAGAAAGTGTTTCTCAGAGGAACATAGGCTTTTATTTATTTTTAAATATAAACGCTTTTCCCCTTCAAAGGGGAAGAGTATAGGAGCTGAGGTAACACACAGAACTAAACAAGTTCCTACCTCCTTTTATTCCTCTTCCTTCCTAACAGCCCCAGAGCCCTTAAATGTTTTCAGAGCTGGCTAAGACTGGTAGTGGTGGCAGGTGAAGCAATGTGGAGGCACAGGGATCCATGTCACACTGTTCTCCTTAGGGTGGAAGTTGCAAACTCACAGTCTGGTTTACAGAAGGAACTGCTTTTGCGTCAGAGTGCTTGGGAAATTCACATTAGTTGCTAACATTTCAAAATCAGAATAATTCACAAAAAACCTTTAAAAAGTGAGAAATTTGGCAATATTGGATGGGTACTCTGGCCTGGCAATAATTGGCTAAAGCTGAGAAGCAGCTGTCCCCGAGATATGAGGCTAGTGCTGCTTTGCAATCAACCTGCTACATCGGTATATGTTACCTGCCTCGTGCCTGCAAGTTGATTTCAAGAGAAACCGACAGGTAGTTCTTAAGATCTACAATAGGAAAGGCAACTAAGCCATGTACTTATTCCACAGCTTGGACATGCCAATCATCTGACTGCTGGGGTATAAGGATCTGTCTTTCATTTAATATTTTAATAGCTAACAAGAGTTGCCCAATGGGACTTTGTTTAGATGTGTTGGGACACCACCTCTGTTTCAAAACAAAATTACACAAACCACTTGAATGCCATATAGTTAGAAGCTTTGTTAGTCTGGGCAAGCAAGATGAACTAAAAAATAGCCTCAGCCTGGAGGGCATGCTATCACCAAGAGAAACTAAAAATGGGGCGGTAGAAGGCATTTCAGTCTATAGGAGAGCAAAAGGAGAACAAAATCGAAGAAGTTGAGAAATGAAATGGTATACTCAGTTCCTCATGTGTGGGAGGTATTTTGTAAACAATTCCTGCGTGTATTGATAAACCTCTTCATTCCATCAATGAAGATAAGGAATCCAAAGCAGACTTATCAAAGAACACCAAGGTAAAATATCAAAGATTCAGAAATCTTTAGTTCTGGTCCTGTTTTAAAGTTCATGTAAACATTTCCCCCTTAACTGATGGTTACCTAATTTTGTCATTATCTTACCCATTGGTTCCTATGACAACGAAATGAAATCTATATCCAAAAGTACAAGTCTAAGTTATTAATCGTTTATTTTCAATTTCACATAAATATTCAGTTCATGTACTGAAAACTGATTCAATCCACGAAAAGAAAACACAGGAATTCAAAAAAATATGAAATGTCAAAGACTTCATGACTAAAACACCAAAAGCAAGGGCAACAAAAGCCAAAATTGACAAATGGGATCTAATTAAACTAAAGAGCTTCTGCACAGCAAAAGAAACTATCAGCAGAGTGAACAGGCAACCTACAGAATAGGAGAAAATTTTTGCAATCTATCCATCTAACAAAGGGCCAATATCCAGAATCTACAAAGAACTTAAACAAATTTACAAGAAAAAAAACAAACAACCCCATCAAAAAGTGGGCAAAGAATATGAACACTTGCCAAAAGACATTTATGCAGCCAGCAAACACATGAAAAAAAGCTCATCATATTTATTGAAACAAAATAACAAAATAAATTTGATGGTTTCACCTAACAGACGTTTTGCAGACCAAGTAACTGACCATTTAAATTAGGTATTTGAAGAGAAATATCAATTAAATGCTGAGGACTCACTAAAATAATACAGAATCTGAAAAACACAATATATGAAGAATGGATGGGCCAGGCGTGGTGGCTCACGCCTGTAATCCCAGCACTTTGGGAGGCTGAGGCAGGCAGATCACCTGAGGTCAGGAGTTTGAGACCAGCCTGGCCAACATGGTGAAACACTATCTCTACTAAAAATACAAAAATTAGGGCCGGGCGCGGTGGCTCACGCTTGTAATCCCAGCACTTTGGGAGGCCGAGGCGGGCGGATCACGAGGTCAGGAGATCGAGACCACGGTGAAACCCCGTCTCTACTAAAACTACAAAAAATTAGCCGGGCGTGGTGGCGGGCGCCTGTAGTCCCAGCTACTCGGAGAGGCTGAGACGGAAGAATGGCATGAACCCGGGAGGCGGAGCTTGCAGTGAGCCGAGACTGCGCCACTGCACTCCAGCCTGGGCGACAGAGCAAGACTCCGTCTCAAAAAAAAAAAAAAAAAAAAAAAAAAAATTAGCTGGGTGTGGTGGCGCATGCCTGTAGTCCCAGCTACTCAGGAGGCTGAGGCAGGAGAATAGCTTGAACCCAGGAGTTGGAGGTTGCAGTGAGCTGAGATCATGCCACTGCACTCCAGCCTGGGCGACAGAGTAAGACTCCGTCTCAAAAAAAAAAAAAAAAAATAGAAGAAGAATGGATGAATAAACTATTACAAGAGAAAAAAATGTTTGAAGAGGCGAGGATCATGTTTAAAGTAAGCATGGTGTGGTGGAAGGACAGTAAACTGCGAGTTAAAAACCTATGGTTTGAGTTCTGACCTTGCCACTAAAAGCTGTGTTTGGAATCTTGGATTAATCACTCGACTTTGATGGGTCTCAGTTCTCTTTTTTATTAAATGATCCATAATAGTATATAAGGATCCTTCAGCTTTGGAATTCTATGATTTGTCTTGATTTTTTTTTTTTTTTTTTTTTTTGAGACAGGGTTTCACTCCAGTTGCTCAGGCTAGAGTGCGATGGCACAATCTCAGCTCACTACAACCTCCACCTCCCAGGCTCAACCAGTTCTCCTGCCTCAGACTCCTGAGTAGCTGGGAATACAGGCACACACCACTGCACTCAGCTAATTTTTGTATTTTTTGTAGAGACGTGGTTTCACCATGTTGCCCAGGCTGCAAGTGATCCACCTGCAACGGCCTCCCATAGTGCTGGGATTACAGGCGTGAGCTACCGCGCCTGGCTTTACAGATGTGTGATCTGAAAAGTTATTGCGTATAAAAGCACTTAGAAAAAAGGTTAGATTCTTTAAGTGTGATGCTATTCTATTATTTTACATGGTAGGTTTTCATTACCTTTAAGGTAGACGAGCTGTAGGAACTATGTCTCTCTTGATCCAATTCCTCTTCCTATGGCTTAATGTGTATTTCTCTCCACATCTTCTCCTAGACCCAGGCTCGAGTGGCTTTATTCTCTGCTCCCATTTAAACAAATGAGCAGAGCATTATCTCACTTTTTCCTTTGTACCAGGGAGTCACAACTTTCTCTCTTAAGACTCCCAAATACCAACCCCTCCTTGTCCATATCTACAGTTAAGACTCCCAGATGAATGCCAAGAGCACTTCTAATCCATATGAGGTTGTTGTTTCAGTTATATCAGAGATACTTAAAGGACAATGTGCACAAGCAAAGCAGCCCAATAGGCCAATACATGAGATAAATTAACCACCTTTAATTTCCCAATACAAACCTTAACTCTTCATCTGTCCTATGCCCATCTCCGTCCTCCCTGGGGGTGTTCCTTCTGGCAAACTCTAAATTGGTGTTCTGGGTCCTAACCCCTCTTACATTCTCAAAAACCTTTACTATTGAGGATCCCCCCTTCTTTCATCTGTACTTTCTAATTATCTCTCTTTGCTGGATAATTTTTATCAGCATTTATACATGCTAAGCATTGCCCAACTTAAAAACAAACAAAAATGCCTCCTTGGTCCTTACTTTGCCTCTCCAGCTTCCAGCCATTCTGTCCCACCTCTTCACGGCCTAGCTTCCAGCCTTACTTTGTGTCTCTCTCTCATTAACAGCACTCCAGACCCTCTGAGCTCTTTTCAAGTTCTTTAAGCACTGGCTTGGAATCAAAATGTAAGCTGCCTTGTCCACTTATACTGGTAAGCTTAGACAAATTACTTTACCTCTGTGCTTTAGTTTTATGGCTTGTAAAGTGGGGATACCAGCTCAATATATGTGTTGAATAAATAAGTCTTCTGCAGAATTTATATTTAGAAAACATATAGTTACCTTTTCTTTATAAAGTTGGTAGATAATCCAGGCGTCTTATTCTTCCATTTCCCTTTTATTACCTGCTACTCAGTTACTTTATCATTTATTAGTGCCACCTTAATGCTTATCAGTGATCACAGATGGATAGAAGCTTGGATCAGTACAAGTACTACTTGATAAATGCTCTAATTACCACGAAATTTTACTTAAAAAGCAAGAAGAAACATGCTTAAAAACATCTTCTGGCATATATGTGGATTACTCTTCTGTATAATGTTTCCCTAATCATTATGTTCCTTTTACCTGAAATGATCTCATAAAAATTCCCTTCCCATATCCCACCCTATCTAGTTAGTAAATGCATATTTGTCCTTTGAAACCCAGTTTAGACATTAGTCCTCTGAGAAGTATTCCAAGACGAACTTTCCTTTCATGCCATCTTCAACCAGTATACTCTATGTATTTTCAACACACTTCCACTGTGACATCTACACAATGTAACAAAATGTATGTATGTTCTGCAGCTAGGCAATGCATTTCTTGAAGACAAGATAATGTCTTATTCATTTCTGTATCTAAGGGCCTCTCTCTGTGGCCAATATATAGCCACTCAGTGGACATTTATTTGAACTGCCACCAGAAAGCAAAAACAGTATTTAGACCCTAAGTTGTAAAACACTGGTTTAAGAAACAAAGCCCAATCTTACGAAAATGTTAATGCAACGAGAAAGTATTATGAGAAATGAGTTTTTGCCTACAGAACTTATTTTATCATTAAGCTAAAAAGACAGTAAAAAATTCTCACAGATCTGACAGACATATTTGCAAACAATGATTCAGTGGAGAGAACTAAGGATCAGTGGTCATAAGTAGCCTGAATTCTATTTCTATTTTTGACATTATCCAACACTGAGAAAATTATCAAGAATTATCTCCTTCAACCTACTATCTGCATACAGTAGGAGTGACAACTACAATGAAATCATACATGTTAAGGTATTAAATTATAAAAAATAAAGATGCCACATAAATCCAAGGAATCATCACTATAGTTACAGTTATGATTGACTACAATTCAAAACTAAACTTCTGAAGACCCTGCTGATCAAATTAAGTTTCCATTGACTAAGAAAAGATTTACAAATCAATATTTTTCTAAGTGTTCAACACATCTTAATTAAAATATAATGTGATACACACACCAACATGCATGCAGACAAAAACACACAGATATATATATATATGTGTATATATATGTGATAAACATATACATCCTAGAAATTTGGATTTACTTAAAATTCTTTCATGAGTCCTCTTTACTAAAACAAATAAACAATTTGTAAAAATAACGTTAATTATTTGATCACAGCTTTAGTTACATGATCAAGTATGGAAATTCTAATACAAATAACTATCATAAGGAGGGTTATTTTAATCATTATCAATTAAGAACATAATTAATAAATTTAAATTCATTTTTTAAATCTGGAAAATATAACCATACTAATGTATAATAGAATTAATTCAGTTTGAATAGCATCCCATTTTGAGAAGATAACAGGAACAAACTTCCTTAAAAGTTTGTTAGATTTCTTTTTGTACTGGAGGTGGAGACAGGCATGCAATAATACAGAAAGCACATGTATGCTACACATGTAAACACCAATACAGAGAAGAAGGAAAAATATTTATATACAAATGCAGATATATTATGGTTATAGCACTCAGAAATTGAAGGGCAAGGGTTTTTGTCAGACAGACTTATGTTTGAATCCCAACTCTGCATTAGAGGGGCAGGTTACTTTATCTCTCACAGCCACGGCTCTCTCTGAAAAAATCAGAATAACACCATCACCATCACAGAGATCTTGTAGTAACTGAACACCATTAATGAAAATGTCTTATAGAAGGTCTATGTCACAAAAGCTTCCCTTTTGCTGTCTTCAAATGGGGTTTATATTCTTCTCAACAAAATAGGACTTTTTTTAAGTATTGGTTGAGATTCTCAGTTTAGACAAAGAATGTTGGTTAAAAATAGAATGAGAATTCCAATAAAACAATAAGGCTTAGTTAGCACGTTGTGAAAGAACCTCAGAACCATTCTTTAAAAAACAAACACCAACAAAAAATTCTCCACACAAACAAAATCTAACTTGTGATATTCAACCAAACAATATTTTGGATAATATAATAAATACAGTTAACGATATTTGGGCCGGGCACGGTGGCTCACGCCTGGATTCCCAGCACTTTGGGAGGCTGAGGCGGGTGGATCACGAGGTCAGGAGATCGAGACCATCCTGGCTAACACGGTGAAACCCCATCTCTACTAAAAAATACAAAAAATTAGCAGGTGTGGTGGTGGGCGCCTGTAGTCCCAGCTACTCCGGAGGCTGAGGCAGGGGAATGGTGTGAACCCAGGAGGTAGAGATTGCAGTGAGCCGAGATCACGCCACTGCACTCCAGCCTGGGAGACAGAGCAAGACTCTTGTCTCAAAAAAAAAAAAAAAAAAAAGAAATATTCTAGATTGGGCATGGTGATTCACGCCTGTAATCCCAGCACTTTGGGAGACTGAGGCAGGCAGATCACCTGAGGTCAGGAGTTTGAGACCAGCCTCACAAACATGGCGAAACCTCATCTCTACTAAAAATACAAAAATTAGCCAGGCGTGATGGTGGGCACCTGTAATCCCAACTACTTGGGAGGCTGAGGCAGGAGAATCGGTTGAACCCGGGAGACGGAAGTTGCGGTGAGCCAAGATTGCGCCACTGCACTCCAACCTGGGTGACAGAGTGAGACTCTGTCCCGAAAAAAAAAAAAAATTCTAAAATACTCTAAAAGTAGGTATGTTTTATTATTTTGATAACTAATCGAAAAACTGAAGCAGGCCGGGAGCGGTGGCTCATGCCCATAATCCCAGTACTTTTGGAGGCCGAGGCTGGTGGATCATCTGAAGTCAGGAGTTTGAGACTAGCGTGACCAATATGGTGAAACCCCATCTCTACTAAAAAATACAAAAATTAGCTGGGAGTGGTGGTAGGCACCTGTAATCCCAACTACTCGGGAGGTTGAGGCAGGAGGATTGCTTGAATTCGGGAGGCAGAGGTTGCAGTGATCCAAGATCACGCCACTGCACTCCAGTCTGGGTGACAGATTGAGACTCCATCTCAAAACAAATCAAAACGAACAAAAACTGAAGCACAGAGAAGTTAATTACTTCAAATACTGAGTCAAGCTTTTTTACCCTACAGAAAAAAATTTTTTTAATGATCACAAAATTTTACTTTTTTTTTTTTTTTTTTTTGAGACAGTCTCACTCTGTCGCCCAGGCTGGAGTGCAGTGGCGCAATCTTGGCTCACTGCAAGCTCCACCTCCCGGGTTCACAGCATTCTCCTGCCTCAGCCTCCCGAGTAGCTGGGACTACAGGCGCCCACCACCATGCCCGGCTAATTTTTTGTATTTTTAATAGAGACGAGGTTTCCCCGTGTTAGCCAGGATGGTCTCTATCTCCTGACCTTGTGATCCACCCACCTCGGCCTCCCAAAATGCTGGGATTACAGAGGTGAGCCACCGCGCCTGGCGTCACTTTTTTTTTTTTTTAACTAGAAAGATATCCACCAAGGCAATGAAAGAAATTACAGAAATTTATTTAATGAATATACAGTTCCATTAAGCAGCCTGCTAGAACATAGTGTAAAGAGAAAGTGTACATATTGGCTTTTTCTAGTGTGGGTGCCCTGGTATTCTTGGGATCTTTCACCTACTCATATGAGTCAGTTTTACATAACACTGTAACATATAATTTCCCTCCTACACACAAGCCAACACTTCAGCGATAACATCTTACCATGAGTTATTTAAGGAATATGGTAACTTGGAACATTTTAGTATTTTATAAAATGTGCAAACAACCAAATTATTACTATGTCAGCAACAAGCTCCTTGGCTTCCAAAGAAGCATTCAGTGTGTTTCAGAGTTTTGGGGAGATGTTAAGAAAATATATAAATTGCTTCACTTAACAAAACATCGTAACTATTTTTAAAGACTTCGTATTTTATCAAATATTAGTCATTTTTGTATGTGAAGAAAGGTAACTAGCCAGTGATTTAGTAATTACATATTTACTGGGGAATTATTTCCATGACTACGAAAGATAGTTAAGTAATAGGGTTCACGAAATGTAGAATTGATTTGGTTTTCTCCATAATACAACAAACATTCCATTTCTGAAAGGTAATGGAAAGGGTATACATAAAACCAAGTTACCACAAATACAAAGGGAATATCTAGATCTTTTTTATGGTATAGGCTAAAGTTATTTTGCCTTTAGCATTACCAAAAATCAGTCATTCCATGACTAGACTTTGGAAATTATTATATTCTGAGATTTTCCATTGAATTATTTATCATGAAGAGACAACTTCAGTCTTCTTTCACTGGAAGGATGAAGACTCCCAAAGGAAGAAAGCAAAATAGAAATGAAGGAATGCAAAGTGAAACAGCAAATAAATACAAGAATGAAATTCTTCCCTGAGAGACTCCAGAGATTCATGGCATTATAAAGAAAAGCACCAACTTTATATCTGATGGGAAACTAATTTAAAACAAAACATACTGTCATAGATAACCTTATAGTATATGAATCATTTCCACCTTATAGTGTATTCAAATTAGATATGACCTGTTTAAAACTCACAGATGTGGCCGGACACGGTGGCTCATGCCTATAATCCCAGCACTTTGGGAGGCCAAGGCGGGCGGATCACAAGGTCAGAGATCGAGACCATCCTGGCTAACATGTTAAAACCCCGTCTCTACTAAAAATACAAAAATTAGCTGGTTGTGGCGGCATGTGCCTGTAGTCCTAGCTGGTGGGGAGGCTAAGGCAGGGGAATGGCGTGAACCCAGGAGGCGGAGCTTGCAGTGAGCTGAGATCGCGCCACTGCCTGGGTGACAGAGAGAGACTCGGTCTCAAAAAAAAACAAAAAAAAACAAAAAACAAAAAACTCACAGATGTTCACAAGCTTGGGATTATCTCGGGATGCTTGCATTGTCACTATTTGACTTTTTTTCCCCCAGTCTTGCATTATGACATGTCAGAAACTATGGTATAACAGAATGCCATGTCCGTATTTCATCATAACAAGAATCTGCAATATTCTCATGGAAGGCAGAGTGGTGGAACAGAAAGAGTAAAGCAGAAATAGGTTGAAATATCAGCCACTCTGTTACTGGCATATAAGTCTTACACCTCAAACAAATTATACCGAGAGTTGAACAAACAGGAGGCTATTAATAAATTTGTATAAATGAACCACTTTAAGCTCAACGTGGTTCATTTACAGGTTAAGGAGAGCTAGTAATAAGTATATACATCATCAGGTTGTAGCCTTATATATGTAACACTTTTAGCATACAACATGTGCTTTTGAAAATCAAATTCACTTTCATATTCATTCTTACACCCTAAGAAAGTGGACCATTCAATATTACTAGTACAGCTGTACTATAAGCATTTGAAATATACAGTTGAATGGCATTAAGTACATTCACTTTGTTTTACAACCATCACAACTATCCATCTCCTGAACTTTATCACTGCCAAACTAAAACTCTACCCATTAAATGAATATAATTCTCATGATGTCCCTTCCCCATAAACTCCGGTAGCCACCTTCTATTTTCTGTTTCTATAAATTTGAATATTCTAGGTACCTCATGTAAATGAAATCATATTTGTCCTTCAGTTATATATAAAGGATCAAATAATCCAATGGCATATTTAGTAACAGCAATTCATCTACCAAAAAGACCTAAAATAAACATATGCATACATACCAACACCACAAAAATCCATTTTTATGATCAAATAATTTGAGCTGGGAAAAGGATATTGATATACTAATCAACTTTATGGCATAACTGGAAAACTACTACCATTGCCCACATAATGCTTTATAAGTACTAAGTAGAAGTATACATATGAAAGGACTCAGGTAATGTGCATCGCCTTTGTCTCAAGATAGCTGGTAATATGCTAAAAAAAAAAAAGATGGAAAAGAAAAGAATATGGAAACACACATTCAATTTTAAAATGTGTTTTCATAATAGTGTATCATTCCACATCATTAGGTAAGCCCACAGAATTATCCTGGTGCCTATGAATAGATAATGGTATCTTGGTATTTGTCTTAAATAGAACTAAGGTCATTGTCAAAGATTTCTGGCTACGACACAATGGCCATCTTTCTTTTAGACCCCCAGGTGGCAGTGTGGCCCAGGGCAGAAGTCACTTTCTCAGCTGCAAAGCTCCCACCCTACCCAATATAAAAATATCCCTTTTTATAGAAGAAACTTACCTTGCCTGATAGACACACTTATAAAAACTAATGTAGGACACACACAGAGGCTCATGCTTGTAATTCCAGCACTTTGGGAGGCCGAGGCAGGAAGATCAATTGATCTCAAGAGTTTGAGACCAGCCTGTGCAACATAGTGAAACCCTGTCTCTACCAAAAACAAAAATACGAAAAATAGCAGGGAGTGGTGGCATTCATCTAGTCTCAGCTACTTGGGAAGCTGAGGTGGGAGGATCACATGAGCCTGGAAAGCAGAGGTTGCAATGAACCATGATAGCACCCCTGCACTCTGGCCTGGGAGACAGAGCAAGACCCCATCTCAAAAATGAACAAACAAACAAAAAACCAAAAAACTAATCTAGAATGCTAAAACCAACAACTAGTTCCAGTTCAGTTTTAGTAAATAATATAAATTCATTGGATTCTGCCATGTTTGACTCAACCCGACTCTAGCCTTAAATTTCCTCTTTCAAGGGATTGATATAATTTGGATGTCTGTCCCCTCAAAATTTCTCATTAAAATGTGATCCCCACTGGTGGAGGTAGGGTCTCATGGGAGGAATCCGGCTCATGGGGGCGTGGTGCCCTCCCCACGGTTAGAAGTGAATTCTCGCACGTTTAGTTACCATGAAATCTGATCATTCGAAAGAAGCTGGCACCTCCTCTGTCTCTTGCTCCCTCTCTCACCATATGACATGCCTGCTCCTAACCTTCCACCATGAGTAAAAGCTTTGTGAGGTCTCACCAATAGCCAAGTAGATGCTGGTATCATGCTAGTACAGCCGCAGAACCAGAGCCAAATAAACTTATTTTCTTTATAAATTACGCAGCATCAGATATTCCTTTATAGCAATACTACAAGGACTAACGCAAGGACGGATACTGAAATATTTTCAAGAATACCTGTAGTTTGGTTTAAACATAGTACAGTTACTATGATAAGCTGAAAGTTCAATATCTAGCTGTTCAAAGTTATTTCTTCTAAGGTAGGGGAAAGAAAGGTTTTATACATACCAGTGAGATATCATAAACCGAGAATTGAGATGCAACTCAAAAGGGCATTACCTTAATCCAAAAACACACCACCCCTGCACTCCCATTCACACACTGACTTTCAGGATGATACTGGCCATCTGCCTCTGCCTTCATGAACTCATAAGAACCTTGGCATGTTTGTTCTGCAGACAAAAGGGCTGTTCTACCTTGCACTTCATTTGTTGGTTTCCTCATCTGTTGATGCCTAACAATGGGATCAACCATTCACTTACCCAGTAGCCAGTTTTAATTGTTAGAAATGTAACACATTCTTCTGTATTTTGCAACTATTCCCCAACTTCTAGTTTCTGAATAGAAAAAAAGAACCCTTTCTTACACAGTCTATACTTAGACATGAAGCATTCACTTAACATTGGGGTCTCATTTACGTCTTCACTGCTAGAGAGGATCCTCTTCCTGCCCTCCATCCACTTCTCTGTCTGCAGTCATTTTGAAAGCCTCAGTTTGCAGAGATGATTCATCTCTTCATAAATATGTAAATAACCAACTCACAATAATTAAATCTAACGCTTCTTGACTATATCTTTTGAACTGGGCATCATGTTGTCATGCTCAATTTCATAGAGTTTTAAGAGTACACCCATGATCATAATGGTGGCATGGGCATACTCTTGACATGGGTGGAAAGAACAGAACCTAAAGCCAGCTTTGGCCAAAGCTCATGCTTCTTTTGTGCCATCCCAATGTTATTAAGTACTTAAAGCAATGCTAAGCACTACACAGATACTTTCCATAAAGGCCAAGTTTTAAAATTATTTCATTAGGTTATTTTGGGGATTCACAAAAATATACAAAGTGCTAAAGGATATTTAAATTAACCAAAGAAAAAATTAAAGTGGCTAATAAGGCAAATAAAAATATTAAAATTTTGGCTGCATGCAGTGGCTCACACCTGTAATCCCAGCACTTTGAGAGGCTGAGGCGGGAGGATCACCTGAGGTCACGAGTTCAAGACCATCCTGGTCAACATGGTAAAATCCGGTCTCTACTAAAAATACCAAAATTAGCCGGGCATGGTGACGGGTGCCTGTAATCCCAGTTACTCGGGAGGCTGAGGCAGGGGAATCGTTTGAACCCGGGAGGCGGAGGTTGCAGTGAGCCAAGATTGCACCACTGTACTCCAGCCTGGACAACAGAACAAGACTCCATCTCAAAAGAAAAAAAAAGAAAAAAAATGAAAATGTTTAGTGAGTTTGCTGATCTAATAAAAGTTAAAAAGACAACTAAACTCAATGTGTGGAGCTTATACGGATCTTCATATGAATAAACAAACAGCATGAAAACACTTTTGAAATAAGTGGGGACATTTTAATACGGACCAAATATTAGATATATTGAGCAATTAAATTTTGATAGCTGTGATAAATAACATTGTATGTTTCTTATTTGTTAGAGATTAAAATAACAGAAGTATTTGTGGGTAAAATATAATTTCTTAAATTTACTTTTAAACATTTCAGGGAAAGAAAAGTATGTCGGTAGATAAGGGACAGGAAACAGAACAATCAATAACTAGCCAAATGTTCATAATTATTAAAGTTGGGTGACAACCACACCAGGGGTTCTTATACTCTTCTCTGTACTTCCATATACACTTGAAAATTCCCATAATAAAAATGTTTAGATAAACAAAAGGCAGTACTGTACTTTGTACATTTTCTTAATGGTACTAAACACTGGGTAATTATGTTACAAACCTCAATTGAGAGAAAACCAGAAAATCCAACAAATATTTAGCTCTCTATATTTCTTTTCCTTTTTTTTTTTTTTTTTTTTCTTTTTTTGAGACTGGGTCTCACTCTGTCTCCCAGGCTGGAGTGCAGCGGCATGATCATGGCTCACTATAGCCTTGACCTCCCAGGCTCAAGAGATCCTTCCACATCAGCCTCTCAAGCAGCTTGGGATTATAGGCATGTGCCACCATGCCTGGCTAATTTTTAATTTTTACTTAAAAGAAAATTTTTATAGACACAGGACCTCATTATGTTGCCCAGACTGGTCTCAAATTCCTGGGCTCAAGCTATCCTCCCACCTTGGCCTCCCAAAGTGCTGGGATTACAGACATAAGCCACCATGACTTCCTTCTCTATATTTCTAATAATATATTTTACTATTTTAAACTCATCATATTTGCTTATATATCATCACTTTTTAATTAGTGATTTTAAATTTAGTGTTTAATTTTCATTTTAATTGCTGTGAAGTATAGTATGTCTTTTCTTCTGTTATGCGTAAATATACATACACATAACCAGAAAGAAGGAGAAAGAACGATGGATATGTATATGTAACATGAAAATTACCCAAAATGGAACTTCAAAGGCAAAAGGTGATTAGGGGGAAAACAAAGTCATAGTCTATACTAATTCTCTGGAGTCTTCCAAAGTCTTAGTTATGCTGATTATTCTCCATTTGCTCTCTCCTACAGAATACTCCCTTGAGAAACAGCTTCGAATGGAGTTTGATCAATGGAGGTTATACAACAGGAAGAAGGAATGGTAGAGGAAGGTCTGGTAGTAGCTGGATCCTGCCTGCGGCCCCTCTTCCTTAGCTCCAAGGCCCACTGGGCTATACTTGTTCTCTCAGGCCTAGGAATGGTCATGACTGGCTGCTATCCATTGCCGGTTTCTTGGTAACTGAAACTAACTGTTGGCTCTCTTAATCTTACATGTCTGAAACAGTGTCCCACTAAAATCTTTTAAGTTGAATTATCTGAGTAAATTTCTACTTCCTGCTTAAAATGACTAATGAAGTAGTATAAGAAAATAGAGTAGGCCAGGTGTCGTGGCTCAGGTCTGTAATCCCAGCCTTTTGGGAGGCCAAGGCTGGAGGACTGCTTAAGCCCAGGAGTCGGAGACCAGCCTGGGCAACACAGTGAGACTCCATGTCTACAAAAAATTATTAGCCAGGTATGATGGTATATGCCTGTGGTTACAACTCAGGAGGCTGAGGTGGGAGGAGGACTGTCTAAGCCCTAGAGGTGAAGGTTGCATTGAGCCATGATCATGCCACCACACTCCAACCTGAGTAACAGAATAAGACCCTGTCTCAAAAAACAAAAAAAAGAAAAAAGAGTGTTAACAGTTCAGTCTGGAAACACACACGCATATACAAACACAAAACAAACACACATATTTTTTTATTGCTTATTAGAATTTGTTTTCTTTTTGATAAATTACCTAAAATAGAACTATTTCGATAGTGTCTATGCTTAAAAAAAACATATATACATACATACACACATATATAAATATACATACATACATTATATGTATATATAATGAAAAGCAAAGCACATTTAATATTTTTCGTAAACTTGTTACTGAAGTATTAAAAACACAGAAATTATGCAAATCTCAAGTATATGGCTTAAGAAAATTCAAAAATTTTCATAAAAAGGGCATACCCACGTAAACAGCACCAAGTTAAAGAAACAGAATATTATCAGCACCCCCCGAAGCCTCTCCTGTGGCCCATCCTTTCACAACACCCCCACCTCCACTGAATGCTATGCTGGCCACTGACTGACACTGAACACCATAGATTTAATGTTATTTACATTTCACATAAGTGGTTATACATAAATTAGTATCTTATATAACTCTTATGTAAATGGACATATACACTTAATGTATGTATGTACAATTAATATGTCTTTTATGGCTGGTTTCTTTCACTCAACACTATGTTTGAAAAATTCATCCAGTTGTTATGGTAGTGATAAATTTGTTCATCCTCATTGTTTTAAGTTTTCCATTATGTGAATATACCACGATTATCTCCCATTATAGAGTGGATAGACAGCTGAAGTTAACTATTATGAACAGGGCTGCTATTCTTAGCTATTATGGATAGGGCTGCTATTCTTTTGTTTTATATATATAAACATATATGTGTTATATATGTTTATATTTACTTAATACATGTTTATGTATACATGTTATATGTATATATGTATGTTTGATGTTATATATGTATATATATAAACATGTGTATATATACTTATATATATTATATGTACTTATATACCTACAGGAAGGATTACCAGCTCTCAGAACACACATATGTTCATCTACAGTAGACACTGCCAAACAGTTTTCCAAAGGAGTTGTGCCAATTTCCCCTTCTAACAATAGCATAAGATAGTTAACATTCTTTCACATCCTTGCTGGTATTGTCTTTTTTTTTTTAATGCAGTCATTCTAGTAGGTATGTATGTAGTGGCATTCCAATTTTGTTCTTATATATGCATATCTCCAACAGAAATTAATATATATGTTCACCAACGCAACTTAATATTATTCCAAAATTCACAGGCTAGAGAATTGTAGAAAGGTACTTTCAGCCGGGCGCAGTGGCTCACGCCTGTAATCCCAGCACTTTGGGAGGCCGAGGCGGGCAGATCACGAGGTCAGGAGATAGAGACCATCCTGGCTAACACGGTGAAACCCTGTTTCTACTAAAAATGCAAAAAAAATTAGCTGGGCGTGGTGGCGGCCGGTGCCTGTAGTTCCAGCTACCCGGGAGGCTGAGGCAGGAGAATGGCGTGAACCCGAGAGGCGGAGCTTGCAGTGAGCCAAGATGGCGCCACTGCACTCCAGCCTGGGCGACAGAGCGAGACACCGTCTCAAAAAAAAAAAAAAAAAAAAGAAAGTTACTTAAAGAGTCTGATAAAGTAGAAGGTTTATCTACAACGAAAACAGCAGTTAAGTTCATCTATTTAAAAAGTACACCTATTGGCCGGGCACGGTGGCTCATGCCTGTAATCCCAGCACTCTGGGAGGCTGAGGCAGGCAGATTACCTGATGTCAGGAGTTCAAGGCCAGCCTGGCCAACATCCTGAAACCCTCATCTCTACAAAAATACAAAAATCAGCCGGACATGACGGTGGGTGCCTGTAACCTCAGCTACTCGGAAGGCTGAGGCGAGAGAATCGCTTGAACCCAGGAGGCGGAGGTTGCAGTGAGCCGAGATTGCACCATCGCACTCCAGCCTGGGTGACAGAGCGAGACTGTCTCAAAAAAAAAAAAAAAAAAAAAAAAGGCCGGGCGCAGTGGCCCACGCTTGTAATCCCAGCACTTTGGGAGGCCGAGGCAGGCAGATCACGAGGTCAGGAGATCAAGACCACGGTGAAACCTTGTCTCTACTAAAAATACAAAAAATTAGCCGGGCGTGGTGGCGGGCGCCTGTAGTCCCAGCTACTCGGAGAGGCTGAGGCAGGAGAATGGCGTGAACCCGGGAGGCGGAGCTTGCAGTGAGCCGAGATTGCGCCACTGCACTCCAGCCTGGGCGACAGAGCGAGACTCTGTCTCAAAAAAAAAAAAAAAAGGACACCTATTGATACATGCACGCATAACACTTTCAGACACGGACAGCCAAGTCTCTCTATAGACACTCTTACAGGACCCACCCTGCTTGAAGAGGGGACAAAACTATGATGCTATTCTACAAATCAAATTAATACTATTCAGAATGCCAAGATATGGTTTCCCATAAATTAGATGAATCAGGCAGTAGGCAATTAATTAGTAAATTTTTGTAACTTATCTCTTTTGGCTTTTTTATACCTATACTTATGATTAATTCATACTTTCTTTTTTTTTTTTTGAGACGGAGTCTCGCTCTGTCACCCAGGCTGGAGTGCAGTGGCGCCATCTGGGCTCAATGCAAGCTCCGCCTCCTGGGTTCACGCCATTCTCCTGCTTCAGTCTCCCAAGTAGCTGGGACTACAGATGCCCGCCACCACGCCCCGCTAATTTTTTTTTTTTGTATTTTTAGTGGAGACCGGGTTTCACTGTGTCAGCCAGGATGGTCTCAATCTCCTGACCTCGTGATCCGCCTGCCTTGGCCTCCCAAAGTGCTGGGATTACAGGCGTGAGCCACAGCGTCCGGCCTCATACTTTCACTTAATTACCCTTACCTTGTTAAGATGAGATGATAAGCATGGAAATTTATGCCCTTAAAATAATTTAACAAAGAATCTTCTTACAGGAAAACCACCAGGTATTTTTTGAAGAAAATTTTTGTTCACTGATGATTCAATCTACAGTCAGCCAAATAATAAGGATTATAAGACAACAAAAACAGCACACCTAAATGGGTAATGTAACAGAAAACTTTTCAATTTTGGAGAGAAAACAAAACAAGAAAAGAAATTAGGTTGTCATCAAGTGATACTTTTAAAGAATAAAAATTACTATGAAATCTTCTCTTATCCTTTTTGCAAAAGCCTTAAATGCCACAAAGTCTTTTCTTCCCCAGATAGACAATTAAAACAAATTGCTCTGCCAGGATTTCCAGAAAAAATAAAATACACTTTATTTCAGAACAATATCCATACAAAGAGTATGAACTAATGAAAAAGGCAAAAAAGAAAATGTACAATGCTAAGCCTAATAATTTCATTCAATCACAGGCTTCTTACATCTCCTGAATGAATAAGTACATGACAAATAGCAAAATGTTCTTGTTCAACTGTATACTAAAAATTTCATGTATTATTACCTTTATCAATTATTTTTAACCATGTACATTCACAATATACATATCCAGAAATAAATACATGACATAAATACTAATTAATAAAAAATTAGGTAATGTATCTAACACTAAGCTTGATGGAGCAGATTCAAAAATTTAATGCATGGTTATTTAATATCTATGAAAAAATTGGGAGAAATCTAAAAACCTCAAATGGCAAAACAAAATGATAGGTTACCAAAGGTATTAAATATTTCAAAAACCTGGCGAGGTTTTTTAATATTTAATAAATATTAATAAAATAAAATTAATTAAAATATTTAATAAATATTTTAAATATTACAGTGGCTCACACCTGTAATCCCAGCACTTTGGGAGGCCAAAGTGGGCAGATCACTTGAGATCAGGAGTTGGAGATCAGACTGATCAATACGGTGAAACCCCACCTCTACTAAAAATACAAAAAAATTAGCCAGGCGAGATGGCAGGCACCTGTAGTCCCAGCCACTCGGGAGGGAGAGGTGGGAGGATCACTTGAACCTGGGAGGCAGAGGTTGCAGTGAGCCAAGACTGCACCACTGCACTCCAGCCTGGGCAACAGAGTGAGACTGTCTCAAAAAAATACAAATAAATAAAAATAAATATATTTTAAAAACCCCAATAACTGAGGGAGTATACCTAGAAAGAACACTTCAGGCTATACATCTCGGAGAAACAAAACAAAACAAAACAAAACAAAACAAACAAAACATAACAACCAAACACAGTTCCAAAGTAGGAGGAATAGCTGTGTTGCAAAGTCAAGAATCCCTTCTTTGCAGCAAGACAGGATGATATGTACACTGTCTATCCCTGGGGCCAGTCTGGGTGCAGGAGAAGAGAAGCAGGCAAGACTCAATGACAAATGCTGAATGTAGGAAGTAGTCATATTAAGGCAGGGGCATGTATGAGAGACTTTGCCCTGCTAGCCATCTTTCTTTTGATTCAGAAGATACAGGCATGCATCCAAGATATTGTGAGTTCAGCCCAGAATGAGACAGATTATTACAATAATTATTATAGCAGTCACCATTTACAGTGTCTGCTCCCCTAGAGGCACGGTGCAGGGTGCTGTCATAAACATGGCATTTAATCTTTATAGTTGGTCACAATACTGCCAGATTGATACAGGCATACCTTGGAGATATTGTGGGTTCCATTCCAGATCACCTCAACAAAGCTAATATCATAAAAAGGTGAGTCACACAGACTTGTTTCACAGTGTATATTAAAGCTCTGTTTATACCATAATGTGGCCTATTAAGTATGCAATAGCATTATGTCTAAAACAATGTACATATCCTAATTTTAAAACATTGCTAAAAATGGTAATGAACATGTGATCGTTTAGAGAGTTGTAATCTTTTTGGATTACATTTTCTTCTTATATCTCCTCAGACATGAATAAGTAAATGACAAACAGGAAACATTCTTGTTCAACTGTATACTAAAAATTTCATGTATTAATACATTTATCAATTATTACTAACCATGTATATTCACAAATACACATATCCAGACGTGAATATGGAGAGTGAAGGGTTTTACCTCGATGATTGTTGATGGCTGCTGATTAATCAAGGTGGTGGTTGCTGAAGGGTGTGACGGCTGTGGTAATTTCTTGAAAATAAGGCAACAATGACTTATGCCACATCAATTGACTCTTTCTTTCATGAAAGATTTCTCGAAGCATACACTGCTGTTTGAAAGCATTTTAGTAACAGTAGAAGTTCTTTCAAAATTGAAATCAATACTCTCCAACCTGCTGATGCTGTATCAACTTGGTATATGTTTTATTCTTAATCTTTTGTTGTCATTTCAACAATGCTCACAGCATCTTCACCAAGAGTAGATTCCATCTCAAGAAACCACTTTCTTTGCTCATCCGTAAGAAGCAACTTCTCATCATTCAAGTTTTAATGTAAGATTGCAAAAATTCAGTCACATCTTCAGGCTCCACTTCTAATTCTAATTCTCTTGCTATTTCCACCACATCTGCAGTTACTTTCTCCACTGAAGTCTTTTTTTTTTTTTTTTTCAATATAAGAGGAGTCTTGCTCTGTTGAGTAGGTTGGAGTGCAGTGGTGTGATCTCAGCTCACTGCAACCTCCGCTCCCAGGTTCAAGCAATTCTCCTGCCTCAGCCTTCTGAGTAGCTGGGATTACAGGTGGTTGCCACCATGCCTGCCTAATTTTTGTATTTTTAGTAGAGATGGGGTTTCGCCATGTTGACTAGGCTGGTCTCAAACTCCTGACCTCAGGTGACCCACCCGCTTGGCCTCCCAAAGTGCTGGGATTACAGGCGTGAGCCACTGCGCCCAGCCCCCTCTACTGAAGTCTTGAACCCCTCCAAGTAATCCATGAGGATTGGAATCAACTTCTTCCAAATTCCTATTGATTTGACATTTTAACCTCCTCCCATGAATCATGAATGTCCTTAATGGCATCTAGAATAATCCTTTCCAGAAGGTTTTCAATTTCCTCTGCCCAGTTCCATCAGAGGAATCACTATCTTTGGCAACTACAGCCTTACAAAATGTATTTCTTAAATATTAAGACCTGAAAGTCAAAATTACTCCTTGATACATGGGCTACAGAATGGATGCTGTGTTACCAGGCACGAAAACAACATTCATCTTGTACATCTACAATAGAGCTCTTGGGTGACCAGGTCCATTGTCAATGAGCAATAATATTTTGAAAGGAATCTTTTTTCTGAGCAGTAGGTCTCAACGGTAAGCTTAAAATATTCAGTAAACCTTGCTACAAAGAGATGTACTGTCATCCAGGCTTTGTTATTCTATTTATAGAACACAGGCAGAGTAGATTTAGGATAAATCTGAAAGGCTCTAGGATATTCAGATGGTCAATGAGCACTGGCTTCACCTGAAAGTCACCAGCTGCATTAGCCCCTAACAAGAAAACCTATCTTTTGAAGTTTTTAAGCCAGGCATTGACTTCTCTCTAACTATGAAAGTTTTAGATGGTGTCTTCATCCAATAGAAGCCTGTTTCATCTACATTCAAAATCTGTTGTTTAGTGTAGTCACTTTCATCAATGATCTTAGCTAGATCTTCTGAGTAACCTGCTGCAGCTTCTACATCAGTTCTTGCTGCTTCACCTTGCACATTTATGTTATGACGATGGCATTTTTCCTTAATCCTCATGAACCAACCTCTTAACCTTCAAATTTTTCTTCTGCAGGTTTCTCACCTCTCAGCCTTCATAAAACTGAAAAGAGTTAGGGCCTTGCTCTGGATTAGGCTTTGGTATAAGGGAATGTTGTGACTGGTTTGATATTCTATCCACACCACTGAAACTTTCTCCACATTTGCAATAAGGCTGTTTCGCTTTCTTATCTCTCATTTGTGTATTGGAGGAGTACATTTAATTTCCCTCAAGAACTTTTCCTTTGCAATCCACAACTTGGGCTAACTGTCTGGCACAGGAGGCCTAGCTTTTAGCCTATATCCACTTCGACCTACCTTCCTCCATCAGCATGATCATTTCTAGCTTTTGATTTAAAGTGAGAGATGTATGATCTTTCCTTCTACTTGAACACTTACAGCCCACTGTAGGGCTATTAACGGACCTAATTTCAATATTGTTTTGTCTTAGGGAATATAGAGGCCTATGGAGAGGGAAAGACAGAGGAAGAGCCAGTCGGTGGAGCAGTTAGAACACACACAATAAGGGCTTTTATCCATTAGGTTCACCATCTTATATGAATTGGTATCATTCATGGCACCCCAAAACAATTCTAATAGTAAACTCAAAAATCACTAATTACTGATCACCATAACAGATAATAGTTTGAAATACTGACAATTACCAAAATACGACACAGAGACACAAACCTAACACATGCAGTTAGAAAAATGGTTCCAAAAGACATGCTCAATGCAGGAATACCACAAACCTTCAACTTGTAAAAACCACAATATATGCAAAGCACAATAAAGCAAATTATAATAAAACAAAGTATGCTATATAATCAAATATGGCATACCATATTTGATTATACTTTATAGCATATATATTTTATTATACTATATAGCATACTATATTTGATTATACTATATAGCATAATAAAACAAAGTATGCTATATAATCAAAAGAAATCAATTACATACAAAAATAGTGTCATATCAAAAGAATCAATTACATACAAAAACAGTGTCATAAGAAGAATAGGTGTTAGTCTATAATAACATTGCTCTAGCCCTCCAAGATGACCTTTTGCAAACAGTATGAGCAGGAAAAAATGTTTCTCATTGAAAGATTAGCAGTCATTCTTAAAAAAGGAATTCTACAAATAAAATGAAGGAACGAAAAAGGAAAATCAAATGGAAACACACAAGAAAAACAGTTACGAAGCAGATTAAAATTACAGTCAAATATGTTGCCACAAATATGAACTTAAAAGAAGTAATCACCTCTATAACACAGAAAACATTAAGAGGAGATGCAGGAGCTCAGGGGAGCTATGGTCAAAAAGATGAAGAAATAAAAGGTGAACTTAAGGTCAGAGAAATTAAAAAAAATACATAAATAAACAAAACTGAAATGAAGGCCAAATGGAAGCAGAAGAGAGAACAGGTACTACTAAAATAGGAAAGTACACATAGGATAGGATTGAAAAGGAAATTTTCAAAAAGAATTTAAACAAAAAAAGAGTTTTGGAGAAAAAAATAAATTAAGAATGCAAAAGAGGAAAAAACAAGTGATATAAATAGGCCAAGACAAATCAACAAATATAAGCATATTTGATGTCTTCACAGAAGCAAGCCAAAATGAAAAAAGTAAAAAAGGGATGTATCTCAAAATAATAAGAGCTATTTATGACAAACCCACAGCCAATATCATACTGAATGGGCAAAAACTGGAAGCATTCCCTTTGAAAACTGGCACAAGACAGGGATGCCCTCTCTTACCACTCCTATTCAACATAATGTTGGAAGTTCTGGCCAGGGCAATTAGGCAGAAGAAGGAAATAAAGGGCATTCAATTAGGAAAAGAGGAAGTCAAATTGTCCCTGTTTGCAGATGACATGATTGTATACCTAGAAAACCCCATTGTCTCAGCCCAAAATCTCCTTAAGTTGATAAGCAACTTCAGCAAAGTCTCAGGATACAAAATCAATGTACAAAAATCACAAGCATTCTTACACACCAATAACAGACAAACAGAGAGCCAAATCATGAGTGAACTCCCATTCACAATTGCTTCAAAGAGAATAAAATACCTAGGAATCCAACTTACAAGGGACGTGAAGGACCTCTTCAAGGAGAACTACAAACCACTGCTCAGTGAAATAAAAGAGGATAGAAACAAATGGAAGAACATTCCATGCTCATGGGCTGGAAGAATCAATATCATGAAAATGGCCATACTGCCCAGGGTAATTTATAGATTCAATGCCATCCCCATCAAGCTACCAATGACTTTCTTCACAGAACTGGAAAAAACTACTTTAAAGTTCATATGGAACCAAAAAAGAGCCCGCATCGCCAAGTCAATCCTAAGCCAAAAGAACAAAGCTGGAGGCATCACGCTATCTGACTTCAAACTATACTACAAGGCTATAGTAACCAAAACAGCATGGTACTGGTACCAAAACAGAGATATAGATCAATGGAACAGAACAGAGCCCTCAGAAATAATGCCGCATATCTACAACTATCTGATCTTTGACAAACCTGACAAAAACAAGAAATGGGGAAAGGATTCCCTATTTAATAAATGGTGCTGGGAAAACTGGCTAGCCATATGTAGAAAGCTGATACTGGATCCCTTCCTTACACCTTATACAAAAATTCATTAAAGATGGATTAAAGACTTACATGTTAGACCTAAAACCATAAAAACCCTAGAAGAAAACCTAGGCATTACCATTCAGGACATAGGCATGGGCAAGGACTTCATGTCTAAAACACCAAAAGCAATGGCAACAAAAGCCAAAATTAACGAATGGGATCTAATTAAACTAAAGAGCTTCTGCACAGCAAAAGAAACTACCATCAGAGTGAACTGGCAACCTACAAAATGGGAGATTTTCGCAACCTACTCATCTGACAAAGGGCTAATATCCAGAATGTACAATGAACTCAAACAAATTTACAAGAAAAAAACAACCCCATCAAAAAGTGGGCAGAGGACATGAACAGACACTTCTCAAAAGAAGACATTCATGCAGCCAAAAAACACATGAAAAAATGCTCATCATCACTGGCCATCAGAGAAATGCAAATCAAAACCACAATGAGATACCATCTCACACCAGTTAGAATGGCGATCATTAAAAAGTCAGGAAACAACAGGTGCTGGAGAGGATGTGGAGAAATAAGAACACTTTTACACTGTTGGTGGGACTGTAAACTAGCTCAACCATTGTGGAAGTCAGTGTGGTGATTCCTCAGGGATCTAGAACTAGAAATACCATTTGACCCAGCCATCCCATTACTGGGTATATACCCAAAGGATTATAAATCATGCTGCTATAAAGATACACGCACACGTATGTTTGTTGTGGCACTATTCACAATAGCAAAGACTTGGAACCAACCCAAATGTCCAACAATGATAGACTGGATTAAGAAAATGTGGCACATATACACCATGGAATACTATGCAGCCATAAAAAATGATGAGTTCGTGTCCTTTGTAGGGACATGGATGAAACTGGAAATCATCATTCTCGGTAAACTATCGCAAGGACAAAAAACCAAACACCGAATGTTCTCACTCATAGGTGGGAATTGAACAATGAGAACACATGGACACAGGAAGGGGAACATCACACTCCAGGGACTGTTGTGGGGTGGCGGGAGGGGGGAGGGATAGCATTAGGAGATACACCTAATGCTAAATGATGAGTTAATGGGTGCAGCACACCAACATGGCACATGGATACATATGTAACAAACCTGCACATTGTGCACATGTACCCTAAAACTTAAAGTACAATAATAAAAAAAAAAGAAAAGTTTCCAGAAATAGCAGAAAAATGTAAACTAGAAACTAAAAGAATACGGCATATCCAAGAAAAAGAGAAACATAAAGGTCAATGCCAAGACATATTCTAGTACTGGACTGCAAAAAAAGGGTAGTGAGGTAAAAAATTGATCACTTCTAAATAGAAAAAAATCCAGCAAGCCCTCAGACTAGTCTATAGCAAACAGTGAGCACTGCCTACAAAATCAGGCAGGAAATAAAGTGGGCCTGAGGAATTTCTTACCCAACAGATGTGTAATTATAAAGTGAGTGAAAGGGTATTTTTAGAATATGAGAAAAAATACTTGCAAAATGTCTATCTGACGAGAAATTAACAGCCAGAATATACAAGAAACTTTATATCAAAAAAAAGAAATATTCCAATTAAAAAATGGACAAAAGATCTAAACAGACAATTCTCAAGGAAGATATATAAACTGCCAACAGGTATATTAAAAATGCTCCACATCACTAATCATCAGAGAAATGCAAATCAAAAACACGATGAGATATCATCTCACCCCAGTTAAAATTGCTTTTATCAAAAACAATGGGAATAAGGGATGTTAGTAAAGATGTAGAGAAAGGAGAATCCTTGCACACTGTTGGTACGAATGTAAATCAGTACAGCTGCCATGGAAACCAATATGGAAGTTCCTCAAGAAACTAAAAATAGAAATACCAATGATCCAGCAATTCCACTACTGGGTATATATCCAAAAGAAAATAAATCAAGAGATATCTGCACTCTTATGTTTACTGTAGCAATGTTCTCAATAGCCAAAATGTGTAATCAACTTAAATGCCCATGAGTAGATGAATGGAAAAAGAAAATGTGATCTATATATACACAGTAAATATTATTCAGCCATAAACAAGAATAAAATCCTTTCATCTGCAGCAACATGGATGGAACTGGAGGTCATGATGCTAAGTGAAATGAGCCAAGCACAGAAAGACAAATATCACATGTTCGCACTCATATGTGGGAGCTCAAAAAGTGAATCTCACAAAGGTACAGAGTACCTTAGTGGCTACTAGTGGTTGGGAAGGGTAGTGGGGATGGGAGGATGAAGAGGTTGATTAATGGGTACAAATATACAGTTAGATAGAAGAAATAAGACCTAACGTTTGGTCGATCAGTAGGGTGACTACAGTTAGCATTAATCTATTGTACATTTCAAAATAGCTAGAAGAGAAAAATTTGAATGTTCCTAACATAAAGAAAAAATAAATATTTAAGGTGATGGATATCCCAATTACCCCAATTTGAACTTTCCACATTATATGAATCTATCAAATTATCACATGTACTCCAAAAATACATCTCTTATGTTATCAAAAAAGAAAATTTACAAATAAAGTACAAGAAATTAGGGAATAGACTTCACATTACTTCTTTTGTTTGTTTGAGACAGAGTCTCACTCTGTCACCCAAGCTGGAGTGCAGTGGTGCGATCTCGGCTCACTGCAACCTCTGCCTCCCAGGTTCAAGCAATTCTCTCCTGCCTCAGCCTCTCAAGCAGCTGGGACTACAGGTGCACACCACCACGCCTGACTAATTTTTTGTATTTTTAGTAGAGACAGGGTCTTATCATGTTAGCCAGGCTGGTCTTGAACTCCTGATCTCAGGTGATCCACCTGCCTTAGCCTCCCAAAGTATTGGGATTACAGGAGTTGGTCACAACACCTGGCCTCACATTACTTCTTATTTACTTATTTAGCTATTTATTCATTCATTCATTCAAGACAGGGTCTTGTTCTGTCGCCCAAGCAAGTCCTGAACTCCTGGGCTCAAGTGATTCTCCCGCCTCAGCCTTCCAAAATGATGGGATTATAGGCGTGAGTCACTGTTACCAGACCCAGGTCTTTTTTAAAAAACTTTGATAACTTCAACCAAAGGACACTGTACAGAAACAAAAGGGACTGAGGGAATCAATGAAAATACTTAACTATTTAAATAATCTGGTTTACAGATGAGAACGTAAGTTATAGATAATCAGAACACAGAAATTACACACCTAACAGAAGGTAAAAAGGAAACAAAGGCAAAGTTTAAATTGGTAAAGAAAATAACGTAAGTGTTTTTTTAATTTATTTTTTTTTTTTTGAGACAGAGTCTCACTCTATTACCCAGGCTGGAATGCAGTGGCACAATCTTGGCTCACTGCAACCTCCACCTCCCGGGTTCATGCGATTCTCCTGCCTCACCTTCCCGAGTAGCTGGGATTACAGTAATGTGCCAGTACGCCTGGCTAATTTTTTGTATTTTTTTTTGAGACATAGTCTCACTCTGTTGCCCAGGCTGGAGTGCAGTGGCGCAATCTCGGCTCACTGCAACCTCCACCTCCCTGGTTCAAGCAATTCCCCTGCCTCAGCGTCCCAAGTAGCTGGGATTACAGGTGCACGCCACCAGGCCCAGCTAATTTTTTTTGTGTTTTTAGTAGAGATGGGGTTTCACTGTGTTAGCCAGGATGGTCTTGATCTCCTGACCTTGTGATCTGCCTGCCTCGGCCTCCCAAAGTGCTGGGATTACAGGCGTGAGCCACCGCGCCCAGCCACGTGAGTATTTTTATAAATGAAAAGTGTAAGTATTATTAAAGATATAAAGGTGAACATAAAAAAAAACCAATCGATATCGTGTTCAGAAAGGACAGAGAGGGAGAAAAAGGCAATATACCAATGTCATTGCATATAACTGGGAATAAGAAAACAATACGTAATAAAATAGAGAACCAAGTATATTACACAAAACATTAGTTATAAAGATAACCAATGGATTCCAAACCAAATCTTTAAATTACTAATGGTTTATACTAAATGAAAACAGGAAAACATGGATTATATAATGACATATTTAGTGGCTCATAGAATGATCATATAATAACATATTTTTAGGCAACAGAAAACATAACAAATACTATGATAATTGCATAAGGACTAAATATAACTCTAATATCAATGGATGAAAGTGAGTTTAACACTGTTACTTAAAAGACAAACTGAGTAACAAAGTGAAACCTAAACTTGTAACATAAAAATTCATCTAAAGGTTTCAAAAATGTTGAAAATAAAAAGATGGTTAAAGGCGCGCTAGGAAAGCATGGACAGAATGAAACAGTTGTTGGGATACTAATTACAGATCACATTCAGAGGAAGAAAGGAAAGAATTAAGTGATTTTATAATAAAGATATTTTATAATGATAAACAGTGTAATCCAGAATGAAGATTTAACTGTAAGGTTTCTGCTCCCAGTACTATGGTGGTTTAGATATTCTAAAAATCTCTCCTTTTGCAAACACCTAGAAATGCTAAATTAGGTAAAACATTATCTTTTAAAATGTACCATCAGTCTGAAGAAAAAGTAAAGGTAATTTACAATGGTCAAGGAAAATTTACAAAGAGAAAGTCAAACGTACAGTGATGAGTGATAAAAACACACGCTACATTGAAGATGTCTAAGAAGCCACCAACAAAGAACCTTAGGACTGAAGAACCATGCAGAGCAACAAGAATAAGGCCCTAGACCTAAAAGAAATAGATAGCGGAAATAAGAGTCCTAAATAAAGCTTGAGCCTAAGAAAGCTGGAGCTTAAATGAAAATGGAAGAAGACTGACAATAGATAAAGAGATCCAGTAGCAAAAGGAAACAAACAGGAAATAGATTCAGACATATGTGGTCAATCAATTTTTCACTAAAGTGCCAAGATTATTTACGGGAATGACAAACTTTTCTACAAATGGTGCTAAAATAACTAGATATTGGTATGAAGGAAAACAGAACCTAGAACTCTTACCTCACCCTGTATTTAAAAATTGAGATGATATCAAATACATATATATATATCAAAACAGAAAAAAGGAAAACTATAAAGCTTCCCGAAGAAAACAGAACACGATTTTGTAATCTTGAGGTAGGAAATGACTTGTTCGAATATAAAAAGCACTAACTATAAAAGGAAAACTTGATGAAGTTAATTTTATTAAAGTTAAAATTTTCTGTTCATTAGAATACTATACTACAAGGAAAATCAAAAGGAGGCTACAGACTAGGAAAAATATTCACCAGATACACATCTGGCAAAAGTCTTATATCTAGAATATGAAAAGAACTTCCAACAAATAATAAAAAGGCAACCCAATTAAAACAAGGGCAAAACATTTCAGCACTTTACAATGTATCTATGTTGTATATAACATACATAACTATATAAGGATGATCAGTAAGTACAGGGAAACATGTTCAACATTATTCAGAAAGTACAAAGTAAAACATAATAAGCTACCTCTCGAATAGTCATTCATTTTGAATGCCTTAAATAAAAAAGGCTAACAATATCAAATGTTGACAGAGATGTGGATCATCTAGAACTCTCATATATTGTTGACTGATGGGAAAAAGTTGTACAGTTTTTAAATAAAGTTAAAACAGACTCTCACCCAAAGAGCTAGCAAGAGAATTGAAAACATGTCCACAGATGGACTCATCTAAGAATGTTAAGACTATCTTTATTCGTAAGAGCCCTAAACCAGAGCCAACCTAAATGTCCATCACCAAGTAAATGAACAAAATAATTGTGACATATTCAGAGGTAAAGCAACATAGATGAAATTGCTAAAACATTATGATGAATGAGAGAAGACCCACATAAACTGCATGATTCTGTTTGTAGCATGTTCTAAAACAGAGAAAACTAAGATACGATACAGTAAGAAATTCATGAGTCCATCTGAAGGATGGATGGATGGGAAGATGAATGAATGGACAGAAATAAAAAGGAGGGAGGGAGGGAGGGAGGAAGTAAGGAAGGGAGGGAGGGAGGGAGGGAGGGCATGGTGGCTCACGCCTGTATCAGGAGAATGGCATGAACCCAAGAGGCGGAGCTTGCAGTGAGCCGAGATCGCGCCACTGCACTCCAGCCTGGGAGACAGAGCGAGACTCCATCTCAAAAAAAAAAAAAAAAAAAAAAGAAAGAAAAGGAAGGAAGGAAGGAAGGAGGGAAGGAAGGAAGGAAGGAAGGAAAAGGAAAGAAAGGAAGGAAAGGAGAGGACAGGAAAGGAGCAGAAGGGGGGCTCTTCTTTACAATAAAATGCCAATTAATAAATCATTTTACAGCCATCATGACAAAATTTGATTAAAACAGGAATCATCTATGTATGCTAAATCCAAGAGAGGGAAAATCAGAGGAGCAGCAGCATATTTGCATGATCACAATATCTCATGTTAATTGTTACCTACTAAACAACTGTGAGAAGAAAAAGTAGTAACTATACAGTGAAACCAGACCAAACTTTGGTCAGGAACTTGGCCTTGGGGCTAAGGGGCTCAAAATAATACCCTGAGAAGAATATGACCTCAATCTCACTATGTACTGATGCAGGAAAGATTGCATAATCTAAATCTCGTTGTGATGAAACATTATAAAAATAAGTTGAGGCCAGTGTCATGAAAGGGTAAGGAACTGTCCCACATTAAAGGAAACAAAAAGATATCATTAAATGCAGTAAGTGATCCTGGATTAGATCTTCATACTGAACAAAAAACATGCTATAAAGGACAGTATTGGGACAACTGACAAAATATATTAAAGTATTATATAATAGTTAAATTCCAGCCATGTACAATGGCTCATGCCTGTAATCCTAGCACTCTGGGAGGCCAAAGCAGGAAGATCATATGGGGCCAGGAGTTCAATAGCAGCCTGCACAACATAGCAGAACTCTGTGTCTATAAAAAATACACTAGGCACAGTGGTGTGCACCTGTAATACTAGCAACTTGGGAGGGTGAGGTGAAAGGATCACTTGGGGCTGTGAATACGAGGTTACAGTGAGCTATGATTGTGCCATTGCACTCCAGCCTACGTGACAGAGTGAGACTGTGTTTCTAAAAAAACAAAACTAATAATAAAAAATAAATAAAAAGTTAAATTCTTAAATTTGGTAACTGTGCTGTGTCTATGTAAGAGAATGTCTTTATTTTTTAAAAATGCATACTATACTATAGTATTGCATATTATTATTATTTTTAAAGCAAGTTTATTAGGAAAGTAAAGGAATAAAAGAATGGCTACTCCACAGGCAGAGCAGCCATTATTGCAGATTAAAGGAGCATGATGTATGCAACCTACTCTCAAATGGTTTATAAAAACATGAATGCAAGCATAGGTGTATATATGTGTATGTGTGTGTTTGTGTAGAGAGACAGAATAATAAAGTAAATGTGGCAAAATGTTAAAAATTTGTGACTCTAGGTAAAACATACATAAAAGTTGTTCTATATTTTTGTGACTTTTCTGTACATTTGAAATTACTTCAAAAAGTTGAAAAAATACAGCACCAAGTAACTATAAAAAATATACTTTAGTGACAGAAGTCAGATCAGTGATTTTAATTTAGGAGGATGGGGTTATTTAGAAAGAGGCCTACTCTGAGTGATGGTAATGTTTTATATCTTGACTGAGGTTTTTGAAAACACAGGGGTATTCAGTGTATCAGAATCTACAAAACTGTGCACCTAAAATCCATATATTTTATTAAATTAAATTATACTTAATTTTTTAAGCTAATAAGGAAACTTAAAGCTTGGCAAGAGATGAAAATTAATGATTAAAATTCATAATAGTAAGCCTACCTAAAAATGAATTTGAGGTTTGAATTTACATTACCTGTGTGACCTGGGAAACCACAAGCCAAGAATCTAATTTAGCAAATCCTCCATTGAAGAATTTACTCATTTACATCTCTCAAAATTTGCACAGACTGGCCAGGCATGGTGGCTGATGCCTGTAATCCCAGCACTTTGGGAGGCCGAGGCAGGTGGATCACCTGAGATCAGGAGTTTGAGACCAGCCTAGCCAACATGGCGAAACCCCATCTCTACTAAAAATACAAAACATTAGCCAGGCGTGGTGGCATGCGACTGTAATCCCAGCTACTCGGAAGGCTGAGGCAGGACAATCGCTTGAACGCAGAAGGCAGAGGTTGCAGTAAGCCAAGATGGTGCCATTGCACTCCAGCCTGGGCAACAAGAGCAAAACTCCATCTTAAAAAAAAAAAAAAAAAAAAAAATCCACAGATTAAGATTATTTATTACAACAAAATTTAAGACATCTGAAAATACACGGGAAATAAACCACCACATAAGACAATAAGAGGCAAAATTAACTTCTAAAAGACTTCAAATATGTAAAGAAGTATAATTACATAAATAAGTATGCTCTAAATATTAACAGAAAGAAGACACAGAATCAAAACATTGCAAAAAACAAGACACTACCAACATAAGCAGGCAGAGCTGAACTGGATATTCTAGGACTTAAAAATATACTTTCTGAAATTAAGAACACAAAGTTAAATGTCCCTATTCTCCAATATCAAGAAAGGAAAGGACTAACTGTTCTCTGGTAGTCAGCTAATCCCTAAACTATACACAGAAATTTCAGACAGTCCTTAAACACTCCTGTTTTTGAAAGTCTCCAGGCTTCCAAAGCCCAATGCAATACCAACTCTTTGCTTTGTTCAGAAAGTCATGGCTAAAAAGCACAATTCTCCCTTGCTTATCAAGAAAGAAATTGAGTGGTTTCTGATTTCAAGTATATTGAGTGATGGTCTCATCCTTAAGAGAATTCAGTAAATTAATTAACAGCAAAAGATAAAATCAGTAAGCTTGAATATGGCTAAATATAAAATATCAAAACTGCAGCACACACGAAAAAAAATAAGTGATATACAGGACACCAAAAGAGCAATTAAGTAAATGTAAAAATAATTCATGTTCATGGAATGAAATACTTGGTATTATAAATATATCAATTCTCCCCAAACTGATCTATAGATGCAGTAAAACTCCATTCACAATCCCAGCAAATTTTTTTTGTGAAAATTGATAAATGACTTCTACAATTTATATGTAATGCAGAGTCAATAATAGCTGAGACAATTTTGAAAAAGAGTAAGGCTGAAAGATTTATACTACCTGATACCAGAATATTTATTATAAAGCTACAGTGAGAAGTATGAAGAAGTATGGTACTGACACAAAGATTGCAAACAGAGAAACAAAACAAAGAATCTACAACTGCACTATTCCATATGGTAGGCACTTAACATGTGACTATTTAAATTTGAATTAAAATTAGTAAAATTAAAAATTCAGTTATTAGTTGCACTAGCCACACTTCAAGTACTCAATAGCCATCTGCAGTGAATAGCTACTGAATTGAACAGTACACAGATATATTTCCATCACAGCAGAAAGTTCCATTAGACAGCACTTACCTAGAAAGGTATACACATAAAATTACTTGATTTATGACAAAAGTAACATTACAATGCAGTAGGAAAAAGTCTTTTCAATAAATGGTGCTGGATCAAGTAGACATTCAAATGTAAAAATAAATTTAAAAATAAGTAAGTGAGGCTGAACACAGTGGCTCATACATGTAATCCCAGTACTTTGGGATGCCAATGCGGGCAGATTAATGGAGGTCAGGAGTTCAAGACGAGCCAGGCCAACATGGTAAAACCTTGTCTCTACTAAAAATACAAAAATTAGCTGGGCATGGTGGTATGCACCTGTAGTCCCAGCTACTCGGGAGGCTGACGCAGAAGAATCACTGGAACCCGGGAGGCAAAGGTTGCAGTGAGCCAAGATCACGCCACTCACTGTACTCCAGCCTGGGCGACAGTGAGACTCTGTCTCTAAAAAATAATAAATAAATAAATAAGTAATCAATCCTGATGTCTACTTCATACCATATACACAAAACAATTCCAAGTAGATTGTAAATCGAATTAATGTAAAAATTAAAACAATAAAGCTTTTAGAAGAAAACACAGGAAATCTCATGACTTTGTAGTATGTTGCGGGAAGTCAGGGACCCCGAACGGAGGGACCGGTTGAAGCCATGGCAGAAGAACATAAATTGTGAAGATTTCATGGACATTTATTAGCTCCCCAAATTAATACTTCTATAATTTCTTACACCTGTCTTACTGCAATCTCTGAACATAAGTTGTGAAGATTTCATGGACACTTATCACTCCCCCAATCAATACTCTTGTGATTTCCTATGCCTGTCTTTACTTTAATCTCTTAATCTCATCATCTTCATAAGCTGAGGATGAATGTCACCTCAGGACCCTGTGATGATTGCGTTAACTGCACAAATTGTTTAAACAATATGAAATCTGGGCACCTTGAAAAAAGAACAGGGTAACAGTGATGTTCAGGGAACAAGGGAGATAACCATTAAGTCTGGCTGCCTGAGAGCCGGGCTGAACAGGGTCATATTTCTCTTCTTTCAAAAGCAAATAGGAGAAATATCACTGAATTCTTTTTCTCAGCAAGGAACATCCCTGAGAAAGAGAATGCGTTCCCAAGGAGAGGTCTCTAAAATGGCTGCTTTGGGAATGTCTGGGTTTTGCGGTTGCAGATAAGGGATGAAATAAGCCCTGGTCTCCCACAGCGCTCCCAGGCTTATTAGGACAAGGAAATTCCCACCTAATAAATTCTGGTCAGACTGGTTGTCTTCTCTCAAAACCTGTCTCCTGATAAGATGTTATTAATGACAATGCGTGCCCAAAACTTCATTAGCAATTTTAATTTCACCCTGGTCCTGTGATCTCGCCCTGCCTCCATTTGCCTTGTGAGAGTTTACCGTGGGAAACATGTCATCTCTGTGACCCACACCCTATTTGTACACTCCCTCCCCTTTTGAAAATCACTAATAAAAACTTGCTGGTTTTGCGGCTTAGGGGGCATCATGGAACCTGCCAACATGTGATATCTCCCCCGGACACCTAGCTTTAAAATTTCTCTCTTTTGTACTCTTTCCCTTTATTTCTCAGGCCAGCCAACATTTAGGGAAACTAGAAAAGGACCCATGTTGAATATCGGGGGCTGATATCCCCCGATAGTAGTAGACAAAAGATTTTTAAAATTTGATGAAAGAAGTGCCAGCCATAGAATGAATACAGATAAAGATTATGTAAGATGACATTAAAATTGAGAATCTCTGCTTACCAGAAGACATCATTAAGACAAGGAAAAGGCAAAACACAACCTGAGAAAATTTACTTGCAATAAATATACCTGATAAAAGACTCATATCCAGAATATAAATCTGACAAAAGGACTCCTACAAAACAATAAGAAAAAGGCAAATAGACAATCCAGAAGAAAAACAGATAAGACATGAACAGGCACTTAACAAAAGATGTCCAAATGGCTAATAAGCATATGATAAGGTATTAAATTTTACTTATCATCAGAGAAATGTAAATAAAAACCTCAACGTACATCACTATATACCTACCAGAATATCTAAAATGAAAATAAAGATAGACAAAATGAAGTGTTGGTGAGGATGAGATATAAGTGGAACTCTTAAACACTGTTGATACAAGTAAAAATTGGTGAAATTACATTGGAAAATGTTTAGGAGTGGTATGGGTTGAACTATGAATCGCCAAAATTCATATGTTGAAGTTCAAACCCCCAGTACCTCAGAATGTGACCTTATTTGGAAATATGATCACTGCAGACATAATTACTTAAGATGAAGTCATTAGGGTATCACCAATGTAACCAATATGACTAGTGTCCATATAAGAAAGGCAAATTTGGACCCAGAGACATAAACAGAGGGAAGACAATTTGAATAGAAATAGGAAGAAAACAGTAGCCTACAAGTCAAGAAAGAGAGCCCTGGAAAAGATAATTCCTTCACAGCTCTCAAGAGGAAGCAACCCTGCCAACACTTTAATTTTGGACTGCTAGCCTCCAAAACTGTGGGAAAATAAATTTATAGCATACCACCCAGTTGTGGTATGCTTTTATGATAGTTCTATCAAACTAATATAGGCATTATCTACTAAAGTGGAATACACGCCCACCCTACGACCTAACAATTCTTCTTGGTAGATACACATCAGAAATGTGTATATACTTTCACCAAAAGATTTGTATAAGAACATTTATATCATTACTATTCTATGAGCCCCAAACTAGAAATAACCCAAATGCTCCACAGTAGAATGAATAAATTACGGTATATTCACATGATGGAATTTTAGATGGCAATGAGAATGAACAAACTACAACCGCATACAAAAACATAAATTGATCTCACAATAACATTGAGAAAAACAAGATACAAAAGACTATACAATTACAATAATATAGTTGAACAGGCAACAGCAATCTATAATGTTAGAAGTTAGGACAGTGGTTACTTTTCAAGAGAAAGGAGGTAGTAATGATTGGGAAGGGGCAAGAGGGAGGTTTCTGTGATGCTGGCAATGTTCTATTTCTTGATCTTGGTGGTGCTATACTGTGAAAATTCCTCAAGCTATACATTCATAATCTGTATACCTTTGTCCATGTAAAAATTACATATCAGTAAAAACAAAAAAAAGTACTTTAAAAAACTGAATAGGTTGGTTAAACAGCAGATTAGACCAGCTGGTTATGAATTCTATGAGAGAACTTGAAAACAGTCATAATGTAGCACAGACAGAGAAAATATCAGAAAGATTAATAGAACCATACGATGAAGTAAAAAGGTCAAGTATAAATCTAACTGGAATTGCAGCAGACAAAACAAATGGGGAAGAAGCAATATTTGAAGAGGGAATAGCTGAGAATTTCCTAGAATCAACAGACAAAAATCCCAGATTTAAAATGCACAATAATCCTAAACAGGATAAATAAAAAGAAAACCATACTGAATAAAATATAGTGAAACTGCAGAACTCCAAAGACAAAGAGAACATCTTCAAGTCAGATGATGCACAAAGGAACAAAAATTAGACTGATTTTTTATTTTGAAAAATTTCAAACTCATAGAAAAGCTAAAAAGAATAATTCAATGAGTATACCCCACAGATTATACCACTCACCAATGAAGACACCCACCAGAATATACTACTCACTAAATTCACACTGTTAACATTTTGGCTCATCCACTCAAAATGTCTCTGAACATAAGTCCTTCCCTTTTGGGAAAATGTAGAAAGTACAGCACTAACAATAGCACTATTATTCTTCGTCTGAAAATTCTTTATCATGCATTTATCAGAAACAAGAACATTCTTCTATTCAACGACAACACCATTACCTCATCTAAGATAATCAACATTAATCCAATAACATAATCTAAACAGAGTCCTGATGAAATTTTCCCAGCGATCTTAAAAGCGTTCCCTAAAACTTTTCTTTTTGCTTATCCAGGATCTAATCAAGGCTTGTGCATTACTTTCAGATGGTATAGTTGTTAGGTCTCTCTCAATTTAGAGACTTTCCTTGATACACTACTTCCTTTGATTTTTGATGACACTGAATCCTTTGAAGAGTCCAGGTCAGTTGTCATGAAAAAATGTTCTACATTCTGGATTAGTTGGACTGTTTCGCCATGATTCCCAGATCAAATGTTTCCAGTAAGAACACCACATAGGGTAATGTTATGTCTCTCCTGTGCACCACATTATGCAAGCGGCTGTCCCACTATTAGCAATACTAAGCTCGGCCATTTTGTAATTTTTCCCTTTGTAATAAATAAGTCATCTATAAGGTGATATTTTGAGACTCAAGGGTATTATCAATGACAATTATGGAAGCCAGAAGACAGGAGGATACAACCTTCAAAGTGCTAAGAAAAAAATAACTATTAAAGCAGACCTATATTGCCAATGAAAATATTACTGAAGAATGAACTCAAGATAAAATATATCCTTAAATTATTTTTAAATCCTAAAATTATTATTTCATAGTCAAGTAAACAAAAAACTTGATGGGAAACATTGCCAAGTTTTCATTTGCCAAATAACATAATAAAAAATTTCCACTACTGACATCATGTTTTCAGAAAAGAAAGGACAATTCTAAGCCTCCAAAAAAGAACATTTAAGCTCAAAATAAATGAACGTTCTCTAAAATGAATGAATTTTGCTTTATGAACAGCACACTTTTTATTTTCTCATTTTGCTACATGTATCCATGTTTTGTTACATGTATCCATATTTTGTTAGGACTGGTTAACAGTCCAGGGACAAGTGTTTGGAAATCACTAAGTCTACTTACGAAAAAAGGGAAAAGGCATTTTATTTCACCATTATGAAGAACTCGGGATTCTTTTGTAACCACAGTAATTAGGATTATAAAATCCATTTTATAGTTAATGAATCTGAAGTATGAATTGTTAAAGAAGCATGCACAGCATCACAGAGATAGTAAGTGGCTCAGATTTAAACCAAGTCTAAACCTAAAGCATATGTTCTTTCTACTCCACCATAGTGAGAAGCCCAACCACACAAGTATGAAATACCTAAAGGAGCTAAACGCTGTCAAATGGTAGTTTAAAATGTCATTTGCGACTGAATCTTCAGGAATCTGAGGACCGTTAACGCTGTGACTATGGAAGAGTACAACTTTTCTGACTCCATAAAAGCAATGGAAATCTACAGAAGTGATGTCTACGCTGGAAAAACTGAGAAGATGCAGGTGTAAGGTGAAAAACATCAGATATATAACCTTGAGTGTCAACTAACAGCTATAAATACCAATGTGTACAATAGACACAAACTACTAATACATGAATCTCAGTAAGATTACAATTTTTAAAAGTTTTTCATAAACAGCACATATTACTGGATTCCATTTATATAAACGATTAAAAACAGGCAAAATAAAAAACATCAGATCAACGTCAGAGTGGGGACTGACTGAGAAAGGGAATGAGGTAACTTTCTAGGATGATGGGTTTGGGTTGTAAGAGTATATGCATTTGTCGAGGTTTGTACATTTCATTAAATCTCAACAGAAAAAAGTCTGTAAACAAATATGAATTCTGATTAATCATACATATACTTAAGTATATATGGGAAAGTATAATAATGTCTGCAATTTACTTTGAAATGAATGAAAATAATAAAAGGGACTGATGGGATAGAAAGATAGAGGGATGGATTAACAGATAAATACGTGATAGACCAAGCATGGCAAAATGTTAATAATAAACTGCGGGTGTTGCCTCTGCCAAGCATTTACTCTAACATTCTTTCAACTTTGTTGTATGTTTTTTAAATTGTTCATAATAAAATGTTGAAGAGAACGTATATGATATATGTGACTGTGGAACTAAGACAATGCTATCCTTAAAAATATACAAAACCATAAAATGGCCCAATTTGATGGAAGAGATCATACAGCTATCATGAAGTTTGAAAAAAGTAAAGAAATACAGACAGTAGTATAAGGTACTCATAAGACACACTCAGAAGTTGCTAAATCTAAGGTGGAAGATAAAAAGAACAAAAATACAATGGATGGGTGCAGTAGCTCATGCCTGTAATCCCAGCACTTTGGGAGGCAAGGCAGAAGGATCACTTGAGCCCAGGAGTTCAAGACCAGCCTGGGCAACATGGTGAAAACCCATCCCTAAAAAAAAACAAAACAAAAACAAAAATTACCCGGGTGTGGTGGCGTGCACCCTGTAGTCCCAGCTATTCAGGAGGCTGATGTGGCAAAATCGCTTAAACCCAAGAGACAGAGGTTGCAGTGAGCCAAGATCATGCCACTACACTCCAGCCTGGGTGAAAGGGCAGAGTCTGTTAAAAAAAAAAAAATCCTTCTGGTAAGAGACAAAAAAAACAAAAAACGATGGAAATAAGTTGAATTAGTTTCATGTGAAAGCAATACATTCTAGAAAACCGTCAATATATGAGTTTCTGAGAATATCTGACAACTGAAATAATTAAGATAACAACATACTTTCTCTTAAGAAATCACAATTGTTTCAATATATTTCAACATGAAGTATAAGTCAACCATAGTAAATGGATAAAGCTAACTTAGTCACAATCAATTCTACTAAAGAAAGACTGTGAATACACGAAAAGAATAGTTTGAACAGAACTTTGTTTTTAATACACTTGCTAGGAATTTAACATTTTTAGCATGTCTTAAAAGAAGAACTTTACCTGCCATTTCTTTTGAGGGCAAAAATGATGCCATCTTTCTGGAATGGAAGCAGCTTTGCTCTTAGTCTGTCAGGCAAAAAATCCAGCAGTTTATCAGATTCGCTTGTCACACAAGAAATGTGAGGTGTAAGAGACTTTTTTATGTTATGAACCCTAGGCATGATGATCCTAAAAACAAAGAAACAACAAAAAAGGGAGGGGTATAAGAAATAGATACTACTAGGTATGTTACAGAATCACATATAAATAATATTAAAGTACTTATAAATAGCTTTGACATACCATTTATATAAACTAAATCATATTCTCACAGTAAGCTACAAAGAAAATTCAAAGCACTGAGTTTGAAAGCAATTACTTAATGCACTCTCTAGGAACTCAGCATGCACTATTTCATTTTGAGCCATAATATCATACACCAGTTTAACGCCACAAATTTATTACTAAAAAATTATAAATAAACTAGATGTTTCATAAATTGAATAATTTTTAAAATAAGGGATGAATCTGCTAGAGAAAGATGAGTCCTTTAATAATGTATCCTTTTATTGATCCACATTTTCATTTCACACCATATTTTCTAAGAGTGACATAAAGCTGCATTTTAAAAAATTATAAAATACAAAGACATTAACTCCAAAATCAAATTTTTTTTTTTTTTTGAGACGGAGTCTGGCACTGTTGCCCAGGCTGGAGTGCAGTGGCACAATCTTGGCTCAGTGCAAGCTCCGCCTCCCGGGTTCACGCCATTCTCCTGCCTCAGCCTCCCGAGTAGCTAGGACTACAGGCGCCCGCCACTACACCCGACTAATTTTTTGTATTTTTAGTAGAGACGGGGTTGCGCCATGTTAGCCAGGATGGTCTCGATCTCCTGACCTCGTGATTCGCCCACCTCTGCCTCCCAAAGTGCTGGGATTACAGGCATGAGCCACCATGCCCAGCGAAAATCAAATTTATACTAATTAAATTAATGTAATATTATTAAATTGTTTAAATATGAAAATTAATTCTTCTTAATGAGCTGAATCCACAGTATAACACTTTGCCTGATTAACACCTTCCTCACCCCTAGTTTTCCACAGATGTTACTGTAATTTTGTATGACATAAAAATTTCATATATCTGTAAATTCTTATAACTCTGGAAGAAAATCTCCTATTATACCACTACACTATAATGTCTATCAAATAATATTTTGTATTTAGATGGTACCCTGCCTTCTGTTTATATATTATCTCATTTCATCTTTAAAAAAAAGTTTGCGGGCCAGGCACAGTGGCTCACGCCTGTAATCCCAGCACTCTGGGAGGCCAAGGTGGGTGGATCATGAGGTCAGGAGTTCAAGACCAGACTCGCCAATATGTTGAAACCCCGTATCTACTAAAAATACAAAAATTAGCTGGGCATGGTGGCACTTGCCTGTAGTCCCAGCTATTTAGGAGCCTGAGGCAAAAGAATCGCTTGAACCCAGGAGGCAGAGGTTGCAGTGAGCCGAGATCATGCCACTGCACTCCAGCCTGGGTGACAGAGTGAGACTCTGTCTCAAGGAAAAAAAAAAGTTTGCTTTTTTCCTCAATTACATGCAGACTTATATAATTATTATTCTCTTCCATCCAAAAAAGTAAGCAACTTCTGTGTCTACTAAGAAGGTCAAGAATAAAGCAAGTATTTATTTATTAATAACAAATAGGTACTACACGCCACAACCTAGAGAAGCAAGACCCACACACTCGTAGGGCTTATATTCTTCAGGGGAAGACTAAAAATTAGCAAATAAATAAATATGATGGTTTTTCTTTTTTGTTTTCAGCTACACCTGATCGAATGGGAAGGATGATTAATTATAATATAGCACAAATAGTATAAGGAATTTAAGAGAGTACTGGTCACTTTAGGTAGGCTGACCAAGAGTGGCCTGTCTTAGGGAGTGCTGTTTGGCTTATGGTCTGAAAGATTTAAAAAGCCACCCAGGATCAAAATTAAGAGAAGAGCAGTCCAAGCAGAGGCCATCAGTGCAAAGGACTCAAATTGAGAAAGGGCTTGGTGTTTTCAGAAAACAGAAAGAAGGCTAAGGTGGATCAGGCACAGCGGCTCATGCCTATAATCTCAGCACTTTGGGAGGCCGAGGTGGGCGGATCACCTGAGGTCAGGAGTTTGAGACCAGCCTGGTCAACGCGGCGAAACACTGTCTCCACTAAAAATACAAAAATTAGGAGCTTGCAGTGAGCCGAGATTGCGCCACTGCACTCCAGCCTGGGCGACAGAGCAAGACTCCGTCTCAAAAAAAAAAAAAAAAAAAAAAAAATACAAAAATTAGCTGGGTGTGGTGGCACAGGCCTGTAATCCCAGCTACTCAGGAGGCTGAGGCACGACAATCACTTGAATTTAGGAGGAGGAAGTTGCAGTGAGCTGAGATCGCACCACTGCACTCCAGCTTGGGTAACAGCAAGACTTCATCTCAAAAAAAAAAAAGAAAAAGAAAAGCCAATGTGGCTGATGATCCAAAGGAGGGAATGGTATAAGATGAAGCTACCAAGATAAACAAGAGCCAAATCATATACAGCCTTGATGGTAACTTTGGATTCCTTTTTAAGAAGGAAGGAATGCTAATGGAGATGTGCTGTCGCATACACCATTAACAAAATAGGACTATTTAAATTTAATTAAAATTAAAATTAAAAATTTGGTTCTCCAGTTTCACCAGCCATATTTCAAGGGCTCAACAGTAACATATGTCTGGTAGCTATGATATTTAATAGTAAAGATACAGAACATTTCTCTCTTCACTTAAAGTTCTATTGGACAGTACTCAATGGAAGGTTTAAACAAGGGAATGACACAATCTGACTTACATTTCAAAAAACACCTGAAGGACACAAAGATATCAATAAGGAGGCAGGAGATAAATGTTCTTATAGTATTTGGCCAGTCAACAAAGCCTCCACTGCTTCAGTAGGCAATTGAATTTAGAAATGATTTATGAGTCAGTTCTGTCTGAATAAGATCCTCATAAACACTCATGAGTGGCCCTCCCTAGGACCCTCCCACCACCACCACCCCCATAACAAAACTTAGCAAGGAATAGAGAATGGAGCAAAAACGGAAAGCATGAAAGCAGGAAAACTGTTTTCAGGTTGCAACAGACAAGCCAAAAAACCTTTAGCAGTGAAACTGAAAAGATTCAGGAAGTATATCAGAGGTAAAGCAAACAGCACCTGCTGATGCAGTACATGTAGAGAATAACAGAAATGTAGAATCAAAATGTGGACCTAGAGTAATGGAGTTAGTGATGCAATTGGCTGGGATGGTGAGAACTACAGAATAAATAAATTGGGGAGAAAAAAAATCCATAGATTTTCTTTGAGATGGCTATAAGATACGAAGTGGAAATGTTGGGTATGCTTGAAAATATATGAATCTGAAGTTCCTATAGGGAGAGATAGAGGCTGGATACACACGAGAAATATCAGACACTTTCCCAGCCTGCCTTAGAGCTACTAATCAGATATACCTATTGTGGGCTTTAGAAAGTCAAAACTCAAAGGAGCAGAGATTAAGTAAAATTCCTTCTGGCAAGGCTAACAGCAGCAGAAAACCATGTCCACTTTCCAGAAGTAACAGGAGTTTCAGAAGCACTTTTTAGGGTCAATGGGATAAAGGATGCAATGTTTTAGGGTGGAACACTGGCGAGAAGTAAAAAATTTAAAAAAAAATTTTGCTATCATCTTTATTCAGGACTCCTTTTTTTTTCTTTGCTGGGTACAGTGACTCATCCCTGTAATCCCAACACTTTGGGAGGTTGAGGCAGAATAGCTTGAGGTCAGGAGCTGAAGATCAGCCAGGGCAAACAGCAAGATCTTGTTGCTTACAAAAGATCATAAAATTAGCCAGTTGTAGGGGTGCATGCCTGTAGTCCCAATTACTTGGGAGGCTTCAGAGGACTGCTTGAGCCCAGGAATTTGAGCTATGATCTTGTCATTGCACTCCAGCATGGATGACAGAGCAAGACTATATCAAGAAAAGAAAGAAAAGAAAAGAAAAGAAGGAAAGGGAAAGAAAAGAAAGAGAGAGAATAACAAAACAAAACAAAACGACTCCTTTTCATTTTACTTACTCAGTAAAAAATTTTAATAGACACTCCAAAAAAATCTGGTAAATTGGGGTCACTTTACCACTTACATGATTTATGTTTATGAGGACTGACTCAAGCACAATATTTGGTTTTTTGTTTTTGTTTTTCTTTTGAGACGGAATCTCGCTCTGTTGCCCAGGCTGGAGTGCAGTGGCGCAATCTCTGCTCACTGCAAGCTCCGCCTCCTGGGTTCACGCCATTCTCCTGCCTCAGCCTCCCGAGTAGCTGGGACTACAGGCGCCCACCGCCACACCCGGCTAATTTTTTTATTTTTAGTAGAGACGGGGTTTCACCGTGTTAGCCAGGATGGTCTCAATCTCCTGATCTTGTGATCCACCCGCCTCGGCCTCCCAAAGTGCTGGGATTACAGGTGTGAGCCACCGTGCCTGGCCAAGGCACAATATTTGTAAAAATAAACAATGAAACTAAAGTTATGTTAATCAAAAATTTGTTTTAATAGGCACAAATAAGAGAAAACAATAAATACGAAGATAAAAGAAATCTAAAAGATTATGAAAATGTACAGAAAAAAATTTCAGTTGAACTTAAGATTATAGTGTGGTTCACTGATGATTTAAACAGATATTTGGATAAAGAACTTAAAAATATGTAGTGGTACAATCTAATGAATAGAACATGAATGTTTTTGTTAATCCTAAAAATAATTTTTATTCTTTTCTATTTATAGGGTCTAAAGTAAAAAAGGTGTAATAAAGAATATCTCATGTAGGTTCAGCCATATAGTTTTAATTGCTACAAAAAGTCAGTTGTAATCCACATTACAATAAAAGAAAATGCACGTTTTATCTTCATTCTAGATTACCAAGAAATTAACAGTTACAATAATGTGCATACCTTTTTAATAATGAATACTTTATTCAGTTCAGAGGTTTAGCTTAAAAGGTTTTATTCAATATATATACACTAATTTGCTTATAGTAAGGCGGGGGGAGCCTATCAAAATGAAACCAGCAATACATAATTAAAAAAAAAATTTTCTTCCAGAAATATTTTAATAAACATTGACCATTTCCAAGAAACACCCACTGCATGCCCATCAATTAAAGAGAACCATAACAAAATAGAAAATTTACCATATGGCTATGATTTAAAGAAAAAAAATGTGGACAGGAGCACATCAGCAAAGTCCATTATTAAAGTCACATTCCTTCTTATGGGCTATGAATAGGAGTCCAATTAGATACCAGAATAAAACTTACTAAAAATGCTGAACCATTTAGGTCAAAGAATCTCTATAGAAGCATCTGTCTTCAAAAGGATTCTAGTTTGAGACTCAATTTTAGAATAAGGTATAACAAATATGTTAATAGAAGACATACAAGGTGATAAAAGAGGGTTTCTACAATTCCCCACATGAAGTATAAGTCAACCATAGCAAAACCTAATAAAACAAATCTAGATATTAAAAACAATATCTGAACCTAAAAAAACAAATCTAAATATATTAAAAAATTATTTTTCTTTAAACAATTGCTGAGACTAAAATCAAAGATAAACAGAAGGCACAACAGTTTTGTTCTGGTTGTTATCTGGGTTTGGGGAATATTTTGTCTTTTGTTTTTTTACAAATACAAATTAAACATGAAAAAACTCTACTTCAAAAAAACTAACAGTTCAAGAAAAGCCCATCCAGTTGCATTCTAGACATTTAAAACCTATATCACAATATAATAAAAACAGTAGGTTTTAGAATTGTTTTGTGATCCTATATCAAAAGAAAAATTCTATTCCTTTTATTCAGTTTTTAAACATACCAGCAAGAATCAAAATTGTCACATTTTCCAAATTTTAAATATACCAGTGAGAATCAAACTTGTCAAATTTTCCAAACCCACTGTAAGGTTTTAGAAGTGTTTCGTGATCCTATATCAAAAGAAAAATTCTATTCCTTTTATTCAGTTTTTAAACATACCAGTGAGAATCAAAACTGTTAAATTTTCCAATGGCAATTTCTCCACACCAGAAAGTGGTCATGACTCTCAAAGAAGAAACAATTTGGGGTTTTCCTGCCTTCAAAATGTTATCAAATCCTGTATTTCTCACAGGCTTTTGAAACACACAGAAAGTGAGAAACATTCCAATGAATGAAATGTTACCAAATGTCAGTAATACGCAAGACACATTCCTTTGGGGAAATGGCTGTTAGAAAAAAAATCCAGTCTGTACATGCAAAATAAGCAAGGAAATTCAGTCTTTTTTTCTTCTTCTTCTTGAAAAATCCGTTACTCCTAAAATATCATTCCACAAAATTGGAAGTGAAAGACTAAAGGTCAGGAAAGGGAAGAGTGGGAGAAGGAGCACATACCATTAACACACAAAAGAAGTAAAATTATACTAACTTAAGCAGTTTATAACAAACTGGGGTCATACTCCAAGATACCAAAGGCTGGTCGAAGAAATTCACCATTCTGTAGGAACTAGGGTTTGTATGGCCACGTGAAGATCCATGAAGATTCACTGCCATGGAGCAAGCCCTCTTCCCACTTCAAATCCTGCTTTCTGCACCATGCCTCCACGGGGAGGGCCTCTCATTTCACCACCCAGCCCACATAGAGGGCCTCCAGGTCCCCTAAGGTAATCATCTCATCGGTCCCCTTCCCTGGCAGCTCGAGTCTTCTTCTCTTCCACATTCAGACGGACCTCACCTCTGAACATGATGGGCCTGTTGCTAAGGACCTTCTGAACAGGCTCAGAATCATCAAACACAACAAAACCAAAACTGGGTAATTTCCCACCACTGTTAATACGCAACTCCACCACGTTCCCATAATTTTGAAAGAAATCTTTAAGCTCTGATTTGTCCACTTCATGAAGCAGGTTGCCAAAGAAGAGTTGGTGACTGTCAGGGTGTCTCACCATTCTTTGGGGTTCAATGTCACCTTGCTCACCAGTCTCACAGATTGGTCTGGGTCCCTTTTGGGGAGGAATATTTATTCGTTGTTCTCACATCCTTTGATCCCTTTGAGGTCTCTGTGGTGGAATCTGAGATTCAGGCTTAGACTGTACAGGGCTGTGAAGCTAGTACTTTACCAACATAAGGAGGTATCCCAGTAACTGGAACAGCTCCACTGGGTTGAAGGTTGTTACTGGTCTCAGATGCCCAAGAAAATGTCCTCAAGTCTTTCCATACTGTCTGAGATATGTCTGCAGGTGCTGGAGAAGAACTCTTTTGAGCATCCTCAGGAGCAGTTTCTTCTAATACTAGCTCAGACTTTTCCTCTTGGATTTAAGATACACATTCTTATTCTGGTTCTGGTTCAGGATCAGGCTCCAGTTCAGCAACTGGCTCCTCTAAATGTTCTTCCATGTCATTACTGACAACTGCCCGATCATAGAAAGTTCCAGAATCATCAGGTACCACCTGAGGTGTTTGCTGTCTTTTCTTCAGGTTCCTCTACTACTTCTTCAGACTCCTCCTGAGGCTCAGTGACAAGCCCACCAAAGACCTCATCTTGCTCTCTGAAGATATCATTGTGAACATAGAACTGATTTGCAACAGACCCCTCAAGAGCAAGTACAAACATCTGCATGAATCTCCTCAAAGCCTGGTTGTTGTTAGACAGAAGCCCCAACACCTGGACTACCACACCATCATTTAGCTTGGCATAGGCGTCAACATGGAGAATCTTGGTGTGGCATTTGGTGAAGTTTCATGACATCACTTTCCTGTGGATTTCTTTCTGTCCGTAAACTGCATCTGCTGGCTTTCTATTTGAATCCAATCCCCCATGGATATAAGAAGAGTTCCTTCCATAAAATCTATGCACCATGTCTGGGGCCTGGTTCAGCAGTGTGTAATGCTGTCTCACAAATTCCCACCCAACCAGCAGGAGACTAGCCTTTTCCATCACCATTTTTTTGGTCAATTCAACCTGGGGGGAAAAAGTCAAATATGTCCAAACCTGTGCAGCTGAATTAGAGAGGAACTAGCTCTGCTACACAGCACTGATGATGGCAGAAACCCCTCACTCAACTGTGTCTACACCAGCAACATTAGCTCACTATATATTAGGCTCACTAAAATGAAGGCCTAGGCTGGGCGTGGTGGCTCACGCCTGTAATCCTAGCACTTTGGGAGGCTGAGGTGGACGGATCACTTGAGGTCGGGAGTTCAAGACCATCCTGGCCAATATGGCGAAATCCCGTCTCTACTAAAAATACAAAAATTAGCTGGCATGGTGGCTCGTGCCTATAGTCCCAGCTACTTGGGGGGAGCTGAGGAAGGAGAATCGCTTGAACCTGGGAGGAGGAGGTTGCAGTGGGCTGAGATTACACCATTGCACTCTGGCCTGGGCAACAAGAGCAAAACTCTGTCTCAAAAAAAAGGAAATCCTATCATGCTCTGTACAGATGAACCTTGAAGACATTATGGAAAGTAAAATAAATTAGCCACAAAAAGTGAAATAGTGTACTACATGATTCCACTTACAAGGTATCTAAAGTATGTAGTCAAATTCAGAAACAGAAAGTAGAATGGTGGCTGTGGGGCAAAAGACACAGGGGAGATGCAGTTGTTGTTTGATAAGTATAGAATTTCACATCTGCAAGATGAAAAAGTTCTAGATATCTATTGCACAAGGTACATTTAATTGCACTTGAGGACTAAGCTCTGAATTTTTTTTTTTTTTTTTTTTTTGAGACAGTTTCACTCTGTCGCCCAGGCTGGCGTACAGTGGCACTATCTCGGCTAACCGCAACCTCCGCCTCCCAGGTTCAAGCCATTCTCCTGCCTCAGCCTCCCGAGTACCTGGGATTACAGGTGCCCACCACCACACTCAGCTAATTTTTGTATTTTGAGTAGAGACAGGGTTTCACCTTGTTGGCCAGACTGGTCTTGAACTCCTGACCTCAAGTAATCTGCCTGCCTTGGCCTCCCAAAGTGCTGGGATTACAGGCGTGAGCCAATGCGCCCAACCTGATTTTTTTATCTTACCCAAATTCCTAAGGGGTCTAGGGAGTCATGCCCTACAAACCATAAATTCTCATCAGGTGGGTTTTATTTGACACTATATATTGTGATTTACTTTTCAATCTGACTGTGGCATAACATTATGAGACAAGGAAGAAATATTTACCCCAAAATATATTTCCTTGCCATACCTTAAAATTGTCCTGCAGTCTCTTGTGGGAAAAATCCATATTCTATAGTGAATCCCCTTCCCCCTTTGTTTTCCTACCTTTCTTCCCAAATCCAGCAGATAATCAACTAAGAGCCAGACACCCTTTTAAGTCCAATAAAAAACAATTTACAACCTGCTCTCTCTGAAGTCTGCTATCTAAGAGCTTCCTCTGCACAATAAAACTTGGTCTCCACAATCCTTTATCTTTAACCTGAGCATTCCTTTCTGTCAATCCCAGGTCTTCAGACAACCTCAACCAATTGTCAACCAGAAAATGTTTAAATTTACCTATAGCCTGGAAGTCCCCACTTTTGAGTTGTCCCACCTTTCTAAACCAAACCAATGCATTTATTAAATGTATTTGATTGACGTCTCATGCCTTCCTAAAATACATAAAACCAAGCTGTACCCCAACCACCTTGGGCACATGTTCTCAGGACCTCCCGAGGGCTATGTCATGGGTCATGGTCACTCATATTTGGCTCAGTATAAATCTCTTCATATTTTACAGTTTGATTCTTTTTGTCAACAATCATCTGGCACCCACACATGGGGCCTCAGAGAAGATTCAGGGTCATACTATACATTTAAAAATGGTTAAGATGACCAGGCATGGTGGCTCACACCTATAATCCCAGCACTTTGGGAGGCTGAGGTGGGCGGATCACTTGAGGTCAGGAGTTCGAGACCAGCCTGGGCAACATGGTGAAACCCTGTCTCTACTAAAAATACAAAAGTTAGCCAGGCACGGTGGCGCACGCCTGTAATCCCAGGTACTCAGGAGGTTGAGACAGGAGAATCGCTTGAACCCAGGAGGCAGAGGTTGCAGTGAGCCACTGTACTCCAGCCTGGGAGACAGAGCAAGACTCTGTCTCAAAATAAAAAAAGAAAAAAAAATGGTTAAGATGATAAATTGTGTTATGAGTTTTTAACACAATAAAAAATTATTAATTGAAAACAATGTAAATATCCATCAGTAGGGAATTGGTTATGCTAGAGCTATACAATAAAGTAGCCATCAAAAATGATAATACTGGTATCTATTCAGTCACACCCATAGCCCATTGTTGCAAGTTTTTTCAATTTAAAAAAAGCAAAGCATTATATCATTAAAACATGTGTCCATACCTATAACTAAAGACAGAGATATGTGTAAACAGTGGCATCCCTTGGTAATAGAATTGCAGATGACCTTTACTTTCTTTTTTATATTTTCTCGTGTGGACTAAGTATTATGTACATGGCAAAAGATGGCTTAAAAGAGGAAGTGACTGCCACCACTGGCTCCAGAATCCTGGGATGGAATTTTGTTTCCCTCATCACTATGTGTCTGGCACATGTTGAAGGATTAATAAAAATTTGAGAGGCAAGATGAACAGTGGTTAAGAGTTCAGGAATCAGACAGGCCTGGATATGACTCTCAACTCAAATTTATTTAATAGGGGCCTCAGACCTTAAAGATCTTTTTTTTTTTTTTTTTGGTTTGTTTGAGACACTCTCCTGTGTTGCCCCAGGCTGGAGTGCAGTGGCTCAATCACAGCTCATTGCAGCTTTGACCTCCTGGGCCCCAGTGATTCCCTCACCTCAGCCTCCTGTGTAGCTGGACCACAGTTGTGCACCACCACGCCCAGCTAATTTTTTTATTTTTTGTAAAGACCGAGATTTCCTGTGTAGCCCAGGCTGGTCCAGAACTGCTAGACTCAAGTGATTCTCTACCTTGACATCTCAAAGTGCTGGGATTACAGGTGTGAGCCACCAGGTCAGACCTTTACAAGTCTTATTTACCTTCATTGAGCCTCACTTTCTTCAAATATAAAAATGTCAAGAAGACTGACGGTTTGTCACAAGGAAAATGTACTTATCACACGTAACATCATTTCTGGCTCAGATGAAACTCAATAAAATGATAGCCATCATTACTATTCAGTGACTCGATTTACACTGGAAGAACTCCTGACACAAACAAATAAAAAAAAAAACTAAGCATCTACAGTAGACTGCATTGCTAAATTATCACTGAATATCCTAATTGCATTAAAAAGCAAGAGACAACACTTTGCCTGTTAGATCTACAAAAATGTCTTGCTGCAAGGTATGGTTACATTCCTATATCTAGCAGGATTACACTGTAAAATTTACCATCTATTTTGTATATAAACATCACTCATGAGTATTGGACACAGATTAGTGCTTTGGTAAAAATAATGCAAAGAGGAAAACGTGCTCATTTTAATCCAAAGGTAGAATGTAAAGAAGGGACCAAATAAACATACAAAATGTGACTAAAGAAGACTTGACTTAGATTAAAAGAGTAAGTGACATTACAACTTTGTTTAGCCTCTCTCTTCCTCACGACTTTTGGACAAGGAGCCTCTTTTTAGGCACTGCTCTACCCACAAAGTCTGGTATAGTACCCAATAGAGTGTAGGCGCTCATACCATAAATACAAGAGAATTTATAAGAGAAAATCTCAGTAAAATCATGGGGTAAACTGAATTAGAATTTATCTGAGAAAGTCTCAGTCAAAATAATAAAGGAAAGAGTTTAAGAATAAAGGGCACACCCATAGGGAGGGAAAAAGCCTTTTCTGTAACTTGTATCCCCTTTATTCAATCAGTTTTCCTGCGGACCTTAAATGGAATGTCCAAAAGCATATATACAGTCGCCCTTGAACTCTGAAGGAGGCATAAACCAGGGCCTGACGTGCTAAGATTATTAGGCTGTGGTCTCCTTAATCTTTTTAGTGATGCCTTTATCCCAGCACTTTGGGAGGCCAAGGTGGGCGGATCACGAGGTCAGGAGATCGAGACCATCCTGGCCAACATGGTGAAACCCCATCTCTACTAAAAATACAGAAAATTAGCTGGGCGGAGTGGCGCGCGCCTGTAATCCCAGCTACTCGGGAGGCTGAGACAGGAGAATGGCGTGAACCCGGGAGGCGGGGGTTGCAGTGAGCCGAGATCCCACCACTGCACTCCAGCCTGGCGACAGAGCAAGACTCCGTCTCAAAAAAAAAAAAAAAAAAAAGTGTGTCTGTAAATGTAGTTTAGAACTTCGGAGCCCTGTCTTTACAGTTCAAACTGACCACGCGAAGACTAAAGGCATTAGAGGTACTTTCTACAAATTTAGCCGTGCAATCTAACAGCGAGCAGGCCGAGACGCCCGCGATTGAAGGCCGGGGTGCAGAAAGCATGAAGGCCCTGGAAATTACCCCCATCCCACGTCACCCACTCTTTCTTAAAATGCCATTAAATTCCGTTCAACTTTTTATCTCCCATGCAAGAAACTAGCGACTTGCCAGCCACGCCACTTCCAGACAGTCACACCTGGCGTATTCGCTGCAGAATCTCCAACTCCCGCCACAGGTTTGGAATGTGTCCGCCCCTAAGCGGAAGTGACGTTCAACGGGACAACGTGAAAGTAGATGAGTTTAAATACGTACTAATAATTAAAAACCCCTATGGTATTTTGAGGAAACTCTTCTGGCTACCCTTCTTCCATCATTTCTCTCCTGTTAGGGTTGCGAAAAGGGATCTGTACAGCCTCGCGACAACTCGTTCTCCGCCCTAATTCCAAGTCATTCAAAACTCTGTCCCTTTTCATTGGCTGAAGCGGCGGCACGGGTACCTCTCAGGAACTACAATTCCAGCCAAGCACCGCGACAAGTGAACGGAGGAGAGGTTATGGGTAAAGGAAAAGCATGTTGGGAATTGTAGTCGGCTCCAGGCCGAAAAGAGAAATCACCCCGCCCTCCGCCACTGAAGCTGGAGAAACCAGGTGTTCGTTTCAGAACCCGTTAGCGCTAAGGGGAGGAGCCAAGCCCTTAAGCAGCATGCCTCACTTCGCCCCACATGGAGGATAATTTTCCTTTACCCCTAAAAAGTACTATAAATACCCCCTGAGGAGATATGGTTGTCTTTTAAATACCTCGAGTCAGTAAAAACTCACGAAACTCCCTCACCTCAGGTTCCAACTCGTGGGAAAAGGTAGCTCTTTACAAGTGGGCAAAATGGCTGTCCTCCTAGTCTTACCATTGGTTGGCTTTTGCGTCCTTCAAGGGCGGTTACTTATCACGGATTGGTTCTGTTTCTCTGGAGGTTGGAGGAAGATTTGGCACTGCTCTCCGCGGCCTGGGAGGAGGTAAAGGGGTGGAGAGAAGACAGTTTTTTCAAGCGTGATTGGGCAAAACTCATGTCACTCCGGGGACGTACAACCTATGAGTAGTCGGCTGCCGCTCAAAGAGAACGAAGAGGCGGGGCTAGTGCGTGGTGGGAAGGGGCGGGATTCTGCCAGCCGCGGCTGCCGCTGGAGCCGGTGTCCGGGCTGGTGATGGGGTTAATTCCCTTTCGTAAGACTCTTACTTGCACCCACCCAGCCCCGCCGTCGCCCCGCCGCGCCGCGCTCCAACCGCCTCCTCCTCCTCAGTAACGCGGGTAAGAGATGCCCTCCCCTCCCCCGTCCAGCTCCCCGGGAATAACGCGCCTCGCTCCCCTCCCCCGCCCGCCAACCGGTAGCGCTAACGGAGAAGGAGGCAGGCAGGGGAGAGATGTGGTGTGTGAAAAGGTGGCCTTCCCCGCCGGGTCGTCGGCGCTTCAGCCAGGGCCTTCTGACGTCCCGCTGCTGCCAGCCCGCCGTTAGGTCGGGTTCCGAGTGAGCCAGGGTCGCCTGGCCCGCGGCTGCGGCTGCAGCTGCAGCCACTACCTTGTGCCCACCGCCCCCACCCGGGGGCCATGTGAAAAGCAAACCCCTCGAGGCCTAGCGGAGGAGGCAGGGGAAAGGTTCCTGAGTCCCTGCCATGGCTGCTGCTGCTGCCTCCGCGGCTGCTCTTGCAGCCCCAGGGACTCGGGAGCCAGCCACAGCAGGCCTGTCAGGAGCGTGGCACTGCTCTCACGGGTGGCTAGCGCCGGTGCCCCGGGCTCCCCCGGCCGCCCCACGGCCGCATCCCCTGGCCTTGCACCAAGAGAATTTTCAGTTTCGACCGGATGGTAAAATGTAGGTACATTTTCCCTGTGGTACCAGAAAAAGCACAATGGGAATATTAAAAAGAAAGTTGAATGACTGTCAGTGCCACGGTCCCCCGAGATCAGATTTACACACGTTTTGGTGCGTGAGCCTTAGGCTGCCAACAAATCTTTGTGTGCTTTGAAGTTTTTTGGTGTTTTGTTTTCTTTTGTTGTTGTGACTAGGTGCAAAGGGTGACTCTGTTGAGCTTGTTTTTATAAAGAAACTTAAATTATTGGGACTATCATGCTCCGTGTGTAATTGTCCTGGGTTAGTAAGTTAACTAAGTAAAAGGTGAAGAGGTGCTTTCCCAATTAGGATTAGTGAACAGCAAATGGTTTTTCTAATAAAATTTTCTAAATATATATATATTCATGGTTATAGTTTACCTGAAAAGGGTAACTGTAAGAAACCCTTTTTAGCTTAAATGTCATTGATGACAAAAACTTTTAAATGAAAAGATGGTTAAAGTCAAACTGAAAGTCTACCCATTTATAATATGTGAAACAAGATCTTCTAAGTAATAGGATACCAGTCTAACAGGAATAATTGGACACGTCTCAATTTCTAAAAATTTGGCATATTTGGCTATTTTTAGGGCATTCTGTTATGATTTCTTCATCACATCTTGATGGAGTGCTCGTCTTTTCAAATACCACTCTGCTTTTATGCCTGGAAGAATATGTCTTTAAATCGTGGATTCTATAGTCTGTAGTAGACATAACTGTGATCAGAGATAAAATTCTAGGCCCATTTCTGAGGTTTACTTGTTAGCAGAATAAACTTGGGTTCTGAAGAAATATCTGAGTTTTGATCATTTCTTCAGGGTCTGAGAAGACTGTGGTGGCTTAATGATCTTCTATATTCCATAACTAGTACATCTAGATACAGAATTGACATAGATACATTCAGGTCCTGGAGAAAATTTGGGTATCTATTAAAAAATGAAAATTGCCAGCCGTGTAGTAGTCACCTGTAGTCCCTGCTACTCAGGAGTGTGAGGTGAGAGGATCACTTGAGCCCAGGACTTCAAGGCCAGCCTAGGCAATATAGTAGAACATCGTATCAAAAAAATGAAGAAATAAATACATAGCCTTGGAAGGCAAGTCCCCTGAGATCCCCACAAAGTTCTTGTAACATATATTGCCAGCTGCCAGCATAGTATTTTCCAAAACTTAAGAGTTAATTGATAAATTATACAATCGCTACTTTCAGATCTTGGGTGATTTATATAGAGAAAGGGCTGTTGAAAATTTAGGAGTCTTCTACATTTTCTTCCTGGCTGTTGGATCCCTCCATGAACCTCAGTTCGGTTTCCTCATCTGTAAAATGAGGATGATAATGCTTAACTTCGGGAGTTATGAAAATTAGAGATAAATATATAATAACGGCCGGGCGCAGTGGCTCACCTGTAATCCCAGCACTTTGGGAGGCTGAGGCGGGCAGATCACCTGAGGTCGGGAGTTGGAGACCAGCCTGACCAACATGGAGAAACCCCGTCTCTACTGAAAATACAAAAAATTAGTCGCGCGTGGTGGCGGGCACCTGTAATCTCAGCTACTCGGGAGGCTGTATCGCTTGAACCTGGGAGGCAGCAGTGAGTCAAGATCAGGCCATTGAACTCCAGCCTGGGCAACAAGAGCGAAACTCCATCTTAAAAATAAAACAGAAAATTAGAGATAAAGTATGTAAATCCCATAGCATTGTGCCTGACACAGTTTGTGCAATTAAATATTAACTGTTGTTATTTTCATGCATATTTAGAGAATGGGTTTGTTGTTCATATGCTGAGGGTGTTGTTGCAGCCTTAGAACACATTCTGTTACTGAAGAGTACCATGGGTGTATTAATTTATATAGTGACTTAAGCACAGTTTGCGTCTAGTTATTTTTGATTAGCTTATGGAAGTTTTTTTGACTTTGAATTAAAATGCAAGTGTCTGTGGAATACATTTCAAATGGATTATTGGGAATAAAAATTAGTGTACTCCATGTAGTGGTTAACTATTGTAATATCTTTTAAATTTTATTTAGCTGATATATGTTTCAAGCTCTAGTTTATATACTTGCTATCCATATTCATTGTGCTACCAGATGACATTTGAACTGTTTAATACAGAGTTAAGATTAAGCAAATCATTTGAAATTGTTATGACCATATGTGACGACAGTTTTGTTGCTGTTCTTTTTAATTCTCCTTATTTATCAACACTTGAGTGTTTCTTTTCTGTGAAACAACTTGTGGGAGATGCTATTCCGTTCTCTTCCGAGCATTTCTGAAAATTTACTGAGTCTTCACACATAATAGTGTTCTTGGAATTTGTATAGTTAAACAAATTTAAGGTTAGCATGAAGACAGTTATATTATGAAGTCTTTCTGACAGGAATGTCCAGTTAGGGTTCAAGACAAGCTGCACCTTATGCTGAGGTATATATGGTGGGCCTCCCAAGTCAGTGGACCTCGTACAAATGGGTGCTCCTCCAAGGAGGTCTTACATGACAGTAGCAATAGAAAATTATATAAACTTGAAATAAGCTTTGTCAAATATTATGCAGAAGATGTGCATTGCCATGCCTTGCAAGTAATAGGGTTTTTTTCTTCTTTTTTACTGCTGCTTTAGTATACCTAATTACATCCATTTGAGTTAGTATTAAGTTTTAGTTTCTCAGAAATAAAGTAGTGAAAATTGGTAGCAGTTTTGTTTTTCCCATTCTTGAAAATGTTACAGTGATAAGCAAGGCTCGATAGGTTTGTAAAATACTGTTGCTATTTGAATTAGAAAATTTCACTATTGACTTTCCATATTCTATTGTAAATAAGTTGGGGAATTAGTGTGTCGAGGAGGTGTGGTAACAAATGGTAATGTAATTTTCAAATAGCTATTGCAGCACCAAACCACAGAATCAATGCTTTGTCTTTATAACCACATTTGCATATAGGGATAATAATTTATTTCTTACAACTTAAGATAACTAAAATGAAGGGCCAGGTGGGGTGGCTCACGCCTGTAATCCCAGCACTTTGGGAGGCTGAGGTGGGCGGATCACAGGGTCAGCAGTTCGAGACCAGCCTGGCCAGTATGGTGAAACCCTATCTCTACTAAAAATACAAAAATTAGTAGGGCGTGTTGGCAGGTGCCTGTAGTCCCAGCTACTCGGGAGGCTGAGGCAGGGCAATCACTTAAACAGGGGAGGCAGAGGTTGCAGTGAGCTGAGATTGCACCACTGCACTCCAGCCTGGCGACAGAGCAAGACTTTGTCTCAAAAATAAATAAATAAATAAAATGAGATGGCTGTTGTGAAGAGAAGGAAGTCAGTTTTTTCTCAGTATAATTGTAAACTAAAAAAAATTAAATCATCTTCCACTTAATCCCTGAGACTTCCCGTAATGTTTAATAATATGGACATGTGCAAAGAATTAAATCGTATAATTAAACAAAATTTTGTCAAGTTAACTTTGCTTCTCAAATAAGGAAGTTATATAATTAAACACATTTGCTTGTACCTAATAAGACATTAGCATCAATATGAATGTATATCATTTCCAGAATTTAATTCAATTAGTTATTGGCTGAGGGATGAAATAGAGATATAACGAAATCTTGGCCCAAAGCTAGTTTTGTACCTTATTTTCTAGCAATTTGGTTTTTTTAATCTAGATTTTATTTTTAATGTTTTCTCTCATCTCTATACACACCTATTAACTTAAATTTCTTTTTCTGAGAATTTTGAAAGCCTATAGTTTATGATCTTTTTTCCCTCTTTGCCTTGTGAATTTTATATTTGTGAGTTTTTTCCAAATTTGTACCTGTCAGCTCACTTCTTTAGAAAAGTTGTAAGGTTTTTGAGCCCCCTTATTTCATTTTTTATTTTTTTGAGAGACAGGGTTTTACCCTGTCACCCAGACTGGAGTGCAGCGACAGGATCATAGCTCACCACAGCTTTGAACTCTGAGGCTCAAGGGAGCGTCCCATCTTATGCTCCCAAGTAACTAGGACTACAAGCTTGTAACTAGGACTACAAGCTTGTCACTAGGACTACAGGCACATGGCTAATTTTTTAATTTAGTAGAGACAGGTTCTTACTGTGTTACCCAGGCTGGCCTCCCACCTCCTGGGCTCAAGCGATCCTCCTGCCTTGGCCTGCCAAAGTGCTGGAATTACAGGCATAAGCCACTGCACCCAGCCTATTTCATAAATAGTAGATTGCACAGCATGTTTAAATGATGTCTGCTTTACTGAAGTTTTTATCTACAACTCCCTATAACGACTTCATCTGCAAAAGAAATTAGGTAGAGAAAATAAACTACATTTGTTTTTATTCTTGACCATTCTCGAGAGGGAATAACTTGATATTGTCTCATCTAAGCATTTAAAATAGTGAATTTGGCTTGTCACAACATTAGTTTGATGAACGACAAATATAAATTACTTTTGTGGCTTAGTTGTACAATTAACTTTGCTAACCTGTCCTATAAGGCAGGGGTCCCCAACCCTTAGGAACTGGGCCACACAGCAGGAAGTGTGCAGTGGACCAGTGAACATCACCACCTGAGCTCTGCCTCCTGTCAGATCAGCGGTGGCATTAGATTCTCATAGGATTGCAAACCTTACCGTGAACTGCACATGCAAGGGATCTGGGTTGCGTGCCTCTTATGAGAATCTAATGCCTGATGATCTGAGGTAGAACAGTTTCATCCCATAACCATCCTCCTCACCGCCTGCACCATCTGGGGAAAAATTATTTTCCACCAAACAGGTCCCTGGTACCAAAAAGGTTGGGGACTGCTGCTCTTAGGACAGAAAGAAAGAAGTTCCATAACTAGAGTAAAATGTCACCTTACTGTATGAGGTAGCTTAACTGTGGATTTACTTTGTTACCTTGCCCCTCAGTGGGGAGAGAAACTCTGGAATTAAAAAAAAAAAAAAAAGTCTTACTGTTGTGAAATCAAAATTCTTTGTACATGTATGCAACATGTATACAAAACAATAGCTAAAGTGAGCATTAGTCTTTCTTTTTTTTTTTTTTTTTTTTTTTTTTTTGAGACGGAGTCTTGCTCTGTCACCCAGGCTGGAGTGCAGTGGCACAATCTCGGCCCACTGCAACCTCCACCTCCCAGGTTCAAGCGATTCTCCTTCCTCAGCTCCCCCCAAGTAGCTGGGACTATAGGCACGAGCCACCATGCCAGCTAATTTTTGTATTTTTAGTAGAGATGGGATTTCGCCATATTGGCCAGGGTGGTCTTGAACTCCCGACCTCAAGTGATCCGCCCACCTCAGCCTCTCAAAGTGCTGGGATTACAGACGTGAGCCACCACGCCCAGCCTAGGCCTTCATTTTAGTGAGCCCTTATTTTATTTTGACAGAGTCTCACTCTGTCGCCCAGGCTGGAGTGCAGTGGTGCAGTCTCGGCTCACTGCAACCTCCGCCTTCTGAGCTCAAGCAATTCTCCTGCCTTAGCCTCCCTAGTAGCTAGGATTACAGGCATGAGCCACCACGCCCGGTGGGCTCTCATTTTAAAAGTGCTCTTGGGAAAGAAGCTTCCTTCATACAGAAATACTGTGTATCTGTTTGTTTTTTACTGGGAACAACCCAAATGTCCTTCTCTGCGTGAATTATTGAACTGTGATACATCCATACCATGGAATACTATGCTGCCTTAGAAAAGGAACAAACAGCAGTCCTTAACAGCAGTTAAACAAACTTATCCCTTGTTTAACATTAGGGATAAGTTCTGAGAAATGTGTCATTAGAGAGTTTTGTTGTGCCAACATCATGGAGTGTGCTTGCACAAACCTACATGGTATATAGCCTTATAGATATCTAAGTTATGTGATATGTATGGCCTGTTGCTCCTGGGCTACAAACCTATACAGTATGCTACTATGCTAAATACTGTAGACAATTCTAACACAATGGTTAAGTATCTATATATGTAAATAAAGACAAGGTATGGTAAAAATAAGGTGTAAGATATTTTTAAATGGTATACCTAAATAAGGCACTTACCATGAATGTGGCTTGTAGCACTGGAAATTATGGTAGGTGAGCCAGTGAGTGAATGCAAAGGCCTCAGACATACTTGTACCATTGTAGACTTTATAAATGCTGTATACTTGGGTTCCACTAAATTTATAAAATATTTTTCTATCTAAAAAATTAACTTGTTTGCAGTAACTTCTTACTTTATAAATTTTTAAAAATTTTTAAAGTTTTGACCCTCTTTTAGTAACATTTAGCTTAAAATAGACATAGTATAGCTGTACAAAAATATTTTTTCTTTATATCCTTGCCCTATAAGCATTTTTCTATTTTAAAAGTTTTTGGAGTTTGTTTGTTTTTGAGACGGAGTTTTGCTCTCGTCACCGTCACCCAGGCTGGAGTGCAGTGGCACGATCTTGGCTCACTACAACCTCCGCCTCCTGGATTCAAGTGATTCTCCTGCCTCAGCCTCCCAAGTAGCTGGGTCTACAGGTGCCCACCACCATGCCCAGCTAATTTTTGTATTTTTGGTAGAGATGGGGTTTCACCATGTTGGCCAGGCTGGTCTTGAATTCCTGACCTCAGGTGATCCACCCACCTCAGCCTCTCAATGTGCTTGGATTACAGACGTGAGCCACCGCACCTGGCTTAAAAGTTTTTGTTGTTGTTGTTGTTGTTGTTGTTTTTCCTTTAAAATTTTTTGTTAAAAACCAAAATGTAAACACATGCATTAGCCTAGGCTTGCGCAGGGTCAGGATCATCAGTATCATTGTCTTCCATCTTTGTATCTTGTCCCACCCGAAGGTCTTCAGAGACAATTACACACATGAATCTATCATCTTGATGTTAATGTCTTTTTCTGGAATACCTCTTCAAGGACCTCCCTGAGCTGTTTGACAGTTAACTTATGATTTTTTTTTTTAAATAAGTAGAAGGAGTACACTCTAAAATAATGACAAGAAGTGTAGTAAATGCATAAATCAGTATCATAGTCATTTATTACCATTATCAAGTATTATGTGCTGCACATAATGTATGTGCTATACTTTTTTTTTTTTGAGACGGAGCCTCCCTCTGTCGCCCAGAGACTGGATTGCAGTGGCGTGATCTTGGCTCACTGCAAGCTCCGCCTCCCGGGTTCACACCATTCTCCTGCCTCAGCCTCCCGAGTAGCTGGGACTACAGGCGCCCGCCACTCCGCCCAGCTACTTTATTGTATTTTTAGTAGAGAGGGGTTTCACCGTGTTATCCAGGATGGTCTCAATCTCCTGACCTCGTGATCCGCCCGCCTCGGCCTCCCAAAGTGCTGGGATTACAGACGTGAGCCACTGCGCCCGGCCTGTGCTATACTTTCATATAGTCATATGCATATAGCAGTGCAGTAGGTTTACACCAGCATCACCATAAACACGTGAGTAATGTGTTGTGTTATGAAGGCTGTGATAATCCTTAGGCGCCAGGAATTTTTCACCAACATAGTCTTATGGGACCACTGTCATTTATGCAGTCCATTGTTGACTGAAATGTCATTATGCAGTGCGTGATTGTATTGATACAGCAACTAGAATGGATCCCAAAAGAATTGCAGGCACACCTGGGAGATACTGCGAGTTCAGTTCCAGACAACCATGAAAAAGCGAGTCATATACATTTTTGGGTATCCCGGTGCATTTAAAAGTTAGGTTTACAACTGACGGTATCACTTTAAAAAAAAAAAAAGAGTTTTATACAATTCTGTAGTCTATTTAAAGTGTGAAGAGCATTATGTCTAAAAAATGCACATATCTTAATTTTTAAATTTTGCTTAAAAATTCTAATCATCTGAGCCTTCAGCACGTTGTAATCTTTTTGCTGGTGGAGAGTCTTGCCTCAGTGTTGGTGGCTGCTGACCGATCAAGATGGTGGTTGCTGAAGGTTGGAGTGGCTGTGGCCATATCTGAAAATAAGACAACAATGAAAACAATGTCCACGTTGATGGACACTTCCTTTCATGGAAGATTTCTCGATAGCATGTGCTGCTGTTTGAAAGCAGCCACAGTAGAACTTCTTTCAAAATTGTAGTCAGTCCTCTCCAATTTTCCTACTAATTTACAACTAAGTTTGTGTAATATTCTAAATCCTTTGTTGCTATTTCAACAATGCTAACAGAAATAGACTTACCACGAGTAGAGTCAATCTCAAGAAACCACATTCTTTGCTCATCCATAATCATGAACAAATAATGATATCATGAACAGCAATTCAAGCACATCTTCAGGCTCCACTTCTGATTCTAGTTCTCTTACTATTTCCACCACGTCTGTAGTTACTTTATCCAGGATAGTCTTGAACCCCTCCAAGTCATCCATAAAGGTTGAAATCGATTTCTTCCAAACTCTTGTTGATATTTTGTAACTTCACAGATGCATAGGTGGTCAAAAAATAAAAATTTTTTAAAGTTGATATTTTGACCTCCTCCCATGAATCACAAATGTTCTTTTAAGACATGGAGGTGTTGCTCTGTTGCCCAGGTTGGAGTGTAGTGCTGCCGTCATAGCTCATTTAGGGCTCAAGCAGTTCTCCCACCTCAGTGCTGGTGCATGCCAACACATCTGTCTGTTTTTATTTTTATTTATTTATTTTTGTAGGGACAGGGTCTTGGCTCTGTAGCCAAGGCTGGTCTCAAACTCCTGGCCTCAAGCAATCGTTCTGCCGCAGCCTCCCAGAGTGTTGGGATTACAGGCATGAGCCACCATGCCCACAAATGTTGTTAATGGCATCTAGCGTGATGAATCCTTTCCAGAAGGTTTTCAGCTTGCTTTACCCAGTTGCATCAGAGGAATTACTGTCTTTGGCAGCCATGTAGCCCTACAAAGTGTATTTCATAAATATGAGACTTAAAAATAGAAATTAATCCTTGATACATGGGCTGAAAAATACATGTTGTGTTAGCAGTCAAAAGAACATTCATTCTTTTTAACATCTCCATCAGAGCTCTTGGGTGACAAGGTAAATTATCAATGAACAGTAAATTTTTTAAAAGAAGTCTTTTTTTTCTGAGCAGTAGGTGTCAACAGAGGGTTTTAAGTATTCGTAAATAGCATATCTGTTGTAAACAGATGTGCTGTCATCCAGGCTTTGTTTCATTTATAGAGCACAGGCAGAGTACTTTTAGCATAGTTCTTAATGGCCCTAGGATTTTCAGAATGTTAAATGAGCACTGGCTTCAACTTACAGTTAAGCATCTGCATTAGCTTCTTTTGTTGTTTTTTTTTTTTGGAGACAGTCTCGCTCTGTCGCCCAGGCTGGAGTGCAGTGGCGCAGTCTCGGCTCACTGCAAGCTCCGCCTCCTGGGTTCACACCATTCTCCTGCCTCAGCCTCCTGAGTAGCTGGGTCTACAGGTGCCCACCACCACGCCCGGCTAATTTTTTTAATTTTTAGTAGAGACGAGGTTTCACCGTGTTAGCCAGGATGGTCTCGATCTCCTGACCTCGTGATCCGCATGCCTCGGCCTCCCAAAGTGCTGGGATTACAGGCATGAGCCACTGCGCCCGGCCACATCTGCATTAGCTTCTAACTAGAGTCAACCTGTGTTTTGAAGCAGGGCATTGACTTCTCTCTATGAAAGTCCTAGAATAGCAACTTCCGATAGAAAGCTGTTTTGTCTACATTGAAAATCTGTTTAGTGATCACCTTCGTCAATGATCTTAGATCTTCTGGGTAATTTGCTGCAGCTTCTTCAACACCTGCTGCTTCACGTTGCATGTTTATGTTATGGAGATTGTGTCATTTCCTTAAACCTCATAAATCAGTCTTTGTTAGCTTTTGACTTCTGCAGCTTCCTCGTCTCTCTCAACCTTCATAGAATTGAAGAGAGTGCCTTGTACTGGGTTAGGCTTTTGCCTAGGGGAATGTGGTGGCTGGTTTGATCATCTGTCTGGACCCCTAAAACCTCCATATATCAGCAATAAGGCTATTTTGCTTTCTTATCATCTGTGTGTTCACTGGAGTAGCAATTTTTAATTCCTTCAAGAACTTTTCCTTTGCATTCACAGCTTGGCTAACTATTTGATGCAAAGAGGCCTAGCTTGAGGACTAGGCTTTCAGCCTGTCTCACCTTTCAACATGCCTTTCTTGCTAAGCTTAATCATTTCTAGCTTTTGATTTAAAGTGAGACATCTGTGACTCTTACTTTCACTTAAACATGTGGAGGCCATTGTAGGGTTATTAATTGACCTAATTTCTTTTTTTTTTTTTTTCTTTGAGACAGAGTCTTGCCTTGTCACCCAGGCTGGAGTGCAGTGGTGCAGTCTCGGCTCACTGCAAGCTCCACCTCCCGTGTTCACGCCATTCTGCTGCCTCAGCCTCCGGAGTAGCTGGGACTACAGGTGTCTGCCACCACACCTGGCTAATTTTTTTTGTATTTTTAGTAGAGACGGAGTTTCACTGTGTTAGCCAGGATGGTCTTGATCTCCTGACCTTGTGATCAGCCCGCCTCGGCCTCCCAAAGTGCTGGGATTACAGGCGTGAGCCACCGTGCCCGGCCAGTTGTCCTAATTTCTATATTGTTTTGTCTCGGTGAATAGAGAGGACCAAAGAGAGAGAGAAGAGATGGGGCATCAGCCAGTTGGTGGCGCAATCAGAACACCTACAGCATTTATCAACTAAGTTCACTGTCTCATATGGGTGTGATTTGTGGTCCCCCAAAACAATTACAGTAGTAAAGATCACTGATTGCAGATCACCATCACCAGACATAATAATGAAAGAGTTTGAAATATTGCAAGAATTACCAAACTATTACACAGAGACATGAGGTGAGCACATGCTGGGAAAATGGTACTGATCGATATGCTTGACTCAAGAGTTGCCACAAACCTTCAATTTGTTAAAAATTTAAAAAAAGAAAGAAAAAGAAAAAAAGAAAAGCAATGTCTCTGAAGTGTATATAGGTTGAGTATTTTTTACCCAAAATGTGTGAGACCAGAAGTGTATTGGATTTTTTCAGATTTTGGAATGTTGAAATATCTTTGGGATGAGACCCAGATTTAAACAGGAAATTTATTTGTTTCATGTGTACCTTATACTCATAGCCTAAAGAGAATTTTATACACTATTTTAAATAATTGTTTGCATAAAACAAAGTTTTGACTGCAACTCATCATGTAAGGTCAGGTGTGGAATTTTCTACTTGTATTGTTATGTTGGTGCTCAAAACTGTTGGATTTTGGAGCATTTTGGATTTTACATTTTCAGATTACGTATACACAACCTGTGTGTGTTCCTGTATAGTACTAAGGGGGAAAAGTACCTATTGTTAAACGAGTATCTTCTGCAAAATACCATTCATATATTTAACATAGTTCAATTGTGTTATTTTTACTAAGCCATGTTCACACCTATAGAGCACAATAGAATACCTCTAACACTGAACAAATCCAAGTTACAGTTTTTGTTTTCACTTTGTATACCTTGTTTTTTTCTAAATGTCAGCTCCTTTCTCATTCTCCTTTTGTTAGGTCTTGCTCTTCTTTCGTTTTTTTAACTCCTCGTCATTTAAACTAAAAAGAAGCTGTTATCTGCATTTTTCATTGTCCAGTTGCTATAATATGGTTTTGTCAAGAGGCATTATTCAACCAGATATTTATATTGTAAGCATATTATCTGTAAGATGAAATAAAAGATTTCATCCCCTATAATGACATACCAAGCATCAAACTGGCAGATGATAACTAATTTGAGGGAAGAGGGTAATGTAAATGCTTAAGTTACACTATGGTTACTATATGACCATGAGACGGAGTCTCACTCTGTAGCCCAGGCTAGAGTGCAGTGCTGCAGTCTTGGCTCACCACAACCTCCACCTCCCAGGTTCAAGCAATTCTTCTGCCTCAGCCTCCCGCGTAGCTGGGATTACAAATGTGTGCCACCATGCTGCTAATATTTATATTTTTAGTAGAGATGGGGTTTCACCATGTTGGCTAGGCTGGTCTCAAGCTCCTGATCTCTAGTGATCTGCCTGCCTCAAGCCTCCCAAAGTGCTGGGATTACAGGTGTGAGCCACTGTGCCTGGTCTAAATGTTTTAAAGCAATGGGAATGGAATGTGTGGAGATCAAAAGTAAAAGACCACCAACTTGGGGAGGATACAGTCTCTGTAATATGTAAAATGGATGATTAATTTTTGTGTATGGTGTGAGATAGGGGTTCAGATTTATTTTTATACGTGAATATCTAGTTTTCTGCACCATTAGTTGAAAAGACTGTTCTTTCCCCCATTGAATTGCCTTGGCACTGTGGTTGAAAATCAATTGATCAAAAAATGTGGTTATTTCTGGACTTTCAATTCTATTTCATTGATTTATATGTCTGTCTTTATGCCAGTGCCACACTGTTTGATTATGTACCTTTGTAGCAAGTTTTGAAATGAGAGCTCCAATTCTGTTCTTCTTTTTTGAGTTTTTTTTTTTCTTTTTGTCTTTCTTTGGTGATTCCAGATCCTATTTATTATTCTATATAGTTTAGGGTCAGGTTGCCAGTTTCTGCAAAGAAGGCAGCTTGGATTTTAATTGGGATTATGTCAAATATGTAAGTCAGTGTGGATAGTATTGCCATTTAAAAAATACTAAATGAGAAATTTTAAAAAATATTTAATGATTAGTAAGAATGATAAACTTATTGCAAGTTTACATAATACCATATTTTATACAAAATAACTTAAAAAAGAAGAATCCCATTGTTTGAACATTTTTGCAAATTTCCTTAATGTCTGGCTTAACCAAAGAAGATGGCTGGGTTCACATATCTGCTTTTGCATTCACTCTGATATATGTGGTTTGGGTTGAAATATAAGAAGACAATTTTGGCCAAACGTAGATACAAAGATAAAAAGGGGAGGACCTCATGAACCCTTTGAAAGGATCTTGGTGACCCTGCAGTGGTCCTCAGATCACACTTAGAGAACCACATGTTGGGTCGGGTGCGGTGGCTCACGCTTGTAATCCCAGCACTTTGGGAGGCCGAGGCGGGCAGATCACGAGGTCAGGAGATCGAGACCACGGTGAAACCCCGTCTCTACTAAAAATACAAAAAATTAGCCGGGCGTGGTGGCGGGCGCCTGTAGTCCCAGCTACTCGGAGAGGCTGAGGCAGGAGAATGGCATGAACCCGGGAGGCGGAGCTTGCAGTGAGCCGAGATCGCGCCACTGCACTCCAGCCTGGGTGACAGAGCAAGACTCCGTCTCAAAAAAAAAAAAAAAAAAGAGAACCACATGTTGAATGGAAACAAGTATGTGTTTGGAAACTCAGAGACCTAATTGAAATTCACAGCCCTGCCTCTTAACAGCTGAACAAGTTAAGTTACTTAGCCTCTCAGTCTGTTTCTTCATTTATAAAATGAAGATAATGATGTCTCCTTTTAGGGATTTTGTAAGGAGGAAACAAGATAATGCCTGTAAACGTTTTGGTATGTGGAAACCACTAAAGAAATTATGCTGTTTTCATTCATTTATACTTGTCGACCTCTCGCTATAGGATTAGCTAATTTTTTTCCAGTGAAAGGTACAAATAGTTGGGAAATGAGAGAGGTTGGAATTTTAAATATACTTATGTAGTAAAAACACATCATATAGACATTCAGCTGTCAATTGTTGACTCCCAAAAAAGGACACCAGAAAAAATGTGTTGATCAAAGTTGTGTTTATTAGATTTACTGGAGTAGGGGCAAACACAACTTGACAAACTCTTAGTAGTCTCAAGATGAAAACTTTAGATTTTGTAGTGATATTTACAGTGAACTGAGCTGTATTCATATAGTTGCCTATTATCCAGCCTTTTAACTACAAATGATATTGAACAAGTAAAGGGAAGGGCTAACAAAAAAAAGGTAAAAATTTCCAGAAATGGAGGAATAAAATTAGTAGCACCTTTAAAACCATTTGCCACTCACCCTAATCCCACTATCAACTGTTGAAGAATGAAAGAAACTGCAAAAATTCTCCCTTAAATTAGAGCACAGGGCCAGGCACGGTGGCTCACTCACGCCTATAATCCCAGCAGTTTGGGAGGCTGAGGCAGGCGGAATACTTGAGGCCAGGAGCTCGAGACCAGCTTGGGCAACCTGGCGAAACCCTCGTCTCTACTAAAAATACAAAAAAATTAGCTGGGCATGGTGGTGTACTCCTGTTAATCCCAGCTACTGGGGAGGCCAAGGCGTGAGATTCATTTCCACCCCAGAGGCAGAGATTGCAGTGAGCTGAGATTGTACCACTGCACTCCAGCCTGGGTGATAGAGTAAGACTCTGTCTAAAAAAAAAAAAAATAGAGCATAGTGCTTTAGCATGTATTTGCCCTGTTAAAATTAATAAAATGTAAATAACCCCACCTCCTTAACAATTCCATAAATACTGGCCCAAATCATATACAAAGTTCTAAAAAATAAATTCCTGTGGTTAAAACTCTGTATTATTCCAATGGTAATTTTAATTTTGAATGTATCTGCAAAACTAAAGTGATAGGATTGTTGCCCACCCAGGACATTATGGATTCACTCAGCATTCATTCATGAAATATTTGTTGATAACTTACTATGTGCCCTGTACTGCCTACATAAAGCAGAGAGTACTTGCCCTTATGGATTTTATTTTCTAGTGAGTGAGACAAAGAATGAAATATTTATGTATAATATAGTGTCAGATAGAAACTATTGAGATAATTTTAAAAAAGGAGGTTGAGAGGTTAGAACATGATGGAATGGAATGTAGGGCCTGTTTTACACAGGGTAGTCAGAGCAACATCTCTTGACATTCAAGCAAACACTTGAATGAAATGAAGGAAAAAGCCATGAGATATATCAGGGAAGAATATTTTGGATAGAAGGAACAGAAAGTACAAAGGCCATGAAAGAAGTACACACTTGGATGAAGTTGCAAGTACACTTGTTTGCTGAAATTCAGCAGTGTTTTCCTGTAGATAATTGGGAATTAAAATAAAAAGTACATAAAGAATACTGGAGGTGTGGTTCTGGGCTGTCAGCTAGGTGTATTCATTAGTTACGTGAATCATTCCCACAGTAGTCTCTTCATCCCAAATGTAGTGGATTTGGGGGGACACTTGTGAAATCTAAAACCCAATCTTTAATCTCCATATATCAAGGATTTCCTGTCTTCTTAGTGTTTAAACAAAAGATGCCATAGTTTTTCTTAAACAAAATTACCTGCGTTTAGGCAGACTGATAAATCTTAGCTATCAGAATGTGAGAAGTCATCCAATCCAGCCTCAGTGGTGTGGGACGCATCCAGGGGCAATCACCTGGGCAGCTTTTCCTAAAATTGTCTGCTTTTCCTTGTCTGTCTTCTTCCAGGGGATATCAGAATAGGGGAAGAGGAGATGCCTGGCTCATGCCTTTCGAGCAAGTGCCTATGGGTATCTGTAATCAGGCAGATAATGTTTTTATTCTTTGCTTGAACTATTCTAATGACAAGAGTGCATTCGTAAGAGAATGTTTGTCTCGACATTGTATTTCTTTGTTTCAGGGTCTGAAGATTACCGGATGAATTTTTGTTCTGTTCTCTTTTCTGTGTTTTTGGATATAGGGAGGAAGGGGATAGGCAGGGGAGAGGAAATCCACCTGGTCCCAGACACAAGTGAGATGTTATCCTAAAAGTGCATCAGTATCAATGTTACCTGTGCCCTCTTCCCTTCCGTTCCTCTCCACCCTGAAGAGAATAGAATAGATGGGATGGGAATAGGGATGGGAGACTTTGTTTGGGCTCAAGACCCTCCAGCCTGGCTCAGTTGTGCTAAAAAAAAAGAGGGAAATGGCGGACGAGTAATTCTATAAATGTCCTCAGTAAGTAATTATCTCCCCTTTATATTCCCCTTGGCTGTTTGGCACCCTTCTTAGGCTTACCAGTTGTATTACATATTGTTGCTGACTAAGATGCTAGATCCAGTACCCAAAGCACATGAGATGTTATCACAGAGCCAGGCAACCAGACCATAATGTGATCTTTGTGATTTTAGTTTTTGTCTTACTCAGGATGGTTTGACCGCAGAAAAGAAATGGTAAGGCTAGAGTGCAGTGTCACTATCTTGGCTCACTGCAACCTCCACCTCCCGGATTCAGGACATTCTCCTGCCTCAGCCTCCTGAGTAGCCAGGATTACAGGCATGTGCTACCACGCCTGGCTAATTTTTGTATTTTTAGTAGAGATGGAGTTTCACCATGTTGGTCAGCTGGTCTCGAACTCCTGACCTCAAGTGATCTGCCTGCCTTGGCCTCCCAAAATGTTGGGATTACAGCCATGAGCCACCGCGCCCAGCCAAGAAATGTTTTGAAGAACATTTTAAAAACCTTTTTTAAGATCATTTTAATAAGTTAATTTGAGAAAGAAGATGGTCAGATTGGTTTTATCTTGAATAATTTTGGTAACTCCTGCATCTTTTGAACTCAAACACCTATCATACTGTTCAGTATGCTTGACAAATTATAAACATTTTGGTGGAAGGCATGGGATAGAAAACTGAGCCTGTGTAGAACTTAACTACATTTCTAAAATTAAATTAATTTTTTAGAACTTTTTCTAAGTAGCATTTTTAAAAATCAAAACAGTACATACACATAGAAATCAGTATGGTGGGTCTGCATTTGACTATCATTCTCATCCTCTGTTTTATCATCAGCATTCATGAGTTACTTGAAGAGAATGTTTCTAGCACCAAAAATCAAATGAATTTTTGTAATGCTTCCATCAGTTTATCAGAATTATGTCACATTGTTACTTGTTATGACTGTCTTCGATTTTTTTTTTCTGGAGTTTCTAATTCTTTTTTCTTTTTTCTTTTTTTTTCTGGTTGACAAACAATAGTGCACCATCAGCATATCCTCAAGATTATCCAGTCTGTGTTTCCATGAGATTTTTCTCCTGGAATCTTATGTCCTGCTCACAGGTCTCATTCCTTCACTGCCCTACTAGGTTGAATCAACTGTTTGCTGAATCTTACGGATCTTTCTCTTGTTTTTACATTAATTTGTCTAGGTAATAGTCTGAGATATTTTCCCGAGGAAGATTGCTTAGGAAATAAACCTTCTGAGAACTTATATGTCTGTAGTCTTTTTTCTTTTCTTTTTTTTTTTTTTTTTTTTCCTTGAGACTGAGTCTTGCTCTGTCCCCCAGGCTGGAGTGCAGTGGCATGATATCAGCTCACTGCAATCTCCACTTCCCGGGTTCAAGCGATTCTTCTGCCTCAGCCTCCCAAGTAGCTGGGACTACAGGCGCGTACCACCACACCCAGCTAATTTTTGTATTTTTAGTAGAGACAGGGTTTCTTCATGTTGGACAGGTCTTGATCTCCTGACCTCGTGATCCACCTGCCTCAGCCTCCCAAAGTGCTAGGATTACAGGCGTGAGCCACCGCCCCAGCCTGAAGTCTTTTTTCTGACATCAGACTTGATTGACGCATAGAATGCTAAGTACAGAATCATGTTCCTTTTGTACTTAGACATATTTCTAGTGTCTTCTAACATCTAGATTGCTGTTGAGAGATCTGTTGCCAATCTGATATTTCATTTTATTTTGAAATTTTCCAAACGTACACAAAGTTTGAGAAATTACTCAATTTTACAGTTGTTAACCTTTTGCTCTTTTTGCTTTCTGCCATATTAATCCATGTTTTATGCATTTTAAATTAAGTTGCAGGTATTATAATAGTATACATCACCCCTAAACACTTGGGCATGCATATCATTAACTAGAGTTCAATGTTTGATTGCTTTTTAAAGGTACATAAGCATTCAGAAAAATGCACAAATCATAAATATGTCATTCAATTAGTTTTTGACAAATTGTATACATCTCTACAACCCATACATCCATCGAGATATAGAACATTGCTGTCACCCAAGAAAGTTCCCTCATTCTCTTTCCCAGTTATTGCCCCCGCACCCCATACCCCAAGAGGCAACAACCAAAATTTCCGATTCTTTTCCGTCATATATTTGGCTGTTGTAGGATTTACGTAAATGAAATGATACAGTATATACTCTGTGTAGGGCTTCTTCCACTCAACATGTTTTTCAGATTTATCCATTTTATTGCACATATGAATATGCTTTTTATTACAGAATAGTGTTTTATTATATAAATACACAGTTAATTTTTCCTTTCTGTTGATGGCTTCCGGTATTGTTTCTATTTAGTAATTTAAGAATGTTTTAAATCTTTCATAAGAAATACCTGCTAACATGCAGTGCACAAAAATCTACTTCTTAGTCCTACATTTCTTTATTCCTAGTTTTTGAAACTCTGTTAATACAAAATTCAGTCAATCTAATACTGTCAAACTTTTTAGGATTTCTTATTCTCAGTAATAATAAGAGCAGGAGATCGAGACCACGGTGAAACCCCGTCTCTACTAAAAATACAAAAAAAAAAAAAAATTAGCCGGGCATGGTGGTGGGCGCCTGTAGTCCCAGCTACTCGGAGAGGCTGAGGCAGGAGAATGGCGTGAACCCGGGAGGCGGAGCTTGCAGTGAGCCGAGATCGCGCCACTGCACTCCAGCCTGGGTGAAAGAGCGAGACTCCGTCTCAAAAAAAAAAAAAGTTTTGAACATTTGTATTGAAACTAGAATTAACCTTTCTAACTCTTAATTGACTTTAGGTAAATAGGTGTTTATATTAATTAGGTGTAATTAAGTATGTATCTTTCCTAGAATGCATTTATTTGCATATGCAGCATATGAAGTCATTTAATTTTAAAGAACACGTATGTTTTGGTTTGTTTTTTTTTAAAAAAATGGGGTCTTGGCCAGGCACGGTGGCTCACGCCTATAATCCCAGCACTTTGGGAGGCTGGGGCAGGTGGATCACCTGAAGTCAGGAGTTCTAGACCAGCCTGGTCAACATGACGAAACCCTGTCTCTACTAAAAATACAAAAATTACCTGGGCGTGATGGTGGGTGCCTGTAATCCCAGCTACTCGGGAGACGGAGGTTGAGGCAGGAGAATCCCTTGAACTCGGGAGGCAGATGTTGCAGTGAGCCGACATTGCGCCATTGCACTCCAGCCTGGGTGACAAGAGCAAAACTCTGCCTCAAAAAAAAAAAAAAAAAAAAAAAAAAATGGGGTCTTGCTGTATTGCTGAGGCTGAACTGAAACTCCTGGGCTCAAGGGATGCCCAGCTTAGATAGTTCCTTTTATATGACATATTCACAGTGGGCAAATCCAGAGACAGAAAACAGGTTAGAGTTTACCAGGAGTTGGGGGAAGGGAAAAATAGTTATTCCTTAAATGGAATGGGTGTTTTACGGGGTAATGAAAAAGTTTTGAAACTAGAGATAGCTGGTAGAGACAAACATTGTGAATAGACTAAATACTACTGAATTGTACCTTTAAAAATGGTCAGTTGTGTTTGATTTTCACCTCATTTAAATAAGAATACATTACATATGTATTACCCTTGACACAAAGATGTGTAACTTTTGTAGTTATAAATTTTTCTTTGTTCTTTGGTAAAGATTATTGTCAGTTCTACTTTTCATAGCTTTTGGAATGGCAGTTTATATTCATAAGACCCAAGTTTAAAATCTTTTCATGATCTGGAATGTCTTTTCCAGCTGAAGTTTTGTTAAGTCCATGTGATAAATTACAAACGAAATTTTTTGGTTGTCATTCTATGTTACACGAAATTTTTTTTACACAGTCCACAGCTTTTTGTGCGTGTTGATTTTCTTTTTAATGAATGCTGATTTTGAAAATTAAAGCAAGGAAAGGGTAAAGTGTGTTTTTAGTCTAGCATTTAAGTTTTATTTGTGGTATATGGAAATTTCTTTATGCCTTTTCTTAGGCAAGCAGCTTTCATACAGCTGCTCTACCATGTTTTTGTTGCATTTACCTTGCTACTGAAATGGAGAACCCAATGGTAAAATAGGTGGCAGTTTAAGAGAATTGACTTAAATGTTAAGTTTGTATCACTTGTACTTCATTAGCATTTAACACCTATACTGTAATTTTAGAAACGGCTTATCTTTTCTCATGTCATTTTTTTCTTGGCTTATGTGGCATTTGTGAAAATGCTTACAGAAATACTGGTCCTACGATAAGGGGTAATTGGTGTTCTTGTTTGTGAAAGTCACACCAAGATCACAGAAATGGCTACTAATTAAATTGTTTCTATCATCAAAGATATACTTGTGCTCATGACTTAGTGGAGATCCATTTGAGTCAAAATTTCAATATAAAATATTGCACCTTCTTTCTTTTTTCTCCTCTTTCTACTTGTCCTCCTCTTATAAAAGTTCAACTTTATGCTTGTATCAAGTATAAATCATTTTAGGAATCAAGTCAATTAATGTGCCTTTATCCCCAAAATTTAATGAGTGTATTAGGGAAATTTTCAAAATGGATAGCTTGTCAGGCATACTACAATTATACTCCGTATTTTGTTCAGACTTTGTAATGTTCTTAGAATTGTTAGTTGCTTACAGCAAATTACATACGCACTTAGAAGACCTTCTGTCTTGACTCAAGTCATGAAGGTTAAGAAAAAAATAAATCCATGCACCAGTGGACAAGGGACCTATACCATGTAATCCAAATTTGTAAGTTATTTATGGACAGGTGGCTGAGGAAATCTGTAATTTCCTCATTGATAATGGTTTTAAGATCATAGGCACAGAGTAGTGATTCCCTGCCATTCTATCATTAACACTTTTATTTAGCCAGTGCATGGCAGTAGGTTAATAGGAGATGCAGGCAGACTGACAGGTTTGTTTTTCCTCATAGAAAATTAGAAACAAAATTAGAAGTGGGAGAGGCTGCCCGCTGTAGCTGCACTAGCAGCAGGAACTGATAACTAAAATCAAAGAAGGAAAGAGAACTATAAAAGGTGTTAAGTAGTTTAAAACTATTCGGGACCATTTAGCATAGGATAAATTGTCCATGTACCTACTAGAATGAAACACTGCTAAGGTTATTCTATTGCACTCTGGTATTTTGTTTTTAAAAGAATAATGAAAAAAAAAACAGTACAACAGTTATCCAGAAGATATACTCATTCTTTGACTATGTCAAGTAATTAAGATATTATGAAATAATTGAGTGTGCATTAAAAGTTAAGTCACGTTGAATTGCATATGAGCATTGATAGTTATTTCAAACTCACATTAGTGAAGTCGTATGTAATTTATAGTTTTGTCCTTTTACATTGTGGGGTATTAGGAGAATCTTTTCAAATGGAATTCCTAGAGTGATTGCTGTTTGAGATCGGGGGGTGTATCTTTCTGGTTTCTTTCTGGTTCTATAGCTTTTTCAATTTTTTGAGTGAAATGTCAAAAATTATTGTAAACTGATTTGAGAGTTGTTTTCATTATCTGATTCATTAAGCTTCAGGTTTTGTTTAACTCAGTGTTACCTTGAAGGCAAATGTTTATTTTAATATGAAAATGATAGTTCGTGTGTTGATGCTAGTATTTATGACTGTATCATAAATTAACATGAGTTGCTTAGGGTCTAATTGCAAAATTGAAAAGTTAGCATAAATTATCCATCATATAAATGAAAAATAATTTGTTTATTTAGTAAAGAAGTTTTTGTGTCTACTCTGCAAGGGATTTTGCTTTCAGCATTGTAAGATTTAATAATAAAATATATGCTATAATAATTATGAAAGCATACCTACATCTCTTTTAACTTATGGCTTGACCTAATCCAGAATTTTTTTTTCTTTTTTGGGGGGGTGCGGGGAGGGACAGGGTCTTGCTCTCTCACCCAGGCTGGAGTGCATTGGCATGATCTCGGCTCATTGCAACCTCTGCCTCCCGGGTTCAAGCAATTCTCCCCCTTAGCCTCCCAAATAGCTGGGATTCTAGGCACACACCACCATGCCTGGCTCATTTTTATCTTTTTAGTAGAGATGGGGTTTTGCCATGTTGGACAGGCTGGTCTCGAACTCCTGACCTCAAGTGATCCACCCGCCTCAGCCTCCGAAAGTGCTGAGATTACAGGCATAAGCCACCACACCCGGCCTAATCCAGAATTTAAATTCTTCACACTATAGACTAAGTCAACAACCAGTCATAGCTTCAGAATTTCTAGTGAGTAACTTCAGAGTGACAATCTGATAGTTGACCCTAGGTACTTTTTTCATAGCAAAAATACTATATTTATTTAGATTGTATATTAATTAAGGGCGGCTTTGGAGGAAGTTGATAGAGATACTGGTTCTTAAAAAGCCCAGGTCATCATTGGTACTCCAGTTTAAGTTAGCTTTCTTCACTGTAATGACTTGAAAAAGTAGAGTTTTTAGAAATTTGTAATTTCTTACTCATTTTGCAAACCAGGACATATTTTTAAATGAAGTAAATTTTGTGAAGTAGAACAGTTTGATAGGTAGTTTGTTGTTAACATTGCTTTTTTTTTTTTCCTCAGAGACAGGCCCTCACTCTATTGCCCACGCTAAAGAGTGCAGTGGCATGATCATAGCTCACTGCAGCCTCACTTATTGGGCTCAAGCGATCCACCTACCTCAGCCTCCTTAATAGCCGGGACCACAGACATGTGCCACTGCATCCGGTTAATTTTTGTAGAGACAGGGTCTCACTGTGTTGCCCAGGGTGGTCCTGAGCTCCTTAACTCAACTGATCTACCTGCCTTGGCCTCCCAAAGCACTGGGATTACAGGCATGAGGCACCGTGCCTGGCTCTAACATTGCTTGGCATCCATTCTTTGAATAGATTTCTTGGTTATCTAGATTATATTTGCTTAAATATTTGAAAGAGTCTGAACTAAAGTTCAGCCAAATGGGAGGAAATTCAGTATATTTCATACTGAAATGAAGTACAACCCTCGGTTCCTTTTTTATAAAGTGACATTTGTGCTTTTTAGGATCACAATAAATATGTTGTGGCAAAAGCCAAACAGCAGTGATTTGTACAAAATTTCAGCAGATCCAGATTAGCAATAATAGTGTTTCCAAGTCATCACCATGGAAAGAGGAGTAGGAAGGCATTGAGATGTGTAGCAGTTGCAGAATTCAGGGATTCAGGAGCATCAAAATATTTGAATGTCAGTCAAGCTGATGCTCGATCAAGCACCGTTATAAATTTCTATAAGGAGGTTTCAAAATGTGATGTTTTTACAAGTTTGTATATAACCTGACTTATGTGAATCATGTTGAAAGTGGCCGATGTTAATATTCTGCTGTTCTGCTGGGGTTTTTGTATGTGTTTTTTGTTTGTTTGTTTGTTTGTTTTTGAGACGGAGTCTCACTCTGTTGCCCAGGCTGGAGTGCAGTGGAGCCATCTCAGCTCACTGCAACCTCTGCCTCCCGGGTCAAGCTATTCTCCTGCCTCAGCCTCCCAAGTAGCTGGGATTACAGGCATGAGCCACCACGCCCGGCTAATTTTTGTATTTTTAGTAGAGACAGAGTTTCACCATGTTGGCCAGACTGGTCTCAAACTTCTGACCTCAGGTGATCCGCCCACCTCAGCTTCCCAAAGTGCTGGGATTACAGGCATGAGCCACGGCGCTCAGCCTCTGCTAGTTTTTTAAACAACTTTACTGAGATATAATTCACATACTGTAAAATTAACCTTATTAAAGTGTACAGTTCATTCAGTTTTTATATATTCACAAAGTTATGCAACTATCACCATATTTAATTATAGAACATTTTCATCTCTCCAAAAAGAAACCCCATACCCATTAGCAGTCCCTTCCACATTCTCCCTCTTCCCCAGTCCTCAGCAATCACTACTTTTCTGTCTCTATAGATTTGCCTATTCTGGACATTTCATATACATGTAATCATATAGTATGTGGTCTTTTGCAACTGGATGCTTTACTTAGCGTAATGTTTTTGGGGTTCATCCATATTGTAGCATGAATCAGTACTTCATTCCTTTTCATTTCTGAATAATATGTGTTTGAATGGATATATGACTTTTTATTCATCAGTTGGTGGATATTTGGGTTATTTCTATTTTTTGGTTATTGGGAGCATCACTGCTGTAAACATTCTTGGACAAGTTTTTATGTGGATGTATGTTTTCATATCTCTTGGTTATATGTCTAGGAGTAGAATTGCTGGGTCATATGGTAACTATGTTTAACCTTTTGAGAAACTGCCATAAAGTTTTCTAAGGTGGCTATACCATTTTGCATTCTCACCAAGCTGTGGATTAGGGATGGGCCCCTATTTCAATATATTAATAACTGGTGTCTATAAAAAGGGGAAATTTGGAGACAGTTATTCATACAGGAAAAATGCCACATGAACATGAAAATGGCCACCTGCAAGCCAAGGATAGAGGCCTGGAACAGATCCTACTTGACCATTATAAGGAACCAACCCTGCCAACACCTTGATTTTACCCTCAGAACTGTGCAAAGATAAATTTTTGTTGTTTAAGCTACCCAGTTTGTCATACTTTGTCACAGAAGCCCTCGCAAACTACTACATAAGTGGTCCATGTCCATTCTGTCCTAGCAAATAGGCAAACTTCTTTTGTTTTGATAACACACACTCCTGCTGTGACATACAGTAGTAAACTTAAAAGTAAAATAAGTCAGGCGTGGTGGCTCACGCCTGTAATCCCAGCACTTTGGGAGGCCAAGGTGGGCAGATCACGAGGTCAAGAGATGGAGACTTTCCTGGCCAACATGGTGAAACCCTGTCTCTACTAAAAATACAAAAATTAGCCAGGCATGGTGGCGTGTGCCTGTAGTCCTAGCTACTTGGGAGGCTGAGGCAGGAGAACCCTGGAGGCGGAGATTGTAGTGAGCCAAGATCGAGCCACTGCACTCCAGCCTGGTGACAGAGCAAGACTCCGTCTCAAAAAAAAAAAAGTAAAATAGATGTCATCTGTCCTGACGGAAATGCAAATCAAAGCCATAGTGAGATACCACTGTGTCTATAATTATAAAAATCAGATAATAACAACGGTTGAAAAGGATGTAGACAAATTGGAATCCTCATATACTGCCAGTAGGAATGTAAAGGGTGTGGTCGTTTTGGTGAGTCTGGAAGTTCCTCAATTTGTTAAACACTTAAATAAGTAAACATGATTTACCGTATGACCCAGGAATTCCACTCCTAGCTATATAACTAAGGGAAGTGAAAATATGACCAAACAAAACTGTACACGAATGTTTATAGCAGCATTATTTATCATAGTGAAAAAGTAGAAACAACCCAAATGTCCGTCAACTGATGGATGGAAAAGCAAAATGTGGTATATCCATGCAGTAGAATATTGTATGACAATACAAAGCAATGAAGGGCCAGGCGAGTGGCTCATGTCTGTAATCCTAGCACTTTGAGAGGCCAAGGTGGGAGGATCGCTTGTGTCCAGGAGTTTGAGACCAGCTGCGACAACATAATTTCTACAAAAATAAAAAAAAAAAAAATTAGCCGGGCATGGTGGCATACATTTGTGGTCCCAGCTACGTGTGAAGCTGAGGCAGGAAGATCACTTTAGCCCAGGAGGTTGAGGCTGCAGTGAGCCATGATCTTGCCACTGTACTCCAACCTGTCCAGTGGAACAAGACCGTGTTCCAAGTGGGGGGATGGGGGGGAGGGAAGGGAAGGAATGAAGTGTTGACACATGTTCCAATGTGAATGAACCTTGAAAACATGCTAAGTAAAAGAAGACAGTTACAAAATGTACTGTATGATTCCAGGCATGCAAAATGTCCAGAATAGGCAAATCTATAGAGACACAAAGTAAATTAGCGGTTGCCTTGGGCTGGGAGAATGGAGGAGATTAGCAGGTGATGACTAAGATCGGTGGAGTTTTTTTTTGTGGTAATCAAAATGTTCTAAAATTTATTGTAGTGAGGGTCACACTACTCCGAATATACAAAAGCCATTTAATGGCTTTTATACCATTCGATAGTAATATGCCATTGTATGGTATGTGAATAATATCTCAGAGGGGTTTTTTGAAAACACTAGAACATATATGATCAAAAAATAAAAAAATCAACTAGACCTGGTAATCTGTGTTTAAGAGTAGCAATTGATTGATCATTTATTATGCATGTGCTATGTCAGAATTTTTTTTTTTTTTTTTTTTTTTTTTTTTGAGATGGAGTCTCACTCTGTCCCCCAGGCTGGAGTGCAGTGGCACAATCTCAGCTCACTACAAGCCCTGACTCCCGGGTTCACGCCATTCTCCTGCCTCAGCCTCCCGAGTAGCTGGGACTACAGGCACCCATCACCACGCCTGGCTAATTTTTTGTATTTTTAGTAGAGACAGGGTTTCACCGTGTTATCCAGGATGGTCTCAATCTCCTGACCTCATGATCTGCCCGCCTCGGCCTCCCAAAGTGCTGGGATTACAGGCATGAGCCACTGTGCCCAGCCCAAAACTGTCATTTTGAAGCAACACTTACTAGAATTCATATAGGAAAAAAAAAAACCTATTAAAATTCCTCTGCTTAGATTCTCTAGGTCTTACAACTTTATCAGCTACCTGTTTACCTAGATCATATTGCTCTAGCATCCTTTTTTTTTTAAACCCAAAGAATTCTTCACTGATCTAGCTTATTTTAGAAATATTTTTAGCTTTACTTGTAAGAAAGGTACTGCTCTTTAAAGATTGACGAGCATAAGATGAAGACTGAAACGAGGGATCTTACTGCCTTTTTTCTTAATCAGTGACTTTTAAACCTCTACGAAGATCCAGATCTAGAATTCTAGGACAAGTGCCCTTGTGGTTCTACTTATTCTACAGTGGCAATTAGCAATTTAGTAACCTTAAGAAAGTATTTTGTTGTTAGTTTATTGCTCTTTTTTTCCTCTACTAATTTTACTTTTTTTTTCTTTTTACTGTCCATATTTAACGTAAGTATATCCTTTGTATCTTTTTCTTCCCATACTATACCAAGGGTCTTAAAACTCTTTATCTCTGATTATTCTACTCCTGCACTTTAAATTGTAAGTGATACAAATCCAAAGCATGCAAACTCAACAAAACAGGAGTTGGAGAATTTACTAAACTCATCTGAATGCCAGGTCCAGAAGTTAAGAGGCAGCCAGGTTCAGGTCTCGGATGGTATAATCCGAGTCTTATTTCTTCTCCACAGGTATTCCGTAGACAGCTTCATTCATGTTGCCAGGAAAAATTGGTTGCTATAAATCCTGACTTACTTGGTCCTTATGGCTCTTGATCCCGATAGCAATGAGCCAGTGGCAAGGAAGATCATATGGCATATTCTGAATGACCCAGCTTAAGTCACATGTTCAGCATCGAACTGTGGCCAGGGACTGGAGTATAGTTCATGTCTAGGTCATGTTCTCACCCCTGGGGCTGGAAGAGGAACTTAAGTGCCAGGCAAGGCTGCTGACATTGAATGATATTATTACCAGGAGAGGTGGAGGAACAAGGCATTCAAGAGACAAAAATAATAGAGGCTAGTAAGTGTAGTTAGTATACATTGAACAAAAAACATGGGCCCATGTACAAAGGAATGACATCAGATCTTAGAATACATTAAAACTATGTAACTCTTTGAGTCGCATGGAGCCCACAGTGCTAGAGAAGTACGTATTTTAAGAGATACAGTGGATAATGATGAATGATAGTGGGGAGAAAAATAATAAAACATTAGAAATACTGAGTTATAGATTAATTGGTTCAAGTGTAATGCCAATTCTTTAAGCACACATCATAAGCAGCTGATATGAAAACATCAGTTTTCATACATTAGTACCATCCAATAGAGTTTTATACAGTGATGGAATTGTTTTGTATCTGCACTGCTCAAAATGGTGGCCACTAGCCATATATGCCTGCTGAGCAGTTGAAATGTGTGTAGTGTAACTAAAGAAGTGAATTTTTAATTTTATTTAATACTAAACAGCCGTATGTGGCTGGTAGCTACCTTATTAGACAGCACAGCTATCTAAATTTGGAACAGCTTGATCAATATCCTGCCTCCTATATGTAATATCTTTAAGATATTGGAGAGTTTTACAAACCTTGCTTACTGTTGTTTTCCCATTTGTAAAATGAGAGTAAATATCTTATGATAAATAACCTTAGTGGGTTATTTTGAGGATTAAATGACTTAATCCTTGTAAATGTGCTTGGCACTCACCTGGCATTTAGCATTTAAGTGTTAGTCTTTATTGTCATTGTTATATCACTACCTTAGAATGGGAGCTAAAGAAATGAGTAGCCAGTAATCCAACAGTTAAAAATTTTATTGAACATCTTTGGAGCTGTAGCAGTTGAACCATTTATTAATGTGTATATTATTATAGACTGAGTACAGAAAATGTAGTTTGGGGAGATTTAGGGATGAACATTTCAGTCTGTCTTGGCAATTTAAAATTTTTATCAAACAAAGGTTTCTGTACATATTTCATGGTGATTTGGTCAGTATTTTGTTTCTAAGGTGGTTAAATCTATTTTTAAACTTTTAAAATGATAATCATCTTCTTTTTAGGATTCCTTAAGGGTTTTCTTCTCTAAAAGTCAAAATGTAATTTAAAAAGTTTAAAAGATTACTACTTTTTAGCCTGTCTTAACTTTAAAATTGTTTTACGAAACCTTAAAACTAAAACACCTTATCACTGGTATTTATGATTCCGCAAAGTGTGTGTGTGTGTGTGTGTGTGTGTGTGTGGTTTTGTTGTTGTTGTTGGAGACAGGGCCTCGCTTGGTCTACCAGGCTAGAGTGCAGTGGCATGATCACGACTCACTGCAGTCTCAACCTTCCGGGCTCAAGTGATCCTCCAGTGTCAGCCTCCCACACAGGTGGGACTATAGGCACATGCCACCACATCCAGCTAATTTAAAAAAAATTTTTTTTGTAGAAATAGGGTCTCACCATGTTGCCCAGGCTGGTCTCAAATTCCGGGGCTCAAGCAATCCTCCCACCTCACCTTCCCAAAGTGCTGGGATTACAGGCATTAGTCACCATACTTGGGTCCACAAAATATATTACCTTCTTGCGTTCCTTACTAGATTGTTGTTTTGTCCCCTGAGATATTTTGGGATGGTAGAAAATCACCAGGTCCATCCTGCATTTCTTCTAATTTATATTATTTTTGTGGCTTTTAAAATATCAACCCTTGGCTAGAAGTATATTTATATGCCTTAATCTCTGTATTATCAATTATTAGATTCTTGTGCTGAGCCCCTTGGACCATCTCATTTCCCTCCTTCCTGCAGTAGGATCCAACTATTTACTACTGTCTGTAATTCAGTATTTTAGACAATCATTTAGTAGTTGGTTGTCTCTTATCACTATTTGATTGAAGGAACTGTCTGTCTCCATGAATGTTTGAAGTATGCCCTGGCAGAGCTCTTTATGTTTTTGGAATGTGGAGCTGACTATAGCTTTCTCTTAGTAATAAATTCGTCTAAGTAATGAAACATTCACTTACTAAATTAAAGGAAAAAGAGATACTCTTAATTTATGCTATGCGCAGTAGATAGAGTTGAACAAAACTTTTAAATATTTCACTATCATCATGTATAATTCAGTTCGCATCTGTTCCGTAACTTACTAAATCAATTCAGTGAGAGGGCTGAGATTTTGAAATGACCAAATGACAAATTTTCCCTGCAGTGATGGCATGGAAATCACTTGGTCTTTGTTTATAAAGTTGGCACATGTATGTATTTTTCTGCAGGACCTATTGATTTTTCCACTCTAAACCACTTAATGTTTAAAATTTCAAGTTTTTAGGATTTATTAGTAACATTGTGAGCATACTAAAAATTGAAGGCTGTGTAAACCAAAGAATTTAAACATGCTGCAGGTGATACTTAGATTCCCTTTGTCTCAGTTCTAACTCAAACATGAAGCATTTTTACTTTACCACAATCTATGATATTTTGACACATTTCTTTCTGAATCTTTTTTCAGGCTGGAGTGCAGTGGTGCTGTCTCAGCTCACTGCAACCTCTGCCTCCTAGGTTCAAGTGATTCTCCCACCTCAGCCTCCCGAGTAGCTGGGACTACAGGCGCGCACCACCACACCCGGCTAATTTTTGTATTTTTAGTAGAGACGGGGTTTCACCACGTTGGCCAGAATGGTCTCAATCTCCTGACCTCGTGATCCGCCCACCTCAGCTTCCCAAAGTGCTGGGATTACAGGCTCTTTCTGAATCTTTCATTTAAACCATTTCACTAAAAATGAAAATTATAGTTGAAATATTTAGAATCATAGAATGTTTGGATAAGAATAAAAAATGTACAAGTTGTGGTAGAGACTTGAAGTGCTTACCTGTACTCAGTTCTGCTTTCTGGGCATCTGGAACAGTATACTTCCCAGTCCTGTTGCACTTAGGTGGTACCAGGTGACTCATTCTGGAGTGTGAGGAGAGACTGTCGTGGAGGCTGTATGTTAAGATGGCAGAGCCACTTACAGAAAGAAGCCAGAAACCCCAAACTTAAAGCATCCTGAGTCTCTGAGTCATGACATGGAAAGCAGATAATAAATATAAATATAAAAGTTGTTCTTAGTGCAAGGGACATACAGAAATAGGCCACAGGCCCTAGTTTACTAACTTCTCTGCTTGTCACCTGAGTGGTAACAAATGTATGATGCAATCAAGACAAAAGTCTTTCTGTTAATCCAGTAAGTTTTAAGGGTTATCACAGCATTACTTGACTTACTAGATCACAGGTGATCTCATCTAACTGTCTGACTCTACCAGATTTCTAAAGAATGCTTCTGATACCAGGAATCTCTGCACTGTACATTCTGTGAGATGACCTATTCCATTGATGGACAACTTTATCTGTAACAAATTTTTCTCTTTTTAGTGAGCCAAAGTCCTGATTCCATTTTATCTGTTGGTTCCAATTTTGCCTCCAGATAAGTTTTATATTTTGTGGCAGCTTTTCATTATCCAAAGATAGTTTTCAGGTCTCCCTGATCTGTTAACATAGGAGAAAACAGAAGAAAGTAGCAAATGACATTTTAAAAAACGTTAAGCTTGGCAGGACATGGTGGCTCACACTTGAAATCCCAGCGCTTTGGTAGGCCAAGGCAGGCGGATCACTTGAGCCCAGGAGTTCATGACCAGTCTGGGCAACATGGCAAAAACCCATCTCCACTAAAAATATAAAAAATTAGCTGGTTGTGGTGGCATGTGCCTGTAGTCCCAGATTCTCAGGAGGCTCAGTTGGAAGCATCACCTGAGCCCAAGATGTTGAGGCTGTAGCGAGCCACCATAGAACCACAGCACTCCAGCTTAGGTGACGAAAGTGAGGTCCTGCCTCAAAAACAAACAAACAAAAAGCTTAAAATAAAAGTTGTATTAACTAGAATATAATAAACTACATTTAACTTTAGAAAAATTAACTACACAAGCAGTAAGAAGATTTGACCCAGTTCTGAGAAAAAAACTGTCAGCTTTGTATAAAACAATAAAATGACCATTAAAGAATTAACTGAATTATAGGCTTGGCGTTTTGTTTATGGCAAATATTTCTCTCCTGTACTGTGAACGAGTCCAGCCATCTATTACATTAAAGGCAACCAAGTTTTAAAGGAAAAACTGACAAAGTTAGCCTAGAGGAATGGTCACCAGAATGTCTCAACAAAAGTCTAGATACCGTAAACACAGTGAATGGCTAAAGGAATTAGAGATACTTAAAGAGAAACAGCCCACTGGACAATATCTCATGATCTCAGATAGTTACAATGAAATCTGTCTTTTATTAATTTTCTTTCTCTATCTTCACAGCAGGTGACTAATAGCTGTTTGTAGAAATGAGGTGTATGGGCATCCAGGCTTTACATTGGATCTTTCTAGCCAACATCTTTCAGTTATGTGTTTGACCATCATCCCCAAAGCTTCTATAGGATATTTGGTCAAGAACTTTTCTGAAATCATACAGCATATAGTCTGTAGTATATTAACAACATACTAATTCTATCAAAAAAGTATATAAAGTTGAGTATTAGATGATATGACTTATTCTGTCAATGCCAGTTCTTAATTATTTGGTCACATTATTTTTTTTCTAGTTGCATTTCTTCTAGTAATCCAGACTATAATTTCGGTAGGATTTGGCATCATAAGTCTTACACCATTTATTGCAAATTGAGAGTTCACTTACCAATATCCAAACTTGAAAAATCTTATCTCCTTAATTGAATAAAACTTTCCTTCTCAAATTTATTTACACCTTCAGGTTCATGAAGACCTGGACAGTTGAACTGATTTTAAGTGGCCAGGTGGTTTCATCTTTACATTCCTACTTTAGTCCCATACTTTATCAGGTATCTTTTTAAAGCCAACTATGCTAAGTCAACTAACCTTATCTGGTTGGGATAAATTCGTCTTTAGCAAAGGAAAACTTCTTGTTTCAACCTCAGTAAATGTTAACTGTTCCTTTTATTCATTTCTTATGAAAATAAATGGACCATTTTATCCTTTTACTTTGTGCCTTTACTGTTTGCTGTCAGGTTGATAACTAGGGCGACCACATTACCTGTTGCCCAGCAAAAATAATAGTATCCCCTTTCATTATGAAAAGTATTCCAGTTTGGATATGTTATTTGGTCATCCTCACTGTTGTTTACCATTTTTGGCAATGATTGGCAGAAATGTCTTATGTGAGTGTTTCATTTCATTTGGCTGATAACCTAATTTTTTCATTTACCCCTTACAACTAACAAGTAGTCTATGAGATCATACTCAGGCACTCTGAAATCCTTAGCATGGGGAATAAATGCGTGCATGTGTGTCACTCTTGTGCTGGGGCCATATAATATAATTTTTGCTTATGCACTGCCAAAGCAAACTTAAGAAAAATCTTCTTTGTTCTAAAAACTTTGGTACATTTCCTGATTTGCTGAGAATGAGAACTGTGTACATACCTTGTTCCATTTTGCTCTTGCTGCCACGACTCCTAGGTCCAGATTTGATCCACTGTCAATTCTGCATCAGCGTTTTTGGTTAGCATGTGTCTTCCTTTTGGTAAGGGTGATTGATTTGATTTTATTGTATACTTTTTGGCTCTTTAGTAGCCATTTAAAATTTTTGGCAAGGTATTTGGTATAAAATCATAACAAGTATCTTTTTAGAACTCCATATTGATAGCCATTACTATTTAAATAAGTTAGGATCAGGGTGGGGTAAGTACCCAAAGCCCAGTGGAATACTTTTATAATCCTATTATGGGAGGAAAAGACCAACCACTAAAAATAAGCTAGCTATACAATACCAGTCTTAATTTTTTTATGGTTACAGTTTAGCTCTTATGTATTATTCTGTATGTATTAGTCTATTCTTGCATTGCTATAAAGGAATACCTGAGCATGGGTAATTTATAAAGAAAAGTGGTTTGTTTAGGCTCAGTGTTCTGCAGGCTGTACAGGAAGCGTGGTGCCAGCATCTGCTCCTGGTGAGGGCTTCACGGAGCTTACAATCATAGGGCAGGTAAGGGAAAGCAGGCACATCACATGGCGATAACAGGAACGAGAGAGTGGGGAGGTGCCGTGTGAATCACATCCTCTATGATCTCAGAGCAAAAACTCATTCATCATCACAAGGACAGCACCAAGCCATTCATGAGGGATCTGCCCCCACGACCCAAACACCACCCACCAGGTCCCACCTTCAACATTGGGGATTACATTTCAACATGAAATTTGAATGGGACAAACATCCAAACTATTATTACTGTATATTTTGTACCTCTACCTAGACAGTAAGTTATATGCAACTTCTTTCTTACCATGTGTAATATTGTCCTTAGAAATGAGATAAATGAAATGTGCATTCTGCAAATGGTGAATTTAAATGTTGCAGAAAAATTTCCTATTTTTGTTTTGTTTTGTTTTTAAGACAGAGTCTCACTCTGTTGCCCAGGCGGGAGTGCAGTGGCGCCATCTTGGCTCACTGCAACCTCCGCCTGCCAGGTTCAAGCGATTCTCCTGCCTTAGCTTCCCAAGTATCTGGGATTATAAGTGTGCACCACCATGCCCGGCTAATTTTTGTATTTTTGGTAGAGATGGAGTTTCAGCATTTGGCCAGGCTGGTCTCAAACTCCTGACCTCAGGTGATCCACCCGGCCTCTGCCTCCCAAAGTGCTGAGATTACAGGCGTGAGCCACCAGGCCCAGCCTAAATGTTGCAGAAAAATTTCTGTAGTGCACAGTAGAGTAAGATTGGTCTCAAAGAGTCCATTTCCCATATGTGTAGGTCCTAGCACATAGATTTTCTTTATATTTTTATAAATAAATATGTAATACACATTCATAGAGGACAAAATACAGATAAGCAAAAATATGAAAACTAGCCACCAATAAATTACTATTTACTGTTAACAGTTGGTGTATAACCTTCCAAATTTTTAAAAGTGTATTTTCCACATTGCCTGGCAAGTAGTTATCACAAAATGGATAAGGTATTCCTTTTTCTTATTTTAACTAAAAATCAGATCATACTGTACATACCATTTTATGGTCTACTTTTTTGTTTCACCTAAAATGTCATCATCCTCTTTTGCTGCCAGTAAGTACATTTCTGATTTTATTGAATGTACCGTATTTCCATTTAACACAGCCAGTTCTAGTGTGTACAGTTTTTCAGTCTTTGAAAACAACACTTTGATGTATGCTGTAATTTTTTCTTTAGGATAAACTTTCTCTAAGTGGTCTTCCTGAATCAAAGATACATTCGTTATAAGGCTTTCATACTGGTAAACTGACCTCCAAAGAGTTCGGACCATTTTTCACAACAGTTTATGAGAGTGTACATTTACTGAGCCCCCCTTGCACTTGGCAAAATTCTCTTCTGTCCTTGCCAATGAAAAAAATTATTATTATTATTATTTTTAATTTAAGAGACAAGATCTGATTATGTTGCCTGGACTGGACTTAAACTCCTGGGCTCAAGGAATCCTTCTGCGTTAGCCTCCTAAGTAACTGGGACTATAGGCACGTGCCATTGCATCTAGTTCAAAAATGCTGTTTTAAAAATTGCTTTTCTTTAATCAAAAATCTTTCATTTCTTTGCCTTGGCCTCTTCATTTCTTTGGCTGTTTCAGGTATGTTCATCTTTTTCTTCTTTACTTGCAAAATTAAAAATATAACTGAATAGTAATTATTAAATTTTAATTAGTGGAAATTACTGCTCAGAGCCAGACTTGATTTTTTTTTTTTGCAGTTTCAACAATAAGAAACTAAATCACTGCCTTGTACAATAAAAAGATCTATGTTGGGGTGATCAGACCCAACACCAGGTCATGGGGGTGATGAGTCCAGTGGAGTCAAAGGAATGAGAAAAAGTTTGAGAGAGAAAGTGGGACCGGGGGCTGCTCTGGGAGCCTATGCTATTTATTGGTGATGAAACAAAGAAACAGGTGGTGAGGATGTGGGGGTTGAAAGGAAACGGTGTATCAAGTGAATGAGAAACCTATGGCTACTTGAGATAATGGGAGTGCTAGAAGCAAGGAGCTAGCAAGTCTAGCCGACATGCAAGTCCTGCCTCAGCTTCTCTCCCAACACTCAGCTTTTCTCCCAACAGATATATTTGAAACTTAACTTCAGATATACATATAGTAAAATTGAAAATTTATTAAAATAACTTATGATTCATATATTATGTTTGCATCTTATTTTATCTGATTGTCTACCCTGAACAACTTCTACCTTCCCTGAGCTAGACACACCCTTTTGAAGCAGATAGAAGGCTAGGGGTTTTGAGCGGGGAAGCAAGGGAGTTTTTTCTTTAAAAAAACTTGGCAGTTGTTTTGTAATACTAATCTAGAATATATGTAAAACTCTTTGTACTATCTTATATAGCATCTTTATGTGAAGAGGGATAAGTTAGGGAGTAAGAGTGATACTGCCCAGAGATCTCACAAGGCATCGTTTACATTATTGAAATACAGTGCTTGTGGCCTCAACTTTGAGAACTCAGAAATTTCGTTTTTGTAGATTCACATAAAATAAGCTCAGGTTATATATGCTAATGATGTTTGCAGAGACTGAATAAGTCTGAATGCCAGATTATTAATGTACTGTGAAAGTTGAGTAGTGCTTCTGTCAGCATTACCAGTATATTTTCTTCTTCAGGTTAATCTGCATGGAAATCCAAACTATTAATTAGAAGGCTGTTTGGTGACCAAGAGGTTCAGATTGAGGTTTGTTAGTCGTTTGGATGGTTCTAGGGAAGGAAATGATCAAAACTGTAAGCCCAGCGTGGTGGCTTACGCCTGTAATCCCAGCACTTTGGGAGGCCAAGGCGAGCAGATCACCTGAGGTCAGGAGTTCAAGACCAGCCTGGCCAACATGGTGAAACCCCGTCTCTACAAAAATACGAAAATTAGCCAGCATGGTGGCGGGTACCTGTAATCCCAGCTACTTGGCAGGCTGGGGCAGAAGAATCACTTGAACCTGGGAGGCAGAGGTTGCACTGAGCTAAGTAGTGCCATTGCACCTCAGCCTGGGCAACACAGTGGGACTCTGTCTCAGGAAAAAAAAAAAAAAAAATGTAAACCCCAGCGAGATGCTTCCTACCTTGCTGGTATTGGCACTAATGGCTCTACTACACGTCCTTGTGGTCAAGTTCTCAGCGTTTTCAAGTGCGAAAGAATTTGTTTTTAATTTCAAAAGTGTCTGTAATAGTGCTTGGGATACAGATGAATGTATGGATTTTTTGCAGTAACTGAGCAGTATCCTACCAATCTGCAGCTCATAGACAGGTAGTCCCTGCTATCTCCTAACAATCCTGCTTCTCTTTATACATTTGGTCCAGTTAGAGCCGAATATAATTAATTAGTACTTATTCCTTGGAATTATACACCCAGGTACTTTGGGTGCTGTTAATTTCTTGAGTCATATATACACAGTAACTTGATTTTTCCCAAAGATGAGTGAGTACATTGTGTATATGCATACATGTACACTCATAAGCTTTACTTTTCACTCCCAAAGTGTGACCTTTTACCAGTGTGGGGAAGGGGACTAGGGGCTTACTGCTTGACCAATGTTCTGGTGAGAATGATAAAGCTGAGTATTTCACCTGTTCACCTCTAGAGCTTAGTATCCTAGAGTATATCAAGATGCGTCTATTTTATCTTCCCTTTAAAAAGGTAAAGTAAAATTTTAAAATCTTTAATTAAATATTTAAACTAACAGGTTTTCTTCATCAAAAGGGTAAACCATGCCCAAGTCATTTACCGTTCTCATTTCAGGATTTTCCTGTAGGTAGTTTTTCTATTTTTACCTTTGTTGTTTTTTTATTTTTGATTTTTTTAGAGACAAGGTCTCACTCTGTTGCCCAGGCTGGAGTGCAGAGGCACAGTCATAGCTTACTGCAGCCTCAAATTCCTGGGCTCAGGTGATTCTCGCACCTCCAAGACTCCCAAGTAGCTGGGACTGCAGGCGTGCATCACCACACCTGGCTTTTTTTTTTTTTTTTTTGGGTGGGGAAGGATAGGATCTTACTCTTTTGACCAGGCTGGTCTCGAACTCCTGGCCTAAAGGGATCCTCCTGCCTTGGCCTCCCAAAGTGCTGGGATTACAGGCCTAAGCCACCATGCCTGGCCACATTTTTGTGTTTTTTTGTTTTTGTTTGTTTAAGGCAGGGTCTTACTCTGTCGCCCAGGCTGAAGTTCAGTGGCTCAATCACGCCTCACTGCAGCCTCAACTTCCCCTGACTCCGGTGATTCCCCCACCTCAGCCTCATAGGTAGCTGGGACTGTAGGTACATGCCATCATGTCCACTAATTTTTTGTAGATACAGGATTTCACCATATTGCCCAGGCTGGTCTCAAACTCCTGGGCTTAACTGATCCGCCCACCTTGGCCTCCCAAAGTGCTGGGATTACAGGAGTGAGCCACTGCACCTGGCCACAGTTTTTTTGTTTGTTTGAGGCGGAGTTTTGCCCTTGTTGCCCAGGCTGGAGTGCAGTTGTATAATCTCTGCTCACTGCATCCTCCACCTCCCAGATTCGAGTGATTCTCCTGCCTTGGCCTCCCGAGTAGCTGGGATTACAGGTGTCTGTCACCACACCGGCTAATTTTTTTGTGTTTTTAGTAGAGACATGGTTTCACCATGTTGGCCAGGCTGGTCTCAAACTCCTGACCTCAGGTGATCTACCCATCTTGGCCTCCCAAAGTGCTGGAATTACAGGCGTGAGCCACTGTGCCCGGCCTGGCCACAGTTTTTTTAACCTTTGAAATGGAGTTCAGTATTCATACAAGTTTAACAATACTTTTTAAAAAAACAGTTTTTCATTTAAAAAACACTTCTATTCATAGGGCGTATTGGTGACCTCTTGGAAGAAAGGGATAAGGAGTCGTCACTTGGCCGGTAAGGGAAATAGATTCAAGTGGATGAGGTCCGATTCGGTCTTGAGATTTCACTGCCCTAAAAGTCAAATAATGTGTAAGAGGACAGCAAAGGGAAGACTTCCTCCTCCCCCACCCCCACCTCAGGAAATCCTGATCTTAATTCTCACTCTGTATACCCAGTCACTCAAACCAGAAACTTGGGCATCATATCTCCTCTATCTCCTCCAGTTCAATCACTTACTAAGTCCTGCAGTTTTTACTGTGTCCTATTTAAGTTTCACTGGTTTAATATTCTGGAATACATGGGCTAGATTTGCCCTACTCTGTAGGAATAAATCAGAGTAGATGGTGATGTTTGTCAGTTAAAACTATTAAGAATGTAGAAGATTTTTTTAAATTTCACAATTACTGCCGGGCACGGCAGCTCATGCCTGTAATCCCAGCACTTCGGGAGGCCGAGGCGGGTGGATCACAAGGTCAGGAGTTCGAGACCAGCCTGGACAACATAGTGAAACCCTATCTCTACTAAAAATAGAAAAATTAGCCGGGCATGGTGGCGCATGCCTATAGTCTCAGCTACTTGGGAGGCTGAGGCAGGAGAATTGCTTGAACCCAGGAGGCAGAGGTTGTGGTGAGTCAAGGTTGAGCCACTGCACTCCAGCCTGGGCAACAGAAGGAGACTCCATCTCAAAAAAAAAAAAAAAAAAAAATTCATAATCACAGAGAAATAGGTGGTATATCAAAGTAGTTAAGCACATGGGTTATAGAGCCAGACCACTCACTTCAGATACTAGACTCTACCGCTCACTAGTTGTGTGACCTTAAACAAGTTACTTAACCTATCTGTGTCTCAGTTTTCCCAGCTCAGAGATTAGGATGTTAGTACAACTTGCCTCATAGGGAATGCTTAGAACATACCTTTCACATAGTAAGCTCTTTTTTTTTTTTTTTTTTTTTTCGGTGAGGGAGTCTCGCTCTGTCGCCCAGGCTGGAGTTCAGTGGCGCAATCTTGGCTCACTGCAAGCTCCGCCTCCTGGGTTCACGCCATTCTCCTGCTTCAGCCTCCAGAGTAGCTGGGACTACAGGCGCCCACCACCACGCCCGGCTAATTTTTTGTATTTTTAGTAGAGACTGGGTTTCAACATGTTAGCCAGGATGGTCTCGATCTCTTGACCTCGTGATCTGCCCGCCTTGGCCTCCCAAAGTGCTGGGATTACAGGCATGAGCCACCGCGCCCGGCCAGTAAGCTTTTTTTAAGTGTTAACTCTTGATCCGTTTGTTGTTTTCATTCAAGAATTAGAAAAATCGATTTCCTCAGCTGATGATTTTGAATTAACTATTGATTGTAAACATCTCTTTTATTTACTAGGATATTTGAGATGAGGAATTTTAAACAAATAAATTATTCTTATTTTCTGCCACTTAAGCTTCTGTTCCACCAACTGCATCTAGAATAATTCTCTGACCTTTCATTTGCTACACAAGTTAAATGATCCCAGTATTAAATGTCATGTAGGGTAGTAAAGTATCTTCCATGTGTAATGATGTGTCTGTATGCTGTAGGAATACGTAAGCAAATACTGCCTTCTACTTTGTGGCCCGTGTACTTGAAAAAAAATATCTTTCATTTGATTTCTGTTAGTGATTAGATGACTGTGTCACAGTTACCTTCAGCCTCTCAAGAATCTATTTTGTATAACTTAATTAGCAGCTAAAAAGAGGAAGGAAAACTGGTTTATATACTCAAAGGGAAAGAAAAACTTTTTTGGAAAAAAAATTTATTGATTGCATTATGCATTCCACACCTAATGCTAGAACCAGTTCCGCTTTACAACTGTCTGAGGACCTAGGATAAAAATTAGTTCTCCCAAAGTTGTAGAAATGAGCACAGGAAGATAGAAATTAAGTAATTCACAGACTTCGTTGTAAAGATTATGTGTAATAAAGCTTCTTGCCAGTATTGACAAAGTCCTTGTTGCTCTTACATGCCATCAAATGTACAATTTTATTGTTCCAGGTCCTTTGCTCTTTTACTTAGCTTTGTTGTCTTAATTTTAAAACTATTTTCGTTTTTAAAAAATCATCTAACCTAAAGTGTCACAAAAGTATTTTCAACATGTGTGTTGTAGCCTAATGGTGGGAAGACTCATTTAGGCAATGACTTGATCAAAAATTGCATTTTGACCCCTCAGAAAAGTCAATATACTTATTAGCATTTTTTATTTACTTTTCTTGAGGCCAAAAATAACTATACATTGTTTTTTAAAACATGCCTATACTACCAGAAATTCCTGGAGTTGCGATATTTTTTTTAGTTAATGAGGAATATAAAATGTTTGTTGAAAAATGTTTTTCAAGTATGTCAGATTCAGATAAATTGGATTTCATCAAATTAAAAAGTTTTATATTTTATAGGATGCCATCAAGAAAGTGAAATATTTTCACAGATGGAAGAAAATATTCGCAAACCATGTACCTGATAAAAGATTTACAGGATGTTTACTAGCAAAATTTTATTTTATTATTATTATTTGTTATTATTTTTTTTTTTTTTTTAGAGATGGAGTCTTGCTCTGTTGTCCAGGCTGGAGTGCAGTGGCACAATCTCGGCTCACTGCAACCTCCACCTCCCCGGTTCAAGCAATTCTCCTGCCTCAGCCTCCCGAGTAGCTGGGACTACAGGCGCACACCGCCACACCCGGCTAATTTTTTGTATTTTAGTAGAGACCAGGTTTCACCACATTGCTCAGACTGGTCTCAAACTCCTGAGCTCAGGCAGTTTGCCCACCTCAGCCTCCCAAAGTGCTAGGATTACAGATGTGAGCCACTGCACCCGGCCTAATTTTATTTATCTTTTTAAGGCAGGGTCTCACTCTCTCGCCCAGGCCAGAGTGCAGTGGCACAATCACAGCTCACTGCAGCCTCTACCTCTGGGGCTCTAGCGATCCTTTCACCTCAGCCCCCAACAGAGCTGGGACTACAGGCACACTCCACCATACTGGCTAATTTTTGTATGTTTTGTAGAGACGGGGTTTCACCATGCTGCCTAGGCTAGTCTCGAACTCCTGGACTCAAGCAATCTACCTGCTTTGGCTTCCCAGAGTGCTAGAATTATAGGCGTGAGCCACTACACGTGGCCTGCACAATTTTATTTTGTTTTATTTTAATTTATTTTATTTTGAGACAGAGTCTCACTTCATCATCCAGGCTGGAGCGCAGTGGTGCCATCTCGGCTCACTGCAACCTCCACCTCCCGGGTTGAAGCAATTCTCCTACCTTGGCCTCTCCCAGGTAGCTGGGATTATAGGCACACACCACCATACCCAGCTAATTTTTTTTTTTTTTTTTGTAGAGACGGAGTTTCACCATGTTAGCCAGGCTGGTCTTAAACTCCTGACCTCAAGCGACCCCACCTTGGCCTCCCAAATTGCTGGGATTACAGGCATGAGCCACTGTGCCTGGCCCCAGCTTGCAAAATTTTAAAAAATGATAAAGGATGTGTATACAGAATACACAAGGAGCTCTTATGACTCAATAGTAAAGACACATAACCCAATTTAAAAGGGGCAAATGATCTGAATAGATATTTTTCCAGAGAAGATACACATAAGGCCAATAAGCACGTGGAAAGATAACATTTTAGCCATCAAGGAAATGTAAATCAAAACCAAAATTGAAATCAAAACCACAATGAGATACAACTCCATACCCGCTAGGATGACTGTAATAAAACAACACGCATAAGAATTGGTAAGGATGTAGAGAAATTGGAACCGTCCTACATTGTTGTTGGGAATGTTAAATTGTACACAAATTGCTGGGGAAACAGGGTTGTCATTTTACCCAACAAGTCAACCCAGATATATAGCCAAGAGAAATGAAAACGTGTTCTCACAAAAATTTAGATAATACATGAATGTTCATAGCAGCATATTTATAATAATCAGTAGATGGAAACAAGCCAAATGTTATCAGCTGACAAATGGATAAACAAAATGTGGTGTATCCATAAAATGGAATATTATTTTCACTATAAAGGATGAATTGCTGATAAATCCTACAGCTTGGATGACTCTTGATATCACTGTGCTAAGTGAAGGAAGTCAGCCACAAAAGACCATATATTGTATGATACCATTTATATAAAATGCCTAGAATAGGTAAATCTATAGAGACAGTAGATTAGTGGTTGTCTCGGGCTGTATGGGGAATGGAGGAATTAGGAGGCAATAGCTAAAAAGGGCAGTTGCTCTATGGGATGATGAAAATATTCTAAAATTGATTGTGATTGTTACATAACTATGAATATACTAAAAGGTATTGAATTATACACTTTAAATGGGCAGTTATATGACATGTCATATGTATGTCGATAAACTGTTACCAAAAGAAAATTTTCAAGGAGGACTTCCAAATAGCTAAAGACAGTAGTGGTCATCGATCTACTGCCTCCCAATTTTCCTTCAAATAAATATAGAATAAGAAGGACAAAAATCTATACAGAATTTGAAGACATAGCATAACTTGAAGAGAATTTAAGACTTCAGTATAACTGTAAAAAGAGAGCACTCACCAGATCCTGGCATGTGATCTCTCATACTCCCATTCAGCTCCTGCCTGCCACAAGACTTTGTGGCAAGCATAGGCAAAGAAAAATGAAGACAAAATGGAGAGGAATCTTAACGTTATCTAAATGTTCAGCCAGAAAAAGTCCACCCTAAGTCTGAAATTCTTTTTTTTTTTTTAAAGTATCCAAATAGAATAAGGGTAGGGATTATAGGGAAGGGACTTAAAAATACATACAATCTGAAGAGGCAGTCTTCAAAGTGTGTAGCTTCTAGGGGAGAAAAAGAAGGTACATAAGTAGAGGAGAAGCACCCTTTGGCAGTTGAGTGGTGAAAAGGTAATAAAGCAAAGGAGGAAATTCAGAAGTGCAGCAAAACAAAGAGAACCACAAAGTTACGGGATTCATAGCCAACTGTTACCCCCACAACAAAACAAATAATTGGCAGGACTTTGCTATACTGACAGAAGAGGGCACTATTAAAATAGGGATCTTGTAAAACATCCCAGTAATAGGGTACTTTAATAAAAAAAAATTTATAGCAGTAAACACATTTATCTGAAAAAATGAACATAAATGAATAAAATTTACAGCTCAAAACAAAATTTAGGAAAACAAAGTAAACCTAAAGAGCATACCCAGAAGGAAATAATAAAGATAAAAGCAGAAATTAATGAGGTAGGGAATAGAAAAACAAGACCTAACAAATCTGTATTCTGAAAATTTTAAATTATGAAAATAGACAAATGATTAGCTAACTTAATCATGTAAAGGAAAGGAGTAAAACAGATATGCAAATTAAGATAAAGCGGTAAATAACCACTAAAAATAATTTTTAAAAAATTTTAAAATCACAAGAGACTACTTAGCAGACCTCACTGCAGTTATTTGAAAACCTAGATGAAATGAGTAATTTTCTAGGGAAATGCATATTACCAACATGGAGTTAAAGAAGTTGAACAGACTAATTTCCATAAAAGAAATAAAGAATTCTACTAAACTATCCCACCAAAAGGCATTAGACCTGAATGGTTTCACAGAGCAATTCTATCAGACCTTCAAAGATCAGATAGTTCCACTGCTGCAAAAATTGTTCCAGAGCATTGGAATGTTGGAAAGCTTCTGAATTTCTGTGAAACAAATATAGTATTGATACTTAAACCTGGTAAGAACAGTATTGAAGAAAGAAAGCTATAAATCAGCATCCCATAAGAATATTGATGCAGAAGTACTAAGTTAAATATTATCATTATGAAGTGATACACCATGACCATGTGAGATTTATTTCAGGGATGCAGGGCTGGCTTAATGTTAGGATACTCATTAGCATACTCCCTATTGATAGATTTGTGAGGAAAACTCATTATCTCCATAGGTGCTGAAGGAGCCTTCAACAAGGTCCACCCATTTTGTGATATTTCTCCCTCTCTCTCTCAAATAGGGATTGTGGGATACATTTTTGAAATGATAAAATTTATATATCTTAGTCCTGAAGCCAGGAATCTTATATATAATGGGAAATACTGGAAATATTTCCACAATATACAGAAACAAGGCAAATGTGCAGTATCTTCACTGCTATTCAACATTATAATGCGAGGTATTAACCAATATAGTTAGATACATTGATTTGAGGCATAAGAATGGGTAAAGAAGAAAGACTATCTCTGCAGATTATATGATATAGGTTGAGTATCCCTAATCTGAAAGCCACCAAAATTCAAAACTTTTTAAGCAGTCACACGATGCACAAAGTAAATGCTTATTGAAGCACTTCAGATTTTGGATTAAGGGTGCAATGAAAATAATGAAGAAATTCCAAAATGCAAAAAAATTCAAAATACCTCTACCCAAACTGATTTTTGGTTTTGGCTGGAGTGCAATGGCACAATCTTGGCTCATGCAAGCTTGACCTCCCAGGTTCAAGTAATTCTCCTGCTGCAGCCTCCAAAATAGCTGGGATTACAGGCGCCTGTCCCCACACCTGGATATTTTTGTATTTTTAGTAGAGACAGGGTTTCACCATGTTGGCCAGGCTGCTCTTGAACTCCTGACCTCAGGTGATCCACCCGCCTGGCCTCCCAAAGTGCTAGGATTTACAGGCATGAGCCAACATGCCCGGCCCAACCCAAACATTTTTGATAAGGGATAGTCAACCTGTAGTATGGCTGGAAAACTACAGGGGATCACTGGTAAAATTAATCCAAATGATAATAGAATTCAATAAAATAGCAGGATATAAAATTAACTTAAAAAATCAATAGACTCTTATATACAGACAGTAGCCAGTTAGCAGTCAGTCACAATGGTAGAGAAAACTCCACTTACAATAGCAACAAAGATTAAATACTTATTAAACATAAAAATGTACAAAGCCTACAGGAAGAAACTTTTTCAATACTTAATTCATAAAATTAGATTTGAATAGGATGGCTCATCATTATGAAGATGTCAGTTCTCCTTAATTTCTGAAATTAATGCATTCACAGTAAAAACACCAAGAAGACTTTTTTATTTTTATTTTTTTATTTTTTAAGTTAGACAAGTTATGGGAAAACAAACATACAAGAATAGCCAGGAAGAAACTAGAAAAGAAAAGCTGCTGGTGGGACTAGCTCTACCAGACATTAAAACATATACTATAAAGCTTCTATAATTAAATCTGTGTGCTACTGTCACATGAATAAGTAAATAGAGAAGTGGAATAGAAAGCCCAGAAACAGACACAGGTACAAGTGGAAATAATAAAAATGGTATCTTGGGCTGGGCTCAGTGGCTCACATCTGTATTCCTAGCACATTGGGAGGACAAGGCAGGCGAATGACTTGAGCCCAGCAGTTTGAGACCACCCTGGATAACATGGCGAAACCCTGACTACAAAAATTAGCAGACATGGTGGCTTCTCAGGAGGCTGAGAGATGGGACAATCGCTTGAACCCGGGACGTTCAAGACAGCAGTGTGCCATAATAGTGCCACTGCACTCCAGCCTGGGTGACGGAGTGAGACCCTGTCTCAAAAAAAAAAAAAAAAAAAAAAAGTGTTATCTCAAATCACTGAGGTAGAAATTGGCTTTTTAATAAATGGTACCGAGATATCTGAATGTCCCAGATAATAAATGATACCACTGAATAAATAGTACTGAGATATTTAGAAAGAGATAAAATTAGATACACATCTTGTGCCATGTATAAGAATAAATACAACATGTACACAAGTTTTCATAGCATTATTCATAACAGCCAAAAAATTCAAACTCATATGTCCATTGACTGATAATTGGATAAGCAGAGTGTGGTATGTCCATACAATGAAACATAATTCAGCAATAAAAAAAAGCAGTGATACATGCTACAATGTGGGTGAAACTTGAAAACATTATACTAAGTGAAATAAAGCAGTCACAAAAGACCACAGATTGTATGATTTCATTTATATGAAATGTCAATGATAGGCAAATCTATAAAGTGAGAAAGTAGATTGGTGGTTGCCGGGGGCTAAGGGAGTTTGGTTTAAAGAGGGGTGACTGATAAAAGGTACAGTAGTTTCTTGTTGGAATAATGAAAATGTTCTAAAATTTATTGTGATGGCTACACAACTGTATGAATATACTAAAAGCCACTGAACAAGATGCTGAATGAATTTAAATGGATGAATGTATGCTATATAAATTATATCCAATAATTAGCTGTTACCAAAAAAAAAAAAAACAAACAAAAAAAAACCTCCAAACAGGTTAAGGATCTAAATGTTTAAAGAGAGAGAAAAAAAGACCATATAAGAAAACCCATGTTTTCTTCTTTAACCTTTGTGTATGAAAAAGGCTTTTGGGCTATGACTCAAAATGCAGAGACAACCAAAGATTGACAAATACATCTACATAAAAATAAGAAAATTTTACATGGCAAAAACCAACATGAAAAAAAGTCAAAAAGACAAGCTGACAAACTGGAAGAAAATTTTTTAAACATATATTTTAGCCAAAAGGCTTATAGCACTAATACATACACTTGATTTTAGCCAAAAGGCTATTATATATCCCTAATATATAAAGAACTCTTAATAATTAAATGACCAAAAAAAATGACCAAAAAAAAAAAAAAAAACCCTGAGCACCAAAGGACCAAAGACCTGATAGAAAAAATGGGGAAAAGACATAAATGGACAACTCACAAACAATGACAATTGGGCCTTAAGCATGTAAAAAGTTTTAAGTTCATACGGAGAAATAAGCTCACGCCTGTAATCCCAACACTTTGGGAGGCCAAGGTGGGTGGATCACCTGAGGTCGAGAGTTCGAGACCAGCCTGACCAACATGGAGAAACCCCATCTTTACTAAAAATACAAAAATTAGCCAGGCATGGTGGCGGGCGCCTGTAATCCCAGCTACTTGGGAGGCTGAGGCAGGAGAATCACTTGAACTCGGGAGGCAGAGGTTACGGCGAGCTGAGATCGCGCCATTGCACTCCAGCCTGGGCAACAAGAATGAAACTTCATCTCAAAAAAAAAAAAAAAAAGAAAAGTAAAACAGCACTTAGACGCCATTTCTCATCTACCAGATTAGTGAAAACCAAAAAGAATATCAGCTAATTCTGTGTGAGGCACCTTTATATGCTGCTGGTAAAAGTACACACTAGCATAGCCCTTCTTCTGAAGAGCAGTGCCTAATAAATTGACATATGCGCTTATCTTTTGACCCAACAATCCCACTTCTAGGAATCTTCTCTAAAGAAGTTTATCCATTTTAGGAGTGTTTGTAATTGCAAAATATTGCAAGTAGCCTAAATACCCATGCAGGGAATGATTGAATAGATGATGGTACAGCCACACAATGGAGTAGTACTGTGTCACTGTAAGAAAGAATGAGGAAAATCTCTGAACTACCTGCAGTGCAATTAAGGGAATTAAGTATGAAGAGTATCTATAATATGCTACTCTTTATGAAGCAGGGAAATACAGGCACAGATGTCAACTTAGTGTGCGAAAGAAATACCAGAATGATAAACTAGAAACTAATGAAACTGGTTTCTTACAGGGAATACATGAGAATGAGGTAGAAAGATTGGGAGTAATGGGAATAAGATTGTAAGGATAGGGAGCAGCACTTCTCTGACTATAATTTTTTATATGACTTTGACTCTCAGAACCCTGGTAATTTTTTACGTAGTCTCCAGAAATAACATAAAATCAACTGGGATGTTGGCAGATATGGAGAAAGGAGCCCAAAATGTAATGCAAGCAGTAACAGATGAACAATATTAACTTGATTTATGAAGTCAATGAATAACACTGACTTGAGTGGGGAAGAAAAGAACTAAGTAACTTTGGAAAACAGTATTTTGATTAGGCATTCTAAAGCCAAACACAAGACAAAAAACAAATATTGTAAGTAGTAAATGTGTTTCTCACAGAGGTATCGCTTAGGAATTCTGAAACTGCCTTTTGTGTAAAGTTTTAAAAATAAGTGAATATATTGTAGGTAATGAAAGTCAGACTTCTCATTGTTGTATAAAGAAGTTACAGATTAAGATAGGAGTAGGCTAGAATTAACCCTGTGTTCATTGACTGGAGTTTGAGGTATCCATATGAAGTCATGGTTTTTAATATATATGTATATATGATGTATGAATACAAAAATACATAATACAGATGTGTGAATATGTGTATACTGTACCTACACATATTCCTGAGCTCTGTCCTGAGAGAGCCAGAGGAATGATACCCTAGTAAGCACATTAGGTGTTCGGATCTTCTTTAAATGCCATTCTCCAGTAAAGGGAACCATGGGTCCTTGGAAAAATGGTTGAGTCTGGGGCAAGAATAATCCAAGATGTGCCTGGAACATCATGTGACACCAGAAAGTAATTCAAAAAATGATGAGGGCATGTTGAAAGGACAACAGGAACCAATCTGTTGGAACTCCAATGGCCAAAACTGGGATAATTTGAGAAACAAAATAATGAGAATATTAGATTGTAACCCACAAAATAAAACACATGTACAGGCATTTAGGTAGATAAAATAGATGGGAGGGATAGGAAGGACAGCTCTTCCTTACATGGAATTCCAATTAGCATAGATGAAAAGAGAGAAATAAAAACCATCATTAGGCAGACAACACTATGATAAATATTGCATGCAAGAACTATCAGCGGATACTCAATGGAGAAGTTGTGATGAAAAGCAGGATATTTTCAAAGTCACAAAATACTTCCCCACAAGATACGAATTACAAAGAGAAAAATGGTAACTATGGGGTGGCGGGTGGGGGGAAATGGCAGATACCACCTTAACCAGGTAAAGTAGAAGTCACTAGTAATCTGAGACACACCAACGTCATGTGTTCCCTGATGCACTGAAAGGGCACAATTTCACTTCCGTCGTATCCCTACCAAAAATGCCTAAGTTCAGTCTAATCATGAAACTGGTGACGTTTGCTTAAGGAATCTAAATAAGGTCTGTAGATTAGTTAATAGTGTTACATCAATGATAATTTTCTGATATCAGTAATTGTACTATAATTTTGTAACATGTTTTAAGGGGAAGTTGGATGAGGTATATACAGGAAGTCTGTGCTATTTTTGCAACTTTTCTCCGAGTCTAAAATTATTTCCAATAAAACATCTTTAAAAATAGGGGCCGGGCATAGTGGCTCGCGCAGCACTGTAATCCCAGCACTTTGAGATGCCAAGACAGGCGGATCGCTTGAGCCCAGGAGTTCAAGACCAGCCTGGGCAATATGGTGAAAACCCGTCTCTACAAAAATTAGCCGGGCATAGTGACATGCACCCTTTAGTCCTAGCTACTCGGGAGGTTTACGTGGGAGGATGGCTTGAGCCCAGGAGGCGGAGGTTGCAGTGAGCTGAGATCGCAGCACTGCACTCCAACTTGGGCAAGAGGGAAACCCTGTCTCTAAATAAATGAATGAATAGATGATAAAGGCTTGAGGTACCAGGTATCTGTTGTTACCTCAACTGTTGTTATCTGAGCTCAGAAGCCAGAAAAATTTTCATGACACAGTAAGCTTTGCTATCAGGGCTCTCACTATTTGAACTAAGACTGAATAGAGTCACAAGAGATACTTGTATTTATTATTGATATTTTTGTTGCAATATTATTGGAACTTGTTCTAAATAGAATTTATTCTTATTCTCCTGGAGTCAACCATTGATTTCTTTGCTTGTTCTCTTAATATACTCTCCCTTAGAGGACTCATCCATTTGATTGGCATCAGCTGTCACCCTTTAAGTGAAAAATCTGTACATGTCACTCTCCTAATTGTCTTCATTATCTCCCTAATGAGTCTCAGGAAAAGTCCCAGCTCCTAAACTTACTCACAAGGCCTTGCCTGTCTGCTCCTACTTACATCTTCAGCTTTATTGTTTTAAAACAACAAACTCTTAGCTTTCCTTGAACTTGCAGCTCTTGCCTTGCTGAGGTACTCTGAAATTCACTCATTCCTTGAACTTGAAGCTGTTGCCTTGCTGAGCTACTTTCAGATCCACTCTTCCTAATGCTTTTTGGGTCTTGTTCATATTGTTCTTTCTTCCTCTAATTCTTTGTCTTCTTTCCCTGGCTAATTCTTTCAAATGATAGCTTAAGTATTAGTTCCTCTACAAAACATTCTTTGACCTTCAAAAACTGGCTTTCAGTGTCCCCCTCAGATACTTCCATGGCATCCTTTAGTTCCCCTGTCCTGGCACTTACTACTCTATTATAATGTTTATATCTTACACTAGACCATCTATGGTATGAAGAATAAATTAGAAGGCAGCAGAACCATTTTAAAGGCTGGCGACCAGTAGGAAGCCTCTTGGGGAAATCTAAGCAGGAACTAATAATGGTTGCCTGTATTAAGGTATTAGTGAGGATGGAGCCCAGAGATACTGTATGAAGAAAGTGGAGTATAAGATCCTTGAGAGCATTGTCCTGTTTGCCTGTAGATCCACAGTAGGGGAACTCTCATGAGTCCTTCCTTATACTCATAATTCCAATTCCATTTCCCACCTGTGGAACTTTTCACTTTACCCTTAACGGTCTTGGTGCCTTATTTCTATAATTATCTGTGTAGTCTTTGACGCTGGAACTTTGGATACCTCATTGCACCATTGGTTGTGGACTGTTGATTGACCTCACCTGACTAATACCACAATCTTTCCTCACCACTTATTAATAGTATCTCCTCTCTATGACATGTTAAGTTGAAGAGGATGATTTAGGATTGTTTATTTGCTTAATGTTTGTTTATTTGCTTTTGGTGAGTGGTGAACAAGAGTAGAAATTAATATTTTTGCCGCTATCCCAGTTGACCATGCCAAATTTCCTACTTGTAGTGGCATCAACATTCTTTTATTTATCCAGGTTTTCAAGTTTTTGAATTTTTATTAGCCTTCTAAGTTTTGCTTTGAAGTGTCTCTCCAGTGTCTTCATTTTTCTTTCCCAGTTAACACTCTGACCTTAACTCATGGTACCTTATATCTAAATTATTGTAAAATCTCTCAGTTTATATTCTTAATTTCTTTGCATCATTATCCTCAACTTAGATTCATAAGAATTATATTGACTCTAAGCCTTGACATCAAATTATCTTGGTGAATTGATTTTTCGTCAGAATTTTAAGGACTAAATGAGATAATGGATGAGTGCTTTGTAACTGTATATCCCATACCTCTTGATTTATTCCCTCCTTTTAAAAATCCTTCCAACTTGCTGGGCTCACACCTGTAATCCCAGCACTTTGGGAAGCCCAGGTGGGCGGATCACCTGAGGTCAGGAATTCGAGAACAGCCTGGCTAACATGGTGAAACCCCGTTTCTACTAAAAATACAAAAAAATTAGCCGGGCATGGTGGCGCACACCTGTAATCTCAGCTACTAGGGAGGCTGAGCCAGGAGAATCACTTGAACCCGGGAGGCGGAGGTTGCAGTGAGCCGAGATTGCACCATTGCACTCCAGCCTGGGCAACAGAGCAAGACTGTCTCAAATAAATAAATAAATACAAATTATTTAGTTAATGGTTTTAATTTTAATGAAAATTAAAAATAGATCATAGGAAGTGAATTTCTTACCTCCTTTTAGGTTATTACCATTTTATGTTCAGTAAAAGCAGAATCTTAAGGGAATGAGGAAGCTTCCAGAGTTGAAATGCCTTGGTTGTTTTGTGTCCCTGGGCTGTTGGCAGTGTGACTCTGCTACAGAATACCACTTGGGGAGATCAGCTTACTCAGTACAGGGTGCAGGGAACGGGGGAAGCCGGGAGGGCCAGAAACCCACGCTGCGTGGTATGGAGTAGTAGAAAAGAACCCTCCCTTAGAAGGATAACATCCTCTGCATTCTATTTTTATATTTCAAAGTGAGGTATTTTTACTTCAAATCACAGTACTGTATATAGTTAATAGGAGAATGTTGTGTATTTGCTAATAGAGGGTTATTGCTATATAATGGTCTCCTTCTGCCCCCGTAACATTGTAAAGAAAAACAAATCCTAACCAGTTTTTAAAATGTTTTAAATTCTTAATAAATAAAAAAATGCCACAGTAAATATAGATCTTTACTTTAAAAAGAAAAGGAAAGGAGGCCTACTGGAAAGGGTTACACAGAAAAGTTTAAAGTTATAAAATAGACACACAGATAGCCTTCTGTCTTCACTAGTTCTTAACATTTTGGCACATTTGCTTTCTCTCTCTGTGTGTGTCTGTTTCTCTGGCTAATGTATTTTTATCACACCCAAGAAATTTAACGTTTATAAAATGCAATCATTTAATATACCAACCGTGTATATACTACTTCAGTTGCTCCTCAGATTCCCGAATCTAATCAGATACAACACTTTGCATTTTGTTTACTGGTCTCTCTAGTCTTCTGTAATTTTCCCAGTTTTTTCCCATAATACTGACTTTTTTTTCAGCATTAAAGCTGGCTCTCTTGTAGAATAGTCCACAGTCTGAATTTATCTGATTGTTTCATGATTAGATTCAGATTAAATATTTTTGGAGGAATACAGCATAGGTGATTTTTTTTCCCTGTTGCATTATATCAGGAGGCATGAAAGGTTAGCCTGCCTGATTATTGGTGATGTTAAATTTGATCACTTGATTAAGGTAGAGTCTGCTGGTAGAAAACGTACCTTTGAAATTAAAAGTTATCAGTAACCAAAGAATATCTTGTTCAGTGACCATCTCTCATCTAATAGGTTTTGTCAACTATTTATGATCCTTGCCAGAATCAGTGATTACCTTAGTGGTTGCAAAATATTGATTTTCTACTTCAAGAGATGTGTTAAATTTCTTTAAAAAATTGTTACCATAAGATGGCCCTTGGCTATAGTAATCATTTGCTCTTTTTATTTAGAATGTATTAGGAAGTATATGAGAGGATTAGGTTCAAATGTTGTCTTTACCTATAAAGGTTGAGATCTTTAAAAAGTTCCGCAAGAGCTAAGGCACCAGAAAAATTAAGAAGAAAGTTTATCAGCCATGTTAGTAATTAGATTTAGATATTAAATTTCTGCTATTAGTCCCATAGTTGCCCTAGTTCCTATCATTCAGATGGGTATTATCTTTTTCCTTATAACCATAGTTAAGCCCTGTAGAGTCAGTATACTTCTGTTTTTGCAGAAGAAGTTGCTGGACATTCCAAAATGGATAGCACAAAATTTAAGGTGCAAGCAAAAAGTTAAATTTTATTAACTCAAATTTCAGCTGGGTGTGGTGGCTCACACCTGTAATCCCAGCACTTTGGGAGGCCAAAGCAGGTGGATCACTTGAGGTCAGGAGTTCAAGACCAGCCTGGCCAACATGGTGAAACACCATCTCTAGTAAAAATACAAATATTAACCAGTTGTGGTGGCAGATTCCTGTAATCCCAGCTACTCGGGAGGCTGAAGCAGGAGGATTGCTTGAACCTGGGAGGCAGAGGTTGCTGTGAGCCGAGATTGCACCGCTGCTCTCCAGCCTGGGTGACAGAACGAGATTCCATCTAAAAATAAATAAATAAATAAATATTAACTCAAATTTCTGTTATTGAGGATTTATTTGAAAGTTTTCATTACCTGACCTTGGTAGCATGTTTAAGCACAGTTCCACAACATCATTAGAAACCTAAACCTGTTTCATATTTGTGTTTTAACATTTGTAAGGTAGAGACAAAGCCAACTCATACAATTACTAGTGTAGCATCCAAAAAGAATATTAAAAGATAAGATTCTGTCTTATTAACAAGTTGTAGATTATTCCTAAATTAATGGTTTATTATCACTAAAGCTCACTATTAATAACTAAGTTACTTCCCTTCCCTGTATTTTAAGATATTTTTAATTATGAGTTTTCACTAATTCACAATTACTTGAGTTTATAAGGCCTACCTAACAATTTCCAAAGCTTGGAGAGAGAGAGAGAATCTTTTGAAATGTAGTAGAAAATATTCATTTGTTTTTGCTACAATGTAAGTGGGTTGCTTCATTATTCTGCATTTTAGCTTGTCCATCTGTTTCATAACAAGAGTTTCTATTACAGTTTTTAAGAAAAGCTGCCTTGAAATATGTTTCTCATAAGTAACAAAGATTTTATCTGAGAAAAAAATCATTTATACCCTTTGGCAAAAGCGGTAACTCTTTATGGAAAAGTCAGGAGCTTGGATATTTGTTTTTTGGGTACCTAGGCTGGCACTTGATTTTTACCAGAAAGTGCAGGGTGCAGTAAAAGATTGTACACTGGAGAAATTTTAGGTAAATCAGTGGGAAGCCTCTCAGATAAGTCTCAGTGTTGTTAGCTGCCTCATCACCTTTGTTGTTTGAAGATTTAGGACGATTTTGTGGATTTCTATGTATTTTTAACAATCTACTTCTAGGGCTGAGTCTGTTTTTGGAAAGGTGTTAATATTTTTTCACATTATACTATAAAGCTGGTATCTTTTAGTGTTTGTCAAGTTGGTATAAAGAGCACTGCTGGTTTGTTAATCCGTAAGGCTGTATAAACTCTACATGACTTAACATTTTAGTGACATAGAAAAGTGGGATTTCTGGTTGGTGTACAGATCTTTCTGCACATAGTGCAGGTAATGTATGAGCATTGTCTGATGGATCCTTACAACATTCCTGTATGCTTTTGGAAAGTATGATCTTTGTTTAACAAAATGGGAAACAGAGGCACATGCTGTACCCAGCTATCACAGAAAACAATAGTTAGAATCCAGAAAACATACTAATCTGGTTCAGTGTGTTGCCGAATAGATACAATTAGTATTCTGTTTTCTTTATCTTATTTGTTTGCCTTATAATTATTAAACATTGTTTTTTAAATTTGGTTTTGGTTGATTCCTTTTCTTGTAAGTCCGCCACTTGAGCTAATATAATATAGCCAACAAGCATCTGACACGAGGCAGAATTGTCCTCGGATCGCAATTCTATTGCTATCTCCATCTGTCGGTATGAAGAAGTAATGCTCTTGCCAGAATAAGCAAGCTTATTTTAATTTTAGCAAAAACCGATTAAGAAATAAGGAATTGTGCTGTTAATTCATTTTCTTTCTTTGTGACAGGTAAAGTTAGTTGGAAGATGCAAAACTGTCACAGGAAGTTAGCTGTAATAGACAAATTGCCTTTTTTTAAGGCTTTTTGTTAGTAATATTAAAAGTGTCAAAGAGAGTAATTTAAAAATGATATATTAACCATACCTAAATTATTTATGGCTTGTTCTTTAAGGAATTATAGAAAAATATAGTTGTCTCAACTTTTTTTCTTCAACCCGGGATCAGGCATTATTGTGCAACAATATTTTAATAGCGAGAAATCTCAAAAATCCTGACAGTCTTTGCATATTCACAGTTTCATGGGCTTTTGCATCATTGCTTCTGAATTGCTAATGAAGAGCTCAATATAGCTTCTGATGCATTTCAGATATTCTGGGTGGTGACTGGCTAGAGTGTTACTGACATCACAACATACAGCTGTTGACTTTCTATTGTCTGAGTCCTCCTCGGCAAGTGCTTTAGACTGCTCTAGCAGGCACTCCCAATGCCTGACTAATCAGCTGGATGTGTGCAGTGAGCTCTATAGAGGAGCAATGCAGAGCATCAGTTTACAGGTACTATGGAAAGAACATCTTCTTAAGTCTGTATGATGAAGCAAATACCAATACAATGAAGGTATGTGACTCTTAATTCATTTGCTAAATTTGTATAGAAGGTAATCTGATACATGAAGAAGTATTCATGTTCACTTAGTACCATAATTTTTGTTAGAGGATGTGTGATAAAATTCTACTATATTGAAAGTGAGAGCATTTTAAAATTGTTTTTGTTTATTTTTGCAAAAATATATTTGTTTAGGTTGGTGGAGTGAAAAGTAGAGTAATTTACTTCTCAGCTGTAGCACCAATTTCTTCTCCCCACCCCTCACATGTTTGATATTTCTTGTAACTTACTGATAGAATGGTTTACCTGTGTGCTAATTGGTATTTGTGTATAGCACAGCAAATTGTCAGCTAGAAAAATGACTTCTCTTTCAAGTTCATCTTAAAATAGACATACTATATGGCTTGTTCAATTTTAAAAATTTTGTGGAACAAATACAATGTGAATGAGACTTTTGGAAATTAAGAAGCTAAGAATCTTAACTTTCAAAACTCATGGTAACGGTTTTCTACCCTTTTGGGGGAAGAGGTGGAATAATTTTTAAAGTGCTTGTAACAGCAAAACCTAGATCTGTCATTGCTGTGATTAACATAATCAGATATCACATTGCAAAAGAGAGCAAATGCTAATCAAACTATGTAATTTTTGAGGACTACCTTATTCCTAATTATACAGTCTGAAAACTTTGACATTTACCTCGATATTTTGATTCCTCAAAACTGAAATCTCATCATGTAGGTGATACTGAATGACTAACACATGTCCATTAGTGTATAATTGAATTGTTTAGAAGGTTTTTGAGAGTTTTGCATGCTTTTTATCTGGAATTAGTTGAAATTTTAACAGCATTTGGAATTGTTATGATATGAATTCCTTTCCCCCCTCCATTTACGAAACAATTATTTTGTTCTTAAGAAATAATTCATCTCTTTTCTAGAGGAAATAGGAAGAAAATCACTAAATGGCCTTTTATCAACGCTGAATGTCATTGCTCTTTCTTTTGTCTATTTCTGATTCCCAACTGTGTAAGTAATTAGGGTCGTGAAAATATTAATAGCTATTATTAAAATTAGGGTCTTTTATCAGATGCATTGCTTCACCCTAATGCCAAGAGAATTTCATTATTTTTAAGCCTCAGATTTTAAGTTTTATGTTGAGAACTATAAAAGAAAAAATTAAAATAAGCAACACATACTCTCAGTTCTTACTTAACAACTGCTTTTATCCATCCTTTGTCACATTCTGCTTTTCTTTTTCATACTTTTCCTCATTTTCATTTCTTCTTTTTCCTTTAGGTTTCTGTTTGTCTGTGTGTCTCTATGTTGCCCTCCCTCTCTTTTTCTGTTTGACTTTCTGAATATTTGTCTCTCCCTCTTGTTTTATCTCATCTCTCCCTCCATCTTCCATTCTCCCTATCCCCACCCATTTTTCTCCCCCTCTCCCTCTACATTTGTCTTTCCTACTTTGTCTCAGTCTGTCTCCCTTTCTGTTCATCTACCTGGTGTTTCGGGGTGTTTCTCCCTTTCTGACTAAATCTATCCTAATCTCTCTCTTTTATCTTTCTCCCTCCCTCCTTCCTCTTTCTTTCTCTTTCTGTCTTTCCTTTTCTGCCCCTCTGACTCTCTCTCCCTGTCTGTTTCAGTATCTCCCATTCTCTGTCTCTTGCTTTCCCATTGTGTCTTGGTCTCTTCCTGTCCCTATCTGTTAGTCTCTGTCCATCATTCCCTCTTCCTTTGTCTATTTCTCTATGTTCCCTTCTTTATTCTCCCTCTCTAATCCTTTTTGCTGCTCCGTGCCTCTCTTTCTCCCTACCTTTCTGTCTCTATCTGTGTGTCTCCCTGGCTACACCTCTTTCAGTCTCTCTGCCTCCGTCCTTCCCTCTCTTGGCACTCTGCTCTCTTTCCCACCCTACTCCCAGATCTTTCTCTTTTCTGTCTAAGCTTCAGTCACACACATTCACTCTGCAAATTTTCATTCTCATACAGGTTTTCAGTTTTCATTGGAGCCAGATCTGCACTTAATTTAAAATTTTTGGTGAATTAATAAACCATTAGATAAAGAAATTAAATACTATATTTTAAATAAACATGATTTACTGTTTGCTCAGTTTTTTAATTTTGAGAAACTTATGCTTGAGGTCTTATAAGTGGATTGAAATCATTATTGAAAAATTTTTTGTCTTCTAAAGAGATACGTGTTAGGCCATTATTAAAGGGAATTATTTTTCTCTTAAAGGATTTTTCCATTAATTTTTAAGATTTACAGAAAGCAATTTAAATTTTTTTCCTGTTAAGGATACAGAAGATAATACCCCACTTCATAGTTATATTTCAGATTATGGGTAAGCTTGTATTTAAAACTTGTATTGACTTTTTTATACCATCTGTATTTTTCAAATGTGTTAGCAGATATATGCTAGTAGTTTCTTCTTTTGTTTTTAACCTCTTGTTTTGAAATAATTATAGATTTATAGAAAGTTGTGAAAATAGTACAGAGTATTTTTTAATGTTTTCCTCAAGATTTTGTATTTTGTAACTGAGTATTTAAAATAGAAGAACAGACGCTCATTTAGCATTTACCTGTTTACATAATCACAAACCTAGCAACTGTCATTATATTGTTTTCATTTCATTTTGTAAAGCAGATTAAAATACCACTTGATGCAAGCATAGTATATATTAATAGCAGTATGGCTTTGTCTTAACTAGCATAGAGCTATCAGGAAAGAAAATTAGATTTACGAGTAACAAGTTACATATATAAAGTATTCAAGAAGCAAAGAAAGATGTATAAGATGAAAATCTCAGAGCTGAGTTAAATGTCATTTTCACATACAGCTCTTCCTCTGAAATTATGTAGCATTCCTTGTTTCTGCATTCTTTTGATGTCTCTCCTGCTTTGTATAGTTTTCATATCTGCTCTGTGATCCCTCTCTGGTTGTAGGGGACAAAAGATGGGAATGAAACAGAACCAACAAAATCATCATCTCTAAATCTTGCCATACTTCCACAGCTGACCAACCCTCCTTCTGATTAATAACTGAGATCTTTAATACAGTTAATATAATTTATTTTTTCCCAACTAAGTTCCTCTAAGCCCCAGAGTACCACAAAAGTACTTCAGGAAATAGAGAAAAGCCTGAAGCCCAGTTAACACTGCTCTACTCATCCCCACCTTCTCACTTGAACAGAGCAAGTTTATATAATAAATATATGTTTCCACGGTCTTAGTTCTCCAGAAGCCTATATATGAATCCTACTTAACCCTTATTTTATATTTTATATATGTATGTTATAAAGTGACTTGGATAATATATCTGTCGCATTATATAATATATATTATGCAAATCTGTTACATTATATAATATATATGATGCAAATCTGTCATAAATATGCATGTCATTTTATTATAATATACATAGATATAAAAAAGGGGTTGTTAGCTAGGATTCATGTATAGGCTTCTGGAGAACCAAGCAACCCTAAAAGCATGTGTAAACTGTGAACATACACGTGTGAGTAAGCACATGTGACTGCTGCATTTCTGAGGAGAGGATCCTTGGGTTTAATAAGATTTTCAAGAGGGATCCTTTCATGGCCCAAAAATAATTAAGAGTCACAGCTTTATAATGTTTATAAATCATTGCTCAATATGCTTTGCTAATTTTAAATTTTCTCTCTTTTCATTTTCAAATGCTTAGAAAGTTATGTAGTACCTCTACAATAGCAGACACATCAACAGAGATCACATACAGTTTTTTGAAGTAGTTTGAAAATATACAGTGACTGATTACTAGGCACATCAGATGTCAGACTTCAGCTTGGGGTCACCAGAGAGAGAGAGCAGAACATTTTTTTATTCCAGTACTTTCAGAGTGCTGGCTAAACCACAGCTTTCCTTAACAGGTAGAAAATGAATGACAACAAAAATAGAAAACTGTATGCCCCCTTGAGCTCCAATGAGACAATTGTAAAGAAACCCATGTGTTAAATATGAATAACTACTAAAACAATTTGATGTGGTAGACATAGCTAGGAAATAAAGCCAGAAAAAAAATCAAATCTGAAATGCATTAAACCCATTGAATTTTTGTGTTTTGTGCAAAGCCATAGGAAGTTGAGCCAATTAAATTGGACAGGTACTTTAAAGAGAAATTTATCTGCTAGCTCTACATGTATAGTATATAGTGTGAACTATGAGAGATTGTGAGCTTTTTAGCAGTGTTCACCCATGCCCAGCAGCAGCACCTTCAAGCTGTAAAATTGTTTGCACTTTGTTGTACACATCCTTTTATAGAGTGTGAAGGTAGATGATGGCAGCTGAAAGACAGCACCTGTTCTATCTCAAGCTGTTTTTAAGCTATTTTTACTGGCCACAAAATGCTGTTTGACAGAAAGAAGAAATCAAACATTTTCGAGCCTTTTCCTTCTAACATAATCCTTAGGTGCTTTCTTGAGAGAGGGCTGTGATCCTTTGTTAGAAAAAAATGTAGTTGGCAATTGAAGAAATAAAGGGTGGCACATTAGTAGTTATGAAACCAAATGTCTACCAATTGTAACCTAAATTAAAATCCTATAAAGGAAACAGATTTTTTGGTGAAGGAAGGAAATGGGTCATGTTAGATCTACCGATTCAACTGCTAGAGAATGTGAAGTTTCACGTTTTAAGCCATCAAAGAACCATTGGGTGGGTTAATGTGCCAGGAGCCCAGCATGAATTTTGCTAAGATTCTTTGATGATAAGCTTTGTACCTTTAAGACCTGTAAAGGATTTTCATTGTGTCCCTATAATAAAAATGAAATGTTGGTCATGGGTAAAAAGTACATAGAGATACATTCATTTAGTTATATATTAGTAGTGTAGAGAAAAATATATCAAGTGAAATCGAATTTTGAAAGCATGAAGGAAACACCACATCAAAGTCTAGCTAAAATACCATAAGACTGCTGGTTTCTTACTTGCCAAAGTCTGTGTAAAGCAAATGCCTACTGATTGATGGCATTCTGAATGGCCAAATTTTAGAAACCAAGATTATGCTCATAATGATGTTCACCTTATGAACTACCAACATTATCATGCTATGAACATAGCACAAAACACATTAAAGAATATAACTTAATGAGACTAGATTATGCACCCATGATGACTTTTGACACTAATGTGCAGTTAGGCCAGACAAGTCCTACACAAGACTGCCCTCACTTCAGCCACCAGGCCACCCTTCTGATCAACTGGCTACAAATTTGGAGGTTCCCTCAGGTTTAATTGACTAGAATAACTCACAATTACACTCAGCATTAGAGCTTTATTGTACCAAAAGAATACAAACCAAGACTAGCCAAAAGGAAAGACACACAGGGTAAGTAAGGTCTGGGTGAGTCTCAAATGCAAAGCTTTTGTTCTCTCCCCATGAGGTCAAGATGTATTGTCTTTCCTGACATTGGCGTTTGTTAATTTGCAGAGCAATTTGCAGACAATCAGGGAGGCTCACCCAAGCTTCAGTGTTCAGAGTTTTTATTGGGATCTCATTAAATTGGCATGATTAATTGAATCATTGGCCATACAATTGAATTCAATATCCAGCCTCACTTCCTTCCTTGGAAGTCAGACTATTTATCACATTCCTCAAAGCCCCAACTTTCTAATGAACGTGTTTAGTCTTTCCAGCCAGTCCCCATCTGGAATCACCATCTTAACATAAACTATCCACCATGAGTAACCTCATTAGCATACACTATCAGGACCCACCATGAATGACAAAGATATTTCCATCAGTCCAGAAATTCCAAGAATTTAGAAGCTGCCTACCAGGGACAAAGGTCAGCCAAATTTTCCATTACACAATATCTTATTTTCCAATTATTGATAATGTCTTTGGTGTACCCTATATGGGAAGTAATTTACTTTTATGGTAATCATGTATAACTCTGAGGTCAAGACTGAGTAAGTGATCTTTCTCCTTCTGACCAGTTCCCTTTTGCTGATTTTGTACCTTAAAAGCATCTCTAAGCGGATCACTTTTGAAAGAATGAATTATTTTTTAAAAAATGAATTGTAAACAATCCAGTTTGGAAACAAACAAAAAAAATCTATGTTTTCTCTTACATGCCTGTTATCTTAAGCTCTCCTCTCACATCCTTATTATCCATAGCTCAGTTTCCAGGAATCCAAACCTTTTGAATGTTCTTTGCTGTTTATTTCTCAAAGCATGACTAGATGGTAATACCAGTTTGGGTTTTTTTTTTTTCCTCCATGTAGTTTTTTATTATTATTTTTATTTTTATTTTTTAAGAGGCAGGGTCTTGCTGTGTCATCCAGACTAGATTGCAGTGGCGCTATCGTAGTGTACTGCACCCTCAAACTCCTGAGCCCAAGGGATCCTTTCTTGTCGTAGATGGGACTACAGGCATGTGCCACCATACTCTACCTCTGTGTAGTCTTTTTTTTTTTTTTTTTTTTTTTGAGATGGAGCCTCACTCTTTCGCCTAGGCTGGGGTGCAGTGGTTCCATCTCAGCTTACTGCAGCCTCCGCCTCCTGGATTGAAGCGATTCTCCTGCCTCAGCCTTCCAAATAGCTGGGATTACAGGCGCCTGCTACTACGCCTGGCTAATTTTTGTGTTTTTAGTAGAGATGGGGTTTCACCATGTTGATCAGGCTAGTCTCGAACTCCTGACCTCAAGTTATCCACCCACCTCAGCCTCCCAAAGTGCTGGGATTACAGGCGCGAGCCACCACTCCTGGCCCTGTGTGTAGTCTTTAAAAGAGATTTTACCTCATGCCAATCAGATCATATTACACCCTGAGTTATTTATTTCAGTCTTGCATTTAGCACATACATAGGGGGCTCTCAGTATAACCCTGGACTATGGTAGGTTCAGAATTAAGGCAAAATACATTTTACCCTCACTAGCACTAGATTAGGAGGTCATTAACTTCAGGTTTAGAGTACATTAATGGCCCTGACTTTCTTGCATTGTCTCTTACCTACATCTGCCAATATCTAAACCCCTTTAGAATCTCACCAAGTTATCCCCAGGATTATCCAGGATCTCCTCATGAACTCAAGAACAGCCCTTTCATGATCTTCCAGTTTTGTCTTTCTCTGGCCCACTGCCCACTACCATTTTGCTAGTGTTTGCCACGAATTAGGTCATGTCCTTGCCAAAGGTTGTATCTCTTAGTGTTCCCAACATCTTTAGTCTTCAGGGTACCAGATTGTCTAGAATTTTCTTATTTTTTATTATTTTATTTATTTTTTTGAGACAGAGTCTGACTCTGTCACCCAGGCTAGAGTGCAGTGGCACAGTCTCGGCTCACTGCAGTCTCCACCTCCCGGGTTCAAGCGATTCTCATGCGTCAGCCTCCCAAATAGTGGGATTACAGGCAGGCACCACCACACCCAGCTAATTTTTATATTTTAGTAGAGATGAGGTTTTGCCATGTTGGCCAGGCTGGTCTCAATCTTCTGACCTCAAGTGATCCGCCCGCCTCAGCCTCCCAAAGTCCTGGGATTACAGGCATGAGCCAGTGCGCCTGGCCTTCTCTAGAATTTTCTATGTACCATGCCATCCTCAGAGAAGTTAGGCAAGCCATTCACCCACTTCTGTGGTGGGCTTGGTCACCTGGGCACCAGGAGCTGCTTGTCTCCCACATCTTCCCTGCTTTGGTTCTCCAGTGAAAACACTTCCTTTAGCTTTTGCTTTCACTTAAACTAGGATCGCTGCTACATTAAGATATATGTATAGTTCTTTTAGTACTCTAGGATTCCTAATTTCCAGCTTTTTATGTTTTGATTTGGCATTTTAAATTACGTTTCTTAAGCTACTATACCATACAGTGATAAAAAGTCAGATCTGGAAATGGCTGTGAAAAAAACATTTAGCCTATTCTATAGCCACGTAGCATCTGAGCTTTCTTCATTTGCATCATTCTCACTCTTTACAATGCCCTCAGTCAAAGAATTAGAGAAGCCCCCAGTCTTGTAGTTTACAGACTTCTCCTTAGAAGGACTGTGCCAAAGCAGTCCTGAATGTTGGTGTTGGCCTTAATGAACCACCCCTTAGTGACTCACTCACCATTCTCCACAAGCCCTACAGCCATCCCGGCTCCCTCACTTCTAGCAAATAGGTTCTGGGTAAAAAAGAAGAAATTTATTAGATATGAATTCCCTCCTTTTCCTGCCACATTCCCTTCAGTATCTTCGGATAATGTATACATTTCAGGCTTATTCACCAGTTTGTGCTTCTGATTATATTTTCTCATTTCATCCCACTTCTTCAGATTTTCCTTCTTACTACCTTTCTTCCCTCCTAAACCTCTAGCCTCTCCCCATCTTTCCTTACTGGCTTCTGTGGCCTACACACTTTTTCATTCTGACAACCTTCCTCTAACTTCGCATCTCCTGCTAACTTTGTTACCAAATCGTGTATACTCTTTGTGATCTTCCACTTTCCTCCTCAATTCTTAAGGGTTCAGTGTTCCCTAGGGATTCTATCCCACACCCACTGTTTTCAATGAAGGCTCGTGGGCAACTTCATTGACATTGATAACTCAAAACTTCAATCTATATAGTGATTCTCCACCAAATAATAACATTAGCTGACTTCTTTGCTGAGCTCCAAGTCTATATATCCAATTTTCTGTTAAATTTCTCCACCTGAATGTGCTGAAGACACCTTAAAATTAACTGTAGGCAAAACCGAAATCATCGTTCTGCCATCAAATCCATTTTCCTCCCAGATATATTTCCTATATTTAGTGGTAGCAGGCACTACCTGCACCTTTAGTGTGTCCTCTCATAACTCTTCCAACTCTCACAGCTCTTACCTTTTCCCTGACCACTCCTGTATTGAATTGGCTTCCCCCAGTTAGTTACTTCCTGTTATACTAATCTATTCATTTTTACATGGAGTACAGGTAGTGGCTGATACCAAGGGCTCTGGAGCCAACACTACCTGAGTTCAGATCTTAACTCTACCCCTTACTAGTCTTGCTACTTTGAAAAAGCTGCTTAATCTTCCTCTGCCTCAGCTGCAAACTATATAATACTGCTTTTATGGGGATTAGATGAATTAATATACTTAAAGCATTGGGAATAGTGCTTAGTAAATAATAAGTAACTTTTTAAGGGTTTGCTGTTAATATTACTGGTTTCACAGCACATATTGCAATCAGTTATTATCTTGTATATTTTGTCTCTGCACTAGAATGTAAGCATTTTAGGTTCTAGGATCCCATCTGCTTGGTTCACTCGTGTATCCCTATTACCTAGGACAGTGCTCTGTACATAGTGTCCAGTCTGGAGATTGAATGAATGAAATATCTTTTCTTCTTTTCAGCTTTCACCTTTTAATTCTTTGTCTAAACCCTAGTCACTTTCCATCAAAACTTTCAACATTTTGTTTGCTAGAACAGGGTTAATCTATATTGTAGCTAAAATCATTCTCACTGGCTTCTCTTAAAATGTGTTCCTCTATTACTCAAACTTCTTGTTGCTCCTGGGATCAGTACTAAGTTTCTTCTTTTTTCTTTTTTTTTTTTTTTTTTTTTTTTTTTTGAGACGGAGTCTCGCTCTGTCGCCCAGGCTGGAGTGTAGTGGCGCAATCTCGGCTCACTGCAAGCTCCGCCTCCCGGGTTCACGCCATTCTCCTGCCTCAGCCTCCTGAGTAGCTGGGATTACAGGTGCGCACCACCATGCCCAGCTAATTTTTGCATTTTAATAGAGACAGAGTTTCACCATGTTGGCCAGGCTGGTCTCAAACTCCTGACCTCAAGTGATCCACCCGCCTCAGCCTCCCAAAGTCCTGGGATTACAGGTATGAGCCACCGCGCCCAGCGTAATACTAAGTTTCTAATCTTAATTTCAAATATATCCACATTTTTTAATGTTATTCTCATTTATTTTCAGGACATTTTTAATGAAAAATGTCATCAACAAAAAAGGAGCATTACAACACTCAGTACTTACCACTCAGAATTAATAGTTGCTAACCTTTGTTATATTGTGGAGATCTTTTTTTAAAATCAAATAATACAGATGTGATTTGAAGTCCCTTCTCTGTCTTACCCAATCCCTTTCATTTCCCTCTCCAGAGGTAATTACTAACATGAAATAGGTATATACTCTTCCCATCCATGCTTGTGTGGTTTTTAAATTTTTATATACGTTACATCATATGGTAGAGTTCATTCTGCTTTTTAGCTAAACATTCTGACATCCTTCTTTGGACTTATATTTGTACCTATAGTTTTAGTTCATTTCATTTTAATCGTTTCATGGTATCATGCAACATGAATATGCCACAGTTGTTTTTACTTTAAAAAGAAAAGAACAGTTTTCCTATTAATACAACATTTGGTCTTTCCCATTCTTTGCTTTTAAATAAAACAATGCAGTGAATATTTTTGTACATGTCCCTTTGTATAAGGCGTTTCCTTAGGGTGTATCTACACCAGAAGTGGGAATGTGGAGTCATAGGATATGTGGGATTTAAAATTAATTTGATAGCACAAATTGTTTTCTAAAGTGGATCACAGTGTATGAGAGGCCCAGTGTCTTCCCCATTTCTCTACTCAGAATGCAGCACATTCGTGTAACACCTTGCCTCTCCATATAACTTTTTCCCTAAAAGTAATTTGTTTCATATAGTCTTACAAGACTCCACTAATAAATTATTCTCTCTTATTCTTCAACTACCAGAAATCTTTCCTTCTTGCTTATAATGTCCTCCTAAAATTATTATTTATATTTGTTGATAAGGGTCATCATTAACCTCTTCATGGTTTAACGAACTCTTTTAGGTCAAGGGAGTTCATCTCTTTACTCTTTTTAAATGCAGCTGATATTCGTTAAAGCTATAGTGCCTTCTGTGCTTATTTGGTAAATTTTTGTTAGATGACAGTAACTGTTTACAAATCACATACACATTTAACATTTTGAAATGTCAGTGCTTGTATTCTTGTTCAAGTGACTGACAAAGTGACTGCAAATGTGAATTTCCACTATTTCTAAATACAGCATAAACAGGCTCTTTGCCTTTCTTTCTAGAGGCATTTGACCAATTTGGTTGTGCCAATTTATAACCTCAGGGAGAACTTGATATGGGTTGCTTTTGTGCATTTGATTTTCTTTATAGATGTGCCTGCTTGGTTATATTTCTGTCTCTAAGAGAAAAAACATAACATCTTATCTATTGAAACGGGATTGGATAACTAGATAGTGATAAGGAAGCAACGACCCTTTTTTTGGGCTTTGCCAAATTCTGTTCAGATGACATCAGTAATGTAACTCTTTTTCCCCTAAATATTTTTGTGAAGAATATTTTTACCTATAGGCGCGAGATTTCTTTCCCACATATAAATTAACTTAAATGATTTTAAAATATTTTGTTAACCTAGAGTAAATTGACTTTCCTTGTGTGAAATTGGAGTATTTATTGTTGGGGCTACTGAACTTTTCAGGTATTTTATGTTATGAAACCAAAACTTAGACCCCAAGTATAATAAAGTGATATTTTGAATTGTCAGTATCAGTATTGCATTTTTGTTGTTAATACTTCTAACTAAAATTTTCGCTGGAGAAACTACTTGTCTTTAGACTTCATATATACTAGTTTGCGTTTGAAAGTGTTGATCGTAATTCTGCCTTGCCTTGTTTCATAGAGGAAAGTACTTAACCGTGCATATTTATCATTTGTAAGCTACTGCCTTCTCATTGCTCCTTAGCCACAAACTCTGAATCCTTATTGCCACCCAAGTTTGCATAGTAGGTACTCATCATCACAAGCGATAGGAGGATTGAGAGAAACAGAACGGTTATATAATTCCTGGCAGTTCTGATAGTTTGGTAGCGATTACTCCTGGTGACCATTAATACAAAGTTAATAGTACTATCTTCTTATACACACAAAAAAATACATAGCTCCTCTTCATGTGAAAAGAATAAATTTACTTTGTCTTAAGTGCAGTACAAAGGAGTTACCATGTCACAATTACTCTTGAAATAAAAGTGCTCCGTAAACACAAATTGCCCCTCTTCTTGGTACCTACAAATGATGATGCAGTATTGCAGGTAAGAGCCTGAAATGGAGCACTAGTCTGTCCAGTTCAAATCCTGGTTTCCATACTTACTGGCTGTGTGACATTGGACACAATGTGCCTTAGTTTTTTTTTTATTTGATTTTTCTATGTGCCTTAGTTTCCTAATCTGTTGAAGGACAGAGTGATAATAGGACATACTTCTTAGAACTGTTGTGTGAGTTTTAAATGAATTCATTATGAAAAATATTACCATAGGGCCAGGCACATGGTAAATATATGTATTAGTATTTGGTTTTGGTGGTAGTTGTCTGTATTCTTTTTTAGCTTACCTATTCCTGTCATTCCCCCATCCTTTTCTTTCCCTTGATTTATAAGACCTTCTTTACTTTCAACATTTTGACCCTTTCATATTGGAAATAGTTCATATGTATCATCTGCCTTTTGTTTATGTTCTATTTTATTATATAGGAATTTTAAAACTTTGTTCTAAGTTTTATAACTATTTACCTTTGATGGCTTCTAGATTTTGGTGTCACACTTGGGAAGACTTTCCCACCCAAAAATTATAAAAACATTTCCTATATATCCTTGTACATTCATAGTTTTAAGGTTATGACCTTTAATTTTACCTGTAATTTCCTTTCATTTATGGTTTCAGGTAGGTGCCATCCTTTTTGGGCATATGTAAACATACACGTGGTGTTTCTCTGGTATGGTAGCACAGGAATTGTATATAAGCACATCTCTGACTTGTCCCTAATAAGTAGCATGTTGACAATTAGAATTTTTTTTGAAGTTGAATATGAATTTTAAGTTCATATATCCATCTCTCTTAGGTTGACAAAGATTATGAAAAAATCAGTTTTTAAATTTCAGTAATATTGGGAACTGAGATATATACTTGAATGCCTATATTTTGTTCATTTTCTTCTCTAAGTTGTCTTCCTAAATTTTGTGAGTTCCTAAGTATCTTTCACTTACTGTACAACTATTTATTATATTAAGACAGTATATTTAATGGACTTCTAAACGTTGTATTAGAGACATGATGTGCCAATCTATCTTGTAGCTTTCTATACTTGACACCCACGTGCCCACACAACCTTTGGCAAACTGAGAAGTGTAGGCTTCATGGATTTACCAAAAAGGGGTTTGTTTTTGTTTTTCCAGTGAGTACCAAAAGCTGAAACATCCCTTTTACTTGAAGATTTGGAGAGGGAAAACATTTTTATATCAAACAAGTTCATTAGCTGGGCAGAGTGGCTCACACCTGTAATCCCAGCACTTTGGGAGGTTGGGACGGGGGATTACTTGAGCGCAGGAATTTGAGACCAGCCTGTGCAAAATAGCAAGACCCCGTCTCTACAAAAACAATTTAAAAATTAGCTGGGCGTAGTGGTGTGCACCTATAGTCGCAGTTACTCAGGAGGCCGGAGTGGAAGGATAGCTTGAGCCTCAAAGGTCAAGGCTGCAGTGAGTCAGAATTGTGCCACTAAACTCCAACCTGGGTGACAGAGTGAGACCTTGTCTCTAAAAAAAAAAAAAAAAAAATTAAAAATTAAACAAGTGCATTAATATTTTGGAGAAGAATACAAAGTTCATATGATTTTTTTTTTTTTTTTGTAGAGATAGGGTTTGCTATGTTGCCTGGTCTTGTCTTGAACTCCTGGTCTCAAGTGATCCTTCTGCCTCCACCTCCCAAAGTCCTGAGATTACAGGCCTGAGCCACTACACCCAACAGTTTATATGAATTTTTAATATTCAATTAGAAGCCTTCAAATGAGAGCCATACACAAAAATGCTTAGCCACTTGTACACAGTGGTAGGCCTCCTGTCAATCTACTGCTGTGTAGTGGTAGGGGTCAGGACACAGCAAATTCAGGCTCAGCCAACTGCTGATCTAAAGGGATTCTGACCAGAGAAGAGAGCTAACATTTTTGGAGGGCCTGCCCTGGGAGAGAGGCTGTGGTCCGTGCTCTACATTTAAATCAGTCAGTCCTCACAACAAACCTAGAAGCTAGATATTCTTTTTTCCACTTTGCAGATCAGAAAACTGCAGCTCAGAGAGATTAAGTTATTTACCGAAAATGTAACTAGCAGAGCTGGGATTTAAACTATTGTCTAATGCTAGTGCACTTCCCTTTCTATTGCCATTTCTGTATGCCATTGACTCCTTCCCAGGCAATAACCGGTCATTTTCATTCTGAATCATTTATTTAGTCTGTTATCAAGTGGTGTGGCATATTAGCAAGTTTTGGTCACACATTCTGGTTGTGTGACTTTGAAGAAGTCATTTGACTTCTAGGCAATAATAACTTGAATGCTGAATTACAATATTGGACTAGGTGGTCTCTCAGGTTCTTTGGGGTTTCATGGAAGCTTGGGATCCTAAGAGGATCTTCTAAGGTGTTCACCTCTTCGGTTTTGCCCCTTCCTCAGTCTCCCACAGCTATTGCCTTATCTAGTACCTTATTTATTTCTTAAATGGATTTAAAAACCTTGCTTTTATGGAATTACAAAATTAAGAGATTCATGATTAAATTGTAAAGTCACTTTACAAAGAACACAATTTGGTTGCTTAGAGAATGCTGCCATCTTGTGTCTACCATTTTATGAGATAAAAAGCTGAAATTGAGAAAAAATACTTGAAGGATTTTTTTTGTTTTGTTTTTGGTGGAACTTAAAACAATCATTTTGATGTAGTGGCTGGAGAATCTTGGTCAGATTGAGATGACACGGTATCAATTAAAAGTTTTTTGACGTTTGTTTTTGATACCCCCTTTTCTATTATCCTTGTGTCAAACATTGTGAAATCAAAATGTGAAAAGTGATGTAAGGATATATCGGGTTCCAAGTAATTGTATTTCAAAATAGTTTTTGAAGAGTTAGTATAAAATGTGAGTTACTCTATAATGCATGCTTGGCTGTCTTGGTATTAGGTCTCTTGGTGCTTAGATCTCATTATATGCATATATGTATGCTTAGTTATTTCACCTTCAAATTGTACTATTCTGTTTATTGACAGCAAAATTGTCAAAGGACAATGGAAGAGGTAAATAATCTTTTTAGAGTTGTTTACTTGCTAGGCTATATTCATTCATACCAAATAAATATAAAATAAAACTGACTTCAAAAATATAACATGGAGAAAATTTTTTATTTGGGGTTTTTTGTTTTGTTTTGTTTTCTTTTTGCTCTGCCATCCAGACTGGAGTGCAGTAGCATGATCATAGCTAACTGTAACCCCCAACTAAAGCTATTCTCCCACCTCAACCTTGCAAGTAACTAGGACTACAAGTGCACACCCCTACACCCAGCTAATTTTTTAATTTTTTTAGAGATGGGGTCTCACTGTGTTGCCCATGCTAGTCTTGAGCCCCTGGCCTCAAGTGATCCTCTTGCCTTGGCTTCCCAAAGTGCTGGGATTATAGGCACGAGCCACTGCACCCAGCCAACTTTTTTTTTTTTTTTTAGAACAGACAATATGGGTTTCATTAAAAATGTTAAATGGCTTGTTATTTTTGTTTTATTTTTTCTCTTGTATTTTTAAAAATCTAGAATGTTATTACTGTTCAGAATTACAGTCTTAAGTCCATAGAGTTACACAGCTCTAGAAGAGAACTCTAAAAATGATGGTTCTTGGAGTTAAAGTGTTTCTGATTGTGATCTTTTTTCTCTCTCCTTATCTATAGATACCATCTCAATTATAACCCTGACTGCATTGTAGCTTCTCAGTACATATCATTTTCTTTCCTCTTCTCTCTTCTGCTTTTAACTAATCAATCCTCTCGGCCTCAGGGACTTACTCAGGTTCACATAGCTAATATATGTTAGAATTCATTGTTACTCAGTGTTCTGACTTTTGTTTAGGAAAATAATATAATAAAACAACTGACCATAATATTTTTAATTTCTCAGTTTCATGTGGAGTGTTCCATTTCCCTTGGCCATTTTGTTAAAATGGTTTCTTTTGTTTTCATTTTAGGCCACGGAAAGGTATGATATATTTGATCCAAGACAGTCCATTCCAGTCCAGGAATCTACGGTGGTGACAAGGACATGGGACTCCTCCTGCCAGATTACAGATGGTTCACTACAGTTGACATCCTGGCTGACAACTGTGAAAAAGAACCTTGGATTATTTTATTTTATTTTTGTGGGACACCACAATCCCAAATCCAAAGGACGCATCAGGTAATACTTCCCTGTCATTCAGAAAAACACATTTCCTTTTCTTGCAAAATCTTACCTATAAAAAGCAAGAAGCCAGTGTCTTAAGTAACTTCACCACCCTCTCCCTACTTTGCAGCTGTTTGTTTTCGGAATGAAGCAATTAACTTTGGTATGGGTTATAATTAAGGAAGACATGTTTTTTTTTTTTAATTCAGTTCAGTCTGTCTGTGACTTTAGGATCTACTTCTCTTTGGCTTTTTTTTAACTTTTCAGCTGTATTTATCAATTCCTAAAATCCATTTATTTATGTATTTATTGAGATGGAGTCTCACTCAGTCACCCAGACTGGAGTGCAGTGGCAGGATCTTGGCTCACTGCAACCTCCGCCTCCCAGGTTCAAGCAATTCTCCTGCCTCAGCCTCCCAAGTAGCTGGGACTACAGGCGTGTAGGCATGTGCTACCATGCCCAGCTAATTTTTGTATTTTTAATAGAGATTGGGTTTCACCATGTTGGCCAAGCTGGTCTCAAACTCTTGGCCTCAAGTGATACACCTGCCTCAGCCACCTACTGCACTGGGATTACAGGTGTAAACCACTGCGCCTGGCCCTAAAATCCATTTAGATTGCAAAACATTCTTTCAGGAAGTGAACTTTTGAATTTTTCAAATTGATATAGAGAAAATAAGTTTCACTGGCTCCCCCCCACACACAAGATTTTATTATGAAAATTTTCAGAAATATAGAAAAGTTGAAAGAATTTTACAGTGAACACCCCTATAACCACCCCTTGATTTTACCAGTAACATTTTGGCATACTTGCTATAACCTATGTCTGTCTATCCCTCTATATATCAATCTGTTCTTTTTTTTCTTAAGATGCATTTCAGAATAAGTTGTTTATATCAAGTTCTGCCATTATTGGTTTTTTTTGTTTTGTTTTGTGACAGAACGTCACTCTGTCACCCAAGGTGGAGTCTAGTGGCGTGATCACAGCTCACTGGAACACACGCCTTTCGGCTTCAAGCACTTCTTGTGCCTCAGCCTCCTGAGTAGCTGTATTACAGGCGTGCACCACCATGCCTGGCTAATTTTTGTATTTTTAGTAGAGTCTGGGTTTTGCCAGGTTGTCCAGGCTGGTTACGAACTCCTGAGCTCAAGCAATCCTCCCACCTTGGCCTCCCAAAGTGCTGGGATTACAGTCGTGACCCACCACAGCTGGCCAAGTTCTGCTGTTTTTATTACATTTTTTGCAGCTTAAAATGAGTGCTTTCTTTAGCTTAATCTCTGATACATTAATCCAGTGTGAAACCAGTGATTTTCTTAAACTCACTAATGACGTGAAAATACATTGGAATCTTATGTACTTGATCTCCTGTGGATTCCATATTCTAGAGTGCCTGGATGATATGTGTTGCTTGGCATCGAATCACTTAATTCAGGAGAGTTTTCAATGCTTTCTTCATATTGCTGAACATTATTTGTTAATCCAGATTTATAAGTGTATTTTGTAATAGAATGTTACTGTTTATTTTTAAATTATTTCCTTTTGGAAATATTTCAGAGTAATTTAAGAAATTTGGAATTTTAGGAATCCAGATGAAAAAGCTATTATAGGTATCCCTTTGGAGAAAAAGATTTCTAATGTCTTCTAAATACACATATATTTTTCTCCAGCCAATACCTTCTACCTTGATCTGGCTCAGTCCTTAATGTGTCTTAAGAATTGCCACAAGTATATGTGCATCAAAATCACTCCATATTCTTTTTTTAAATGTACTTATTTATGTATTAGCAATAGGGTCTTGCCATGTTGCCCAGGTTGGCCTCAGCCTCCTGGACTCAAGCAGTCGTCCTGCCTGACTCCCACGTAGCTGAGACTACAGCTGGGTACCAGTGTGCCTGACTCACATACTTTCTATAGCTCTTTTCTCACTGTACTGTGATCTTTTTTTTAATTTGAATGTATCTAGCACAAAATTATATACTCCTTGAAATCAAGAATTTTGTTCCTGTCTATATTCAACATTATTTCTGGAACATAACAGACAGTAGGTCAGTATCATGCAGTAACTGAATGTAAAAAAGTTTCAAACTGTATTAATTTTTTTTTCTTAAGGCTTCAAGCTCCCTGTAGAATTCGAAAATAACCTTTGCTAATGAGGATGTCTGATACTGTTACTGTAAAAGATGAAACTGCAACAATGAAGGATTTGGAGGCAGAAGTGAAAGAGACAACCAGAGTTGAAAATCTTATCAAATCAGAAAACTATGGGAAGATTTTGGTAGAGAAGAATGAACATTGTATTGAGAACAATATAGATTTGCAGGTAAACAGGAATTTTTCTCTGGCTACAAATACTAAATATTCAGTATATATTTATGTTTATTTTCATACAAAACTCACTTCTCAAAATTCTAGAAGGGTAAGTTGACCGTTCGTGACATGCTTACTAGCTGGTTTTGGAGCCAGTTGGATTAGCTTGCTGTGAGTCTTAACTTGGCTTGTATCATGTAATATAATTCTTTTTATTTGTATGTGGCTAGTGCATTTTTATTGGCTTTCTACTTTCTCATTCTACCCTTTTCCTAATTACCAGTGCTGTGAGAGTTTTGAACTCTCACAGTTAAATTTTGAGTTTAACCTAAGAGCTCTTAGAGGAAAGACAAATAGAATAGAATAAAACTGCAGACGAACTATTGGCAAAAACAGCCCTCGGGGTTCCTCAGTCACTCAACCTGACTGACAAAAAAGATTTGTGGGCCCGGGGGAAGTTAATGCTTTTAATGCTGTGCATATATAATGACTCAGAACTAGCCACTGAGAAGGCTTCTAATTCCAGGCATAAATGGAAATTGAGTTAACAAATTGAAGATAGGTAAAAATGGTCCCAAGTAATAGCATTTCTAGTAGTATTCATTTCTTTGGTAAGGTTTTCTAGTTATCTGTTTTCTCAGAATGAAGGGCTAACACTTAAACAATTTATTTTATTTTATTTTATTTTACTGAGATGGAGTCTTAAAAAAGTTAAAAAATTTTTTTTAAATGTTTAACAATAATGTTTTAATTTTGCTTTGCAATTAAAGAATTCTATTTTTGGAGAAAATATTCTATCATTCTATATGCTAAAGACTTTGAAGGCTATAAGCCAAAAATTACAGCTTCACTTTTTTTTCTTTTGTGTTTTCTTTTTTAGCTTCACTTTTTTAAAGTAAAGAAACCTGGTTTTTTTGGTTGGGGGGTGTGGGGGTTTTTTGGGTTTTTTTGTTTTTTGTCTTTTTTTAAAGACAGAGTCTCGCTCTGTCACCAGGCTGGAGTGTAGTGGCACAACCTTGGCTTACTGCAGCCTCCACCTCCTGGGTTCAAGCAATTCTGCCTCAGCCTACCAAGTAGCTGGGACCACAGGCATGCGCCACCATGCTCAGCTAATTTTTGTATTTTTTGTAGAGACAGGGTTCCACCTTGTTGGCCAGAATGGTCTCGATCTCTTGACCTCATGATCTGCCTGCCTTAGCCTCTCAAACTGCTGGGATTACAGGTGTTAGCCACCACTGCTGGCCAAGAAACCTGTTTTTAAAGGTTTTCTCATTCTTTCGTTCAGTCAAAAACTGTCTTTTTTCCCTATTATGTACCAGACACCAGGTTAGACAATGATAGCAATTCCTCCAGCTATAAAAAAGCATTTAGGCCCCACTTATAGTCAAGTGGTAATCATCTAAGAAATTGGGAGAAATAACATATTTTTTCCCAGTCATTTTTACTAATAGCACTTTTTAGAACAACAAAAAATTGCCATGCCTGTAATCAGTACACTCAGTGATGACAGCATGCCAGTGTCCTGATTGCATCAGAGAAAATCTGCTAAAATTCTATTGCATTTGTGATTGAAATAATAAAACATTTCATTTTAGCCTCTTTTCTACACCTAATGTTTCTTTTCCTAGATCATGCTTATCAACAAGTCATTAATTTGGGTTATTGCATTTCCTACCATGTCTGTTGTGTTGCCCTTGGCAGTAAGCCACAAGAACATTCTGATGACCACTTTTGCATCATGGCCCAGTTGTTTGTAGTATAAGAAAATTTCCCACATTACCCAAACCATTTATTGAAAAATCTCTTCTTTACAAAGGGAATACCATAGTAAACAAACATGGGTATGGTCTTTGACCTCTTGTTTCCTATAGCATAGTGACCATAACGATTTGGGAGGAGGGGAAAAGAGAATGTGAGAATTTATTTTATGTTAATCTGGTGAATGCCATATTCATTGTTTACTGAAGTATGTATTAATAATTTACTATATGGGCCGGGCACGGTGGCTCATGTCTGTAATCCCAGCACTTTGGGAGGCCGAGGTGGGCAGGTCACAAGGTCAGGAGTTCGAGACCAGCCTGACCAACATGGTGAAACCTTGTCACTACTAAAAATACAAAAAAATTAGCTGGGCATGGTGGCGCACACCTGTAATCCCAGCTACTTGGGAGGCTGAGGCAGGAGAATCACTTGAACCCGGGAGGCGGAGGTTGCAGTGAACCGAGATCACGCCACCACACCCCAGCCTAGGCGACGGAGCAAGAGTCCATCTCAAAATAGTAATAATAATTTACTATATGTAAGAATATTGACTCTGCTTTGAGCTTTTGAGGCCCAAGATGCCTTCATCCAAGGTGCCTGGCAAGGGGTGTACAGTTGAGATACCTTCTATAAAACAGATTTAATTAATGGAAATTGGGAATTGGAAGTAAATAAAATTGGAAAATTGGTTTCTTCTGTGTTTTCATTTAAAATATTGTAAAACAAAGTTAACTGTTTTAAGCATCAACAGGTAATAAGTGTTTTGTTTTAAAAAGTCTGGTTAATGCAGAGTTACTTTTAACTTTATGTGGAGTTAACTATTCTAACATACTACCAGATATTTCATCTTCCTTTGGTACCTCTAAGGTACTGCCTAAAGGTTGTCATCTTAAATAGCAACTGCTATTTTTCACTCATAAGTTTGGATGTATGTAGCAAATAATGTAGGTTTTCTATTGAAATTTTTGAATAAACTCTTACTTTATTAGAATGCAGTGATAAGATATTCTCTACTTTGCTCTCATTCTGAAAGTCAGCTACCGTGAATATTATAACTTACGTCTGTTAGTCTGTTATTTTGCTTCAGCATAGTAATATTTAAAGTGATTAAAGGAGCAAATGTTTACCTTCCAAAAGGTGCATTCATTTCATTCATTTATATAAAAAAACTGCACATTTAATATATACATTTTGAGTGAAGTCATTTTTAATTAAGGGATGTTACAGCCCCTTTTGTACTATGAAGAGACCTTATGATTTTCTTTCTGTTAAGGATAGTATTTACATAAAAAATAATTTCATCAAACTAGGGAGAGGCCAACAGACATTACATGTCATCTTAGGTGGTTCCAAGCAGAGATTATCTCAAAGAGAGCTCTTTGACCATTTAATTTATAAATAATTCTACTTGTGTTTTCTTTCTACTTTTACTAGTTTTCTCTTTCCACTTTTAAAAAATGTTGTGTTTCTTATTCAGGGTTTTGTTTTGGACTGTAATCTTTTATAGAAATTTTAGGATTACTTTCATAAGAATTTCTTAATACTTAAGAGCTAATTCAAGAAATCTGTGTGCATTAATGTCAGGAAGTTAACTTTCCCACATAATTGCCTTGGAGTTGTTCTGAATTGTTGATTATGGTCTCAAATAATTATCTGACAGGTTTTTAGTTAGGAATTTTTCTGCTGCCACACACTGTTCCTATTGAGAATGTGGAGGTACATTTCGGACTTTATATTTTTATGAAACATTTGGAAGTTTGGGGTGGTGGATGCCAGGTTTCTAAATCCAGAAAAATGTATTTTATTAGACTATGAGTATCCCTAATCCTTAACATGGGTTAATTGGATGGTGGGGAGTATTTGCTTTGATTTCCTGTGTATAACTCACCGATGGGTCTCCATTGTTTGATTTTCTTCACGGATAGGTTTTTCAGATTACAATTAGTCTAAATTAGCCTGGTGCAGTGGCACATGACTGTAATCCCAGCACTTTGAGGAAGGCTAAGGCAAGCAGATCGCTTGAGCTCGAATTCGAGACCAGCCTGGGCAACATGGTGAAACCCTGTCTCTACCAAAAAAAATACAAAAATTAGCTGGGTGTGGTGGCATGCACCTGTAGTCCCAGCTACTCAAGAGGCTGAGGTGGGAGAATTGCTTGAGCCAGGGAGATCGAGGTTGCAGTGAGCTGAAACCGTGCCACTCTACTCCAGCCTGGGTAACAGAGTGAGGCCCTGTCTTTAAAAAAAAAAAAAAAAAAAAAAAATTTAAATAATAAACTTAGAGTAAATTATTTGTGTTGATTTTTACAGTCATTTATTTTAAATATAAAATTCAGAACCCTATGCTCTGCTTATTAAAGGTTCAAACTCAACTTTCCCATTCTTTCACAGTTGTAACTTTGTACTTAAATAGTTTGTCCAGGGATGTTCATCTGTATACATGTGTATATGCACACAATTCAAAACATATTTGGGAACAGTTCAAACAATGCCTCTCCCTCACATTATTATTAACAACAGGATAGCGAGTCCACATTGTGTTGGTAATCCTTGTCATGGAGAAAATAAGAGAGCTGATTTTTGTTAAAAACTAGGCCCTGTGTGCCAGAGTCAATGAATAGCTCTGACATACGTGAGTCAATTTTCCATACACAGAGTTGGCTAAAGTACATATTTTGTATATTCTGTTTCAGTAGTAAGCCCTTCGATAATCAAGATGAGACTCTTATGTCTTGTATCCCTCAAGTTAATTCCAGTGCATTTCTTTAAAAGGGGTTTGGGCAAGAAAGCAATGAATCTAATAAGGCTATCAGAAAAGTTCAGAACACAATGCCACACTTCTTTGACAATGAAGGCAGTACATAACAAATTCCCTCATTTGCTTGGAAAGTATTGATGAAACAATTAACTTATTTCATTAATCTGTTAAGAAATGAAGTATTTTTTTAAAGGACTGAATAAAAGTCTCTTTATATAAAATCATTCAAATAATAATCTTAGCTACTTCCTGTTTGTCAAACAAAGATTAAAAGGATGTATGTGGCCAAGCGTGGTGGCTCCTCCCAGCGCTTTGGGATGCCAAGGCAGGAGGTTTACTGAGCCCCGGACTTTGAGACCAGCCTGGACAACACAGGAAGACTTTGTCTCTACAAAAATAAAAATAAAAAAATTAGTCATGCATCACGGTACACACCTGTAGTCACAGCTGCTTGGGAGGCTGAGGTGGGAGGATGACTTGAGAGTTCAAGGCTGCAGTGAGTTAGGATTGCACCAGTGCACTCCAGCCTGGGCAACAGGGTAAGACCTGTCCCTTAAAAAAAATAAAATTTAAAAAAAAAAAAAAAAAAAAAAAAAAAGAATGGCTGGACACAGTGGTTCACGCCTGTAATCCCAGCATGTTGGGAGGCCAAGGCAAGCAGAATGCTTGAGTCCAGAAGTGTGAGACCAGTTGGGGCAACATGGCAAATCCCCATCTCTACAAAAAACACAAACAATTAGGCATGGCAGCTACTCAGGAGGCTGAGGTGGGAGGATCATCTGAGCCCAGGAGGTCAAGGCTGCAGTGAGCTGTGATTGCACCACTGGACTCCAGCCTGGGTGACAGAGTCAGACCCTGTCTCAGAAAAAAAAAAGATGTATGTAATGTACCTAGTACATAGAGCCTAGCAAATGGTAGGTGCTATTAACAATGTTATAATAATTATAATTGTTACTATTTATTAGCAATAACACGATTATATGGCTTCTCAAAAATTTGTCGCTTTATTGTCATGCAAGATAGATTTTTTCTTTAGTACTAAAACAAAGAATGAAACTTACTTTTAAAATAACCTACCCACATTTTCAGTACAGTAGTTTTATTTCTATTAAGTTCTATATCTGTATGCTGTATTTTTATTGTTGTTTATTAATGTTGAATGAGTTCAACTTCTTAAAACTTATGATCCATTTTCCATAGTATATTTTTATAATTATTTCTAGGATTTGGTACTCTTTCTACTGAACTTGGGTCATATGCACATATGGTAGCTCTTTTAAGCACATTTACTTTTCACGGTGCTTTCTTGTGCTGTGTAAAGATGTTGGCTACATCTTGTAGATGTAGAAATGCTTTTGCATACTTAACGTTTGTACTTCTTTGGATAATTTTCACGTACTACATCACCAGTAGGATGGGATGATCCTGTATCTTCATTTATTATAAGGAATAAGTATAAACCAGGTAGTTTGTGACTTTCTCCACATACTTTTCATTAGAATCTATGAGTCAGGCCTTTGAGTACTTAACTCTGTGCTTTATGGCTCAAAAGGTTAAATGTTAAAAACAAATTAGTGATTGTGTTTAGTTTATTGATTTTTAAAATAGCTCTCCCACCTCAGAGAACTTCGTATTTTTCTTTTATTCCAGTAGAAATTAGCATCCTGGCATCCATTATTTTTACTGCCCTGACCTTAACTAGACATGGAACATTTTAATTCATTGTCTTCCTTACAATTGCCACTAATCTTTACTATTACCTAGAAAAGTACTGAGAATTCATAACCTCTTCAAGGTGTTTTGAGTCTGGTTGAAAGGGTGTAACCATTATAATTTTTCTTCATAACAATTAATTACAAAGATAAAATTATGCCTATTTTTTAAATATCAGATTTTCTTAGTTGAGTGATGTTTAATTGGTTATTTTTGTGCTAATACATATATAACTCATAAGGATTGCTCTGTTTTTTTTGGTTCTCCAAGTTCTAGTAGCTGGTAACTCTGACAACGTGTTAGTATCAATTTCAAACTGAAATTCTATTAAGGAGGTTTCATATTCTGCACCCATTTTTTGGCCTAGTTCCTGTCTTATACTTCAGTATAAAACAATGTAAATTATAAATTGGGGACTTTGTCCCTAAGCCTTCTAAATTCTAATCTGAATAGCATTTCTCTGGACTAATACAGGTCTATTAAATAAGCTGCTAAATTTTTACTGTGACAGTGAAATTCTGCTAAGGGTGAAAAGTGTGCTCTAAATAATAAAATCCACTTTTAAAATAATTACATATCAGATAGAGGGAATTCCTACTTAAAGCCAAATCTGGCTGCCAAGTAGATTACAAAAATATGAAATAAAGTATGTTTACTTTAATAAACAACTTGTTTTCTCTGCTTTGTTGTGTGTATGGCATATTTTCTGGTACATATAATTTCTATTTGCTGTTTGAAAGGAAATTGAAATAAATTATGTTATTGAATAATGCCAGTTTGGCAATTTATAGTTTACTTATATCGTAGTGTATTAGTTTTCTATTGCTGCATAAAAATTACCACAAACATAGAAGCTTAAAAGACAACACCCGTTATCAGCTCAGTGGGCCCAGCTATGTTGTCCGCTTAGGGTTCTATGAGGCCAAAGTCAGCCAGGCTGGGCCCTTTTCTGAATGCTTTGGGAAAGAACTTGCTTCAAGGCTTATTCCAGTTGTTGACACACCTTAGTTTGTTGAAGCTGTAGGTCTGAGGTCCTGTTTTTCAGCTGGTTGTCAGTAAAGGCCACTCTGTTCCAAGAGGCTGCTCATAGTCCTCCTTACATGGCCCCTCTATCTTCAAAGCCATCAACGATATGTCAAGTCCTTCTCACGCTTTAAATCTCTCTAACTTGCCCCCATGCTCCCACCAGAGAAAAGTCTGAGCTTTTATAGGGCTCACTTGATTGAATCAGACTCACCTGAATCTTAAATTGTATCTTAAGATCAGCTGGCTTGGAGCTTAGTTAACAAATACAAAATCCAGCAGGGCATGGTAGTTCACACCTGTAATTCCAGCACTTTGGGAGGCCAAGGCGGACTGCTCACTTGAGGTCAGGAGTTTGAGACCATCCTGGCCACACAGTGAAACCCTGTCTCTACTAAAAATACAAAAATTAGCTGGGCATGGTAGCAAGCGCCTGTAATCCCAGCTACTCGGGAGGCTGAGGCAGGAGAATCACTTGAACCTGGGAGGCAGAGGTTGCAGTGAGCCAATATCACGCCACTGCACTCCAGCCTGGGCGACAGAGTGAGACTCAGTCTCAAAAAAAAAAAAAAAAAAAGCAAAATCCTTTCTCAGCAGTACCTTGATTTGTGTTTGATTAAATAACCAGTGGATGGGAATCTTGGGTGCCATCTTTAGGATTCTGTCTACCTCAGGTAGAATTTAATCCACAATAAAGTTTTTTTAAATATACTAATTGCACTAAACTAAGATTCTGAAGATCTGGGGTTCTGTTTGACTTTAGTAACTGATTGTGGACTGTGAGGTCTTTTAAGACCAGGAACTATGTCTTATTCATCTTCATAGCTCTAGTGCCTAGCACAGTATCTGGTGTACAGCAGGAACCTAAAACATGTTCGTTAATGAAGTCAAATTAAGATAATTTTACTTCTCTGTATCTTCGTTTATCTTTTCCTCATTTTCATCAAAGTCTCCTTGTAGATTAAAAGTGAGATAAATACATGTGTAAGTCTATGAATATTCTCAAGCATTACGATAGGGACAACATACGGCACCCCCATTTTATAGACGTTTTTTAAATTAGCATTTGTTAGATTAAGTAATTTATCTTAATCTCATTGCTAATAAGCAGAGGCAGCACATTGGTTTTCTGACATGGTCAGTTCCTAACCTTTAATAATCGATTACATTTATAACGCGCTTTAGAGTTTTCAAAGCCCCTTTGTTAGCTACACTTTCACTGAATCCTTTCAAGAATGCTGTGAATTAGTGCAAGTAGTATGAACTTTTAGGTAAAAGTAAACTGAAGTAATTTGACCATTGTTACCCACTAATAAGAAGCAAATTCAAAAATTTAAGTCCAGCTCTTCTGCATATGAATACAGGATTTACATTGACAGTTAATGACCCCTTTCATTTTAGAATTTTTAATAGAAGATTTTATACCAGTGATACTTAAAATTACAAGAGATTAAAGCAGAGGACTGGGAGTAAGTCAGAAATTATTTTCCCTTCTGCTTCCTCAGAACTCATTTAGGTATGTGCGTTTTCACAGTATTCACCTGTTGCTTTTCTCGCTCTTTTTTTTTTTTTTCCTATAATCCCTAGATGGTGGCATCTACCACCTAGACTAGATGGTGGTACAATTTATTTTACTTCTATTGTTAGATGTGAGTTACAGGTAATTAGAAATCCTCTTGAACAAGTTAGAGATTAGGTAAAAACAGAAGACAATACCAACATGCAGAAGCCCTCTTAGGCAGCACTCCCGTATGCATGTATGTGCACACATGCTATTTTCTTCTGTATAAGAAACAAAGTCATTTTTCTTTTATTTTTTCTATTTTCCTTTTGTTGTTATTCTGTAGTTTGTGTAATCTAGGGTTAAAATCCCAAGAATACAGTTCTTTTTAATTTTGAAGAACTTTTGGCTCAAAATGGGAGCAGGACATGCTGGTACTGTAGACTCTTGTTTCTGTTGACTCTACGAGGAAGGCCTTTTTGAAATAAAATTTTTTTTTTTTTTAATGTAAAGCATACTACTAGTCTGATATTAAGGATTTTGTATCTGTTTTATGTTTGGTACCAGACTGGCTCCCTCATGTTAAGAAGTAAAAATGATAGATACTTGGGTCGTGTCCTATTTGGTGTTGGGTTTGGGGAGGAAAATTGGAAGAAAGTAGAAGGAAAGAGTGTTTAAAACCTAGCTGGCTCTGGTTCACAGGTGCTTCGACTGATTTCCCAAACCAAAGCTTATATCACAAACTTGAGTTAGTTTGCCTTACCGCGTTCTCCAATCATGTGACTGATGGTCGGCCTGTCAGTCATGGTGGACATCCATATTGGAAGTCTGCCCTTTTTTCTTCCTTTCTGCTTCATTGCCTCACCTCAGACCTGTTGAATAGGTTTCTATCACTAATAAACTGGTGGTTTAGTTTATACAGTGTTGAAACACCTCAGTAGATTTGTGGTTGGACTCTGACTCACTGTGCATTTGAAACATTCTCATTAAGTTTGGAACTTTTCTGAGTTTATCCACCTTTAACTGCTGGTTTTTCTGTGTATTGTTTTTCCTTAACCTTGGCTAAACTATAATATGTTATAAAATAATGAAGTATATTTTATTTCACTACCACGAAGTCAACATATAAGTTCCATTGTACTCAATTAACACAGAAATTGTGGCCATTTGCTGATTTAAAGAAAAATGCCTAAGAAAGAAAAATAATAATAAAAATGCCAACCTCTCAGGATTTTAAAGAATCTTCTGCAAGTGTGCTTCTGGGAGGAATCAGTACTCCGTTACTGAAACCAACTTTTATTTCCTCACTTTTCATACTTTATGCACAGTTAGTTTTTCTGTGGTGTAGGACTATGAATTAAGAAGCAAATTTTCTGTTTCAGTATGAAATTTAATACAAATCTTTCTTGTATATTCAGCGGCCATTGCAGTCATTTGGACAGACAGGAAAAAGGTCTAAGGTATAGTAAATATTTTGGTGTGCTGGCATGCCAAGGGCCTTCCTTCATGCTTGATGAATCCTTGTTTTCATATAGCACTACATTCAGTTTAGTTCTTTCATATTTTATGGGGGGCAGAAAGCTTATTTTGTTTTATTTGGGATTTTTGTCTTGCCTAGTCGCTTTTGTGCATTGCTTTTTTTATCTTGATGGTTCTTTATCTGTAGAGAAAATCGCTTTCTCACCATTTTTTGGGATATGAAGTTGGAATTATTCCCATTCTTTCTATTGCTATAATTTTCAAAGCTGCAAGTGTTTGTTTTCCTTCTTAACAAAGGTCTTTAGTAGTGTTTAATGATATATTTAACTTGCACATTTCATCTGCTGTTATACATGGCAGAAACTATAAAGAAACTTAGAAACTCTTTCTAGGGGGCTTTTGGATATGCCCTAGATTTCTGAAATGTAGTGTTAATTATAAATACTTCTCTTTAGTCAAGCTCAAAGTTAAAGCTAGTTCGGAGCCTTGCAGTGTGTGAAGAATCTCCACCACCCCCTGCACCAGAGATATCACAGGAGAACCAGGTAAAAAAGCAAAACAAATGTTATTTCAAGACATGGTGGAACTGGAGAATTTTTGTATATGATTTAAGTTGTGTTTGTTATATTTGTTTTATTTTGACTAAATGAAACTGATTCAATAATACTTGGCACCCAAGATATATATGAAAAGTTAGAAAACCTCTTTGCTTCAATCTAAGGCTTAGAGCAATTATTTCTCTTCTGGAAAAACTTAGGAATCGTGTAATTAATTAGGAATATGGCTTTAAGAAAGTTATAAATTAATTTTTATAAAGTTAAAAAATGTTGGTCGGGCGCAGTGGCTCATGCCTGTAATCCCAGCACTTTGGGAAGCTGAGGTGGGCGGATCACGAGGTCAGGAGATGAAGACCATCCTGGCTAACACGGTGAAACCCCATCTCTACTAAAAAATATACAAAAAAAATTAGCCGGGCGTGGTGGTGGGCGCCTGTAGTCCCAGTTACTCGGGAGGCTGAGGCAGGAGAATGGCGTGAACCCAGGAGGCGGAGCTTGCAGTGAGCCCAGATGGCACCACTGCACTCCAGCCTGGGTGACAGAGCAAGACTCCGTCTCAAAAAAAAAAAAAAAAGTATTAAGGTAGCACTTCCAGTGAATATAATTGTGGTGAAATTTGCCCTTTTAGTTTTACCTTTTAGAAGTTTCTCAGATACTTAATGCTTGTATGTAAAGAGACCGGCCAAGACTTCTTCTTGATAGGTTATTTAACGTAACCTGAATGCATGGTGAAACCAATTTTCATATTAGCTTGGCTCTTAAATAGTTATCTAGTACTTCTAATTTCTCCTATGTCCATTGTTGTAAAATTTAGAACAATGAGGTTTAGGCAAACCATTTAGTTTGCATTCTTTTTAATGCTATGACTACTTTTCTGTTAATCTCAGCTATGGGTTGATCTCTGTCTCATGTTACATCTGTATATTTATGCATAAATATTTTTGGATCCTTTACCAATGTTTATCTTGTGATAACTTTGCCTAGTGGCTTGTTCTACTTAATAGGAGTTTGAGCAACTTGAAATGCTCCTTTATCCCAACAGTTTCCAAGGAATTTGGGCAATTTTGTGGTTATTTAAGAAGCCATGACTGATCCATGACATGTACATCTTTTTTATAAAGTAAATATCATTATACATTTGGTGATTCAAACTAAAATTGTTATACTCTCTCTTGATTTACATGATACCCTCAAAAGCCTATTGCAGATATTTAGGATAGTTGTCACATATTCAGAATATGTACTGTTTTTGAAAAGCACTACATTTTATTGCTTGAAAATGCAAGGAAAATATTTTGAAATAGATTGTTGTCAATGAAATGTACTTAAAAATCTGTTTGCTTTGACATTTCTTTGCATCAGAAACATAGGGCTGAAAATTAATTTATGATTTTTTTTTTTTTTTGAGACGCAGTTTCACTCTTGTTGACCGGGCTGGAGTGCAATGGTGTGATCTCAGCTCACTGCAACCTCCACCTCCCAGGTTCAAGCCATTCTCCTGCCTCAGCCTGCCGAGTAGCTGGAATTATAGGCACCTGCCACCACGCCTGGCTAATTTTTTGTATTTTTAGTAGGGACGGGGTTTCACCATGTTGGCCAGGCTGGTTGTGAACTCCTGACCTCTGCTCCTAAAGTGCTAGGATTACAGGTGTGAGCCACCACGCCCGGCCGATTTTTTTTTTTTTTTAATGTATCTACATAGGAGATAACTGTATGCATTTATTTGATAAAATAGATATATTTTAGCAATGAAATAGACTTTCTAGCAAAAAGCAGAAATACAGTCAAAATTTACTAAATCCTCCTTGGAGAACATTTTCAAATATTAACCTTTGGCTTTTGCGTGATTGTAATAAAGCTGAAGAGCTATAATACAGTCTGAAAAAAAATCGATAAAACTGTTTTTTGAAACAGCACTTTTAAAAAGTTCTTTTGGCCAGGCACAGTGGCTCACACCTGTAATCTCAGCACTTTGGGAGGCCAAGGCAGGTGGATCATTTAAGGTCAGGAGTTCAAGACCAGCTTGGCCAACATGGTGAAACCCCGTCTCTACTAAAAATATAAAAATTAGTCGGGCATGGTAGCACACGCCTGTAATCCCAGCTACTTGGGAGGCTGGGGCAGGAGAATTGCTTGAACCCAGGAGGCAGAGGTTCCAGGGAGCTGAGATTGTGCTATTACACTCTAGCCTGGGTGACAAGAGCGAAACTCTTATCTCAAAAAAAAAAAAAAGTTATGTTGTACAAGTCAGAGTAAAGAGTACGCCTGTTTGGGATGGAGTAGGAGGCAGTGTAATGTTTTTGAAAATTCGTTTCTTCATTCTGTTGACCAAAAAACAGATGTTACACCATCTTAGCCTCATGACAGTCAAAAGAGGTTGAGGAAAGAAGGGTCAGGCATTCATAAATCTGTTAATACAGAGAAAGTGTATACTTTTTGAAAAAACAAAAGCTGTACCATGACCTTTGTTTTTTGTAGTGCATTTTACCTATTTGAAAATATCTCTCTTGAGGGAGAGCCTGTTATGGTACTAAATTTGGCTAGTCAAAATTTATATGAAGAAAAAATAACAGGAATATATGTTGTGTATTGATATATACATTATTGATCATAGATAAATTTTTGTGTTGACAGTTCAAAAAGATGAGTTATGGCATGTGGATAATGACTAAAGAACCTATATCAAAACTCAATTATTTCCCTTAATATATTCTTTCTCAGTTTCTCTTAGATACAATAAGCTTTTTCTTTTTGGATAATTGCCTATGAATACAATCCTCTGAATAAAAGATACTTCTTCTAGTAGGAAGTCTTTTTCCAAGCCTTGAGATAAATAAATTGCACCTGAGTGGAAATTGGAAAATAAATTATTTCTCATGAAAGGTACTAGTATCTAATCCTTGATGGTAGACGCACTTTCCAACTAATTTGCTTGATTCAGAATTGATTTTTGAGGAATTAATCTGGAATAAAACTCATTACTCAAAAAGTTGAGAGGCAATTAAGAGAGAGATGTCACTTGTATCTGATGAGAGCTTGTGAGAGGGAAATGACCTCAATAACAGATGTCATTGACAGAGTGAAGAGTAAAGGAATTGCAGCTTCCTATGGAGAGGTAGCTATTATTCCAGTTATTTATAGTCTGAAGATTTTGTATATAAGAACTTCAGTGTTTAAAATGTATTTTACTTATTTGCTACTGAAAACTAGGCCAACTGAAGACAGGCCTCAGTATATTAAGCTTACAAGACTTTAAAAATATAGTTCATTTTGATAAAATAGTTTAGTATCTGTAATTAAAATATATGGCTTTTTGAGGAGAGCTTAGAAATGCAATCTGCTAGTTACTGGAAGTGTCTTTTAGTGAAGATCTTAAGAGGAGGTAGTGTGAAATCTTTTCTCCCAGCCGGGATTTCATTGGGTTCCTCTTGAGTAACCAGAATAGTAGTTACAAGTTAAGAAAACTTCTAAATATTATACTTCTGAAAAATAGTTCTGGGACTTATTTCTAGATACCTGTTTTACAGTTATGAAAAGAGTAAAGAAAGTGGGTTGGAAAATGAATCACAATAAGAAAAATTACTTACTGGTTGATGAGTGTAAGGAAGTTGCCAGTGTCTTTGGTAAACAAGACAGAGAGTGCATAAAGCAAGTGTTTGTCATGCTAGTGAAAACTGCCAGTGTGCATCATTTACCCTATATTATGAACACAAATTTTAACTGGTATGATGAATTAAGAAGAAGAAAAGAGATGAAAATAGCAGGTAGCAGTCCTATTGGGGTAAAAAGTCTACGTGTCTGATCGATGGTTTTCATGACTATAGAACAACAGTATAATTTAGTCTAAAAATAGGCTACACCTTTATCTTTAGTAAAACTGGTGTAGAATTTATTATAGCTTTCTTTATAACTTTACCTAAGTAAACAGAGCTACATGATTTTTGCCTTTTCTGTGTGGATTAATTTCTAGTAATCCCTTTAGGTTCTGGAATTACATGTAATGGCATTGCTTTTAAAATAAAACGTGAGTTCTCCTTTCAGTCTTATAGAATGTGGTTACTTTACAATTAAACATTATGTATCTGTAAGGATACAATTTTGTTTGAAATCTTTCTAAACAACTGTGGTGATTGAAGGATTGACAGTGATATATAAATCTCAAAAAGGAAATAAAGCTGTGTGCCATTGATTTTGGAAATTTTTATACTTAACATTTTTATATGGTAGGAGAATGAAGGAATGTGTGATTGTAATGGATACTCAGAAACCTGATTTTTATTAATCATTGACTTGACACTTATACATTCATATTATCATGATTGATGATAATTATGCTCTTGCTTGGCATCTTCCTTGCAAAAATAGGTTAAGAAGACCTGAGTTCTCATCCTCCAGAGATTTTACAAGTTGATGCACTTAAACTATAATAGAAAACATTCATTTTCTCTATAATCTTGAGGGTTTGTTTTAATTGATATATTCAACTCAACCTTAATTTTACATTTTACATAAAGTATTTGATAAAAGTGGTAAAGTATTATTAAGTTGTTTTTTAGTTTGAAGAATCCAGTTGGGTAAAATAATCTTTTTCCTCTGTACAATTCTGTGTTACTCAAAAAATATAAATATGTGGTATTAAATGAATTATATTGTATTTTCATTGAATAATTGACTTTGCCTTCCAACAGGAGAAAATTCAGATCCAGTTAACACAATCATTTGAGAAAGAAGAGAAGCCCTCAAAAGATGAAGCAGAAAAAGAAAAGGCCAGTGATAAGTTGCCCAGAAAAATGTTATCAAGAGGTTTGTAGTTCTTTTGTTTTTTTTTAAAAAAATAATTTTGCAATCAGTAATTCCATCCTTTTCCCCTTGAATAATTATATATAGTATATCTTTATGTAAAATGACACAGAACAGACTGGAAGGTTGATATAGTACTTACTCATCTGGGCAAAATGGTTTAACACAGTTCCATATATCAGTAAGACGTCAGCCAAAAACTGCAACACATAACAGACCTTGAGGAAGGTAAATATCTTAATCTCTTACTGGTCCCTTACTCATAGTAACATACTAAAGTCATTATAATTTTTATATTGATTCCACTAAGGATACTATCACTCTTGAATTCCTTATGGTACAAAGAGCTGATGTCATAATATTGAGTATCCAGTAAGAATATTCTTGGAAACAGAGTGTTTATTTTTTATAAGTTTGGAGGGTCTTCACTATTACCTAGCATTGCAGATCAATAGAAATGCTTTTAAATTTAAAAACCCAGTTATGTTGACCAGTATTATAAATAGTATAAAGATACTACATTTAAGTCGAAGATAGCATGAATATTTGAAAAGTATTTTGACAGCAAGCCTGTAGTAATAGACCTGATAAAAATCAAATTCTTTCACAACTAAAATTTCTATCTACCTCCAAATTACTGCCTCCATTATATTCATATCTGAACTAAGCTGTCTTAATTTGCTACAAATGTAGTCAATTATGTAAATCATTTAAATTTTTCACCCATGGAGGCGTTTTGAACATGAGGTTGTGGTGAGTATATAAAAGGATCTTTATTTAGAGGAAATTAAACAGACACATGTGAGAGGTTAATTTTTTTTTAAGAATGTGCGTGGATATGCAGTTATATAAACTCATGTCATGCACATTATATGGGAATAGAAAAATTGTGGTCACCTGATTTCATTGTAACTTTTCCTACTTTGTCAAATTTTTTTCATTGTGGGGCATCTTGTTTTATTTAAGATATACATCATGTGTAAAAGGGAATGGGACTTGTTTTCAAACAACTTTATACTGGGTTTTTGTGTTGTTGTTTTTTAGATTCCAGTCAAGAATACACTGATTCAACTGGCATAGATCTACATGAATTTTTAGTAAACACATTAAAAAACAATCCCAGGTAAAAATTAAATATTATAAGGTTTCCATTGCTTCTAGAGTACCATAATTTTGCTATATATGTTTTCATTACTGAGTTAGAGTAATAGAATAAGATTGCAGATATTTGAAGTACACCAGAAACATTTTAGTTTTTCAGGGTGAAGTTGTTGTTGGTCTAGTATATGCAAATATATAAATATATTTTTGCACTATGCATGTCACCATGATGTATGAATTTTGGGAAATACAGAATCACTAAGATATTTAGGCTCTTAATTGAGTTAGACATATACCGTTAATCATGAGAAAAAAGAAAAATAGGTATCTCACCATAGTGCACTCAACCAAATAAGAACTTAGTGTGTTCACTTATGAGTTTTTGAACTTTTTAAATGCAAAGTTTTTGTTCCTTCTTGCTGAGTTTATAAACCATCCATCCAAAGATTTTTGAGGTGTTTGAGTCAGTACTTTGTGAAATCTTTCATTTTGTCAGATTACTAAATGAATAATTTTTAACTTTTTGGCAACTCATAAGCACTTTGAGGCATTCTCCCTACAAAAATGGCTACCCATAAATTATCTGACCAACACTTTCATGGAGTGAAAGATGCCAAGGTGAAGAAATCTTCCTATAGATGTTAGCTTTCCAGAGTAGTAGGTATTTGACATACGTTGAAATAAAAATGATGTCACTAGATGTGGGCACACAAAAGATAAGAGAGTTGTTTATGTCTTATACAGTCTTGCTTCAAGATAGCTTGTTTTTATTCAGGATGTATTGTATTCAGTACTATCTTGATTTTCTGTTTTGTATTTAATATCAACCCCAAAGAGAATTACCAAAATGAAGTGGTCTCTATAATAGAAGCTGAAGGATTATAGGTAAGGATTTAGAGAGAAGATAGGCAACTCTGCTTGACTTTTTTTCCTCCAGTTCAAGTTTATTCCTCAGTAGTCCCAACAGAAAGATAAATTTATGAGTCTATTGAACAGCTCTAACTATGTGCCAAGCATTGTGCTAAACATTGTAGATACGAAAAGGTATTACATAAAAGCTCTGACCCTACAGTATTCACTGTCTCTGTACTAGAAAAAGACACATGATAATTAAAATAAAACAAATGTAAAAGAGGTTTACAGGTGCTGTAATAGCCAGAGAAGGGCCACAACCTCTGAAAGGATTTGGGAATGTGTCAGTGAAAAGGTAGTGCCTAACCTGAATCTTGAATTAAGAGTGTTTTATATTGGAGCTGCCTATACAGAGAAGCATGGGAAGGGCATTCCAGATAGAGACTAGAGGATTGCCAAGGCATAGTTATGTGAGAGGAAGTGTTACATTCAAGGAAAGGTAAGATTGTACCCTCTGGCTCTCACAGGCATGTGGCAAGTTATTCTAGAAAGTGACGGTAAAGGTCGGGCGCAGTGGCTCACACTTGTAATCCTAGCACTTTTGGGAGGCCGAGGCGGGTGGATCACGAGGTCAGGAGATCGAGATCATCCTGGCTAACACGGTGAAACCCCGTCTCTACTAAAAATATAAAAAATTAGCTGGGTGCCGTGGCGGGCACCTGTAGTCCCAGCTGTGCGGGAGGCTGAGGCAGGGGAATGGCGTGAACCCAGGAGGCAGAGCTTGCAGTGAGCAGAGATGAGCCACTGCACTCCAGCCTGGGCGACAGGACGAGACTCCATCTCAAAAAAAAAAAAAAAAAGAAAGAAAGTGACAGTAAAGGTACTGATGAGGTATGAAGCATAGGTCATATCCAACTATTGTCAACAAGGGATAATACCAACACCCTATGGCAGTGAGGAAATGTGAGGGGACCTTTTGATTGTCCCAGTGAGTGCAGAGTGCTGCTGGGAAGCCAGGGATGCCAAAAAGACCTATAAAACGGTGATGAACCATGAAAAATTGTCTTGAAATGCCAGTAGTGCATCAGTCAAGAAATACTGAGTATGGCATGCCAAGTTAAGGAGTAAACAGGATTTTAAATAAGGCCATACCATAATGAGATTTGTGTTTTGGAAAGATTACTTTGGTGTTTTAGAAAGATTATTTTGGCAGAGATAACTGTAAACAAAAAGAGTGGCTAGGAGACCATAGAAAAGAATGGAGAGGAAAAGACACATTTGAAAGATATTTAGGAAGTATCATGGCAGGACTTGATGATCATTTGTCTATGGAAAGGCAATGAGGACAGTAGAGTAGAACAGAATGGCCAAGTACTAAAGATAGCAAAAACAGGGCCTGGTGGCACGTGCTTGTAGTCCCAGCTACTCAGGAGGCTGAGGTGGGAGGATTACTGGAGTCCTGGAGGTTGAGGCTGCACTGAGCTATGATCTCACCACTGCCCTTCAGCTTGGACCCCATCTCTAAAGAAAGAGAGAGAGCAGAGGAATCCTGAGAACATTTGTCCTGGAACTCAACCAAAAGGGAACAGTTACACAGAAAATAAAATAACAGAGGGGCCCTACGCAATGATTCATGCCGTTAATCCCAGTAATTTAGGAGGCTGAGGACAGTGGATCACCTGAGGTCAGGAGTTCGACACCAGCCTGACTAACATGGTGAAACCCCTCTCTACTAAAAATACAAAAATTAGCTGGGCCGTGCATGCCTGTAATCCTAGCTACTTGGGAAGCTGAAGCAGGAGAACTGCCTGAATCTGGAAGGCAGAGGTTGCAGTGAGCCGAGATCACGCCGTTGCACTCCAGCCTGGGCAATAAGCAAAACTCCATCTCAAAGTAAATGAATGAGTTAATTAAAATAAAATAATAGAGGGATATGAAAATATAAGTATTGTAAGATTGTGAAATATATATATTTGGTCTTCCTCCCTGTTTCCTAGCTTACAGCTAAAATACCTGTAATCTCCAAAGAGCTATCTTTTTGTATGCTAATGTTGACTGATAGCTTCAAGATATCAGATTAGGCTGGTCACTGGAAGGACAAAGGCATGATCAGAGGGTTGGGACTTCAGCCCCTGCTCCCAACCTCCTGGATGAGGAGATTGGTGAAGGTCAGTCTCCTCAACAGTCATGCCTACATAATGAAGACTTCATAAAAACCGAAAAGGACAGGTTCATAGAGCTTCCAGATAGCTGAACACATGAAGGTTCCTGGATGTCAGGCCTCAGGAAAAGAATGCAAGCTCCATCCCTCTTCCCCCATACTTTGTTGTATGCATCTCTTCATCTGTATCCTTTATAATAAACCAACAAATATGAGTAAGTGTTTCCCTGAGTTCTGTGATCTGCTCCAGCAAACTAGTTGAATCCAAAGCAGGGGTCATGGGAACCCCAACTTGAAGCCGGTAGTCAGAACTTCCAGAGGCCTAGACTTGGAACTGGTGTCTGAAGTGGGGCAGTCTTGGGGACTGAGCCCCAAACTGTGGGATCTGACACCATCTCCAGGTACAGAGTGTCAGAATTGAATTGGAGGACACCCAGCTGCTGTCCACTGCAGAATTGCTTGCTTGCTTGCTTGCTGGTGGAGAGAAATCTCCACATATTTCGGGTCACAGAAGTCTTCTGTGTTGATTGTTGTTGTGTTGGTGTGAGAACAGAGGGAAAACATGATTAAAGAGGTTTTCCAAAACAAGTACCAAAAATAATTCATTAGATTCAGAAGTTAGAAATTGTTGGCTATTTTAACAAGTCATTTCATTTGGGATAGGATGGTGGGAACCAGAACTCAGTGGGTTGAGTAATAAGTGGGAAGGTAGGAATTCATAACTAGTATGAGTAAAACAAGATCCTAGACAGGCAGAATTTTTCTTCTCTCTCTAAACCTGTGGGAAAGACATCAGCAAGGAACAAAGATTATAAATCCATTTTTATGTCTTCCAAATTATGTTTTGATTATGTGGTTATTTTTCCTCTATAGATGCAAACGTTTTTAAGTTATCCACGTAGACATTTTTTAACTGTACGGTTTAATGGTTTTTAGTATATTCAGTAAACAGATAGGAGCACTATCACCACAGTTATAGAACTTTTTCATTGCCCCAAAAGAAACCCCATACATTGTAGCTATTCCTATGCTAATAATAATAGTAATACTGATACTGGATGATCCCAACCCTAATCTGTTTTCTGTTTCTGTAGATTTCCCTGTTCTGGACATCTCATATGAATGAAATTATATAATATATGGTCGTTCATGACTGGCTTTTATTCACTTAGCATAATGTTTTTAAGGTTCATCTATATTGTAGCATGTATTGGTTTTTTATTCCTTCTGTGTATGCATTTTTATTTGAGCAAATATACAAGTGAATAATTCGTGTAATGGCTAATGTATAAGTTACTATTAGTGTCATTGTGGTTTTAGGAAGTTGAAGCTAATGTTAAATTTTGTGAGAAATAAGGTTTGCTTAATAATTGATTCAGTATTCTCTCTCAGTGAAGCATACAGCTAATTGCCAGCTATACCTGGTACACAATTAGTTAGAAGTATGGCAAATTCCCACTGAAGCATTCAGGGTTGAATATTGCCTGGAGAATTCTACTAAATGTTAAACAGATTTATTTTTAGTGATAATAAAATTTAGTCAACCTTTCATTTTTGGATCACTTTAATTTCAAAATTTTTTTCACATCATTAAATCTTCATTATCTTGTTCACAGCACAATAAATAAACTAAATTTCAGGGGTTAAATAATAAGTTATCTGGAATTTCTGGGTGTCTGCAATATTTTCAGAGACTACCCTATTAAATACAGTCATTAATAAATTAGAACCTAGGAACCTAAAGGTGTTATTGATAAAGATTACACTCACTGACATAATTTTATACGTATTTTTGTGTTGCTTTTAGCCATATTGTATAAATTTTATATGGAGAAATATGGATGGTACAGATAACTATATTATGTAACAGGAAAACGATAACATGGATTAATCCTGAAAATGGATATTTTTTAAGTAATTTGTTTTGCTCTAGGGAACATCACGTATTTGTTCTCTGAAATATCTTCTAAAAGTCATTTTTATTGGAGGTAATATTTAAGCCATTTTATTTCTTATCTGTTGCAGACATTTAACCAAGAGCATATGAAACATTGGGTGGAGGGTGGTCAAACAGAAGCATTACTATTTTCTTATTTGCCGCTGGTATAACATCAGTTCCCTCTTTCTCTAAAATTACTTCTGGAATAATGACTAGAACACTAGTAACTAAAAGATTGTTAGCCTTTCATTTTAGCTTTTAGTTTATTAGCTTGTTTTTATTACTTCTTTAATAATTAATCGCATGTATCAGTTCATTTTAAAGGTTACATGATAGAAGTTTTAGTTTGTGCCTACTTTTAGGTGGTTTTGGCTCACCTGCTAAAACATCAATTTACCTTAAGAAAAGTAGTTTACCTGTTAGGTTGAGTCTCATATGTAGGGCCCCTATAAAGGATTAGTAACCTTTAACTTATGACCATTATAAAAATATCTAATCTCAATTACAGATTTGAAAATTTGAAAGCTTGGATGAGCTGCAATGTGGAATAAAAGGCAGAAGATATAAATCTTAAGACCTTAGGAAAGTTGTCATTCTTATTTTTTTAAGAAGTGCTACTAAAAGCAGGGTATCTTTTTTAAAATAAGTGACCCAGATAATCCAAAAATCCTCTGCAATCTATAGATCTACGTATTATGGGGAGAGAAAGCCTAAATTTGTATCAATTGCAGTAAAATTGTTAGATTCTGTTATTTCATGAAGATAGTGGAAATTTCAGTGGCAGTACATTCACTGAAGAACAATTGAAATATTCTTATACCTACTCTTTAGCTAAAACACAGAAAATCAATTTAAATGTACTGTTTTATGAACTCCAAATAAGTTGCCTGCTTTTTTGTTTGTTTGTTTTTGAGACGGAGTTTCACTCTTGTTGCCCAGGCTGGAGTGCAATGGCGCGATCTCGGCTCACAGCAACCTCTGCCTCCCGGGTTCAAGCAGTTCTCCTACCTCAGCCTCCAAGTAGCTGGGATTACAGGCATGTGCCACCATGCCCGGCTAATTTTGTATTTTTAGTAGAGATGAGGGTTTCTCCATGTTGGTCAGGCTGTTCTTTAACTCCCTACCTCAGGTGACCTACCCACCTCAACCTCCCAAAGTACTGGGATTACAGGCGTGAGCCACTGCACCCAGCTATTTGCCTGCTTTTGATTCTCGTCGTTATTTTTTTTACAATAAGGCAATATGTAAATTATAAAAGTTAACTGAAAATACTGTCTCACGATAACCCCAAAAGCTTGGATAAGGCTGGGCACAGTGGCTCACACCTGTAATCCCAGCACTTTAGGAGGCCGAGGCGGATGGATCACCTGAGGTTGGGAGTTCGAGACCAGCCTGGACAATGTGGTAAAACCCTGTGACTACTAAAAATACAAAAATTTGCCGGGTGTGGTGGCACGCACCTGTAACCCCAGCTACCGGGAGGCTGAGGCAGGAGAATCGCTTGAACCCGGGAGGCAGAGGTTGCAGGGAGCCAAGATTATGCCACTGCACTCCAGCCTGCGGGACAGAGCGAGACTGTCTCAAAAAAAAAAACAAACAAACAAAACTTGGGTGAAAGAGGGTCTTATAGTTTAGTAAATAAATTCTTTGTTGGGAAAACTTTAGGAAGTAAAAATTCTTCACCCTCCCCTAAAATTTAAGAAAAACAAAAAGAATACTAAAAGACCTTCTGGATGAAGTAATTTTATTAATTTATTCCATGCAAAATATATTTGTTGAACCTTTCTATATACAAATAGTTCAAATAACTATATATGACAATAATTGTGATAAATGCTATTAAAGAAAAATATGAAAGAAACAATTCTAAGAAAGAATATAAGAGTGTTTCAGCAAAGGGGAACAGCATATTCAAAGTACCTGAGAAAGATAGGGGAGCTTGGCAAATACAGAAATAAACCAGGATGATAACAGTTTTGTGAGTTCAGGTCAGGAGATGAGGCTGGAGCTGGATGAAGACCAGCTCATGCCTGCCTTGTACATATGTTTAGTTCTAAGAACAGTAAGAAACCCATGACAGATTTAACAAAGGGAGCAATGTGTGATCACATATGTGTTCTTAAAAGATTGTTATGGGCCTGGTGCAGTGGCTCACGCCTGTAATCCCAGCACTTTGGGAGGCCGAGGCGGGTGGATCATGAGGTCAGGAGATCGAGACCATCCTGGCTAACATGGTGAAACCCCGTCTCTACTAAATTACAAAAAATTAGCCAGGCATGATGGCAGGTGCCTGTAGTCCCAGCTACTTGGGAGGCTGAGGCAGGAGAATGGTGTGAACCCGGGAGACGAGATTGCGTCACTGCACTCCAGCCTGGGCAACAGAGCAAGACTCTGTCTCAAAAAAAAAAAAAAAAAAAAAAAAAAAGATTGTTATGCATGTTTCATGTAGAATAGATTAGGGAAGATACAGGGAGACAATATACTCCTGCTGTAGTAGTCAAGCCAGAAATCATGATTGCCTGGATCCAGGGTTGTGAAGGTAGGTAGCAAAATAGATCAAAAGTAGATAAAATTTGCAGTAGTAATTAACTGTATAGGAGCATTTGAAAAAGGATGATTAAAAAAAAAAAAAAAAAACTTTGAGACCAGCCTGACCAACATGGAGAAACCCCGACTCTACTAAAAATAGAAAATTAGTCTGGCCTGGTGGCGCATGCCTGTAATCCCAGCTACTCGAGAGGCTGAGGCAGGAGAATCGCTTGAACCTGGGAGGCAGAGGTTGCAGTGAGCCAAGATTGTGCCATTGCACTCCAGCCTGGGCAACAAGAGTGAAACTCCGTCTCAAAAAAAAAAAAAAAAAAAAAAAAAAAACTAAAATTCTCATGCTTCTAGTATCATATACTGAGTAGAAGGTGGTGCCACTTACTGAGATGGGATATACTAAGGAGAAGCAGGTTTGGAGACAAAACTGAATATTGCTATAATTTTTGTTAAAATGTAATTCTGTGTTCAGCTTTGGATTTGCAATCAGGTAGGCATGTTTTTCTCTTGATTTTTTTTAAATGAATATAAAAATGTATAGTTAAATATTTAATGAATGATGGAAAAATTATTAATTAGTTTTATGAAACTTTTGCAGTATAGGAGGAGAATCAAATGCAGGTCTGATGTGTAGACTTTCAGGTGACTGAAGGAGGGGCTACCAGTTCTTCTATTGAAATTGAGAATAATCTGCATAGTGTCTATTTTAGGGAATCATTAACCTCTTGGCCTCATTTTCTTGATCTATAAACTTTGGAAGACAAAACTGAATGATTTGTAAAGCTGCTTTTAGCTTTAAGTTTCTGTAAGTTACATTTTTTTTTTCACATGTACATGAAATTTCCAATTAGCACAGGAAAATTCTGGAGCCATGTTATGGGTGTGTGAGCAGGGAGGTCCTTTGGGGAGCGATACCATTAATTTGTTGCAGCCAAGAGAACTAAATAAGACCCTAGTGATCTAAAGGAGCACACACAGGTACTCCCTAGAATCCTTATTTATTTTATATGTTGGAGGTTTTTGGTTCACTTAGATTTTTATGGGAAAATTTAAAAATATATAATGGCAGTTTATAGAATGGGTTGAAACATCCTCTTCTTCTAAATTAGCGATATAATTAATACTTCTCTGCCATAATCCCATCTACATGCTAGTATTAGATTCCCATAGGAGTATTCCTGTTGTTACTGGCATTGCATGTTCTTTAGAATACTGTTTCTATGGAGTTCAGCATGATAACAAAGTCCTGAGCCTAACTATAGATGTCTGTTTTTCTGCTTCCTCTCCACTTTATTGAATGAGGAAACTAAAATGCTTTTATTATCCACACATTCACAGAGCAAACTCTAATATAATAATACTAAGCAGATCAAAATACATTTAAGTTCCTTCGTTATGTGTAAGCAAAAAAAAAAAAAATGCATTTAAGAATAGCCACATGTTGATTATTGTTAAAGTTGGGTGATGGGTACATCAAAATTCATTACACTATTCTCTACATTAGTGTATGTGTGAAAACTTCTGTAATAAAAAGTTAAACTAAAACAATTATCTTTCATTGTTTTAAAACATTAATAAATATTCTAGCATCAAGATTGGGATAGTCCTGAATGTATAGTTTTTAGGGGGTGAAATTTAGCGGTATAAATCATAGCCTGTTGACATTTGTGATTACTTCATTGCTAAGTTTTACATATAAGAGTCTTCATACTTTGTTTCAGGGACAGAATGATGCTGCTGAAACTGGAACAAGAAATTTTAGATTTCATTGGTAATAATGAGTAAGTCCTGACATTTAACAAGAAAAGAAATTGTCATCACCATTCTCCTTGATTTACTAAGTTGGTTTTTCTTGTGCTTCTAGGTCTCCACGTAAAAAATTCCCCCCAATGACATCTTACCATAGGATGCTATTACACAGAGTAGCCGCTTACTTTGGATTAGACCACAATGTTGATCAGAGTGGGAAGTCTGTCATAGTAAACAAAACTAGCAATACAAGAATGTAAGTGTCAAGAGATGTAACTACATATTATATATCTAAATAATAATACTTTATCTTTCTATAGTACCTTTCATCTGAGGTTTTCCACATGTTTGAACAGTCTTAATTAAGTTTCATGATAACCTTATGTGATAGGACTGAAAAACACATTTAGTTTACTGGGAACAAAATGCAACAGCCTGGACTCAAATATGGCATATGAATGAAGACTGGGGCATACGGTAAAAAAATAAAAATCCAGAGGACATAGTATCAGTGATGTTTGACAGCCACTCTTAGGGATTTTTAAAATTAATTTAGATAGCTATAGCCAGCCTTAGTCAAATTAAAAAAACAAAAAGAGAGCAGACTTTATGTGTGACACCCTCACATTTAGTTAATCTTCCGTCAGTTTACCAGTCTTTCCAAAAGCCTCCGAATTTACTCCTTTTCTCTGACAATTCTTAAGAAAGTGGGACTGTTGGTTAATGCCATATCATTCGTGCTGTCTTCTTCCTAGGCTATGCGTGATTCTCCAGAGGAGCTTTTTGTTTTAAGAATTGATTGCTTTATAGTGTTGCGGAAGTAGATCATCATTGCTGTTACTTGGGAACAGAAGACTCAGTGCAGAGGCACCCAAGTTATAAAACATACACAGCACATCCGTTACATCTTCTGCCTATTTATAAGGCTAATCCTAAAACAACTAGCTGAGTTCAGCTGAAATTTATATTTTGATGGTGATTTGCCTATCAAAAGGAATTTCAGTTTGATATGAGGCAGCAACAAGTCTGTGGTAATGAATAGCAGTCAACTTCAGGTGGCATAAATAATCCTTTTTGGTCCATTATTTTTCTTTCTTACCCGAAGCCAGATTTCTCCCAGGTTCTTATCTATGAATGATTTAATTTACATGGTTATATTTAATTCATCTATGCCTTTTCTGATTTATGGTCTTGTGTCCTTATAGCTGCCATATCACTTGCTGGAACTATTGGTTTTCTCCCATTTTAAATAGTCTTTTTGTCAACTAAGTAGATACTTTAGTATTTTTAAATGATTGTTCCTATAATTAAAAGTAAATTAGTGAAAATAGATGTGTTTAGAAAGGGATCTTTTCTTCTTATAGGGATTAAATGTTACCAAAATGTGAGTCTGATTTAGTTTTCATTAAAATTTAAATTTTCATATCCCTTAGTCTTTAATATTCTTTTCAATTAGCCTTGTTCCAGTCAGTTATATCATGACTAAAGTAGTATAGTAACCATTAAGCTATGAGCTGAGCTAGAGGTGAATAGAGCTGTTAATTCATTTAACCAGTACCTCTCAACATTACTCAGAGCTGCTGGATACACAAGCACATATACATTAGCAGGCATTTTGACTAATATTTTGACTGGTGACTCTCTAAGGTTTTCAATACAGTGTAACCTCAGTTATTTGAATTATATGAATGATGTCAAAAAGCTTTAGAGCTCTCTTTATCAAGATAATCAAAAGCTAGGCTCAGCAGAGATGCTTATAATATACTTAAAGAAGTATGAGTCAATAATATAATCAGACATTTCAGATCATTGAAGTTACACTGTATTTTTTTTTTTAATATCTTCTGGGATATGAAGAAGGTTGTAAATCAGAAAACCTTAGAGATCTGCTCCACATTGAATAAAAACAAACTTACCTTTTCCTCATAGGGAGATTACCCGCTCCAGCCTTGAATCAGTGGTGTTGTGGATGTCAACAACCCAGTGTCCACTGGGGTGTCTCAATGGAGCGGGAAGTTGGCGATTACAGGGCAGTAAATTCAGGCATCTATAAAAGAATGAGGTAAGACAGTCTTAAGGTTAGCTGAAATGCCTGCCAGTGCTATTGGTGTGGGAATCCAGCTGCTCTTAGAAAAGTTGCCAGGCCCTTGGTTAAACCTTATAGTTCACTTTGGAATATCAGTCTCTCATTCAGATATAAACTCCATGAATAAGAAAATGTGACTTTGAACAGTTACAAGGATAGATGACATAAGTAAATGGGGCAATCGTGTGACAAAAATAACATACTGCCATTGTCAGAACTAAATAAAAATATTTCAAACCCTTGAAGAAAATAGTCTTTTTCTTATTATTTTGGTCACAAACTTGTTTTTAGTCTTATTTTTCTTCTTTACTTCTTATATATATTTATGTACAAATCTGTTCTCTATTTCACCCATCTAAGTATTTTACAATAGAAATTTCATTAAATTGCTTAGATAATTCTCACTTTTAATCTCCTTTTGCATAATTTGACAGGAGGCTTTTACGTACTTTATTAGAAATTCATAGGTTAAAATAAATGTTCAAAAGTATTACTTCGGTTCTAGGGCCAGGTGCAATGACTCACACCTGTAATCCCAGCACTTTGCAAGACTGGGGCAGTTGGATCACTTGAGGTCGGGAGTGCGCCACCAGCCTGGCCAACATGATGAAACCCTATCTCTACTAAAAATACAAAAAAATTTAGCTGGGCATGGTGGCACCCACCTGTAATCCCACCTACTCATAAGGCTGAGACAGGAGAATCGCTTGAACACAGGCGGCAGAGGTTGCAGTGAGCCAAGATCGTGCCACGGCATTCCAGTCTGGGTGACAGAGTGAGACTCTGTCTCTAAAAAAGTTTTAAAAAAAGGAAGTGTTACTTACATTCTAGATATAAAGAAGTTTGCTGAAAATATCATTACTCAGATTTATTTGGATTGGAAATTTACTTAGGTTATTCACATGTATCATTTGACTATATAATAGATATTTGAACTGTAAAAACTACCTAGGAGTTCAATGAGATTTTCTCTAAAGCCATTTAATATATTGTTATATTTCATATTTCAAAAGAATAATTCCAGTTTTATAGTAGAATGATACTTAGTCACAAGAATATTGATTGAATTAATTTGTTGAAGCCGAGAATGTGTTTTGGGAGGTGAAATTTTATATAATTGTAATTTTCCAAGGGCCACAACCTTGTGTTTGTCCTCTAGATCACAGTGGAACTTGGAACATTTCTGTAGAAGAAAGATGAGTCCACTATAAAATATATTGCTAAGATTTCATAATCATTACTTTAGGTCACAACTTTAACCTCTATAAAAGAACATCTCTTTTCTAACCTGTTCCAGTTAATGTTAAGCAAACCTGTGCCCTACTGTAATTTAAAATTAATGGATACACTTTGAAGTAGTCTGTAAGTTTTTAGCTAATTGAATGACAAAATATTTTATTACTTGCAGTTGTATAACACCAAACTAGGTAACATGGGAATAGCATAAGATACAGTACTTTCCTTGTCCCAGCATTTTTTCATAGGTTTAGACGAGGCAGTACAGGCTTTGGGTCTAACTGACCTGGGCTCCAACTATGGCTTAATCATATGCCTGCCTTTTTGACCTTGCATATTTGCTTAAGCCATTTGAACCTCGGTTTGCTCAATAATATTTATATCAGTAACTAACTTCTGAGTGTTTACTGTTTTATGTGTTATTGACGTATTCATTTCATCTTCAGAACAACCCTAAGAAGTAGGTACACTATATAATTCCCATTTTACAAATAAAGAAACTGGGAAAGAGAAAGGTTAAGTAACTTGTGCAAGTCATAAAGCAGCTAAAGTGCTAAAGCACAACCTTTGAATCCAAGCGGACTGACTCCAGAGCCAACATTGTATTTGATATGGCCTCTCAACCATAACATGGAATAGTTAGTATTTTCTCATGAGATTATTGTGAGGACTAAATGAGATTGCATAAGTATCTGTGGATGGCACAAAAAAGTGGTAACTTTTATTGCTTTTCATAAAGTGTTATGTTTAACTTCTTTGCTAATATTATTCATTATCTTTTCCTGTTCCTTTGTTTTTGTTTTTGTTTTTTAAGACCTGATCAGAAATTTAATGAACATATTAAGGATGATAAAGGTGAAGACTTTCAGAAACGTTATATCCTCAAGAGAGATAACTCTAGCTTTGACAAAGATGATAACCAGGTAATCTAGAACAATTGTAGAATTTTTATAGGTGCAAGACATACTATACCAGTAGTTCATTTGCCTAAAAATTATCCTCTTTTCTGTAGATGAGAATACGTTTGAAAGATGACAGAAGAAGCAAATCTATAGAAGAAAGAGAAGAAGAGTACCAGAGAGCTAGAGACCGAATATTTTCCCAAGATGTATGTACTAACATATTTAGATCTTCATGTTAGAATATATTCTAATTACATTGTAGGGTCTCAGTCTCCCTTTTATCTATTGATCACATTTATTTTTAATCACATTTGTTGCACATAAGATCATCTTTTAGAAATATTGAGATCAGTTTTGCTTGTGTTACTAATTTAATAGTTTATAAAATACTACATTGCAGTAGTTATGTAAAATTTTACAAAAGTTGGAAGCAGGTGGACTACAGGAGTCATTAAGAGAATGTTCTCCAGTCTGTATAGTTTGTGTGATTTTTTTTTCCCCAGACTTCTGACATACGTGAGATTTTTATTAATAGAACTTTGTTCCACTGTCTACAAAATCATATACTCTAGATGCTACTTGTTAGTTGACTCTCTTTGACAAATAATTTATTTCTTCTTTTGAAATAAAGCTAATTGATTTTGTAGGTTAATATCTGTTTTCTACTTCATAAGTGATTATATAAGATAGGCTTTCTAAATGGCTAATTATTTTATGCATATATGCCAGAAGAGTATCAATTTTTTTGTCAACATCTATTAAGCATCTGTCCTGTAATATGTGTTAATCAGCTACAGATAGAAATTTCCTCTGTTAAAAAAAAAAAAAAAGATTAAATAACACTAAAATCCAGATTGTAAGTGAAGAACTTATTCATTCAACAAATTTTATTGAGCACCTGTAGTAAGTGCTATCCTAGGCACTGAAGAACATATTCATGGACAGTTATAATAATTTATCCCCAAAACAACCCTATATGGTAGATACTATCATTGTTTTTATTTTGCAGATAAGGAACCTGAGATTCCAGGAGGCTAAAATAGAGATCACACAGCTAGAAAATGGCAGGGTTGGGATTTCAACCCAGGTCTGCTGAACTCCAAGCCTATACTAAATGTCTTTCTCTCTAGTTCATAAGATAGATGAGGTATCTGCCCTTGATGAATAGCCAAGTAATGACAACAGGGTGTGTGGTTTATATGGAGACATGAAGGTATAATAGATGACACAGCAGATAAGCACCAAAACCAGAACTGGGGAAGGGATGGGAGAGTTAGCTTCCAAGAAGTAACCTTACAGGAGTGAAGAGTTCCAAGTAGAGAGTCAGTATGTACAGAGGCCCAGAGGTAAGGGAGAACTTGACACACGTTAGGAATTAAAAGATTTAAGAGTAGGCCAGGCACAGTGACTCACACCTGTAATCCCACCACTATAGGAGCACTGAGGTGGGTGGATCACTTGAGCTCAGGAGTTCAAGGCCAGCCTGAGCAACATGGCAAAACCCCATCTCTACAAAAAATTAGCCAGACATGGTGGTGCACGTCTGTAGTCCCAGCTACTCGGGAGGCTGAGACAGGAGGATCTCCTGAACCCGGGAAGTACAGGTTGCAGTGACCCAAGATGGCACTACTGCACTCCAGCCTGGGTGACAGAACGACCCTGTCTCAAAAGATTCAGAGTAGCCAGATTCTAGCCTGAGTGATATAGGACGTAAGGAAAGTTTAGGTTGGAAAAACAATCAGAAATGAGATGACTTGGTCCTGAAGGTTTAAGATGATTGGACTTCTGGGGTTTTTGGTGGTGTTTTTTTGTTTTGTTTTTTACTTTTGGCTTTTTTCTTTTTTGGTCAGCAGACTTTTTCTGTAAAGGTCAGATAATAGCTGTTTTAGGCATTGTGAGCCACATAGTCTTCACTGCAGCTACTTAAATCTGACTTTTTTTCTACTCAAACGTGAAAGCAGCCACAGACAATACATAAATGAATGGTCATGGCTGTGTTCCAGTAAAACTTTATTTGCAGAAACAGGTATCTGGCTGTAGTTTGCTGACACTGGTGCTAAAACATCAGGGAGCCATTCAAGTGGGAAGAGTTATGATCAGGTTGACATCTTAGAGATATTGCTCCTGTTATATAAAATGGGCAAAAAATGGTAGCTGGAAAACTAGTTAGAAGACTGTTGTAATCATACAAACAAAAATGGGCATTCCTAACCCAGGTTAACAGTGCTGAAGGACTTTAAGCACCATTAAGGCATAGCTACTTGTTCACTGCTCTAGCCACAGATAAAGCACAGGTGATCAAATATGTGTTAAGTGAATGAAGTGGAATATGTATCCTATATATACCTTGAATATATAATGAAAATGGGTTCACTTATTTGGAAGATAATATTTGAATTTCAAATTATTTTGAGCCACAAAATGAATGGCTTCAAGATATATATATTATATATTTGTTAAAATAAGCATAGGATCTCCAAACCAGAAAAAAAAATTCCATTATTATTTATTTGTGTACCCTTATCACCATTTTTAACTTATATTATTACACATGATTTTTGTTGTCATCATTGGTTTACAGATGGCATTATATTATATTTGACAAAAGCTCAACTTTTTCTATCTATTCTTTTTTCTAGTCCCTGTGTTCCCAAGAGAATTACATTATTGACAAAAGGTGAGGGAATTTTTAACATCTGTTTTGGTAATTGTCTGACTGATGCTAATAAAAATTAAAATGTCCTATTAAAATGCCAACAGACTCCAAGACGAGGATGCCAGTGGTACCCAGCAGAGGCGCCAGATATTTAGGTATTGGAAGCATGTTTTCAATACAGTATTGAAAAATTAAAGCATTTTTTTCTTTACTTTTTGTTCCTCTGCATTAGCTTTTCAAAGTTTTATTTCTAAATTACAGAGTTAATAAAGATGCTTCAGGGAGATCTACAAATAGCCATCAAAGCAGCACTGAGAATGAGTTGAAGTACTCCGAACCACGACCCTGGAGCAGCACAGATTCAGACAGCTCTCTTCGAAACCTGAAACCTGCTGTAACCAAAGCCAGCAGCTTCAGTGGAATCTCAGTCCTGACAAGAGGTGATAGTTCTGGAAGCAGCAAAAGCATAGGCAGGCTTTCAAAAACAGGTATAAATATCTACACAAAACTGTGCAGTCAAGTCATTAGTTTTCCTAATGTTGTCTTAGGTCCTTATTTATCAGATAGCTTCTAATTATCCTAAAATATAAAATCACTATCAATAGTACCTTGACCGCCTCCAAAGTACTTAAGGGGTAATATGTTTCTTGACATGAGGATTCTCTCTCTGTCCTGGACACAGATTTACAACCATCAATTACTATAAAAATTCTTCTCGGCCGGGCTCGGTGGCTCATGCTTGTAATCCCAGCACTTTGGGAGGCCGAGGCGGGCAGATCACGAGGTCAGGAGATCGAGACCACGGTGAAACCTCGTCTCTACTAAAAATACAAAAAAATTAGCCGGGCGTGGTGGCGGGTGCCTGTAGTCCCAGCTACTCGGAGAGGCTGAGGCAGGAGAATGGCATGAACCCGGGAGGCGGAGTTTGCAGTGAGCTGAGATTGCGCCACTGCACTCCAGCCTGGGCGACAGAGCGAGACTCCGTCTCAAAAAAAAAAAAAAAAAAAAAAATTCTTTTCTATTGTCATAAACTTAATTAGGTAGGTTCAATGAAACGTTATCTCGTTTGAATGCCCATAGGTAATTGGAAATTCTTTATTACTTATTCTTAGTTGGTAGAAGGCATGGTTTCTCACCTAGGATTATTTAACACTGATTGCATTTTCAGCTAATACTATCAATTATTGATTGCATTTTTTATGATAAAGTCCTTCATTTTCCATTAAAAAAATTAAATTGCTGAGGAGATTTTGAAGAATTTAAAAAACAGAAATAAATAACTATTACAAATGACTGAAAATTTCAATAATCTCCTCATTCTACTACCTGCTTCCTTGGAGTTCATTGGCTCATAACATTTCTTCTTTTCATTTTCACTAACTGGCTTCAATACTAAAGAAGCTCATGTGTTTTTAGGATCCTTGAAGATCTTTATTTTTATCCCAAAATAAGCATGAAAGTCAGAAATGGGTGTTTCCCTGGCCAGGCACAGTGGCTCATGCCTGTAATCCCAACACTTTGGGATGCCGAGGCAGGCAGATCACCTGAGGTCAGGAGTTCAAGACCACCCTGGCCAACATGGCAAAACTCCATCTCTACTAAAAATATTTAAAAATCAGCTGGGCATGGTGGCGCATGCCTGTAGTCCCAGCTGTTTGGGTGGCTGAGGCAGGAGAACCGCTTGAACCCGGGAGACAGAGGCTGCAGTGAGCCGAGATCATACCACTGCACTCCAGCCTGGGCAACAGAGCGAGACTCTGTCTCAAAAAAAAAAGTAAAAGAAATGACTGTTTCTCCCTAACCTATCTGGGTGAGCCTAAACATAAGGTATTGTACACATAAGAATTGAAGGACATATTTGAACTGAAGGGCTGTAAGTAATCAATGCTTTAAATTATTAAGGCTTATGAATTGCAGTTGCCATCTTTTTAATGTATAATGTGGTCATATTGAAAACATCTTAGTATCTATGTTAGGATTTTGCTAAAGATAGGTAAATTTTATCAGTATAAGAAATCTGCTTATGTACCAAATATGCATTATTTGGAAAATGGCCACTTGGTCATCATAACAGAAAAAGCTATTTATGTATCATGAGAAAATTATGTAGACACACTGCCAAATTAAAACATTTTAAGAACGTGTACTATATGTATTCTGTATTCTCTTCAGAGATGAAAAGAAATATTAATTGGCCCTTTGAATAGGCAAAACATGTTTTTTGTTTTTAATTCTTAGGGTAAATTGATACAGTTTTTATGAAGAGTTATTTTGGCACAACTTAAAATAGAAGCTGTCCTTCAGAAGGCAATCTGTATAGTGTCTCATAGTTGTTTCATTCATTAAAGATTAATTGTCCATCCCAGAGTCAATTCTCTTATTCAAGACCTAATTAACTATATACATAAGATGCAAATCATTTTCTTTCTTTGTCTCGTTGGCCACCTTTTTTAGCCATTATGCTAAAAATCCCATTTTGAGTCCTTGTATAATAGAAAATGGAATAAATTGCAGGGATGAAAGCATTTAAAAATCAGTTATCAGATTAGTTCAGTAAGAAATAAATTTTAAGTTAACACCAGTATAAGTACTTGGAATATTTTTCATGGTATCTCTGTCCCTTGATTAGATAAAATATTCAAAGTTGATTTTACATTTTGGGAAAATGCTATGCTAGTAAAATGAGAAATTAGATTCTGCAATTAAACTTGACAATTGTTTGTCTTAATACAGAATTTATCATTTATTTTATTTCTTACACTGAATCTTTCTGTGTTCTTATAGATAAGGGGTTTCTGGTATTAAAGGTTTTGGGCATTTTGCTGTACTAAATTCTTTTTCCTGGGGGGAAATTATCTATATATTCCTAGGTGTTAATCTAAAAGGTAAAATGTACATAACTTTGTCCTTTTGGGAATGTGGGTAATGTGCTTTTTGTGGCTGTCTGTGGCTGGTGTTATAAACGTGCTTAAGTTGCATGCTTTGGCAGTGATTTCTCTGACAACTTACATAATCAGTTTGCTGTATTAAACTTATTTGTTATGGGGAGGGTAAGCAAACATGGACAGTACATTAAAAAGAGCCAATGCTTTTATGTAGTAACTGCATGTTACGCAATGTAAATTTTATTGTTGTTTTAAAAACCTGTGTTTTTTATATGAGGTTTAAAAAATCCATATTTTTCATTACTCCTCTTCTAGGTTCTGAGTCTTCTGGTAGTGTAGGGTCATCTACAGGCTCTCTTTCTCACATCCAGCAGCCTCTTCCAGGTACAGCTCTCAGCCAGTCTTCTCATGGCGCACCTGTCGTCTATCCAACTGTCAGCACTCATAGTTCTCTTTCCTTTGATGGTGGCCTAAATGGGCAAGTCGCATCTCCTAGCACTAGCTTCTTTTTGCTTCCCTTGGAAGCGGCAGGCATACCACCTGGCAGTATTCTGATCAACCCACAAACAGGTTGGTATCCAGAAAAAGGTGTTTCAGGAATTATCTGAAAATTTAAGGATACTTATTAAATGTATTTTCTGAATATGTGTAGTCAGCTTTTTATTATTCATGAATAATTAGCATTTTCCAAGAACTTTATAACAAAAACATTTATGCTAGGAAAGTTTAAAAGACATTCATATCAGAAAGCATTTTTTCCCCTTGTGACATCTGTGATATCGTCTATGCCAAATAATAGCCCAATTATAATTTTTAAAAAAATTTATTTCCTAGAAATGAGACAACTACCTACGAAAGAGCTTTGTTTGATATAACAATTTTTTTTAACCAACATTGATTTTTTTGGATGACATAACAATTTTATACTTGAGAAAATCGGGTACATTTTATGAAGAAGGACTGAATAAGCAGCTTTTTTTCATTATATAATGGAGGGAGGAAAAATAATTATTTTTCAGAATGTGGTGATTTTCTACTGAGGAAAAGCTAAAGGACATCTTATTGGTAGTAAAAAAAAAATTGGGGGGAGTCATGTATTAATATTGACAGTACATATTCTTTGCAATTAGCTAATAGTAATTTACACTTTGGAGCATTTACTTTTACCATATGCTCTGTTAGGTGCTTTAAATATGTTATAACCTTGTTAGGTAGGTGAAATCCTCATTTACAGATAAAGAAACTGAACCTCAGGGAGGTGAAGAAACTGCAGTTATAGTACATTTCACTATGTAAATTGGTAAAAATGATTTATATAGAAAAAAATATGATCTTTTAAAAGATCACAAGAAGTCCTGGTCTCTTCAAGATAGCATAGCCCAGTCATTTGGCAAGATAATGAAAACTCTCCTTGATCTTTTGATAACTTTAAATCTCATAGATTTAGCTGATGTGGTCTCATCATAATGGCAGTAGTTTACAGGCGGATACAGGTGGGAGTATAAGGTCTCTAAGTGTTCCTGGCCCTTTCCTTTCATTTGTAGTAGAAAAATCCTGACTTGGGACTCATTACTTTCAGGTTTTATTCACATGTCTTTTTAAGATAAAGTATGCAAACATTTGTTTCTCTTATAAGATTTAAATTAGCATAAATAACTGATTTTTCAGAAATTCCATTTTTGCTTAGTAATTACCTTCTTATTCTTCAGGTTAATATGTTACTAGCATTCCTGTTTTTGTCCAGCAAGATGTAAGATGATTTAATATTTTACCTTTTCCTATTATTTTTCATTCAAAACATATTAATATGGTTTTGGTAACATGAAAGATTCATTTGCTTAGGAAGGGATAGAGTGAGAAACTGATTGGTCTGAAATTGAATTGTACTATTAATTTAAATGAATCCAAAAGTGATCTCTTTGGTTTTTGACAACAGTATTACAATACATTTAACTTTTTTAAGGCGACCCTTAAATTACATTTGAACGCCTTTACCCAAATCTGCTCCACCAATTTTTTCCCCAAATTATTTAGCAGTCAACAAATACCCAGGACGAACTTGTTTTTAGTTATCTATAACTGTCACACAAATTATCAGTATACTAATTGATTAAAATTATTTTACTTTAGAGGACTTTTTCTGCTTGATAGCTATAGACTAGTATAGTCCTCTCTCCCAAATATTATTATTTTATATCATAAGTTTCTTCAAAAAAAAATGGAGAGGGATTTACTATGGAAGAACAGATGTTTTTAAGACAATTTAAGAAACTGTTTTTCAGTCAAATTTTTCTGTGTTTCTCTATATTTTTCTCACTCATAGTCATTGAATAGTTAATTTTTATGTAGTCCTTTCTTGTTTCTTTTTTTTAACAATCCAATTTTAGTAAAGAAAAATACTAATCTTTTAATCTATTTATTGAAAAAATGTCTGGAAGACAGTATCTGAATTTTAATGATATGATTATGGGGAATTCCACAGTAGCAAAGACGTGGAATCAACCTGAATGCCCATCAGTGATAGACTGGATAAAGAAAATATGGTACATATACACCATTAAATACTATGAAGCCATAAAAAAGAACAAGATCATGTCCTTCGCAGGAACACAGATGGAACTGGAGACCATTATCCTTAGCAAACTAACGCAGGAACAGAAAACCAAATATCACACGTTCTCACTTATAAGTGGGAGCTAAATGCTGAGAACATGTGAACACATAAGAGGGAAACAATACACACTGGGGCTTATCGGAGGGTGGAGGGTGGGGGGAAGGAGAGGATCAGGAAAAATAACTAATCGGCAACAAAATAATTTGTATAATAAGCCACCATAACACAAGTTTACCTGTATAACAAACCTGCACATGTGCCCCTGAACTTAAAAGTGAAATCACACACACACAGAGATTATGGGGAATTTATTTTCTTTTTTGTCTCTGTTATTTTCTTAAAATACAAATGTTACTTTTTGTAATAAGAAAAAGTTGTTTAGAGGCCGGGCGCAGTGGTTCACGCTTGTAATCCCAGCACTTTGGGAGGCCGAGGCGGGCGGATCACGAGGTCAGGAGATCGAGACCACAGTGAAACCCCGTCTCTACTAAAAAATACAAAAAGTTAGCCGGGCGTGGTGGCAGACGCCTGTAGTCCCAGCTACTCGGAGAGGCTGAGGCAGGAGAATGGCGTGAACCCGGGAGGCGGAGCTTGCAGTGAGCCGAGATCGCGCCACTGCACTCCAGCCTGGGCGCCAAAAAAAAAAAAAAGTTGTTTAGAATGTATGTGTAGAGAAGCCAGGTGCAGTGGCTCACACCTGTAATCCCACCACTTTAGGAGACCAAGGTGGATGGATCATGTGAGGTCAGGAGTTCAAGACCAGCATGGCCAACATGGTGAAACCCTATCTCTACTAAAAATATAAAAATTAGCCAGGCGTGGTGGCAGGTGCCTATAATCCCAGCCAGTCTGGGGGCTGAGGCAGGAGAATTGCTTGAACCCGGAGGAGGTTGAGGTTGCAGTGAGCTGAGATCGCGCCACTGCAGTCCAGCCTGGGCCGGGCAACAGAGTGAGACTGTCTCAAAAAAAAAAAAAAAAAAAAAAAAAGAGGTTGTAAAATAAGGACAGTACCATCAAGTTTACAATTGGAAGCATGAAGCTATTAATTATTTTAGTTTTTCATCCAGTTCTAATTTTATTAGTGAAATATATGTAATGTGGCCTAAAAATTAGATATTTCCTACCTCCTAATAAATAACTTTCCAATATCCTGAAGCCAAGCATTTTCTCTTTGAACTGAAATATAGCCTTATAGGACCCCGATCCTTTAACTGAATTTCTTAGGCTAAATGCGTTTCGTAATTCAGAGTTTTTCAGAAAATACTACATATTATGAAATAAGGCTAGGATTACTTTGGGAGGTCGAGGCGGATGGATCACCTGAGGTCAGGAGTTTGAGACCAGCGTGGCCAACATGGGGAAATGCCATCTCTACTAAAAATAAAATATTAGCCCTGTGTGGTGTCATGCCTGTAATCCCAGCTACTCGGGAGACTGAGGCAGGAGAATCATTTGAACCCAGGAGACAGAGGTTGCACTGAGGTGAGATTGTGCCACTGTACTCCAGCCTGTGCAACAGAGTGAGACTCCGTCTAAGAAAATAATAATAAATTAATTAATTAAATTAAGCTCACTAGCAGCCTGGGCCAGTACCCCATAATAAGAAATGCAGTAAAACATTTGAATATTTACTCTAAGTGAGGGAAATAAAGACTATTAATAGCCTCATGTCAGAGCAGGCATTTCCCAACCTAAGGAAATCTTTGTTTTCAAAATATTAGGGGTTTTTTTAATTGTGGTTAAAGGATTTTGGACATGCTTTGTAAATTGCTAGTAAAAGGACCTATTTTCCACCTGTATTCTAAGTTATTTTTTTTCCTTCTTTTTAAATTTTTCAGGTCAGCCCTTCATAAACCCAGATGGGAGTCCAGTTGTGTATAATCCTCCTATGACTCAACAACCAGTTAGACCCCAAGTGCCTGGACCTCCACAGCCACCTCTGCCAGCCCCACCTCAACAACCAGCAGCTAATCACATTTTCTCACAGGTGCACATATCCATGATTACATAATGCTAAATTGACTTGTCTTTACATATTTGGGACTAAATTTGCCAATTATAATTGAGATAGCCTAAGTAAGTATCTCTTAGAACTTTAATATTCTGCCACCAGTGATATTCCACTCACTACTCATAGGAAAAGAGAGATAACTTCAAAGGCTTTTCCCCGATAAATACTGAAAATATATTGGAAAGAAGGGAATTGTTTTAATCTTATGAGCCTGTCTAGTGAGTATTTTATCCCTATTTCACAACAGCAAGAAATGGACAACAGGAGGAATAAAAACAAAACTGTGATTGTTCATTGGCCCAATGAGCAAAGTGAGTTGTTTTAAGATTCCACAGATTAAGCAGTTAGAAGAAACTGAGATAGGCTGCTCAGGTTCTACAAGGTACTCTTCATCCATTCTACCTACCCTATGAAAGACAAAGCAGTTCTGAGTTAGAATTCCCAAAAGTACTCTCAGTAATATTTTGAGTTTGTAAAAATGTTTAGAATTTACACATTCATTTTCACATTCAGTCTTTTTCCCCTACAGATGTATTATCCATCTTTGGGGAACTTGATTATACCAGTATGAACTCTGATTTTTATTCTAACTTTTTTTTTTGAGATGGAGTCTCGCTCTGTCACCCAGGCTGGAGTGCAGTGAAGTGATCTCGGCTCACTGCAAGCTCCGCCTCCCGGGTTCACACCATTCTCCTTCCTCAGCCTCCCGAGTGGCTGGGACTACAGGCAGCTGCCACCACGCCCAGCAAATTTTTTGTATTTTTAGTAGAGACTGGGTTTCACCGTGTTAGTCAGAATGGTCTCGATCTCCTGACCTCGTGATCCACCCGCCTCGGCCTCCCAAAGTGCTGGGATTACAGGCATGAGCCACCGCGCCCTTCCTATTCTAACTTTTAAAGATTGTTTAACATATTAAAGTTTATGTAGTTAGTTATACCTCTTTTTCCCTGCAAGACTCTAAATATTCCATTGGTGAAAACATTCAGAGTGATTTTGTATGAAAGAAGTATGATGGGCCAGGCGCGTTGGCTCACACCTGTAGTCCCAGCACTTTAGGAGGCCGAGGCAGGCAGATCACCTGAGGTCAGGAGTTCGAGCCCAGCCTGGCCCAAATGGTGAAACCCCCGTCTCTACTGAAAATACAAAAATTAGTTGGGCGTGGTGGTGTGCACCTATAGTCTCAGCTACTCAGGAGGCTGAGGCAGGAGAATCACTTGAACCCGGGAGGTTGCAGTGAGCTGAGATTAGGCCACTGCAATCCAGCCTGGGTAACAGGGCGAGACTCCATCTCAAAAAAAAAAAAAAAATTAAATAAATAAGTGAGTATCCCTTAAAAAAAAAAGAAGAAGAAGAAGAAGTATGATGATAAAGTTGAACTGGAGAAATTTCATTAATTTTGCTCACAAGTGATATCGTTTGTATTGCAGGGTTGAAGAACATACAAGTTTAATCACATTATTTAATGGTGTGAAAGTCATAAAAAATAGTTGTACTTCTGGCAATTAAGACTCCCAATACTGGGCAAGGCAGTTTTTTAAAAAGAAGAAGAACTTACAGGTTTTGGATATACTTCTAAGACCATACAAATCAGTTAACGTATGTAGAAGAGATTGCCTAAAACTATTTCCACAGACTCCCATATTCCCTTCCCAATCCCATTTGGTTACATACAATGAGCTTGCATAAAACTTCTTCCCTGGCTTTCTCTGCCTTGGCTTCAGTCAGCTTGGTCCCAAAGAGTTTCCTCTTTATTATGCTGTCAGGTAGTTGACTTTGCAGTGCTGTGTATTTCACCAGGAGCTTTAAAACACTAATTTTCATTTGGTTTCATTTTTATTTAAATTTCGGTGGAAATAATGTTAATCTAGCAACTTTAAAAAACTCTAGGATTTATCTGTGATTATATATTTCAGATTATTATCTCTTAGAACTTTGTCTGATTTAGTGATAAGAGACAGTTCTAAATGAAGATGTAGGCCACCTAGTTTAGAAACAGATGCTTTAATGAGCTATAATTTGAATTCTTGGGATATTCATCAAATTCCATAACTTATTTTTCTAGCATTGCTCCAAGTTCAGGTAATGCATCATCAGATCCAGAAACAGAGACTCAAAGAAAACTGACTCTCAATAAATACCTTTTGCACAATCTGAAATAATTCATCAATGAGATTTCAAATAACCAAACAAAATAATGCTATGATTTCCAAAGCCTTCAGAAGGGCTACTTTTCTTAGACCTAACATAAAACCAATTACTTTAGGTGGATGTTGTTTTGCAGCCAGTTGCAATTCGAGTAGGAAAAGGATGTGCTAAGGCTTTTTCTTCCCTAAATAGTGTCAGAATTTCACTTTCATCAATCAATCTTCTAGCCCACAGTTTTTTTCATTACTCTCTGAAACTCAGGAAGACGTTAATTCATACCCTTGGTGCTCATAGTACTTTGCTTAATCCCCCAGCTGACTGAAACTTTTGTTTCATCTGACACATAGGAGATCAAGTCTTCTGAAAGTTATGTCTTAATGGTTATCTGACTTAGTAACACACCAAGTAGCCTGTTCTTGAGAGTTCTAAAGCTATGGCACCTCATGTAGTATAATATGTACTATCCGTTAGGAAGCTCACTTATTTCTATCCATGAGTTTTCTGAGGAACTAGAGGCTACTTTATAGATCTTTCAGCTTTTACTGAAAGATTTTTTAATGCTTTAATTATAGCTTTTTTTTTTTTTGCTTTATTTTAAGCTTATCTAAGCTTTTGTTTTTTAGAAACCATTGTGTTGATTTTGTGGTGAAAGTGCAACTCAAATCATTATCTGTTATCTATCTATGATGTCATAGACAAACAATGTCTGTCTTAGTTGACATAGAAGTTGTCTAAATTATTGCCTGAACAATCTTAATTCCATTAGTTTATCTAACATTTTTAAAGTATTGTCTCTGAAGACAATATTCAGAGATATTGTTCAGAAGGAGATGCATGAATATACATTTTAACTAAGAGTTTTTATCAAGTAGGATTCCCTGGGTTCCTCATCTACTTGCTTATGTGGCTGTCTACAAGTCACTTAATTTACCTTAGTCTAATTGCCTTCTGTAAAGTGGGTTGCTATAGTCTTTAAGCCAATATGTATATTACCATTTTTGTAATAAACAGTATAAATATGAGAAAATTAAACAGATGCAATTTTAGTTTGTGGATGACCAGCTGTATTCCCAAGATTGAAAAGTGATTACAACTTTTTTTAAAAAAACACCTGTTCTTGAGTGCCCCTGGGAACATAAAACCCTTTTTTTCCTGAAACTCAGGAGTATTTCATTAATGGCCAGAGATTTTAAGTAACTAGTGTCTCAGCTCCTAACATGTACTGTCTTAATAGAAATGTGTTTAATTACAAAGAAAGTGTTTATCTTCCTTATATAAAAGAGATGTGTTTGTGTGTGTGTGCATGTGTCTGTATGTATATATGTGTTGTTCCTTAGGCTATTATTCTTAATAGTTCCCACTATATATATATATATATGTATATATTTTTTTTTTTTTGAGACGGAATCTCCCTCTCGTGCCTAGGCTGGAGGGCAGTGGCGCCATCTCAGCTCACTGCAAGCTCCACCTCCCAGGTTCATGCCATTCTCCTGCCTCAGCCTCCCGAGTAGCTGGGCTACAGGCGCCCACCACCACGCCCGGCTAATTTTTTGTATTTTCAGTAGAGACGGGGTTTCACCGTGTTAGCCAGGATGGTCTCGATCTCCTGACCTCGTGATCCGCCTGCCTCAGCCTCCCAAAGTGCTGGGATATATTTTTTTACCCAGTGCATTTTTCTTATAAAATTGCTAAAAGTTAGGGGCTTTGGTCCCAAAAGACTGCTTAATTTTACCTTATCAGTAGGGTAATTGGAATAGTTATTGTGTAAGTTATTACTGTCTGATAGTAAGAATGAAGTTTTTCATTTATAATTTAGCGTTATACTGCAAAATAGGGCAGCCCTTTCATAAAACCAGGAAATAACGAGAAGTAGTTTTGCTTTTACTGACTTAACCCAGGGGTCTTGGTTAAATAATAGGATTCAAAATGCCTAAATCACCTGTTCCCATTAATCTATAATAAAGAAATATTTTATTGCCAAATATTATTCTCCTAATGTAATAAATTCAGGCGTACATGTTTTTGAGAGTTTTACTATATTAGAGTTTCTTCACTTTGTATTGTTTTTGTTGTTTCCTATGTTGTTATATTTTAAATGACTTTATAAATGTAGTTAAAGCTATTGCCAAAAAAGTGTAAATTTCCGTTTTATGCAATTCTTCTAACGTTTTATTCTGACATTAACATTGTTTGCCAACCTGTTATTCTTTAGCCTGTTCGTCCTCTGCAGTCCTCTTCACAGCCTGTTCAGTACTCTACAGCCCCTTACCCATCCCCGCTCCTGCCAGTCTCACCCACCCAGCAATACTCCGTGGTACTATATCTCTATTCACCTCCTGCGTTGTTTCTGTGGGTGGATGTGTGATGAATGCTCAAGAGTGTCATTAATGTAATATGATCTTTTGTGATTTTTTTTTGAGTCAGGTTTACACATGTATCTAAAAAAAGTATTTCTAATTCATACTAGAAATAGTTTATTCTGTTCCATAAAATATTGGTTATAGTGGCTTATTATGGTGATTGTTTAACCTTTTCCTGCTTTTCATAACGAAAGAATTTTCAGGTTGATTATTCTAGTCCTAAGATGTTTTAGCAACTTTCTCATTGAGGCCAGTGCAGGATCTGTGCTGCCCTGGGATGGCAGCTTTCATCTGGGTTTAGGCATTCTATTTTCTCCCCAACACTGTAGGTCCAGTAGACCCAGTACCAGTTCTTAGGGTAGTTGCCAGGACTTCTAAGTATATTTTCTAAGAAGATTTCTGGATATTTAATCTGTGACTGTAAAATAATAATACTTTCTTCAATCCAAAGTATGCCCCAATTTTTATTGGAATAAGAAAATGACTTTTTTCCAAGGTGACTCTGAGAGTGGTATACAGTTATGGTACTTCTGTTAAAAATATTTGATCATATAACATTGGAATTACAGTTCATAGGTACATTTTTTTCCTTTTGACACCATTCACTGAATTAGGCTAATCGTGTTAAGAGTGTCAGAGTGACAGTTTGGGAAGAGAAAAACTATGTATTTTCAATCATTAAATCAGGTGTCTCCTTTCAGTCCTTTATCTTCTCCATAGCCTTAATTTACTTTGGAAAATCCAGCAGATCTAGAAACTGCAGACATGTCAACTTTGATATGATGACTCAATTGCCACAATTTTGTAAGTCATTTTTCTCAGTGTTGACCTTTTAACAAAATGTGGTATATGTTGTTGCCAGTCTGTGGTTTCTTGGGAACAGGGAGCATTTTAACCCTATATCATCATTTCAGTGATATTTTTCTGGAACAATAAGAGCTGGTCCTTATCCTGTTGAATTAGAGAACTGTTTGTCAGATAGCACATAAATCATAACCCTTGTCTTGGTAGGGCACCATTTACCAAAAGCATAGGAAACTATCATTTGAATTACATTTGTCAAATTATCTGACTTCCAGAACAGACTGAAAAACACAAGGAAAGAATGGAATGTGTGGCCAAATTATTTTTGAAAGATTAGAGAAAGGACTGTGTAGTTGGATTTTATGTATTTAATTTCTGCAAGTAATTTTCATGGTTAGGGATACAAAAATGCATAGAATTTGAATTTTGCCTTCTAGGAAGAGGGGAGATAGTTAAAAGCAAATACTAATTAGTACCTTGCTCATTGCTTGGTCTTTGAAGTCCTTTCAGAAAATATTAATTGTATAATATGAACTTGGCCAATTTCACTTCTACATTCTAATGTTGCTTTCATGTTCATTTAAATAAATGTCTTCATTTTTTAATGTGAAATGTTGTACCCTACTCTTTTCTGCATGCTGTACATCCCCATTAGATATATTTTTTAAATTATGATGATAGCATTGTAATACTCAACAATAGAGTTGTCATTTTTTTGACGCTTCACCCTGTTACATCATTGCTGTTGTTGATATATATACTTTCCATAATGTGTACTATTGCACCTTATTTAAAAATAGGAAGTATTTTTCTTTGATAAGTTTGGCCTATGTGTAGAAGGCTTACTAATTTTTGACTTCTTCCTTTTTTAGCAGGATAACCTTGGGTCTCAGTTTAGCCACATGAGTCTTGCTCGCCAGCCATCTGCTGATGGTTCTGACCCTCATGCCGCCATGTTCCAGTCCACTGTGGTTCTTCAGTCTCCACAGCAGTCTGGTTATATCATGACAGCAGCCCCTCCACCACATCCTCCTCCACCACCACCACCACCTCCTCCTCCTCCTCCCCTACCACCTGGGCAGCCAGTCCCTACTGCTGGATATTCTGCCTCTGGTCATCCTGTCAGCCAGCCTGTGCTCCAGCAGCAGGGATATATTCAGCAGCCATCACCACAGGTATATTGCTTTTTAACCTTTTCTTTCTTGTGGAAACCTCTCACTTAAGATCAGTTTTAACTTCAAAGAACTTATTTTTACATTCTCATGAAGAGAATTTGTGAGAGTATATAAGCAAAGCATATACTCATCTTTCCTCCTCTGGAGATTTTCATGCACATGCTAAGCAACCATATGACAGGTAAATGCTCCAATTGGTTGGTAAAGTATGTGAGCTTTGAGGGGTTTTTTTTCTGACTGAGAGGTATGGGTTTCTAAAAAACTAACCTAAGGGAAACACAATAAAGTGTAAATCCGCTGTAAAAATAAAATGGTAAGGCTGGGCACAGTGGCTCACGCCTGTAATCCCAGCGCTTTGTGAGGCTGAGGCCGACTCCCAAGGCTGGGCTCGAGCCTAAGAGTTGGAGACCAGCCTGGGCAACGTGGCGAAACTTTTGAATGTTTAACTAACTTTTAATTTCTGAAACAGACCCCACTTGGTTATGATGTAGTATCCTTCTTATATATTGTGGGATTCAGTTTGCTAATATTTGGTAAAGATTTTTGCATCTATGTTCATGAAGGATATTGGTCTGCAGTTTGCTTGTAGTATTTTTGGTTGTAGTATCCGGGTGGTACTAGCCTTAAAATGAGTTGGGCATTGTTCCCTCCTCCTTTATTTTCTGAAGGTGTTTATGTAGGATTGATGTTATTTCTTCTCACATGTTTGCCAGAATTCACCAATGAATTCATCTATAGCTGGAGATTTTTTGCAGGGAAGGTTTTTAAATTACAAATTTAATTTCTTAGTAGATATAAAACGATTCCAGTTCTCTTTTTCTCTTTGGACTAAATTTCATACTTTGTTTCCATTTCATGTTTCATATTTGTTGTCATAAAATTATTCTTAATATCCCCTTATGCTTTTAATATTTTTAGGATCTTAGTGGTATCCCCTTTTTATTTCTTGATATTGGTAATTTTGCTCTCTCTTTTTTGTTTTTTATTAATTTAGCCAGATGATTTATCAAGTCTTTTGATGTTGTTTAAAAAAAAAAAAAAAAAATGGGCCAAACGTGGTGGGTGGCTCACGCTTGCAATCCCAGCCCTTTGGGAGGCTGAGGCAGGCGGATCACTTGAGGTCAGGAGTTCGTGACCATCCTGGCCAACATGGCAAAACCCCTTCTCTACTGAAAATACAAAAATTAGCTGGGCGTGGTGGTGCACGCCTGTAATCCCAACTACTGGGGAGGCTGAGGCAGGAGAATCACTTGAACCCGGGACATGAAGGTTGGAATGAGCTGAGATTGAGCCACTGCACTCCAGCCTGGGCAACAGAGCGAGACTCCATCTCAAAAAAAAACAAAGGTTTCATTAATTTTTATGATTTTATTTTCAGTGATTTTAGATTTTTCTTCTAATAGAAGTTTTTAATGCTATAAATTTCTTTTTATCTTTTTTTTTTGATGCTGCAAATTTCTAAGCACCATTTTGGTGCTATCCACAAATTTGGATATGTAGTATGTTAGTTATTATTTAGTTTAAAATGTTTTCTCTTTTGAGAGGACTTTTTATGACCCATGACTTACTTAGAAGTATTTAATTTCCAAATATTTAGGGGCTTTTTAAATACCTTTTGTTATTGATTTCTATTTTAATTACATGTGGTCAGAGAGCTTACTCCTTAAGATTTCAAAGTTTTGGGCCAGACACAGTGGCTTATGCCTGTAACCCCAGTACTTTGGGAGGCCAAGGGGGGCATATCACTTGAGGTCAGGAGTTTGAGACCAGCTTTGCCAACATGGTGAAACCCCATCTCTAATAAAAATACAAAAATTAGCTGGGCGTGGTGGTGCGCACCTGTAATCCTGGCTACTCGGTAGCGTGAGGCAGGAGAATTATTTGAACCCGGTAGGCGGAGGTTGCAGTGAGCCGAGAATTTGTGTTCTAATATTTTAGTGTTATGTGGTTTTTTGTTCAGGGTTCTTTTGTGGGGCAAGGCATTTTGATTTTTTTATTGAAATTCACATAATATAGAATGAATCATTTAACCATTTTTATGTGAACATTTTAGTTGCATTTAGTACATATTCACAGTGTTGTACAACCACCACTTCTGTTTGGTTCCAAAACATTTTCATCACTCCAAAAAAGAAACCCCATACCTGTTAGGCAGTTGCTACTTATTCCCCCATTTCCCAGCCCCTGGCAACCACCAATCTGCTTCTGTCTCCTATGGTTTTACCTATTCTGAATACTTCATATTGATGGAATCAGGTGACATGTTACCTTTTGTGTCTGACTTCATTCACTTAACATAATATTTTCAAAGTTCATCTACATTGTAGCATAGGCCTGCACACACACACACACACAGTGGCACACTATTCATACTTAAAATGTATTCACACTTAAAAATCTGTTCACACTATTCATACTTTACCTTTTTATCCATTAGTTGAAATTTGGAATGTTTTTTGTTGTTGTTGTTGTTGTTGTTGAAATTTGGAATGTTTTTTGTTGTTGTTGTTGTTGTTGTTGTCCTTGTTGTTGAGACAGAGTCTCTTTTTGTTGCTCAGGCTGGAATGCAGTGGTGCAATCTCAGCTCACTGTAACCTCCACCTGCCGGGTTCAAGTGATTCTCCTGCCTCAGCCTCCCGAGTAGCTGGGATTACAGGCGTGAGCCACCACACCCAACTAATTTTTGTATTTTTAGTAGAGACGGTTTCACCATGTTGGCCAGGCTGGTCTCGAACTCCTGACCTCAAGTGATCCGCCCACCTCGGCCTCCCAAAGTGCTGGGATTACAGGCATGAGCCACCGCACCTGGCCAAAATTTGGAATGTTTTCATCTTTTGTTTCTGTAAATAGTGCTGTTTTGAATATGTAGGTACATGTATTTTTTTAATACCTGTTTTCAGTTTTTTGGAGTATGTGTGTATATATATTAAATGTGTGTGTGTGTGTGTGTGTGTATATATATTTGTCTTTTTGTTATTGAGCTAAGAGTTCTTTATGTATTCTGGATACTAGACCCATGTCAGATAAGTGATATGCAATTATTCACTCATTCTGTAAAATTGTCTTTTTAGTTTCTTAATAATGTTCTTTGATGGACAAAAGTTTTTTAATTTTGGTAAAATTCACTTTATCCATTTTTTCTTTTATTGCTTGTGCTTTTAGTGTCATATCCAAGAATTTGTTGTCCTGTCTTTTAAGTGCTTTATGTTTTTAGCTCCTAGGTCATTTATCCATTTTGAGTTAATTTTTGAATATGGCGTGAGGCAAGAGTTCATATTCATTCTTTTTCAAGTATATATCTAGTAATTCTAGCATTATTTGTTGAAGATACTTTTCTTTCCCCATTAAATAACCTTGGAATCCTTGTCGAATATCCATTGACCATAAATGTAAGGGTTTTTTCCTGGGCTCTCACCTTACCCATTATGTGTTTCTATCCTTTTGCTAGTACTACATTGTTTTGATTGCTGTGGCCTTGTGGTAACTTTTAAAAATGGGAAGAGTGAGTAGTCCTACTCTGTTCTTTTTCTTTTTCTTGTTTTTTTTTTTTTTTTGTTTTCGTTGTTGTTGTTGTTGTTGTTGTTTTTGAGACGGAATCTTGCTCTGTCGCCCGGGCTGGAGTGCAGTGGCTGGAGTGCAGTGGCGCGATCTCGGCTCACTGCAAGCTCCGCCTCCCGGGTTCATGCCATTCTTCTGCCTCAGCCTCCCTAGTAGCTGGGACTATAGGTGCCCGCCACCACGCCCAGCTAATTTTTTGTATTTTTAGTAGAGACGGGGTTTCACTGTAGTCTCGATCTGACCTCGTGATCCGCCTGCCTCGGCCTCCCAAAGGGCTGTGATTACAGGCGTTGAGCCACCGCGCCCGGCCTACTCTACTCTTTTTCAAAATTGTTTTTAGTATTCAGGCTCCTTGCAATTCCATATGAATTTGAGAATGGGCTTTTCTGTTTCTGCAAAAAAGACCTTTGGAGTGTTGATAGGTATTGCGTGGAATATGTAGGTCTCTTTGATATTATTGCCATATTAACAATATTAAGTTTTCCAGTCTTAAATGAGCATGGGATGTTTTTTCATTTACTCTGGTCATCATTGATTTCATATTCTATTGTTTTGGGATTTGTCTATCTCCCTTTTAAGTTCTATCAGTTTTTTATAGTATTTGAAGCTATATTAAACAATTTATATTTATCATGTCTTCCTGATACATTGACTCATATATAACGTTTTTCTCTGTCTCTAATAGTATTTCTTGAAACCTATTTTATCTGACATTATAGTGTCATTCTTTTGAGTAACATTTAAATGGTGTATCTTTTTCTATCTTACTTGCAACCCCTATATTTAAAGTGTCTTTCATTTATGGTTATTAGTTGGGTTCTGCCTCTTTGTACAGTGATTGGAGTGTCATTAGACCCTTTAAATTTAATATATTTTTGACATGGTTAGATTCAGGTATGCCACATTATTTTTTTTATTTGCCCTATCTGTATTTTATTCTACTTTCCTGCATTTTATATTATTTGAACTTTTTTTTTAATAATATTGAATGCTTTACGAATTTCCGTGTCATCCTTGTGCAGGGGCCATGCTAATCTCTGTATTGTTCCAATTTTAGTATATATGCTGCCGAGCTGAGCACTTTAGTTCACTTTCTTGAGTATTGTCTTTTTAGGTACCTTCCCTTGAATTTTCTGAATGTGTGTGTTTTTCTAGGGAATGTGTTATGCACCTTTACCTTATCAAAATCTACTTCAAGTTAATATTGAAATTTCAAGTAAAATGTAGCAGCCTTATAACAGTATAATTCCATTTACATTCTTTCCATCCTTTTGCTGTTGTTGCCATATACATTGCATCTCTATATATTATATACCAAAAATAGTGTTAATAATTTTTGCCTTAAAAGAGATACTGGCAGCCAGGCACAGTGGCTCACACCTGTAATCCCAGCACTTTGGGAGGCCGAGGCAGGCGGATCACTTGAGGTCAGGAGTTCAAGACCAGCCTGGCCAATGTGGCGAAACCCCCATCTCTACTAAAAATACAAAAAAAAATTAGCCAGACCTGGTGGCGGGTGCCTATAATCCCAGCTACCTTGGGAGGTTGAGGCACAAGAATTGCTTGAACCCGGGCAGCAGAGGTTGCAGTGAGCTGAGATCGTGCCACTGCACTTCTGGGCCACAGAGTGAGACTCCATTTCAATTAAAAAAAGGGAGCGATATTGGCTAGGCACAGTGGCTCAAGCCTATAATCCTAGCACTTTGGGAGGCTGAGATGTGCGGATCACTTGAGGTCAGGAGTTCGAAACCAGCCTGGCCAACATGGTGAAATCCCATCTCTACTAAAAATACCAAAAAAAAAAAAAAAATTAGCCAGGTGTGGTGGCAGGCACCTGTAATCCCAGCTACTCAGGAGACTGAGGCAGGAGAATTGCTTGAACCTGGAAGGTGGAGGTTGCAGTAAGCTGAGATTGCGCCACTTCACTCCAGCCTGGGAGACAGAGTGAGACTCTGTCTCAAAAAAAAAAGATACCTTTTTTAATTAAAGGAAAATACCTAAACTCAGGATTTAGATTACTTTCTGATACCTCCAGGAACAGTTAAGGGATCCCATATGTATTGTGTCTATTTTAATGCTTCAAAGACAGGAGATCTACAGTAAACTTGAGAGATTCTTGGCTAAAAACTAACCTAGGAATGTTATGCCTGGCTGGTTTTCAGATGAGATGAGCACTCTTTAAGATCTCCACAGATCTCTGTTCTTTTTACAGATAACCCAATCAGAAGAGCAGAATGTGAGTGAGCCCATGACACTGTTAAAGTTAACTTACCACATACTTATGTAATACTGGATTAGGTATTTATTCTTCACCCCAAACTAGGTCAGATTAAGAGAACTTCATAACTAATACTAATAGCTCTGGAAGGAAAAATAAATCAAGATAGTCTTGATGGCATTTTAATTTGCATTAGAAATATGGTCATGCATCATTTAAGGATAGAGATACATTCTGAGAAATGCATCTCTAGTGGGTTTTGTCATTGTGTGAATGTCGCAAAGTTATTTACACACACCTAGATGGTGTAGCCCTCTACACACCTAGGTTATATGGTATAGCCTACAAGCTACAAACCTATGTAGCATGTTACTGTACTAAATACTGTAGGCAATTATATCACAATGGTAAGTATTAGTGTATCTAAATGTATGTAAACATAGAAAAGGTACAGTAAAAATATGATATAAAAGTTTTTTGGGTTTTTTGTTTTTTTGTTTTTTTGTTTTTTTGTTTTTTTTTGAGACGGAGTCTCGCTCTGCCGCCAGGCTGGAGTTCAATGGTACGATCTCAGCTCACCACAACCTCCGCCTCCCTGGTTCAAGTGATTCTTCTGCCTCAGCCCCCAAGTACCTGAGACTACAAGGCACGTGCCACCACACCCAGCTAATATTTTGTATGTTTAGTAGAGATAAGGTTTCACTTTGTTGGCCAGGCTGATCTCAAACTCTTGACCTCATGATCTGCCCGCCTCGGCCTTCAGAAGTGCTGGGATTAACAGGTGTGAGCAACTGTGCCCGGCCAAAAGATTGTTTTAAATGGTACACCGATATAGTGTACTTAACCATGTATGTAGCTTGTAGGAATGTAAGTTGTTCTAGGTGAGTCAGTGAGTGGTGAGTGAATGTGAAGGCCTGGGACGTTTTACTACTGTAGACTTCATAAACACTCTTCACTTAGGCTATACTTAATTTATTTAATACATTTTTCTTTCTTCAATAATAAACTAACTTTAGCTTACAGTAACTTTATAAACTTTTTAATTCTTTTCACTTTATTCTTATGTAATAAAACTTAGCTTAAAACACAAATACACGGTATAGCTGTACAGAAGTATTTTCTTTATATCCTTATTCTAAAGCTTTTCTTTTATGAATTTTTAAATTTTCTTTCTTTTTAATTTTTTTTATTAAAAACTAAGTTGCAAACATGCGTATTAGCCTAGGCCTACGCAGTTCAGGATCTTCAGCATCATTGTCTTCCACCTCCACATCCTGTCCCTCTAGAAGGTCTTCAGAGGCAGTAACACACATGGAGCTGTCATCTCCTATGTGGAGCTGTCATCTCCTATGTGGAGCTGTCATCTCCTATGATGATGATGCCTTCTTCTGAAATACCTCCCGAAAGACCTACCTGAGTCTGTGTGTGTGTGTGTGTGTGTGTGTTTGTGTTTGGTTTGGAGTTGTTTTTTGGTTTTTGGTTTTTTTTTGAGACAGAGTCTCACTTTGTCACCCAGGCTAGAATGCAATGGCATGATCTTGGCTCACTGAAGCCTTGACCTCTCAGATTCAAGCAATTCTCCCACTTCAGCCCCCCAAGTAGCTGGGACTACAGACAAGTGCATCACACCTGGCTAATTTTTGTATTTTTTGTAGAGACAGGGTTTCACCATGTCACCCAGACTGGTCTCAAACTCTTGAGCTCAAGTGATCCACCCACCTGAGCCTCCCCAAAGTGCTAGGATTACAGGTGTGAGCCCCTGCCCCTGGCCCTGAATCTGTTTTGTAGTTTTTAATAAGTAGCAGGACTACATTCTTTTTTTTTTTAAGACAGGCTCTTGCCTCTGTCACTCAGGCTGGAATGCAGTGGTGCAATCACTGCTCACTGCAGCTGTGACCTCCTGGGTTCAAGTAATCCCCGACCTCAGCCCCTGAGTATCCAGGGCTACAGGCGTGTGCGCCACCACACCTAGCTAATTTTTTAATTTTCAGTAGTGATAGGGTGTCACTATGTGGCCCAGCCAGATTTCAAACTCCTGGGCTCAAGTGATCCTCTTGCCTCAGCCTCCCAAAGTGCTGGGATTACAGGTGTGAGCCGCTATACCCGGCCCAGAAGGACTACATTCTGAAATAATAGTTAAAAACATAGTAAATACATAAACCAATAACAGCCATTTATTATCATTACCAAGTCTTATTTATATACTGTCTGCTATACTTTTAAACTGCTAGCGCAGTAGGGCTACAGACATGTGAGTGATGTATTGTGCTATGACATAACTGGATGATAGGAATTTTGCAGCTCCTTTATAATCTTAGGGGGCCACCATCATATATGCAATCTATCATTGACCGAAATGTCACTTTGCGATACATGACTGTATCAGAAAAATTAAAGAATGGAACCAGTACAACTGTGCATTAATGTGGGAGTGGTTAAAATAGTTTATACAATGAATGTTGTTTAGCAGTTAAATTGAATGAGCTAGCTGTATATGTTTCAATAAAGAAAGATGTCTCAAAAACAATATGAATTGCAAAATAAGTTTCATGAAGTTATATGTAGTTGAGTTTCCCTTATTTGAAAAGCCTGGACCAGAAGTTTCAGAATTTGTTTTTTGTTTTTTTTTTTGGATTTTGGAATATTCGCATATATACAATGAGATATCTTGGGATAGGGCCCAAAGTCTAAAACCAAGTTCACTTGTGTTTCATATACATCTTATACACATAGTCTTAAGGTAATATAAGCAATATTTTAAATAATTTCATGCATGACGTAAAGTTTTGACTGTAACCTGTCACATGAGGTCAGGTATGGAGTTTCTTTTTGAGTACTGACATGACATGATGCTTTTGGCATCATGTTGGTACTCAGAAAGTTAAAGATTTTGGAGCATTTCAGATTTTGGACATTTGGATTTTTAAAATACCCGGGCACAGTGGCTCATGCCTATGATCCCAGCACTTTGGGAGGCTGAGGTGGGCAGATCACTTGAGGTCAGGAGTTTGAGACCAGCCTGGCCAACATGGTAAAACCCCATCTCTACTGAAAACACAAAAATTAGCTGGGTATGGTGGCACATGCCTATAATCTCAGCTACTCAGGAGGCTGAGGCAGGAGAATCGTTTGAACCTGGGAGGCAGAGGTTGCAGTGAGCCAAGATCGCAGCACTACACTCCAACCTGGGCGACAGAACGAGACTCCACCTCAAAAAAAAAAAAAACAAAACCTAAAAATAAATAAAATAATAATACATGTATGTATGGATAATAGATATATAGTAAATAGATATATACTATATAGTAAAATCACCAACTACAGAATAATGGCTTCTACGGAAGTTAGAGTAAAGGAAATTGGGTGAGTCTTTAGCTAATTCGGTAATGTTGGTTTTGTAAGAGAGAGAGCTGAAGCAAATATGGCAAAAAAGATTAAAACCTAAATATGATTGATGACACATTAGTTATCTTTTTATGCATACTGTATGTTTGAATTTTTTTTAATTTCAGTTAAATTTAAGAAAAATCAGTTTTCCAATGATTAGTGCTAAAAAGAACTATTACTCATTAAGCTCTGATCTTCCTCACAGAAAAACATATGTAATGCAAGTAAAATTGATTTTTTTCCCGCAATATTTATGATCCTAGATGCCAGCCTGTTATTGCGCTCCAGGCCACTATCACTCCAGCCAACCTCAGTATCGCCCAGTCCCTTCTGTTCATTACAATTCACATCTAAACCAGCCACTGCCACAACCTGCGCAGCAGACAGGTGAGTTGTGTTTCTTATGTCATAACTTCTGAGCCATGCTTTTTTCCATCTTCTATTTCGGTATTGCTCTTAAGATAGTACCTACTCAGTCTCTCAGGATCTCGAATATGTTCATACATGTGAGTTTGCAAACCAATGAGATTAATACAGTGAGCAAATCTTAGCATCCTCTGGAAAATACCACAGTGTCAGGTCTACATGCTAAAGGGTTGGGAGCTGTACTGGGAATATCTTAAGCAGTTTGTTAAGTGGCTGCCATCTCTCACTGCCATTGAGATTGAAACTGTCTTTGCAGCCTGATAAATCACCTATGGTAACAGCAAAAGAGAGGCAAGGCAAGGCAAGATGACTTATGAATGGCTAACCAGAAGCAAAGATCAAAACCACCTAACTTGGATTGAGAACCCTAGTCTAGGGATGATATTTTGATCTCTTAGTAGGCATGCCTTTAGAAGAAATGATGTACTTAGCATTATTTTCTGTGTTTTGCTTTTCAGTTTATTGATTGATAGTGAAAAGTATTTTTAAACCAAATACAATCTAAGTCCACTTAAATGAAATTTATTAAAACTCAGCATTGTTTTTGTTTTAGCACTTTGCAGATTTTCTTCAAGCATTCAGTGAAAACAATTTTGATCTCAGGGTATAAAACTATCTTACTGATTTTTTAATGAACTCATTTCTCTATATGCTTCTCACCTAGATGTGTACTTCCCAGATGTTTAATAAGGTATTTATTCAGCCTTTTATAACTCTAGGAGTTGAAGTAGAATTTTATCACTGGTTTCTTTAGAGCTTTCTTAACTGCTTATCACTATTGGAGGCTCCCAGACTATGTGAGTGTGACTCACTGAGGAACCCATAACCTCCACCTCCACTGAGGCTATCTACTGCTCTTGATATTGTGTGAAACTCTTCAGGGTTACCACCAGTTTAGGAGAAGCATCTCTGCACTGGCCCATCTGATGAATAGTAGTTACACTTCTCTTTACTGTTGCAGTCTTCAGTGATCATTGTGACTCACTAACTTTCTTGGCTAGATATAGTTCATGCTTAGCGTAGCCACGTGGGATAACTTCCAGGTCCTTAATCTGTTACCCTTAGTAGTTGTCTCGTGGTTAGTTTACAGGTTCTCCCCTTTTTAGTATGTTACTAGCCTTGTATTGTACGTGTGACAAATGTTCTTCCAAAGAATGTTGAATACAAACATTGGTCATTTTTAGCCAAGTTATAATTTCAGTTCCAAGCTACCTAAAATTTAATAATACAGTCCACATCAAATAATGTAAACTAGTATATGATATAATTTCAAAAGGTATCAAAAGTTATTCTCTATTCGTGGGAACATTGGTTGTGGGACTGCTCATTAGCTTTATATACATTGGTGTTTTATTCAGAAACAATTTTCTGAATTTTTCTGGACCTCAAGTAATAGAATTTTCATATTGTTTTTTCTTGATTTTTTTCTTCCAAAATTATAACACAGACTGTAGCTGATGCCATAATAAAGAAATGTACCTTCATGCTACTCATTTAAATATCCTTGTGTGTGAGTAATTAACTTAATTCATTAGTACACTCTATTAATAAGGCGAGCAAAAATCCTTTGTTCTGTGTTTGTGTTAGCTTACTAATTTTGTTCTTCAACATGGCAAAATGTTTATCCCTCTCCATGGTCAAACTGCCTACAAAATCACTTTCAATCACAGATTGGAACTAGTGTGCTAGTACAAATGCCTCTCTGCAAAAAAAAAAAACATTTAATAGAATTCAACTAAATATGCCTGATTGGGGGTGAAAACATCTGTGTGACAGATAGCATGTGTTTATCATTGGTGATATTTTTAACTGTGGGGTTTTCTCTGATGCTAGTTATGATAAGAAGGAGGAAACAATAAATCAGGTTGCATCTGGATAGTGCTACAGACACAAAAAAGAGAATCATGTCTTTGAAAAATGTTTGACATTGTGTTTGACTCTTATGAGTCAGTCATAATATAACACTTTATAAAAACTAGACTTGTCCTTTCAGCTGTTTTATATAGTGTCCTCTTAACTTACAGCTTAAGTTAGTTGACTCATTCAGTTTGAAGAATGAAAGGAATAAATCCTCAAAGCATTCTTATCTAAAAGGGAAAGGAATTTTGTTATGCTAATAAGTATCATAGAAAATTTTCCTTTAAAGAAAAGTTCAGCAGGGCCAGTGCCAACTATTGTATTGGTAATTGTATTGAACCTTTTCATAGAATTAGTGGGGACTTGAACTCTTTTTTAAAAGTTATAATCTAAAGAATTTTTTATAGTTAGCTCATCGTTAATTTTTATGTCAAAACTTGCAGAAGGCCAGGCATGGTGGCTCATGCCTGTAATCCCACTACTCTGGGAGGCCGAGGCAGGTGGATCACCTGAGGTCAGGAGTTTGAGACCAGCCTGGCCAACATTGTGAAACCCTGTGTCTACTTTAAAAATACAAAAACAATTAGCCGGGCATGGTGGCACACACCTGTAATACCAGCTGCTCTGGAGGCTGAGGCAGGAGAATCGTTTGAACCTGGGAGGCGGAGGTTCCAGTGAGCTGAGATGGCACCACTGCACTCCAGCCTGGGCAACAGAGTGAGACTCCGTCTCAAAAAAAAAAAAAAAGCTTAACAGAAAAGTGTGCATTTATGTTTGTATGTGCCCTAGTGTAGAAAAGTAAAATGTACTGGGAAATTAACAAGACAGTTTATTGTTTTTTTTAGTTTTTTTACAGATATATAGCAATTACTGTCTCATAATTTACATTTTTATATGGAAACATACTTCTGGGTTTCCTTTTGGTTTTTACTTTCTTACCTCTCTACATTCTACTATCCCAATCTGATTAAAAATGAGAAATAATTTTTAATATCTCATATTTTTATTTCTTGACAAACAACACTTACCCCACAAAGTGTCAAGAAGCATGTTTTTTTTTTTTATTACATAAAAGGGTGAAACTAATATTCAACCAAATAATGAAAACACTAGTAGATTCGGAGCAATTTTTTTTTCACTCTGGCACAAGTAATGTTTAAATGTTTGTATTTGAACTTAAAGAAATTTTGCCCTAAATTAACAAACCCAACTGAGCAAAGTATTTTTAGACCAGATAGGGTATGGGCAGTAGAAATACAGGATCTTTCATTATTTTTCCTTTGGTGGGTAGGAAGGAGGTTGGGGAAATATCATAAGGATAAAATTCTCTAGGTCTTTTATCCACATGTGCCAGTGGACAGTTGAAATCAGGACTAACATTACTGCTGGGGAAGTGAATGTACTAGTCTTTTGTTATGAATGTGAAACTACTGAACTATTCTTTCAAAACAAGGTTGAGTAAACCCCTATCAACAGAAACAGAAGAAACCCTGGCTACACACATAAGACTTTCTAGACAATGCACTATATAATGGGAAAGAACAACAAAATAAAAGTCAGAATCCTGATGGCCCTTAGTCATTTGTAACTGGTGTTAGGCATATCACTTAAAGCCACTGAGTTTCAGTTGGACTCATTTGCAAAGTATGGAAGTTTTACTGTATTGTCTATTGAAGCCTCTGTGTACTCTAAAACTCCATGATTCTTTGTGTCTCGTGAGTCATTTCTAGTTCAGAAAGGTAGAATAATAGAGAATGGGTTTGTAACAGCTTGGCAACCAACTGTCAATAACTGGAGTCAATGAAAGCAACTATTTCAAAAGATCAGATTACTTACCAGTTTCACTAATAAAGATTTATTACTTTAAACCTTTATCATAAAATGTATGCTTTGAATACTGTAAAGTACACTGCATATAAGAAGTGTGGTATACTATAAAGAAACTTTTTCTGCAGGTAGTAAGTATAGTGAAGATTTTAGGTTTACAGAGCCCTAGCTGTTTTCTGTGTAGCTGTTATTATTCTTATGACTCTTGAAAAGTTTGTAGCTTCACCATATACATTTAATATTTTGCAATAATTGGCCTTGTTCCTGAGCTGTTGGATTCGGGGCCGTAGCACTGTCTGAGAGGTTTACATTTCTCACAGTGAACCGGTCTCTTTTTCAGCTGCTTCCTGGCTTCTTTTTACTCAGGTTTCCACTGCTTTTTTGCTTTTTTTTAATGCTGTATGAAGGTGTTAACATTTGTTTATATTTTTCATTAATTGTAATACCTTTAAATCATGCATCATACTCAGAAATAGGGATTTGAATTTAAGTGACAGCTTTGGCCTAATATAATTTACCTATTAAAAATTTGTGAAAGCTATTGCTTATTTCTTTTCCAAAGTAGATTTGGATGACAAATTCAGTTTGGTTTTGAGCTTATCTAAAAATTAGCTTAATGTTTTAAGCATACCAAACTCATTAGCAGAAGTCAAATATGTCTCTCCCTATTGCTACACAACTTTTTAGGGATATTGTTATATATGAAAGCATGACATCAAATGGACCTAATACACCTAAATGCATTTGAAGCTACTTGGTCTCGGTTCTTACCAACGATATAATTTAATTTTTTTTTTTCCATCGATGATGTTGTTGCATACCTGTGGGAAGCAAAATGATTCTATGAAACTATACTTTTAGTTTTACAACCATTTGATAACTTCAAAGATTATCAGTGCATTATATCTTTAGTCTTAGCTTTCCAGATAACCCAGAATCATATGGTTCCAAGTTGATTAAGCTTTATTACCAGCAGACTGTGGTAGGATCCTGATGAACGACCCTGTGGAAGAAACTTGTTGGGATAAACAGTCTTCAACGTGCGCAGACTGTTGACAGAATTTGAAGGCACAAATTTAAGAGTAACTAGGGTGTAAAAGGCAAGCAAGGAAAAGTCAGCACTACTGGGTAAGCAGGTGAGGGGGCTTATTGATAGGAGAGTCAGCTATGTCAAATAGGGACTCTAGGCACAAAGTCAATTTCTTTATTGACAACTTTCAATCCAAGTAATAGGAATTTTGTATTTGTAAATTACTAGGTAGTGGCTCTGGCTATTCTTGTTTTTTCATTGATTCTGTGATCATTTCTTAGTATGTATTATGTGATTCAGCATAGATTCAGACATTGTATAATACCTACAAATCCACCTATTTCCCTTTTCCCTTCTCCATTAACCTGCCGCCACTGAAATCTGGAGCCAAATATATCTGGTAAGTACCCACAGATTTCCTTGAGTTGTATAGACTCTTCCATGGAATAGTTCTTTAAATAGCTGTGAGCAAACTCTGTGTGGCTGTTTTTGTTAGAATTGGTTTTTGTATATGTATATGTTTATTTCAGGCACAGGAGTGAGAGAAGAGGGGATGATAGATGAGAAGGGATAATCAAGTGTGATGGCAACTGCATCTCCTTCCAAATACACCCATGGGGCTAGCTTTAGTTGAACTTGCCCGCCTACTAAAATAGTGCCACAGACAGAAGCCCAAGATTATAAGCTTGAGGTTTTAACAATTTGGCCTTGTAGATGCCTAGTTACAAATAAATTTGGCTTTAGTAAAATTTAGTAGAATGGCTCATCTTTAAAAAAAAAAAAAAAAAACTACCTTCACAGTGCTTCTATTGTACAAGCGCAGTCTGGAAAAAAAATTAATAGGTACTATTAAGTGAAATAACCTTAGATTCATGGGTATTGTAAGCATTTCTTTAATTCTTTTTGTAATTTTTCTGATTATTTCTGTCTTATTAAGAATGCTTTCCTTTAGAACAAATGCTAGTTCGGATCACCTATATAAAATAAAATTAGCCTGTTAATGCCTGTTCAGTACTTCTCTGCTGAGCACTGCATTTCGTTCCTGCTCTCTTCTCGGTTAAAGTGAAAGAGAGTTAAGATAGAATATTCTTTGGAGCTCTCCAGGGAAGTGCCTGAACCATCAATTTATATTGTCCTAGTTCTCTCAGCTTGCAGAATTGATTGTGCTTTCCTCTGAAAATGCTGGAAGAAATGGGATAATATTGCAACAGTGCAGTCCTTTAACAAAGCAGAATGGTAGTGTTTGTTTTTTTAAATCTGTGTTGAGATCTGGATATTTATTTTGTTGTTTGGTATCACTTACTATTGGCATTTCTTACTTTACAAAATAGAGGCTTTCCCACAATATTGACGTAAATTCCTATAAAAGATATACTGTTTTCCTCTACTTTCCAGGTTAAATTCAGATGTATCACAGGAAGAATTTTTTGTAATTCTAATATACTGAAATATACTTTTTAATGAAGAAAGAATAATTTATGTGGTAGCCAAGTTGGAGTCGGGATACCGGAAATACTCTTCTTGCAGCATTTTTGAAACCTGTTGATACTTTTCATTCTCTAGGAATCTACTTCTCCTTCCTAATCCTCAGCCTTCTCCCTCTTTTCCAGATCATTGGATTTTTCTTTCTCAAACTTGGCAGTCTTCAAACTATACTTTTGACACTATCAGAACTCTGTACCCACTCTTGCTTTTGTCTGAATAATTAGATGAGGAACCTAACCTACAATGCCACTTCTCTAGGTGTCACTCTGTAACGGTTCATGTCCAGCAGTCTGAAATTTCTTTGTTTAAACAAAAGTTCAGAGGAAATCATGAGCAACTTGAACAGTTCAAGATGTAAATTTTATTAAGCAAATGTACATAATGTGAGGCATACCTGTAATTAAATGATCCTTTATTTTATGTTAACAATTATTTTATTAATGATTCTGTCTTACATAGGCAATAATAAGGTTCTTATCTTTGATTGGATTAGGAGAATGATGTGGGTTTTTTTGTTTTTAGTGCTTTCCAGCTGAGTATTTCTAGTTTTGCTTGTGATTATAATAATTTTAACCAATATAGATCCCAGTTTTATTTTCTTTTTCATTGGAACAAATGCTAGCCTGTTAATGCCTATTGAGTACTTTTCTGCTAAGCACTGCATTAGAAAAAGACCAATAATCTTTTAGTAATCTTTAATGTTCTGCTCTTTAGAGAATATAATTCAAAATTATATACTTTTCAGCCAGTTACTGTGTTGTATGTTATAATTATTAGAATAAGTGATGAAACGGCTGGGCGTGGTGGCTCACGCTTGTAATCCCAGCACTTTGGGAGGCCGAGGTGGGCGGATCACAAGGTCAGGAGATCGAGACCATGGTGAAACCCCATCTCTACTAAAAATACAAAAAATTAGCCGGGTGTGGTGGCGGGCGCCTGTAGTCCCAGCTACTCGGAGAGGCTGAGGCAGGAGAATGGCGTGAACCCGGGAGGCGGAGCTTGCAGTGAGCCGAGATTGCGCCACTGCACTCCAGCCTGGGTGACAGAGCGAGACTCCGTCTCAAAAAAAAAAAAAAAAAAAAAAAGAATAAGTGATGAAACATTTCATCATGATTTCTGGAAAAAACATTCATATACCTGTCCTAATGCCAGTAGAATTTCCTTCCTGGGGTACCGATCATACTGAGCATCAAATGTTAAATGTCAATTTTAGTTGTGTTAGTTTAGAACGGTTCCTCAGACCCTGATGGCTTTCTACCCAGTGTAGTTTAAACCTGGTGGGTTTTCCTGCCTTGGATGTAAAAATGAATGAAATGCTACTCAGTGGATGGAAAAAAGCCAGTGCTTCACAGAACTTCAAGACTTCACCCATAAAACGTAGTAGCTCTCCTTGCACAAAATGTGTACAGGCTAAAGCTGAGTAAAGTCTGACTTCTTGGCAAAGCAGCCTGACTTTGTGGAGAAGACAGCCAGTATCTATGAAAACTCTGCTAGACTAATCTTGTATAGACTAATCTGGAATGTGGCAACAGACATTTTGAGCAAAAGCAGCCTCTGAGGCAAAACAGCAAAACTAAAGCCCAAAGGGAACATTGGAGATTCACATGAAAATACTCAGGCTGAGAGACAGAACTGTGGGTTGTGGAACCTGAAATAGTGTCACCATTTGAGCCAGTTCTTCTCCTTCCCAATTGTCTTTTGTTATGTTTTAATATTTTTAGAGACGGAGTCTCACTGTTTTGCCTAGACTGGAGTGCAGTGGCCCTTCCTAATTGTTTAATACAATTTATGCATATAGTCTAATTATAGTAAGGCAAGGAAGTGTAACTTTGAAATACATAAGTAGTAAACCACGCATCTTGGGGGTAGTGGGCAAACCAAGGGAAGGACTGTTCCTCCCACCGAGAGGATATTATGGGCTAATCATATGCTCACTTACACCTGCTCTTTTTTAACGCCCCCAAGTTCATGTGGCTACCATCTGAACTAACTACTCAAAAATTTTCACTCTGATTCCTATTTTGAATAGCAATGCTTATACTCACCAATAAATCTTTAGTTCAAATGAACAAAAAGTTTCCTTGTTGATTGACATTATTTCCAGTAATTATCTGTTTTCTTGTAATTAAGTTTATCTTGAGACTTAGGTATGTTAAGCTACAGTAAAGTCTTCGTTAACCAAAATTATCAGAAAATGAAACAAGGCCAGGTTCTGCTTATTTGAACAATATTACTATAATACTTTTTCTTCTTTAACATGTGTTCCTCAAAAAAGTAAATTTTAGAATCAGACAGCTGTGTGCAGCTCCCAGCTACACACTTGATAGCTGTTGACTATAGAGAAGGTATGAACCTCTCTGTGCCTTTTGTTTCCTCATCTGAAAAATAGGGATAATAATTGTATCTGTTTCATAAGATTGTGAACACTAAATGAGTTAACATATGTAAAGTACTCAGAACAGTGCCTGAAACTTAATAAATGTCATTTGAGGCTTAGGTATTAAGATTAGCTTGTGTGACAGGCGCAGTGGCGCACCCCTGTAATCCCAGCACTTCGGGAGACCGAGGTGGTCCAATCACCTGGTGGCAGGAGTTCAAGACCAGCCTGGCCAACGTGGTGAAACCCCATCTCTATTAAATACACAAATATTAGATGGGTGTGCTGGCACGCACCTGTAATCCCAGCTCCTTGGGCAAGAGAAGCACTTGAACCCAGGGGGTTGAGGTTGCCATAAGCCAAGATTGCACCACTGCACTCCAGCCTGGGTGACAAAGCAGACAGAGCAAGACTCAGTCTCAAAAAAAAAAAGAAAAATCAACAAAAAAGATTAGTTTGTGGTATCATTGAAGCAAAGATAATTATATTTTAAATGAAAATTTAAATTTAAAATGAAAATATAATTTTAAAGATAATTTTAAGTGAAAATTTAAATTTAAAATGAAAATATAATTTTAAATTATATTTTAAGTGAAAAGACAGGAATTTGGGGCCAAATTCCAGAGCAGACACAGGAAGCTGACATAGTTTGTTCTAAAATGTTTATATTTTTTGTCCTTTTAGCTTCTCAACGCATGCCTTCATCCTCAAAGTAGAGTAAAGATCAGTTGAGTTGTTTGATGTTAAACTTGAGGTCTAAATATGTTTTGAAGAAAATTACTTAAATACTTTCTTCCCATACATTGTAAAATTTCTATTGATAAGATGTGGAAGCATTATATGAAAAAAGATTTTGAAATAGTCTGTGTCATATAACCCCATTTCTATAAATAATGAAAATGAATATATATGTTGCCCTCTGCATAGAAAATTAGGCTAGCCACATATAAAAATGTAAATGGGGGAGTATCTATAAGTGATTATTTTCCCATATAGGCTTTTTCTATGTTTGTATTTTTTTTCCAAATTTTCTACTATAAAAATCTTTTTTATGCTCTATAAGGTTTTTATAAAAGATATTAAGTCTACATTTTTAAAAATATTCAGGCCAGGTGCTGTGGCACACCCCTATAATCCCAGCACTTTGGGAGGCCAACCAGGGCGGATCACTTTGAGCTCAGGAGTTCAAGATCAGCCTGGGCAACATGGCGAAACCCTGTCTCTACTAAAAATACAAAAATTAGCTAGGTGAGGTGGCGCACACCTGTAATTCCAGCTACTCAGGAGGCTAAGACAGGAGAGTCGCTTGACCCAGGAGGTGGAGGTTGCAGTGAGGTGAGATCATGCCACTGCATTCTGTCCTGGGCAATAGAGTAAGACTGTGTCTCAAAAAATAATAGTAAATAAATTAAAAGTAAAAATATTCAAATAATACCTTCATTTCAAACTTTACATACTAGATATAAAGTTAAACAGTTTGTATTCTTTGTTTGAGTTCTTCCTAAGCACTTTGAGGCTAATTATATGGAATCTGTGATTTAGCTGCTGTACATTTTTCTAGGAGAGACTTAATGAGTGATCCAGAAATTCCAGTCTGATGTGATTTGTATTCGTGGGAGTGTCATTTTAATGAAAAGGTGATTAAATGTGTTTAATCTTATAAACCAATGTTACGTTAAAATTTATTTTTTTAATTTTAATTTTTATTTTTTTAAGATGGAGTTTTGCTCTTGTCACCCAGACTGGAGTGCAATGGCGCGATCTCAACTCACTGCACCCTCTGCCTCCTAGGTTCAAGTGATTCTCCTGCCTCAGCCTCCCAAGTAGCTGGGATTACAGGTATGCGCCACCACACCTGGCTAATTTTGTATTTGTAGTAGAGATGGGGTTTCACTATGTTGGTCAGGCTGGTCTTGAACTTCTGATGTGATGTAATCTACCCACCTTGGCCTCCCAAAGTGCTGGGATTACAGGTGTGAACCACCACACTGGCCCAATGTTACCGTAAAATTTAAATTCAGGCCAGGCGCCATGACTCATGCCTATAATCCCAGCACTTTAGGAGGCCGAGGCGGGCAGATCACCTGAAGTCAGGAGTTTGATGTCCTGGCCAACATGGCGAAATCCTGTCTCTACTAAAAATACAAAAATTAGCCAGGCACGGTGGCACACGCCTGTAATTCCAGCTACTCGGCAGGCTGAGGTATGAGAATCACTTAAACCCGGGAGGTGGAGGTTGCGGTGAGCCAAGATGGTGCCACTGCACTCCAACCTGGCCGACAGAGTGAGACTCTGTCTCAAAAAAAAAAAAAAAAAAAAAAAAAAAAAAAGGCATACACAAACCATGAGAGAACAACTAACCAGAAAACGTTTATGTTTCCTGTAGAGTTTTATGAGATGTGGCATAAGAGAATAGACAAAATCGTGAAGGGATTAATAAGATAGATTCTTAGCGAAGGTAATTTTTGAAGTGCTTGGCATCATTATTTTTAATAGCTCCACTGTGTTCAAAAACTCAATCCTAGCTTATTTATGCTACTGCTGAATGAAGTACTGAGATGTTAGTGTTTTTTCTGCTTTCACAGTCTTTAAAATCTAGAACTTCCTGGTAGTTCTTATCACTCTTCTATGTGTAAAACCTGCACTTCTTCACCAGTATTCTGTTGTACCTTCATCTTCCACTTATCACTTCACATACCATATTCATTCATTCATGACTATTCCCCATTCCTCAAACATATTAACTGTCTTACTTTTTCCAAACCTTTTATTTTTGTTGGAATGAGCTTTTCCTTTAAGTCCAAGCCCAAATGTCACTACCTCTATAAATATCAGTCAGGACTAATTTCTTCCTCTTGTTTTCATAAGACTCTTTATACTGCTATCCTCATACGGTATGGTGGCTAAAAATGCCTAATTTCAAAGATAGGAACCATGACATATCTATCTTTATCTAACCCAGATGGTGTCCTTTTTACTACCGTTCTTAACAAATGACCAGATGCTGAGATCAACTGTTTTATATTTCATGTCAAATTTTCAAAATGTACGTGGTGTTTGTGAGAGTGTGTGTGTGTGGGGGGGGTGGGGGGGGGCAATTAGTAGGCATGGATATTAATGGAGATCGGGCTGCTTTAAAGAATAAGATACCAGGCCAGTCGTTGTGGCTCTCACCTGTAATCCCAGCACTTTGGGAGGCTGAGGTGGGCAGATCACCTGAAGTCAGGAGTTCAGGACCAACCTGGCCAACATGGTGAAACCCCCATCTCTACTAAAAATACAAAAATTAGACGGACATGGCGGTGTGCTTCTGTAGCCCCAGCTACTGGGGAGGCTGAGGCAAGAGAATCGCTTGAACCCAGTAGGTGGTGGTTGCAGTGAGCCAAGATTGCACCACTGTACTCCAGCCTGAGCGATAGAGACTGCATCCGAAAACAAAAAAAAAAAGAATAAGATACCATTAGAAATTTACTCATGCAGCGTTCATGATGTAGCCAGGCATGGTGGTGCACACCCGTAGTCCTAGCTCCTCAGGAGGCTGAGGTGGGGAGGATTCGTTGAGCCCAGGAGCTCGAGGGTACAGTGAGCTGTGAACATGCCACTGCGCTCCAGCCTTGACAACAGAGTGAGACCCTGTCTCTAATAAAACAAAACAGAAAAACAAATTCCGTGACGTAGAGTCCTACTGACCGCACATTACATCAGTACGACATGGTTTCTATAGGTATTTATTGAAAGCCTTTTGTCTCAGACCTTTTATCATAATAGAGAATTTTAAGCAGGAGACCTCCAAGACGAGCCTCGAAAAATTGTTAAATTTAGATAAGTAAAAAAAAAATCAGGCCTGGTACAGTGGCTCACGCCTGTAATCCCAACACTTGGGGATGCCGAGGCGGATGGATCACCTGAGGTCAGGAGTTGGAGACCAGCCTGGCCAATGTGGTGAAACCCTGTCTGCAGTAAAAATAGAAAAATTAGCCGGGTATGATTGCATGTGCCTGTAATCCCAGCTACCTGGGAGGCTGAGGCGGGAGAATCACTTGATCCCGGGAGGCAGAGGCTGCAGTGAGCCCACATCGTGCCACTGCACTCCAGCCTGGGCAACAGAGTGAGACTCTGTCTCAAAAAAAAAAAAAAAAAAAATCAGAAGCACATTTACACATAAATTGGCCTTGTTTTTGCTTTTTAAAGCTTTCTTTCAAGGCAACCTATAACCTTGAATATTTCTTGAATAGACTACAAAAGTAATATGCATAACATTTTTAGTTTCTTAGCGGGGTATGACTGTTTGAAGTCAAAATTATTTTAAGTCAGATTATATACAGTGATTTCTGCCAGATATATACAGTTTGTTTTCATTTTAGTAAACTATAATTCTGCCAAGTCTGTCGTAAGAAGTTATTATCCCAGTCTATACAGAACCCAAATTCTGGTGCTGCAATAGACATGTGTATGTGTTGAGGTGGCATTTCCAACACAAAAAAAAGATCTCATGTTCACATTTCATTTCCATTCCTGTGTTATTTTTCTAAGGGTGGAAATTTGTCATTGTATGTTTTAATGGTGTTTGGAATTTGGGGTATAAATTTGAAATACTTGTCATTTGATGAACTGAAAATAGTGTTAAATGTTAATTGTTAGATTAAAAAGGAAGAACTTTATTCTGTTCTCTGCCTTTACCTGCCTATAAGTTTAAGTAGTATAGGAAATTCACAAGGAATAAAGGTTTAGCAAACAGCATATTATCAATCACTTTATTACCGATAACTAGAATACACAGTATTCTATTTGAACAAAGTTAGATTGGTGAGAAGGAAGTCATTGGAAACATGGCCATAAAGTAGTTCTGCCATAGAAATAACATCATTTTACAAAAACCCTTCACTGTTAAGGGATTCACTGTAACTGAATTTTTACTTTGGTTTTGGTTTTTTTTCTGTGTTTTTGGTTTTTTGTTTGTTTGGTTGGTTGGTTTTGTTTGTATGTTTTTTGAGACAGGGTCTTGCGCTGTCGCTTAGGCTGGAGTGCAGTGGCGCTATCTTGTATTTTTTTGTGGAGACAAGATTTGGCCATGTTGCCCAGGCTGGTCTCAAACTCCTGAGCTTACCCACCTCCATCCACCCAATCCATCCTTCTCCCAAAGTGCTGGGATTATAGGTGTAAGCCACCACACCTGGCCAAGATTTTTAGTTTCTTAATTTTAATGTGTTGCTTTGTTACTGGATATACTTTGTAGTTATATTTTTAGAGAAGATAGGTGCTAGATTTTATTCAATTATTTGGTCCTTGAGCAGAATTATTAAGACTACCAGACAACTACAGTGATGCTGCTGTCTATAATCAATACTTGAAATTGCCATTTCTGTTGCTTTAGGAATTAGTGAGGATGTAAATGAAAACTGATAATAAAATGTATTTATGGTGTTATCAGGGAAACAATTTCATTGCCCTTTAGCTGTTAAAGTCTGTATAGGTGGTGTTCTAGTTCAGTTCATCTTTGTAAAAACATTTCAATACTCTGAAGCTAGATGATTATTTTTATCTAGTTCTTTAAAAAATAAAAAGAAGGGAGGGGGGAGGGACAGCATTAGGAGATATACCTAATGCTAAACGACGAGTTAATGGGTGCAGCAAGACAACATGGCACATGGATACATATGTAACAAACCTGCCCATTGTGCACATGCACCCTAAAACCTAAAGTATAATAATAATAATAAATAAATAAATAAAAAATAAAAAGAACTTTGTGGGTAGCATCTAGTAATTTACATGAGTCTTTAGCTAATTAGTATACCTAAAAGAGTCCTCTTAGGATCAGGAGACAAAATACAATTCGCATTCACTACTTAGAGCTTATCATTGTAGATTCTTGTTAAGTAAATAAGTTTACTTGATAAAAGTAAATTTGTGCACTTAACTTACCACTTAAATTACCAACAGTCAGTTTAGGTGTTTGTTTTGTGACCTTGAGCAGATTACTTGATTTGTTTAATGATCTGTCAAGTGACCTTAATCATACAATGAAGAAATAATCTAAAAAATTACGGTGTAACTCCATTTGCCTGTCTTTGACACTTTCAAAAGTGGTTCTCTCCCCTGCCTTTTCTTTTTTAATCCCCAGCAGGGACAGTTTCATGGAAATGGAACCTCTGCAGATGCATAGAGCCCCATGCTTGTGTTAATATTCTGTTGTTACCAACTTGAAATTCTTAATAGTTTTTTGTTTGTTTATTTGTTTTAACAAAGGGCCCTACATATTTTCCATTTACTCTGGGCTCATGTTATATAGCAACTCCTGGTCCTGAGAAACTAGTTGTCATAATAGATTGTAATATGCCCTGAATAGTAATTGTCTTATGTTATCTAAGTGTGTGACCCTATAATCTTTGCAATTGTAGAAGAAATCTTTGTAGGCAGATTTTATTTCAGTATATTTTAGTGAGGGATTGTAGGTAACTGGGGCTAAAATGTTATTTCATAATACATGGTTTTAGGGGCTTACCATTTAATAAAAATTTTATGATTTTAGAGCATAAAAGTACTTGCTTAAATTTCTTTTTAAATCTTACTAGATGAAATGAATTCAGAGCAGGATTTAACTCATTGTGCCATTACAGGTTATCAAGTAATACCCAACCAGCAGCAAAACTACCAAGGAATAGTTGGAGTTCAGCAACCCCAGAGTCAGAGCCTAGTCAGTGGCCAACCCAACAGCATTGGAAACCAGATTCAAGGAGTGGTCATCCCCTATACTTCAGTGCCAACATATCAGGTATATTGTCTCTTTTATGTACTTTGGGTAGAGATGATTTTGAATAAATTAAGTGCACAACTACAATACATCTTCTATGCTCTCCTTTTAATACAGGAAAAACACTTCTGTAATATACAACTTTATCATCTTAAGAGTTTTATTAGTCGTAGAAGCTTGGTTTTATCCTCATTTTATTGCATTATTCTTTTATTAATGTTTAGGATCTGAAAAACATTGATATTGGCAAGTAAATATTGTCTGGCATTGTCTTATGTTTCCAGCAATATAGGTAGATGAGCAAATGTCTTATTCTATTCCTCAGCTCTTTAGAAAGTCCTCATTGCTGGGAGAGAGCAATAGGAGGGAAAATAGAGGTTGGTGGTAGGTATTTGAAATAGTGAGATGCAGTATAGACCATGAATCTGTAGTTATAGAATAGGAAAGTATGTGCAGTTTCCTGTCCGGTGACTGATTTTTTCCTTCCTCTCCATCCCAAAAAGTGATGATATGTCTCATATTTTAAAATGTTATAGATTTTAGGCCAGGCACAGTGGCTCACACCTGTAATCCCAGCATTTCGAGAGGCCTAGGCAGGCAGATTACTTGAGATCAAGAGTTCGAGGTCAGCCTGGCCAACATGGTGAAACCCTGTTTCTACCAAAAACACAAAAAATAGCTAGGCAAGGTGGTGGGGCCTATAATTCCAGCTACTTAGGAGGCTGAGGCAGGAGAACTGGTTAAACCCGGGAAGTGGAAGTTGCAGTGAGTCACCACTGCACTCCAGCCTGGGCAACAGGCAGCCTCCATCTCAAAAATAAAAACAAAATGTTATAGATTTTAATTTGTAGTTCTAAATACCTATTATTTCATGAATAAGCACGTCTTCAATATAATACGACACATTTTTCAAAAATTTGTTTTACCTTCCTTTGTCTTTATGGAGTAACTTGCAAGAGGGTTTATTTTATTAGCCTCATTGTTTTTCATAGCTGAGTCTGATTTTAAGAACTCCAGGCCAGGGCCAGCTGCGGTGGCTCATGCCTGTAATCCTAGCACTTTGAGAGGCCAAGGCGGGTAGATCACTTGAGGTCAAGAGTTCAAGACCATCCTGTCCAACATAGTGAAACCCCATTTCTATGAAAAATACAAAAATTAGCCAGTCATGGTGGCAGGCATCTGTAATGTCAGCTACTCAGAAGGCTGAAGCAGGAGAATCACTTGAACCCGGGAGGCGAAGGTTGCAGTGAGCTGAGATTGTGCCACTGCATTCCGGGCTAGGTGACAAAGAGAGACTCTGTCACAAAAAAAGAGAGAACTCCAAAGACCACTTTCATTCATCTCAACAAGGAGAGAATAGCCTAGTTGGGAAGATAAAATACACGTATTTTATATATTTTATCTGAACACATGTAAACAAATTGGTGATAGTGTACAGATTAGTAACTGAGAGGATCATGAAATACAGCAACGAACAGGTTAAGGACTTGATCTGAAGCCTTCAGGGAAGTTAGAAACCTTTAGCTCTTCAAAGAAAATGATGGGCATAAATTGGTTAAGATGATGTTCTGAGAATGAAGAAGAGTATAAGCAAAGGTGCAAGCATATTCCATATAATTTCAGAAAATTGAAATTAAAGTGTGAAATGTGAGATTGTCAAACGTTGTTGAGCACCAAGTGTGTATCCAGTTTTGAGAACCCTTGACCATAGAACACATCTACAAAAGAAAGATACTTCATGAAAACTGGGTTTTCCATCTTCATTTTCTCTCACATCCCCCATGCTTCTGACCTCTTATCCTCCATCCTTGAGCCTAGGCACATGAGCCTGCCCTTTGTCTGTTTCCCCATAGTTAAGCATTAAACAGGATTGGCACCAAGCCTGAAGCCTTCTCTTCTCAAAGACTTTGATTATACTATCTAATCCAATACAGAGTTCAGCATATAAGATCTGCCCTTAATCTTTGGGGGCTTACATCTAGTAAGAGAAATGTCATTTTTCAACAAATTACAGCCTAATTAGTATAGTTTTTTTTTTTTAATTAGCTGGATATTGAAAATATTCCAGAGCTAAGGTAGTGGTCATAATTTTTACACCATACATTTTTACATTTTAACATTATTTTCTCATTGTATTTAATGTAATTCTCACATTGGCTGAATGATTGTAGGAAGTATTGCTCTGGCCAGCAATCAATAATAGTCATCTGCTTTAAAGTATGGCTCCTACTACATTTGGTAAACAAGCTAGGTGGTGATAAACTGTCATCTAAAACATAAGCCAGAAAAGTCATCTGTCCTACACCTCCTGAGCCAGAGGGCATGGGTTTGAATTCTGACTGTCCCTCCAGTGTATTCTATGCCTGTACACTGTCTAGTAGTGGTCAGTCGCTCGCTCTCTCTCACTCGCTCTCTCTCCCCCTCCCTTCCTCCCTCCCTCCTTCTCTTTGTTTTTGAGATAGAGTCTTGCTCTGTCACCCAGGCCGGAGTGCAGTGGCGCGATCTTGGCTCACTACAACCTCTGCCTCCCAGGCTGAAGCGATTCTCATGCTTCAGCCTCCCGAGTAGCTGGGCTTACAGGCGCATGCCACCACACCTGGCTAATTTTTGTATTTTTAGTAGAGACGGTGTTTCACCATGTTGGCCAGGCTGGTCTGGAACTCCTGACCTCAAGTGATCTACCCTCCTTGGCCTCCCAAAGTGCTGGGATTACAGGCATGAGCCACTGCACCCGGCCAGTCATTACCTTTTAAATCATAGAGCCAGGTATAGAGAACAGTGAAGTGATTGTAGAACTGACTTTCTGGAGCCACAGGGTTTGAATTCTGACTTTCCTACTTACTAATCTAAGGTCTTACAGCTAGTAAGTGAGAAAGTCAGAATTCAAACTCATGCCCTCTATTTACCCATCTATAAAATAGATGATAAAAGTACCTTCAGGCCTGGTGCAGTGGCTTATGCCTGTAACCCCAGCACTGTAGGAGGCCGAGGCAGGCAGATCACCTGAAGTCAGGAGTTTGAGACCAGCCTGGCCAACATGGTGAAACCCCATCTCTACTCAACCTTCTTAGGTTGTTCAGAAGCCTTAATGAGATAATACACATAAAGCACTTAGAACAGAACTTAAAACATGGCAAGAAGTACCCAATAATGTTAACCCTCCCTATCATTACTATTACTAACGTCATCATCATCATCATCAGTGGTTATAGTGGTTATACTGGCTTTTTTTTTTTTTTTTTTTTTTTTTTGGAGACAGAGTCTTACTCTGTCGCACAAGCTAGAGTGCAGTGGCCCAATCTCAACTCACTGCAGCCTCCAGCTTCTGGTTCAAGCAATTCTTGTGCCTCAGCCTCCTGAGTAACTGGGACTACAGGCATGCGCCACCACTCCCGGCTAATTTTTGTATTTTAGCAGAGACGGGGTTTCACCATGTTGTCCAGGCTGCTCTCGAACTCCTGAGCTCAGGCAATCTGCCCACCTCGGCCTCCCAAACTGCTGGGATTATAGGTGTGAGCCACTGTGCCCAGCCCAGCTTTTTTTTTTTTTTTTTTTTTTTTTTTTTTTTTTTTTTTAAATAAAGATCCTTCAGGCCATTGAATATATATTGGCTTTATTTAACAAAATTACTGTAATCCAACTCTAATATTGTGGTACATTTGTAAATTAAGAACCCTTTATGCCTGTGTTGTTTCTATCTTAGAAACTGAAGAAACTAGAGAGTGGCAATACAGAATTGTGTTCGTGCAATCTCATTTAGATGATATAGAAAACAGAACTGAAAGATACACTGTTTACTGAATGCCTACTATACTAGATCCTTTAGTTGTGCTATCTCATAATGGAAATAATACCTCCTTTATAATGGAGGTGGTGTTTCCATTTCTTCTGATAAGAAGCTAAGGAGCCTCAGAATAGTCACTTACCCAATATCACTTAGATAGACGGCTGATATCACATGTAGGTACTTTAAACTCCAAAGCTCTCACTTTTTCTGACCCATTGCACCTCACTGCCATCTTGCCTGATTTTTACTTAGTTCTACCTGAGGTAAACTGTGTTACTCTTTCTATACCAAATGGCCATCCTTATGTGGAAAGTTTCTTTTTCATAATTTAACCTTTTCATAATTTAATGCATCCAGCCTACAGTACATACATTTACAAATGCTAGCCAGAAGCAATAGCTGACATAGAAATAAAGCGGTAGTGCTGTGACTAACAGGAAAGCCTGCTGGCAGTGTTAGCTTATTTCTGATTGCTCATGCTTTAAAAGTTTATGGAGGCTGCTGGGTATGGTGGTTCACGCCTGTAATCCCAGCAATTTGGGAAGCCAAGGTGGGCGGATCACTTGAGGTCAGGAGTTCGAGACCAGCCTGACCAACATGGTGAAACCCCACCTCTACTAAAAATACAAAAATTAGCCGGGCATGGTAGCGCATGCCTGTAGTTCCAACTACTCAGGAGGCTGAGGCGGGAGAATTGCTTCAACCCAGGAGGCAGAGGTTGCAGTGAGCCAAGATTGCACCACTACACTCCAGCCTGGGCAACAGAGCAAGATTTCGTCTCGAAAAAAATAAAGTTTATGGAGATTGAAAACGTAAACATTTGCAAGGCTTTGAAAAAAACCTTTTTCTCTTGAAATTGTCTTTCAAATTTTAGGTTTCACTGCCTCAAGGTTCTCAAGGAATTCCCCATCAGACTTATCAACAGCCTGTTATGTTCCCTAATCAGTCTAATCAAGGATCGATGCCCACAACGGGAATGCCTGTTTACTATAGTGTCATTCCACCTGGTCAACAAAATAATTTAAGGTGAGTATGACTGAGTAACCTAATCTTCCAGCTTCTCATTGTTTACCAGGATTATGGTGTGTTGCTAGTTTTAAAGTTGACTAAGGGGCATTACTTGAGAACATTCTCTAATGTAGAATAGAAAAAAACTATAATACCATATACTTTTTAAAATATTTCTTTCGGCTAGGTACAGTGGCTCATGCCTGTAATCCCAGCACTTTGGGAGGCCAAGGCTGGTGGATCACCTGAGGTCAGGCGTTCGAAACCAGCCTGGCCAACATGGTGAAACCCCATCTCTACTAATAATACAAAAGTTAGCTGGGTGAGGTGGCGTACGCCTGTAATTGCAACTGCTCGGCGTATGCCTGTAATTGCAACTGCTCGGGAGGCTGAGGCAGGAGAATCTTTTGAACCCAGGAGGCAGAGGTTGTAGTGAGCCAAGATTTGCGCCATTGCACTCCAGCCTGGGCAACAAGAGTGAACTTCTGTCTCCAAAAAAATATATATGTATATTTCTTTCAGTAAAATCAGTACAAGGAAAGCAGTCCATGCAAAAACTAAAGACAAGTCAAATCTCTCTTGTGCCTAAAAATTAGGCCAATCTTCTGTTACTCACACAAATGGAGTAACAGTTGGAGTGTAATATTTAAGGTTTTTATAGGGGTCTGGAAAAATTGTATTTCCCGTGTATAATTTTAGCAGTGAAATATCTTGGTGGAATATTTCAGGCTTTGGGAAGCTCATTTTTCATCATTAAGGGAGGGAAGGCATATAAGAGAAGTAAATGATAGTAGTTCTACATTAAAGCAAGTCATGAAGTATTCCATCAGCAGAAATGTCTCTGACAAGCCATGTGTTGAAAATACTAATCTTTCATTGAATTGGGTCCCTTTAGTTCATCGTTCAGAATGTATTACCAAACCATTCATTTATTCTCATGGCATCCATGTGTTACCAACCAAGTCCATTCTGCCTGCGTATAGCAAGCCAATCACTGTGACAATGGGTTTTGCAAAAGAGAAAATATTTTATTCACAAGGCTGCTTGTGAAAGGAGATGGGAGAACAAATCTCAAATCTGCCTCTGAAAATAGGGCTTGTGGGTACTTATGGAATAGAAAGTAGGGTGGTCTAAAGTGTGAGAAAATGTGATTGATGGGTGGGAAAGGTGATTGGCAGGTTGGAAAGATGAGGTAATTGGGGTTTCTGCACAAGCATAATCAAGCTACATGGTTCTTCATAGGACATGTGTGCAGAAAATGGCGTTAGCATGATCTGAAGTGGAGTTTTAGGCCCTCTGACACCAAAAGGTCACTCTCTGGGCACCTGTGCAGGCCTAGTTGAAGGGTTCGTGATCTCAACCAGCTTGGACTGGACATGAGCTGCCCCCTGGATCCTGAAAAACAGCTTTAAATACCTGTTATATAGTTACCCACAGTCAGAAATGTTATCTATAAGGAAAACAGTGGGAGTTTAGTTATATATTGCTTGGCCACATGACTTGCTAGTGGGAGTTTTTTTTTTTTTTTTTTTTGAGACAGAGTCTCGCTCTGTTGCCCGGGCTGGAGTGCAGTGGCGCAATCTCGGCTCACTGCAAGCTCTGCCTCCCGGGTTCACGCCATTCTCCTGCCTCAGCCTCCGAGTAGCTGGGACTACAGGCGCCCGCCACCGCGCCCGGCTAATTTTTTTGTATTTTTTAGTAGAGACGGGGTTTCACCGTGGTCTCGATCTCCTGACCTCGTGATCCACCCGCCTCGGCCTCCCAAAGTGCTGGGATTACAAGCGTGAGCCACCGCGCCCGGCCCGGGAGTTTTAAGATTAGCTAAAAGTAATCGATTAAAAGCAAGCAAAGCCAGTTAAGTTTGGCAGGCTGATTAGGTTAGCCCTCTGTTTCACCTGGGAGGTTGCCAGAGGGGCAGCTGTTCTCCTTTAAAGAATGGGGATCTAAGTTACTATCATTTATAAGAGGTTGTTAGGCCAGGGGTGGTGGCTCACGCCTGTAATCCCAGCACTTTGGGAGGCCAAGGCAGGTGGGTCACCTAAGGTCAGGAGTTCAAGACCAGCCTGGCCAACATGGTGAAACCCCGTCTCTACTAAAAATACAAAAAATTAGCCAGGTATGGTGGTGGGCACCTGTAGTCCCAGCTACTCAGGAGGCTGAGGCAGGAGAATCGCTTGAACCTGGGAGGCAGAGGTTGCAGTGAGCCGAGATTGCACCATTGCACTCCAGCCTGGACAACAAGAGCAAAACTCTGACACAAAAAATAAATAAGTTGTCATTCAGTTATAGTTACAGATGGCATGTGGGGGTAGAGAAGGGATTGACATACTTTGTTGCACTGGAAAAGGGGGGCTTGGTTCTGAGTTTATCAGAACTCACCCTCCCCCAAGAGGAACTCGTATATTTTCCCTCTCCTTCCATCTTGATGGCTGCCAGTGTTTCAGTACATGATGGAAGAGGCCCAGGCTTTTTTTTTTTTTTTTTCGAGACAGAGTCTAACTCTGTTGCCCAGGCTGGAGTGCAGTGGTGCAAGCTCTGCTCACTGCACCCTCTGCCTCCCGGGTTCAGGCAGTTCTCCTGCCTCTGCCTCCTAAGTATCTGGGATTACAGGTATGTGCTACCATGCCCCACTAATTTTTTTTTGTTTTTTTAATAGAGATTGGGTTTCACCATGTTGGCCAGCCTGGTCTCAAACTCCTGATCTCAAGTTATCTGCCTGCCTAGACCTCCCAAAGTGCTGGGATTACAGGTGTGAACCACCGTGCCCGGCCTGGCCCAAGCTTTTTAAATGGCAAATTAGTTGTGAATCTCTCAGGCAACCTTGCAATTTTATATCATACTGAATCCCAGCTCTTTTGAGGCAAAACTGCTACACAATGAAAATAGAAATATGTACTTGGTTAAATTTCCCGTTTGTTGTATGAGTTTAAATTTTATAAATAAGGAAAAAATACTCCAAATCTGAGTTTTTTACCCTGATAAATCTAAGTTTGGGATCTAGAATGCCAATTCAGTTTCCAAACTGTCAGTTAGAGGCAGAAATCTGTGCTAAAGTAGGGTGAAATAAGGCGTGAGAAAATTGATGAATTATCTACTTTTTGAACCAAAGTTTAATTTTTTATTTATCAGAGAATATTACCAATGTCATCATTTCTATGTGGGGCAGAGGCTGAGAGATGGGTATTAATTTACCTTTGTAGGCCTGCATACTGGGAAGAGGGGCTTTCATGAGGGAAGGATATCAAGCCTGTAAGAACCTGTATAAGATGGCATAGGCTTTCACACTTTTTCACGTTTGTTATACTTGTCAGTCCCTTGAAACAAAAAAGATTGTGTGTGCTTGACTTGTGAGAGAGCTTGCCATAAGAGAGTGGATACAGGTGAGAGAGCATAATTATGTTCCTGCCTCTATAGTGAGCCTTATTTTAAGCATAAGGGCAGAATCCAAAAGCTGTCAAGTGGGCGCTGATGACTACACTTTGGAAAGATCCTTGGTTTTAGTCCCTGGGCCTGCTTCACAAAGAAAATAAAATATTTTTAAGAGCTAGCCTTGGCCCGAGGGATAGCCTGCAGCACAGAAATTAAAAGATAGATGAGATTCTCCAACAACCTCCAATGTGAATCTTGATTAAAAGTCTTTCGTGTTGGGCATGGTGGCTCATGCCTGTAATCCCAGCACTTTGGGAGGCTGAGGCGGGTGGATCACTTGAGGTCAGGAGTTCAAGACCAGCCTGGCCAACATGGTGAAACCTCAGCTCTACTAAAAATACAAAAAATAGCCAGGCATGGTGGCGAGCACCTGTAATCCCAGCTACTTGGAAGGCTGAGGCAGGATAATCGCTTGAACCTGGGAGGCAGAGTTTGCAGTGAGCTCAGATTGCACCACAGCACTTCAGCCTGGGCAACAGAGGGAAACTGCCTCAACAAAATAAAAAAAAGTCTTTGGAATTACCCATAGCTTGGAGCTGTGACCCAAATGAGGCAGATAAACTTGAAATAAGGTAGGTGTAAGCTAACAGTAGTGATTGGTCACCATGTGACAAACTAGCATTGATCTGTTCCAAGTATAGAGTACCAATGTGAGAAATTGAATGGGTTGTACATGAAGCAGGGAATGTGTATTCTGTCAGACTTATCTTGGTGCATTTTGGACCAGTTACTTGGTAGGAAATCAAGTCATGTACAGAATTAATTAAAGATCTCTGACCGGCTGCAGTGGCTCACGCCTGTAATCCCAGCAGTTTGGGAGGCCAAGGCAGGCAGATCACTTGAGGTCAGGAGTTTGAGACCAGCCTAGCCAACATGTTGAAACCCTGTCTCCACTAAAAATACAAAAATTAGCCAGGCGCAGTGGTGGGTGCCTGTAATCCCAGCTACTCGGAAGGCTGAGGCAGGAGAATTGCTTGAACCTGGGAGGTTGAGGTTGTAGTGAGCCGAGATCGTGCCACTGCACTCCAGCCTGGGCAGCAGAGTGTAAGACCCCATCACAAAAAAAAAAAAAAAAAAAAAAAAAAAAAAAAAACAGAAACAGAATTCATTAAAGATCTCTTTGGGTGAAAAAAAATTCGTAATTAACTGATTAATTTTTTAAAACAGCAGCATTCTTTACAGAAAATGTCATTTCTGCTGCTGGGCAATATTTAGTAGACAGATCACCATAATATTTCAAGTTTACTTGGAACCATCCCTTAAAAAGTCAACTACTGGTAATTTTTGGTAATCAGATAGTTGAATTACCATCTAAGGGCTAATGAATAGAGGCAATTCAGAAATCTAGACTTAGTGGCTTATATAAATTATATTTTATCCTACATATTTCAGTATATTTACATGAAAAGCAGGGTTGATCTAATTACTGAAGCACCAGCTGGGTGTGGCGGCCGGGCAACAGAGTGATACTCTGTCTCATAAATAAATACATACATACATACATACATACTCAAGCACCTGGCACAGTGCCTAGCATAGAGTCAGAGCTTGGTAAATCTATACTGAATGAACATATTTGTTGTTGTTGTTGTTGTTGTTGTTGTTGTTGTTGTTGAGACGGAGTCTCACTCTGTTGCCCAGGCTGGAGTGCAGTGACGCGATCTCGGCTCACTGCAAGCTTCACCTCCCAGGTTCACGCCATTCTCCTGTCTCAGCCTCCCGAGTAGCTGGGACTATAGGCGCCCGCCACTACGCCCAGCTAATTTTTGTATTTTTAGTAGAGATGGGGTTTCACCGTGTTAGCCAGGATGGTCTCGATCTCCTGACCTCGTGATCCGCCCACGTTGGCCTCCCAAAGTGCTGGGATTACAGGCGTTGAGCCACTGCTCCCGGCCGAACATACTTCTTAAATGTCAAAGGCCAGCCTGCACATGCGCATATGTACATAGATGTCATTAACTGTTGGACTCAATTTTATTTTGTTTTTGTAACCTCTCTATGCTTTTTAAATTTTTCATCAATAATTTTTAAAATTACAAAACAAATAATGCTGTTAATATAAGTGAAGTAATACAGAGGTGTGTAAAGGGAAAGGTAATCATCATGCCCTACTCCACCCCCCATCCCCAGGTAACCAGCATTCACAGGCTAAGGTATGTTCTGTCACATTGGCCTCCTGGCTACACAAACAATACAGGCATAAATACTCATATATAGGAATTGGGTGGTGAGTTTTAGTGAAATACACATTCTCTTGCATTTTTTTTCTTTTTCCATTTTATTCTGTTTTTGAGGTGTCTCACTCTGTTACCCAGGCTGGAGGGCAGAGGCATGATCATGGCTTACTGCAACCTTCTCCTCCCAGGCTCAAGCGATCCTTCCACTTCAGCCTCCTAAGTAGCTGGGACCACAGGCACTCACCACCACACTCAGCTAATTGTTTATATTTTTGGTAGAGATGGGGTCTCACTATGTTGCCCAAGCTGGTCTCGAACTCCAAGGCTCAAGCAGTCCTCACACCTCTACCTCCCAAAGTGCTAGGGTTACAAGCATGAGCAATTGTGCCCGGCCTGCATTTTTTTTTATAATAATATATCAGGAACATCAGATTAGTAAATACTAGTGTAAAACATCCTTTTTTGTTTTTCTAATTTCTTGACAAACATAATTTTATATAAATAAGATTATGTCATCCTGGCAGTTTTTTATTGTCCTAACCTGCTTCTCTCTCCCTACCCTACCACTGGACCATTTCACACACACACACACACACGCTAGTTAACCCGTGTTTCTCTCCTGGTTTCTGTCCTTCTTTCCTCACTTTTCTCCTTGTGCTTATTCATATACTAACACAGATATGGTACGGTAACATGAACAAAATAGCACACATACACACACTCAAATTGAGTTTATAAATAGTTTTAAATATAAAATGTGTACAACTTGGTTTTGGTTTCTTGTAGGAGCACATCATGTCTGACATGTGATGGGAGAATCCATTCACATTTAATATTACAACTGATATACCGAACTTTTTTCCGCCAGCTTGTATTTGTCTATTTCACCACACTGTACTTGTAACTGATGACTGATTGGTTAATCTTCTGCTGTTTTCTCACATATTTATATGAGAAATTTCTCTAAATACGTGCTATATTCATTGAGACTCTTCATCATGGAATCCCACTGATCTGATACCAGGGAATATGCTGGTCTAATAAGCTAATTTTTCAGATAACTAAAACTCATGCCTTTAAACATTAGTTGTTAGGTGGCATGATATGGTTAGAAAAATGGGCTTTGGAATCATAAAAACCTGTCTTCAAGCCAGTGTGACCTTGGACAAGTTATTTATTTGTACTTTTTTCTCATTTGTAAGACAGAAATAATACCTTACAGGACTGGTGGAAGGAATTACATGTCTAGAACTTTGTATATGGAAACTGCAAATTTTCCAACTGTATATCTGATATGCAAAATATTAAAGAAATCCTACAATTCAGAAAAAAAAAAAAAAAGGTTAAGGACTTGAATAGAAATTTATCCAGAGAAGACATACAAATGGCAAACAGGCCAGTGAAAGGATGCTTGATATCACTAATCATTAGAGGAATGCAAATCACAACCATAATGAGATATCACCTCACACCTGTTAAAATGGCTATTATCAAAAAAATCAAAAGCTAATAAGTATTGGTAAGGATGTGGAAAAAAGGAAACCCTTGTAACAGTGTTGTTGAGAATATAAAATGGTGTAGCTGCTATGGAAAACAGTACAGAGATACCTAAAAAAAATAAAAATAGAACTATCATTTGATCCAGCAATTCCAAATACTTCTAGATATTTATGCAGAAGAATTGAAATCAGTATCTTGAAGAGAGATTTACACCTCCATGTTCATTGCAGCATTATTCACAATAGCCAAGATGTGGAAACAACCTAAATGTCAATTGGTGTATGAGTGGATAAAGAAAATACGGGTATGGCTCATTCCTGTGATCCCAACACTTTTTGAGGCCAAGGCATGAGGATGGCTCGAGCCCAGGAGTTTGAGACCAGTCTGCGCAATATAGGGAGATCCCATTTCTACAAAAAATTTAAAAAGTAGCTGGGTGTAGTGACAAATACCTGTGAAGCTAGTCTACTCAGGAAGCTGAGTTGTGGGAAGATAACTTGAACCTGGGAGGTCAAGGCTATAGTGAGCCATGATTACGCCACTGTATTCCAGGTTGGGCGACAGAGCCAGACCCTCTCTCAAAAAAGAAAAAAAGGTTATATATGTACTGTAATGGAACATTATTTAGCCTTTAAAGATGGAAATCCTGCCATATGTAACAATGTTGATGAACCTTGAGGACATTATGTTGAGTAAAATAAGCCAATCACAGAAGGACAAATACTGCCTTATTCCACAGTATGACCTCTAAAATAGTCAAACTTGGCTGGGCGCAGTGGCTCACACCTGTAATCCCAGCACTTTGGGAGGCGAAGACAGGTGGATCACCTGAGGTCAGGAGTGTACACCAGCCTGGCCAACATGGTGAAACTTCATCTCTACTAAAAATACCAAAAACTAGCCAGGCATGGTGGTGCCAGTAGTCTCAGCTACTCAGGAGGCTGCGGCACGAGAATCACTTGAACCTGGGAGGCAGAGGTTGCAGTGAGCCGAGATAGTGCCAGTGCACTCTAGCCTAGGCAACAGGGCAAAATTCTGTCTCAAAAAATACATAAAATAAAATAGTCAAACTTGTAGAAGCAGAGAGTAGAATGGTCATTGCCAGGGGCTGGAGGAAGGGGGAGGTGGAGAGTTACTCTTCAGTGGATATAACATTTCTTTTATGCAAGATGAATGAACTCTGGAAATCTGCTATACTACATTTTGCCTATAGTCATACTGTGTTATACACTTGAAATTTTATTGAAAGGGTAGCTCCCGTGTTTAAAACAAACAAAAAAAGAAAAACAGTTATGGTGTCTTTGCGGGATTTGTGACATCCGTTTTAATAGTTCACATGTCTTTAGCACTTAACCTGTTTCTAAGCTCTGTTCCAGATCATTGTAATGAGTGAATACTTCTCCAAAAAGCAAGTATGAAAGCTTGAAGAAACCATACAGAATCATTAGTTTATCCTTAAAGCAACAAATATTTTTATTTTGGCTGTTATTCCCAATTAGACTAAATGTAGTAAGATGTGAATTTTTTTAGTGTGACTTTTTTCCTGATTAATATGTTTTCTGTGTAACATGAATCTACGTCATTGTTCTTTTCTGGCTCGTCAAACCAATACTTTTTCAAAGACACTACCTTTTTGGGTTTAAGAAAAGTTATCTTTTTGTTTACCTCACTGAATTTGAAGTCTACATTTTTACAAGAACACTCAGCGGAGAAATGAAAAATAAATCACATTAATTTTAAGTTACATAAAGAAAAATATGTGTAGTAGGTTCTCAATATTTGTAGACTTTCTATTTGCAAATTTGCCTATTTGCTGAAATTATTTGTAATCCCTAAATTGATACTCATTGTACTTTCTTTTTCATTTGTGGACATGTTCAGTGTGGCAAAAAAGTTTGAGTCATCAGGCAAGCACATTCCCATCTGAGGTCAAACAAGGCACATGCTGCCTCCCTGTTTCAGTTCTTCTATTATAAACAATTGTCCTTTTCAGTCTATTTAGTGCCACGTTGTTCACACTTTTTTGGTTTTTGTTTGAAATGGCTCCCAAACAATGCTGATTTTCTGTCTTGTGTTACTCAGCACAAGAAAGCTCTGCTGTGTGTTCAAGCATGAGTTGGTACTGGCCATCAGTTCAGTGTTAATGAATCAACAATACAGTACATCCAGAAAAAGAGGAAATTCACAGATGTATATGTGAGGCCCCTCTAGAAAGTCCTAAAGTAACATCCGAAATACATGACAAAGTTATGAAAAAGATGGAAAGGCAGCTGGATTGTTGGATTCATGAGATGATGAACGAGTTTATCTTCCTGTTTTGGGGGATTTTTTTTCCTTTCTCTTGGCTTCTCAATATGATAACCAAGTTTTTTTTAAAAAGCAGACTGGACAGCGTTGTTGTGAAACTGAAAGCCAAAGAAATTCATGATCATGTTACCCAGGGTCAGGAAAATGGTAAACACTTCTCAAATAGTGTTTTGTTATCAAGAAATACTGCGAAGGGCCAAGGACGGTGGCTCATGGCTGTGATCCCAGCACTTTGGGAGGCCGAGGCAGGTGGATCACTTGAGACCAAGAGTTGGGGACCAGCCTGGCCAACATGGTGAAACATCGTCTCTACTAAAAATATAAAAATTAGCCAGGTGTGGTGGCGGGCACCTGTAATCCCAGCTACTCAAGAGGCTGAGGTAGGAGAATCACTTGAACCCAGGAGGCAGAGGTTGCTGTGAGCCGAGATGGTGCCACTGCGCTCCATCCTGGGTGACAGAGCGAGACTCCCTCTCAAAAAGAAGTACTGCAGAGTTTTTACATTTCTAGAATCTCATTTGTCTTCACGGTGTCCTTCTAAAAAGGATAAGTATGTATTTGTTTTTATTTTACATGTAGACACTGTGAAATTTCAACCCTATATGTCTTGATTTAATTGGTCTGGCCCTGATCTTAAGCCTGAGCAACATTATTTTTTAATGTCCTCCAGGTGATTCTAGTGGGCGCCAAGAAATGAAACCCTCTGGCCTACACTAACCAGCCCTTCAGTCTGGTTTTTATTCATGCCTTCAGCTGTCCACAAGTAGCTATAGCCCAGTAAAACTTTACACATCAGCAGAAAAGTCATGATATCTGTCACTGTTTATTAGTAGATTTTCATCTGAAATCCAGTGTCCTGACATAAAACTATAAATTACTACATATCAACAAGTTTATAAATTTCTAGATCTTAGATGGAAAGTGTATCTTAAACTCTAGGTTACAGGGTCTTGATCCATACAGTCTTACTATGTTTTAGATGCTAAATGGACTGTAGTAGCCTTCATTTTATTACAAGATTGTAAGGAATAAGATTCCTGTAAGAACATAAAGTGAGTCTTTGTTTTGAAAAATGTCTTACTTAGCTTGGGTTGCTTAGCAAAATCGTTTTCTTACAGAGGTTCCTTGTGTAGAAAGGTAGAACTTGAATTATTATGTCTACTTTCAGCTCAAACTTTCAGTTCACTGAGGCAACTTTGTGTTTGGATTGGATTGTGTTGTTACTTATCATTACGAAGATTGAGCACAGCCTGATATAAGTCAACATGTACTGTCACTTTAAGCAAGCAAAGTACTAGTCAGGGACACTAATTTTACAACTCATGAGATTTTTCTCAGTCGTTAGCGTGGAGAGAAAATTAGTTTGATACCAGCAGTCTTCAAAAGTGGGCAAGTGAGTTGGATATCTTCAAAATGCTCTCATTTTTCCTGGTTTTTCTCCTATTTTGCCTTTCATTTTCGCTATTTTTATCTTGAAATTCAAAACGATAATACCTTTTTCTTTGATCTGTATCCTCAAAGGGGTAGCATACAGAGAGGAACTTGAAAAGACTGTAGCCTTTTTTTAAGAACCTTTAAAAAATGTTTCACAGAATCTTTATGAAATTATGAAAAAGAAAACCTACTTTCAAGTCTTTTTCCCTTTTTTCTGTCCACAGTCTGTTTTTCCTCATTTTTGTATCCTAGTATTTCTCTAGTGTCCCTTTTGTCCTACTTGTGATACCTCTCGTATTCACTTTATTTCTCCTAGGCTTCTAGTTTTACATTTTCAGTTTTTTGTTTGCTTCAGCTATCCTTTGAAATAATTGTTGATAATAAGTCTGTCAATCTGAACTATATCTTTTGGTAAAGTTTTACTTCTCTCATTATTAAAAATGAAGTTACTAACATTTAGCTTAGAGAAATAAAATATAATAAGAAATAAGATTTTGATTTTGAAAGATAAGTTCAAGAAATGTGCTGCACAAGACTTTGTCTACAGATAAATATTATATTATACACTTCAAACTCTGTGAGGATAGATCTTGTGTTAAGTGTTTTTACACCAAGAAAAATATTTTTTAAACTGAGCAAACCAATATACTCTACAGCATATCTGCACTGATAACCTATGTATGATTTTGTAGCACTAACAGAATAGATGAAGAAAGATACTGTTGAAGGAATAAAATGCAAAAGAAAAAAGTTACTTTCACTGCTAAAACATTGCCTTTTCAGAACATTCATTTCTTCTTTAGTGGATATAAAAGGGGTTATTTTTTGGGTTTTTTTTTTGGTTTTTTGTTTTTTGTTTTTTACCATTTTTGTAGGCATGTGTGTATTAGCAAAATTTATTAGTAAATTGTTTTATTCACCAAAAAATGTTAAAGGAGAAGGGAAAAGGGTGCTGTAGCTATTTCATTTTTGTGAACTCACCAAAATGAGTGATAATAGTAATACTTTGGATTTAAATTGTTTAAGTAGGTACCTTTAAGGAATAGGAGAGGCAACACTTCATGAAAAAACCTCTTTATCCATAATTGATCACACCGAGTATTTGTGGTGCTTCCTCAGCCTCTCAATGAGTTTCTGTTGTTGAAAAATACTTCTTTTATGTCTGTATTTTGTCTATTAAAACAGTCTTTCCTCTGTGTACCTTGTTTAGGTCTTTCTGGTTAAACCTACATAGTCATTGTAGAAAATTTGAAAATATTTGAAATTTCAAGTGTTTGATGACAAATCAACTACAATCTTAGCACCCAGAAATGATCACTGATAAATTTTGATGTACCTCACCAAAGTCATTTTTCAATGTGCATACATATATATGAACTATGTTAGCAATCAAATTTTTTAACATTTTATTTTATACTTTATAAAAACTCCATTATTAATTTTTCTTTTAGGCTGGGCATGGTGGCTCATGCTTGTAATCCCAGCACTTTGGGAGGCCAGGGTGAGTGGATCGCTTGAGCTCAGGAGTTCAAGACCAGCCTAGGCAACATAGCAAAACCCCATCTCTGCAAAAAATACAAAAATTAGCTGGGCGTGGTGGTGCATACTTGTGGTCACAGCTACTCAGGAGGCTGAGGTGGGATGAGCCCAGGAGATTGAGGCTGCAGTGAGCTGAGATCACACCACTTCACTCCAACAGAGAGAACCCCTGCCTCCAAAAAAAACAGAAGTAAAGAAATTTTCTTTTTAAATTAAATATATAAGCTGGATATGGTGGTGGGCCCCTGTAATTCTAGCTACTTGGGAGGCTAAAGCAGGAGAATAGCTTGAACCTGGGAGGCAGAAGCTGCAGTGGGTCGAGATTGTGCCACCGCACTCCAGCCTGGGCAACAAAACAAGACTCTGTCTCAAAAATATATAAATAAACCATATATAAATATCTGAAGTTAAATAGTAAAATTCTACCTCCATTGCTCTTTCTGGAAAGCAGTCACTATACACCAATATAATCACTATTTAGAGTTTTTGCTTGTTGCTTTGTTTTTTTATTTTGAGGTGGAGTCTCACTCTGTAGCCCAGGCTGGAGGGCAGTGGTGCGATCTCAGCACACTGAGCAACCTCTGCCCTCCAGGTTCAAGTGATTCTCCTGCCTCAGACTCCCAAGTAGCTGAGACTACAGGCTGCCGCCACTACACCTGGCTGATTTTTGTGTTTTTAGTGTAGGCGGGGTTCACCATGTTGGCCAGGCATGTCTCGAACTCCTGAACCTCACTCAAGTGATCTGCCCGCCCTGGCCTCCCAAAGTGCTGGAATTACCGGCAAGAGCCACCACACCCAGCCATTTTTTCTAAGGTGGAGATCAGTGTTGTTTTTATTTGTGTCACGTGGAGTCTTTATGAATCTTTTATTCTGCAGCTTGCTTGTCTTATTAAACATTATGCTTAGCCGGGTGCAGTGGCTCACGTCTGTAATCCCAGCACTTTGGGAGGCCAAGGTGGGTGGATCACCTGAGGTCAGGAGTTTGCCAACAGGGCAAAACCCTAAAAAATACAAACATTAGCTGGGCGTGGTGGCACATGCCTGTATTCTCAGCTACTCAGGAGGCTGAAACAGGAGAATCACTTGAACCCAGGAGGCAGAGGTTGCAGTGAGCCAGGATCACGCCATTGCACTCCAGCCTGGGCCAAAGAGCAAGACTCCGTCTCAAAAAAAAATAAACATTATGCCCAAACTTTTTTCCATAGAGCATCTGAATTTTAGGTTAGGATAGAAAGAAATTAGTTTGAGACTCTTTAAAAAAGACCAAAAATTAGCCCAGTAGCAGTCTTTGAAGTGAACTTGAAGTGGAAAGAACCCCCAGACAGAAGGATATCGTGTTACGTGCATCAAGTAGTGGCATCCTCAGCTGTGGTAGTGGCAGTAGGAGGGGGATTAATCTGGGGTGCACGTTGAAAGAAGAAACAAATATCTTATGTTAAGTGAGGATTAAGGAAAGATTTGAGATATCTTAGTGGGTAATGCCCCACTAGCAGCAGTACGTGTTGGGAATGAAAATCAGTGTAACTGTTATTTGGGTATCGTTTACTTTAACATACCTACCAGATCTAAGGTCGGCAAACTTTTTCTGAAACAGGCCAAATAGGAAATATTTGAGGCTTTGTAAGCCAAAATACAGAATTGTGGATTCTATTTAGGTATTTATATAACAAGGGGAAAAATAAGTTTCCATAAATTTTTATTGCTAAAATTCAAAATATAATAATGAGCACAATGGATTTACTTTGGGTGGCAGATAATATTTTACTTAATTGGGGTTCAAAGTTAGTGTTCTTTGTCATCAAGTTGATTTCAGGTGTTCATCTGTAAAAACCATTCTTAGCTTGCAGGCAATACAGAAGCAAGCAGTGGTCTGGGTTTTGCCTATAGGCCATAGTTTGCCAACTCCTGTACTAGACAGTTGATAGCCAGCAAAAAAAATAGACCAAGAGGCAGTGGTCACAAATGAAGACCAACAACTTAGGAAAAAAGAATGTGGAAGCCAACATACAAGGAGATGTCAAAGGTTAATAGTCAGATGTTGTGGGGGGTGAGGAAGGAAGAGAGTTGAAGACCATTAAAGGGAATAAAAAACACTGGATGTGACCAGAAGAGGTCATTTATAACCTTTGAGATAGTATGTGGGAAAGTAAAAAGGACTCTTTAGAAAAAAATAAAAGTTTAGATGGTTCATGAAGTATCATGGACAAAAGGTCATAGTATTTACTCAAAAAGAGGAAAGATGTAACCACTTTGAAAACTAGAAGAGTAAGAACTTATATAAAGGAGAAAAGAACTCTTAGGCCAGGTGCAGTGGCTCATACCTCTAATCCCAGCACTCTGGGAGGCTGAGGCATGTGGATCATCTGAGGTCAGGAGTTCAAGACCAGCCTGGCCAACATAGCAAAACCCCATCTCTTCTAAAAATACAGAATTAGCCGGGCTTGGTGGCACCCGCCTGTGATCCCAGCTACTCGGGAGGCTGAGACAGGAGACTCACTTGAACCCGGGAGGCAGAGGTTGCAGTGTGCTGAGATCACGCCATTGCACTCCAGCCTGGGGGACAAGAGCGAAACTGCCTCAAAAAAAAAAAAAAATTTAATATGAGACAAAAAGGAATGATAAATCTTCCCTGCCTACTTTTGAATTATTCTTCAGTTTAGATTTTTACAGCTTTTATTCCTCAAGTAAATTTTAAACTTTTCCAAATTGTTTTTAAAAATCCAGTGACTATTTTTACTGCCTAAGATTTTGAATGGCTATTACCAAACTTGCTGTTTTAGATATTTCTTGAGGCCACAAGCAACCTATATAACAAGCAGTCCCCTGAGATAGGCCAACCCAATTTACAGGGTAGAAGAGGTATGTTTTAGAAGTGTCCCTCTAGCATATCCTGTGTATTTTATTTTTTGAATAATTTCCAGGTCTTGGGAGTGTGCTGACTTTGGCATCTTACGTGGTATCAGGGCCAATATGAGGGATATTGAAGAAAGGATCTTTAAAACTTGCATCACCCTGACCTCTGTTTTTAGCCAAAATGGAGTAATATAGACTGGATTTATCCTCCTACCTTAACCAAAAAGCCAGAAATTATGTGAAACAATAGTTTCTAGATATTGGACCTGGGACATTGAAGAACAGTAAACCCTGAGAGGGAGAAACAAAAGAAGTGAGTCTTAGGATTGCCCCAGCTTAGTGCCACAAGAATGTTTCCCAGACACAGCTCAGGGAGGGGAAACCCAACCAGAGTCTCTGAGTTAGGGTATGGAGTTGGGACTTTAGGAAGCCAGGGTAGCTAGAGTTTACAGGACAGAGTGCTGAAGAGAAGAGAGCTCTAGAGGTCTCTGGAGGGACCTCTTTGAGTCTTAGTTGAAGAGATTGGTGCATATGTTTGCAAAAACTACCTGAGGCCAGGAAAAGAACCACTCAAAAGGAGCAGACACAAACAATCCCTGGAACTCACCCAAGGACAGTAATCATTTGTAGTCCTACCAGCCACTGGCAAAACTTCATAATACAGGAAGCAACAAGTAGAGGACTTAAAAGGACACTATCTCAATGTGGAGGAAAATTGGTCCTAGATTAAAGGCTGCTCTGTTTGGCTCTAAGCTTCCTGTTGCCCGCCCCCCCAAAAACATTTAAAAACAAAAGGCTGCTGTGGTCCTGCCTTAAGAATCATAAAAGCAAAACCCAAAAGAATTAAATACTTCCAGACAACTTAACTGTGGTCCAGAACAAAGCTCAAAAATACTGTTAGAAATTACAAGAGTATCCAACACCCAACAAGGTTAAATTCACAATTTAGTCTTGACTCTAATCAGAAATTACATGTCTCCAATCAAAAATTACTGAGAATGCAGAGAATCAGGAAACTAAGGCTAATAATGAGGAGAAAAATCAGTGAGTTGAAACTGACTGTGAAACAATGCCAGTATAAAAATCAGAGAGGGAAAATGATTAACAAAGCATCATTGCTCTTAAGGGGCTAGCTAATTCATGTGTAACGGGCATCCTCAAAAGAGAGAAAAGGGAACAAAAACTATTTGAGTAAGTGATGGTTGAAGTTTTTCAAAATTTGATGAAAATTATAAACCCACAGATCCAACAAGCTCAGCAAATCCAAGCAAAAGAAATGTGAAGAAAACATCTTAAAAAGTTGTAGAGAAAATCTTAAAAGCAGCCAGAGGGGGAAAAGAGTCATTGCATACAGAGGAACACAGTTAAGAATGTCAGCCGACTTAGAAGAATACAAGCCAGAAGACAGTGGAGCAACGTCTTTATTTGAAGAAGTGAAAGAAAGAAAACTTGCATTCTATACCCGTAAAAATATTTTTCAGAAACAGAGATTTCAAACACACAAAAGCTGAATTAATTGCCAGCCAACCCGCACTGTGAGAACTGTTAAAGCAAGTTTTTCAGACAGAAGGAAAATGATACCAAATGGACATTGGTGGTACACAAAAGAATAAAAATAAAAGGTAAGCAATATACAGGCTTAAAAACCAAATATATTTTTTGTCCTTCTGACAAGGACTTGTGTGTATAATAAATCAAGAATTCTCAAACCAACCCCTGGGGAAACTGTTTGTTTTAAACGTGAAACATACTCCTACCATCTAACCCAATTATTCCACTTCCAAGTATTTAAGAAAAATGAATACTAGAAGCAACCCAAATGTCCACTCACAGGTGAATGGATAAACAATCCAGGGTATATTCATCAGTGGAATATTATTTAGCAATAAAAAACATAATCTGTTGATACAGCAACATGGATGAATCTCATAATTATCCTGAGCGAAAAAAGAAAACAAAGTCAGGTCAAAAAAAGTATATAAACCATATTATTCCATTGATATTAAATTATAGAAAATACAACCTAATCTCTGTTGACAGCAGACAGATCAGTGGTTGCCCGGAGCCAGGAGGCTGGGAAGAGTTTATGGGGAAGAAGGGAAGGTGGGACCACAAAGGGACACAAGGCAACTTTGGTGAGGCTTCATGATGTGCATATACATAAAACTCTTTAAATTCTATACTTTATGTGCAGTTTATTTTCTATAAATTATACCTCAGTAAAACTATAAAATAATCTGAGTCTTAAATTTTTTCTTAGAGACTGGTTCTTGCTGTCATTCAGGCTGGAATGCAGTGGTGTGATCCTGGCTCACTGAGGCCTCAACCTCCTGGGCTCAAGGAATCCTCCTGCATCAGCCTCCCAAGTAGCTGGGACTACAGGTGCACACCACCACACCTGGCTAATTTTTTAATTTTTTTTAAAGATAAGATCTTGCTGTATTACCCTGCTGGTGTCGAACTTTTGGGCTCAAGCAATCCTCCCACCTCAGCCTCCCAAACTGCTGGGTTTACAGATGTGAGCCACCTTGCCTAGCCTTCTTTTCTAATAGTTTGTTAAGACTAGTTTTAGATAAAGTGAAAAGAAATACTGTAAAACTAACAAATTATTAAAAACAAGAGTAAGAATGTGTAAGGTAAGATAGGCCACAGGGCATTTAATGGAGGGATAAAGGTAGACTTGAACTAACTGATCGTAAAACCTGTTACAGAGTCATACTGAAATGTTAAAATTTAATCAAAAAAATTTTTTTAAAAAGCAAATGACTAAAAACTCCTTTCAGCCAGAGGTGAGAGATTGGGGGGAAACAAAAAAACAATAAAAAGAAAGTCCAAATAACTATGTTGCACCAGCCTGACCAACATAGTGAAGCCCCATCTTTACTAAAAATACAAAAAATTAGCTGGATGTGGTAGCATACTCCTGCAATCCCAACAAAATACACGTAAAACCTTTATGCCCAAAACCATCTTGTGATGTGGAAGATTTGTACTCCCTATGGTTTATATCTTAGAACAGATGTCAGAAAACTACAGCCCACAATCTAAGAATGGTTTTTAAATTTTTAAAGGATTATTATTTTTTAACTCCTAAGTGACCATGTGTTCCTCAGAGCTAAAATATATACTAGCTGCCTCTTGCAGAAAAAGTTTACCAGCATCTGCTTTTAAAAAAACCTTGACAGATATGTATCAGAGACATGTTTATGAATGTAGCAACAATGTTTAGCCTAATACTGGAAGTAATCCAAATAAAATGGAATAGAATGTGTAAGTATATTTTGATGTATTCATTTCAGACACTACTATACAACAAAGAAAATTACTAAAGTACAACTACTTGTATCTAATTGGTTGAGTCTCACAGATATGATACTGAGAATTAAGAAAGTCATAAAATAATCTATTACTCTATTTAGGATCAAAAACAGTCAAAACTTAACTATGTTCTTTTGGGATACATTATATGGGGTAAAATTATACAAGAAATAAAAAGCGAGTAAGTACAGGTCAAAGTGGGTCACACCTGTAATCCCTGCACTTCAGGAGGCCAAGGCAGGCAGATCAGTTGAAGCCAGGAGTTTGAGACCAGCCTGACCAATATAGTGAAACGCCATCTCTACTAAAAACAAAAAATTAGCCGGGCATGGTGGTGCATGCCTATAATCCCAGCTACTCAGGAAGCTGACGCATAAGAATCACTTAAACCTGGGAGGCAGAGGTTGTAGTGAGCCGAGATGGTGCCACTGCACTCCAGCCTGTGTGACAGCAAAACTCTGTCTCAAAAAAAAAAAAAAAAGTAAGTGCTTATCACAAAACTGGTAGGAGGGGGTTGTGATATTAGAGGTGCATGAGACGGGAAGGCAAGGATACTTCTTTTTTTCTTCTGTTTTTTGTTTTTGTTTTTTTGTTTTTTTTTGAGACAGAGTCTCACTCTGTCACCCAGGCTGGAGTGCAGTGGCGCAATGTCGGCTCAGTACAAGCTCCGCCTCCCGGATTCACGCCATTCTCCTTCCTCAGCCTCCTGAGTAGCTGGGACTACAGACACCCGCCACCACGCCCAGCTAATTTTTGTATTTTTAGTAGAGACGGGGTTTCACCATATTAGCCAGGATGGTCTCGATCTCGACCTCGTGATCCACCCATCTCAGCCTCCCAAAGTGCTGGGATTACAGGCATGAGCCACCGCGCCCAGCCAAGGCAGGGATACTTCTAAGATACTAGCAATGTTCTGTTTCCCAGTCTGAATGAAGTTACATAGATAATTATTTTGTTATTACACTTAATTTAAACTGTGATATATTTCTAAGCACTCTGTATTCGTCTGTTCTCGCATTGCTGTAAAGAAATGCCTGAGACTGGGTAATGTATAAAGAAAAGAGGTTTAATTGGCTCACAGCTCCGCAGGCTGTACAGGAAGCATAGTGGCTTCTAAGGAGGCCTCGGGAAACTTCAGTCATGGTGGAAGGCAAGCGGGAAGCAGGCGCGTCTTACATGGCTGGAGCCCGAGGAAGAGAAGAATGGGGGGAGCACCACACACTTTTTAAAGAACCAGATCTCATGAGAACTCACTGTACAGTACCAAGGGGGGATGGTGCTAAACCATTAGAAACCACCTCCAGCCGGGCGTGGTGGCTCACGCTTGTAATCCCAGCACTTTGGGAGGCCGAGGCGGGCGGATCACAAGGTCAGGAGATCGAGACTACGGTGAAACCCCGTCTCTACTAAAAATACAAAAAAAAAAATTAGCCGGGCATGGTGGCGGGCGCCTGTAGTCCCAGCTACTCGGAGAGGCTGAGGCAGGAGAATGGCGTGAACCTGGGAGGCGGAGCTAGCAGTGAGCCGAGATCGCGCCACTGCACTCCAGCCTGGGTGACAGAGCGAGACTCCGTCTCAAAAAAAAAAAAAAAAAAAAAACACCTCCATGATCCAGTCACCTCCCAGCAGGCCCCATCTCCAGCATTGGGAATTACATTGTGAATGAGATTTAGGTGGGGACATACATCCAAACAATATTACACTCATAGATAGATAGATACATACATACATATATACAAACAATATTACACTCAGATAGATAGACACACATCCAAACAATATTACACTAGATGATAGATAGATAGATAGATAGATAGATAGATAGATAGATAGATATTCCAAACCCCGGAAAATAATAAAATCATTCGAAGAGAGGCCTAAATATGAAGAAGACTTTAGGAGAAAAAAAGCTAACAGAATGGGAGGAGAGGAATTGGAGACAATAAATAGAGACAGCCTTTGAAGAGAATTGCTTTCATAAGGATGAGCATTGAATTGGATTCGTATATGGAGAGGATGAAGTCAAGACAGAGGATCCTTTTTTTTTTTTTTTTTTTTTTGAGACGGAGTCTTGCTCTGTCGCCTAGGCTGGAGTGCAGTGGCGCAATCTCGGCTCACTGCAAGTTCCGCCTCCCGGGTTCACGCCATTCTCCTGCCTCAGCCTCTCCGAGTAGCTGGGACTACAGGCGCCCGCCACCACGCCCGGCTTATTTCTTCTATTTTTAGTAGAGACGGGGTTTCACCGTGGGCTCGATCTCCTGACCTCGTGATCCGCCCACCTCGGCCTCCCAAAGTGCTGGAATTACAAGCTTGAGCCACCGCGCCCGGCCAGAGGATCCTTTTTTAATTGAAGGAAAGATGCATGTGTTTGTATGCTGAAGAGAAAGGCTCAGTAGATACAGAAGATTTGCCTGTACAAGGGACAGGAGAGAGAGAGAGAGTTGTAAGGTCCCCAGGGAGAGTGAGAGCCACCACAAAAATAGAAGCAGGTTAGCCTTAGATAGCAGTGCAGAGGATTTCATGGGCAATAAACGAGGACAAGGAGAGTATAAGGATACAGATATGGGTAGGTGGATAGATATGGCAGCGAGAGAAATTCTCTTCTGATTGCTTTGCTTTTCTCAGTGAATTAGTCAAGATATCAAGTACATTATCAGAGTAGAAGAACGTTTTAAAGTTTTGTAAATACAGAAATCCATTACAGCTATATTAAGACTAATATTCAAAGGAAAGAAGCAAGATATAGGGGAAATGTGACAAGTATGCCTAATAAAAGCTTATTATATAGAACATTTTTATCACTTCTCTATGTTCTAAGATGGTAACAGTGAGACTACAAGTAAACAATCCATAAAGATAAATTGTTACTCGAAGAAAACTGATAGTAAGTTTTCACATGGGCAAATGTTGTCTTACCAGCAATCCAAAAAATGAGAATTAAGGCAACTTTAACACGAAAACTAGGCTAAAACATATAGTTAGCAATACTGTGCATAGAGACGTTTGAACATTGCTGGTTGCTAGGCATATCAAGCCCATTTTTCTATAAATCAGTCGGGATATTTAACAAAATGCAAAATTGCTATACTTTTAAATTCTACCTCTAAAATTTTATCACAAAGATAATCCACCCCAGAATTTAAATTGTGGCTAAACAAATTATAACAGTGCTATTATTAACATAAGAATCCAAATAAAAAGATGCAAAAAAAAAAAAAAACATGGAGTAACCTAGTAACCTTTGAATAGTTTAAATTTTCTTCTCCATTTATTTTTCTGCTAGGCTGATTAAGTTTAGCTTAAGTCATAGTGAGATTTACTTAGTTGTCACAGACCATTTCTCAGATAGTGGGACCAGTGAGTTTTAAAGGTGTTTGTTCTGTGTTAATTGCTCCAGTATCTTCAATTCAGAAGAATAAATGTTTGATACTCAGGCTGCTATAGTTCACAAATGGATTTTATTGATGACTTACAGCATTTTAAGTGAATAGAGCACATGTCTATAAAGTAATATTATTAAGTTCAGGAAGCTTGCTTAACTGCCATTGACAATAAGATGTCAGGTGGTTTAAAAAGGCAGAAAACCAAATGACTTAACACACCTTGACAACTGTTCATAAATTTTCAAAGACATCGCTTCTAGTAGTCACTAAAAGCTGCAGTAGATGTATGGCTTGCTTTTCAAACGAATCAATTATTGCTTGGGAAGAATATACTTGTTCCTATTCTCCCATCTAAAAAATAATTTGAAATAGCAGCCATGAAATATTTACAAAAACATAAAGAGAAAAGACACATGATGGCAATATATTTTCATGTGGAATTTCCCATGCTATTAATTTTCCTAAGTCTCGACCTTTTCGTGGGTAATTTCATACAATAGGATTTTGTAAATACCTTTCATATACAGTAGTCCCCCTTATCCAGAGGGTATATGTTCCAGGATCTCCCAGTGAATGCCTGAAACCATGGAATTGGACCCGGTATGTACTATGTTTTTTCCTATACATACATGCCTCTGATAAAGTTTTAATTTAAAATTAGGCACAATGATAGATTAATAACATGATAGAACAATGATAACAATATACTGTAAGAAAAGTTATAGGAATGTGGTCTCTCAAAATATTGTACATCGGCCTGGCACAGTGGCTCACGCCTGTGATCCGCGGAGGTGGGAGAATCGCTTGAGGCCAGTAGTTTGAGACCAGCCTTGGGCAACATAACAAGACCTCATCGCTACCAAAAGAAAAAAAAAACCGCCGGGCGCGGTGGCTCACGCTTGTAATCCCAGCACTTTGGGAGACCGAGGCGGGTGAATCACGAGGTCAGGAGATGGAGACCACGGTGAAACCCCGTCTCTACTAAAAATACAAAAAATTAGCCGGGCGCGGTGGCCGGCGCCTGTAGTCCCAGCTACTCGGAGAGGCTGAGGCAGGAGAATGGCGTGAACCCGGGAGGCGGAGCTTGCAGTGAGCCGAGATTGCGCCACTGCACTCCAGCCTGGGCGACAGAGCGAGACTCCGTCTCAAAAAAAAAAAAAAAAACCTACAAAAATTAGCCAGGTGTAGTGGTGCACACCTGTAGGGAGACTGACGTGGGAAGATCACTTGCGCCCTGGAGTTCAAGGTTACAGTGAGCTACAATCTTAACACTGCACTCCTGGGTCACAGAGCAAGACCCTATCTCCATAAAATAATAATAAAGAAAATATATACACATACATACATATAAATGTACTCATCCTTGTGGTGATGTAAGATGATGAAATGCATATGTGATGAGATGAGGTGAGGTGAATGATGTAGGCGGTGTGACATAGTGTTTGGCTACTATTGACTCTCCAACAGGATGTCAGGAGGAGGATCATTTGCTTCAGGTGATCTAGATCATCAAGTCGTGACAGTGTTGATAGCTAAATGTCAGGAGCAAACAGTGTCCATGACTAACAGGCAGCATGGATATGCTGGGCAAAGGGATGATTCACATCTTGGGCAGAACACCATGAGATTTCTTCATGCTACTCATAATGACATGCAATTTAAAACTTATAAAGTTTGTTTCTGGCATTTTTAATACTTTTGGACCATGGTTGACTGAGAGTAACTGAAACCAAGGAAAGCAAAACCACAGATAAGGGGTGACTACTGTATGCACCATTTTTATTCATTCTGCCATGTTCTTATTTATCTTGTTTTTAAACAGCTCTATTGAGATATAATTTATATACTCTACAATTCACTTAATATGTACATTTCAGTAGTTTTTAGTGTATTTACAAATGTGTACAACTATCACCATGGTCAATTTTAAAACATTTTCTTTTTTTTTTTTTTTGAGACGGAGTCTCGCTCTTTCACCCAGGCTGGAGTGCAGTGGCGCGATCTCGGCTCACTGCAAGCTCCGCCTCCCGGGTTCACGCCATTCTCCTGCCTCAGCTTCCCGAGTAGCTGGGACTACAGGCGCCCACCACCACGCCCGGCTAATTTTTTGTTTTTCAGTACAGACAGGGTTTCGCCATGTTAGCCAGGATGGTCTCAATCTCCTGACCTTGTGATCCACCCACCTCGGCCTCCCAAAGTGCTGGGATTACAGGCGTGAGCCACCGCTCCCAGCCAATTTTAAAACATTTTCATCACCCTCAGAAAGAAACCCTGAGGTGGAAGCAACTCAAGTGTCTATCAACAGGTGGATAAAGAAAATGTAGTATGTACATACAGTGGCTTGAGCCAGGAGTTTGAGATTGCAGTGAGCTATGATTGCACCACTGCACTCCACCCTGGACAACAGAGCAAGACGTCTCAGGAAAAAAAAAAAAAGGCTGGGCACAGTGGCTCATGCTGGTAATCCCAGCACTTTGGGAGGCCAAGGTGAGCAGATGACCTGAGGTCAGGAGTTTTGAGACCAGCCTGGCCAACATGGCAAAACCCCATCTGTACTAAAAAATACAAAATAATAGCTGGGCGTGGTGGCTCACACCTGTAATCCCAGCACTCTGGGAGGCCGAGGCTGGCAGATCACAAGGTTAGGAGATCGAGACCATCCTGGCTAACATGATGAAACCCCGTCTCTACTAAAAATACAAAAAAATTAGCCAGGCATGGTGGCAGGTACCTGTAGTCCCAGCTACTCAGGAGGCTGAGGCAGGAAAATGGCATGAACCCAGGAGGGTGGAGCTTGCAGTGAGCCGAGGTCATGACACTGCATTCCAGCCTGGGCGACAGAGCAAGACTCCGTCTCAAAAAAAAAAAAAAAAAAATCAGGCATGGTGGTGTGTGCCTGTAATCCCAGCTACTTGGGAGGCTGAGGCAAGAGAATCACTTGAACTTGGAAGGCGGAGGTTGCAGCGAGCCAAGATCGCACTCCAGCCTAGGTGACAGAGCAAGACTCCTGACTCAAAAAAAAAAAACAACATGTAAAGAGTAAGGAGATCTCAGTCTAGGAACAGACTTAAGAAGTGGCAAAAGAGAGCAGCATAGAATCAACTGTACTAAAACTGAAATTGTTTAGCAGGTGTTTTCTATCACTTCATTGACCCACTAAAGTGCTGTCTCTAACAGATCTGCTAATACGCTGCTTGATGATGCCTGGTTCATCCTGATGGGCTGGTCAGAATATGCCCCATCTCAAGATCAGTCATTCTCCAGAAGCATCAGAGACATCTTTGTGGTGAATTGTGTTTATGATACCTACCCTCCAATTTCTCAAGCCAAAGGCATCTCTTCCATTAAATATATAATGTAGACTCTTTTTTAGGTTTCATACAAATACTTGATTAAGTACTTAAAAAGTTCAGAGCTCCTTTTTAAGGAATATATTAGCCCTTCTTGCAGGTACTTCTGCATCTTACCTATTTATTAAATGGGAAATAATCCTCTTTGGGCAAGATTTCCAGCCCAGCTTCTAAGTTTCCTAGTAAAACATGAAGTATGTTTTATATGTGGTACTGGAAGACTGGATTTCTCTATAATTAACTGCATGCTGTAAATTTATTGTAGAATGCAATTATGATATTCTGCAATCCAGCACCTGCCAGTGGCTTAACTGCTTGCTTTCCTTATCATCCGGGCAGTTATATAATCCCTGGGCTCACCATTTTATCTTAGCTGCCAAGAAACACAAAGCTACATTTAGTGCTCTGTGAAAGCAACAATCTTAGGGCAGGTGTCCCCACTCCCTTTTTTTAATACTTCATTTTTTAGTCAAATTCAGTTTTTTTTAAATGGCTCACATTGGGGAATAGATGAGCTATAAATTAATACTTCTATAAATATAAGCATTTAACCAGAAAGCCCAGATAAATCAGCTATTAGCATTTAAAGGAAAACCCAAAAAAATTACACATTAAAGATTTTGACATTTGTTTTCATTAATTGAGCATATAGTCAAATTCTGATTAATTGAAAGTTTACATTATACTCGGTATATATACCCTCACCACAAAAAATGTATATAAAATGGAAATCACTATGACTTTGAGAAAGCTTACGAGGCAGAAAGCTGGTGTTTTCTTCCAGAGACTACAAGCCTAATTGAGCATCTGACCCACAAATGAATTGGTTATTTATTCATTTATTTATTTATTTAGAGACAGAGTCTTGCTCTGTTGCCCAGGCTGGAGTGTAGTGGTGTGATCTCAGCCCACTGCAACCTCCGCCTCCTAGGCTCAAGCAGTTCTCCTGCCTCAGCCTCCTGAATAACTGGGTTTACAGGCACCCGCCACCATGCCCGGCTAATCTTTGTATTTTCAGTAGAAACGAGTCTCACCATGCTGACCAGGCTGGTCTCGAACTCTTGACCTCAAGTGATCCGCCTGCCTCAGCCTCCCAAAATGCTGGGATTACAGGCGTGAGCCGCCACACCTGGCTGAATTGAAGGTTTATATTGCAGAATATCAGCATAAACATCTTCAAATGGCCATACTCTTGACATCTGCTGAAGTTTTCTGAAGCAGATTCAGATTGTTTCACTGAAATTAACTTTCTACTATAACATTTAAAAGCTAAAATTTTCAGTTTTCAAAAAGCATTTTTAAAGTATTGTTTATAATTATTTATAATTATTATTTATAAAGTATTATTTATAAAAAATACATGCATGCTTTTTTTTTTTTTTTTTTTTGAGACGGAGTCTCGCTCTTTTGCCCAGGTTGGACTGCAGTGGTGCCATCTTGGCTCACTGCAACTCTGCCTCCCGGGATCAAGTGATTCTTCTGCCTCAGCCTCCCAAGTAGCTGGGACTACAGTCGTGCACCACCACACCCAGCTAATTTTTGTATTTTTAGCAGAGATAGGGTTTCAGGCTAGTCTCAAACTCCTGACCTCAAGTGATCTGTCCGCCCCGGCCTCCCCAAGTTCTAGGATTACAGGCATGAGCCACCATACCCAGCCTCTTACAGAGTTTTAATGTAGTTGAAATCTTACTGTATATATTTCACTTATTGGTCATAGTAAAAATTTTTTCATCTCATTAAAAATTTCAGTAATATAATTTAATGATCATACTCTTACATTTTATGAATATATAATAATATATTTACCCTACTGCAGAACATTTAGGTCATATCTTTTTACTTTATGGAGCCATCTTGTAAGCAATTTTAATTACTCCCTTGGCATGAGTCCTTAGAAGGTTAAAGGATGTGACTGTTATTAAGGTCCATGGTACATTTTGCCAAAATCTTTGATTCACAGTCCCAATATGTACTGACTCCGCTTTATTGTTTTCACATTTCATAAATGGCAACATACTAATTTGGCTCTGTGATTATTAATGAAGTTGTACATTTTTATGTTTGGCTGTTTACACTTTGAACTATTTGGCCAAATCTTTCATCATAGTTTGGTAAGGCAAGTGCTAATTGCATGTTTAAGTGCTAATTGCATGTTTATTGATGAAAGAGCTGAAGTTCAAATAACATGTTCAGACTTACATACAAATAACAAGTAGAGTTGGAAAACAGCTGTGTGCTCCCTTCCGACACCCAAATACATGGTGCTTTGCCCTAGGTCAGGTATTAAATGTCAAAGGCATTAAAATAGCAATGTACTGTCACTTGAATTTGCAAGATCTAGTGAATATATCTTAATATCAAGCATTGATATTGCTTGATATTAAGCAATGCTGGGTGCTTGTAGTTAGCTACTTGGGAGGCGGAGGCAGGAGGATCACTTGAGCCCAAGTGTTCAGTGCTTCAGTAACCTATGATAACACCACTGCATTCCAGCCTGAGGAATAGAGTGAGACCTTGTCTGTTTAAAATAAATAAATAAATAAAATAAAATCACACTTTGATAAAGTAAGTTTCTAACTTTAAAAATACATTATATATGTCATTTTTTTTGTCATGGCTTCAATTCCAAAACATGGTAAGAATGAAGAAATAATTAACTGGAGAGAAGGGGAATCTCTCTGAATTACCCTACAATGTTAAAGGAATAAGATGAGCACTGTAAAAAACTCAGAAGAAGGACCGGGCACAGTGGCTCACGCCTGCAATCCCAGCACTTTGGGAGGCCGAGGCAGGCGGATCACGAGGTCAGGAGATCAAGACCATCCTGGCTAACACGGTGAAACCCTGTCTCTACTAAAAATACAAAAAAATCAGCCAGGCGTGGTGGCGGGCACCTGTAGTCCCAGCTACTCGAGAGGCTGAGGCAGGAGAATGGTGTGAACCCGGGAGGCGGAGGTTGCAGTGAGCCAAGATCGCGCCACTGCACTCCAGCCTGGGTGACAGAGGGAGACTCCATCTCGAAAAAAAAAAAAAAAAAACTCAGAAGAAACCTGTGGGATATCCTATAATGTCATTCATTAATCTCCAGTGATCTTCTAGAAGCATTTCACAGCAGTTTGCCCACCTCTACCTTACATAGAGAAGAGGCAGCTCCTAAACAGTTAGGAAAAAAATATTGGTAATAATTTTTATTGCAGTGGCCTTAATACATTTGAAAGTGGATATTTTGATTTTTTTTAGTTTACATATTCATAGTTTTGTGTTAGAACTTTTCAGGAAATTTGGGGATAAATGGGATTATTTGAGATTGACGTTTCATTTTTCTGTTAAAGGGTAGGATATCAACTTTGAATGACTGGGCCTGGTGCTTTATTTTAAAAGTCCTTCTTTCCCTCCTGTTTTCCAAAGGAGGAGAAACTTGTGAAGTTACTGCAGAACTGATTCATCTGTGGTATAACTTTTTTTTTTTTTTTTTTTTTTTTTTGAGACGGATTCTCGCTCTGTTGCCCAGGCTGGAGTGCAGTGGCGTAATCTCGGCTCACTGCAAGCTCCGCCTCCCGGGTTCATGCCATTCTCCTGCCTCAGCCTCTCCGAGTAGCTGGGACTACAGGCGCCCACCACGACGCCCGGCTAATTTTTTGTATTTTTAGTAGAGACGGGGTTTCACCGTGGTCTCGATCTCCTGACCTCGTGATTTGCCCGCCTCGGCCTCCCAAAGTGCTGGGATTACAAGCTTGAGCCACCGCGCCCGGCCCATATTTGTATTTTTAAAGAGAGAGTGTAAATACTGACTTCTATGCTTTCTTTTTTCTGAAGTGTTTAAGTGATTTAAGAGGTTGTCTCATTGCCTAGTCTATGTCCCTTGAATTATCTATATGTCTCTCAGAAGATTAGTAGAGGCCTGGAACTTATTTACATAATTCTAAAATTTGATTCTTACTCATTTACCTAACAGGTAATCTAGTGCTAGAAACCTGTTTTATTCTAACTGTACTAAAACCCACTAGAGTGGTAAAATGGAATCGCAGTTTGTAGTTTAGTAGAGTATGGGCTATATTGCTTACCTCAGGGACCAACCTGAATATTCCCTTCCCTTTGCAGGATGGCTTGCTTTCACCCACATGTCTCAGACCTTAGCGAACAAGATGAGAGTGAGGGGCATGGCTCAGGAGAGCTGTTCACATGGGTTAGAACAGAGCCTAAAAAACCTCCCACCTATGGGGACCTTTCTGTTTTCCTCAATTTCGGCACATTTACAGACTTAAGCTGTATTATTTCCACAGGTAGCTAATACTTATATTACACATTCCAATCATAATTAACATAAATTTCAGAAAGTACTGTTTTCACTTATGATCCAAAATCACTTTCTATTAAATCCTCCCTTTATATCTCTTTTTCCCTTTTATTGAACCGCTCTGAGTTACTGCCCCTAAAAATGCATAAAGCTTTACTAATTCTTATTAACTGTCAGCCTGAAAGACAGAATTGTTTAACTTTTTATTATGGAAATCTGTAACATATATAAATATAAACAGAAGTATACTGAACCCATATGTGCCCATCCCCAGTTATGTAATTACTAATCTGTTTTCATATAAATCTCTGCCTCGTCTCCCTCCAATATTAGTTTGAAATAAATCCCAGGTATCATAGTATTTCATTTTCATGAGTATTTCAGTATATGTATCCCTGAAGGATTTTTTAAATCCCATATAACTAATATCATCTTATATCTTAAAATATTGAGGTTAATTCATTAATTACGTCAAATATCTGGTTAATATTTGTATTTCCTTCTGCCCCACAAATATTGCTTATGTTTTTACACATTTGTCTTAGAGTTTCCCATAATCTGGATTTTACCGATTGCATCATCATGCTGTCATTTAACATGTCTTCCTGTATTCTCTGTAATTCAGTAGTTGTATATAAAGTTTCATGCAATTATACGAGACACAGGTGCAAAAAGTTATTTCAACTAAATTAAGAAATACTGTTTTTGTAAGACAGCTTTTTAAAATGAGAAAGACAATAGGGTTTTAGATATAAATTATGGTTCTTAGTAACTCATGAATTCTCAGAAAGAATAGTATCGTTCTGTGGTTTTTAACTATTATAAAATAATTTTCTAGAGAAAACTTCGGAGATAATGTTATGACAAACCCGTATTAATTTGAGTCTGAAAGACTGCTCAGGCCAGGCACAGTGGCTCACACCTGTAATTCCAGCATTTGGGGAGACTGAGATGGGAGGATCACTTGAGGTCACAAGTTCAAGACCAGCCTGGCCAACATGGCAAAACCCCATCTCTACTAAAAATACAAAAAGTAGCCGGGTGTGGTGGCAGGCACCTGTAATCTCAGCTATTTGGTAGGCTGAGGCAGGAGAATCGCTTGAAGCCTGGAGGCGGAGGTTGCAGTGAACTGAGATTGTACCACTGCACTCCAGCCTGGGTGACAGAGCAGAACTCCATCTCAAAAAAAAAAAAGACTAACTATTCAAAAATACAGCAGTAACTTAATGGTTTCACACTAATAGCCTTTAATTTTTGTCAATATTTTGTTAACTATGTCAGAACATGTTCTGTTGTTTCCTCTATTCTTAGTAATTAGTCTCGCTCTGTCACCCAGGCTGGAGTGCAGTGGCGCAATCTCGGCTCACTGCAAGCTCTGCCTCCCGGGTTTACACCATCCTCCTGCCTCAGCCTCCTGAATAGCTGGGACTACAGGCGCCTGCCACCACGCCTGGCTAATTTTTTGTATTTTTAGTAGAGATGGGGTTTCACCGTGTTAGCCAGGATGTTCTTGATCTCCTGACCTCGTGATCCGCCCTCCTCGGCCTCCCAAAGTGCTGGGATTACAGGCGTGAGCACCGCGCCTGGCCCATTCAGGAATCTCTATAGTCATCCTCCTCTCATTATGCTGTGTTTTTGTATTTGTTTTTTCCATAGCTCTTCAGTAGGTTACCTGCAACATCCAGGATCAGAACAAGTACAGTTTCCTCGAACCACTTCACCATGCAGTTCCCAGCAGCTTCAAGGCCACCAGTGTACAGGTATGAAGAAATCAGTGAAAATAAGATAATGATTGGTTCATATGAGAAATAGTTCGATTGATTTCCTTAGGCATTTCTACAAAAAGATTCTCAATTTTTGATGTGCTGAAATACACCCACAATATTGAGGGTGCTGCTCTGAATCATAGTTAACATGTGCAGTCCACTTCTTCCTTTCCTTCTACTGCTGCTATCACAGTACTATCCTGATCCTCCTTTCTCAGAAGTATTGATATTCTCTAGGGTTATTTCCTATGCCTTCTCTCATTACTCTTCCAGCTGTTCCTGTTTACGCCAACTTACCTTTATGATAAGTGAGATATTTAGGCCTACAGAGTCCATCTTATTGCCTGTTTAAACACACAATACTTGCAGTATGATGCACTAGGGCTTCAACTTGGTTTCTTAGTTAATAGTAAAATTTTATTCAGAAATGTAAAATTACTGCTGTTACCCTAGTGTTCAGAAACACCAACTAGTTGCTAAAATATTCTGACTGTAGCATCTTAATTCTGATTTTCAGCTGGGCCACCACCGCCACCTGGTGGGGGGATGGTGATGATGCAGCTCAGTGTACCAAACAATCCACAATCTTGTGCCCACTCACCCCCTCAGTGGAAACAAAACAAATACTACTGTGATCACCAGAGAGGACAGAAGTGTGTAGAATTTAGCAGTGTAGACAATATTGTCCAGGTAAGATGGTTTTGTTCATTATCATTTTGAAACGTTACATTTTTGTTATCTAAGATTGACTTACAAGGCTTGAATTTGAAATCCTGTCAGCCAGATTAATAAAAGAATTTGGGCCAGGCGCGGTGGCTCTCCCCTGTAATCCCAGCACTATTTGGGAGGCTGAGGCACGGGGATCACCCAGTTTCAGACCAGCCTGACCAACATGGTGAAATCCCATCTCTGCTAAAAATACAAAATCAGCCGGGTGTGGTGGTGCATGCAAAAATACAAAATCAGCTGGGTATGGTGGTAGCATGCATCCCAGCTACTCAGGAGGCTGAGGCAGGAGAATCACTTGAACCCAGGTGGGTGGAGGTTGTAGTGAGCCAAGATCGTGCCATTGCACTCCAGCCTGGGTAACAAGAGCGTAACTCTGTCTCAAAAAAAAAAAGAAGAAAAAGGATCAGTATTTAAATATTATTTGCTAACTTCTGCGTATTCAAAAAAACGTTTTTTAACTTCAAAAGATAAACTAGATCTAAAATTTGGTAAAGAAAAATAAGCATTTATCCTGCCTTTCCCATATGACTATATATTAATGTAACCAAATAGTTGATAAGGGAATGTTCTCTGTAGAATAATCCAGTTAACAAATGCAGAAGCAATGATAGAATTAGAAAATTGCCAGAAAATCATCAGCAGATCCTAAAAATATTAGATTAAAAAGTTTTGGTTGAGAAACTGCTCACTTAAAAAAAAAAAAAAAAAGTTTTGAGGGGTATTTTAAATGGATGAATTAGACAGACAGCCCTGAATCCACTGATCAGTTATAACATCACCAAAAGTGGGCCAGCCAAACATTATTTACCTCTTAATGTGGTATAGAAGGAAGTACACAGCATCACTTATGATATTCTCTTACTGAAATTTGAACCTGAATCTATTCAAGCCTCTAACCCTAGCTACTAGTTTATGGGAAATACAAGAAGGAACAAAAACAAATTACCTGATACCAGTGGGATATTTTACTTGACAAATTGGCCCTGTGACTTTAATAGATGGCATTTTGAAATAGGAGCTTGGTCTGTTATACGTTACAAGAGACTCAAGAGGTATAATATCAGATATAATATATGGATCTTATTTGGATATTGAATGATCAAAAGATATTTTTTAAGGCTAGGCGCGGTGGCTCATGCCTGTAATCCCAGCACTTCGGGAAGCTAAGGCAGACCTGGAACGCAGGAGTTCGAGACCAGCCTGGGTAACATGGTGAAACCCTGTCTCTATAAAAAATACAAAAAATTATTCAGCCATGGCAGTGTGCACCTGTAGTCCCAGCCACTCAGGAGGCTGAGGCAAGATTTAGCCCAGGAGTTCAAGGCTGCAGTGAGCTATGATCATGCCACTGCACCCCCCCCCAGCAACAGAGGGAGACCCCAACTCTTTGGGAAAAAAAAAAAAAGACCCAGGCACAGTGGCTCATGCCTGTAATCCCAGCACTTTGGGAGGCCAAAGCGGGCAGATCACCTGAGGTCAGGAGTTCGAGACCAGCCTGGCCAACATGGAGAAACCCCATCTCTACTAAAAATACAAAACTTAGCTGGACGTGGTAGCGGGCACCTGTAATCTCAGCTACTCAGGAAGCTGAGGCAGTAGAATCGCTTGAACCCGGGAGGCGGAGGTTGCAGTGATCCGAGATCGTGCCATTGCGCCGCAGCCTGGGTGACAAAGCGAGACTCTGTCTAAAATTAAAGAAAAAAAAAAAAGAGTTGTCCATTAGATATAACTGTTTGTATACTGAAATATTTACAAGTAAAATGCTGAGATTTGCTTTAAATACTTCAGGAAAAACAAAGCAGGGGCGATCACAGTTGAACCTGGATAATGGGTACATGGAATTTCATTATGCTTTTCTATCTATACTTTTATATACTTGAAATTTTATAGAATTAAAAGGTTTTATCTTTTGTTGAGACAAGGTTACACTCTGACACCCAGGCTGGACTGCATTTGCACAATCACGGCTTACTGCAGCCTCAACCTCCTGGGCTCATCATTTAGAGACAGGGTCTGGCTCTATTACCTAGGCTGGAGTGCGGTGGCATGATCTGGGCCTACTGCAGCTTCCATCTCCTGGGCTCAAGCCATCCTCCCACCTCAGCCACTTGAGTAGCTGAAACCACACATGCACACCACCATGCCCAACTAATTTTTTCTTTTTTTGTAGAGACAGGGTATTGCCATGTTGCCCAGGCTGGTCTCGAACTCCTGAGCTTAAGTGGTTCACCTGGCTCAGCCTCCCAAAGTGCTGGGATCATAGGCTTGAGCCACTTTACCCAGCCAGTTTTTAACATTTTTTAAAAGATAGAGGTTCGGCATGGTGGCTTACGCCTATAATCCCAGCACTTTGGGAGGCCAAGGAGAAAGGATCACTTGAGTCCAGGAGTTCAAGAGCAGCCTAGACAACATAATGAGATCCCATCTCTATAAAAAAAATTAAAAATTAGCCAGGTGGGGTGGTATACACCTGTAGTTCTAGCTACTCGGGAGGCTGAAGCAGGAGGATTACTTGACCCTGAGTGGTAGAGGCTGCATTGAGCTGTGATCACACTACCGTACTCCAGCCTAGTTGACAGAGTGAGACCCTGTCTCAAAAAAAAAAAAAAAAAGGAGGGGGTGGGACAAAGGTTATTATAGATCAGCTCACAAACTATCAATGGCCATTAAACAGATGAAAATATAAAACTACTTTTCATCTATATAATTGGGAAAATTCAGGAAGACCAATAATCTGCCGTAGTAATAGTTTGGCAAAGATCAAGTTATAAGCTCTGGGACTCTCTTTGTGGTAGTGTAAATTGGTACAGCTCTTTGGAATGCACTTTGGAGACATTTTTCAAAATGTAGAATTTGACCCACAGATAATGCTTCTGGAACTTTATCCAGTAAAAATTATACAATAAGTGCAAAAATATGTGTACAATATTTCTTTTTTCCCTGTTGTAATATTGAAAAACTGTAAACAGTCTTGACATTCATCAGTGGGTAACTGATTATTACTGTGCCATTTAGGAAAATGCCCTTAAGTGTGTAATACTGAAAAGAATAAGATACACCTACTATTGAGATGGTAGTTTGTAAATAACCAGTCTCCATTAAAAGGAACTAAGGCTCCTTAGAAAAATAACTGTTGCCAGAGTTGGTGCAGGGAAAGTACCAGATGGGCGTAGGCCATCTTGGCTGTGCCAGAAAGTAAGGAAGGGGTGGAAGAAAAATAGGGACATGTTGAAGAATACAGGATCAGGAGTGGAGGTTTGGGGCATAAAACAATGATAGAAATGAGTGATCATCCATGGAATAAAATAAGAATTCATTAGTCCATACTGATAAAAATCAATAAATGGAAAATGAAACTCTGTCTTACCTCAGTGTAATGTAAAGTGATAAATGTAGAATCGTGAAATTAGAAGATCACCACCAAGAAACCATCAGGCAAGAGTCACCACCAGAGGCTACAAAACTAGTGGGTGAAGTTCTGAGGAAAAGCAGAATTTTTTTTAAAGTATCTCCCTACAAGATACTTAAAACTACAAAGGAAAAAAATGGTAATTTACAGTGGAGGAACCTGATAGGCACCACGTTAACAAAGCAGTCGAAGTAAATGTCACCAATACTGTGATGACAGATAGACATCAGGTTCCTTCTGATGTGATCCATTGCAAAGGACACATTACTTCTCTGGTGTTCCTTTCCCAAATATATAACATGAACTTTTAATGAGGAGACAGCAGACAAACCCAAATTGAGGGACAGTCTACAAAATAACTGATCTTCTGAAACAAATCTTCAGAAATGTCACAGTCATGAAAGAAAGAAGAGACTGTGCTGTTCTGCTTCAGATTAAAGAAGATTAAAGAGCCATGACAACAAAATGCAGCCCTTGATTTTAGTCTGGATTCTGGACTTGAAGGGAAACATTTTTCTTATCTTTTGCTATAAGGGACATTAGTGGGACACTTGGCAAAATTTAAATTAACTGTAGATTAGATAATACTATTGTATTGTTAATTTTCTGGCTTTTATTATTCTACTTTGATTATATTATAAAAGTCCTTGTTGTTAGGAAATAGACACTAATTATTCTGGGTTAAAGGAATATCATGTGAAATTCACTTTCAAACAGTTCCAGAAAACACAGTGATATATATGTATATATGTGGATGTATACACACACACACACACACAGAAAGCAGTGTAATAAAAGTTAACGTCATTTGGGAAATCTGGGAATTCTTTTACAATCTTAGAAACTATTCTCTAATGAAATTATTTACGTATGAAATGTTACAGCATTTAATATGAAAAAAGAGTGAGTTAGCTGTATGTATTCTCTCATGCAAAAGTATCGGCAATATTATTGCCAAGGTAAAAAAGCAAGTTTCAAAAGTAGGATGTAGTCTGTTACCATTTTTGTGAAAAATTGATGTATGAATGCATGTGCATAGAAACAATCTCTCGGCTGAGCGTGGTGGCTCACGCCTGTAATCCCAGCAATTTGGGAGGCTGAGGCAGGCGGATCACAAGGTCAGGAGATCGAGAACATCCTGGTTAACACAGGGAAACCCCATCTCTACTAAAAATACAAAAAATTAGCTGGGCATGGTGGCAGGCGCCTGTAGACTGAGGCAGGAGGCTTAGGAGGCTGAGGCACGAGAATGGTGTGAACCTGGGAGGCAGAGCTTGCAGTGAGCCGAGATTGCACCACTGCACTCCAGCCTGGGCAACAGAGCGAGACTCAGTCCCAAAAAAAAAAAAGGAAAAAAAAAGAAACAATCTGTTACCAGTGTTTATTTTTGGGAGTTGCAGATTACATGTTTCTGTGTTTTGACTTATTTTGTAACAAGTACATATATGTAATCAGGAATAATAAAAAATAAGCCTGCCCAAAATGCTGACCCATTTTCTTGACGTATTGTAATTGCAGCACAGCCCTCAACTCAGTAGCCCCATTATTTCACCAGCTCAGTCGCCAGCACCAGCTCAGCTGTCCACCCTGAAAACTGTACGTCCCTCTGGACCACCACTTTCCATCATGCCCCAATTTTCTAGACCTTTTGTCCCCGGGCAAGGTAAGTGTACATGAAACTAGTCACAGCTTCAGAGAATTTAAGACATCCATTCCCAGTGACTTGGTAATTTATCTTGGTAATATTGCCTTTCTATTTTCCACAGAGCTACATCTTCACCTACACTCAGGCATGTCTATTTGTGACCATATACTCTCCTAACCTTAATGTGTCATTGCTAATTAATAATTATTAATTCAGTAATTACTTATATTTAGTAATTACATGATCACATTAAAATCGCTTTTAACTTATTCTTAGAATCCATTCCTCTATAGTAATAATACACATTTTTCTACATTTTTTCGGTATTTTAATTTCTGCATTAGAGTAATATAGATCAAAAGTTTATCCAGGCCGGGCGCAATGGCTTACGCCTGTAATCCCAGCACTTTGGGAGGCCAGTGCAGAAGGATCACTTGAGGCCACTCAAGACCCCGTCTCTAGAGAAACTACAAAAATCAGCCAGAAGTGGTGGCACATGACTGTAGTCATAGCTACTCAGGAGGCTGAAGTGGGAGGATCACTTCAGCCCAGGAATTTAAGACTGCAGTGAGCTCTGATTATGCCAGTGCATTCCAGCATGGACAGCAGAGCAAGGCTCTGTCTCAAAAATAAAACAAAAAAGAGATTATCCAAAAATTTATTCAGCAATCATTTATTAAGGAAATGGCTATGCCCTTGGTGTATAAAGATGAGTAAGGAGAAGTCCTTACCCTCACTAACCCTTAGTCTACTTGGGGGAGCAGACGTGCAAGCAGGTGATTATAAACTAATATGGAAACCATTGTATTTCCTAGAATTTATCCTAAGGATAATGCACACAAAGATTTATATACAGAAGAGTTTATCCTATAGCAAAAAAATTTACAAACAACCTGTGTTCATCAATGAGGAATACTTAAATTATGGGATATTCATACAAGGAAGATTATGTAGCTATCTAAAGAATCACTGAAAGGGGGCAGTATTCAGGCTAGGCACGGTGGCTCACACCTGTAATCTCAGCACTTTAGGAGGCCGAGGCAGGTGGATCACAAGGTTAGGAGTTCAAGACCAGCCTGGCCAAGATAGTGAAACCCCGTCTCTACTAAAACTACAAAAATGAGCTGGGCACGGTGGCAGGCACCTATAATCCCAGCTACTCGGGAGGCAGAAGCAGGAGAATCACTTGAACCTTGGCGGCAGAGGCTGCAGTGAGCCAAGATCGCGCCACTGCACTCCAGCCTGGGCGACAGAGAGAGGCTCCATCTCAAAAAAAAAATGACGACAGGGGGAGCAATATTCACAATATGGTGAGTGATTTTGAAAAACAAGTTACACAGACATTTTGAAGTAGTATGCAGATGTCTAATAAGCCCTTGCAAAGATATTTAACATCAGTCATTATAGAAATGAATATCAAGCCAGAATATCACTTCACACCCATTAGAATGGCTATAATCAAAAAGACGGACAACACCAAATGTTGGTAAAGAATGTTCTCACTTGCCAGGCATGGTGGCTCACGCCTGTAATCTCAGCACTTTGGGAGGCTGAGGTGGGTAGATCACTTGAGGTCAGGAGTTCGAGACCAACCTGGCCAACATGGTGAAACCCCATCTCTACTAAAAATACAAAAATTAGCCCGGCATGGTAGCACATGCCTATAATCCCAGCTACTTGGGAGGCTAAGGCAGGAGAATTGCTTGAATCCTGGAGGCGAAGGTTGCAGTGAGCAGAGATCGCACCACTGCACTCCATCCTGGGTGACAAGATTGACACTGCATCTCAAAAAAAAAAAAGAAGAATGTTCTCCCTTGTAAGTGGGAGCTAAACATTGATGGACACAAAGAAGGGAACAATAGACGCTTGGGCCTACTTGAGGGGAGAGGGTGAGGATTGAAAAGTACCTATTGGATACTATGCTTATTACCTGGGTGACAAAATAATAAGTACACCAAACCCCCAAACCCCTACAACATGCAAAATCCACATGTGAGTACTTAAAAAATAATGTTGGTAAAGATACAGAGCTACTAAAATTCTCACACGCTGGCGGTAAGAGTGTACAGTGATGAAACCGCTTTAGGAAAAGGTATGGCAGTTTCCTAAGACTTTAATCACTTACCATATAACCCAGTAATTCCACTCCTAGGGGAAAGAGAATTGAAAACATGTTCACATAGTCTTGTGTACAAAATATAGCAACCTTATTTTATAATAGCTCAAACTGGACAAGACCAACATGTCCATCGACAGGAGACTGGATAAACAAATTGTGCTATATCCTTAAAAGGGTACTACTCAACAATAAAAGGGAACAAAGCAAGCTACTGACACACAACAACATGATGACTCTCCAGGTCACGATGTTAACCAAAAAATAAGACAAAAAGGGAATATATTCTATATGATTCTAATTATATGAAATCCAGCTGCAGACAAACTAATCTGTGATGTTAAAAATCAGATAGTAGTAGAGATGGGGTGTGGAACTGACTGGGAAGGGGCTGGAGGGAACTCTTCCAGGGATGGAAATATTCTTTAAGGGGGTGGGGGGGTGGGGTATGGTTACACGGACTTTTACAATTGTTAGAATTCATCAGATTCAACACTTAGAATGTTTATTTTATTGATTTTATTGTATGTTAATTATATCTCAATTTCCTTAAAAACTCATACACACACATATGTATGAGTCAGCCCACACATGTAGAAGAGTGAAAAGATACACACCAAAATGTTAGAAGTGATGGAATTACCAGGGTGGGTTTTGTTGATGTTGGTTTGTTTGTTGTTGTTTGTTTTGAGACACTGTCTTACTCCATCGCCCAGGCTGCAGTGCAGTGGTGCATTTGTGGCTCACTGCAGCCTTGACCTCCCCGGACTCAATTGATCCCCCTACCTCAACCTCCTGAGTAACTGGGCTTACAGGCACGCCACCACACCTGGCTAATTTTTGTATTTTCGGTAGAGACAGGGTTTCACCATGTTGCCCAGGCTAGTCTCGAACTCCTTGGCTCAAGCAATCTCCCCACCTTGGCCTCCCAAAGTGCTGAGATTACAAATGTCAGCCACTACACCCAGCACCAGAGTGGTTTTTATTTTCTCCTTTGTAATTCTCTGTCTCCAAATTTTCTACAAAACAAATTCCTTATTAAATTTAGAAAAAAGGCTAGGCGCAGTGGCTCACACCTGTAATCCCAGCCCTTTGGGAGGCTGAGGTGGGTGGATCAGGAGGTCAGGAGTTTGAGACCAGCCTGAAACATGATGAAACCCCATCTCTATTAAAAATACAAAAAAAAAAAAAATTAGCCAGGCATGGTGGCTCATGCCTGTAATCCCAGCTACTCAGGAGGCTGAAGCAGGAGAATCGCTTGAACCCGGGAGGCGGAGGTTGCAGCGAGCCAAGATTGTGCCACTGCACTCCAGCCTAGGCGACAGAGCAAGACTCCATCTCTAAATAAATAAATTTAGAAATTGCGTATTTTTAAAAAATTAATTGAAACAGTATGCGTCATGCAGTCTGGTATGAATGCCACAGGAGGAACACCTGGCCCAACCTATTAGGAGGGGTCTTTGTACTGCTGACTATAATCTTATCTCCATATTTGAAACAAATTAGCTGGGCATGGTGGTGGGCGCCTGTAATCCCAGCTACTCAGGAAGCTGAGGCAGGAGAATCGCTTGAACCTGGGAGGCAAAGGTGGCAGTGAGCAGAGATGGTGCCACTGCACTCCATCCTGTGTGACAGAGCAAGACTCTGTCTCAAAAAAAAGGAGTTATCCATTAGATGTTTGTACACTGAAATATTTACAAGTAAGATGCTGAGATTTGCTTTAACAGGAAAAACAAAGCAGGAGTGATCACAGTTGAACCTGGATGATGGGTACATTATGCTTTTCTATCTATACATTTATATACTTGAAATTTTATAGAATTAAAAGGTTTTATCTTTTGTTGGAAAATCTTAAATGTCTTTATCTAGGGGATTCCAGAATGTTTAAGCAATGTTCTCTATATTCTGTTAATGCTGTTTTTGAGTCTCATTAAATTTTTAAAATTTCATTATTGTAGCACTTAACTCTGACTTCTTTACAAGTATTTTCTTTTTTTTTCTTTTTTTTTCTTTTTTTTTTTTTTTCGAGACGGAGTCTCGCCCTGTTGCCCAGGCTGGAGTGCAATGGCGTGATCTTGGCTCACTGCAACTTCCACCTCCTGAGTTCAAGCTATTCTCCTGCCTCAGCCTCCCAAGTAGCTGGGACTACAGGCACACGCCACCACGCCTGGCCAATTTTTTGTGTTTTTAGTAGAGACGGGGTTTCACCATGTTGGCCAGGCTGATCTCGAACTCTGACCTCATGATCCGCCTGTCTCGGCCTCCCAAAGTGCTGGGATTACAGGCATGAGCCACCGCACCCGGCCTTCACAACTGTTTTTTATACACCTTCACACTTCACTTGGCATCTCTCATCTCAGTGCTAAACCCCCATGTCATATCTTCCCTTCCATCTATAGGTTGGGAAAGAGTGAGTATGTCATGCATATGTCCTGCCAGGGAGCTGCCCAGGCATCTTCACTGTGTTCACCTGGAAGGAGCCTTGTGGAATGGCAAGAAGTCCACACCTTGCTACTTTCTGTTACGAAGCTCTCAGGAGAAGGGGTGTACAATTTCCTGAGGATGCTTTCCTAGCACCTACTGATAACCCTCCTCCAAACACAAAATGTACTAAATTCGAGAACTTATGATTATAAAATAAATGAAAATATAACACAAAAACCTTATTCTCCAAGACAAAGTTTTTGCAGTCAGCATTTATTAAGCCTTTGCCGTGTGATGACTTTAGGCTTTCCTGAGTAAAAGAAAGCAATTGGAAGATCTCCATCCTCACTAACCTACATTTACTGATTTAGGAAGGGAATACTTATGAATAATGACACTTAAGAACTACACAACTTTTTCTGAACAGGTTCAAATTATAAATGCAAATTTCACTTAAAGATTAAGAAGAGCAGACTTAAGACCTAGGATGTACAACTACCCATTGGTTAGAACTATTAAAGTGTGTTTGAGTATATGTAAATGTGTACATGCATATATTATATTTATAAATTTATAGCAATTAATAGTGAATTGGGGAGATAAAAACTTAATGTTTATCCAGAGTTTCTTCCTTCCTCTGAAAGGTAAGATTTTAATCATAATAGAATGATGTGGATTTCAGCACCTCAAGTGATTGGCATGTGTGTTGCAGTTATTTTGGTATATTTCATATGGGATGTTAGGATTTAGTGTCATAGTTTTCTTAGATTCTTCCTCTTCCATATCTTCAAAGTATCCAGAGTAGTTTCTCTCCATCCTGTCTCTGTTCATGTAGTTCCTACCATGCACCCTCCTTCCTAGCCACTGTTATTAGTCCTTAATCTTTTCAGAATTTTGCCTGGGCTCTTAAAAGGATACGTGGAAATTTTTAATTCTTGTTTAAAATGTCATTTAACCAGGCATGGTGGCTTGCACCTGTAATCCCAGCAACTCATGAGGTGGACGGATTGCTGGAGGCCAGGAGTTTGAGACCAGCCTGGTCAACATAGTGAGACTCTATCTCTACTAAAATAAAATTAGCCAGGCATGGTAGTTTGTGCTTGTAGTCCCAGCTACTTGTGAGGCTGAGGCAGGAAGATCCCTTGAACCCGGGAGTTCAAGGCTGCAGTGAGCTATGATTGCACAACTGCACTCCCGCCTGGGTTGTCAACAGAGCAGTACCCTGTCTCCAAAAGAAAAATGTCAGTTATCTATACTTTTTTTATGCCACCATACTTGTTTCCCCTGTTCATCTTATTTTGATCAATTAGAAAACTCTGGCAAGTACTTTTTATTTTATTTTATTTTTTATTTTTTTGAGACAGTCTCTCACTCGGTCACCCAGGCTGGAATATAGTGGCGCCATCTCGGCTCACTGCAACCTCTGCCTCCCATGTTCAAGCAGTTCTCATGCCTCAGCCTCCTGAGTAGCTAGAATTATAGGCACCCACCACCATGCGTGGCTAATTTTTATATTTTTATTACAGATGGGGTTTCACCCATGTTGGCCAGTCTGGTCTCGAACTCCTGGCCTTAAGTAATCGGCCTGCCTCAGCCTCCCAAAGTGCTAGGATTACAGGCATGAACCACCGTGCCCGGCCTCTGGCAAGTACTTTTTAACTGAGGAAAGAAAAAATGTAAAAATATTTTATTGACTTTCAGGAGATTCCAGGTATCCATTACTTGGCCAGCCACTGCAGTACAACCCTCCTGCTGTTCTGCACGGACACATTCCAAACCAACAGGTATGAAAGACAACTAACCTTTGTTGCAGAATGTCATAGCTCCCTCAGAGTATAAGGGGCAACCCTGAGCCCACCTGCTGGCACTGCCCAAGGAGAGCTCTGTTCCTCAGCCAGTTGGTTTACACAGATTATCACTGGCTCCATCAGAAGCAGAGCAAAGGAGAAGATGGTGTGCTGCTTGGCAGAGCAGTAATTCTCTAGTGCCACCCAAAGACAAGGCAGTGGCAAGGGATTGGGGCACTCTTGCTAATGAAGGACTGTCAGCAAGTGATTGGTCATAATGAAAGACAGAAATGCCACTGCCACAGAGGCAGAATCCGGAAGGCCTGGGACTGATTTTCTTCTGCCAGAGTGCAAAACCCAAACTAAAGGTGTTTGGGTGTTAAGTTTTTAAACATCCAAAGTGTGTTTGTCAGCATTATTAACCTTGTTTCTCAACTATTTGTGGGTTTTCAGGGTCAACCTGGCAGCAGGCATGGAAACCGAGGAAGGAGACAAGCTAAAAAAGCTGCATCCACGGACCTTGGAGCAGGAGAAACAGGTATGTCTCTGAGGGGCAACTGGATGTGGGTCTGCAAACTGGTGACAGTCTTTAAAAATACACCACAGCACAGAAATGGGTTTTCCTCTTCCTAGAATCCTGCAAAAAGTCATAATAATTTTTGCCATCTCTGATTTAGGGTTCTTGGATATGTTCCTATGACCCTGTGTCATTTGAGATGTGAGAGTATATATGGTAAGATGGTGGGTTTAGGAGGGAGAGAGGGGCCAAAGGGAAATGCGTGAGAGGAACAAGTAGAGTGAAACTCTTAGCCTCTTAGTTCTTTGAGAAAGGGTTTGTCCTTACATCCATGTGGGAAAGAGTCTGAGTGAACAAATATATTGCCTCTCTGTGATAAAGTGCCTTCAAGTTTGTACTTTAACTTTCTACTCAGCAGCCTTGTGGTGTGGTTAGGGCAAGTGCTTTTATTTTATTTTACAATGGAAATGTGAAGTTCAGAAAAATGTTTGAGATCACCTAATTTAGAGAAGCCACTGTACAATGCTTCTTTTTATTTGTGCAACTACCAGTAAAGACTATGACATCAGTAGCTTAATTTTATTTATTTATTTATTTATTTTTGAGATGGAGTTTCATTCTTGTTGCCCATGCTGGAGTGCAGTGGTGTAGTCTCAGCTCACTGCAACCTCCACCTCCCAGGTTCAAGCAATTCTCCTGCCTCAGCCTCCCATGTAGCTGGGATTACAGTCGCCCACCACCACACCCAGGTAATTTTTTGTGTTTTTAGTAGAGATGGGGTTTCACCATGTTGGTCAGGCTGGTCTTGAACTCCAGATCTCAGGTGATCCACCCACCTCGGCCTCCCAAAGTGCTAGGATTACAGGTGCGCCTGGCTCAGTAGCTTTAACACTATTAGCCCTCTATTCCTTGCCTGTGGGGTAAGTAGGAATGATTTAAAAGATGGATGTCCCTGGCCGGGTGCAGTGCCTCATGCCTGTAATCCTAGCACTTTGGGAGGCCGAGGCAGGTGGATTGCCTGAGCTCAGGAGTTCAAGACCAGCCTGGCCAACATGGTGAAACCCCATCCGTCTCTACTGAAAACACAAAAAATTAGCTGAGCATGGTGGCGGGTGCTTGTAATCCCAGCTACTTGGGAGGCTGAGGCAGGAGAATCGCTTGAACCTGGGAGGTGGAGGTTGCAGTGAGCCGAGATCACATCGCTGCACTCCAGCCTGGGAGACAGAGTAAGACTCCATTTCCAAAAAAAAAAAATGGCCCTAACAATTTTAATTTTGTGTATTTCAATGGTCATTTCCCATGTCATATTTGGGTCTGCAGTGCTTTTTTACTCAACTTTTTTGGTAACAGGGATGTATTCTGTACCTTTTCTATTCTAGTTGTTGGGAAGGTCTTGGAAATTACTGAACTACCAGATGGAATAACTCGCATGGAAGCTGAAAAGCTTTTTGGGGAACTCTTTAAAATTGGCGCCAAAATCCGGTGGCTCCGGGACCCCCAGTCCCAACCACGTCGTCACCCCCTCTGCTGTGGCAGCGGGGACAACACTGTCAACCCTGAACGTTCTAAACCCAGTGACTTGGCCTCCACCTACACCGTCTTAGCCACATTCCCCTCCATTTCAGCTGCACAGAATGCACTGAAGAAACAAATTAACTCAGTTAACAAGTTTAAGCTGAGAACAAGCAAGAAGCACTATGACTTTCACATTTTGGAAAGGGCAAGTTCTCAGTAACAGCCACCTTTGGACCCTTCGCCTTTATGGTTCCCCTGCCCTCTCCCATCTTTGATTGGCTTGGTATTTGGAGCTTCTGTTAACATTATAGAAACTCCTAGGATGTGTATTCATGGCGTTATAGCTTTTGAAGAAAGGCCAGTGATCCAGCAAAGGGGGAAAAAATATGCATTTCACCCCACATGACTATAGGAATCCACATCAGAATGATACAGAGTTAGCAGGTTTTTCTAAGGAAATGCCGTTCAAATGCCTCCTAACTTTTATAGTTACTTTGTTTTATATTTCTAAATTCTTGTATCAGATCCAAAGCTCTATTGTACAGCAAATTATTCTTCAAAATGATTATAACCAGTTGCAACCTGTATTTCTTTTTGCAGCCAGCACAATGTGACCCAACTTAAAATTTGGGGGAAAAAGAATGCAGGAGTGAAATAACCAAGTCAAAAGCATGTACAATCTCCTTGGGCGTTAGGGATGCTAAGAAGAGCCCACAAATAGAGGATTACTCTTCCTCTGAATCTCTAAACTCAGAAACAATTGCCAAAAAATACATAACTCTTCCCTGTAGGGCCCTTTCCTTATTCATTTAGGTAGTGTGAACATTAAGTATAAAATAAATTATGTTCTTAATGCCTCTTAAACCACTTACATTCAAAGGGGAACAGAAATCATTCTAAGCAGGAAAATACTTCCACTTTTTTTTTTTTTCAAGTATCTCTCTAATAACTAAATGCACTTATTTGCATTCCCCTCCTTGTGGATTTTTTGTCACCTAAGGAAATGCATTTGATGAGTGCTGGAAACTTCTTAAGTGCTTTACAGTTTGTCTTCATTGTTTGCAGCGGATCACTGGACATCAAAGATTCATTGCACTTATGAACAAGGAACCTTCTTTTCAATTTCTGTGTAATTTGCAAGGCTGTACAATGTGTGCTGATGCAAGCCTTTTTCAGTTCAAGAGAATAAATGTTTACAAATATAGGCTCACTTTGTCTTTTTTTTAATTAAAAACACCTTTTAAATGAGTGTCAGTTTTGAAGACAATAACCTTTTTGGAAGATTTAAGTCAATTTCAGACTTACAGAAGATGAAAAACAGTAAACCACCTCATTTTACAAATGTCCTAAACATCCCTTACTCTGTGGCAGTGATTCCTGGTGGATATGATTTGTTACTGTGTTCTCTATCATAAAGTTATTACCAACTGTAGAAATTTGAAGTATGAACATACTTATTGTCAGGCAACTAAAAATAGAAGATTATGTTTGGTGAGATAAATTTTTTTTTAGCTTATGTATTGTATACCCAGTTGTCCACTTAGGCTCAAATGCTTTATAGACATCTTTTCCCTTTGGGTAGCCAAGCAAAGTCACCCTGTTGGGAAATCTAAAAGGTAGGAGTCTGCCAGCTGCAGCTTGCCTGGATCCTGGTTATCTTCCAGCCCAGACTAGGACTTTTACTATGAAATTGAAGAGCACTAGGTGTTACCAGACTCTGGTGCAGATGTGCAGTCACTTTAGCGCATTTGCAAGGTCCCACTGGTCCCAGAGAATGCCAGGCCTCCCCACCAACTAGCACATCCCAATTGTGAATATTGTACTCCTGGGATCAAAAGTTGAAGCTGTCTTAGAACTATTTTAGATTAAGGAGCCATAGCCAGGGGAAAGAGTAAGAGTGTGAGGTCTGTGAAAATGTCTTGCTTCCAAGGCTTGTTGAATTTTAATTATTTTTGACCTGCAGAGAGTCAAAGATGGAGAGGACACTTAAGTAAGGCTAGCATTTCAGCAACGATTCTTCAATCATACATGGGGATGGAGACCAAAAAAGTCACAACCTCCCATCCTGGCCAACATGGTGAAACCCCATCTCTACTAAAATACAAAAAATTAGCTGGGCATTGTGGTGCGTACCTGTAATCCCAGCTACTCGGGAGGCTGAGGCTGGGGAATTGCTTGAACCCAGGAGGCAGAGGTTGCAGTGAGCCGAGATCGTGCCACTGCACTCCAGCCTGGCGACAGAGCAAGACTGTCTCAAAAAAAAAAAGTCACAACCTCATGGTTTCTTGCAATTAATTTTTTTTTTTTTTTTTTTGAGACCAGAGTCACTCTATCACCTAGGCTGGAGTGCAGTGGCACGATCTCAGTTCATTGCAACCTCAGACTCCTGGGTTCAAGCAATTCTTCTTCAGCCTCTCAAGTAGCTGGGATTACAGGCACCTGCCATCATGCCCCACTAATTTTTGTATTTTTAGCAGAAACAGGGTTTCGCCATATTGGCCAGGATGATCTCGAGCTCCTGACCTGAGGTGATCCACCCGCCTCGGCCTCCTAAAGTGCTGGGATTACAGGCATGAGCCACTACACCTGGCCTGCAATTAATTTCTCTTGAATATTCCCTTTAGACCAGGCACGGTGGCTCATGCCTATAATCCCAGCACTGGGAGGCCAAGGCAGACGGATCACTTGAGGTCAGGAGTTTGAGACCAGCCTTGCCAACATGGCAAAACCCCATCTCTACTAAAAGCACAAAAATTAGCTGGGTGTGGTCGTGGGCGCCTATATAATCCCAGCTACTCGGGAGGCTGAGGCAGGAGAATCACTTGAACCTGGGGGGCAGAGGTTGCAGTGAGCCGAGGTTGTGCCACTTCACTCTAGCCTGGGCAGAAAAGCGAAACTCTGTCTCAAAAAAAAAAAAATTATCTTTAACTCCTGCAGTAGGAATTCTGGTAAACCAGTTTTTGCTTTAAACTCTTAGTTTTACCTTGTAGGAATTGAATACTCTGCAAAGTAAATAGGTAAGACACTAGAGCTAAAAAAGATCAGAGGCTATTGTAGAGTTAACTCCTAGCCACCACAACCACATTCCCTGACAATCACATGGAAATAACAATGAAATTGGCCAATCCCACCACCATTACAAAAATATGCACGTGTTCCCTAATCTACATTCCCCCCCTTTTTTTTTTTTATCTAAAATCTGATTTCCCCTGTATAAAAATGGTGGGAGGTAGAAGCACACACAGGAGGCATTTAAGATGTGACTTGGTCTAGACTGGTAATCTCAAAGACAGCTTCAGATGTCCCATAGCCCTGGCAATAATCCTTATCATGGGTTTTTCCAGACCCCTGACCATTTTTAGGGGTAGATATTACTTTTTTTTTTTTTTGAGACAGAGTCTCACTCTGTCACCCAGGCTGGAGTGCAGTGGCGCGATCTCTGCTCACCGCAAACTCCGCCTCCCAGGATCACGCCATTCTCCTGCCTCAGCCTCCCAAGTAGCTGGGATTACAGGCGCCAGCCACCATGCCTGGCTAATTTTTTGTATTTTTAGTAGAGATGGGGTTTCATCGTGTTAGCCAGGATGGTCTCGATCTCCTGACCTCGTGATCCACCCACCTCGGCCTCCCAAAGTGCTGGGATTACAGGTGTGAGCCACCACGCCTGGCCAGATACTACTTTTACCAACAAAGTGTTATTCTTTCTTGTGCCAATATTAGCAGCTCCAGCAGTCCTTTCTTTGGGAATGATAGAGGTCAGTCCATAACATTCTGTCTGTTTATGCTACTTAATATTAGAAAACTGAGAATATGACTTCTGGTTTGAAGCTCTTGGTTTGCAAAGAACATGTATATATTGGGTATGTGTTTGTGATCTAGAGTACAAGGTGTGTTTGCCATGGTGCCACAGGTAATTAAAAATTATTAGGTTGGGCTGGGCGCGGTGGCTCAAGCCTGTAATCCCAGCACTTTGGGAGGCCGAGGTGGGCGGATCACAAGGTCAGGAGATCGAGACCGTCCTGGCTAACACGGTGAAACCCTGTCTCTACTAAAAATACAAAAAATTAGCCGGGCATGTTGGCGGGCGCCTGTAGTCCCAGCTACTCGGGAGGCTGAGGCAGGAGAATGGCGTGAACCCGGGAGGCGGAGCTTGCAGTGACCCGAGATCGCGCCACGGCACTCCAGCCTAGGGGACAGAGAAAGACTCCGTCTCAAAAAAAAAAAAAAAAAATTATTAGGTTGGCATCAGAGCTGGCAACAAAATAGGGATGTGAGCCTTTCCCAAGCTAGGAAAATGTTTTCCTGATCCCACTAGGGAGGGCCTTATGGCCTATGAATAATGTGGCAACACAGGCCTCTGAGTAGAACCCACAGTTCCGGATTAGCTTGAGAAGAGTAAAGTCAGCATATCTGCAGCTACCTCAGGAAACAGCTGAGTTGGATTCTCTACCTGTTATCAACAACAGAAAACATGCAAACTTAAGACTTCAGCAGAGGCAAGACCCCTAATCCCAGCCCACTGCCTGCCCAACAGATAATATGTTATCTATAGTCGTCAAAGGCTAAGGGCATGAGTTCCGTCTTCCAGGGCCCAGTGAAGTGCTAGCACAAAGGCATTATATACATGCTGGTGGGATTCAAAGCTGGCTCCTGGTTGCTTGGGATTCTAGAAGCCTTTAACGGCTGGTGCTAAAAGAACCTGAGTCTCTTGCACACACATTCAGCCCATGACCTTCACCAGCTTGAAAAGCAGATACAGCTGCCCTTGAATCCACCCCCACGTCCACATATGCTCAGGCTATACAGTGCATATTTGTTCATTAATTTTCCCCTCAATGTCTCTACTTGTATTCATTTTGGTTTGATTTCACCCACATAAGAATACTGGAGGGATGTAAAGAAAAGGCAGTGGAAACTTCTGAATCAGAAAGTAAAATGATAAAAGTTTGTTCTTTGGGGGTTGAGGAAAAGGAAGCATTGAAATAGATACATTAAATAATTTTTAATTAATTATTTATTTATTTTTTGAGACAGAGTCTTGCTCTGTTGCCCAGGCTAGAATGCAATGGCGCAATCTCGGCTCACTGCAACTTCTGCCTCCCAGGTTCAAGTGATTCTCTTGCCTCAGCCTCCCGAGTAGCTGAGACTACAGGCACACACCACCACACCCAGCTAATTTTTTGTATTTTTAGTAGAGATGGGGTTTTACCATGTTGGCCAGGCTGTTCTCAAACTCCTAACTGCAGGTGATCTGCCAGACTAGCTCATTTCTGCAAATAATAAATTCTAATAATATCCTGTACTTCCTCTTCAAAGCATTTATCACAATGGTAATTACATGAGTAATTGGCCAATTAGTTGTTTACTGTTTTTCTACCCATCAGAATGTAATCTTTAGGACAGGGAAAATGTCTATTGCTTCTGTTTACTAATATATCCCTGGCACCACCAGTGCCTTTCCCAGTAAACATTTATCCAGTGATTAAATGAACAAATGATCTGGCAGAGTCAAATGCTTTGAATGTTTTTTTCTTTTTTTTTGAGAGTTTTGCTCTGTCACCCAAGCTGGGAGTGCAGTGGCATGATCATAGCTCACTGTAGCCTCAACCACCAGTGCTCAAGCAGTCCTCCCATCTCAGCCTTCCGAGCAGCTGGGATTACAGGTGTGAGCCACTGCACTGGCTAATTTCTTAAAATTTTTTGTTTTTCTTGTTTGTTTTATTTTATTTTTCAGACGGAGTCTCGCTCTGTCACCCAAGCTAGAGTGCAGTGGCGCAATCTTGGCTCACTGCAACCTCTGCCTCGTGGATTCAAGCAATTCTCTTGCCTCAGCTTCCCGAGTAGCTGGGACTAAAGGCGCGTGCCACCACGCCCGGCTAATTTTTTGTATTTTTTAGTGGAGATGGAGTTTCACTGCGTTAGCCAGGCTGGTCTCAATCTCCTGACCTCGTGATCCGCCCGCCTCGGCCTCCCAAAGTGCCTGGATTACAGGCATGAGCCACCATGCCCGGCCAATTTTTAAAAAGTTTTTGTAGAGACAGAGTCTCACTGTGTTGCCCAGGCTGGTCTCAAACTCCTGAACTCAAGCGATCACCTCAGCCTCCCAAAATTCTGAGATTATAGGCTTGAGCCACTGTGCGCAGCTGCTTTGAATCTTGAAAGGCGCATATATATGCGTATGTATATACATACATTTTAACTGCTTTACATATGTTAGTTATTAGTTATATTCTGACAGCCTGCCAAAATCTTGCATATACACATATATACATTATATATATACACATATGTATATATATATGCATCTGTATATATACACATATATACATTATATATATACACATATGTATATATATATGCATCTGTATATATACACATATATATTATACATATGTGTATATATAAAATGTATGTGTGTGTATATATATGTATATATACATATATATATATATATGCAAGGTTTTGGCAGGCTGTCAGAAATAGCTAACATATGTAAAGTAGTTAAATACTATGTGCCAAGTACTTGCTAAGCACTTACAAGGGTCTCTATGTAATTGATCATCACAATAGCCCTAAAGAATAAATTATATTATTACCCTAGTTTACTAGTGAGGCAACTGAAGTGTCAGAGAGGTGAGGAAATTTGCCTAACATCTCAGCTAATAAGTGATGGTGGTATTCATAAACCAGGCAGGCTGACTCCAGAGGTCATGGGCTAAACTATTTATATTACTGCTTCAAGCCTTGCTAATGCAGTAATTGCCATTTCTGATTTGGCTTATTCACCTGGATCTCTATGAGAAGCCAGAAAAGAGTACCATCCTATCTTACATGTGAAAATTTGATTGTTTTGAGTGAAGCTTGGAACTTATTTGTTTATTTATTTAGAGACAGAGTCTTGCTCTTGTCGCCCAGGCTGGAGTGCAAATGGCATGATCTCGGATCACTGCAACCTCCACCTCCTGAATTCAAGTGATTCTCCTGCCTCAGCCTCCCAAGTAGCTGGGATTACAGGCGCCTGCCACCATGCCTGGCTAATTTTTGTATTTTTAGTAGAGACAGGGTTTCTCCATGTTGGCCAGGCTGGTCTCAAACTCCTGACCTTGTGATCCGCCTGCCTCGGCCTCCCAAAGTACTGGGATTACAGGCGTGAGCCACTGCGCCCAGCCCTGGAACCTGTTTAAATGCTTCTTCTCTTCTTTTTTATTTTATGCACACCCATGAACCTTATGTGGTAATTAAACTATTCTCCTACTGGTCTACAGTGAGTGATGATGCTCTGTATAATCTATCATATTTAGCTTTTTTTTTTTTTTTTTGAGACAGAGTTTTGCTCTGTCGCCCAGGCTGGAGTGCAATGGCACGATTTCGGCTCACTGCAACCTTCACCTCCTGGGTTCAAATGATTCTCCTGCTATAGCCTCCTAAGTAGCTGGGATTACAGGCGCCTACCACCACGTCTAGCTAATTTTTTGTATTTTTAGTAGAGATGGGGTTTCACCATGTTGGCCAGGCTGGTCTCAAACTCCTGACCTCAGGTGATCCACCCACCTTGGCCTCCCAAAGTGCCAGGATTACAGGTGTGAGCCAATGCACCTGGCCATATTTAGCATTTTTTATACATCTCACTTTCAGTCAAGAAAAACAAGAACAGAGAATAATATTTTTCCTTTACATGGTTTTCATACAACCAGCTTTGCAACATGTAAGTTATAAAGCCTCCTCTGGTGGTAAGCAGGTACAGGCTTCTGTGGAACAGAAAATGTTTTATTTTTTTTTAAGCATGATGTGAGACTTTATATTTCAAGGTGATGTTACCAATCCAGTTTCAGTAAGAAATGCCCTTTGATTTCTTTTGAATGACTACAGTTAAGAATTCAGTTTGTGGTAGGTTTTCCTCTGTGCAAACTGAAATAGAACTGTAGTAGTGGGAAACCTTTGGCCTCAGTGACACTAGTAACTCATTCATTTGGCAAAAAATACAAGACACTGAAAATAGAAAGAAGACTGAGGCTGGGCGCAGTGGCTCATGCCTTAGGAGCCACTTAGGAGCACCTTAAGAGGCCAAGGCAGGTGGATCAACAGAGGTCAGGAGTTTGAGACCAGCCTGGCCAACATGGTGAAACCTTGTCTCTACTAAAAAAAAAAAAAAAAAATACAAAAATGTCCTGATCATGGTGGTGTGCGCCTGTAATCCTAGCTACTCAGGAGGCTGAGGCAGGAGAATGGCTTGAACCTGGGAGGCGGAGGTTGCAGTGAACCGAGATCGCACCATTGTACTCCAGCCTGGGCAACAAGAGCAAAACTCCATCTCAAATAAATAAATAAATAAATAAAAGAAGATTGAGTAAAGCTACTGTTTCTTTCTTTGCTTTTTTTTGTTTGTTTGTTTGTTTTGAGACGGAGTCTTACTCTTGCCACCCAGGCTGGAGTGCAATAGTGTGATCTGGGCTCACTGCAACCTCTGCCTCCTGCGTCAAGTGGTTCTCCTGCCTCAGCCTCCGGAGTAGCTAGGATTACAGGCACCTGCCACCACACCTGGCAAATTTTTTGTATTTTTAGTAGAGACGGGGTTTCACCATGTTGGCCAGGCTGGTCTCGAACTCCTGACCTCAGGTGATCCACATACCTTGGCCTCCCAAAGTGCTGAGATTACAGGCATGAGCCACCACGCCCAGCCAAAGCTATTATTTCCGAACTCTCTTCTTGGGGAAGAGAGAAGATATAAACCCAGAACTTTAAGTAACTACATAAAATAAAATGTTCACAGGATATAAATGACCATGAGAAACTGCGCTCTTCCCCGAGATGTGACGGGAGCCAGTACTGAACAGGTATGTGACACACTGGCCAATGCTGTGAGTACACTGATGCCTGACTGATGCCAGCTTCACATGTACAGCAGGGACCGCAAACTTAAATACTCGCTATAGCCTGAGTGTAAGTAAATGAGTGAAGCTTAGTAGTGGGAGGGGCCGTGGCAAAGGAGAATGCACATGACCTTTCTACAACCTTTTGCAGGCCCAGTAAGAACATCAGAAGACCAAACACAGTTCATACATCCCACACTGCCAAGACATGAAGAGAGTTAGAAGGGCCCTGTGTAAGGTAAACAGCTGCAGGGCCTCCACAGAGCAAACCACAAACAGCACACATTGATTGGTCACAGAGGCAAACGGAGATTTCAAAGGTGGAAGCCAGGGGCTTTATGGCAAGCCACATGGGATGGTTCCCCATCTTGCCCTGGGACCACCATGAACAACCTCTCTGGCTTGGAAGACAAAAAGCAGGACTTTGAGAATGCACATTGGGGTCAAGCTGATGTGATGAGGGTTCTTCCAATGGTCACAGAGACACCAGCTGAAACCTGACCTTCCTCTTCAGCAGCTCTAGACTTGGTAACCAGCCTAAGACCCAAGACCCCTCAGAGAAGAGCTCATTGCAATGACACCACTCGTTGTTTATCAAAGAAGCCCACAAAACCTTGGGACTCAGCTCACGGGAAGTCTTTTATCTCTAGAATTAAGGGTTTGCACTGGGAAGGAAAATAACAGTACAAACCATGCCATATTTTTCCTGCTGCGCAGCAGTGAACAAACTTCTGTGGTAAGGGCCTGAGTATAAAAAGTTGCTGTAGTTTGTGATTCATGTCTGTTTGAAAATTGGCGTTAATACCACTTCCCTCAACAGGCCACCACTCACCCCTCCTTTCCCTCTACAATAACCAGTACATGGCTCTTTCATTTTATCCAAGCCAAAGAATTATGGTCACCTATTCATGTATCAATCTCTCTCACTGACTAGACTACACGCTTTTTGAGGACAAAAATAGTATTATTGTCAATGAATTAACCAATAGTTCAAACCCAGCACCTAATCTATTGCCTGTCCCAAAACAGGCATTCAAAGTTTTAATAAGGGAGAGGCCGGTCGTGGTGGCTCACACCTGTAATCCCAGCACTTTGGGAGGGGATTACAGGAGGATCACTTGAGGTCAGGAGTTCAAGACCAGCCTGGCCAACATAGTGAAACCCAATCTCTACTAAAAATACAAAATTAGGCATGGTAGCACACACCTGTAATTCCAGCTGCTTGGGAGGCTGAGGCAGGAGAATTGCTTGAACCTGGGAGGCGGAGCATGCAGTGAGCCGAGATCGCGCCACAGTACTCCAGCCTGGGCAACAGAGCGAGACGCCGTCTGGAAAACGAAATAATAATAAGTGAAGGGACAGAATTCCATGCAAGAGTGAAACATGCAAGAAGCAGCATGGTGTGAACAAAAACAGAGTTGGCAAAGAGTATGCCCTGGTAGGTGAATAATAGTATTGTCGGGTTAAAGGACCCACATGGGCAAAGAGAAGAAATGAATGTTGGAAAAGCAGGTTGGAGCCAGACTGCAGAGGATTTTGAATGGCTACAAACTTTGTTTTTGGAGGCACTACAGATGCACTGAAGTTTTTTGTTTTTTGTTTTTTTTTTTTTGAGACACAGTCTCACTCTGTCGCCTAGGCTGGAGTGCAGTGGCACAGTCTTGGCTCACTGCAACCTCCGCCTCCTGGGTTCAAGCAGTTCTCCTACCTCAGCCTCCTGAGTAGCTGTGATTACAGGTGCACACCACCATGCCCGGCTAATTTTTGTATTTTTAGTAGAGACGGGGTTTCACCATGTTGGTCAGGCTGGTCTTAAACTCCTGATCTCGTGATCCGCCCCCCCTCGACCTCCCAAAGTGCTGGGATTACACACACGAGCCACCGCGCCCGGCCGGCACTGAAGATTTTTAAGCAGAAACATGAATCAGGGAAGATGGATATAACATAATTGTGTGAGATAGACTGGAGAGAAGACAGAGTAGTTAGGAAAGCTGTATGAATCTTTCAGGCATCAGGTGATTAGGTATGTCTCTCAGCTGGGTTCACAGAAACAGACTGAGGAGACCTGTTTGCAGGAGGTTGACAGGGAGTGAGCTACATGGGAAATAACATTGGTGAGATGCACCCAAAGAGAGCTGGAGATGGGAAGCCCCTCAGAAGCCAAAATGAGGCAAGGGGCCCAGGCCTTTGTGTCCTCAGTGAAGCACCACTCCTGGAAAGGACACAACTTTGGATATTCTCAACTGCTGGGGAGAGAGAGTGCCAGGGTCCTGAAGATGGGACACCATGGTATCCATTACGGTAGAAATTAAAAGGATTTAAGATTAACACAAAACAATTGGAAGGCTGCTGTGACTGGTTTCATACAAGTAAAGGGAAGACTCTGGCTTCACTCTGTGTGACAGAAGACACAAGGGTGTGTTGATTCGAGAAGGGATAGGGATATGTTCTTTTTTTTTTTTTTTTTTTTTTGAGACAGAGTCTCTGTAGCCCAAGCTGAAGTGCAATGGCGCGATCTCAGCTCACTGCAACCTCTGCCTTCCTGGCTCAAGACATTCTTGTGCCTCAGCCTCCCAAGTAGCTGGGACTACAGGCGCCCGCCACCATGCCTGGCTAATTTTTTATATTTTAGTAGGCACGAGGTTTCACCATGTTGCCCAGGATGGTCTCGAATTCCTGAGCTCAGGCAATCCACTCCCCTTGGCCTCCCAAAGTGCTGAGATTATAGGCGTGAGCCACCATGCCCGGCCGAGAGGGGATATGTTCTAATTGAATTTTATAATATCAGACTTCAGGACTCAAGAATCTTTTCCATAATCTCTGACTGCTTTCCCTCCCAGAAAGCATAACGTTTTGTTATTTTATTTTATTTTATTTTATTTTATTTTATTTTATTTTATTTTATTTTATTTTTGGGGACAGAGTCTCACTCTGTCGCCCAGGCTGGAGTGCAGTGGCAGGATCTCAGCTCACTACAGCCTCTCCTCCCGAGTCCAAGCGATTCTCTTCCCTCAGTCTCCCGAGTGGCTAGGATTACAGACATGTGCCACCATGCCTGGCTAATTTTTGTATTTTTAGTAGAGATGGGGTTTCACACTGTTGGCCAGGCTGTTCTCGAACTCCTGACCTCAAGTGATCTGCCAGCCTCGGCCTCCCAAAGTGCTGGGATTACAGTTGTGAGCCACCATGCCTGGACACGTTTTATTTGTATTTATTTATTTATTTATTATTTATTTTGAGACGGAGTTTCGCTCTTGTCACCCTGGCTGGAGTGCAATGATGCGATCTCAGCTCACTGCAACCTCCTCCTCCCGGGTTCAAGTGATTCTCCTGCCTCAGCCTCCTGAGTAGTTGGAACTATAGGTGCCCATCAACATGCCCAGCTAATTTTTGTATTTTTAATAGAGACAGGGTTTTGCCATGTTGGCCAGGCTGGTCTTGAACTCCTACCTCAGGTGATCCAGCTGCCTCAGCCTTCCAAAGTGCTGGGATTACAGGCATGAGCCACCACGCCCAGCCAACATTTTAAAACTCCATATTGCTGACCTGTTTCCTGCCCACTCTGAGCCCTCCAGGCCATTGCCTCCCCTGTACCATTTTGTTTGTTTGCTTTTTTTCTCCTTTCTGCATTTCTTTCCCTCCCCAACTTATTTATTTATTTATTTATTTTTGAGACTAAGTCTCACTCTGTTGCCTAGGCTGGAGTACAGTGGTGTGATCTCAGCTCACTGTAACCTCCGCCTCCCGGATTCAAGTGATTCTCATACTTCAGCCTCCCGAGTAGCTGGGACTACAGGCATGAGCCACCATGCATGGCTAATTTTTATATTTTTAGTAGAAACGGAGTTTCACCATGTTTGCCAGGCTGGCCTTGAACTCCTGACCTCAGGTGATCCACCTGTCTCAGCCTCCCAAAGTGAGCCACCGAGCCTGTCCCCCAACCAACTTAGATTCCATGTTCCATCACATTGTTCCATTGCTAATCTCCTAAACTCCTTTTTCATTTGTTCTTTCTCCCACTGCCTAGCACCTAAAACCCTGGATAAATCCAAGTCTCCACTTTCTCCACGCCTGCCCTCAGGGATTAAGTGACCGCTGAAGAAAATTACACAGTTGGGCAAATTCAAGACCACCAATTTCACAGTCCCTTCTGCACTGTCTGGAACACTGTGTTTCCCTAGTCCACTTGCCCTCCAACACTCAACAACATTACTTCAAACCTTGTTTCCTTGTACTCAAGATGCCAATTTCCTTACCTCCCCCCTTACTCTCAGCAAATAACCTCTCCTTCACAGAAAAAAAAGCTAAAGCTTTCACGTAAAATCTTCCTCAAATTATTGTTTTGAAATGTATAAACATATTTATATCTTTTTTTAAATAAACTTATTTATATCTGAAGTTATTTTTTCGGCCAGGTGTGGTGACTCACGCCGGTAATCCCAGCACTTTGGGAGGCTGAAGTGGTTGGTTTGCTTGAGCTCAGGAGTTTGAGACCAGCCTGGGCAACATGGTGAGACCCTGTCTCTACTAAAAATACAAAACACAACAACAACAACAGCAACAAAAATAATACATAAGTTATTTTTTCTTTCCTTTGTCTGTTAAAATGGGAAGGGTATCTCTTCTATCTGCCTGTGTTCTGGATCCCACCCCAGATTGTTTAGAATGGTGGTAATTACAAGAAGCAAGATCCAACTTCCAGTAGCCTAACTAGTGAGGACAGTTACTATCTCATAAAATAAGACATATAAAGGCTGAGTAGTCCCAACGTTGGTTCAGGAGCTCTGTGAGGTCATCATAGACACAAGTGCTTTCTAGATTCCATTCTGCCATTCTTAGAGCATAAGCAATGTCTTTCCTCATGGCCACAAGATGGCTGCAGCAGTACCTGGCATCATTTGCATATAAACACATCCAGCAAAGGAAGATTGTGCCTTCTTTTTTCCTTTTTCTTTGAGACAGGGTCTCGCTCTGTCACTCAGGCTGGAGTGCCATGGTGTGAGCATGGCTCATTGCGTCTTCAACCTCCTGGGCTCAAGCAATCCTTCCACCTTAGCCTCCTAAGTAGCTAGGACTACAGGCACACACCACCACACCCAGCTAATTTTTTCTTTCTTTTTTTTTGTTTTGTAGAGACAGTCTCACTATGTTGCCCAGGCTGGTCTTGAACTCTTGGCCTCAAGCAATCCTTCCATCTCAGCCTCCCAACATGTTGGGATTATAGGCATGAGCCACTGCATCCAATCTGTGCTTTCTTCTATGTGTCTTTTATTAGGAAAGCTTTTCCTAGAAGTAGCCCCTCCCACCCCCCTACCCTTCCTACAAGGTCTTACTGGCTTCAAGGGGAGGTTGAAAAGCCCAGTATCTGGGAGGTTGCTTTGTTGTTGTTGTTGTTTGAGACAGGATCTCACTCTGTAGCCCAGGCTGGAGGGCAGTGACACAATCTCGGCTCACTGCAACTTCCGCCTCCTGGGTTCAAGCGATTCTCATGCCTCAGCCTCCCAAGTAGCTAGGATTACAGGTGCACGCCACCATGCCTGGCTAATTTTTGTATTTTTAGTAGAGATGGGGTTTCACCACGTTGGCCAGGCTGGTCTCGAACTCCTGACCTCAAGTGATCCGTCTGCCTCAGCCTCCCAACGTGCTGGGATTACAGGAGTGAGCTACTGCACCCAGCAGTTTTTCCTCTCAGTAGAAAGTGAACTCTGTCAGGAAGGAATAATAGAAGGCATGGTAGAAGAATGACTGCTGGATCGGCCATCAACAGAATGTGCTGTATACCCCATTTTCCCTCCCATCTCCAGAGGGGCCTTCCGTTTTCTCATTTGTTCAATCTAAGACCAGTTCCTTTCACTAGCATTTAATTTTGTGCAAATCTCTCCCATCTTTAAAAAGGCTGTCTTTTCTCTCTCTCTCTCTTTTCTCCCTCTTTCTCTCTCCCTCCTCCTCCCCCTCCCCCTCCCCTCCCCTCCCCTCCCCTTCCCTTCCTTTCCTTTCCCACGGTCTCCCTCTGTTGCCCAGGCTGGAGTGAAGCGGCATGGTCTCAGCTCGCTGTAGACTCCCTGCCTCGGGCTCCCATGATTCTCCTGCCTCGGCCTGCCGGGTGGCTGGGATTGCAGGCGCGCGCCACCACGCCTGGCTGGTTTTGGTATTTTTGGTGGAGGCGGGGTTCCGCCATGTTAGCCAGGCTGGTCTCCAACTCCTGGCCTCGAGTGCTCTACCCGCCTCGGCCTCCCGAGGTGCTGGGACTGCAGACGGAGTCTCGCTCACTCGGTGCTTGGTGTTGCCCCGGCTGGAGTGCGGTGGCGTGGTCTCGGCTCGCTGCAGCCTCCGCCTCCCAGCCGCCTGCCTTGGCCTCCCAGGGTGCTAGGATTGCAGCCCCTGCGTAGCCACCGCCCCGTCTGGGATGTGAGGAGCGCTTCTGCCCGGCCGCCCATCGTCTGGGATGTGAGGAGCGCCTCTGCCCGGCCGCCACCCCGTCTGGGAAGTGAGGAGCGCCTCTGCCCGGCCGCCCCGTCTGGGAAGTGAGGAGCGTCTCTGCCCGGCCGCCCATCGTCTGGGAAGTGAGGAGCGCCTCTGCCCGGCCGCCCATGGTCTGGGATGTGATGAGCGCCTCTGCCCCGCCGCCCCGTCTGGGAAGTCTACCACCGAGGCCAGATGCAGTGTGGGGGCTGGACGTGGTGGCTCACGCCTGTAGTCCCAGCACTCTGGGAGGCTGAGGCGGGTTGATCACTTGAGGCTAGGAATTCGAGACCAGCTTGGCCAACATGGGGAAACATATGAAAAATACAACAAACCAACCAACCCAGCAACAACAAAACAGGTCTACCCTGGAGTCATACTCTAATTTTTTCTATTTTCCTCCCTTTCTGATCCTTTATCCCACTTTCTTTTTCTTCCTCTTCCTTCTTCTTTGTCAAAGACATAGAGGATTGAGTTATTATCATTGATCCATACAAAGTCCTTCTCTCATTTATTTTCTTTCATTCCAACCCCCCATTTCTATTCCCGGTCTTCCCATGTGCAACCTTCCTAATATGTTTGATATCCATCTTTTTGTTTGTATGTATTTTTAGAAAATGTTTATTGTTTTGTGTGCAAAAAAACAAAAAATTAATAAAAAGAAAAAAATATTAAGACTGCCAAAAAAAAAGGCTGTCTTTTCCAATCCAAATTCCTGTCCAGCTAATGTTCCTTTCTTCCTCCTCGCCTTCACACTCACTGACTCTTTACCTCCCCTTACTTTTCAACCTTCTGCCATCTGTCTTCTTTATACAAGAACCATAAGAATTGCTATTGCTAAGCTTAAAATGACCTCTGTGTTACTAAACAATGGACATTTTTTAATCTCCCATCTTAACTGACCCAACAGCAGCATTCCACACCACTGCTTCTTCTTTCTTAAAACTCTCTCTACCCTTGGCTTCTTTGATATCACACACTCTCTCATTTTCTTCCACCACCCCACACTCTGCCTTTCCTGCTGAGTCTCTTTTACTGGTTTATACTTTTTAATACAACCCTATAAACGTTGGAGGCCCTAAGACCTCAATCATGCTTGTGTCTCACCTCACTTTGCACCATCTCCCTAAGTGATAGTATCGTTATCTTCCAGTGCCTCACTGATCCCCTGTATGTAGATAAATCTCACTTTTCCTCTCTCTAGTTAAGAACTGTTATCTGAGCTCCAAGACTAATAGCTATCTGCCTACTTAACAACGCCATGTGGGCCGGGCGCGGTGGCTCACGCTTGTAATCCCAGCACTTTGGGAGGCCGAGGCGGGCGGATCACAAGGTCAGGAGATCGAGACCACGGTGAAACCCCGTCTCTACTAAAAATACAAAAAAATTAGCCGGGCGTGGTGGCGGGCGCCTGTAGTCCCAGCTACTGGGAGAGGCTGAGACAGGAGAATGGCGTGAACCCGGGAGGCGGAGCTTGCAGTGAGCCGAGACTGCGCCACTGCACTCCAGCCTGGGTGACAGAGCGAGACTCCGTCTCCAAAAAAAAAAAAAAAAAAAAAAAAACGCCATGTGAATATCTCTCTAGTACTCCAAACACATGTTTAATATTGAACTTACTCCTTCATGAACAACCTCCCCACCATTCTTCGCTTCTTTCAGTGTTGCCTATCTCAGTACCATCTTCTTTACGATTTCTCAAGGCAGATACCCCAAATCTCTCTCTCTCTCTCTTTTAGAGACAGAGTCTTGCTCTGCCACCCAAGCTGGAGTGCAGTGGTGCAGTCATGGCTCACTGCAGCCTCAAACTCCTGGGTTGAAGCGATCCTCCTGCCTTGGCCTTCCAAAGTGCTTGGATTACAGGCATGAGCTACCACACCTGGCCACAAAATCCCTTCTTGAGTCCTTCTTCCTCAACCTCCACATGTAATCAACAAAATATATTGGGTCTGTCTCCAGAATATCAAAAGTATCCACTTCACTATCTCCCTTATGTTAATACATGAATAAGTGCCTCTTACCTGGTCTATTCACATTCAGCCATTCCACTTCAAATCCAATCTATTCAATTGCTATGCTACAATTTAAAAATGGAAGTCTTATATGTATCTGTTTATTTATTTATTTATTTTTTGAGATGTAGTCTCGCTCTTTCGCCCAGGCTGGTGGGCAGTGGTGCCATCTTGGCTCACTACAACCTCCACCTCCTAGGTTCAAGCGATTCTCCTGCCTCAGCCTCTTGAGTAGCTGGCATTACAGACGTGTGCTACCATGCCCAGCTAATTTGTGTATTTTTAGTAGAGATGGGGTTTCACCATGTTGGTCAGGCTGGTCTCAAACTCCTGACCTCGTGATCTGCCCGCCTCAGCCTCCCAAAGTGCTGGGATTACAGGCGTGAGCCATTGTGCCTGGCCAACTCTTCTGTTTAAAATTTTTCAATGGCTTCCTGTAATCCTTAGAAAGATGTCTTAAAATTTTTAACATGATTTTCAAGACTCTGTATCATCTGATCCTTGCCTAGCTTTCCAGCCTCACTTGTACCACACTCCTCTTTCTATGTTATAGCCACACTGGGCATTTTTTAGTTCTGCAAGTGCACGGTGTTTGCTTGCTTCAGAGCCTCACACTGCCGCTTGCTCCATGTGGAATGGCCATCTCCTTCACCTACCTAGAGTTCCCCGAAATGTCATTTCCTCATGAAGGCCCTTTCTGACTCCACTAGTCCATGTTCGGTCCCATCCTCATACACTTCTGTAGCACTCTGAATTACACTTCTGTGACATTCATCATCACTCATAATCACTTATTCAATGTCTGTCTTCCTGACTAGACTGTACAGTCACAAAGACAGGGCCTTTTTCTGACTGCCTCACCTCCTTATCAGTGCTAGGCACAATGCCTAGCTCATAATAGATGAGTAATAAACATTTGACAAATGAATATAAAACTATGAAGTATTATTTAATTCTAAAATTAGAGATAATTAAAGACCTAGCTCTATTGTAATAATTTCTAGGTTGATAGAATTTCAAGAAGTCCATTAAAGTTGATGTTAAAGGTAAATTCTAATTTTTCTATAGGACTGTTGTCCTGTAGAAGCAACTGTCCCTAATCAGCATTATGTCTTAGTTTATAATAACACTATATACGAGAGGCCTGATTGGGAAAAAAAGTACAAAAATCTGAGTGCAAATAATTAGCTATGTTTAGGGAAAATATCTGTAGGAAAGGTGGTATATTCAGATGTATCACTTCCTTTATCTTGCAAAGATTGTCAGATAGTTGTACTGCTGGAGAATAAATTTAATTGATGTAGAATTTAACATAATAGTATATGCAACTTTAAATAAACCATGCAAGCCTTTAGCTAATAGTTATTACAGACCATGTGATTTCATGAAAGTATTAAATATGAATCAGTTTTCATTTAACGGCAGCCAATCACAAAGCGCCACATCTTGATTATAGGACATTCTCCCAGAAAATTGGAAAATAAATCACTATCTAATCTCTTTTGTATTACCATGGAAAGTAGCTGGAAAATAAATAATCTATTATCTGCTTTTGTGTTACTTTAAAAAGTAGCTGTGGCAATAGCCTAACGCGTTTTGAAGTTTTGGAATGATCTTTATCCAGTGTCTAGGAAATTACTGAAGGCCTGCGTTCTACCAATTCCTCCGCTTGGGCTCATGGACTACAGGTTATTACAGAAGGTGACTTGCGGTTTTTATCCTGTTTTTCTACAAGGTTGGGCTACGTTCAGAAGAAATCAAAGCCTCGGAGTTAATCCCTACAAAGCCCATTTAGTTCCATGCGAGGACTGTTTCCTCCACACTGAGAGTCTCAACGAGGCCGAGAATAGCATATGCCAGTTGGAGTGACACTTCTTTCTCCCTCTCCCCTTTATAGAATGTGTAGTGGCCCTCACTACTGCCCCCTTTAGCCGTGCCTCAGAACCCACAGTTACATGCTCCACAATATGGAGGCGAATAAGCCTAAGGGGACTACAATTCCCATCATGCCTCACGGCAGGCGCCGCCGACGTGTCTTAGCGGTTAGTCATCCTTCCTACCGCCTTCCTCCACTTCCTGGACTGCGCGACCGGAGGCCTAGCGGGCGCGCGCACGCACCACCGATTCGCCAACGAGAGAAGGCCCTGGGGCACGTACAGCGACGGGTTGCGTCATGTGGCGTGAGGTGTTCTCGCGCGCGCTAGCGCGCGTCTCCGGGTGCTGCTGACTGGCGTGCGCGGTTGTGCAGAGTCGGAGGTGGGGGCCGAACCAGCCGAGGTTGCGGGGGCCGCAGAGCCGGACGAAGACGGAGGGCAGAGCCGGCTTCGGGACTGCGGAGACTACACACCGAGCGAGCGCCTAGGCCCGAAGGGAGCGATGCTGTGGTTCCAGGGCGCCATTCCGGCCGCCATCGCGACGGCCAAAAGGAGCGGCGCGGTCTTCGTGGTGTTTGTGGCAGGTGAAGGAGGCAGGGGTTCGAGAGGCGGCCGGGACACCCCTCCGGCTTACCTTCATCCTCTTGTATACCTCAGCCGCCGGCCCTCCCTCCCCGAGACGCGGGCGCCTGTCGGCTCGCACAACTGTCACTACTACCCCGCGCCCCAGGGACGGCTGCGACTCCGCCGCCAGATCCCCCACACGGGCCATGCAGACCCTCAGCGCCCTGCTCCTTCAGGCCCCGGGCGCCCCCAGCCTTTCCTCAGTGTCCGAGAGGCCCGGGCTGCCGGCCTGTGGCTGTTCAGCGCCTCCCCGGTTCGTTTGAGATACAGCGGGCATGGCGCCACCGCTGTCTTTCCCGGCACCCGGGCCGGAGGCACCGTCTGGCCCTGGTCTCCAAGGCGCCCCGAGGCCGGCCGAAATCTCCCCGCTCGGGGCGACGGACGCGGCCAGCAGGCCCCAGCCGCCCAGCCCCGCTCGTCGCCCCGAGCCTCTCCCCTACGCAGCCAGACCCCCGCGACCCTCTCCCTGACGTCCCTCTCTGTCTCTAAAGACCCTCTTTGGGCTGCTTGAACGTCCGTTTCGTTACTACTGTTTAGATGGAGGTAGGAACGGGCCCTTAGGCAAGCAGTTGGGTTGTAATTAGTTGTGGACTGTCGGGAAGAAAGCAGTGTCATCGATAAGCAACAAAGAGAAACCACCTGACGTTCACGGTTACTGGTGTTAGTACGTTCCTGAAACGTAAACTTTTGAGCTGAAAAGAGGTTTAATTTTTTTTAATGGCAGTCTTGGTAGGGGATCTAGTGTGAAATAATGTTGCAAGTTTTAAAAAAAAATCCATTAGTTTCAAAGAAAATAGACGTTCAGTCTTTGGTTTCTTCCCGTTGTTGTCTTCCTAGGCTAAAATCTACACGACTTTGAGAACGTTTATTAACTCATATATTCTATGTTACTCTGGGCTATTTTGCTGCATATTCTCCTGTTTTATTACTGAAATCTTGTAGATTTACAGTAAACTCCTTGCCTCTACGGTTCTGCTCTTTCTCATTACATGGACCAAATCAATATTTGTGGCTATCGTTAATTTGAGGTGTATTTCTTCAACTATTTGTGTTTAATAACGGTTTATTCATAATTAACTCACGTCTTTTAATAGCTCTATAACTTCATGCACTGCAGTGAAGAACGAATTACTGAAATGTGAATGTCATTTAGCATTAAATTTGGAATTTATAATTGTTTTGTTACGCTAAGTTTTTAGCTCAATGCTGTTTATAGAGCTTGAATAGTTTAGATTCTGTTATGCTGTCTGGGGGTTATATTATACTTTACATAAATTAATTCTGTAATCCTGTAAGGAAAAAAATGGATTGAAAATGAAAGGAAAAGTAAATGACATTATGCTTATTGTGTACAGTAGTAGGTTTTTGACATTTTAAATTGTTTTTCTCCTAATATCTCAGTTGATCCTTGCAGTAAATAGAACAGATTTAATTATCCCTATTTTATAGATTAGGCACTTAAGTCAGCAGTCATAAAGTGACTTGCACTAGGATCACAAAAAGGATTTACATGTTGTCTTAACAGTCAAATTTTTTAGTAGCTTCAAAAAAACTGGCTTTTTTGTTTCTTAAGGAAAAAACTGAACAATTGTAAATTGGTAATTTAAATTGATATAGAAATCAGAAGTCTAGGATTATGGTAGTCATGTTTTTGAACAAATGTGCAGACATTCCTAGAAGGCACTCGAGGTAAATCAGTTAATTTAAAAAAAGAAACGAGAGATTTTTATTAACAAATATTAATATTTGGAAACTCTAATACAAATTATTGGAATAGTTAAATAAAGTTATAGGTCTTGCCTTTCGGGGCTTTGTGTGTATATATACTTTCTTCAATTAATTTTTTACTGATGAGCATGTATTACATGTATTTAGAATATAATGACTCTTGAATGTTTGCAGGAAGACTGTTAGCAGTCTCACAAAGGAGTCTCTGTCTGTCCCTTGACCTGTTCCAAAATACAGCTAGCTTTTTTAGAGCTTTAGCCAGTTAATCCCCAAGAGTAAGTAGGTTTAGTGTCACTCTAGGAATATGTAGATACTGGACTCATGAAATCAAAACACTTACAGATTGCTTAGAGCTTTCTTCATAACTCTGAAGCCAGAACTCGTGATTTTCTTAGGTCTGAAACCTCAGTAATAATATACCAACTTAATGGAAAATTTGAAAGATGTCTTTATAGCTGGAAGAAGTGATCTCAAGAGTACACTTTGGTTCGTAGAACTATTCAAGTGGGAAACGTTTTAGGCAAGTTGTCTTTAGTTAGTGACATTTTCATGGATGAATTAAAGAATATTGTAGAGTTGATATTAGGAGACTGGAGAGATTACTACTACTTCAGCCAACAAATTAATATGATTTTCAAAGTATTGTGGCTGTGTAAAGTAAGTGAAACAAAACGATATTCATTTAATACTTGGGAAGGTAGAATAATCTGACAAGGAGACCGAAGTGAAGGTATCTGTTCACTGGCTAATGTTGCTAGGTAGGTAGGCTAAACTTTGTTAATGACAGACGCATTTTCTGCCTTTTTTGGTGAATGTAGACCACAGAAGCCTTTAGGTTTTGAGCAGTTGAGATTTTTTTTACATCGGAAAGACTGGCTGTATGAGGGTCTGCAACTCTCTGCTTCTGAGTTCGTGTTGCTGTCTTCAAGTGCCTTCGCTTAGGATACTGCCGATAGAAGGGATACGATGTTTTCTCCTAAAATCTTAGGCCCATCTAACTTTATAGTTGATAATTTGATTAAAAATAAGAAAAGATACTAGAGTTAGCAATCAGTCATCCCACTCAGTAGTATTAGGAAAGTTGTCATTAAGCATTGAGTAATTCCATTCAGCTTTCCACCACTGCTGTTCAAGCAGCTGCTGCCACCACTAGGCTGAGTCTAGGACAGACACTGCCAGTGGGGTTGAGACATCTGGGACCCTAATCACATGGTACAGTATAGGTGAGGGAGTGATGCACAAGCCTCACAAGAAGCAAGATTTATACTTTCAGCTAAACTTAGGTGATATCCCTGTTTAGATCCTCCCAGGATTCTCAAGCCTAAACGTGTAAGTACTGCCTAAACCTGTGTTTCTCTCCCAGTGTTCTGCATCTGAGTGGCACTACCATACATCTGGTTGGATAAACCATAAATGTGAGAGTCATCTTTGACTCTTAAGTCTTCAGTCTCGTCATGAGCTCCAGATTGCTCACAACATTCCAAATCACATAGGCCTTTCCCTACACACGTATTCCTTCTGCGTGGTGAACTCTTCTGGCTGTTGGCATAGCTGAGCTCTCTTATCCTTTAGATTTTAGCTTAACTGTCACCTCAGAGAGGGCTTCTTTGATCATTATAAAGAGTTCTCGTTATTTTCTCTCATAGTTTTCTTTTTCGTAGCATTTATTACTGTAATTATGTATAGCGTCTATTTGTTTTAAAATTTTGTATACCATTAGATTTTAAGCTCTGTTGAAGGCAGACAGTGTCTCATTTGGTTTATATTTAGTATACAGTTGAATGCCTAGAACAAAATATATGCAATAAAATAGTGAACATATAAAAGAATGAATAGAAAAGATTTCTCACTCTTCACAGCCTTCTCTGAGAAGTGTTTGTAGTAAGAATATTCTCATATACTTATATTTCTTTGGTAGGTGAGTCATTTATTTGGAATCTTACATCTCTCCTCATCAGATGGTTTCTGAAGATGCATTTAGAGTGATCTCACTTGCAAATAGTAACTTCTCGTTATTTTGCATCTTCAATATCTAGGAGTCTGCTAATGGAGCATTCTTAATGGAGCATTTGGTCTGTGGATGCATTCTAGTCCCGTTTACTTTTCTTTTTTTTTTTTTTTTTTTTTTTTGAGATGGAGTCTCACTCTGCTGCCAGGCTGGAGTGCAGTGGTGCAATCTCGGCTCACTACAACCTCCACTTCCCTGGTTCAAGCGATTCTCCTGCCTCAGCCTCCTGAGTAGCTGGGACTACAGGCGTGTGCCACCACGCCCAGCCAATTTTTGTATTTTTAGTAGAGACGGGGTTTCACCGTGTTGGGCAGGATGGTCTAGATCTCTTGACCTTGTGATCCGCCTGCCTCAGCCTCCCAAAGTGCTGGGATTACAGGCATGAGCCACCGCACCCAACGACCGTTTACTTTTCCATGGTCAAATTTCTCAAACTCCTATTTCTGGTATTCCTGAATCTCATCTCACAAAATATGTGCAAATAAACAGCATTAGAGTCAATTGTTACAGGGATGCCATCATACTTACTAATTAGGCATTTAGCTATTCCACAGAGTACTTATTGGGTGCCTACTATGTTCTGTAGAGATTTTAGTCTTGTCAGTAAATAAAATGGAACCAATCCTTGCCTTCATGGAACCCTAATTCTAGTTAGGGGAGACAGATACTAGTAAACATAATTAAAAATGCATAATATATTGGAAGGTGATAAGTAATACAGAAAAACAGAACAGGAGATAAGGGAGCTTTGGGAATGTCTCAAGAGTGTAATTTTAAAGTGAGTGATTAGGGAAGTTGTAATATTAAAGTGGGTGATTAAGTATCAGCTTTATTGAGCTGATATTTGAGCAAAGTTTTAAGGGAGTTGGAAGTTAACCATGTAGTTATCTGGGGGAAGAACATTCCAGGCAGAGGAAACAACTAGTACGAAGACCTTATGGCTGAAGTGTCTTTTGTATTTGAGGAATAGAAGGAAAAAGAATAGCAAGAAAGGAAAAAGGAATGAGATCACAGAGGTAGTTGGAGGCCTGATGTGTGAGGCCTTCAAGCCCCCTGTAAGGACTTTGGCTTTTACTTTGAGGAAAATGGGGAGCCATTGTGTGATCTAAGCAGAGGGTTGATGTTATCTTTTTTTTTTTTTTTTAAGAGAAAGTTGCTGTGTTAAGAATAGACTTAGCAGGAAGACCAATTTGGAGGCTTTTACTAGGCTTCTAGGTGAGATGTGATAGCTTGGATCAGGGTAGTAGTAGTGGAAGTGGTAAGAAATAGTTACATTCTTGATTTATTTTGGAGCTGGAGTCACCATCAAGGAAAACTAAAGTTTTTGGCCTGAGAACTGGAAGGATGGAGTTACCATAAACGAATTACTGCAATGAGGAAGGCCAAAGTGGATTAAATTGGCCTGGCCAACATAGTGAAACCCCGTCTCTACTAAAAATACAAAAAATTAGCTGGGCGTGGTGGCGGGCACCTGTAATTCCAGCTACTCAGGAGACTGAGGCAGGAGAATCGCTTGAACCCGGGAGACAGAGATTGCAATGAGCCAAGATCGCACCATTGCACTATAGCCTGGGCGACAAGAGTGAAACTAATCTCAAAAAAAAAAAAAAAAAAGATACAGAACATTTTCAGCATTCCAGAAGGCTCCTTCATGTTCTTTCTCAGTTGGTAGTACCTTTGCCCTCTATCAAGGTAGCCACTATATTGAATTCTATCACCATAGATTAGTTATAGGTTAGCATACCTTTTATAATTAGCATACCTACAATAAAAGGCAAGTCCAAAATTGCAAACAGAATTGTACCTGCCTCTGTCTACCTTGGAGGAATTTTGGAGTATAAATGCTGTAGAGTGGAGATGTTGAACTCAACAGAAAGGTGCCACATAAAGGACAGATATCAAACTTTTTATTTTTCTCTCTCTCTAGATGGTCTCTGTCGCCCAGGCTGGAGTGCAGTGGCACGATTTCCGCTCACTGCAACTTCCACTTTCCGAGTGCAAGTGATTCTCCTGCCTCAGCCTCCCATGTAGGTGGGATTACAGGCATGCGCCACCACACCTGGCTAAGTAGAGATGGGGTTTCACCATGTTGGCCAGTCTGGTCTCGAATTCCTGGCCTCAGGTGATCTACCCGCCTCAGCCTCCCAAAGTGCTGGCATTATAGGCGTGAGCCACGGCGCTGAGCCCACAACTTTTATTTTTCTAAAATCTCATGTACAAAAACCCAAATAGGCACTGCACCCATGACTACTTATTATTGTGGTACTTTTCACGTCATAATTTAGATGGCTTCTTTTATGAAATATTTTGTATTATTTAAATAGTCCAATGTAGTTTGTTTTCATTGCCCTTCATGATGTGAACTGTGTGTGCAGTCACACTTTTCATTTAGTGGAAAATTCAGTTTTCAAATTTGGCAGAAAGTGGTATAGGTGGGATTATATTTTATTTGAAGTTTCTGTTTTCCAGGGAAAAAGAATTTGCAATCAGCAGATCCCAGCCTGGTATAAGAATTTTTGAGGGCCGGGCGCGGTGGCTCACGTCTGTAATCCCAGCACTTTAGGAAGCCGAGTCGGGCAGATCACGAGGTCAGGAGATCGAGACCATCCTGACTAACATGGTGAAACCCCGTCTCTACTAAAAATACAAAAAATTAGCCGGGCGCAGTGGCGGGCGCCTGTAGTCCCAGCTACTCGGGAGGCTGAGGCAGGAGAATGGCGTGAACCTGGGAGGCGGAGCTTGCAGTGAGCCGAGATCGCGCCACTGCACTCTGGCCTGGGAGAAAGAGCAAGACTCCATCTCAAAAAGAAAAAAAAAAAAGAATTTTTGAAATGTTTTACAGGTGATGATGAACAGTCTACACAGATGGCTGCAAGTTGGGATGATGATAAAGTTACAGAAGCATCTTCAAACAGTTTTGTTGCTATTAAAATTGATACCAAAAGGTTTGTTTATGTTTTAATATTTTATTAGTTTTAAAATTTTTAAGTATTGTCTTTGATTTATAGTGATACTCTTTGACTATAAGAATGTTGATGTTGGTCTGGGCACTCCCAGCACTTTGGGAGACTGAGGTGGGAGGATCGCTGGAGCCCAGGAGTTAGAGGCTAGCCTGGGCAACATAGTAAGACCCTGTCTCTACAAAAAATAATAATAAAATTAGGAGTGTGGTGTGTGCCTGTGGTCCCAGCTACTTGGGAGGCTGAGGGGAGGATCATTTGATCCCTGAAGATTGGGGCTACAGTGAGCTGTGATCATGCCATTGCACTCCAGCCTGGGTGACAGTCAAACTCTGTCTCAAAAAAAAAAAAAGAATGTAGGCCAGGCACAGTAGCTCACGCCTGTAATCCCAGAACTTTGGGAGGCCAAGACAGGCGGATCACTTGAGGTCAGGAGTTTGAGACTAGTCTGGGCAACACAGTGAGACCCTGTCTCTACTAAAAAAAAAATACAAAAATTAGCAGGCTGTGGTGGCACACACCTGTAATCCCAGCTACTCGGGAGGCTGAGGTAAGAGCATCACTTGAGCCCAGGAGGTTGAAGTTGAGGCTGCAGTTAGCAGTGACTGCACCACTGCACTAAAGCCTGGGCGAGAGAGCAAGACTGTCTCAAAAAAAAAAAAAAAAATGTTTATGCTATGTTTTTGGATATCTAAGGCATATTAGGAACTTAAATTCTGACTGCCATTTGCTAAATTCATCATGAATCCTGCTGAAAAAACTTTAAGCTTTCCTACTCTACTCAGCAGCCATTTAACACGTACCAGGAATGCAAAAAGAACAGTGATCTCCAGCTTCTAAAAACTTGGAAGTAGTGGTAAATCATACATTGAATATCTCTTAGAGGTTGATCACTTACTGTCTTGAATCCTATTTTTGGGAATGGAGTCATTTAATCAATAGAAATAAGGACATTTGTAGGTTCCTCACAGTACCTGATGTCCACAAGTCTGTTTTGTTTCTCCATTCCTCCTCCCCATCTTTTAAAAGACTTTTTATTATAGGAAGTTTCAAACATATATGAAAGTAATATAACAGTGTAATGTACCCCATGTACTTATCTACTAGCTTTGGTAATTAACTCATGGTCAGTCTTGTTTCATCTATACCCCCACCCATTTCCATTCAATCCAAATAATTTTGAAACAAATCACAGTCACTGTATCACTTCATCTATAAATATTTTAGTATGTCTCTGAAATATAAGTATTGTTAATTTTTTAAGCATAACTATAATATTAATACTTCACAAACTAATAATCTTTAGTATCAAATAACCAGCCAGTGTTCGACTTTTCAGTTGTCTCATCAAAGTCATAGTTTTCTTACTTTATTGCAGTTTTTTAGTTCAAAATTATTCAAGGGCCACACATTAGGATGCATTGATTTCTCTCAGTATGTAGGCCTCTCCTCCAACTCCCCTGCTCCATGGAATTTATATTTTAAAGACACCAGGTCATTTGTTCTATACATTTGTGCTGTGGTTTCCTACAGTATGGATTTTGTTGACTGCAATGTGTTGGTATCAAGTTGGTTCTTTCCTGTTTTCTGTATTGATAGGTAGATTCAGGTTTGTTTCCCCTCCCCTCATCCTGTCCTAAGACTGCTTCATAGGTAATGATGTGTCTTCCATCAGAAGACAGATAATACCCTGTTTTCTCTCTTTATGATCTTAGCAGCTATCAGTGATCATTACCTAAAAACATTATAATTTGTTTTTTTCTTTGAAGCAGGATTTCACTATGTTGCCCAGGCTGGTCTTAAAATATTGGACTGAAGAGATCCTCCCATCTCAGCCTCCTGACTGGCTGTAATTACAGGCATGCTTCACTGTGCCTGGTGCAGAAAACATTAATTCATTAGCACTTACAAAGTGGTATTCCTGTCTTTTTGATATTGATACTATCAGAATGAATAATGCGTTTGAAAATCACTGTCAAGATTAAAGCATTCAGAAATTTCTACTCGGGAAGCTGAGGCAGGAGAATGCCGTCAACCTGGGAGGCGGAGCTTGCAGTGAGCCGAGATTGCACCACTGCACTCCAGCCTGGGCAACAGAGCAAGACTCTGTCTCAAATAAATAAATAAATAAATAAATTCAGAAATTTGCCTATAAGTTTGTAAACGTCATGTAAAAATTTTCTGTATTTACAAAAACATCAAGTCGTAATATAGCTTGTCTCACAACAGTTACTGAACTATATATTTACTGAGTAGTTTTTAAAAAATGGAATCTGTGAATTTAAGTATATCTTTTTTTTTTTTTATTGTTCATCACCTTCCTGAAGCACCTTCGAGAGTTGGCAGTGGCAAGAAGAATATAGGGATTTACAGGGAATGTGCAATACATGAGAATTCCAGAATTCTTGAGATTGTATACAGACTGATGTGTCTGGCATTTTTTTTTTTTTTTTTTTTTTTTTTTTTTTGAGACGGAGTCTTGCTCTGTAGCCCAGCTTGGAGTGCAGTAACGTGATCTCGGCTCACTGCAAGCTCTGCCTCCTGGGTTCACGGCATTCTCCTGCCTCAGCCTTCCAAGTAGCTGGGACTACAGGCGCCCACCACCACGCCCGGCTAATTTTTAAAATAGTTTTAGTAGAGACGGGGTTTCACCGTGTTAGCCAGGATGGTCTTGATCTCCTGACCTCGTGATCCGCCTGCCTCGGCCTCCCAAAATGCTGGGATTACAGGCGTGAGCCATCGCGCCTGGCCTTAAAAAGAAATTTCTAGTAGCAGATGCAGGGATACTTGTATATAGTGATGATTCATGTTTGTTTCACTATAGACTGCACAATGATAGAATCTAGTGTGCCTTTAACTTATGGAACATAAATTTTCTTTATTTCATAATAACTAAGTCACCCAATGTTTTGGGAACATTTTAGTGTGTATGTATTTTTGGAGATAGCATGCATTGAAAATAGATTAGTAGGAAATGCATAAAAAGTTTACAGTTATTTCTGAGATGGTGGGATTTTTGGTAATTTTTTTTCTTGATTTTTTACTATGTTTTCAAATGTTTTTATGATAATGCTTTATATTTGGGGGGAAAAAGCAAATTCTAGTTCTCAGAAGCATTTGTTTGATTATTGGAAGCATCTACATCGATGAGTGTCTCTTACTGGTCTTATAAATTCTCTCTCCCATCCCTGACCACTCAGCTCCCTTCTCTGGAGGGAACCAAATCAAGAAAATATATTTATGTTTGTTTTCCCTCCATGTTTTACAACAATAGTATTAATAGCATTTTGACATACTTTTCTATACGTTTTTCTTTTTTTTTTTTTTTGAAACAGAGTCTCACTTTGTCCCCTGAGCTGGAGTGCAATGGCATGATCTCGGCTCACTGCAACCTTTGCCTCCTGGGTTCACGCAGTTCTCCTGCGTCAGCCTCCTGAGTAGCTGGGATTACAGGCGCACACCACCACACCCAGCTAATTTTTTGTATTTTCAGTAGAGAGGGAGTTTCACTATGTTGGCCAGACTGGACTCAATCTGACCTCATCCACTTGCCTCGGCCTCCCAAAATGCTGGGATTACAGGCACGAGCCACCATGCCAGGCCAATTTATGTATTTTTAGTAGAGACAGGGTTTCGCCATGTTGGCCAGGCTGGTCACGAACTCCTGACCTCGTGATCTGCCTGCCTTGACCTCCCAAAGTGCTGGGATTACAGACGTGATCCACAGTGCTGGCCTGCCTTTTTTTATGATTGCATAATTACTCGGTTTTTATTGGTAGATAGATGGCTTTTAATCCTTTGTTATTATGGAGTATTGCATTATCACTCGCCTAAGTAAGTCGTAGGCCTTATGTCTTCGTGTTCCAGGTTAAGATACTGTATTCAGGTATACTTGCTGCTGAGGAAGCAGCATGGCAGATACCAAATTAATATTTTAGCCACCAGATGCAGCCACTAGCTTGTGGGTTGTAAGAGCAAATTGTTCTTTCTTTTTTGAGACAAAGTCTCACTCTGTTGCCCAGGCTAGAGTGCAGTGACGCAATCTCAGCTCACTGCAACCTCTGCCTACCGGGTTCAAGCGATTCTTTTGCCTCAGCCTCCTGAGTAGCTGGGATCACAGGTGTGCGCCACCACGCCGAGCTAATTTTTTCATTTTTAGTAGAGACCAGATTTCACCATGTTGGCCAGGCTGGTCTCAACTCCTCACTTCGTGATCCACCCGCCTGGGCCTCCCAAAGTGCTTGGATTACAGCTGTGAGCTACTGCACCTAGCCCGTTTTTTTTTTTTTTTTTTTTTTTTTTTTTGAGATGGAGTTTTGCTCTTGTTGCCCAGGCTGGAGTGCAATGGTGCGATCTCGGCTCACTGAAACTTCCGCCTCCTGGCTTCAAGCGATTCTCCTGCCTCAGCCTCCCAAATAGCTGAGATTACAGGCACTTGCCACCATGCCCAGCTAATTTTTGCATTTTTAGAAGACACAGGATTTTGCCATGTTGGCCAGGCTGGTCTCAAACTCCTGACCTCAAGTGATCTGCCCGCCTTGACCTCCCAAAGTGCTGGGATTACAGGCATGAGCCACCACGCCCGGCCACAAATAATTCTTTCATTTGAAAATTATAAAACAAACCAGAAAAAGTGTTAATGAAATAAGAATTATATTTTTCTTGTTCAACCTGATTGCTGTGAAAGAAACTGGTAGTTGCAGGAAAATACTTGTGATTGGTACAGTAAATTTTATTAAAACAACTCAGTATTTAGAAAATACTTGCATTCATCTAGTGATTTTCTATTTGGTTTTGTTTTACAGTGAAGCCTGCCTACAGTTTTCACAAATCTGTATCCTTTCAGTAAAGAATTGCTTATATATATATACATTTATTTACCTTCTTTTTGGTTAATTTATGAAATTTAGAAATTATTCATTTTTATTTAGGAAATCATGCATTCTTTTTTATGGAAACTTTATTACTGAGTGTCCTTATTTTAAAAAAAAGTTATTATAGGAAATTTCAAACATATATAAAAGTAACTCAACGGTGTAGTGCACCCCATACATTGAGATAATATATTGTAGCTAAAGATAGGGCGTTTTAAAAATGTGAATATCTGAAAAACAATATAGATCAGTTGGGTTGGAATGTTACAAGTAGCTTGCAAGAGTCAGCTGGCAGCAAGATGGATAGAAAAGGAAGTTATGATAGAGGAGAATGTAGTAGATTCTTCACTAGAATATACCTCATAAATTAACATGTCACATGTATTAATACTACAGGTATAATGATGCAGTACTTGAAATTATTTAATATGTTAGATTATATTGTGAAAATCACAAAGATCATTTGTTTTCCTTCGTTACCAATAGTATTTCATAAAACTATCCTTTTGTTTCACATGAATTGTTAGACTTAATTAAACTGTACAGATCCTGTAGTGTGTGTTCCATCCAGTTTCTTTATTGGAGACAGCGGAATTCCCTTGGAAGTAATAGCAGGAAGTGTTTCTGCAGATGAACTTGTTACAAGAATTCACAAAGTCCGACAGGTAAGAAGGAACAGAACTGTTGTTTCCATAAATGAATGGTACGTCAGGAATTGGATTTTTTTTTTTTTTTTTTTTTTGAGATGGAGTCTCGTTCTGTCGCCCAGGCTGGAGTGCAGTGGTGTGATCTCGGCTCAACTGCAGCCTCCACCTCCCAGGTTCAAGTGATTCTCCTGCCCCAGCCTCCCAAGTAGCTGGGATTACAGGCACCTGCCACCACACTGAGCTGATTTTTGTATTTTTAGTAGAGACGGGGTTTCACCATGTTGGCCAGGCTGGTCTCAAACTCCTGACCTCAGGTGATCTGCCCGCCTTGGCCTCCCAAAGTGCTGAGATTACAGGCATGAGCCACCGCACCCTTCCTAACATTGGAATATTTTTGGAGCCCCTCTGTATATTCAGGAAACTGCCATGCCAAAAATCTTAAAAGGTAGTAAGTACTGTCTTTGTCACCTGTTTTGTAAATAGCATGAAGTTACAGGTGCCAGTAGCCAGTACCTAATACTTGACTGACTTCTTTACCTTTCTTTTTTTTTTTTATTTTTTTGAGATGGAGTCTCACTCTGTTGCCCAGGCTGGAGTGCAGTGGACTGATCTCAGCTCACTGCAATCTCTACCTCCTGGGTTCGAGCGATTTTTCTGCCTCAGCCTCCCCAGTGGCGGGATTACAGGCGCATGCCACCATGCCCAGCTAATTTTTGCATTTTTAGAAGAGACAGGATTTTGCCATGTTGGCCAGGCTGGTCTCAAACTCCTGACCTCAAGTGATCTGCCCGCCTTGACCTCCCAAAGTGCTGGGATTACAGGCATGAGCCACCGCTCCCAGCGGTCTTTTACTCCAATCTCAACACATAATGAATATCACCATAACTTTGTTGAAAGAGAAAGTTGCTGTCATATTAAGGCTCTAACTATATATTGCTTAATATATTTTAAGGACTTTATACTCAATAATTAATCATTTCTGTCTACTCTGGACAAATGGCTAGGAGAAGTTTGTAACTTTTTTCTTTGAATTCTAATTTGAGGGAAAATCAATAGTGTGCTTTAACAAATGTTTTTATGGTCTTGCCAGCTTGCAGGTAAATTCCATAATGTGATTATATCATACTTAGTATTATACATTTTGGATTCATCTATTTATGAGCATTTTGTATTTCTCTTTTTATAAAGTATAAATCAACCTGTATTTTGGTCTCTACTGCCATGGTAAGTTTAGATTCTTATCTATTAATTAATATCTGATTTATTTTCTCCCTAGATGCATTTGCTAAAAAGTGAAACATCAGTAGCAAATGGCAGTCAGTCAGAAAGTTCAGTGTCTGCTCCATCTGCCTCATTTGAACCTAACAACACTTGTGAAAACTCTCAGTCCAGAAATGCAGAGCTTTGTGAGATACCACCCACTTCTGATACAAAGTCAGATACTGCAACAGGTAAATTTTAATGTACCTTTTTGAGTGCAATAGAAGCTCCTTCACTACATTTTAATATTTAAATATTAATATTTTAAAAATATATTGCATGTATTTTTCTTCACATTTATTTAACTTAAAATTTAAGAATTGTATTAAATACACATGTGTCATTTAGTGGTAGAAGACAATAAAGTCAGTGAATGTCAACTTGACTCCCAAATAGTCAACAATCGATTTATAATTTCTGCTATTGCGCTATATGCTTCAAGGAATGTCATGACACTGAGCAGTTTTATAAATCTCTTACTAGCCTAGAGAATTTTGAAAGTTTCAAATGAACTAAAGTATTATATTTGGAACTGTTTCTATAACATGTAAAAAGCTATATAAATTTAAGAGAATAGTATTATATATATTTTTTAATTAGAGGTAAAAGATAATTATGAAATAGAGCTTGTAGAAGTAAGAGGTGTGACTGTAAACTCATTGATAGAAAAGGCAAAAGAGAAATTTTAAACGGAATTTTTGGGATTGTGGTTGGAGTTGTTTGGTGTAATATGGCTTTGTATTAGGCAACCCAGGGGTAGATAAATCAAGATGTTAGAATATTAGTGTCCTAAAAGATTATTCTACTCCAGCATCCCACACAAATAATTATCAAGCTTCTATTTGAATGCATTCAATGATGGGAAGCTCATTACCTTGCTAGGAAGCCTGTTCTGTTGTTGAAAAGCTCTAGCTTTTAGAAAGAGTCTTTCTTATATTGAGCTGAAATTTGATGCCCCATAACTTCCTATTAACATTAATGCTGCCTTGTGGAGTTACACATGACAGGTTTTGAATATTTGAAGTACAGCTATTTGTCTCATTTTGAGGTTTTACATCCATGGATCATTCAACTTCTGGATGTGTACGGAACGGGGGGACTCTATTATGGATGTCCATTTAGGTCTACAACAGAATAATTACTTTAATTGTATTTACCTGGATATATATCATTTCCAAAATTCTTCATTCCGTTTTGAAGATAGACATGTGTTTCCCTCTGGTATAATATTCCTTCAGCCTGAAAATTTTCCTTTAGCATTACTTATTGTACAGGTCTGGAGTTTTCTTTATGTGAAATGACTTTGTTTTATCTTCATTCTGGAAGGATATTTTTGCTGGATATAAAAATTTTGTGTTTACAGTTACAGGTATTGTCCACTGTCTTCTGGTCTTCATAGTGTTCTAATGAGAAGTCTCCACAAATTCTGATTGTTCCCCCCTGTAAGGAGTATGTTGGTTTTCTCTGGCTGCTTTCAGGATTTCTTTCTTTCTTTGGTTTTTAGCAATTTGACTGTGATATGCCTAAGTGTATTTTTCTTTGTATTTATCCTGTGTTTGGTTTGCCTAGTTTCTTGCATCTGTAAATGTGTGACTTTCACCAAGTTTGGGAATTTTGGTCCATATATCTTGCTGGAATGAATTACATGTATATTAGGCTTCATGGTATTGTCCCACAGGTTTATTTTTTTCACTCCTATTTTTTCTTCTTTGGATTGGATAATTCTGTCGATCTACAAGTTCACTGACTCTTTATCATCTCCATTCTGATGTTAAGCCCATCCAGTGAATTTTTTATTTTAGATAAAATTATGTTATACATTTTTTAGTCCTAGGATTTCTATTTCTTTCTCTCTTATTATAACTTTTTATTTTGTAATAGTTTGACTCATATGTTACAAAAGTTGTGCAGAATGAGTACTCTTCATCTACGTTTTATTCTTTTAATTCATTTCAAGTGTATTTCCCTTTTCCTCATTTGAGTTATAATGGCCGCTTTAAAGTCTTTGTCTGACAGTTTCAATATCTAGCTCATCTGAGGATTGGCTTGTGTTGATCACTTTTACCCTTTAGAATGGGTCACATTTTCCTGTTTATATGTCAAAAAATGCTGGATTATATCTTGTGCATTGTTGTAGACACTCTGGATTTCATTGTATTCCTGCAAAGAGTGTTGTTTTTGTTTTAGTAGACAATTAACTTGGCTAGACTAAAACTGCAAGCTCTGGCTTACCTGAGGTGAGTAGCAGCTCTAATCTCAGTTTCTTTTAGCTTAAAAAAAATTTTTTTTTTTTTTGGTCAGGTGTGGTTGTTCACACCTATAATCCCAGCATTTTGAGAGGCCAAGTTGGGCAGATTGCTTAAGCCCAGGAGTTTGAGACCTGCCTGGACAACATGGCAAAACTCTGTCTCTACAGAAATACAAAAATTAGCCAGGTGTGGTGGCACATGCCTGTAGTTTCAGCTATTTAGGAGGCTGAGAGGTAGGAGGGTTGCTTAAGCTGGGGAGGTTGATACTGCAGTGAGCTGTGATCATGTCACTGCAATCCAGCCTGGGTGACAGAGCCCGACCCTGTGTCTAAAAAAAATCTTTTTTTTTTTTTTGAGACAGGGTCGGGCTCTGTCACCCAGGCTGGAGTGCGGTGGCACAAACATAGCTCACTATAATCTCCAACTCCTGGCCCACGTGATCCTCCTGCTTCAGCCACCTGAGTAGCTAGGACTACAGGTTTGCACCACCACACCTGGCTAATTTATTTTTATTTATTTATTTTTTTGAGACGAAATTTTGGTCTTGTTGCCCAGGCCGGAGTGCAATGGTGCAATCTTGGCTCACCACAACCTCCACCTCCCAGGTTCAAGCGATTCTCCTGCCTCAGCCTGCCGAGTAGCTGGGATTACAGGCATGTGCCACCATGCCTGGCTAATTTTGTATTTTTAGTAGGGACGGAGTTTCTCCATGTTGATCAGGCTAGTCTCGATCTCCCGACCTCAGGTGATCTGCTTGCCTTGGCCTCCCAAAGTGCTGAGATTATAGGTATGAGCTACAACGCCCAGCCTAATTTTTAAATTATATTCTTTGCAGAGATGGGGTCTCACTATGTTGCTTAGGCTGTCTCAAACTCCTGTCCTCCAGTAATCCTCCTCCTGCCTTGCCCTCTGAAAGTGCTGGGATTATAGGCGTGAGTCATTGGATCCAGGCCTGTAGCTTTTTAAAACTATTTATTATGGAAAATTTCAAACATATATAGAAGTAGAAAAAAATAGTATAAGAAAACCCCATTAATCCATTGCCTACCTTCATGGCCAATATTCTTATCTGTGCCCTCCACTCCTCTTCTTTTTCAACTTATTTAGAACAAATCTCAGGTAAAATATTTCTTTTTTTTTTTTTTGAGACAGAGTCTCGCTCTTTCGCCCAGGCTGGAGTGCAGTGGCGCCATCTCGACTCACTGCAAGCTCCGCCTCCTGGGTTCACGCCATTCTCCTGCCTCAGCCTCTCCGAGTAGCTGGGACTACAGGCGCCTGCCACCACGCCCAGCTAATTTTTTTTTGTATTTTTAGTAGAGACTGGGTTTCACCGTGTTAGCCAGGTTGGTCTCGATCTCCTGACCTCGTGATCTGCCTGCCTCGGCCTCCCAAAGTGCTGGGATTACAAGCGTGAGCCACCGTGCCCGGCCAAATATTTCAATATGTATCTCTAAAATATAAGAAAGGAATATAAATCTTTCAAGATTATATATAGTTGCCTTTTAAAATAATTTTTTTTTTTTTTTTGAGACAGAGTCTCACTCTGTTGGCCAGGCTGCGGTGCAGTGGCGTGACCTCGGCTCACTGCACCCTCCACCTCCCAGGTTCAAGTGATTCTCCTGTCTCAGCCTCTCGAGTAGCTGGGATTACAGGCACGCACCACCATGCCCGGCTAATTTTTGTATTTTTAATAGAGACAGGGTTTCACCATGTTGGCCAGGCTGGCCTCGAACTCCTGAACTCAGGTGATATGCCCGCCTCAGCTCCCAAAGTGCTGGGATTGTAGGTGTGAGCCACTGTGCCCGGCCAAAATAAATTTTAATTATGGAAATTTGCAAGCATATTCTAAAGTAGAGAGAACAGAATAACACGCTCGAGGTACTCATTATTCTACGTCAGTGATTCCCATTATTTCCTCGGTTTTTGTTATCTGTCTCCCTATATGACCATCCCTCCCAGGTTATTTTGAAGCAAATCTCAGGCATTTATATGATTTCATCTTTTAAAATATCAATATCTAAAAGATAAGAAATTTAAAAAAATAACCACATACTATTATCAAAGCCAGAAAGTTTAATAGTAATCCTTTTTGTCATCAGTTATCTAGGCAATATTTATATTATACTTTTTTTTCAGTTTGAGTTATAGTTCGATATATTGCTATTGGTTGATGTGTTTTAAATTTAATATATAGATTTCTGCTCCCCTGCTAGTTTTTCCTACAGTTTTCCACAGTCTGGATTTTACTGCATCTCCATGGAATTGTGTAAGATGTTCCTCTGTCCCCTTTATTCCTCTAAATTGGTAAAGCTACAGACTTGATCAAGTCAGCTTCATTATTCTGTTTGACAAGACTACTTTATAGATGATGTTGTATATTTCTCTTAGGAGATACATTATGCCTATTATTCCAGTTGGCTTTTTAAGCCTAAAGGCAGAACTTCTCTTAATACATTTTTGTTATATTTGGATTTTTATCAGTTGTTTTAGCTTATTGAGGTGTTTTTTCAATCCAGATTTTTTTTTTTTTTTTGAGACAGTCTCGCTCTGTCTCCCAGGCTGGAGTGCAGTGGCACGATCTTGGCTCACTGCAGTCTCTGCCTCCCAAATTCAAGTGATTCTTCTACCTCAGCCTTCCAAGTAGCTGGGATTACAGGCACCTGCAACCATGCCCAGCTAATTTTTGTATTTTTAGTAGTAATGAGGTTTCACCGTGTTGGCCAGGCTGATCTCAAACTCCTGACCTCAAATGATCCACCTGCCTCGGCCTCCCAAAGTGCTGGGACTACAGGTGTGAGCCACCATACCCGACCTAGAATTTTTCATTTAGGAATTAGCAGTTAACTATGAGTGTTAATAAGCTATTTCACACAATTTTGAGTCACCCTTAAAGTTACACATGGGCCAGGTACAATGGCTTATGCCTGTGATTCCAGTACTTTAGGAGGCCAAGATCACTTGAGCTCAGGAGTTCGAGACCAGCCTGGGCAGTGTGACAAAACCCAGTCTCTACACAAAATACAAAAATTAGCCAGGCGTGGTAGCCTGCACTGGTGGCCCTAGCTACTAGAGAGGCTGAAGTAGGAAGATGGCTTGATCCCAGGAGGCGGAGGTTGCAGTGAGCCAAGATCACGCCACTGCTCTTCAGCCTGGGCAACAGAGCTAGACTCTGTCTCAAAAGAAAAGTTACAAATTTATATTTTACATCTTCAAGTCATTTACAAAATACCAAAGGCAGAGAACTCTGTGACATATAATTGGAAATCTTCCTGTGTATGACATCTATCCATTTGTCTTTGATTATGAGTCATAGATTCGCCTAACTGTACTCTTATTCAACACTTTTCCCCCAGCTTGTCCACAAGTTATCTTCATAAGATGTTAAATTTTTGCTGATAATAAGACATGTCCTCAGCATTCATTCTATTTGCTAAAGAAAGGTGGTTAATTTCCTATTGAGCCTCTACTGGCTGCTAGTGGTTACCACTTCTTATGCAAGAGTTGCATTCAGTGATACACTGGTAAACGTTTATCAGAAGGGTCTGTGGAAGCAAAGGCCCATATTTGTTGTATTTGCTAATTTCCAAGGTGTAAATACTCCCACTTTGTTGATTTCAAGCTACCTAGGTTGTGCCCCTGAATGGGGAGGGGGAAGAGATACGCACCATCGTCTCTACTTAGTCATACTAATTATTTTTACTACTACTGTAGTAACGAAAATGCTTACCATGTGCCAGTCTCAGTTAAGTTCTAAGCATTTTACTTGTATTAACATGTATTTCTTATAACAACCGTGTGAGGTTACTATCCCCATTTTACTGATGAGATACAGAGGGATTAAGAAACTTACTGAAATGACTGTGTGGCTCCAGAGTCCTTGTTCGCCAAAGACTGTAAAGAAGAATCAGGTTGGTGGCAAAGGAAGGGAATGACAGAGGTCTTGTAGAACAGGCCAGGAAAAAGTCTATCTTTCAGGAAATCCTTCAAAGAAAACTAGCATAAGAGGCTGTCTAAGGAACCACTCTGGTCAGCAGAAGCAGATTCCTTGGACCAGTGTAAGTCCAGAGCCATACCCAGGATCAAACCTGGCCTGTATTGCTCACTGCTCAATAGCCACAGCCACATTTTAATTAAAATTAATTACAATTAAAATTTGTCCCTCACTTGCAGTAACCTCATTTTAGATGTTCAACAGCTGCGTGTCTAGTGTCTGCTGTATTAGACAGTATAGATATTGGAGGGCACTGCTGTAGAGTGAAGCCTACCCATAGCCAGGCATGCCTCCTGCCAGATTGGTATTCATGTTTTACGTCTGACCTTTACCTTGGTGATTTTAACTCAGTAACTGCTTTATTTCTATTTGTGAACAATTTTATCCATGTCTAAACTTTAGGATTAGTAATAGCATATTTAGCTCCTTCTCCATTTTTAGGGAAAATATATAATGCTTGAGATATAAAATTATTAACAGATGCTATAATCTAAAGATTTATTCCTTTAAAAAGTTGCATTAAATGCAGTATTCTTATTTCTTTTTATTTAATAATTAAGGAGGAGAAAGTGCAGGCCATGCCACTTCCTCTCGGGAGCCTAGTGGATGCTCAGTTCAGAGACCTGCAGAGGACCTCAACATCCGAGTGGAAAGGTTTGCTCTTCTTTTTGCAAATAGCGTTTTGTTTAAAAAGACAGTCGTTTTCAGTTATTTCATTAATTTGAATTAAAGCTAAAGTTATACAAATGAAGTTTTAGAATTCTGAGTTGAAATTTTTGATCATGTAATTTGTATCCATAAACATTACACTCTAAGTGTAAAGCTTACCTGTATGTCTGAAGTCACCAGTCAGCTTTTGGTCTGATCATTCTAAGAATCCCCTTTTTAATGGTATTTTGGTACATGGGTGTTTCCATCTGTCACTTCTGCTTTTATCTCTTTATGCCATAAGGATAATAAGCTCCAGATGGGCAAGAACTTCAGCTTATTTCATGACTATGTACTGAGCTTAAGTTCTGCATAAGTGGGTGTCTACTAAGTGGCATTTTTCATTAGTTGGTCTAATAATCAGATACAAATTTCTGGTTCTTGTAGTTTCTAGTATTTTTGGTGATACAGTAATTGTCAAATCATAGTCTTTTATGCTGTGATTCCTACATGAGTTAATAGTGGTTAAGCAGGAATATTTTAAACCCTGATTTAAACCCCTTTAGTGTTAGTTATATGGAAGTTTAAAAAAATTCCTTAGCATTTAAAAATTTTTTTAAAAAAACTTTCCTTAGAGAGACTTGATATTTTCTTGTTCATATAGATGGTTTGGGGAAACAGGGTTCAAAGTGATTGCTGATATTGTCTTTGAGTTTGCTTGTGACTCAGTAAAGATCAGCTTCTTTTCAGCAAAACCTAGATTCTGATTGTTCTTTGTAGAGGTAGGGGCAGTGCCCAGACCTTGAGGTGAAAAGCAGGCTGGACCTCACTGTGGTGAGGAAAGTGGTATGAGATTAGAAGAATAGCAGCAGAAAACTTAAGTTCCCAAGGGTTCATCCTGTTTTGCTTCTTTCTGATTTGCTAACCCCAGGCCCACTACTCTGTACTTTTATTTGCACCACCCCGGGCTGAAGTGAAAATAAAAATTCTGGAAAAGGGTTTGGAGACTTGGGGCGAAAACCTCAATTGCATCAGGTAGCTCTTTATTTTGAGGTGGGATCAGGCGCTATTTAGTTACACTGGAAAAAGTTTTTAATAGCCTCCATTCTTATGTAAGGGAATGTCAGCTAGTGTCTGCCTGTGTCATAGTACTAATTAATTCACAAGCTGAGATCCTGCATTTTATTCATCTGAGTTCATGCCAAATTAGGAATCTTGTTCCTTTTGTGGAATCTGATTGACTGACAATGACAATAGCTAATAACACCAGCGTATGTAATATTCCTATTCCAAATGTCCACTTAGCTCATTATTTATACCCTAAGAGTTGCCATCATTCTCACCATCCCCTGCCATAGACTGTGAAGCTCTTGTGCCCTCAACTAACTCATCCCCTGCCATCTTCTGCAGGATATTGAACTCTGAAACTACTAGTTTCCCTGTCTCACTTAACTGAAGTGCTTTTCCTCAGCCTGGTTAAGTTGGACCCATCAGTCCCTGTGGTGTAATCTGATATTTTAGAATTATATGAAGTTCTATAAAGCAAAATTCATGTATTTTTTTCTGACCTTGATGATATTTTAAAATCTATTTCATACAAATTAAAAATTCAGAGTTAAAATTTGGCAGGGGCTGTGAATGGTGGCTCACGCCTGTAATCCCAGCACTTTGGGAGGCTGAGGCAGGTGGTTTGCTTGAGCCCAGGAAATAGAGACCAGCCTGGACAACATGGCAAAACCCTGTCTCTACAAAAAAAATACAAAAATTAGTTGGATGAGGTGGTGCACACCTGTAGTCCCAGCTACTCAGGAGGCTGAGGTGGGAGGATCACCTGAGCCCAGGCGGTCAAGGCTGCAGTGAGCCATGATCACACCACTGTACTCCAGCCTGAGTGCCAGAGCAAGACTCTGTCTCAAAAAGTAAATAAATAAGACCAGGCATGGTGGATCACGCCTGTAATCCCAGCACTTTGAGAGGCTGAAGTGGGTGGATCATTTGAGGCTGGGAGTTGGAGATCAGCCTGGCCAACATGGTGAAACCCTGTCTCTACTAGAAAAATAAAAAAATTAGCTGGGCATGGTACGCATCTGTAGTCCCAGCTACTCAGGAGGTTGAGGCAGGAAAATTGCTTGAACCCGGGATGCGGAGGTTGCAGTGAGCCAAGGTCGTGCCACTACACTCCAGCCTGGGCAACAGAGTGCTACTCCATCTCAAAATAAATAAAATAAAATAAAAAAGCAGGATGGATTAGCAAATGTAAGATTCTTGCTTTCCTGTCAGGCTACAAACTAATTACTGTAGTTGACTTTAAGTCTTAGGCTTTTTTGTCATCTAGCTTCAAAGAAAACTAATTTTGTTAAGGGAAAGGGTGACTAAATCAAGTTGACATTAGTGAGAAATTCATCCTATCTTATACATAAGAACATAGTCCTTCAATCTTGAGCTGCATTTTGTCAAGTAAACATAATTAAAAAAAAAAACGGATTGGTGATTTGAAATTGTGAGATCTAAGTTTTTCTTTTTAATATTAACGGATATACAATGGTTATTTATTTATTTATTTATGAGGCAGAGTCTTGCTCTGTTGCCCAGGCCGGAATGCAGTGGCATGATCTTGGCTCACTGCAGCCTCTGACTCCCGGGTTCCAGCAATTCTCCTGCCTTAGCCTCCCAAGTAGCTGGGATTACAGGCATGCACCACCACACCTGGCTAATTTTTTAAATATTTTTAGTAGCGACAGGGTTTCGCCATGTTGGCTGGGCTGGTCTTGAACTCCTGACTTCAGGTCGTCTGCTCGCCTTGGCCTCCCAAAGTGCTGGGATTACAGGTGTGAGCCACAGCACCTGGCCTATGATGGTGTTTTGTTTGTTTGTTTTTGAGGTGAAGTCTGACTCTGTTGCCAGGCTGGAGTGCAGTGGCGTGATCTCGGCTCACTGCAACCTCCTCCTCCCAGTTCAAGTGGTCCTCGTACCTCAGCTTCCTGAGTATCTGGGATTACAGGTGTGCGCCACCATGACTGGCTAATTTTTGTATTTGTAGTAGAGACAGGGTTTTGCCATGTTGGCCAGGCTGGTCTCGAACTCCTGGCCTCAAGTAATTCACCCACCTTGGCTTCTTAAAGTGCTGAGATTACAGGCTTGAGCCACCACGTCTGGCCAGGATATATAATGTTTCATTAAAGCTAACAGATATGAAATAGGAATCTTTTAGCGAATCTTTAGCTAAAATGCATTATTTTGTTTATTTCATTATGGTTTTTTTTTTTGCCCCGAGATGGAGTTTTGCTCTTGTCACCCAAGCTGGAGTGCAGTGGCACAATCTCGCTCACTGCAACCTCCACCTCCCGGATTCAAGCGATTCTCCTGCCTCAGCCTCCCAAGTAGCTGGGATTACAGGTGCCCAGTACCATGCCCGGCTAATTTTTATATTTTTAGTAGAGGCGGGGTTTCACCATGTTGGCCAAGCTGGTCTTGAACTCTTGACCTCAGGTGATCCGTCCGCCTCGGCCTCCCAAAGTGCTGGAATTATGGGCATGAGCCACCGCCACCAGCCATGTCATTATGTTTAAAATGGGCAGAATTATCTGGCAAAGATAATATATAGTACCGTGAATTCCAGTCTTTTTATTTGAGTAAGTTTCAAACCTCAATGTTGAAAAAATAGTGTAATGACCACCTTTTAATTTTTTTTCTTTATTTTTTCTTCTGCTTCATTTGAAAGTTGCAGACATAATTTCACTTCATGCCTAGATACTTCAGCATGCATCTCCTAGGAAGACATTGGCTGAGGGTCTGTGGGCTTTGAGCAGGGACTCCATCCTAGGCCAGGATCTGGGGATCTGTGCCCACAGACCCATGTCCTGCCCCCTTCTGGCACCCAGGCAGGCATAGTGACCATTAAGAAGTAGATTTCAGCCCGGCACAGTGGCTCACGCCTGTAATCTCAGCACTTTGGGAGACCGAGGCGGGTGGATCAACTGAGGTCAGGAGTTCGAGACCAGCCTGAGCAACATGGTGAAACCCTGTCTCTACTAAAAATACGAAAATTACCCGGACATAGTGGTGGGTACCTGTAATCTCATCTACTCGGGAGGCCACTGAGGAGTCTGAGGTAGAAGAATCACTTGAACCCGGGAGGCAGAGGTTGCAGTGAGCCGAGATCATGCCACCGCACTCCAGCCTGGGCGACAAAGTGAGACCTTGTCTCAAAAAAAAATGAAAGAAATAAAATTAACAGTGCCTAAGAAGCTTTCCTAATGCTCCTTCCCAATTATGGATTCCCTCCATAAGATGACCACTATCCTGAATCTAACACTGTAGGTTAGTTGTCTGTTTGTGAACTTTGTGATGGAATCATGCAACATGTATTTTTGTGTTTGATCTCCTTTGTTCAGCTTTGTATTTTGAGGCTTATCCATGTTGCATGTCGCAGTAATTGGTGCACTCTCATTGCTGTATAGTATTCTATTTGACTCTACCTTGATTTATTAATCCATTCTACTGTTGGTGGATATTAGGATTGTTTTCAGTTTGGGGCTATTTGAATAGAACTGCTATGAGGAATATGCTTGTATATATCTTGGTGAACATGTGTACACATTTCTTTTGGGCATATATATGAAGAAGCGGGAATTTCTGGGTCATACATACTGATCAAACAGCTTTCCAAAGTGGTTAGGCCAATTTACAGTTCCCCTTAGCAGTTAAGACACGTCACAGATGCTTTTTTCTCTCTCATGTGTTACTATCCATTTCTCTATTCTTTTTGGTGCACAAATTGCCCCAAATTTGACTTGTTGGAATCCCCTTCATATTGAGTCTTCTGGCTTTTTGACAGTACTCACTCCCTTGATTGCTGGCACACGTTATTCAGTTTGGTATACACCAAACACTTTTAGAGAAAATATCATTTCCATTTAAAAAAATGAAATATAATTCACTACCATGAAATTGAAAGTGTACAATTCAGTGAGTTTTAGTATATTCACAAGGTTGTGCATCCACTACCACTGTCTAATTTCAGAATCATTATTTAATTTTTTAAATTTTTTTATTTTTTTGAGATGGAGACTTGCTTTTTTTCCCAGGCTGGAGTGCGGTGGCACCATCTCGGCTCACTGTAACCTCCGCCCCCCAGGTTCAAGCGATTCTCCTGGCACAGCCTCCTGAGTAGCTGAGATTACAGGCGCACGCCACCACTCCTGTCTAATTTTTGTATTTTTAGTGGAGACAGGGTTTCACCATGTTGGTCAAGGCTGGTCTCAAACTCCTGACCTCATGATCTGCCCACCTCGGCCTCCCAAAGTGCTGGGATTACAGGCATGAGCCACTGTGCCTGGCCTATTTTATTAGTTTTTGAGATGGGGTTTCATTACGTTTCATTACACTACCATGCTCAGCTGATTTTATATTATTATTATTTTTTTTTTCCTGAGGCAGAGTCTCACTCTCTCGCCCAGGCTGGAGTACGGTGACATGATCTCGACTCACTGTAACCTCCGCCTCCGAGGTTCAAGTGATTCTCCTGTCTCAGCCTCCCGAGTAGCTGGGTTTACAGGCGCTCACCACCACGCCCGGCTGTTTTTCTATTTTTAGTAGAGACAGGGTTTCGCCATGTTGGCCAGGCTAGTCTCCAACTCCTCACCTCAATTGATCCGCCTGCCTCGGCCTCCCAAAGTGCTGGGATTACAGGTTTGAGCCACTGTGCCCAGCCTAATTTTTTATTTTTTGTAAAGATGGGGTCTCAAGTTGTTGCCCAGACTGGTTTCGAACTCCAGGGCTTAGGCTATCCTCCTGCCTCAGCCTCCTGCAGTGCTGAGATTACACATGTGAGCCACCACACCCAGCCTCCATTTGTTTGTTTATTTCAGACAGGGTCTCCCTTCGTCACCCAGGCTGGAATGCAGTAGCGTGAACGTGACTTGCTGCAGCCTCGACTTCCCGGCTCACGCAATTCTGTTACCTCAGCCCCTAAAGTAGCTGGAACTACAGGCACACGCCACCACGCCTGGCTAATTTTTGTATTTTCTGTAGAGACAGAGTTTTGCCATGTTGCTCAGGCTGGTCTTTAGCTCAAGAGATCCACCGACCTCAGCCCTCCCAAAGTGTTGGGATTACAGGCATGAGCCACTGTGCTTCCATTCATTTTTAATTGATGAACTTCTTACAGTTGAGAATCAAGTTGGTGTTAGTAATTTGGTATTAATAATTTGCTGGCCTTAAATTTTTATTTTTACAGGTTTTTTTTTACCATAGTGCTCTTCAGTTGTATATAAGGAGTAGAGCATTTAAAAGTCACTGATTTATGTATTTGTTTGAAAATGTATTTGTAGATTTTAAAGTCAATATCAGGTAAATCAGAAAAAAAGGGAAACTAATCATAAGTGGGAAGTGAGGCATTTAGAGTGAAGCTAGGCTTCCGATGGGCTCTCGTTGACTCCAGGGTTTCTGTAGGGGCCTGAAGCCAGGCAGATAAATAGTTGCTTGCTTTTTGTTTGTTTATTTCTCAAATTGTTTTAGCTAAATCCATCTCCTAAATGTGTTTTATATTAATACGATTTGTCTCAATTAGTGTTTTTTTTTTTTTTTTAAATACAGACTAACAAAAAAACTTGAAGAAAGGAGAGAAGAGAAAAGAAAAGAGGAAGAACAGGTAAAGTTCATGCAGTTAGCATTGTTTTGTCCTCTCATTAACTGAGGTTGTGATTGATTAGTGTATTCTGTGTGGCAGGCCTAGGGTGACTTCCTAGTTTTAGTTCAGTGTTGCAGCACTATGAAGATAATTCCTGTTTTCTCTAGTAGAGTCATAGTATATACATTTTTTGTGTTCTTTTTGTAAATTGCTATGAATAAATTAGACCATGCTTTTTCCCTCTGCAATGATTTTTTTTTACACTAAGAATAAAGGGACTTGAGCTAAAATTGTTTGGCTTGAGGCAGAACAGAGTTTTAGTTCATTTTTGTGAAAAAATGTGTAGACATTTTGCTGAATTTTTCCTCTCCTGTTAAGCATTCTAGCATATGGTTTGTTTTTCTCACCATGTATACCTAACTGTGTAGCATTTCTTTGGAGTTCTAATATAGGAAGGTTACCATTTCATTCAAGCCAAATACATGACTGCCATGTTGTCCCTGAAGGGTAATATATTTACCCTCATGACTAAAGACCTGTAATTATGCTTGCCTTCAAATTACACTGACTACATTATTAACAGACCACTGGCAATGATTTATAGATTGATAGACATTTGACCATTAACTGTGCCATTAATAAACTCGTCTAGACTTACACTTTATGAAGTTTTATTCTTTTAACTGCAGTTTTCCTTGCATTCAAAATAATATCTGGGGCAGATTATCAAGTTTTTGGATCATAAAACTTTTTCTTTAATTCAGAGAGAAATAAAGAAGGAAATTGAGAGGAGAAAAACTGGAAAAGAAATGTTGGATTATAAAAGAAAACAAGAAGAAGAATTAACAAAAAGAATGCTGGAGGAAAGAAACAGAGAAAAGGCAGAAGACAGGGCAGCTCGAGAACGTATAAAACAGCAGATTGCGTTGGTAAGTCTTAAGTTTCCAGACATTCGTGAAATTGTTTTTCTGTGCACAGTAGCTTTAGATTACTACCAGACTGTGCACACAAAAATAGTAGATTTTAGTGACTCATAGACTACGAATCCTGAGCTTCCTTTTATTAGAAATCGTAAATGAATTAAAATAGTTAAGATTAAAATTGAGTTGATTTTTTCAAAATGATTTTTATTCATATTTTGTTAATTTATGACTTTTATCAGCATTCAAAAAGCAGCTTTTAAAGATTCCCTAGAAAATAAGCTAAGTACCTAGTAGTTCTTCTCTAGTCACAGGCACACTTTTTTGCAACATTCAAAGGATTTAGACAAATCATAAAGCTTAGTTTGTGACAATTGCTTTTAGAATTCATCAGCTGCAATACATGTTAAAACCATCCCACCAGGTATGGCTCACGCCTGTAATCCCAGCACTTTGGGAGGCTGAGGAGGGTGGATCACCTCAGGTCGGGAGTTCAAGACTTGCCTGGCCGACATGGTAAAACCCCATCTCTACTAAAAATACAAAAATTAGTTGGGTGTGGTGGTGGGGGCCTGTAATTCTGCTACTTGGGAGGCTGAGGCAGGAGAATCCATTGAACCCAGGAGGTGGAAGTTGCAGTAGGTTGACATCGTGCCATTGCACTCCAGCCTGGGCGACAAAAAACGAAACTCCATCTCAAAAAGAAAGAAAGAAAGAAAAAAAACCATCCCTACCTTAATATTTTTTGTTCATTTGGTCAGTTAACAAGTATTTGTTTAGCATTTATTATTTATTTATTTTTGAGATGGAGTTTTAGTCTTGTTGCTCAGGCTAGAGTGCAATGGTGCAGTCTCAGCTCACTGCAATTTCCGCCTCCCGAGTTCAAGCAATTCTCCTGTCTCAGGCTCCCAAGTAGCTGAGGTTACAGGTGCATGCCAACATGCCTGGCTAATTTTTGTATTTTTAGTAGAGACGGGGTTTCATCACATTGTTCAGGCTGGTCTTGAACTCCTGACCTCAGGTGATCCACCCACCTCGGCCTCCCAAAGTGCTGGGATTACAGGCATGAGCCACCACGCCCAGTCTTGTTGAGCATTTATTATGCGCCATACCTTGTTCCAGGCTTTGGAGATAAATAGTGAGCAAATTCATTTCCTTGTTTCCTTAATAATAATTCTGGCCTCTGACAGTTGATAAAACTAAAAAATAACAGTTCCAGAATGTTAAAGTTCACATATGGTGTTAGAGAATTTCAGGCAGCAAGGCACAGTGGCTCACAACTGTAATCCCAGAATTTTGGGAGGCTGAGGTGGGAGGATTGCTTGAAGCCAGGAGTACAAGATCAGCCTGGGCAACAAAGTGAGACCCCACCTCTACAAGAAAAGAAAAAAAAATTAGCTGGGCATGGTGGCGTGCAGCTGTAGTCCCAGCTACTCTGGAAGCTGAGGTGGGAGGATTGCTTGAGCCCAGGTGTTCAGAGGCTGCAGTGAGCTATGATTGTGCCACTGCACTCCAGCCTTGATGACAGCAAGACCCTGTCTCTTAATAAAAAAAAATTCCCTGAATATTTGTTTGGAATTGTGTGAATTGACCATTCTGGCAGTAAAGGTAATTGGTATTTAATGATGTTTTAAAGGACCGTGCAGAGAGAGCTGCTCGTTTTGCAAAGACAAAGGAAGAAGTAGAGGCTGCCAAAGCTGCTGCCTTGCTAGCCAAACAGGCAGAAATGGAAGTCAAGAGGGAATCTTATGCAAGAGAAAGAAGGTACTATATTTCATGCCGAAACATCTCTGTACACATAGGGGCTGAGGAGAATGATCATAGGCTGGTTTTTAACACTGATGTATACTGTGGTTATAAGCAGTCCATTCTAGAGGGACATATTGATTGACAGCTCCCAATAATATCTCTCATTTCGTGTGAGGGTACACTAAAAAAGTACTACATAAATAACTTGAAAAGAGGGCCCAATAAATACCTCATTTTCCAAAGACAGAAATGATTTGTAACCAAATGAATATAATGTTTATCTCATGCGTATTAGGATTCTTTAGTTGTCAGAATCCCCTATCCGATAAGATTAAGCAAAAGAAATACATTGGCTCTGCAGTTCAGAAATCCAAGGGTGAATTTGGTTAGGCATAGCTGTGTCCAGCAATCTAAAGAATACCATTAAAATTTCTCTCTCTTTTTAATTCTTGGTTTCTTCTGTTTTAGCTTCATTCTTAGAGAAACTCTCCAAATGGTGTCAGGAGAGCCCATCACCTCCTGGCACTTTCAGGACCTTGAATTCACGATCCCAGACAGAAGAGATTAACCTTTTCTCTCTCATGCCTGTATCAGTCACTGAGAATTCCGACTGCCCCTGTTTGGATCATGTGGCCACCTTCAGACCAGTCAGTGTCCACATGTGTGGGCCCTCTGGTTGGAGGAGGTGACATGCCCAACCTTGTGGTGAAGGAGGTGGGGGAAATGTTATTGATAATTATACCAGAATGAATGACACATAGCAGGGTAAGAAGGCAGTTCCCAAAACAAGAATATGTTGAAAAGACAAAAAAAGTTTAGATTTCTAGTACACCTTGCTAGTTGGATTATGGTTAATACTTATTGTCTTCTCTGTGCCTTTTCATATTTCCATATTGGACAGTTAACAAGTAGTATTTTGTAATCAGAAAAATTTTTAAAAATAATTTTCCAAAAATAATGAAGTAATAAATTTAACAAAAGTGTAAGATTTGTGTGCTAAAAATGACAAAACATTGTTGAAAGATTTAAATATTTAGATACATGGAAAGTATCCTATGTTCATGGATAAGAACAATATTGTTAAGATGATAATCCTCCCCAAACTGATCTATAGATTCAACATTCCTATCAAAATTCCAGCTGGCTTTTTTCCATAAATTATAAACCTAAAATTCATATGGAAATGCAAGAAACACAATAGTTAAAACAATCTGGAAAATGAAGATGGATGACTCATACTTCCCGATTTTCAAACTAACTACAAAGCTATACAGTGATGTAATGGTATAAGATGAACATACAGATCAGTGTAATAGAATGGAGTCTCTAGAAATAAACCCTTACATTTATGAACTGTTTATTTTTGAAAAGGGTACCAAGACTATTCAGTGGGAAGGAAGAATCTTTTCAACAAAAGGTGCTTGGACAACTGAATATCTACATGCAAAATAATGAATTTGGACCTTTACCTCACACCATGTACAAAATTAACTTAATGGATCATCTACCAAAAAGTAAAACTGTATAAAATATATATTCTTAGAGGAAAAAAGAGGAATATATTTTTGTGATCTAGGAGTAGCCAATGGATTGTTAGACATGGCACTAAAAGCACAGGAACAAAATTTAAAAATAGGTAAATCACACTTCCAAAATTTAAAACTTTTGTGCTTTGAAGGATATCATCAAGAAAGTGCAAAGAAGCTGGGCGTGATAGCTCACACCTATAATCCCAGCACTTTGGAAGACTGAGGCAGGCAGATCACTTATGGCCAGGAGTTCAAAACCAGCCTCGCCAACATGGCAAAAACCGTCCCTACTAAAAATACAAAAATTAACTAGGCATGGTGGTGCACACCTGTAATCCCAGCTACTCAGGAGGCTGAAGCATGAGAATCGCTTGAACCAGGGAGGCGGAGGTTGTAGTGAACCGAGATTGTGCCACTGCACCCCAGCCTGGGCAACAGAGTGGAACTCTGTCTCAAAAAAAAAAAAAAAAATGCAAAGAACAACCCATAGAATTGGAGAAAATATTTGCAAATCATATATTTGTTGAGAGACTTGTGTCTAGAATATAAAAAGAACCTGTGACTCAATTATAAAGACACCCAGTTCAAATATGTGGAAAGGATTTGAATAGACATTTCTCCAAAGAAGATAAACAAATGGCCAGTAAGCACATGAAAAGATGTTCAACATCATTAGTCATTAGGGAAATCAAGTCAAAACCACAATGAGATACTATTTCACACCCACCAAATATGCCTAAATGTAAAGAGAAGGTAATAAGTGTTTGTGGGGATGTGGAGAATTTGGAACCTTTCTTTGTTACTGGTGGGATTGTAAAATGATGTAGCCACCTTGGAAAACAGTTTGCCAGTAACGCAAAATGTTAAACACAGTGTTATCATAAGACCCAGCAGTTCTACAGCAGCAGTTTATACAGCAGTTTATATCCAAGAGAATTGAAAACATCCACACAAAAACCTGTACATGAGTATTCATAGCAGCATTAGTCAAAATAGCTAAAATGTAATAACCCAAATGTCCAGCAACTGAAGAATGTGTAAACTGTATCTCATGCAACAATGTTTTTGAGCAATAGGAGTAAGAACTGATACTTTCAACAACATGGGTGAACCTTGAAAATATAATTTCCATGAAAAAAGCAAGTTACAAAGGTCACATACTGTATGATTCTATTATATGACATGCCCAAAATAGACAATCCATAGAGATAGTAGATTAGTGGTTGCCAGGGTCTGGAGGAGGGAGGGATGGGGAGTGACTGCTGATGGGGTTGGAGTTCCTTTTTGGCATGATGAAAATGTTCTGGAATTAGATAGTGTTGATAGTTGCACAATTCTGAATATATTTAAAAATCACTGAGTTGTACACTTTAAAAGACTTAATTTTTGTTTGTTTGTTTGAGAGAGTCTTGCTCTATTGCCCAGGCTGGAGTGCAGTGGCATGATCCCAGCTTACTGCAACCTACACCTCCCGGGTTCAAGCATTTCTCCCTGCCTCAGCTTCCTGAGTAGCTGGGATTACAGGCATACACCACCATGCCCAGCTAATTTTTGTATTTTTTAGTAGAGACAGGGTTTCGCTATGTTGGCCCAGCTGGTCTTGAACTCCTGACCTCAGGTGATCCGCCCGCCTCGGCCTCCCAAAGTGCTGGGATTACAGGCATGAGCCACCACACCCAGCCTAAAAGAGTTAATTTTTTTATATGAATCTCAGTAAAGCAGTTATTAACAAACAAAAAGATCTGATATGGTGGAAAAAACTATTGTCATTGCACATTTCTACTTCCATTTTCTCTAACTTAATGATATTGTTAGAGAATATATAGAAGTGAAGATTGTAACTTTAGTTTTCTTTTTTCATAGCACTATTGCAAGAATTCAATTCCGTCTTCCTGATGGTTCTTCCTTTACAAATCAGTTCCCTTCTGATGCTCCTCTAGAAGAGGCAAGGCAGTTTGCTGCACAGGTAAATTTATGTCTTGAGTTGTAGTAAAAATAGATGTGTAGCTTACTAAATTATAGGAAGGGAAAATTTCAAAGCAGAAGTTGAATGTGAGTGAATTGTGACCTCTCCAGGAGGGAGGCACAAGACACCTCTGAGATATTGTGGAAATTCTGTCGGGTGTCAGTGCATATGGGAGTAACATATCTGCTTTGTGTGCAGAAGTAGGAATTTGCTGATATTGTATAATAGGTCCTGGGAACTTTTCTTTTTTAAAATTTTTTGAGACAGGATCTCACTGTGTCGCCTAGGCTGGAGTGCAGTGCTGCGATCACTGCTCCCTGTAGCCTCGACCTCCTGGGCTCAAGCGACCCTCCCCCTTCGGCCTCCTAAGTAGCTGGAACTTACAGGCATGTACTGCCATGCCCAGCTAATTTTTGTACTTTTTGTAGAGATAGGGTTTCACCATGTAGCCAGGCTGGTCTTGAACTCCTGGGCTCAAGCATTCCTCCCACCTCAAACTCACAGTGTGTTGGGATTACAGGCGTGAGCCGCCCAGCCCAGCCACTGGGAACTTCTTCACTGATCAGTAGACTCATTGAAGGAGTGAAAAGCAAGTGATTTCCTGAAGGTCTGATGTGAGGGAATTGTCCCACTCTCCTGAAATGGAAGCAGTTTTTCTCAGTCCTCTCTCCATTTCCTACAGATTGCTTAGGGGCTGGTCATTTTCCTACGATCTACCTGTTGGCTAAGGAAAAAGAGGCAGTAAACTTTGACAATAGTATCTGCTTCAGGAATTTACTTCCAAAAGGTGGCCTTACTCAGAATCTGAATGGAATATATATCTTTTTTTTTTTTTTTTAATTAATTTTTGCATACAAAAACAATAAACATTTTCTAAAAATACATACAAACAAAAAGATGCGTATCAAACATATTAGGAAGGTTGCACATGGGAAGTCGGGGAATAGAAATGGGGGGTGGGAGTTAAAATAAATGAGAGAGGGACTTTATATGGATCAGTGATAATAACTCAATCCTCTACTTGACAAAGAAGAGGGAGAAGGAAGAGGAAGAAACAGAAAGTGGGATAAAGGATCAGAAAGGGAAGAAAATAGAAAAAATTAGAGTATGACTCCAGGGTAGACCTGTTTTGTTGTCACTGAGTTGGTTGGTTGGTTTGTCTGTTGTATTCTTCATGTTTCGCCAAGTTGGCCAGACTGGTCTCGAACTCCTAGCCCGAAGTGATCAACCCGCCTCGCCCCCCAGAGTGCCGGGACCACAGGCGTGAGACACCACGTCCAGCCCCCACATTGCTTCTGGCCTCCGTGGTAGACCTCCCAGACGGAGCGGCCAGGCAGAGGAGCTCCTCACTTCTACCCAGACACAGGGCGGCTGGGCAGAGGAGCTCCTCACTTCCCAGACGGAGCGGCCAGGCAGAGACGCTCCTCACTTCTTCCCAGACGATAGGTGGCCGGGCAGAGGCGCTCCTCACTTCCCAGACGATGGGTGGGCGGGCAGAGGCGCTCCTCACTTCCCAGACGATGGGTGGCCGGGCAGAGGCGCTCCTCACCTCCCAGACGATGGGTGGCCGGGCAGAGGCACTCCTCACTTCCCAGATGGGGCAGCCGGGCAGAGGCGCTCCTCACTTCTTCCCGGATGGGGCGCCCGGGCAGAGGCGCTCCTCATTTCTTCCCGGATGGGGCGGCCGGGCAGAGGCGCTCCTCACTTCCCAGACGGGGCAGCCGGGCAGAGGCGCTCCTCACTTCTTCCCGGACGGGGCGGCCGGGCAGAGGCGCTCCTCACTTCTTCCCGGACGGGGCGGCCGGGCAGAGGCGCTCCTCACTTCTTCCCGGACGGGGCGGCCGGGCAGAGGCGCTCCTCACTTCTTCCCGGACGGGGCGGCCGGGCAGAGGCGCTCCTCACTTCTTCCCGGACGGGGCGGCCGGGCAGAGGCGCTCCTCACTTCCCAGACGATGGGTGGCCGGGCAGAGGCGCTCCTCACCTCCCAGACGATGGGTGGCCGGGCAGAGGCGCTCCTCACTTCACAGACGGTGGGTGGCCGGGCAGAGGCGCTCCTCACCTCCCAGATGGGGCGGCCGGGCAGAGGCGCTCCTCACTTCTTCCCGGATGGGGCGGCCGGGCAGAGGCGCTCCTCACTTCTTCCCGGACAGGGCGGCCGGGCAGAGGCGCTCCTCACTTCCCAGACAGGGCAGCCGGGCAGAGGCGCTTCTCACTTCTTCCCGGACGGGGCGGCCGGGCAGAGGCGCTCCTCACTTCTTCCCGGACGGGGCGCCCGGGCAGAGGCGCTCCTCATTTCTTCCCGGACGGGGCGGCCGGGCAGAGGCGCTCCTCACTTCCCAGACGGGGCAGCCAGGCAGAGGCGCTCCTCACTTCTTCCCGGACGGGGCGGCCGGGCAGAGGCGCTCCTCACTTCTTCCCGGACGGGGCGCCCGGGCAGAGGCGCTCCTCATTTCTTCCCGGACGGGGCGGCCGGGCAGAGGCGCTCCTCACTTCCCAGACGGGGCAGCCAGGCAGAGGCGCTCCTCACTTCTTCCCGGACGGGGCGGCCGGGCAGAGGCGCTCCTCACTTCTTCCCGGACAGGGTGGCCAGGCAGAGGCACTCCTCACTTCTTCCCGGACGGGGCGGCCGGGCAGAGGCGCTCTTCACTTCCTCCGGGACGGGGCGGCCGGGCAGAGGCACTCCTCACCTCCCAGACGATGGGTGGCTGGGCAGAGGCGCTCCTCACTTCCCAGACAGGGCGGCCGGGCAGAGGCGCTCATTTCCCAGACGGGGTGGCCGGGCAGAGGCGCTCCTCACTTCCCAGACGATGGGTGGCCGGGCAGAGGCGCTCCTCACTTCCCAGACGATGGGTGGCCGGGCAGAGGCGCTCCTCACTTCCCAGACGGGGCGACCGGGCAGAGGCGCTCCTCACTTCCCAGCCGGTGGGTGGCCGGGCAGAGGCGCTCCTCACTTCCCAGACGGTGGGTGGCCGGGCAGAGGCGCTCCTCACTTCCCAGACGGTGGGTGGCCGGGCAGAGGCGCTCCTCACTTCCCAGACGGTGGGTGGCCGGGCAGAGGCGCTCCTCACTTCCCAGACGGTGGGTGGCCGGGCAGAGGCGCTCCTCACTTCTTCCCGGACGGGGCGCCCGGGCAGAGGCGCTCCTCATTTCTTCCCGGATGGGGCGGCCGGGCAGAGGCGCTCCTCACTTCCCAGACGGGGCGGCCGGGCAGAGGCGCTCCTCACTTCTTCCCGGACGGGGTGGCCGGGCAGAGGCGCTCCTCACTTCTTCCCGGACGGGGCGGCCGGGCAGAGGCGCTCCTCATTTCTTCCCGGATGGGGCGGCCGGGCAGAGGCGCTCCTCACTTCCCAGACGGGGCGGCCGGGCAGAGGCGCTCCTCACTTCTTCCCGGACGGGGCGGCCGGGCAGAGGCGCTCCTCACTTCTTCCTGGATGGGGCGGCCGGGCAGAGGCGCTCCTCACCTCCCAGACGATGGGAGGCCGGGCAGAGGCGCTCCTCACTTCCCAGACGATGGGTGGCCGGGCAGAGGCGCTCCTCACTTCCCAGACGATGGGTGGCCGGGCAGAGGCGCTCCTCACTTCCCAGACGGGGCGACCGGGCAGAGGCGCTCCTCACTTCCCAGCCGGTGGGTGGCCGGGCAGAGGCGCTCCTCACTTCCCAGACGGTGGGTGGCCGGGCAGAGGCGCTCCTCACTTCCCAGACGGTGGGTGGCCGGGCAGAGGCGCTCCTCACTTCCCAGACGGTGGGTGGCCGGGCAGAGGCGCTCCTCACTTCTTCCCGGACGGGGCGCCCGGGCAGAGGCGCTCCTCATTTCTTCCCGGATGGGGCGGCCGGGCAGAGGCGCTCCTCACTTCCCAGACGGGGCGGCCGGGCAGAGGCGCTCCTCACTTCTTCCCGGACGGGGTGGCCGGGCAGAGGCGCTCCTCACTTCTTCCCGGACGGGGCGGCCGGGCAGAGGCGCTCCTCATTTCTTCCCGGATGGGGCGGCCGGGCAGAGGCGCTCCTCACTTCCCAGACGGGGCGGCCGGGCAGAGGCGCTCCTCACTTCTTCCCGGACGGGGCGGCCGGGCAGAGGCGCTCCTCACTTCTTCCTGGATGGGGCGGCCGGGCAGAGGCGCTCCTCACCTCCCAGACGATGGGAGGCCGGGCAGAGGCGCTCCTCACTTCCCAGACGATGGGTGGCCGGGCAGAGGCGCTCCTCACCTCCCAGACGGGGCGGCCGGGCAGAGGCGCTCCTCACTTCCCAGACGGTGGGTGGCCGGGCAGAGGCGCTCCTCACTTCCCAGACGGTGGGTGGCCGGGCAGAGGCGCTCCTCACTTCCCAGACGGTGGGTGGCCGGGCAGAGGCGCTCCTCACTTCCCAGACGGTGGGTGGCCGGGCAGAGGCGCTCCCCACCTCCCAGATGGGGCGGCGGCCGGGCAGGGGCTGCAATCCCAGCACCCTGGTAGGCCAAGGCAGGTGGCTGGGGGGCGGAGGCTGCCGCGAGGCCAGACCACGCCACCGCACTCCAGCCTGGGCAACACCGAGCACTGGGTGAGCGAGACTCCGTCTGTAGTTCCAGTAGCTCGGGAGGCTGAGGCGGGCAGAGCACTCGGCGTGAGGAGCTGGCGACCAGCGTGGCCAAGATGGCGAACGCGTGCCTGCAGTGAAAGGAGAAAAGGCAGGTAGCGGTGGCGCGCGCCGCCAGACCCAGGCAGTCCGCGGCGCGGGCAGCAGCAAGCCGAGTAGATTGCAGCCTGGGCCCGAGAGGGAAAAGGAAAGAAAGGAAAGAAAGGAAAGAAAGGAAAGAAAGAAAGGAGAGAGAGAAAGAGAGAGAGAGAGAAAGAAAGAAAGAGAAAGAAAGAAAGAAAGAGAGAGAAAGAAAGGAAAGAAAAGAAAGAAAAGAAAGAAAGAAAGAAAAGAAGGGAGGGAGGGAGGGAGGGAAGGAAGGATATATCTTAAGAGATGAGTAGTTTTCAATTTATTTTTATTCCCTGATTGATTGCTTATTCAAAATGGATTCTGAGTATCAGATGTCCTTTGGGTTCTAGGCTGATTATATGTATCAGTATTTTTTTCATATATATAACTTCAAGGTTAAAATTAGGGAATTGGGTTCAGATATTTCTGCCAGACCTTTTCTCCACATTTGATCTTCTTGCACTCGTGAACTAGGCTGGACAATGTAAACATTTATTTTAAAAACTGTTTCCCCCTAAGCTTTATAGTAGAAACAGTCCCAAATAGGTGCTTTCATTCTTTTGTCTTGGAGCCTCCCACAATGTGTCCCGTCCTGAGTTTCACTGCTTTTGCCACAGGTAAATGGAGAAGGGACTACATCTTTGATTGCATGTGTCCTATTAAAACTCCACCTCAGGCCAGGCATGGTGGCTCACGCCTGCAATCCCAGCACTTTGGGAGGCCGAGGTGGGTGGATCACGAGGTCAGGAGTTTGAGACCAGGCTGACCAACATGGTGACCCCATCTATTCTAAAAATACAAAAATTAGCCAGGCATGGTGGTGAGCGCCTGTAATCCTAGCTACTCGGGAGGCTGAGGCAGGAGACTCGCTTGAACCCAGGAGGCGGAGGTTGCAGTGAGCTGAGATTGTGCCACTGTACTCCAGTCTGTGCAACAGAGCAAGACTCCATCTCAAAAAAAAAAACAAAAAACAGGCTGGGCACAGTGGCTCACGCCTGTAATCCCAGCACTTTTGGAGGCTGAGGCAGGCGGATCACGAGGTCAGGAGATCAAGACCATCCTGGCTAACACGGTGAAACCCCGTCTCTACTAAAAATACAAAAAATTGGCCAGGTGTGGTGGCGGGTGCCTGTAGTCCCAGCTACTCGAGAGGCTGAGGCAGGAGAATGGCGGGAACCTGGGAGGTGGAGCTTGCAGTGAGCTGAGATTGCGCCACTGCACTCCAACCTGGGTGACAGAGCGAGACTCCGTCTCAAAAAAAAAAAAAAAAAAACCAAAAACTCCACCTCAGTACAGTTATCAAGTTTTGTATTTTGTATATCTTTAGAACAGTAAGGGGTATGTGTGATCTATGGTAAAAAAAAAAAAAAAAATACAAAAAACAAGTTAGTCTCCTTTGGAATCTTCTAGGGAAAGATACACAGATATCTAAGATTTTACAAGTGAGTTTTGTATATAGAGGACTTAAAATTTTGAGGGTGACTTATGGTGCTGTCCATTGTACATTCTTGGATCTGGGATTGTGTGTATCATGTAGGTTGATTATGGACCATTTGTGCCTTGAGACAAGGAGGAGGCTACACTTCCTGAAGGTATATATGGGGGAAATACTAGTCTAGTCCAAATTCTTAATAGGGATTACCTGTAATCCAAATGTGTGTTCATGAGACGTTAAGTTTGCTAAAGGATAGTGAAAACCTAATGATGAACTGCAACAATACTTAAAGGAGATACACAATTGTCCATTTGTACTGAATTTATTTGTGTGTTTTTAGGAACTATATTTTGCTATTTTGTGGTCATCTTTGAGTTATAGAAGCTTTTAAAAACTATTTGGATTTGATAGCTTTTCAGCTGCTTAGGGGCTGGAAGCACAATTTTATACCTTTTTTTGAGTTTACATGTAATGAACTTTTAAAATTAAGTCAATTTTAATTAAAGCAGTCATTTTGGATTCATCTGAGTAATATCTTACTTTTAAATAAAGGCACCCTTTAAGTTTTTAAAACTTATTTTACAGACTGTTGGCAACACTTATGGTAATTTTTCGTTAGCAACCATGTTTCCCAGGAGGGAATTTACCAAAGAAGATTATAAAAAGAAGTTACTGGATTTGGAACTTGCCCCAAGCGCTTCGGTGGTACTGTTGCCAGTATGTATATACAGATGCATTTTTTTCTCTTCTTACTGTTTTCTGTTTATCATACTCTTCATTTCTTATAATTAGGGGAAAGGAAGTGCAGAGGTATACTGTGGATAATTAAAATTCAAGTGATCCAATAATTAGATGAATTTATAATTCCATTATTCTTTGCTTTATTTGTATTGCTGATATTACTTGAGACATGAAATAGTTTAATTTTCAACTTTTTTCTTCACATATTTTTGTGTACAAAAAAATGACCAATAGAAGACAATAAGAAATGCAGATTATCTGCCTAATCCACACACTTAGTGTCTTTTATTTATATATGCTTTACTGTTTGCCAAGTTTTGAAAAAAATTATTTTAACATAAAAGTAACATGAATATTCAAACAGATTATCCCATTTGATCTGCACAACAATATTTTAATCTCTGGTGAAGAAAAGAAGCTCAGACAGCTTAAACGCCTGCTGCCAAGGTCCTACCTTAAGTGCCATAACTGGGATGAGAGCCTGGGTTTTCTATGTCCTGGTTAACATAGTTTTCTTTGCTCTATACTAGACGTGCCCTCCACCCCAAAACAGTTAGCTCTCCAGTAATCAGGATTTCATTGTCTGAACCTTTTTTTTAAAATCAGCAAGAAAGACTTTTCTTATAAAAGTTTAATATTCTTGGCCGGGCACGGTGGCTCACGCCTGTAATCCCAGCACTTTGGGAGGCCGAGGCGGGCGGATCATGAGGTCAGGAGATCGAGACCATCCTGGCTAACACAGTGAAACCCCGTCTCTACTAAAAATACAAAAAATTAGCCGGGCGTGGTGGCGGGCGCCTGTAGTCCCAGCTACTCGGGAGGCTGAGGCAGGAGAATGGCGTGAACCCTGGGGGGCGGAGCCTGCAGTGAGCCGAGATCGCGCCACTGCACTCCAGCCTGGGCGACAGCGAGACTCTGTCTCAAAAAAAGAAAAAAAAGAAAAAAAAAAAAAAAGTTTAATATTCTTAAAGAGACCTACCTTCTAGTTTGTATGTTACAATTTCTCTTAAACAGAGCTCCAAATATTATAACATACAATTACAATTGTATATATAATATACAATATTATACAATTGTAATATTGTATATTATAATTTATCTTTAAAAACTTCTGGGAGTCTTCAGAAGTTTATATATACGTTAAAAACAGCAAAAGATATCATTTTACCCTCTTGAAGTAAACTAAAATTGGTAGGACCTCCTTTTCCAGATAAAAGTTTCATCTGGAACCTTGGGCGTGATGTGATTGTGCTAATGTAGTCTTTATCTAGGTTTGTTTGTTAATTTCTAGGCAGGAAGACCAACTGCATCCATTGTACACTCTTCCAGCAGAGACATTTGGACCTTGTTGGGAACAGTACTTTATCCATTCCTTGCCATCTGGAGATTAATTAGCAATTTCTTGTTTAGTAGTCCGCCTCCCACACAGACTTCAGTGAGAGTAACATCGTCAGAACCCCCAAACTCTGCATCATCTAGCAAATCAGAAAAAAGGTATCTGTGTGTGTTTTCCCCATTTGTAAAATATGTAAGTCATGCCCAATATCTTTTTTAAAGTAAAAAGTTGAGTACTTTGCCTTTCTGTGTATGTCCTCTCCAGTTCCCACAGTGGAGGAGAAAAACTCTGATGCTCTGAAACTTTATTGTATCATCTCTACTGCAAAGCTGACTACCTGTGTTTTCTCAGCCAATTTTATAAAACCAATTTTTTGGAAAGCAGCTTCACCTCTACTGGTTTATGGTTTCATTCATTGAAGTTTCTTTACCCCATAACTATCAAGGCAGATTTTTTTTTCTAATAACCTCTTTCTAGTAACCATGTTTTGCTTGACAAGATATTTCATTGCATTAATCGTTCAGGGTCATCTTGCATAATTACTGTAGATGAACTACTCTGCTTTAATCATTTTAACCCTGTTGGTTCTTTTATCTACTGGCTGATAGCCTTGTCTGGATCATTCAGAGAAGGACCAAATTGTGGAAACAGGTTATTCCTTTGAAAATTCTCCCTCAGAGAATTATTTTGGACTAATCCCTTAACCAAGAGGCCAGGGCCTGATGCAGTGGCTCACGCCTGTAATTCCAGCACTTTGGAAGGCTGAGGCGAGAGAATTACTTGAGCTCAGGCATTCAAGACTAGCCGGGGCAGTATAGTGAGACCTTGTCTGTACAAAAACAATTTAAAAATTTGCCAGGCACATGTCTGTGGTCCCAGGTACTTGGGAGGCTGAGATGGGAAGATCACTTGAGCCGGGGAGATTGAGGCTGCAGTGAGCCAAGATTGTGCCATTGCACTCCAGCCTGGGTGGCAGAGTGAGCGTGAAATCCTGTCTCAAAACAAAAGAAAACAACTTTTATAGCAGATAGCATGCAATGGTTAGCATAGTAATATAACACTGACAATTTTAACTCATATCTTTGTTAAGATTTTATATACTTGAAACAGGTTAATGGGAAGTATTTTCCTAGAAAGTAAGATTATGCCCCTTTCTAATAATTACATAATAATGTAACTTACTGAAATGGACACCTCTGTTAAGCACTCTGTGAGGCCTTTTATAGGCATTATAACAAATCTTCATGCCAGTCCTGTGTGATGAGTAATAGAAATTCTTTCTTCTCTGCCCTCAGTATGGAGAACCCCTAGTCATGTGTTTATGGATTCCATAGGTAATGACTTATATAAGTATTGTGATTGGGCTGCTTTGTCCTTTATCTTATTTCGTAACTGTTAGGCAGGAAGACCAGTTATCTACTAAGTACATTACTCTAGTGAGGACAGAGGGAAACTCAAACAAGGCTGAATCTTAAAACTGTTACAGAGCAATGGGTGGGAGCATGTAATACTGAATTACTGTAATATAGGAGAGCTTGTTGTGTGGATTTTTAACTTTTTTTCAGGCTGGGTGTGGTACCTTATATTTGTAATCCCAGCTGTTTGGGAAGCTGAGGCACAAGGATCACTTGAGGCCAGGAGTTTGAGACCAGCCTGGGCAACATAGTGAGGCTCCATCTCTACAGAAAAAAACTTTTAGTGAGCTGTGCGTGATAGCATGTGCCTATAGTTTCAGCTGCCTGGGAAGCTGGGGCAGGATTGTGTGAGCTCCGGAGTTTTGAGGCTGTAGTGAACCGTGATCATGCCACTGCACTCTAGCCTGGGCAACAGACGGGAGACCCTGTCTCAAAAAAGAACAAAAAACAACACTTTTTTCAAATAAGAGAAAGGTCTTAGATTGGAGCAAAGGATGGAATAAAAAGGTGTGTTAAAGAGAGGGTGAAGCTTTATGTTCCACTATTATTTTTCCTTTTTTCTCTCTCCCCTCTAGAGTTATAAAAGTCTTTTGGCTTAAATTTTATCCTTATACCTTTGTATTTTCAGATGAGGAAGTCCTCTTCATTCTTAATTGTTTATAAATAAGTCATTCTTGAAGATTTTGCGAAGGATTAAAAATTGACCCTTTCTGTCAAGCTGACTGGAGCTTTGGGTAATCTCTAGGGTGCTAAGTTACAAATATTTTGGTAGATATGTCAGCTTGCATAAATAACAAAGGAAAGATTAGTTGGCAAATGGTCACAGTCCTCTAATGCTTAGTAAGTCACTAAGAAACACAATGGAAATGGAATATATGATTTGGCTGGCTGGCTTGACTTAGAGATCAGATGAAGCTAAACTACCAAAGACTACGAAAGTCTAGTGCTGTGTTAGTAGATACAGTGGTCTCCCATGGACTTTCCTTACTTTAGATGGCATTAAAAGTAAAACTTAGTTGCCTGTACTGATGGAAGTTGGAAGGAAACAGCTTGTATTACTATTGTTTTTATTTTATGACATCTTCCCCTTGCTCCCTCTTTCTCGTATCAGGGAACCAGTGAGAAAAAGAGTGCTGGAAAAACGTGGAGACGACTTTAAAAAGGAGGGGAAAATTTATAGATTAAGGACTCAAGATGATGGTGAAGATGAAAACAACACTTGGAATGGAAATTCCACTCAACAGATGTAGTGACAAGTATAATATATGCAATAATCATTGTTTCTCTTAAGAGTTAATTCAACTAAAATTCTACTAGAGAAGTGGGACTGCTTTATATTTTCCATCTGATCTATAAAATGTCTCTTTATTTCTGCTTAGTGGGTGTGGGTTGAAGGTGTTTAACTCAGAAAAGTAAAGACAGGAAATAACTCTCTGCTAGGTCCTTGCTTATATGGCAACCACTGCTAGAAGCCTAAAAGAACCAAAAAGTCTGCCGCAGCCTGCCTCCATCAGCTTCTTATTTAGTATTTCATATGCCCATTAGCCCTGTGCTGTCAGATGACATGTTTTGTTTAGAGCTACTTTGCTCCAAGACTCTTAAGCCCAAAGTAACTGGTATGTCACTGAGTAACTTGATTCTGTGTCAGAGCATTTTAACTAGCCACTCAGATGAGAATTTATGTTTAACTTCTCTTTTTACTCATCAGCTGCAAGCAAAATCTTGTAGTTTTTAATCTTAAACACTGAATAAAAAAACTTTCCCAAAAATTGGAATGATCTTATTTTTGCTTTGAGTTTTGTTATCTAGCATCTTTTTGTTGCACAGGGCTCTATTGAGGTCCTATGTCTGATTTTTTTTCCCCCAGTATTGCCCTGGAGCTGTCTCTGGAAAGTAGCTGGCTAGGTTACCTTAACTATCACTGAAGAAAGAAATTTTCTGACACACACTAATGCCATGTGACTTGTCTCCTAAGTCAGTGAGGCATCACTTTGCATAGTTACCGTTTGTTAAGGCCTTTGTTCTCATGAGATGCAAAACAGCTGCTAGTCTGCAACCTAGTTTTCCCTCTCACCTTTAACTGAAGTTTTGTCCTCAATAATTACACAAGGACCTAGAGTACCTGTAGGACAAAAAGTATAGAATAAAGATATGCCTTTAGTCATTTGGTTTTTCTTAAAAAGTTGAGATTCTTAATCTGACTTACATGTTACTTTATCCATATGTCTTTGTTAGTGGAGACCACTAAACTAATGATGTTTGAAAACAGTTCCTCTGTTTTAGATTGGAAGATAGCACTCTAGAGTGGACATATGGAAAGACTGTGACTTTATTTTGTAATGGGAGGAAGAAATTTTCTCAGAGCAAACTTTCTATTTTTTACCTGTGAAATAACAGTGACTTTTAAAAATGGTGACAGTGTTGGCAAGGAAACAGCAACACAGGCTATGCTATTGGTAGGAGTGAAAACCAGTATAATTCTTCTGAAAAACATTTATCAGAAACTTAAAATATTTCATACCGTTTGATCCAGTAGCTTCTTCTAAATCATAAATGCAGACAACGTTTAGGTATAGACATACTCGTTAAGTGTTATTTATTTTACTCAAGAACTGGAAACCAACTAAATGCCTTCTATAGAAGTAATTTTTGATGAGGAGAAATGGTACAATACTAATTAACAACTTGGTTTAACCTGTTTACTGAGCATCTGTTAAGTCTTGGGGGAAAAAAAGCAGGATCCAGAGCTATAGGTACAGTGTGATCTCAGCTTTGCACACACATTTTCTACATAGATAGTACTAGGTATTAATATATATGTAAAGAAAGAAAACACACCAAAACATTAATAATGGTAAGATTGGTTTATGTGATTTTAGTGGTATTTTTGGCACCCTTATATATGTTTTCCAAACTTTCGGCAGTGATATTATTTCCATAACTTAAAAAGTGAGTTTGAAAAAGAAAATCTCCAGCAAGCATCCCATTTAAATAAAGGTTTGTCATCTTTAAAAATACAGCAATATGTGACTTTTTAAAAAAGCTGTCAAAATAGGTGTGACTCTACTAATAATTATTAGAAATACATTTGGAAAAACAGCGAGTACCTCAAGTCAGTTTGCCTTGAAAAATATCAAATATAACTCTTAGAGAAATGTACATAAAAGAATGCTTCATAATTTTGGAGTAGGAGGATCCCTCCTCAATTTTGTATTTTAAAATTTAAAAGTACATGGTAAAAAAAATTCACAACAGTATGTAAGGCTGTAAAATGAGAATTCTCCCCCCTCACCTCTTACCCCAGTACTATTCTCCAGAGGTAATCTATTAACAATTTCTTATGTAATTTTCAGAAAATTTGTATGCGTATATAAGCAAATATGTAATCTTTATTTTTTAAATAAATGGGATCATATTATATATTCTACCTTGCATCTTGCTTTTTTGCTTACATAATCTTGAGATCTTTTCCTGTCGACACCAAGCTACCTCATTTTCAATGGTTGCATAGCATTCTGCTTGATGAATGTACTGCATTCAGCTTACTGTCCATGCTCTGGTGGCATTCAGTGGTTATTACACATTTTTCTTTTTCTATTACAAACATTGCTATCGTAAGCAACCTTGGGTGGGAGGTATAGTGTTACTGTGAAAATATACCTGTAGAATATGTTTGTATCACTTGCTAAGTGAAAGAAGAGTGTTTGCAGTTTGGGTTATGAAAGATGCTGTTGCATTGCCTCCTCTACAAGCTGTGTGAATTTGAACCCCTACCAACAGTCATGAGAATGTCCATTTTCCCACACCCTTGCCAATACTGTATTATCATACTTTGTTAGCTTTTTCAAAATGATAGATGAAAAATGATATAATCTCGTATGTACTGTATTTATCATGAATGAAGTGAGCATCTTGATGTTATTGATCAGTTTGGCTTATCTTGAGAACTCCATGTATTCCTTGCCAATTTTTATTGTTTTCATATTTTTCTTACTGATTTATAAGACTGTGTACATTAAAGCCATTTGCTAGCATATGGCAGTAAATATTTTCTCCCTTTTTTTTTTTCAGATGGAGTCTCCCTCTGTTGCCCAGGCTGGAGCACAGTGGCGCAATCTCGGCTCACTGCAAGCTCTGCCTCCCGGGTTCACGCCATTCTCCTGCCTCAGCCTCCCGAGTAGCTGGGACTACAGGTGCCCGCCACCACGGCCAGCTAATTTTTGTATTTTGTTTAGTAGAGACAGGGTTTCACCATGTTAGCCAGGATGGTCTTGATCTCCTGACCTCATGATCCGCCTGCCTCGGCCTCCCAAAGTGCTGGGACTACAGGCGTGAGCCACCGCGACTGGCTTCTCCCTCCCTTTTGTTGAGTACATTTGGTAATTTTTTGCCACGATATTATCTGTGTTTTCATTTATGACCTCCAGGTCTTGAGTCTTGCTTATAAATACCTTTCCCACTTCAAAAATTAATTTTCTTATATCCTAGGATTCTTATGGTTTCCTTTTTGTATGTTTAAATCTGGTATCCAAGGAAAGGACCTGGCTCCTTCCCATGCCTGTGGCTAACATCCCCAGGAGGCTGTTCCCTCACCGCCTTCACGGGCCCTCTGCCCCGAGTAGGCGCACTGCCTGCGAGGCGGGCATCTGTTCCATGTGCAGATGCTTCTGTGTCTAGGCTTTCTCTTTATTGATCTGTTTGCTCTCTGCTATACCAAACTAATCTAGCTTTATAATGTGTTTTAATCTTCTTCCCCCAGATTTATCCTGGCTCTTCTTACAAGTTTATTTCATATATGAAACTTTATATTATTTTGTTAGTGTTGTCCCAAAAAAGTGATGTTGAGTTTTGAGATTATTTAGGTATAATTGGCACTTTATGATACTGAGCTTCTACCCAAAGAATGTTTTTTTTTTTTTTTTGAGACAGAGTCTTGCTCAGTTGCCCAGGCTGGAGTGCAGTAGTGCGATCTCAGCTCACTGCAAGCTCCGCCTCCCAGGTTCACACTATTCTCCTGCCTCAGCCTCCTGAGTAGCTGGGACTACAGGCGCCTGCCACCACGCTCGGCTAATTTTCTGTATTTTTAGTAGAGACGGGGTTTCACCGTGTTAGCCAGGATGGTCTCGATCTCCTGACCTCGTGATCCACCCACCTCAGCCTCCCACAGTGCTGGGATTACAAGTGTGAGCCACCACGCCCGGCCAAGGAATGTCTTTAATATCAATTTTAGAACCACCCCCACCCCCATCTGACAGACTTTTCCAGTCGATTGATGGAGAAAAATGCTTGTGCACCACAAGCTCCTGACTGCCAGGTTGGGACTCACGGTGTTGGAATGTTTTGATAGGGAAAGGAATGCTTACAAGAAGCAAATTTCAAGTGTGATCATCCTTTTAAGACCAGCCCAAAATTACTCTTAATTTAATTTTTACAAAACACTTTCCCAGCTATCTAGACGTAATATATGGGCCAATCAAGTGTTTAGGTGTTTCACACTGAGATTGTCTCTCAGCATATTTGAGGGGATTATAAAGAACATATCTCTCTCCGCTCCCACCACTGCCCTGGAAATGCTGTGGGAATGGGTGAACACACGAAAGGAGCATTTGTGCTTTTCATTGCTCTGTCCAAGTTGTGCTTGCCAGAGACAATGAGACATGGTCCTTGGCCTTAAGAAGCTGATAGAGAAATACGCAATTCCAGTATAGAAAGTGGATGGTCAAGTTGTAATAGGGGATATTTACAAGCAAAGCAGACGAAGGAGAATCTGCCTGGGGATTTCAGGGAAGCCATTCAGAGGAGGAAGTACATTTCAGCTGAGACTTGAAGGCATTTTCAGAAGAAAGGGCATCCTAGGTGGAAGGAACAGCATTTGGGAAGACACAAAGGAATATGGATAGTTGTCCTATGTGCAGTTTAGAACTACCACAAATTGGGAAAGGACGGAAACAGGCTAAATGAACCAAGGTCAGATGGGAGAGCTGGGGATGGCATAAAAAGTGGCAGTGGGGGTGTTTGAGGGGTGGGAAAAGGCCACTTTCTGCATGTTGTGGTATTTGCCCCAAGGAATATAATGTCAACAGAAAGACTTGGTCTGGTGGCAAAGCTTAATCAGAGTTCCAGATGGCTTGTGTGACTTCATAACAACTTCTCTTGAACCTACTTTGTCAAGGAGGGGCAACCATAGGAGAAAGGACAGTCTGCTGTTTTTATTTTCTGGAAAACACAAGATGTGAAGCTAGGGAGAGCTTGCAGAAGGGCAGGAGATATTGCAGTCTATGCAGTGGAGTTGATTTCTTATAGAAAGGATTTTTACGGTTTTTGCTCCCTTAACAAACAACTTAACCCTTAACAACTCTGAAACTTAAAACAGCCCTGTTAAGTTCAATTAAGTGGTTCACAGACCCACTAGACCAGTATCTACATGTTTCTGCAAGAGCTACTTGCTCCTCAAATGCCCAAATGAACTCTGATACTGGAGCAAGATGCAGATATTTCCATTTTAATCAGTAAGTCGGAATCATTCAAGATTAAAGTCATCTCTAACGGTGTAGCAGGACTTTATGGAGAAGTCCAGTATAAGCAGAGTCTAAGACCCTAAGGAGTTGGTGGCCGGGAAAGGTAGATGAAGAAACTAGGCCTGCTTCACAGAACTTGAGGTGGTAACTCATCAGAATGAAGACACCGGGCTCAATTCCTGTTGGCTTCGTTGTGTTTTCCCTTGCTTAGAGCGCTTGCAGTACTTGTATGACAGAAATGCCAAGCCACAGACTCCAAGCAGCACAAGAGAAAAGAGAACGTACAAAGCTGTCTGTGCTTCTGCGGTGCCGAGCATTAGCCCCAGGAACTGCACCTCCTCCTGTCTCACAGGGCTGATGGTGGGTCCAGCATCTAGGAGAGTGTGACACAGGGTGGTTGGTGCTCTGTCGCTGATTTGAGTTCTCAGATCCCTGAGACCCCAGCAGAGGCTGCATGGTACCCCAAATCCGCCCAGCCACTGACAGGTTGCCGAGGTGGAGGTACCCATCCCCTTTCACTGTGTGTCAGGAGCCTCTGAGTGAAGTTAAGCAGTTGTATTTTTTAAACATCTCTATCAGCAATTAGAATACAGGTTGAATATCCCTTATCTGACATGCTTGCTTAGAATCGGAAATGTTTCAGATTTGGGATTTTTTAAGATTTTGGAATATTTGCATATACATAATGAGATATTTTGGGGATGGGACCCAGGTCTAAATATGAAATTCATATATGTTTTATATGCAACTTATCCACATGGTGTGAAGGTAATTCTATACAGTATGTTAAATAATTGTGTGCATGAAACAAAGCTTTAACTGTATTTTGACTGCGACCTGTCACATGGGGTCAGGTGTTGAATTTTCCATTTATGTTGTCATGCCAGTGCTCAAAAAGTTTCAGATTTTGGGGTATTTTGGATTTTGAATTTTCAGATGAAGGATTCTTAGCCTGTATAATTGAAACTGGATAATTGTCATTTACATTTGTGTAGTGATTTACACTCTTTCATTTAACAAATATGGGGCACCCACATGGTGCAAGCATTGTACTTTCATGGTCCCTTTATTTGATCCTTCTAACTGCCCAGAAGCATGTGCCTGGTTTCTTATCTATGAGTGCACAGCAAGTTAGTGGTAGGGCTGGAAGAAGAGTCTAGACCTGCTTATTCCCAGACCAGGGCTCTGGTTTCTAAGTGTAACATTGACCCTAAGTGTCCTTTGTTCTACCCAGGAAATGTCTGGAGCATTCAAAGAAAATAAACATTTGTTGAATGAATGAAGGAGATGAAGCAGCAGAGAGGAGGGTAATAAACTAGAAGAAAACAGACAGAGAGGCCCTTGCACCGGCCCCTCACCCTTAGGTTTTATTCCCTTCCAGAGCCACATCTCACCTGGCTGGTGGAGACAAGCGTGAGGCCCTGTAGCGGGGTCAGGGAAGCCATTGCATCGGACCACAGAGGCGTAGAACTTCGCAGATGCTTTGGGGATCCTTGGCAGAGAAGGGTCACTGTAGTTCACAAAATTCAGACCAAATCTCTCTGAAAAGCCTGTGGCCCACTCAAAATTGTCCATCGCACTCCAAACTGTGTATCCTCGAAGGTCCACCTTGTCCTGCACAGCTGCTCAAACACAGAAGACTAGGCATAAGTTTCCTATCTCATGAGGCAGCTTCCTGCCAGGCCTTTGGAAGCCAGGTCTGCCTACTGCTCTCCCCACCGCCCTCAGATGGCAGTAAGCTTTGGCTTTAGCTCTGTGAGAAAGCAGCCCCTTTCTTTGCATGCAGTGATTGTTAGCGGGTCCTCTGTGGATGGAGATGCAGAGCCACCAGCATCTTTAGAAAGGCTCAGCCCTGAATGGGAGTCGGGAACATGGGTGGACTAATTCCCCTGGGTCATCTACACTTCTATCCATGATCTTGGTCAGTGCCTTAGAATGTTAATGCTTCTCCCTATAGAAAATAGCCCTTAGATAGAATAGATTTCAGCTGAGTAGGATTTTTCTAATCATTTCCTTTGCTGGTGCATTGCTTGCTGTTTTACTCAGCATTTGTTCCATTCTCTTGTCCTCATGGTCCCATCTCAAGTTGTTAGGGCTGAGCCAAGAGCCTCAAACTTTTGCTTGGGGACTAAGAGACCCTACAGGCAACCATACAGCCTACTCCTCCTGGGGCCTACCCAGACCGTTCTCAGGAGGGCTCTGCTGTTCCGACATCAGGGACGATCAAGGGGAGCAAGTGACTCAGGCCAGGAACTAGGGTTTGGTGGCGTCAGGCCACTGGGCTTGCTTGCTGAGCTTAGACATAGGAAGGAAAAAACTCAGAGCGCAGCCCTAAAGCAAAGCTGAACCCCAACAGGAGCAAGAAGCCTTATCATTTTCTTCTTACTGTGGCCCAAGGACGCTGTATCACACTCCTGCAGATAGCGGATATTTCCAAGAGGGAAAGGTGCATGCTGGGGAAGGGCAGGCCCGTCGTACCTTTGAGGGCCTCGTTGATGTAAGTCCGAAGGTAGTAGATCCTTACAGTGTCATTGAGGTCTGTTTCTTCCCGCTGGGACACTCCATTCTCTGTGACATAAATTGGAGGGTCATTGTATTCCTCCTTTAACCAGTTCAGGATCCTCCTGAAGCCAAAAGGCGTCATCTTCAGCCAGAGGGAGCCAGAGTCTGGCCACGAGCGATCTGCGATGGAAGCAACTCCTCTACAAGTTCAAAAACTAAAGATCAGGTCTTGTTTTGTAAATCTCAAGAGGCCCTTTACACGAAACACAAAACAGGACTTAGACGAGGAAAAGCCTTAAGTTTTGTCTAGCCTTAAGAATCATACTAAACCCAGAATAATCAAATTGCCTCAAATTCTCCTCCTTTCGCTGGTTCTAGCTGCCTGCACTCTGTGCTGGTATAGCATTGGACAAGCCACTCAGCTCTCCGTCCTTCAATTTCTCTGCCTATGCAGAGAATGATCTTGCTCATGGAGCCCAGCCCTCCACTACTCTGAATAGATGGCTCCTTACACCAGCTATGAAAGCTGTGGGTGTCCCCAGCTCCAGGCTTCTGATGGACGCCAGTGCTGTGTCTTCAGAGAATGGGCCACCCATTCTAGTCAATGCCACATGCAGACCACGGGTGAGGCCACAGGCACGAATACTTGTAGGGGCCCTGCTTTGTGTGAAGACAGGCAGCAGACAGGCTGGCACCTCCTTCAAGTGTCCAAGAGCCTGGCCTCTCTCTTCAGTGATGGACGAGGAGGTGGACAGCTCCTGCCACAGGCGTGCCTGCTGGGGGAGGCCACAGAAGCCTGATACTTGTAGTCACATATGTCAAATAAGGACCAAGCATTTAGACACTTCTTACACTCAGATCTTTCAGGGAAAAAAAAATGTTAGTTTTATCAGCACCTGGATTTATCTGACTCAGCTGAATTAAATGTGGGCCATTTCATAAGCACTAGTGGAGGTCTTCCCAGGGACAGCCCCAGGGCTCATGAGAGGGAGGGAGAATCAGAAGGAGTAGAGGGGTGTTCTGGAGTCTCCTCAGCCCCCTTGGTGAGCCTGACTCTGGGGGTTTCAGGATACAGTGGGAGGGGAGGGGCTGGTTTTCAAAGAAAGAACCTGGACACAGTCAGAGCTACTGGTGTGGAAAGATGCTTGATGGAAAAGGAACAAAATTAGATTTTCTGAAAATGGCAGGAAACAGGACTTAGGTACAGCTCCCACTTGGATGGACAGAACAGTGTGTGGAGGCTCACATTGTGAACTGTTGCTCCAAGAACTACTGCAGGAACATAACAGAAAAACCAAAAGAATTCACAGACCCTTTGAAAGAAGCAGAATGCTGCTGCAAACTCCATGAGACAGCTGCAAAATGGTGAGTTCCCGAAGTATGAGAAGGGGAAAGTCTGCCTCTGAACACACATCCTCTCTGGGGATCTGAACATCCAGATCATAGGAGAAGGATTTAACCTTACCTAGAGCGCAAGTGGATTTAGGGAGCCAAGTGAAATGTAAAAGTAGAAGAAGCAGTGGGAAGAGCCCTGTAGCCACTCCCTGTCCCCAGCTTGAGCCCAGGGAAGCCATTCCTGACTTTATCCTACAGGGGTCCTTGCAGAAGGAAGCCAGTGGAATTAGGGAGGGGCAGGAAGAAGGAAGCTTCTAGCTCAACTTAATTTCAACTAGAAGCATGAATTTTCCTGAGCAGAATCTTGGGGGCAAACAAGAAGTGCAAACAAGGGGAGCAAGTGACTTGGCACAGAAGCCACAGCCAACCGTGTGGGCAGGTGGGGAGGGGCAAGGCCTGAAAGCCCTGCTTGCTTCCTCAGAGAGAAGGCTTGTAGCCTGGGGTGAGATCTCTGCCCTGCACACTGTTGGCAGGGCACAGCAGGAGTGAGACTGGCCTTGCTGGCTGCATGGGAGCTGGGTGAGGCTTGTGACTGCCAGCTTTCCCAACTTCCCTAGCAACCTGTATGACACAGGAGAGGAAGCCATAATACCCCTGGGAACAGAACTCCACTGGTCTGAGAACCAGCCCCCTATTCCCCCACAGTGGCCGCAGCAAGCCTCACCCGAGGAGAGTCTGAGCTCAGACATGCCTAACGCTGCCCCCACCTGATGGTCTTTCTCTACCTTTGCTGGCAGCTGAAGACAAAAGACATAAACTCTTGGGAGCTCTATGGCCCTGCCCATAACCTGAGAAATCCAAATACTTACCCTGGCCAACGTAGGGCAAGCTTATAATCCCCCTTCTACTACCACAGCTGGTGGCAGTGGAAGGGGAAAGCACCTTGAAAGTGCCACCTTGAAAGTGCCATCTCCTCTCTTGAAAGTGCCACCTCCTGGCTGGAGACCAACCAACTCACGCCATTATAGCAACCCTGCTCCAAAGAAGGAGAAAACGACAACTAATTCCACTGCCTGCAACATCCTGGCTAACCAGAGGTCCTGAGTCTGTCCACATGACAACTTCACTGCTGGCATAACCAGCATTTGAGAAAACCAGCACATGAAAGAAAACTACAACCAAGGACCCTCACAGAATCCACTTCACTCCCCTGCCACCTCCACTGGAGCAGGTGCTGGTATCCATGGCTGGGAGACCTGAAGACAAATCACATCACAGGACTCTTTGCAGACATTCCTCAGCACCGGTTCAGATCCCAGTAGTCCTGCTGGGTGGATAGACCCAGAAGAGCAATGGCAATCACTGCAGTCTGGCTCTCAGAAGCCCCATCCTTAGGGAAAGGGGGTGAGCATCACATCAAGGGATCACCCTGTAGGACAAAAGAATCTGAACGGCAGCCCTTGAGTTCTAGATCTTTCCACTGAAACAGTCTACCCAAATGAGAAGGAACCAGAAATGTTAATTCTGGTAATATGACAAAACAAGTTCCTAAAAGACCCCCAAAAGGTCGCACTAGCTCTCCAGCTATGGATCCAAACCAAGAAGAAATCTCTGAATTGCCAGATAAAGAATTCAGAAAGTTGATTATTAAGCTACTCAAGGAGGTACTAGAGAAAGGTGAAAATTAACTTAGCGAAATTTAAAAAACAATACAGGATATGGATGAAAAAGTCTCTAGATAAATAGATATCATAAAGAAAAAGACAATTGGCCGGGCGCGGCAGCTCACAGCTGTAACCCCAGCACTTTGGGAGGCCAAGGCGAGTGGATCATCTGTGGCCTGACCAACATGGAGAAACCCTGTCTCTACTAAAAATACAAAATTAGCTGAGACCATTCTGGCCAACATGGTGAAACCCCGTCTCTACTAAAATACAAAAAAAAAAAAAAAAATTAGCCAGGTGTGGAGGTATGTGCCTGTAATCCCAGCTACTCGGAGGCTGAGGCAGGGGAATCACTGGAACCCGGGAGGTGGAGGTTGCAGTGAGCCAAGATTGTGCCACTGCACTCCAGCCTGGTGACAGAGCGAGACTCTGTCTCAAAAAAAATTAATAAAAATAAAAACCGTTACTTAAAAGGTGAACCAAAATCTTTTACTATCTCTACTTCATAAAAGCATTGTTTAAAAAGAGAAAATAAAATTTTACTCTTGTATTATTGTAATACTTATTAATATTAAAGCAAATTTTGATAAAACCTAAACAACTTTTTTTTCTTGAAAATCCTTTTTAAAAACCAAGCATTTTTAGAGTTGAGCAGCCTGTGAAAAAGAACACAAAATAAATAAATACATTTTAAAAATGAAATAAAATAAAACAAAAAGCCAAGCACATGTGCCCTAATGGGAGGTGCCCTGGAGACCCCGGCCTTCTCTCCCTCTTGCTTGCTGGAGATTTCCTTGGGATCTGTGGGGTGGCGAGCATCTTGCAAACCCTGGCACATTCGGTGTTGGAGGCCCTGTTTTGAGGCTGGGCAGGCCTCAAACACTTGGGCAGGCCTCGGAGAGCACAGCCAAGGGCACCTTTCTGCCTTTTCCAGAGATGGCTCCGGGCTCCCTGTTGGTGGACTTACCTGTCTGCATCAAAAGAAGAGATGGCAGTGGCATAGTTGAGGTTGTAGGCGAGGACAGTGGTGTAGTGATTGAACCCAAAAAAGTCATAGGTGCCGTTGATCCTCCTCTTCTCACTCTCTGTAAATTCTGGCAGCCTGGGTGGAAGAAACCATTGAGGGCAGCGCTCCGGGGAGAGCCATGCTTTGAGAAGAGAATGTCATAGGGCTGGGGCTGGGGAGCACTCTGAACCCCAGGCACTTGGCAGTGAGTAGGGGAAACTGGCAGGGAAGGAGAAGAGGTCCTTCAGGCGGTGCAGGAAGCACCTGTGGTTCCTCCTGCCAGACCATAAACCTGGCTTCCCTAGGTCTCTACAAGAGCCTCTGAAACCTGAAGGACCACACAAACACACACACACACACACACACACACATGCACATACACACACACACACACGCATACAGTTTTTAATTTCCTTCAAACATTAACATATGCAAATTCTGATATTTAGCATCTATGACAGATTTCAAAATCATGAGCATGCCTGAGGTACATACCTGAGACTCTTCCCCTATGTTTGTAAAATTAGATCTTGTATAATTTTTTTTTTTTTTTTGTGACGGAGTCTGGCTCTGTCACCTAGGCTGGAGTGCAGTGGCACGATCTCAGCTCACTGCAACCTCCGCCTCCTGGGTTCAAGCGATTCTCCTGCCTCAGCCTCCCAAGTAGCTGGGACTACAAGCGCCTGCCACAACTCCTGGCTAATTTTTTGTATTTTTTGTAGAAATGGGGTTTCACCATGTTGGCCAGGCTGGTCTTGAACTCCTGACCTCAAGTGATCCGCCCACCTCAGCCTCCCAAAGTGTTGGGATTACAGGCATGAGCCACCGTACCCCACCCTGTATCTTGTATAATTTGTTTTTCCGTTTTCTGCCCTTCCCAAGTTTCTCTGCTCCTGTTGGGGTTTGTTTAGGCATGCCTGTTTTCTCCAACGCTAATAATAATAATAATAATAGCTTCAAGATCTTTAAAGTAGCAGGGGAAATAATTTGCAAATTGAGTATTTGAGTTTGAATTTCTCAGTTCTCATGATTTCACTGAACTTTGTTTTCTTTCTTTTTTTTTTTTTTTTTTCAGACGGGGTCTCGCTCTGTCCTCCTGGGGACACTGCACGTCCCCTGAGGCTGGAGTGCAGTGGTGCAATCATAGCATTGCAACCTCAGTCTCCTGGGCTCAAGCGACCCTCTCACCTCAGCCTCCCAAGTAGTTGGGAATATAGGTGTGTGCCACCATGCCTAGATAATTTTTAAATTTTTTGTAAAGACAAAAGTCTCACTATGTTGCCCAGGCTGGTCTTGAACTCCTGGTCTCAAGCAATCCTCCTGCCTCAGCCTCCCAAAGTGCTGGGATTACATGTGAGCCTGGGAACTTTGGCTTATTAACGTGTAGATGGAGCATTTTCCAGACACTCTGAGTGAAAAGCCTCTCCTGTACAACCTGATTAATACACTTGTGTGCAGCATGTACAGGTGATCCTGAATGCATGCGCATGCCCACAGGGAGACCTGGTGCTTCCGGTTTAGGTGTGGCCCAGAGATGCCCTGCTGAGGCCTCTGACACTTTCATCTTGACCTTTCTGCTACCATTAACCTGAGGGATCAAGAACCTCCCTTCCCTGGGGTTTCTGAGATGATGGGAGAAAACCAAAGCACAGCCTCCTCATGTCCCTGACGCCTCTGCTCAGAAGCCAGCAATGGCCTGTGGCACCAAAGCCAAGGCCCTGTGCTTGGCTTCCAGGCCCTCCACTATGTAGCCTCAGCCCCTTCACTGCTGCTGGGCTGGTCTCCCCACTCTCAGCTCTGGCACCCCACTCATTCTTACCTCTAGGCCTGTCTTCACAACCCTGCCCCTTGGAAGGAATGACCTGTAATCTCCCACATTCTATCTCCTGTCAAGGCCCAGCTCAGCTGATGTCCTGCCTTGTCCATGAAATCTCCTGGGTCTACCCAGCCCACCCTGATCTCATCTTCTGAGTTTTCTTTGTACTGAAGAGCCTGGGGAATGGGATTCTATGGAGCACTGTCTTTCCAGCTGATCTGTCAGCAGCTTGAGGAGCCGACTTGGAATCCTCTCCTTCTGTGGACCCCTCCCCCTGGCCCTGGCTCGGGCAAATGGTAGGTGCTCAGCAAAGTTATGCGGATGGGCCGGACGCTCACCGGTTTTGCTGGAGATCACAGTTCACAGATCAGACCTTTAGGCACAGCCTGCTCTGGGGGACTTACCCTAACTAGGCCGGGGTGTGCATTGTGAGGTGGGAGCTGGATTTTTTTTTTTTGAGACAGAGTCTTGCTCCATCGTCCAGGCTGGAGTGCAGTGGTACAATCTCAGCTCACTGCAACCTCTGCCTCCCAAGCTCAAGCGATTATCTGGCCTCAGCCTCCCAAGTAGCTGGGATTACAGGCCCCCGCCACCATGCCCAGCTAATTTTTGTATTTTTACTAGAGACAGGGTTTCGCCATGTTGGCCAGGCTGGTCTTGAACTCATGACTTCAAGTGATCCGCCGGCCTTGGCCTCCCAAAGTGCTGGGATTACAGGCATGAGCCACCACACCCGGCCTGGGAGCTGGATTTTTAATCCTCAGCTGGGCTATACGGGGGCATCTAGGGGCAGGACTCAAAGGCTACGTTGGGAATTCACACTTGATTCCCGCCGGCCTTGGAGCGGTGGGCATGTTCCCGTGGGCAGTGACCGCCGCTTCCTGCGCTTCCACACACCACACCTCCCACCCCACTTGCATGATTCTCAAGCCCCAGCATGCGCCCTGGGGGCAGACAGCTTGGCTGCAAATCTCAGCTCTATCTCTTAATAGGTGGGTGATCTTGCCCTAATCTTTGTGCCTCACTTTACTCATATTTAAGTAGAAATAAAGATACGAACAGAAGATGGGTAAACATTGGCTGCTGATGTTGCTACTCCTTCCTTGACAAGAAGGGGCGGGCGGGTAAGGAGGGACGCTTTGGTGCAGACCATCGCCACCTGCTGGCCAAGTGATGCAAAGCACACACCTGACTGTCATCCACTGCCACCCACATTCACACGTGCAGTGATGAAATAGGATAGGATGAGCTGGGATTTGTCTGTGGAGTGGCGTAGTGGGGTTGCTTAGAGGTGGATATCCTTGGGACAGATTTCCTGGTTGTTCCACAATGTAATAACCATAATAGCAACCCCCCTCTGTCAAGCACATAGCAGTGCCAGGTGCTGGGCTAAGCTTTACATATATGATCACATGTAACTTCCCAGCAAGCAAAGAAGCTCAGTCATGGTAACTTGCCTGAGACATGCCTCTGTGACCCCGACGCCCATGCCCTCACCACTGCGGGCACCAGGACCTCACCGAGACTTGTTGAGGCCTGCAGCCAAGCTCCTGTCACGGATCCGCGTCTTCATCACCTCGTTGTAATCTCCATTCTTGAAAATAGGATGTGCAAACCAGCCTCCCATGAACTGCGGGTAGGGAGGGGGAGACAGTCAGCCTAAGCGTTACAGGTGGGCACAGCAAAAGACAGCACCGTCCCCGCTCAGAAGTGCCTGGCCTCACAACCTCCCTCCTTTTTCTGGACCCCCAGGTTAAGTTCTCTTCTCTGTGGCTCCTGCCTGTTGCAGCTTCAGTGTCCACAGGTCTCCCAGCTGGGTCTGTGCTTGCTCAGTTGCTGTTGCACTGAGGACAGGGCCACCTCTTCATAGTTACAGCTTGAGGTGACAGGAACTGACCTGGGCACTGGCCCTGGTGCTCAACAAATGCTTCCTGGCTGCCCTTGGGTGGGTCCTGCAGTGGAGAAGGGAGAACCCACAAGCCTCCAGGCTCCCGGTTCCCTTTCTCACCACTGAGCGGCTGAACTTCCTCATCAAAGTGCCCAAGGAGCAACCAGAACTTTCCGGGGAGGGCTGAGATGCAAGGCTTTCCTGACTTTCCGGGCAAAGCGTAACTCTTAATGGGCTTTCACAGCCCCAGAGTGGGGAACTGTTTGACCCATTTTCTCTAATGAGGCCTAGGCCATCCTTATCATGAAGGGGGATACGTGGCACCCAAATACTACGATGCTGGGGGGTTGAGAGCCTTCTTTAGTCTCTCCAAATCCTCTCCTCACCCACTGGCTGCTGCTGGGAATGTGGGGTGAGAGCAGCTTCCACTCATGGTCAGAGATGAGGCATGGAACACACGTGCCCTGGTAAAGAGGCTTAAATGCACCCACTCCAAGGTAACACACTGGATATTTTCGTGGAAGCTGATTCTAATAGGAGATGCATCTGTCAAAGTCCATGGCTGCAGTATCACAGTTCACCAGTAAGTGGCTCAATCTAATGATATGACAGCCTAACGTTCCTGACGTTTGAAGTTTTGATTTCAGGAAAAAAAGGAAATGTTGCTCTAAATCACCAGTTCTGTGAGTCTGAAATGAGGGATACGTTCATTTTGTTTCAAAACTGTTTCCCCAGCTGGCTAGCAGACCAGAAAATTTAGCTCCTTGTTGCATTTATTAATTTGACTATCTTTGTCAAGTTCTCTTGTGAAGAGTTTGGCAAACCAAGGCCCATGGTGTTTCCCCCAAGAGAGTTATAGTGCCACAGTTGACAGACTCTTCCACGGAGCCCAAAGTGGTAACCAATCCAGAGAGAAACCCTTGCCTTTCCTTCCTGATGCAATATGTAGGAGAGAGCACCTTCTATCCCTTTCAGAGACTCTAGGAGGAGCCAGAGGAGCTGTGCCGTGAATGAGGATCATTCTTTTCCTTCTCTCGTCAGTCAGGGGTTCAGGTGGAAATAAAGGTAGGCCATGCTGGCACCTGCTTCCTTTTTTTTTTTTTTGGAGATGGAGTCTCTCTCTGTTGCTCAGGCTGGAGTGCAATGGCGATCTCAGCTTCTGGGTTCTCCTGCCTCAGCCTCCAGAGTAGCTGGAACTACAGGCATGTGCTGCCACCACGCCTGGGTCATTTTTATATTTTTAGCAGAGGTGGGGTCTCACCATGTTGGCCAGGCTGGTCTAGAACTCCTGACCTCAGGTTATCAGCCTGCCTTAGCCTCCCAAAGTGCTGGGATTACAGGCGTGAGCCCCCATGCCCAGTCGGCTTCCTACTAATGTCTCTACTTCCTTGGGTGAAATTCCATGACCAAAAGATGCTGTTCTTAAACTCATTGAGTTGGCAAATTAGGGGCACTAATGAGTTTCACAGAATCTACAGCCCCCAATTTAAGAAATGCCTAGGCTGGAGCAAATCAAATTAGATGGCGACACCTAAAGGTGACATGTGACATTGCAGCCCAGCTCTGTTAGCTACTATAGTCAAACCAGAGAGACTGAAGAAATGGAAATTTTTCTCTAGGAGTTAACTTCAAACCAATGTTACAGAAAGAATTACCTGTACAAATGATTTTTAAAAACTTAAAGACAACTTAACCCCATAGACGGCCGGGCGCGGTGGCTCACGCTTGTAATCCCAGCACTTTGGGAGGCCGAGGCGGGTGGATCACGAGGTCAGGAGATCGAGACCACGGTGAAACCCTGTCTCTACTAAAAATATAAAAAAATTAGCTGGGCGTAGTGGCGGGCGCCTGTAGTCCCAGCTACTTGGAGAGGCTGAGGCAGGAGAATGGCGTGAACCTGGGAGGCAGAGCTTGCAGTGAGCCGAGACTGCACCACTGCACTCCAGCCTGGGTGACAGAGCGAGACTCCATCTCAAAAAAAAAAAAAAAAAAAAAAACAAACCCCATAGACTTTATCACTTTCATCACAGCAAACTTATGAGGTGGGCAGGGCATCTCCAGTTCGAAGATGAGAAAACTAAGGTATGAAAAAGTTGATGATTTTCCCAAGCTCACAAAATCAGGCAATAGCAAAACTAGGCTTAGATCCTAATAATTCTTCTCTTTTTGGGGTTGGGGGTGGTCTCCCTCTGTCACCTGGAGTTTAATGGTGCCGAAATCATGGCTCACTGCAACCTTGAACTCCTGGACTCAAGCTCCCACCTTAGCCTCCTGAGCAGCTGGGACTATAGGTGTGTGCCACCATGCCCTAATAATTGTTTTTTTCTTCACAGACAAGGTCTTTCTGTGTTGCCCAGGCTAGTCTCAAACTCCTAGCCTCAAGCAATCCTCCTGCCTTAGACTGCCAAAGAGCTGGGATTACAGACATAAGCCACCACACCCTAAATCTTTGATTCACAATCTGTTTCCATTAGGCTGGAAGAAAGATGGAAAAGAGTAAGAACAAGCGCCCAGAGGAAAAACAGACCTGAACATATCTCCTGGCTGCCTCCACATCCTCCTGGTTAGAGGGATCTCTGGGTTCAGCCCAGTCACTGCTGATGGTGATGGAAATCACGCCACCTTGACTGGCACGATACACTTCGTTGTACAGATGCCAGGCCTCAGCATGAGCCTTTATTAGGTTGTGGCCAACAATGTAGGGGGCAGTGCCAGGCCTACTGGAGATTCCTGGAAACATACACATGTACGTCAACAGAGAGTGGATAGAATGGATGTGACTGAGATTGTTAGTCCCTGCCTGCAGATGTCCCCTCTGTGTTTGGGAGAAGGGGTGTAGATTCTGGCACTAGGAAAACTGGAATTCAAACCCTGGCTCTCCCTCTTATTACCTGGCTGTGTAACTTTGGGTGAGTAACTCAGCCTTTCAGTTTTCTCCTTGGTGAAATGGGCAGCACAGAGTGCTTGTGAGAGGGAAATGAAACAGTGTATGAAACCCACCCACAGCAGCACTGTGTCTGGAAGAAGGAAGGCCACTTGATAAAACGTTGGCTTCTGTTCCCCTCCTCCAGAAGAGTGGCTCGTATGTCTCAGGCAAAATACCCATAATAGAGATACCTATCACAGAATCTAAAGCCCCCCAATTTAAGAAATGCTTAGGCTGGAGCAAATCAAATCAGATGGTGGCACCTAAAGGTGAAGTGTGACATTGCAGCCCAGCTCTATTAGCTACTATAGTCAAACTAGAGAGACTAAAGAAATGGAATTTCTTTCTATTGAGTTAGCTTCAAACCAATGTTACATTCAGAAAGGACTATATGTACAAATGATTTTTTAAAACTTAAAAGACAACCCAGGCCGGGCAGGGTGGCTCACACCCATAATCCCAGCACTTTGGGAGGCCGAGGCACATGGATCACCTGAGGTCAGGAGTTCGAGACCAACTTGCCCAATATGGTGAAACCCGTCTCTACTAAAAATATAAAAAATTAGCCAGCTGTGGTGGCAGGTACATGTAATCCCAGCTACTCAGGAGGCTGAGGCAGGAGAATCGCTTGAACCCAGGAGGTGAGACTGCAGTGAGCCAAGGGGTTCAAACAATTCTCCTGTCTCAGCCTCCTGAGTGACTGGGACTACAGGCGCATGCCACTACGCCTGGTTAATTTTTATATTTTTAGTAGAGACGGAGTTTCACTATATTGATCAGGCTGGTCTTGAACTCCTGACCTCAGGTGATCCACCTGTCTTGGCCTCCCAAAGTGCTGGGATTACAGGCATGAGATACCATACCCGGCCTATTATTATTTTTGAGACAGGGTCATGCACTGTCATCCAGGCTGGAGTGCAGTGGTGCCATGATCATGGCTCACTGCAGCCTTGAACTCCTGGGCTCAAATGAATTGACAGGAGTTGATAATCTGGAGCTCCTTGGGGACCCACTGTGATCATTAGGGTTGGAGAAGATAGCTAATGCAAGCAGCTGACGTGGGGGATAATCTGGAGCTCCTTGGGGACCCACTGTGATCATTAGGGTGGGAGAATGTAGCTAATGCAAGCAGCTGACATGGAGATACCCTGACAGTGAATGCTGCAAGAGAGGCGCCTTTCGTGTGTTGAAGGAGTGTAAACCAAAGAGGCGACCTAGGACCAATGGAGATGCCTCTGATAACGACTTGAGGCACATGTCCTGGTGGCTCTTTCCAGCTGTTACACAGTGTTCTGAGGAATCACATGGATGAACACAAATTTACTCTCATTAGCTCAGAAGTAGAGAAAAGGGAAACTGGATGGTTCTCAAGGCACAAAAATAGGTCCACAATTTCTTATTCAAAACCCTAAGGGATCCCACAATCTTACTTTTGGGTATTTATCCAAAGGAAAGTAAGTCAGTATACCAAATCGATACCTTGACCTCCGTGTTTATTGCATCACTATTACAATGGCCAAGATATGGAATTAACCTAAGTGTCCATCAACAGATGAATGGATAAAGAAAATGTGGCATCTATATACGACGGAATACTATATAGCCATAAAGAGGGATGAATCTTGTCACTCGTGACAACATCGCTGGAACTGGAGGTCATTATGTAAAGTGAAATAAGTCAGGCACAGAAAGGCAAATACTGCATGTTCTTACTCACATGTGGGAGCTAAAAAGATGAGCTCCTAGCAGTAGAGAATAGAATTGTGATTATTAGAGGATGGGAAGGGTAGTGGGGAGGGAGAATAGGGAGAAGTTGGTTAATGGATACAAAGTTAAGCTAGATAAGAAGATGAAGTTCTAGCGATGTGTGGCACTGTAGAGTGAATATAGTTAGCAATTTAGGCTGGGTACATTGGCTCATGCCTGTAATCCCAGCACTTTGGGAGGCTGAGGCAGGCGGATTACCTGAGGCCAGGAGTTCGAGACCAGCCTGGCCAACATGAAACCCCGTTTCTACTAAAAATACAAAAATTAGCTGGGCATGGTGACACATGCCTGTAATCCCAGCTACTTGGGAGGCTGAGGCAGAAGAATTGCTTGAGCCCAGGAGGTGGAGGTTGCAGTGAGCTGATATCACACCACTGCACTCCAGCCTGGCCAACAGAGCAAGACTCTGTCTCAAAAAAATAAAAAATAATGATACAAAAGAATTTAGTGTATATTTGCAAAAAGCTAGAAAAGAGGACTCCGAATTTTCCCAACACAAAGAAATGATGAATGTTGGAGGTGATGAATATACTAATTACTCTGATTTCATCATCACACATTGTATACATGTATCAAAATATATTTTGTACTCCATACATATGTACAATTATTGCATGTCAACCAAAGTTAAAAGAAAAAAAATCTTTTAGGGTCAGATGTGTTTTGGAATTAAATGTTTCCTTTGAGAAAAGTACCTATCAGCCCCATGGGCCGGGGACAGCTCTCCATAGTCAAGCACACTGGTACCTCTGCAGCAGAACTTACAAATGTTCGCTCAGTGCGATAAAGACCATGAGCAGCCTCCTGTTGCTTTGAGTCAGGTTTCACTACTATTAAATGAGTTCAGGTCAGCCAAACCAATCGTCAGAAACTTTGGGGTTTGGGAATTGTGGAAACAAGACTGTAGACCTGTACAGCCTGACAAACTGTCCTCCACCACATCAATTTGCCCACATCTCTGATCTCAGAGAGCTTCCCACCTGAGGCTGATGAGAGTCACAGAGCAAAGAAACGAACCCACCTTGAGGAATTGAGATGTGAAATTCATGTTTAGTAATGCAGTGCCAGGAGGGAAACCTCTACAGCCCTGAGCAAGAGGCAGGGTTTCTGCCATGGGGCTTTCTTGGCTGCCTCATCCTGTGCCATCTGGATTTCAACTCTTGATGTGCTAAGAATGCCATGATCCAAAGAGCCGATGAGCCAGGGCTGGGACTTACCTGGAGCTTTTGTTCCGTCGCCATAGCCCTGGTAAGCAATGACAAAGGGCTCATTCAGTGTGACCCAAAACTTCACCTTGTCTCCCAGCCTCTGGAAGAGCACATCTGCATACTCCTTAAACCGCTGCACGATGGTCTCATTCTCCCAGCCTCCTACATCTTGGAGCGCCTGCGGTAGGTCCCAGTGGTAAATGGTCACCTGGGAAGAAGCCAGATCAGCTGTTGCATCAATCATGCTTTCCATGGGAAGCCCTAGGTTAGATGTGCCAGCATCAACGTCTGCTACTAATCCTGAGAGTGACTTATGAGACAAAAAGGCTCAAAGATTTTTTTCTTTTTCTTTTGGGAAAGGGGTAAATTGCTTTCAGGGAGAACTAGATGGCTGAGGTCAAGGTTGGGAAGGAAACTCTTTTATGCTTTTTGAATTCTGCACCATATGAATTTACTGACAATTAAAAAGTTAAATTTGAGGTTGGGCATGGTGGCTCATACCTATAATCTCAGCACTTTGGGAGGCCGAGGCGGGTGGATCACTTGAGGCCAGGAGTTTGAGACCAGCCTGGCCAACACAGTGAAACCCCGTCTCTACTAAATACAAAAATTAGCCGGGCGTGGTGTTGTGTGCCTATAAGCCCAGCTACTCTGGAGGCTGAGAAATGAGATCCGCCACTGCACTCCAGCCTGGGTGACAGAGCGAGACTACGTTTCAAAAACAACAACAACAAAAGCTAAATTTGAAACTAGCATTTTGTTTACATAATAAATGTGTTCCCCCAGCCCCGCTGGTTCCTGCATGTGGACTTTCCCAAGGCCTTGCCAGGACCCACCATACCTGGGGCTGGATGCTAGCGGCCAGCAGTGCATCGATGAGTCTCACGTAGTAGTTCAGGCCCGCTTCATTGATGTACCTGGTGGTTCCATCAGGGAGGATGCGAGGCCAGGAGATGGAAAAACGGTAGTGGGACACGCCCAGGTTCTGCAGGGTGACCAGATCCTCAGCAATCTTGTGATAACTGTCGCAGGCCACGTCTCCGATGGCATCATCCTCAACCTTCAGTGGTGTGTGAGAAAACGTGTCCCAAATGCTGAGTCCTTTGCCATCTGCTCTCCACGCACCTTCGATCTCAAAATGACAAGACATGGTCTCGTTAGGTCATTCAGTCAAGCACTCACAGGTTCCTTTCTGCCACTGGGTGAGTCTCAAGTCAGGATGTTTACTCTTTTGTGACAACGCTTAGCTTAAAACAAGCACATTGGTCCAGGTGTGGTGGCTCACGCCGGCGACCCCAGTGCTACGGGAGGATCGCTCGAGCCCAGGAGTTCAAAACCAGCCTGGCAACATGGCGAAACTCCATCTCTATAAAAAAATCAAAAAAATTAGCCAAGTGTGGTTACCTCCTCTGGGAGCCTGCTCTAGCCCCGACTCAGTCTCGGAACTCCCCCGGCTTTCTCTATGCATGTGGCAGGCCCACTCTTGCACAGAGACAGGCGCAGGCAGAAGATGGAAAGCAGGAACCACCACTAACTGCCAGGCAAGTCACTCTCGCCTTTTCCATTTTTCTTGGAAAAAATAAAACCATCCTATTTTCTGTATGAGTAAGCCTCATTTTGGCATGAATACAGTAGCGGTGTGATGCTGTTAGGACATCAGAATAAGCTCAGGCCCATGCTGAGAGCCAATGTGAGCAAACTGCCTGCTTGGAAGGATCTAGCTGAGGAATAAAAGGGTCCAGCAGGGACTCGTCGTAGTCATGGGCTGTAGAACAGTGTTTTGGTCAATGACGGACCTGATATATGATGGTGGTCCCATAAGATTATAATGGAGCTGAAACACTCCTATTGCCTAGTGCTTTGCAGCCATCGTATTGTTGTAGAGCACTGCATTATTCATGTTTGTGGCGGTGCTCATGTCAATAAACCTACCGTGTGGCCAGCAGTATAAAAGTATAGCACATGCAGGCCAGGTGCTGTGGCTCAGACCTGTAATTCCAGCACTTTGGGAGGCTGAGGGAGGAGGATAACTTGAGGCCAGGAGTTCAGACTAGCCCTAGCAACATAGTGAGACCCCTGTCTCTACAAAAAAATTAAAAATAAAAAAATTTATTGGGTGTGGTGGCATGTGCATGTAATCCCAGCTACTGGGGAGGCTGAGTGATCCTCCTGCCTCAGTCTCCCGAGTAGCTGGGACTACAGGAGCACACCACCACACTTGGCTAATTTTTTTGGTTTTTTTATAGAGATAGGGTTTTGCCATGTTGCCCAGGCTGGTTTTGAACTCCTGGTCTCTAGCGATCCTCCCATAGCACTGGGATTGCAGGTGTGAGCCACCACACCTGGACCAATGTGCTTGTTTTAAGCTAAGTGTTATCACAAAAGAGTAAAAAAGTTTAAAAAACTAAAAAGTTAATAAAGTAAAAATGTTACAGTAAGCTAAGGTTAATGTGTTATTGAAGAAAGAAAAACATTTAAAAAATAAATTTAGCGTAGCGCAAGTGTGCAGTGTTCATAAAGTCCACAGTAGTGTACAGTAATGCCTAGGCCTTCCCATTCACTCACCCCTCACCCACTGACTCACCCAGAGCAACTTCCAGTCCCACAGACTCCATTCACGGTGAGTACCCTGTCGTCCAGCTTTTATGCCGTGTTTTCACTGTGCCTTTCTACATTTAGATACATTTAGATATACAAATACCACTGTGTTACAACTGCCTACAGCATTCAGTACAGTAACAGGCTGTACAGGTTTGTAGCCTAGGAGCACTAGGCTATACCGTGTAGTCTAGGTATGGGGTAGGCTACACTATCTAGGTGTGTGTAAGTGCACTCTGTGTGATGTTCACACAACTATGAACTCACCTAACAACACATCTCTCAGAGCAAATCCCTGTTGTAAGCGATGCGTGATTGTATTTGTGTGTCTTTGCCCAAGTGCTTCTGCCCAGGCTCCCCCTGCTCCATCTGGCCCTGCAAGCACCCATCTCAGGACAGCGAGCCTCACCATGCTGGTCTGGGTAAATTTGGGGCTGTGAAAAAGCCAGGCTGTCTGGAAGAGGAATTCCCAGACCCCATGCTGCCCCCTCCATGGGTCTGCTGGAATCTCCTGTTCATGCATCTGCCCTTCCCAGCACTGAGCCCACAGCCTGGCACAGGGCAAGTGTGCAGTCACTGGTGTCCCACCACCCTGAACTCCTCACCTGATATGCAGCAGAAGCTGCACTCCAGATGAAGCCCTCAGGAAACCGGCCGTACAGAAACTCATCCTCCCTGGCCAGTGGCATGCCGTTGTTGGTAATGACCTCTGTGTAGTACCTGGCGGAGGTTCTTGCTGTGCGAGGCCTGTTCGTGTTGTTGAAATCAACATGGTATAGTCCAAACTTGACCGTGTAGCCATTCAGCCACTCAAAGTTGTCCATCAGAGACCAGGCGACATACCCTCGAAGGTCTACACCATCAAGCCTGTAGGCTGGGAACATCCCAAAGGGAGCAGAGGAGAGCTTGACACCAGGAGTCAGGACCTCCATGCAGCCAACCCACTGCCAGCTCCTCAATTCAAGGTTGTGGTCCTAAAAGTGACATACGCCCTGAGAGACCAACAGATCACCTGTTGATCTTACTTTTCTGCCAGTACCTATGACCCCACAGCTAGCATTAATGACTGATCATCTCCAAATCAAATTCTTCTCTTGGGGTAAAGAAACATGCCCCAAATTCAAGATCCTCAGCCCACTTAGGAAGTTAAGCCCAATGCATCTGTAGTCCTAGCTACTGGGGAGGCTGAGGCAATAGAATTGCTTGAACTCGGGAGGTGGAGGTTGCAGTGAGCTGAGATCACACCATTGCACTCCAGCTTGGGCAACAGAGTGAGACTCTGTCTCAAAAAAAAAAAAAAAAAAAAAATCAATGAAACAAAAAGTTGATTTTTAGGCTGGGCACAGTGGCTCACACCTGTAATCCTAACACTTTGGGAGGCAGAGGCAGGTGGATCACTTGAGGTCAGGAGTTTGAAACCAGCCTGGCCAACATGGTGAAATCCCATCTCTACCAAAAATACAAAAAAATTAGCCGGGCATGGTGGCCACTGCACTCCAGCCTGGGTAACAGAGCAAGACTCCATCTCAAAAAAAAAAAAAAAAAAAAAAAGGAAGTTTGAATTTACACAACTTTCTTGTTCTGGGGTGCATGGGATAAGCTCTATGAAGGCAGAAATTTGTGTTGTGTTCATTGCTGTATTCCCAGCACCTAAAATAGAACTTGCTCAGTAATGAATGAATGGACCCATGACAATATGAATATTCTGCTAGGGACCCTGTGTGTGTTGTGTTTGTGTTTTTCCTCTGCAGAGACAACCATAGCCTTTTTTCCCCCAGCTTCTCAAGGAGCATATAACCCCCAAACAGATAAAGAATTATGGAGTTGGGACCTAAGAGAGAGACCTGTTGATGGTTCATAAATCATCCTGGCAAAACATTTCAGGCATATGACCCAGGGAATGTTGGAAGGTTTCTTTAAGGGGAGCTGAACCCTCACTCACCTTTCAAAGCCTCATTGATGTAGGTTTTGTGGTAAAATATCCTATCAGTATCCTCCGTGTTTGGATTGGTCAGCCCCACTCCGTTTTCGGTGATGTAAATGGGGATGTCACCATACTCTTCCTTGATCCAGTTCAGCAGCCTTCGCGTCCCCCAGGGCGCAGCTCTGTTCAATGCCGTGGAAGGCCACGAAGGGTCCTCCTCCTCAGCCATCTCCCGGTCGTCTTCGTAGGAGGGTGGGTTTAGCCTAGGTGTTTTGTGCTGCACGATTTTGGAGTAGTACGTGTTGAGGCAGAAGACGTCGGCCGTTGCCCCGATGAACCTCTTCTCTTCCTCAGTGAAGCTTGGCAGGCGGGAGGTGGCTAAGTGTTGCAGTTCACTCCTGTTCCCCACTTTCCACTTCATGGTGTCAGGATAGTCTCCGTTTCTAAAAATGGGGTGAGCAAACCAGCCCAGGGAGAACTGCAGCATTCGGTCAGCGGCTTCCACATCTCTGGGGACCCCTGGTGACTTGGGCTCTGCCCAGTGTGTACTGAGGCTCAGCGAGATGACCCCCTTCTGCTCCTGCCTGTATTTCTCATCGTACGTGTGATAGACTCTGGCATGGGCTTTGATGATGGTGTGGGCTATCCTATATGGTGCCCAGCCTGGGTCCTTCACCCCTGGGGGAAAATCCCCTGAGCCATAACCCAGCCATGCCAGGTACATGGGCTCATTAAAAGTCATCCAGAACTTGACTCTGTCACCAAAGGTCTGGAAACAAAAGTCTGCGTAGCTGTCAAACAAGTCAATCAAGGCAGGATTCTCCCAGCCTCCGATATCCTGGAGGGCCTGGGGCAGGTCCCAGTGGAACAATGTCACCATGGGAAAGATGTTGCTTGCCACCAAGCCATTGATCAGCCTATTGTAATAATCAACCCCTTGACTGTTGATAGAGCTGTTTCTCCCAGTTGGGAAAATCCGAGACCAGGAGATGGAGAAGCGGTAGGCCTTCACCTTCAAAGCGCGGAGCATATTCAGATCGGCATCCAGCTGGTGATAGCTGTCACAGGCGATATCTCCAGTGGCATTGTCTTTCACATTGCTCCCTGGTGTGTGAGTAAAGTTATCCCAGATGCTGGGGCCTTTGCCATCGGCATCCCACCCGCCTTCGATCTGATAAGCGGAAGAGGACACGCCCCACAGAAAGTCATCCCGAAACGTCCCGTGGTAGAACAAATCTCTTTCGAACTTGGGTTGGCTGGAGAACTTTTCCCAAACGACTTTAGCCTTGGAGGGCACTTCAGATGGAAAAGTGAAGGCTCTGACTTTGGAGGGGAGGTTTGCTGTATTAGGTGGTAGCAGTCTTTTTGCCCCCTTGGTGAGGAAACCGTTCTTTTCTATGATGCTAGTGAAAAAGTAGGCAGATTTCCTGGGAGTCCTTGACTTGCTGCTGTCGCTGAAGTTGACGTGGTGCAGGCCAAACCGCTGGCTGTAACCAGAAGGGCCTTCGAAGCCATCAATGAGGGAACGAGCAATGTAGGACCGAACATCCACGGAGTCTTCCTTGATAGCTGTGAAGAAAAATAAAAATTACATTTATTTATTTATGGATTTATTTAATGAGATGGGGTCTCACTGTGTTGCCCAGGCTGGTCTCAAACTCCTGGACTCAAGTGATCCTCCCAAGTAGCTGGGACTGACTACAGGAGTGAGCTGGTGCACCACTATTTTATTTATTTATCTTTTAAAGACTAGTCAGTGCAGTAGTGAGAAGGGGGAGAAGAGTAATAGAAGCTGTTTGATCTGTAACTGGTTGTCAGCAGTCAACTGAGATAAGTTATTACCTCGGACCAGCAAGGACTGTTTTTCAATGAAATAGTTTTTATTGAAAAATTAGAAGTATAGTCTCTGTTACTAATGTTACTTTTAAAAAGTGTTCCTTTTGACATGAAAGTTTTGGGGGTGACTTGGGTTATTCCCCAAATGTTCACCCTTTTTCCTCCTCAGAATGGATAAAAGGAAAATCCACAAGATCCTCACAAAACATCAGGCCACTTTTGTGGCCATAAATCTCAAGCCAAAGGAGCATCCCCACCTTCAAATAAATAGTGGAGGGGATGTGTCCCATGTGTTACCACCAGGATGTCTTGGTTTTATATAAAATACATAAATCAATCTTTTAACAATATGCTTTTGCTTTTCCTTGTTTATGTTTAGTAATATTGACATTAAGTGACAACATATTTCATATTTCAAAAAAGAAATAAAGCAGCCTGGGCAACATGGCCAGACTCTGTCTCTATTAAAAAAAGAAAAAAAAAAAAAAAAGGTGGCCGGGCACAGTGGCTCATGCCTGTAATCCCAGCACTTTGGGAGGCCGAGGCGGGCGGATCACGAGGTCAAGAGATCGAGACCATCCTGGCTAACACAGTGAAACCCCATCTCTACTAAAAATACAAAAAAATTAGCCAGGCGTGGTGGCGGGCACCTGTAGTCCCAACTACTCAGGAGGCTGAGGCAGGAGAATGGCGTGAGCCCAGGAGGCGGAGCTTGCAGTGAGCCGAGATCGCGCCACTGCACTCCAGCCTGGGTGACAGAGTGAGACTCCGTCTCAAAAAAATAAATAAATAAAATAAAATAAAATAAAATTAGCCTGGCATGGTGGTGTGCGCCTGTAGTCCCGGCCACTTGGGAGGCTGAGGTGGGAGGATCGCTTGAGCCTAGGAGGTCAAGGCTGCAGTGAGCCAAGATAAGGCCAGTGTACTCCAACGTGGGCATCAGAGCAAAACCCTGTCTAAAAAAATTAAAATTAAAATTGATGTGAGTTATTATGTCAAAAAAACTGATCTATTAAAGAAGTAAAAAAAAAAAAAAAAAAAAAAATTAAAATTAAAATAAAGAAATAAATAAAGCCTAAAACATGTATTCCCTGGTACAGTGCATTGAATGGTGGCCCCCAAAAGATATGTCTAAATCCTAACCCGTGGTACCGGTGAATATAACCTTATTTGAAAAAAGGATCTTTGCAGATGTAATTAAGTTAATGAGCTCAACATAAGAACATCCTGGGTTAACTGAGGACTGACCTGTTAGATGAAACCTATTTGCCATACCTTTCCAATTGGAATAAAAGGACATATGAAATAGTACGTTAGGTAAGAATGAGACCGTAGATGTGGATCAACTGGATCAAAATCAATGACATAGAACGTAGATTTTATAGCCAATTAGAGGAAATGAAGACCAGTGTGGCTGGAGCAATGAGGGAAGAGTTAATGGGTTGGAGTCTGGACGATCACTAGAGCCTAGGAGTTTGAGGCTGAAGTGAGCTATGAACATGCCACTCTATTCCAGCCTATGTGACAAAGCAAGACACTGATTCTAAAAAAAAAAAAAAAAAAAAAAAGATGATGAGACTTGATGGCTGCATAGGACTCAGATGGGCAGAATGTAGAGGGAGGTATTCCAGGCAATAAGGACACTGGGTCAGGCATGGTGGCTCATGCCTGTAATCCCAACACTTTGGGAGGATGAAGTGAGAAGACTGTTTGAGCCCAGGAGTTTGAGACCAGCCTGGGCAATGTGAAGAGACCCCGTGTCTAAAAAAAAAAAAAAAGCCATGCATAGTGGTGTGCACTGTGGTCCCAGCTACTCAAGAGGCTGAGGTGGGAGGTTGGCTTGAGCTTAGGACTTTGAGGCTGCAGTGAGCCACATTTATGCCACTGCACTCCAGTTCTCCAGCGGGCAACACAGCAAGACCCTGTCTCAAAAACAAAACAAAACAAAACAAAACAATAAAACCACAGGAGCAAAGACGTGAATGACATGAATGAACCTTGGGAAAGAGAGTTAGGGAGCTGATGCAAAGGACTCCCCACTATTACTACCAATAATGCTTTCTTTGGCTCCATTTCCCTAGGAGACTTTCTTTGTCCTATTAAACGAAACTGTGAAGACTTGGAGAAGTACCACCCACCTTCCAATCACTGGCACATCCATTGTTCTTACCCTTGAGCACCTCATTGATATATTGATTGAAGTAGTCTACTCTCAAGGAATCATCAAAGAGATTTTCACTTTCCCCTATGGGCATGCCATTCCCGGCCAGGTATATTGGAACTTTTCCTCTTGTGTATTCCAGGGATACAAACTGCAACAGCCTCCTTATCCCCCAGGGCACCACACGAATCCAAGAGGATGAGGTCTGGGGCCACACATGGTTCATGTGTTGGGAGAAGCCTCCAATGGTATCATAGCTAGGGATGCAGGTGTTTTGTGGGGCGTTGCTGATGAGGCGGGAGGTGTAATGCGACAGACCCAGAAAATCAGCAGAGCCTTTTAGGAGCTGCTTCTCTGCCTCCGTGAACTCGGGGAGTTGAGCCACAGGATGGGAGCACTGTCTGTTCATCTGTTGGATCTGGGTCCTCAGGGTGGCTGGGTAGTCTCCATCCACAAAGATGGGGTGTGCAAACCAGCCCAGCATGAAGTGCAAGAAGCGCTCAGAGGCTCTCAGGTCCTCAGACCTCTCTGGAGACAGGGGTTCTGCCCAGTCTGAGTTCAGCACAATGCCCACGTGCCCCTGCTGCTGTGGGCGATGGTGGCTGTTGTAGTGGTGCCAAGTTCTGGCATGAGCCTTGAGGACCAAGTGAGCCACCTTGTGTAAAAGAAAGAAGGAAATACAGTGATTAGTAATAAGAACAACGACAACAACAGGACTAATAAACCAATAACAAGTCAACAACAATGTCAACAAGTCAATAAAGACAACAACAACATTGACATTGTCAATATTGACAACATCAGCACTAATGTTAACATCAAGTTATCAACAAATAACAATGTTGACACTAACGTCAATGATGTTAAGAAGTCAATAATAAAGTTAACAAGTTAACAACATAAACAAAAAGTTAAGACTGATGCTAACATGTCAACAAGTCTACAATGTCAAGAAATCCACACCAATGTCAACAAGTCAATAATATCAATGACGTTGATGTCAATAACATCAATACCAACATGAACGGCATCAACAAGTGAACACCAATGTGAAAAGGTCAACAATATCCAGTCAACAATGTCAACAAGTCAACACCAGTATCATCAACAAAGTCAACAAATCAACAGCAATTCTTCAACATTGTCAACAAAATAACAGCATCAACAACCACTTTAACAATAACAACTACCATGTATTGGGCACCTACTACTTAATGAATTCTCTCATGTAATCCTCACCACAACCTTGTATGGCAGGTACAATTATTATCACCACTATAGAGATGGGGAAAACAAGATCCAGAGCTGTGGATCAGGATCTCACAAGGCTGAGAGTCAGGAGAAAAGTGAGAACAAGCCCCTGGCAGTCTGACTCCAAGCCTGTTATTGTTACCCACACTGCTATTCTGCCTCTCCTCTGTCCTTAATAAGTGCTTGTTGAGAAATCAGTCCATGGGGAGGATTATTTTAATTAGCACACAAGGGAGAGGAGGGCTCTTTCTTGCTTATTTGTTCTTCTTTCTATTTAATGGAATCTCAGAAGAAAAACCAAACTAGGAGTTTCTCTGTAGACTTAACTCATGCTCTTACAAACAGCAACAGCTTTTTGTGGGAAGCAGGGGGCAACAGGAGGGTGTCTGAAATATAACAAGCCTAGATTTAAATCTTGACTCTGTCACTAACTTGTTAACTTGGACAATTTGCTCTCAACTTCAGCTTACTTGTTGGCCAAAAGTGGGTAATTATGGATCCATCTGGGATTATTAAATACGTGTATACAAAGCACTGAGCAGAAACTCAGAGAGCAGGAGTGAGCTTGCTAAATCTTAGCTTGCTTTCCTTTTTCCTTTTTATCATCTGAAGAGGATGACACTTACCTCTGAAGAATTTCATGTCAAAATATGCCATAATCACTAAAAAGCCTGGCCGCTTCTCACATCCCAAATATTAGTCCTTAATTGAGTTCTAAACTCGAATGGCAAACTGTGCTCCTTTCCCAAAAGCAAAGATGTCTTTCTTCTACATTAGCCAGTGTTGGGAAGGGAGCTCAGTGGAATATTAACCATCAAAAACAGTCATTGCAAGGCCGGGCGCGGTGGCTCACGCTTGTAATCCCAGCACTTTGGGAGGCCGAGGCGGGCGGATCACGAGGTCAGGAGATCGAGGCCATCCTGGCTAACATAGTGAAACCCCGTCTCTACTAAAAAATACAAAAAAATTAGCCGGGCGTGGTGGCGGGCGCCTGTAGTCCCAGCTACTCGGAGAGGCTGAGGCAGGAGAATGGCGTGAACCCGGGAGGCGGAGCTTGCAGTGAGCTGAGATTGCGCCACTGCACTCCAGCCTGGGCGACAGAGCGAGACTCCGTCTCAAAAAAAAAAACACAAAACAAAAAACAAAAACAGTCATTCTGACTGCTTAATAATAGGGAAAAGTGCTAATGACATGATATCAAGTAAACAGTGAGCAACAATCTGAGGTGCCCTGTGACAACATCATAAATGCAAAGGAGCCAAGACTGGAAGGAAATACTCTAAAATAATAAAAGACATTTTTTTTTTTTTCTTTTTTTTTTTTGAGACGGAGTCTCACTCTGTCACACAGGCTGGAGTGCAGTGGTGCAATCTCGGCTCACTGCAACCTCTGCCTCCCAGGTTCAAGCGATTCTCCTGCCTCAGCCTCCCTAGTGGCTGGGACTACAGGTGCCCGCCACTATTCCAGGTTAATTTTTGTATTTTTAGTACAGACGGGGTTTCACTATGTTGGCCAGGCTGGTCTCGAACCCCTGATCTCGTGATCCACCCGCCTCGGCCTCCCAAAGTGCTGAGATTACAGGTGTGAGCCACCACACCCGGCCCAAGACATTTTTTTCTTTAAATTTTTTCCTTAATAGTTGCTATGAACTAAATTAGGTCCCCCATCAAAATTCGTATGTTGAAGCCCTAATCCCCAATGTGATGGTATTTCGAGATGGGGCCTTCGAGGGGTGATTAGGTTTAGAGGAGGTCGTGAGGGTGCAACTCTCATGGTGGTGGTATTAGTGTCCTTATAAGAGATACCAGTGAGTTCTTCCAACCACCCCCATATGAGGACAGCAAGAAGGTGGCTGCCTGCAGGCCAGGAAGAGAGCCCTCCCCAGAACCCAACCATGCTAGTCCCTTGATCTTGGACTTCCCCAGCTCCAGAATGGTGGGAAGTAAATATCTGTTGTTTAAACCACCAGTCTATGGTGTTTTGTTATCGCAGCTCAAGCTCACTAAGACAATGGTATTCTAACATTCAACTAATAAATAAAGGGAAGAATTGAAGGAGAAGAGTGAAGGGGACTTTCTCATCAAAGTCTCTGTAAAGATATCTCAGATATCCATAGTTCAAAGGGGAAGAAAAGCCTAAGAAGAAAAGGTTTAGATAAGTTTTACAACAAGGAGTGAAACAGAAGATTTCAAACCTTCCATTTTCAGGAGGCAGGTGGTGGAATGACTCCATATGTGCAGTCACTTGCTGTTCAAGAGCTGAATGGAAGCTCTGACTTATGTGCTACAATGTTTGACATTTCATTGAGTCATTTATTCATGATGTTCCAGCTCACCCTAGTAATGGTCTTTTTGAAGAGTTCTGTAATTTTGCTATGTGTGTTAGTGTCATCTTCCCCAAAAGGCTATAACATGTCCAGGGCATGGCTGTCACCCCTCTTTAACACCTACCATGGGGCACAGGAAATAGTCTTTTTTTTTTTTTTGAGATGAAAGTCTTGCTTTGTCACCCAGGCTGCCCAGGCTGGAGTGCAGTGGCATGATCTCAGCTCACTACAACCTCCACCTCCCAGGATCAAGTGATTCTCCTGCCTCAGCCTCCCAAGTAGATGGGATAACAGGCGCCCACCAACACACCTGGCTAATTTTTGTATTTTAGTAGAGATGGGGTTTCGCCATGTTGGCCAGGCTGGTCTCGAACTCCTGACCTCAGGTGATCTGCCTGCCTTGGCCTCCCAAAGTGCTGGGATTACAGGCGTGAACCACCGCACCCGGCCGGAAATACTCATCTTTAAGAACAGAACCCAAACAGTGACAGGGAAAAGGCAGACTAACACGTCCATCCTGAAGAACGCTGTCAGAGAAAGCTGGTGGGTTTTCTGGGAGATTCTGAAGAAAAAGGGAAATAATGGAAAAGACCTATAACCATTTAAAATTTTGTGCCAAGTGTATACATCTCCTTCTTGTTGAAACGATGCCCTGACTGGCGTCTGGAAAGCCAATGCCTCCTTGCCTCTTCCCTCTGCGTCTCCTCAGCTCTCAGCGAGCGTATTGAGGAGTAAAGCATGGGTCCTTGGCCCACATCAGTCAGTTGTCACAGCCCCCCCGGCCAGGACCCAGCGATGGGTTCAGGGTGGGTATGCGACCCACTGAGAGATCATGAGACACAGGGACACTTCTGTTGGGAAGGACAGAAAAGAGCCAAGCTTTTTTCCCTACTGGTCATGAAATAATAGAAACAGGGCTGCTGCTATCTGGCTGCAAAGTAGCCCAAGAATAAAGCCAATGAGGAACAAGAGGAGTACTGGGTCCTGGTGGCATCGCTTATACTCCGATCAAATTCCACCCTGATCAGGCCAAATGAAGAATTTTCAGCCTCCTGAATGTATAAATTCTCTCCTTGCTTAAGTCACTTTGGGTTGAGTTTTCTGTCACTTGTCACTACGTGACATGAGGAACTTGGAGTCAAGAAGACTTGGGCTCAAATCCAGACTTCCACCTGGTGACTCACTAGCAATGTCATCATGACCACATTGTCTATCCTGTCTGAGCCTCACTCATTCATCAGTGCTATTCTGAGGATGTAATAACTATTATATTTTAAAAGTACCAGTAGAGTGTCTGGACAAAAGAAGGTGATCAACAATTTTTTTTTTTTTTTTTTTTGAGACAGGGTCTTGCTCTGTTGACCAGGCTGGAGTGCAGCGGCAAAATCTTGGCTCACTGCAGCCTCTGCATACCAGGCTCAAGTGATCCTCCCACCTCAGTCTCCTGGGTAGGTGGGATCACAGGCGTGCACCACTATGCCCAGCTAATTTTTATATTTTTTTTGCAGAGACGAGATTTCGCCATGTTGCCCAGTCTGGTCTCGAACTCCTGGACTCAAGCAATCTGCCTGCCTTGGCCTCCCACAGTGATGAGATTACTGGCATGAGCCACTGCACCTGGCCAAGTGATTAGTAATTTAATTAACAATTTAGGGTTGCTTCCCTCCCCCTGATTTCCTTTAAAGAAAGAACAAAAAGTAAAGGCTTGCTGATAGAAGAAAACAGAGAAAATGACTTTCTTCCAGCCAATGTCCTTTCTCCGCCAATTAGTAGCAGCTGCAGGGATGGGAAGTACCTTAAAAGAGGCCACTCCTGGGTCAGAGATGCTGGGAGGGTGCTGGCCAGTGCCATAGCCTGCGTAGCTCATCACCCACGGCTCATGGAAGGTCACCCACAGCTTCACACGGTCCCCAAACGTGGAGAAGCAGAAGGCCGCATAGTCCAGGAAGGCATCCACCACACTCTCATTCTGCCATCCGCCATGATCCTGCAGGGCCTGAGGCAGGTCCCAGTGGAACAGCGTGGCCATGGGCTCAATGCCCGCATCCCGCAGCCTGTCAATCAGCTTGTTGTAGTAGGCAACACCTGGGAGGCTGGGGCTTCTCCCGTGCCCCGTGGGGAAGATCCGGGACCAGGAGATGGAGAACTTGTACACCTGAGCCCGGAGGCCGCGAAGCAGGGCGACATCAGAGGCTACCTTGTGGTAGCTGTCACTGGCCACCTCCGGCGTCGCTTGGCCCTCAGTGGTGTTCAGGGGCCTGCGTGGATCCCAGATGCTCGCCCCTCTCCCGCCCTCGGCCCAGCCTCCTTCCACGTTAAAGGCTCCTGTGGAGGCACCCCAGAGGAAGCCTTCGGGGAAAGTGTCCTGCAGGAAGGCATCCCTTTCCACCCTGGACTGATTGGCAAATGCTTCCCAGACTCTCTGATAGGCAGAGGCAGGAGAGGAGCCTGTGGTCTCGTGGTCCTGCTGCTGGTCAGGCTGAAGGGCCAGGCTGTCAGTCAGAGAACAAGACATGCTGCGGGATTGAAGGGACATAAAAGGACATAATAATGAATGCCTCTGTCAGTTACAAATGCCCCCTACGGATGACTACTGTGTTTAATCAGAAAAGATTCCAGAAACACTGAGTCAAAAGTCATATCTGCAAAGCCATGGGCAGGAAGTAACTGGCAGATGGGAAAATTATTATTATTACCCCTTCTGAGGTGAGTGATTCTTGCTCTTTCATGGTTAAAATGCTACTGTTCTCTGTATTAGATTGCCCTTGAATATTGTCTTCAGTGTTACTACCATACTTTATTCTTCTTATAATTCATTATTTGTAAAACATAGCTAATAATAACAATGACTCCAATTTATTGAGTCTTGATTCTGCACTGGCCACTGTGATAAGAATGGATGTGTATTATCTCATTTAATTTTCCCAACAAATTTATGAGATGGGTACTACAATGATTTATCCTCATCCTACACAGGAGGAAACTGAGACTTTAAGAAACGGGGGCCAGGCGCGGTGGCTCACGCCTGTAATCCCAGCACTTTGGGAGGCCGAGGCAGGTGGATCACGAGGTCAGAAGTTCAAGACCAGCCTGACCAACATGGGGAAACCCCATCTCTACTAAAAATACAAAATTAGCCAGGCGTGGTGGTGGGGGCCTGTAATCCCAGCTACTCAGGAGGCTGAGGCAGGAGAATCACTTGAACCCGGGAGGCAGAGGTTGCGGTGAGCTGAGATCACGCCATTGCACTCCAGCCTGGGCAACAAGAGTGAAACTCAGTCTAAAAAAAAAAAAAAAGAAATGGAAAACTTCCTGACTTCAGGGAGCCAGCAGCTATTTACCAGCTGGTACTGAAGTACACTGATGTGGACCAGTTGAACATCAGTCCTGGCTACTGCCTCCTTTCTTCATGCTGCTTGGATTTCAGACATAATGGCAGGAGCTCAAGCATCCATCCTGGACCATGAGGTAGAAACCTTGTTAAAGGTGACAAAGCAACAACAAAGGAGCCTGGATTCCTGGTGATTATGAGTAACTTCTCCTTGCACACAGCTTGCAGGTGGTGGAGCAGATTCTGTGCTTTTAACCTCATATACATACATGTTTATGTGCATGTATATGCGTGTACATATGTATATGCATATGAAATGAAAGCACATAAAAGTGCATGCTGCATTTATACAAAATGTGGTCTGATATTTTCTATTTTATTCTAGTCCATTTTCGTCCCTCCCACTCTCCTTTCCTCTTTTTTCTTTTTTTTTTCAATTGTGATCGCCAACTTCTAAATTGATTTCACAGTCAATGAGTCATGTCTTGCAGGCAGGAAAGCATGCATGCTGCAAATTACAGCCAGCAGAGGGCGGCCTTGAGGAGTGTGGCATATGCCTGGGGAAAACGACGTGGAGTACAAGAGCATCTCCCTGTCACACAGCCATCATGTGGAGAGCCCATGGCGCCTATACCAGGCTGGCCCACAGCGCAGAACTGGGAGAAGTGACAGGACACTGCACAGGGATCTTCCTCTCAAAGAGCGAAGCCTGGGGCCGGGTCACCCTGCAGGAGGCATCTTCCAAACCTAAGCGCCTTCTGTTTCACTCAGCATCAACTCCCTGACATTTGCTAGATCGGGGGAAAGGGAAATGATCTTCTCCTTTGTAGATGATCCCAACACATGTGCGACTGTGGAGCGCAGCCAGGGATGCGGCACCACCCCTCGGTGCTCAGCCTCTGCGCATCCACGGTGCCCATAAACACAGCCTCCGCTGCTCGGAACCTCGCTCTTACCCAGCCCTCCTGGCCCTGACTCTGTCCTCCTGGATTGCATGAAAAGAGTTTTGAGGAAACAAATAAACTGCCCTGGGATGAAACAGAACTTGCTATACAGGCTTGGAGCTGGGAACCCTGGGTTTGCCGGCCATGGAGAGGGATTTAGCACATGATGGCGCCTCAGGCTCCACACCCAGGGCTCCTAAGTTCTCCCTTTTTTAGGGTACAGTGCTGTGTGTCTCCTGCTACACTCATGTGAGAGTTGTTCAGGGGCCTGTCTCCCCTATAAGGTCTAAAATTCTGAAAGAGAAAACTATGTTAGTCCTTTCTGAATCACTCCCCACTTACCGCCCCTGCATTCAGCGGGTTCTCCAACCATATCCTCCTGAGTAGGGGACCCTGGCTGTCCGTTTAATGTAAGCCCGTGTTGGCCCTCCCCTTCAGGCAAAGCACCACCAAGTGCTGCGAGGACCTCCGAGCTGGGGTCACTTGTAATCACTGGCTTCTCAGGGAACCCATTTTATTATGGCTTCTTGAGTTTTCTTTCCTGAAGCCACAGCCAGTCCTTCTTGGCTGACTCCAAGTGTGGTCAGGGAACAGTGGTAACTCATGTCTGTCTATTGCAAGTCTGTACTGCCACACAAAGCCTGAGGTACAGCTGCTGCTGTGGGTCTGTTGATCTGAATTGCTGATTTGAAGTGGATTGAGAGGATGGAACAATAGAAGGAGGATATGGCTCAAGACAGTCAAGTACTGGAAGAGGAAAGGTACAAAGAGGTGTTGGCACTGAATGACCCTGAACAGGGCTGCACTGGAAATATCAGATGTGAGTGACAAAGAGAACTCTAGCTGAAGGTCTGGAAGTCAATTATTGTCTCCAGCTTTTGTCCCACCCTAAGGGATGGTGCATGAACTTCATGCATGTAATATCCCTCCAGGAGTGCTGAGGTTCTGGGCAATTCCCAGTGCTGGCTACCATGCCATTCTTTTCTCACTCACTTAAGAGCATATTGGGATATGCGTGCATGAAAGCAATGTAATTATGGGCACAATCTCAAAATCTGCTCTAATTTTTTTTTTTTTTTTGAGATGGAGTCTCGCTTTGTCACCCAGGCTAGAGTGCAATGGCGCGATCTCGGCTCACTGCAAGCTCTGCCTCCAGGGTTCACGCCAATGAATCTCCTGCCTCAGCCTCCCGAGTAGCTGGGACTACAGGCACTCGCCACCATGCCTGGCTAATTTTTTTGTATTTTTAGTAGAGACGGGGTTTCACTGTGTTAGCCAGGATGGTCTCGATCTCCTGACCTCATGATCCGCCTGCCGCCTCGGCCTCCCAAAGTGCTGGGATTACAGGCATGAGCCACCATGCCCGGCAATCTGCTCTAATTTTTTAAAGCGTATCATTTGCAAACTTTGGCACTTGAGTCACTCAGTAAGATATTATTTACAACCCCACCATAGATTCAAACCTCTGTCCCTAGAATGTTGTCGAGTTAGGCATCTGGCTTGCAGCAACAGCTGGCTTTCCTGTCTACGCTGTCTCCTTCCGGGGAGGATGTTTCACCCTTCATATTGAGGAAATGGGCACAGAGAACCCATTACTTATCATGTAACTTCAGCGGGATGGTCAGATCTATCTTTAACCTGGCCACTCTTCCACAAGCTCACACTGTCTCCAACAAGATCTTAAACTAGAAGGCAGGAGTTCAAATCCTAGCTGGTGCAGTGGCACAATCTCGGCTCACAGCAACTTCTGCCTCCTGGGCTCAAGTGATCCTCCGACCTCAGTCTCCCAAGTAGCTGGGACCATAGGCATGCACCACTATGCCTGGCTAATTTTTGTAATTTTTTGTAGAGACAGAGTTTCATCATGTTGCCCAGCCCAGTCTTGAACTCCTGGACTCAAGCAATCTTCCCACCTTTGCCTACCAGAGTGCTGGTATTACAGGTGTGGGCCATCATGCTAGTTGCGCACAGCTGGGTGAACTGACAGATAAGAAAGCAGAACCTCGTGAGTCCCACTTAGTAAGAGACTCCCTGCTTTCTTTCTGAGTCTTTGTTTCTCACCAATTGAATGGCAATAACAAACTTGGTGGCCCAAGAGTTGATGACAACAGTCCTATAAGATTATACATGTAAAAGAAACAGTACTCTACAAATATCAGTTATTGATAGTTCAACAGGCAACCTGACATTACCTTTTCTTGGAACTTGATGAACAACTCAGAAACTCATTAATATCAAACCCAATGGTGAGCACTTGGTCTTTATTTATGGCTGTAAGAGAAGAAATTAAATTAACTCTATGTAAATGCCAACTAAGAACATGCAAGTCTGAAATCAACAGTTTTCCTCGCTCATACAACACACCCAAACTCCAAGCAGTGGTTCCAAGTCCCTTTGGAAAATACCATGGGCTAAGGACTTTAAAAGCTTAGAAGTGAATTCTATTTACTTATTGCTTAAAAGTGGTTCTCAAACTTCAATGTGAATCAAAATCATCTGTAGAGCTTGTTAATACACAGGTTGCTGGTCCCACCCCGAGAGTGTCTGGTGCAGTAGGTCTCAAGAATATGCATTTCTAATGAGCTCCCAGGTGATGCTAATGTTGATGCTGCTGGTCTGGGGACCACAACTTTGGGAACAATTGATTTAGAAGAACTCAAAGATCAGAAAGGAGTGGAATATTTTTTAAATTGTGGTAAAATATGCATAAACAGAAAAGGTACAATTTTAACCACTTAGAGAGAGGTGGGATCTAAGAACAGAAATTGTTATGCCGTCAAAGGTGAGTTCAGATAAGCATTATTAAATGGTATCTACGGATGAACTTCAGGGGCCCTGTGGAGCCAACCCAATGCTGGGAGGGGGTCCAGGTGTGCTATAGTTTGGATGTGGTTTGTCCCTACCAAAACTCATGTTGAAATTTAATTGCCAATGTAACATTGTTGAGAGGTTATGGGACTTTTAAGAGGCATTTGGGTCATGAGGGATCCGCCCTCATGAAGGGATTAGTGCAGTCTCCAGGGAGAGTGAGTTCCCAATCTAGTGGGACTGGATTAGTTACCATGACAGTGGTTGTTATAAAGTGAGGCTGCTACTGGTGTTTCATCTATTTGCAGGCACTTCCTTCCCCTTCCACTTCTCTGCCAGGTTAGGATGCAGCATGAGGCCCTCACCAGAAGCTGACCAGATGTGGCTGGCTGATCTTGAACTTCCCAGTCCCCAGAACCATGAGCTAAATAAACCTTTTTTCTTTATAAATTACGCAGTCTAGAGTATTCTATTATAGCAACATTCGACAGACTAAGACACAGTGGTAGAAAGAACACTACTGACTTCTCCCGTACTCTGGCCTATGGACAAGAGTGACAGACCTGAATATCAGGGCCCTCAGGCACATTCCCCTCTGCCCTTTCCTCCCTTCTTGCAGAGTCTCCAGTGACTGCCAGCCTCAATGCTGTCATAGACCCCACCTTTCCCCTGACTTGATTGGACCAGGAGCAGCCTCCTGATCCATGGCTAACAATCAGATTCACTTTCAAGAATTTGAACTAAGAGACACTAGGAAGATGGCCCTTGAGCTGTGAGTCCTACACTTGAAAGTTCTTAGCATCTTGGTCAGGTACCCACCAGGGCCATGTGCAAACTGAGATAATGGGGACACAGAACAAGGGTAAGTAGAGAGGGCTGGCTGGAGAGAGAGGGCCACAGAAAAGCCCTGCCAAGAGGAGCAGAGATGAGGGACCTTGGAGGGAGAGGTAACAAAAGGAGGCAAAGATGAGTTTCCATGCTTACAACTCACAGCTGAGGCCTAACTATCTTTTTGTCCATAAGAGGCATCCTTGTGTAGAACCTCTCCCCTTTCTTGGGTCAATGGGGGATGGTTGCAAGGGACCATCAGTAGGAAGGCATAGTACACTAACTCAATCTGGGGTGGGCTTTTAGACTAGCCTTCCTCCATGGTCCTCCTCCCATTGGAACCCCGGACTTTTAAGACTGCTACCCAGCACACCAGTGCACCAAATGTCACTCAAAACCTCTTCAGCCATGGCCCCACTCACCTTCAAAAAGGCTGAAAAGCAGCCTGGCTGGGTTCTTCATGGTGGAGGGGCAGTCCGGGAGTTTTAGGTTGAAGATGAAAACTTTCACTTTTGGCTCAATGGTCTGAAAAAGAGAAGGACCAGCAAGTGAACTGAAGCCTCCTGGAAAGCATCTTGATAACAGGGACAGAGTTTCAAGATGAGAAGCTGTGGCACTTACTCTGGCTTTGGAAATGACCTTTAACTATCTCAGTTAATTAAAGGAGCCGACTCTAGACTCTGAAGGAGAAAGATCTACAATTTTCAATAACATAGTCTACCTTACCCACCAACCCCCACCTTCACCTCTTCCTTCATCTCAGGCTTACAGGGCACCTCTTAGAGCCAGGCACGGTATTAGGATCAGGAACAAGGCCACTGCTCACATCCAGAGCCTGTGCTACTTAAGAAGCTTAGTTAAGAGGCCACCATTGCCATATCTATGGATGTCTGGGATTTGCTTCAAAATAATCCAGTTTGGTTAGCTGTGTGTGGTGGTGCATGCCTGTAGTTCCAGCTACTTGGGAGGCTAAGCCAGGAGGATCACTTGAGCCCAGGAGTTTAAGGCTGCAGTGAGCTATGATTGCACCACTGCACTCCAGCCTGGGTGACAGAGCAAGATCCTGTCTCTAAAAAAATTTTTTTTAATTAAAAATCTAGTTTGGGAGATAGAAGTTATAGGTTAGGTGAAAGAAGATTAGCTATGAGCCAGTAATAGCTCTTGCAGCTGGAGATGGCTTCATAGGGGTTCATCATACTTTCTACTTTTGGATGTTAGAAATTTTCCAAAACAAAAAGTTACAGCAACCCAGTGGGTGTGGTGGCTCACGCCTGTAATCCCAGCACTTTGGGAAACTGAGGCGGGCGGATCACCTGAGGTCAGGAGTTCGAGACCAGTCTGACCAACATGGCGAAACCCTGTCTCTATCAAAAATACAAAAATTAGCTGGGCTTGGTGGTGCATGCCTGTAATATTAGCTACTTAGGAGGCTGAGAAAGGAGCATCGCTTGAACTCAGGAGACAGAGGTTGCAGTGAACCGCTACACTTCAACCTAGGCAACAAGAGCCAGGCTCCATCTCAAAAAAAAAAAAAAGTTATATTAGCTGTCATCATTAAAATGGAAGCAAATGTAATTTCCTCTCCTTATTTCTAGCCAGTATCAAGGAAAACGTCTCAGGGCTGACATGCTGTTTGACTTCATTTTAAATTACCTTTTTTGCAGGGGTTGGAGTTTGGTCATTTTACTCACAGTAACTTTTTCCTCCTCTGAGCAACTAAAAGCTACCAAAAGATACCAACAGTAACCACTTTGAAAGGAGCCAGGCATAGTCTTTACTTTCTCATAGCCACCTATGACTTTCTTTACAAATGGGGAGTCAGAAGCTCGAGAGGCCGAGCGGGTTGCCCATGACTGCACAGTTAGTGGAGCTGTGACTCCACACAGTCCTCATCCCTCCCTGTGCTGGGGGTCAATGCAATGGGGACAAATGACCCAGGGTGGCGTGCTTAGGGAAGCAAGGGTTTTTTCTCCTTCCTGAAAGACGGATATGCCATGAGGCAGCCGGTGATGTTCCAGGGCTGGAGAGCTAGAGGAGCCTCGGTGGCCCCCAGGCTGCCTTCTGCCAAGCGGAGAACTCCCAGGGAGCACAGCTTTTTCTGATAAGTGGATGCGGGACCTCCTTGTGTGCCTCCTGCAGAACCGAGAACCCAAGGGTGTGCTGCAGCTCTTCATTGCTGGGCTCGAGGCTGTTCTCAGGCCCTCAGACAGCTGTGTGCCGTTGGGGAGTGGCTGCTGAGGGCCCCTGCGGCTCAGAAAGGGCTGTGCAGGTGCTCCGGGGAGAGGGTGGGAATGGGAGCAGGTGCCTGCTCCTCCCTGCCCTGCTTTCGCCCTCTTCCCTCACAGCCCACAGGAAGAGGCCCCTTCAAGGGGAGGGTGTGGTTCCGGGACAGGGAGGGAGGGGACACTGGGAAGGTGGGCAGCGCGATTCAGGCTCCTGTGGACACAACTCAGCCCCTGTCCTCAGGGCAGGCTCAGCTGTTCTTCCTGTCCTGGGTGTGGTAACTGTGCATGGGAAATGCTACCAGGCATGAGACACAATCCCAGGAACAGTGTCCTCTCCAGCTCAGGGGTTGTCAGCTGTCATTTCCGCATCTTTGAGGCTGCCTCTCAGGGGCCAACCCTACCCAAGGAAGTAAAAGGAATAGATAACCATTGCAGAGCATTTATAAACGGCGGCTAAGTTTGTCCAGAGAGAGTTTTACTATTTGGCTGGCCAGCTACAGACTGAAGTTTCAGTGCCTTACCCAGACACTGGTAGAAGTGTCTTGAAAATGTGGTAGCCAGGTGCAGTGGCTCATGCCTGTAATCTCAGCACTTTAGGAGGTCAAGGGGGGCGGTGAATCACTTGAGGCCAGGAGTTCGAGACCAGCCTAGCCAACATGGTGAAACACCGTCTCTGCTAAAAAAAAAAAAAAAAAAAGGCAGGCATGGTGGCGGACACCTGTAGTCCAAGCTACTTGGGAGGCTAAGGCGGGAGAATTGCTTGAACCCCGGAGGTGCAGGTTGAAGTGAGCCGAGATCATGCCACGGGGCACTCCAGCCTGGGTGACACAGCAAGACTCCATCTTAAAAAAAGTGTTGTGATGGAAAAAGGGAAGAGACTGAAAATCACATCCTCAAGTACCAGCCATGCAGTGCCTCTGCTGACTGCCTGTCAGAGGCTCGCCGCCTCCGCACAACAGAGATGGTTTTAAAATGGCAGCTGCGTCTGAACTCATTAGCCTAGCAACAAGCTCTGGTTTAATTCCATGAGGAGGACAAAAGGCAGCTTTAGTCATCACAGGTACAAGCAGACCTCGAAGACACTAGAGTGCTATGTAAGGCCCAGAAACCTTGTCAGCCAGCCCACAAGCACAGGCCCTGGGTAGCAAGCAAGTTTAGGTTCAGGTGAGGCATTCACAAAAACAACTGAAATTGATCATATGTGATTTAAAAAATACCACCCTCATTATCATGTTCCAAACCCTTGGACTTCTTTTTCTTTCTTTTTTTTTTTTTTTTTTTTTTTGAGACAAGTCTCTCTCTGTCCCCTGGGCTGGAGCGCAGTGGTGCCATCTCGGCTCACTGCAACCTCCACCTCCCGGGTTCAAGCGATTGTTGTGCCTCAGCCTCCCAAGGAGCTGGGAATACAGGTTCGTGCCACTATACTTGGTTAATTTTTGTATTTTTAGTAGAGACGGAGTTTCGCCATGTTGGGCAGGCTGGTCTTGAACTCCTGGCCTCAAGTGATCTGCCTGCCTCAGCCTCCCAAAGTGCTGGGATTACAGATGTGAGACTTATTTTTCTTTTGAAGAGACAGTGTGGTGTCTTAGAATGAGAAAGCCCTGGTTCAAATCCCAACCCTGGAGCTCACCACCTTGGTTATATTGTTTAAACCTGCTGGGCATGGTGGCTCATGCTTGTAATCCCAGCACTTTGGGAGGCTGAGGCGGGCGGATCACAAGGTCAGGAGATCGAGACCACGGTGAAACCCCGTCTCTACTAAAAATACAAAAAATTAGCCGGGCGTGGTGGCGGGCGCCTGTAGTCCCAGCTACTCGGAGAGGCTGAGGCAGGAGAATGGCGTGAACCCGGGAGGCAGAGCTAGCAGTGAGCCGAGATTGCGCCACTGCACTCCAGCCTGGGTGACAGAGGGAGACTCCGTCTCAAAAAAAAAAAAAATTTGTTTAAACCTCAGAGTGTGTTTTGAGGGGTTGAGATGATGTAAGGATGAAGTGCCTCCCAGGTGTCTGGGATAAGCAAGCACTAAAATTATATAGCTGTTACTCAGATGTCTTTGTGGCTGCATCTGTCACCTTTGATTAGATCAGTGGTCCCCAACATTCTTGGCACCAGGGACCAGTTTCGTGGAAGACAATTTTTCCACAGACTTGGGGGAGATAGGGGGGATGATTTGAGGATGAAACTGTTCCACCGCAGATTATCAGGCATTAGATTCTCATAAGGAGCACGCAACCTGGATCCCTCGCATGCGCAGTTCACAATAGGGTTTGTGCTCCTATCTAATAGGGCCGCTAATCTGACAGGAGGTGGAGCTCAGGTGGTAATGCTTGCTCGCCTGCCACTCACCTCCTGCTGCGCAGCCAGGTTCCTAACAGGCCATGGACCAGTACTGGTGCTCTGCCTGGGGGCTGGGGACCCCTGAATTAGATCATCTTATTATTTGTAGATAACAAAAGCAGCAGTGTCTACTACACAGACAGCTAGAAACACACAGACACTGGGATTGAACTGGTGCTAATTTGTCCATTTCAAGCACTCTGCCTCAGGTAAAATGGAGGGTCCATGTAGCTGAAGCTTAGTTTGACATTCCTGAGCTTGGCCTTTTATTTTTATTTTTAATTTTTATTTTTGAGATGGAGTCTCGCTCTGTCACCAGGCTGGAGTGCAGTAGTGAAATCTCGGCTCGCTGCAACCTCCGCCTCCCAGGTTCAAGTGATTCTCCTGCCTCCACCTCCCAAGTAGCTGGGACTACAGGTGCGTGCCACCATGCCCATCTAATTTTTGTATTTTTAGTAGAGATGGGTTTTCACCATGTTGGCCAGGATGGTCTTAATCTCTTGATCTCATGATCCACCTGCCTCGGCCTCCCAAAGTGCTGGGATTACAGGCATGAGCCACTGTGCCCGGCCAAATTTGGCCTTTAAAGGGATAATTCCTCAGGTAAACCACCCTCCTTGGTGATGGAGATGGTGGGATTCAAAACCACAGGTGAGTGTAGGGGGCTGCTCTGCCTGCCTCATGGGAAGCACAGGCTGAAAGCAGCAGGGAGGGGCTTTGTGCCAAAACCTGCAGAGGCAGGAGGTCCAAAGTGGGTGCATTCCAGTGGCCAGACATCCTTGGAAAGGCCCACAGGAAGGCAGCTCTCCAGGGTTATAGGAATACTGCCAGCACTCAGCAGGTGCAGGAGAAAACATGGGCACTATCAGATAGACCTTGTCATGGGGGAATAGTTGGGATTCTAGGGAATGAAGCAAGTAAGTCACACAGCAGTGACCAAGCCTAAGAGAGAAACCTGGTAGTTGGATAGGAGGCTCCTAACATACTTTCTCTAATGAGCCCGCACCATTAGACTTGAGAAAAGAAGTACCGGGTAGAGGAGGGAGTCCTGAGCTTACTGGAAGGTCCAGACAGCTGGGATCTGATTTAGTAGACCTGGGTGTGAAATGTTTGTCTTTTTAAAAATGTGGTAAAATAGACATAAAGAAGAAATTTACGGGCCAGGTGTGGTGGCTCACGCCTATAATCCCAGCACTTTGGGAGGCCGAGTCGGGCGGATCACTTTAGGTCAGGAGTTTGAGACCAACATGACCAACATGGTGAAACCTTGCCTCTACCAAAAATACAAAAATTAGCCAGGCGTGTTTGTGTGTTCCTGTAATCTCAGCTACTGGAGAGGGTGAGGCAGGAGAATCGCTTGAACCCGGGAGGCGGAGGCTGCAGTGAGCCAAGATCACGCCACTGCATCCCAGCCTGGGCAACCGAGGAAGACTCTGTCTCAAAAAAAAAAAAAAAAATTACCATCATAACCATTAAATGTATAGTTCAGTGGCATTAAGTAGACGCTCATCGTTATGTAACCATCACTCCCATTGATGAGTTGCCTTTTTAAAACTCAGAATGAACCCTAGAATCTCAATTCTCAGCAGATTTCTACACAAGCAAGCAGAGGATCTATATAAATACTCACCTTAACAAGCTAACCCTCGTATCCCTTCTAGGGAAGACTGCCTAACACCCGATGTTCTCTAGGGATGCTTGCAACGGAAATCTCCCCAGACACAACTCAGCCATCTCTGACTGTTGATGGAAGTTCAGTTTATGCAGTAGCCAAAGCATTAAATGTCTAATCTGCTCTCTGAAATCTTCGCCACATTCATCATCAATGTGGAAAAGGGCTCAAATTACCTGCAATTTACTCAGCTTCTGCCACAGACTTGCCTCATTTTGGCATTCATAAGACAAATCAAGAGAGAGGAAATCGACCGCGTCCTGGAAATAGTAAACAGGGTCATTAGAGCCTAAGCAGTGTCAAGACTAAGAGCCTCTCAGAAGTATGCTTTTTTGTTTCTCCCCTTATCACTAAACCAAATACTCCAAAGTGGGATTTTCCAAAGGAAAAGACAGAGATGGAATGAGAAAGTGTGTGTGTGTGTGTGTGTGTGTGTGTGTGTGTGTGGAGGGTGGTGGGGGGTGCCCCTATGTGCTCAACCATGTGCCTCTGTGCTCAGCACACAGAAAGCACGCAGTGTTGATGGCTAAATGAATGCGTGAAGGAGTGTGTATGCCAGAAATGGGAGGCAGCTAGAGGCCAGTACTGCCCCTGGCGCTTCTTCCGCAGACCCTCACACCTTGGCCAGGATGGGGGTGGTGGAGCCTTCAGCCACGCATGGCTCCACAGTCATCCCTGTGATCCTACTGGGTTTTTGGTTTTGGTTTTAATTTCAGGCCACCGTTTGAAGTCCACTCCCAGTTATCCCTAGCCAGGCCAAGAGCTAGGGCCTGTGGAGTACGTGTTGGGGACTTCCTCGTTAGCAGAGCACAACCCTCACGGTCCTGGTTGTCGACACCCCCATCCACACTTCTGATGAGGATGTTCCCTCTGCCCTGTCTCTGGCCTGCATGTGCTCAAAGAACTTCAGATTCAGAGAGTCTACACAGGACCATGCCAACACCCTCAATGCTGCGCTCCCCTCCACGAGCCTGGCTGGCCGTACCTGTCTACCCTTGGCCTGATTAGATCATTACCTGTCTTATCCCTCCCACTGATCATCTGCTTCTTCAAGACAAGGACTAATGGTTACTGTCACCTGGTCAGAACCAAGTGCTCTGTGAATGCCTAGTGTTCCATTATTGGAATGCTAAGCCTGTGGAAATTACTTATATCCTACTGCTCAAGGTCTTCGCTAAGGTCTGATTGCAAAAGTTCAAAAAATTGCAACCTCAGGCATAAATGGGTTAATAAGTGGTTCACTACTGGCTCCCTGTTTCTTTCTCAGTCAAGTTGTCATCAGTGTTCACTAAAGACCACACTGGCAGGTATCACTCCAGCATTCCCTGCCCACACTCACAGCTCTTGCTTATGTCTGTCAGTTCTGCATAAAACATTGTCACTGAGTTCCTTAACTCTGAAAGTCACACTGTGCTGGGATGGTGGGCAGGGATTCACATTTAGAGATAAATAATATCCACAGAGGTTTACACCTTTAATAGGGAGGGTTAGCAAATGCACCAATCACACGAGGAGAAGGCAGAAATTTAGAAGTGCTGTAAGAAGCCCCACACCAGTGGTTCTCATGCCTTGCTGGGGATTAGACTCACCTGGGGACTTGGGACGCCTGTGCAGGCCCAGGTGGGTCCCACCACATTAAGTCTTGGTCTCCGTGCTCTCTCCTAGCTCTCTAGGTGGTTCTGATGCCCACTCGAGCTTGGGAACTACTGGTCTAAAGCAATGGCTAAGGGTCCGGGTGGGAAGAGAGCGCATCAGGGTGAGTGAGGGAGTGTTACTGAGCGCGGCCTCCGCTGGAGAGCACAGTTACGTATACATTAACAATGGAGAAAATTTTGCTGGAAGGAGATTTGAGGAAGGCAGGAAGACAGGAAGGACGTCCAGTAGGGGATGCAGGAGGGTAGGAAGCAAGCATAGCACTCACATGGGCAAAATAGGAGGTGAGGCCAGAGAGAGAGAGAGGGATGCCCACATGTTCATGCACTGGAGGGTCCTGTGGGATTTGTCCCACTCGGGAGTGTGGCTTCCCAGCAGGTAACTGGTCAGAACTGTGCTTTTGGGAGATTACCCAGAAGCGTTGCACAGCATGGACTGGGGCAGAGAGACCAGTACAAAGGCTATTTCTCGACAAGCATTTTTCTGATCAGCACTTTGGTCTCCTGCGTTCATAACTGATAGCAGTTATCGCCCTCTGTAAACTAATTTAGGTGCCATTCTGGCCGTGCAATCAGCCTGGGAGTTGTCCCTCCAGAACCTTATCAGGTCTTGGTTCCATCATGTTTGAACTGGAAAATCTGAAGACCGGACCCTGACTCCTGGGGCCCCCAGCAACGCACGGACGCCAACGAGCAGCACAGCATCTCTACAGTGCCAGGGTGATGCTGCAGAACTATGGAGACCAGCGGTGGTTCCCATGGCTTCCAGACTGCCCAGCTGCCCAAGGCAGCCCAAAGCTGTTCACTTCCCAGATTATTTTAATTTTTCTTTTAAAAATTATAGTTAAAGGCTGGCGCAGTAGCTCAAGCCTGTAATTCCAGCACTTTGGGAGGACAAGGCAGGTGGATCAGCTGAGGTCAGGAGTTCGAGACAAGCCTGACCAACATGGTGAAACCCCATCTCTACTAAAAATACAAAATTAGCCGGGCGTGGTGGCGCACGCCTGTAATCCCAGCTACTTGGGAGGCTGAGGCAGGAGAATTGCTTGAATCCAGGGAATAGAGGTTGCAGTGAGCCGAGATCATGCCACTGCACTCCAGCCTGGGCAACAAGAATGAAACTCCACCTCAAAAAAAAAAAAATTAAATAAAAAATATAAATTACAGTTAAAAAGTGATAGTTGGCTGGGTGTGGTGGCTCATGCCTGTAATCCTGACACTTTGGGAGGCTGAGGTGGGAGGATTGCTCAAGGCCAGGAGTTGGAAGTAGAGGCTTCAGTGAGCTGTGATCATGCCACTGCACTCTGGCCTGGGTGACAGAGCAAGACCCCAAGACCCTGTCTCTAAAAAAAAATAAATAAAAATAAAAAAAAGTGATAGAGGATATATGCACATTTTTAATTTTTTTTTTTTCGTGGCAGGGTCTTGCTGTGTCACCTAGGCTGGAGTGCAGTGACATGATCACAGTTCACTGCAGCCTTGACCTTCAGGGCTCAAGCGATCCTCCCACCTCAGCCTCCCAAGCAGCTGGGACTACAGGCATGCATCACCATGCCTTGCTAATTTTTGTATTTTTAGTAGAAAGGGAGTTTTGCCATGTTGCCCAGCCTGGTCTTGAACTCCTGGGCTCAAACAACCCTCCCACCTCCACCTCCCAAAATGCTGGGATTACAGACGTGAGCCACCGTGTTTGGCCAGGTGCACATTTTTGAAAAACCCCTTTACCCTAGTACCTGTTTTGCCATAATCTCATCTCTTCTCCTATAAGCTATTTTGGACTCAAAAATCAGAGCCAGCAGAAGCAGGTGGCTCCTTCCTGCAGGGAAGCGGATACTTGACCAAGCAGGAGCTGCAGCTTCAAAATTTTGTTTTTAAGGTAATTATGAACCTGGAGAATGTACACCACTCATTCTGAGGCATTTACAGAAATGTCAAACCAATAGACCAAAACTTCTCGTTTTTAAACAATTAAAATCAAACTCTCCTGAGATGTTACAGGTATATTTTTGGGCTGCTGTCACCTGGCCAAGCGCAGATATGGGTGGTTCTAGCAGGAGCTCCAGGATATCTTCAGCTCGCAGGACAACAGAGAGTTTCCCACCTGAAACCAACCAGAGACATGAACAGCAGGTGAGCGAGGGCAGGAGGCTCTGACTGCGGAAATCACTGGGGGATTCATTTCCTATGGACCTGAAGAAATCATCCAAATGACTTTACTCTAGCTGAAAGATTTTAGAAGACAAGGTGGCTTAAAAAAATAATGTTCCTTTAGAGAGTGTTTTGTGAAAATCAAGACTATGAAATACAGAGCAGTTGGAAAGTTGGCAAGGAGAGAACTCCTTCCTAAACTTTTTTTTTTTTTTGAGACGGAGTCTCCCTCTGTCGCCCAGGCTGGAGTGCAGTGGCGCCATCTCGGCTCACTGCAAGCTCCGCCTCCTGAGTTAATGCCATTCTCCTGCCTCAGCCTCCCGAGTAGCTGGGACTACAGGCGCCTGCCACCACGCCTGGCTAATTTTTTGTTATTTTTAGTAGAGATGGGGTTTTACCGTGTTAGCCAGGATGGTCTCAATCTCCTGACCTCGTGATCCGCCCGCCTCGGCCTCGCAAAGTGCTGGGTTTACAGGCGTGAGCCACTGCAACTGGCCTCTTTTTTTTTTTGCTGTCGCCCAGGCTGGAGTGCAGTGGTGCAATCTTGGCTCATTGCAGTCTCTGCCTCTCAGGCTCAAAATCTTTCTGTCTCAGCCTCCTGAGTAGCTGGGACTACAGGCATGTGCTTCCATGCCTGGCTAGTTTTTAAATTTTTTGTAGAGATATGGTGTCATTATATTTTCCAGGCTGATCTCAAACTCCCGGGCTCAAGCACTTCTCCAGCCTCGGCCTCCCAAAGTGCTGAGATTACAGGCATGAGCCACTGCGCCCATTCCTAAACTTCTTTTTAAAGTCAGGATGCTCTCAGGAAACTGCTGTTCCCTGATTCTTATTCATGGGAAAACATCAATACAGCCCCTACTGGGCATTGAGGAGAGAAACAAGGAAATATAAGCATGTGTGGCTTGTACCCACTTGCTTTGACATTGGATGATGTAACAGTGGTTCTCAAACTGTTGTGTGCATCACAATTACCTACGGAGATTGTTAAAATGCCAATTTCAGGCTGGGCACAGTGGCTCACGCCTGTAATCCCAGCACTTTGGGAGGCCGAGGTGGGTGGATCACTTGAGGTTAGGAGTTTGAGACCAGCCTGGGTGACATAGTGAAACCCCGTCTCTACTAAAAATACAAAAATTAGGCATGGTGGAGTGCGCCTGTTATCCCAGCTACTTGGGAGGCTGAGGCAGAAGAATTGCTTGAACTCGGGAGACAGAGGATGCAGTGAGCCTAGATCGCACCACTGCACTCCTGCCTGGACGCAGAGTGAGACTCCATCTCAAAAAGAAAAAAAAAATGCCGATTTCAGGCCCTGCCCTCAGAGATTCAGAGTCAGCAGTGTAGAGTGGGCCCAGGTGCATGCATTTTAACACACTTCTTGGGGGATTCCGATACAATGGTCCTCAAACCATAATTTGAGAAACACTGTGTGGAGCCGGGATGGCTCAGCCGTTCTGGGTTGCTATCGATGGATATAAATTTTCAACCCACATTGGATGTTCCTTGAGGAGCAAAACTTAAACATTTATTTAATCCCTCCAAGTATCAAGCTTAGGACTGGGTGGATAGAAAAGTGCTCAGACCTGTGATTTGGAAACACAAAACAAAAATGGAATAAAATCGGAGTTTCAGATTTTAACAATAGGACCATATGGCTGTCTTCTCACTTTCATCCAAATTCTCTGCAGGAGGAAGATATATCCTCCACCAATGAAACCACCACAAACAACCATTACCAACTACAATGGTGCTTATTTTGATAAGCATAATGAATCTTTGAAATCCTTCTGAGCATGGAATATCACTCAGAGATATTTAGTTCTCATTCTGACAAGATAACATTTCCCAGTTATTTAATGGTTGTGCCCCATGGATCCGTTTGACATTCCACAGATTTCCAGACTTCAGACCATCATCACTTCCGCAGATTAAACCACTAATCTACTTCAGCGTTTCTATACATTTGCCTATTCGGGACATTTATTGTAAATGTAACTGTAAATTGTAAATGTAAATATGTGGTTGTGACTGGCCGCTTTCACTAGCATGTTTTCAAGGTTCATCTGTGTTGTATCATATACCAGAACTTCTTTCTGGCCAAGCACGGTGGCTCACAGCTGTAATCCCAGCACTTTGGGAGGCCGAGGTGGGAGGATCACTTGAGGTCAGGAGTTCGAGACCAGCCTGGCTGACATGGTGAAACTCCATCTCTACTAAAAATACAAAAAAATTAGCCAGGCGGGGTAGTGCATGACTGTGGTGCCAGCTACTTGGGAGGCTGAGGCAGGAGAATTAATTGAACTCAGGAAGTGGAGGTTGCAGTGAGCCAAGATCACACCTCTGTACTCCAGCTTGGGCGACACAGCAAGACTCTTGTCTAAAAAATAAGTAAATTAAAGAACTTCTTTCTTTTTATTGCTAAATAATATTCTATTGTATGGATACATTAATATCACATTTTATTTATCCATCAGCTGATGGTCATTAGGTGTTTCCACTTTTGGGTTTTATGAATAACACTGCTATGAATGTTTGTGTACACATTTTTGTTTGGATATTTGTTCATTTCACTTGGATCTATACCTAGAAGAGGAATTGTTAAGCCATATGTTAACTCTAAAGTTTGAGGAAACACTGGGCTGTTTTCCAAAGTGGGTGCACCGTTGTTTATGGCCCCAGCAGTGTACACAGGTTCCATTCACTCCACAGTGTCACCAGCACTGTTATTGCCTGTCTTTTTAATTATAGCCCTCCTCGTAAGTGTGAAGCGCTATTCTGTTCTATTTTAATTGTTGGATTAAGTAGTTGGTTCATTGGTGTTTCTTATAGTTCTTTTTTTTTTTTTACTTTTAACCAAGCTATGTTATATAACATTTTTGATGTATATTAAATAATACATTTTTAAAAGAATAGTAAGTCTATAGGATTGGACTTAGAAGGGAAGTGGGAATGAGGGAGAGAGAGGGAAGAAAAACCACTTTTTAAAATAGTAAGGAGACTGAAAAAGAGAATTATTCTGTGTCTTGCATGATATTGGTGACAGATATTTGGGGAAACACAAAATGAAGGGAAGAAAATAAGCAGAAGGAAAGAAGGAAGATATGAGTTTAAAAAGAAAGTCTTTAGTCACCTGATGGAAAGTAAAAATAAAATATGGAAAACATTTAAATAAACGTGTACATATACTTTTATAATTTAAAGAATTTTGTGGCATCCACCCTCAAAATAAGATTCTTCTTTGAGATTATATTGTCTTTCCTTCTTTTTATTGTTATTTTTCAATCCTTCTTCTGTAGTCTTTCATTCTTTTTTGTTTTCTTTTCTTTTCTTTTCCCTTTCTCTCTCTCTCTCTCTCTTTCTGTCTTTCCTTTTTTTTTTTTTTCTCAGGGTCTGGCTCTGTCGCCTAGGCTGGAGTGCAGTTGTGTGATCTTGGCTCACTGCATGATCTTGGCTCACTGTAGCTTCTGCTGCCCAGGTTCCAGCGATTCTCTCACCTCATCCTCCCTTGTAGCTGGGATTACACATGCATACCACCACCCCTGGCTAATTTTTGTGGATTTTTTTTTTTTTTTTTTTTTTTGGTGGAGATGGGGTTTTCGCCATGTTGGCCAGGCTGGTCTTGAACTCCTGAGCTCAAACAAGCTGCCCACCTCAGCCTCCCAAAGCGCTGGGGTTACAGATGTGAGCCACTGTGCCTGGTCTCATTCTTTCAAAGTTTATTTTACTCAGAGCTTCTTCAGTAGGATTGGAGCCAACACACGTCTCTGTGTTTATTTGCTGACCCGCCCCAAGACAGGCTCTGCAATGAGCGCAGTGGTTCTCCTTCATGGCGCTCCTAGGTTCAGGAAACTGTCTCCATGTCCACAGCTCCGCTCTCCCTCAGACTGGGCCCCTTTCCTCTTTCTGGAGCCTGCTGTCTCCCTGCATTCCCAACTGCTCAAATGGTGGCCCAGGAACAGCCTTCCTGGCAACTCTGTCTAAAATACCCCCAGCCACTCTCACACTTTCTTCCCTTACCCATTCTTTAAAAAAAAAATCATGATAAAATACACATAACAGAAAAAGTACCATCTTAAATCTTAACTATTTTTTTTTTATTTTTAAATTTTTTTTTTTATTTTTGAGACGGAGTCTCGCTCTGTCGCCCAGGCTGGAGTGCAGTGGCGCAATCTCGGCTCACTGCAAGCTCTGCCTCCCGGGTTCACGCCATTCTCCTGCCTCAGCCTTCTGAGTAGCTGGGACTACAGGGGCCCGCCACAACTCCTGCTAACTTTTTGTATTTTTAGGAGAGACGGAGTTTCACCGGGTTAGCCAGGATGGTCTCGATCTCCTGACCTCGTGATCTGCCCGCCTTGGCCTCCCAAAGTGCTGGGATTACAGGCGTGAGCCACCGTGCCCGGCCATCTTAACTATTTTTAAGTGCACAGTTCAGTATCATTAAGTATATTCACATTGTTGTGCAACCAATCTCCAGAACTTTTTCATTTTTCCGAAGAGAAACTCTACCCCCATTAAAGAGCTCTTCATTTCTCCCCTACCCCAGCCCCTGGCCTCTGCCATTCTCCTTCCTCTGTCCATGAATTCGACTGCTCTAGTTTCCTACTATACATGGAATCATACAGCGTTTGTCTTTTTGTGTCTGGCTTATTTCACATAGCATAATGTCCTCAAGGTTCACCCATGTTGTAGCATGTGACGACTTCTTCCCTTTTTAATAAATGTGGAGTAATATTCCATTTTATGTCTATGCCACGTCTTGTTTATCCATTCCTCCATCAGTGGATATCTGGGTTGCTTCCACCTTTTGGCTATTGTGAATAAGGCGGCTATGATGTCCTAGTTTATTTTTTATTTATTTATTTATTTTTGAGACAGAGTCTCGCTCTTGTCGCCCAGGCTGGAGTGCAATGGCACAATCTCGGCTCACTGCAACCTCCGCCTCCCAGGTTCAAGCGATTCTCCTGCCTCAGCCTCCTGAGTAGCTGGGACTACAGACACGTGCTACCACGCCTGGCTAATTTTTTGTATTTTTAGTAGAGACAGGGTTTCACCGTGTTAGCCAGGATGATCTCAATCTCCTGACCTTGTGAGCCGCCCGCCTCAGCCTCCCACAGTGCTGGGATTACAGGCATGAGCCACCACGACTGGCCTTATTTTATTTTTTTGTTTAAGGCCGGGCGTGGTGGCTCACGCCTGTAATCCCAGCACTTTGGGAGTCCGAGGCAGGCGGATCACCTGAGGTCAGAAGTTTGAGTCCAGCCTGGCCAACACGGTGAAACCCCGTCTCTACTAAAAATACAAAAATTAGCCAGATGTGGTGGTGCATGCCTGTAATCCCAGCTACTGGGAAGGCTGAGGCAGGAGAATTGCTTGAACTCGGGAGGCAGAGGTTGCAGTGAGCCGAGATCACACCACTGCACTCCAGCCTGGACAAGAGAGTGAGACTCCATCTCAAAAAAAAAAAAAAGAAGAAAAAAATGTTTAACATGTCTATAATCAAATACATGCAAATTAACAAAAGATGAAAATAAGTTGTTTTCAGCTGTCAAATTAGTGATAAAATATAGCATTTGAAACTGACAGAATGGGGTCAGAAGAGTAATTTTATAACTGTTTGTATAAATGATTACAACTTTTCTGGAAAATAATTTAGTACCATGCTTTAAAATCTTAAAGAATGCAGATCTTTTCACCTAGCAGTTTCAATTCTAACACTCTGTCAGAAAGAATTTATCAGAAGGTGGGAAATAGTTTATAGATAGGAATGTCATTGCAACATAACTTGTAACTAGTGAAAATAAGAATAAACATACAAAAATAAGGAAAATACCTTAAACTTTATGCTCCATTTATACAATGGGAACCTAAAAGACCATTGAAAGTTATGCTTTCAAGTTTTTGTTTTGTTTTAAGCAATACTATTCCAGCACTGGAGTAAATTATTATATTATCTTAGAGATGGTGGCTCTCTATGCTGCCCAGGCTGGTCTCCAACTCCTGGCCTCAAGCAATCCCCCTGCCTTGGCCTCCTAATGTGCGGGGATTACAGGCATGAGCCACCACACCTGGCTCAAGTTTTTAATAAAATGAGAATATGGTCATAAACTATGTTAAAATGAAAAAGTAGAACACAGAAATATATATATACCAGGTACTATATATACAAATATGTATGTATATGGTATATAATAAAAACAAGAAAGCATATATAATCCAAAACTGATTCTCAAAATTGGTGTACCTAACATACACTTAGGGAATTGATTATAATCACAAATGTCCTGGTTCAGCCTAGGCCTACAGATCAGAACTTCAAGTCCCCTAGGAGGCAGGAATGTGAACAGTTACAGTTGTGCTCTCCTCATCTTGTGGTATATAATTGTTTCATCTTGTATTTGTCTGTCTCCCAAGCTGGAATGTAAGCTCCAACTAAGACATGTAAGTATAGGGGAGCCGAGGGGGAAGGACAGGAAACCATGAAACTTTGCCTCCAAGTCAGGGTAGCAGGACATAGACGGAAAGGAAGACAGAAAGACAATCTGCTTGCACAACTCAAGACAGGGCAAGGGTACTTCAAAGATATATGTGTGTGTATATAAATATATATATATATATATATATATTTTGAGATTGTGTCTTGCTCTGTCACACAGGCTGTAGTACAGTGGCATGATTTCGGCTCACTGCAACATCTGCCTCCTGGGTTCAAGCAATTCTCCTGCCTAAGTCTCCCGACTAGCTGGGATCACAGGCGCCTGCTACCATCCCTGGCTAATTTTTGTATTTTTAGTAGAGACGGGGTTTTGCCATATTGGCCAGGCTGGTCTCGAACTCCTGACTTCAAGTGATCCGCCCACTTCGGCCTCCCAAAGTGCTAGGATTACAGGCGTGAGCCACTGCACCTGGCCTCAAAGATATTTTTCAAAGGAAATGCTGAGCGTTTTGCTATGTTAGCTACCCCTTCCTATCGCCAGTGGGAAATTAATACAATATTAATTTCTCCCTATGCACAGACATAAGAGGACTGCTGAAGGTGAGTAGGGAGAAATGTCGAATCTGCTCTAAGGAGGACGGGGAAGGTGTGTGATGAAGGCTGCTGAGGGGTCAACATCAGGTCAATGTGTACTCACCCTGAGAAGCATAGTTTTCGTGGTAAACCTCATAGGCTTTTCTGTGGGCATCACTGAGGGTCTGGAGTTGTGACGCTCTTGATTCCTGGTGGGGAAGCTCCTTGATCACTTCCTCCAAGTCACTGAAGGTGAACCAGATCCCAACTAGGTCCCCAAAGGAGTGGAAGGCGAATGTGGCATAGTCGGCGAAGAGGTCAGCGAACGCTTCAGTTCTCTGGAGGGTGCTGGCAGGGAGGGTCTGGTGGTGCAGGATGACCATGGGCTGAAGCTGTGCAGTCTTGAGGGCCTCCAGGAGTCGCCGGTAGCACTGCACTGTTTTCTCGTCTGGATTCTGGGTGCTTCCTGCTGGGAGGAGCTGTGCCCATGATAGAAATACCTTATAGTGGGTGATCTGACTGGCATGGAGACTGCTGAAGTATTCTGGCAGGAAAGCGGGCAGTGGCTGGTGACAAACATACATGTCTTTGTCCCCTGCTACAAAGTTAGAACCCTGGTCTCCCAGGAGACCACTCAGGTTGTGCAGCAAATCATTGGTTAGAGGACCAGCGGTGGAAATGAAATTTCTATCAGACTCCCAGTCTGACCCCCAGCATGAAAAACTTAGAAGGGCAATCAAGACTACATGCCAAGACAGCTCCATTTTCTAGGAACTGTTAGGAGGTCTGTGGAACCCTTACTTTATAACTACAACTGAGGTTGTAAAATACTAAGTGATAATTAAGACTTAATATTTAACTGGGTTATCTATGATCACAAAATCAGTACACGGTTCACTAATGCAATATTTAAAAATGTAAAGATCAGGGCCGGGCACGGTGGCTCACACCTGTAATTTCAGCACTTTGGGAGGCTGAGGCGGGCGGATCACGAGGTCAGGAGATCGAGACCATCCTGGCTAACACGGTGAAACCCCATCTCTACTAAAAATACAAAAAATTAGCCGGGCATCGTGGCATGCGCCTGTAGTCCCAGCTATTCAGGAGGCTGAGGCAGGAGAATCACTTGAACCCGGGAGGCGGAAGTTGCAGGGAGCCAAGATCATGCCACTGCACTCCAGCCTGGGCGACAGAATGAGACTCCATCTTAAAAAAAAGGTAAAGACCAACACAAAAACCTCAGACTTCCTATACAATTTAAGCAAAGGAACCCGGAAAATGTCTGAAGAAAACAATTATCAAATTTTTTTTTTTTTTTTGGTGACAGGGTCTCATTCTGTTGCCCAGGTGGGAGTGCAGTGGTGCGATCACAGCTCCCTGCAGCCTTGACTTCCTGGGCTCAAGTGATCCTCCCATCTCAGGATCCTGGGTAGGTGGGACCACAGGTGTGCACCACCACGACTGGCTAATTTTTTGTATTTTTAGTAGAGATGGAGTTTTGCCATGTCACTCAGGCTAGTCTCGAACTCCTGGGCTCAAGCGATCCTCTTGCCTCAGCCTCCCAAAGTGTTGGGATTACAGGTGTGAGCCAGCGCACCCAGCCACAAGTTATTTTAAAATTTGTTTACATAATACAACAAAAATAAGTCTTTTGCCCCAAATTTTCTCTTTAAAAATATGCTGAACATATTTTGTAAGAGATTCAATTTGGAAACATCTATGAAAAACTTGCAAATTCCTTCACCCTCCCCCTCCTTCTTCCGAGAATAAGTATCTTCAGCAATATGTATCTTTCCAGTTTTCTTTCTCTGCATCTTAATGGTTATACAGGAGTCAGAATGCCTGGGTTTAAATCTCATCTGACGAAAATTACTAAACTTTGTGCCTCTATTTTGTCACCTGTAGAATGTGGATAATTCATCATAGGCTGTGGGGATTAAATGGGTCTTTCTTGTAGCATGTATAGAACAGTACAGCTCAGGGATCATTATTATTACATAAATACAAATGGAAACGTGTGTATAACATTTAAAATACAGAACAACATATATGGAATTATGCCTTATGTATTTTCAGCCTTCTTTTCTTCACTTAATAGCTCTTAGAGCTCTACCTGTATCAGAACATATAGACCCACCACTAACAGATGCACAGTTTTCCACAGCAAGAATGTACCATAAATTAACATCTTGCATATTAAACACTTCGGTTGGTTTTACATTTTTGTGCTGCAAACAATGCTGCAAATGAATATCCTTATATACAGGCTGGGCATGGTCAATCACGCCTGTTTTGCCAGTACTTTTGGAGGCTGAGACTGTAGGACTGCTTGAGCCCAGGAGCTTGAGGCCAATCTGGGCAACATAGGGAGATCATGTCTCAAAAAAAAATGGTTTTTGATTGATTGAAATGCAAATTGTCTTCCAAGTTAAATCCTACATATAGTTAGATGTGTGCCTGAATCTGCCTTGCTAATACCTATTATAAACTTTTCACATTTTTGATACTTTGACGTAAATATTATGTGCTTTTCTTTTTCTGATTAAGAGGTGAAGCTCTTCTTGTTAACTGGGCATTTTTCTTCTGAGTTTTATTACTGATATAAAAATTCTTAATGGGAGTTTGGATATCACATATTAAAACGTGATAGAAAAATTTTCTCATCTTTTAATTTGGTTTATAGTGTCTTTTTTTTTTAAGATTCCCATGACTTTCCATAGACTGCAGAGGGTGAAGCCTGGGAATCTTTTTTTGTTGTTGTTGTTGCTGCCCAAGCTGGAGGGCAGTGGCACGATCTCAGCTCACTGCAACTTCCACCTCTTGGGTTCAAGCAATTCTCCTGCCTCAACCTCCTGAGTAGCTGGGATTATAGGTGCCCACCACCATGCCTGGCTAATTTTTGTAGTTTCAGTAGACAGGTTTTCTCCACGTTGGCCAGGCTTGTCTCGAACTCCTGACCTCAGGTGATCTACTCACCTCGGCCTCCCAAAGTGCTGGGATTACAGGCGTGAGCCACCGTGACTAGCCTTTTTTTTTTTTCTTAAGTGAAAGCAAGCCTATTAGGAAAGTAAAGGAATAAAAAATGGTTACTACGTCGGCAGAGCAGCCTAGTCTTTAAAGATACATTACCTGATACCATTCTTATAAAATCCCATGACAAATCTACTTGAGTATTCATTCTTTTTAATGTTTGTTATTTATTTTTAAAATACTTACTTGTACATACTCGTGGAGTACATTTTGACAAGGTTTCATACAAGTTGATTCCAGGGAAAGAGATAATTATTGGGAGAAACGTGTTTAAATCATTGTTTTAACCTATATTAATCTGTCTTGCTTTCTACTAATAGATTTGTGGCTGCTCAAATTCACATTGCACTGCAAAGCTCAGACATCAAGGCAAGTTGAGTACTCATGGGTATTAGACTGTCCCACGTGGGCCTTAGCCTCAGACAGTTATTTTGCTTTTGTGATCTTTAACATAGTTTGTGATTTAATGAATGCCATCTGTTGTTAAAAGCTGCAACACAGGAACTGCTCCATCTCATGAACATACTGATCATAGCTAAGTCTCAGGAACTGTTAGTATCATAAACGGTAATAACTTTTCCTGGAAGACCATAAAATTTAGAGATAGCTTGTAATATAGCAAATGACCTATTTCCCCTAAAAGAGCAATTTGAAAACAATCCTGAGAAATTACCCTTAGGACACAGAAGTAAAATAAATTATTAAAGAGTAATTTTAAAAAAGTATAATAAACTTTTATAAACTTAAAAAAAAACTGGAATTAACCTTGGAAAGTCATCTCCAAGGCCTCTAGCTTTCATATGAATTCTCTGACTCCTTCTCATAGAAACCTAATCCATAATACCACAGTTCTACCCCTTCACTCCAGGTTAAGCAAAAAGGGAAAGTCTCACATTCACAAGTAGAGGGAAGCAATAATCAGGGTACGGTAGAAAGAAATCCAACAGGCCAGGCACAGTGGCTCAAGCCTGTAATCCCAGCACTTTGGGAGGCCGAGGTGGGCGGATCACAAGGTCAGGAGATCGAGACCATCCCGGCTAACACGGTGAAACCCGTCTCTACTAAAAATACAAAAAATTAGCCGGGCGTGGTGGCAGGCACCTGTGGTCCCAGCTACTCGGGAGGCTGAGGCAGGAGAATGGCGTGAACCCGGGAGGCGGAGCTTGAAGTGAGCCGAGATCGCGCCACTGCACTCCAGCCTGGGGGACAGAGAAAGACTCTGTCTCAAAAAAAAAAAAAAAGAAAGAAATCCAATAGACAACTTCAGAACAAGTTATTTTATTTTGATGAATAAAAGCAGTAGCTGGCAACTGAAAAAAAGTTATTTGCTCAATAAGACAGCACATACCTTAAAAGTAATGGGCCTTTTCTTACACATGAAAACAAAGGTATTGGTTATAGAGACTACACATTATTTGGTTCCAACTTCACTGGGACAGGAAACACACCAAAGGAAGTGCTGAAGCCTGTGTTGGTATGAAACCTGTGATGAATGTGACACACAGGACCATCAACTCAATTCTTGTTTCTGAAAACAAATCTTGGAAGCATCACTTCCAGAAACATTTCTGTCCCTAGCAGAGCTCCAGCCAGGCTCCAGGCCACGAGGTGGTGTGCCACAGTTCCTCAGCTCTGGTCAGTTACTTTCACTATCTCAATCTTCGAGCAAGTAGTTAGGGTTAACTACCAAGTAGGGATCTTCTTCATAGCTCTCACTTCCCTCTGTGGAGCCTTTCAATCCAGCCTGGGTGAGCTCAATTAGAACATGATCCTGTGAAACACAAATATTTGTCCTCAGGTTTCAAGCAGTATTATACCAATGTCCAGATATACAAGACTTGACCCTTCTTCCGAGTGTTTGCTATCAATATTTTCTTTCATTTCCCAACTAGAAACTCCTAGGAAAAGGACCACACTTTAAAAATCACTATCAGTGCTCTGCTAAACCCTGTTCCTAGTAGGATGCCGACCTTTTCATACCATAAACCTCTTGTGGAAAATTAAGAAATACTTAAATATATTACATCAACTGCTTGTAAATACAACTTCAAAAAAGGAAGTAATGCTTGAATTTTAAGGTTAAACAACTCTGCAAAATCTTCTAATTAATTGTCTGTTTCATACTTAATATCATTCAGTAATTTTTAACTACTGACCACTGAACTTTTTCATATACCACCATTTCATAGAGTTAGGAGAAGAATCTATGAAAATTCATCTGAAAAATTTTTCACTCTGAGCTAATAAAAAAAAGGTAGAACATGCCATCTGGCTTAAAATCTTGATGACAGATTTTAAGCCCACGATATAATTATAGGTCAGTAAAAAATGTCCACAAATGAGAAAAGCTCCTAGCCAAGCCCATAGAAAGGAACTCAGGAAACTGTGATTTGATCCTAAGAAGTTTGGCAAGGCTCCACAGTATAAACACTGAAGACACGAAGGGGGACTGGACACTTTTTAAAAAATTGCCCTTTCAAATCTACCCCTGAAGTTAGATTGGACACTTTCAAGCACTCACTCTATGTGTTAACATACCTTCATAGGAAGCATCGTATCTCATCAGCACAGTATAAGCTCTCTAGTTTTCTGTAGCAAATTAGTTCAGGTGGTAAGCCAAATTTTAAAAGGTAATCCAGGCCGGGCACAGTAGCTCATGCCTGTAATCCCAGCACTTCGGGAAGCTGAGGCAGGTGGATCATCTGAGGTCAGGAGTTCGAGACCAGCCTGGCCAACATAGTGAAACACCATCTCAACTAAAAATACAAAAATTATCTGGGTGTGGTGGCGGGCACCTGTAATCCCAGCTACTCTGGAAGCTGAGATAAGAGAATCATTTGAACCCAGAAGGCGGAAGTTGTGGCGAGCTGAGATCATGCTACTGCACTCCAGTCTGGGCAACAGAGCAAGACTCTGTCTCAAAAGATAAATGAATGAATGAATGAATGAATGAATGAATGAATAAATAAATAAATAAATAAATAGGAAATTCAAGTTTGGATCAGTTAGCTTCACAGTGTGTTCCAAAGTCCTGAAGCAGATTCCTTGCCTGGGTCGTTTTACTTTACGCTGATCCCAAGGAGCACACAGACATGTCCCACCACTAGAAAAGCAACTCTGGACCCTGATCTGAGTAGCTGTTCTTAACACCTCCCTACCCCCCAATAATCACACACTGATCTACCTTCACAGGAAAACAGTTTTTGAGAAGACACAACCCCAATACATGACCTCTGTAATATTTATACAGTGAGCACTGTGAATTGGCACGACAGTTAAATCTCTGCCACATAATAGGAAAATTTAACCATTCAACATATATTTGATCCTGCTATGTGCCAGGTACCACTGTAGCTCCTGGGGCAAAGTCTCTACCCTCACAGAGCTTATATTCCATAAGAGAGACAAACTAACCACTTAAATAAAGAATATACTGCTGGGCCATGTTAAACATTATGAAGAAATACAAGGCAGGGTGACAGCAAGAGCAGAAGGCTACTATTTTGGCAGGCTAGCAAGAAAGGTTTCTTTGAAGAGGTAACATTTGAGCAGACATCGGAGAGGAAGAGGATATCTAGGTAAATGGACAAAGGGTGAGTGCAAAGGCCCTCATATTTGGTGTAGAGGGAACAAGGCCAGTGTCACTAGGGTGAAATGGGTACGGGGAAGACTGCTGTGAAATTAGGTGAATGAGTGGACAGGGGTTACACTGTATAATAGTTCTGCAGGCCATAACAAGGAGGCTGAATTTCCTTCTAATGTGAGAGAAGCACTGGAAGGGAGGGTAGTAAAATAATCTGATTTATATTTTAAAAAGACTTATCTGGCTGCTGAGCAAGAAGCCAATAAAAAAAAAAAAGGACAATTATGAGGCTTCTGCAACAGTCCGTGCCTGGTGGCTTGGGTGGGCTGGTGAAGGTGGTAAAAAGAGAACAGAAAATATACACACACTGAAGCTGGGGATCAGAGGATTTGCTGCTGAAGAGGAGTTGTGAGGGGAGAGTGGAATCAAGGAGTCAAAGACAATTCCAAGGCGTTTGGCCTATAGCAATTGAGTAAGAACAAGTCAACCGCAAACAGGGAAGAACAACTCTGTTTTTGAGCACGTTAAGTACGAGATGCCTGTTAAACGCTCATCAGTAGGCAACCAGCTCTATACATCTGGAGTTTACAGGAGTGGTGAGAGCTGGTAACATAAATATGGAAGTCATCAGTAGATGGATAAATTCATAAAACCAAATGAGATCACTTAGGTAATGAATTAAACTATCTGAGAGTAAAGTAAGAAGAGAAAGATTCAGGCCAGGCACGGTGGCTCACGCCTGTAATCCCAGCAGTTTGGGAGGCCAAAGTGGGTGTATCGCCTGAGGTTAGGAGCTCTAGATCAGCCTGGCTAACATGGCAAAACCCCGTCTCTACTAAAAAAATTAAAAAATTAGCCGGGCGTGGTGGGAGGAGCCTGTAATCCTACTTGGGAGGCTGAGACAGGAGAATTGCTTGAACCCAGGAGGCGGAAGCTGCAGTGAGCTGTGCCACTGCACTCCAGCGTGGGCAACAAGAGCAAAACTCGGTCTCAAAAAAAAAAAAAACAACAACAAAACCATTCAGGGAAAGAGACTAAGAGGGAATAACCAGGGAGAAAGAAGCCCCAGGAGGATACAGTGACTCAGAACCAGTGAGGAAGACAGTATTTGTAGGAGTGATTGACTGTGACAAAGCTGTGGACAGGCTGAGTACTGAGAATGGCCAGGTGACAGGAGTGGAGAGAAGGTATGCGATGGGCCTGTGAGAGAGTGAGGCAAAGAACTGACCCGGGAACAGGAATTGCACTGGGCAGTGCTATCATGAGGTTGATGAGACAGTAAGAACTGTCCACTTGAGATTTCTGGTCATCAATTTAAATAAGACTGGGCTCTTAATTGTATGCTTTTCTCCAGATACTTTCAGCTGCTTAGATAAGGATACAAAAAAAAAAAAAAAGTTATATTTAACCAAGTTTGGGGTTTCACCAAGCAAGTAAGACAGAAGATTGACTACTGGGTTGGGTAAGGTGGGAACTAAGGATGTGAGGAAAATGAAACATAGAAAGTAGGTGACAGCAGTACGACCAAGGGTGAATATGAGGGTGGGAAACAGAAGCTTAAAACGCCTAACTAGTAAGACCTCAATCCCACCTTCTGAGATTTAACCTAAATTGCTTGTTTCAGCAGAGGAAATAAGTCATTTACTTGCTGTTAATTCTCTCTTATTTTACAACTCATACTTCTGACTACACTCCAATGATTCAAAACAAACAAAGGTCAAAAAAAATTTCACTAGTGAACCTGCAGATACAGGGCATGAACTCCCTCCCTCCCTGATACCAGAGCACGCGCACTTCTGCACCTACATAGTGTGTGAGTCGATGAATAACTTTCTCTATGATTCTTTTTTTATTTATAAGTTCTTCTTCAGAGTCTATCTCTGATTCGATTTCCTTCAAGTACCAGTTAACAAGCTCGCTCCTCTTTAATGCTGACTCGTCCTCTTCTGCAACAACAAAAAAAAACACATTCAAATTATCCTAGCAACTCGTACTGTCAGTCCTTGGTGAAATCTCTGCCACATATACAAGATAATGTACAGATTAGATAAATGTCAAGCCGTCTGAAAGTACATCTGGTGACATAAGGTCCGCAATGTTCTAGCATAAGCCTGAAATAACAAGTCATATCATTGTATTAAAGCATGCCTTATTTTATCCATAAGGAGAGAAACCTAATAAAATAGATTATAAGAAATACATTTCTTAAAGCTATTAAGATTTCAAAGTATGCAGGTCTTTTCTTCATCTTCTTATGCTTCACCACCTCTGAGAATGTTTGCCAACAGAAACTAAAAGCATAAATTAGGAATGAAGCAACAGCAAGCAAAAATTCTGAAATATAACAACTTTTCCTCTGTAGAAAGGGGAAGGCTTTATGGAACTGGAGTTTACTAAGAAGTAAAATTCATGAGTATTCACTCAAAATAAAAAATTACTTGTTTATTTTAGCAAGGTTCATCTTACTAAGTGAACTGCCTGCTGCTTTTACAAGTCCAAGGTCTACCAGATTTTTAGAAAGTCCTGGTAGAACCCTCAACACATAGGAAATGTTTGGACCTGGATAATATAACTATCATAAAACTCAACTTCTAAGTTTAAAACTTAGTTGTATGAGGGAGAAAGAGAATAATGACATATAACATGAATCAAGAACACCTTGAGTTCCCAAATCATTTTATGTGAGACGGGAATGAGGACAAAAGCTGAGGCGTCCTAGTGGCCACTTTGTTGCCTTCTCTCCTACTGGTCTAAAGTTCCCAAGGGAACAAGGGCAGAAACTACAATCTCTTGTTCTCTTCTTTCATAGCAGAGCAAATACTGTGACGACAAAATATTCCAGGAAGCCAGCACAAGCCATCCTTGGGGCTTTTAATCAAGAAGTATCTGATGCTTAACTATCAAGTAGAAGTTTAGGTTCAACATCTTGAATTTATCATTTTTCCTTCTGCTTTGTAGTTAACTATAGGGTGATAAAACCTTGAATAGCATGGTAAAGCCATTAAGGGTAGGGAAGCGTACTAGTGTCCAGATGCCACACTTTACCAATAACTAGATGAGGATTTTACTACATTTCCAGTCTGCAGTGGCTTTTGATAGTATAGATTTCTGGGCTCAATTAATTACTGTTAAAATATTACTGTTAAAATATACCCTAGGGGTCCAGCTGTTTTAAACAGGACCATTGTAAGGGAATGGTGATTTTGCATTTGTAAAAACATTTGTATGTGCTGCTTCATATGTTATCAGGTCCCAAAATTATTAACATAGGCCCAGAATGTTAAAAAGAAGGACCTACAAACCTTTGCCTTACAATAAGCTTGTGAAGAAATGTTCAGGCTGGCAGGTATGCTGATACTCCACAAATTTACTTTGCTAAAGTGAGTTTATCTAACAACTTATCCTCTCTTCCGACAGAACAACACGAAGTTTGGCAATCACAAGTGGCCTATGTGAACAGAGCTTACAGAAGTGACCGAGCATGTAAGCGGTACCAGGTAAGCCTCACCTTCTTCCATCTTTCTAAGGTGAAGCACAATAAGGTTAGAGATTCGGCAGTACTCAGAGAAGCCCAGCCTTAAGGAGGCTTTGGGAGCAGACTCTTGATTTATGTCTTCACTGTAGCCGTTGATCCCATTCACAGGAACAGGGCTGTCAGCATGACCTAAGTGAAAAATTGACCACCTGAATCTTATTTTTGTGCCCTTAACATCCCCTTGTCAAGCATTTACAAATACACTACTTATATTGAATACTGATTTTTTCACTTTTAAAAATTATTATTATTATTTGTTTTATTAGAGACAGGGTCTTGCTATGTTGCCCAGGCTGGTCTCGAACTACTGGACTCAACTGATCCTCCTGCCTTGGTCTCCCAAGTGCTGGGATTACAGGTGTGGGCCACCACATCCAGCCTTAATACTAATTTTAAAACAAGCATACATTCCCACATGATCTCCTCTGCCAAAAAATAAAAATGAAAAACAAAATAAACTGGCTAGGTGCAGTGGCTCACGCCTGTAATCCCACCACTTTGCGAGGCCAAGGTGGGCACATCACCTGAGGTCAGGAGTTTGAAACCAGCCTGGCCAACATGGTGAAATCCTGTCTATACTAAAAATACAAAAATTAGCTGGGCGTGGTGGTGGGTGCCTGTAATCCCAGCTACTTGGAAGGCTGAGGCAGGAGAATTGCTTGAACCCGGGAGGCAAAGGTTGCAGTGAGATGAGATTGCACTATTGTACTCCAGCCTGGGCAACAAAAGCAAAACTCCATCTCAAAAATAAAAAAAAAACCAAAAAACAAACAAACAAAAAAACCAAGCATACAGTTATACATAGTATGTAATAATTTTCAAATAAATTAGAAACTCTACTAGTAAAGACAAAAACTAACTTGGGAGGAATGCGAGGGATCAGAGATATAAAGATTTCACAGCCTGAAAGTCCACTTGCAGTATTACATACAAAATAAAAAATTCTACCAGTCTGGGCAATATGGCAGATCCTGTCTCTAGAAAAAAATCTCAAAAAATTAGCCAGGAGTGGTGGCATGGGCATATGTCCCAGCTATTAGAGAGGCTGAGGGAGAAGGACTGCTTGAGCGGAAGTTAAGGCTGCAGTGCCATGAGTGTACCAAGGCATTCAAGCCTGGGTGACAGAATGAGACCCCATCTCAAAATAAATAAAATTTCTAGTATTTTTCTGTTCTAATGTGCTTGAAAAAATGTTTTTAATTCAGAAGCAAAACAACAACACAAATGAGGGTAAAACCCAGGGGATTTATGTCTATTATCACCATTTTGGTGCCCTTTTAGTCTTTCAAATACATATATATTTTTTGAGACACAGTCTCGCTCTGACACCCGGGCTGGAGTGCAGTGGCACAATCTCGGCTCACTGCAACCTCCGCCTCCCAGGTTCAAGCGATTCTCTTGCCTCAGCCTCCCGAGTAGCTGGGACTACGGGCGGCCACCACCATGCCTGGCTAATTTTTGTATTTTTAGTAGAGACGAGGTTTCACCATATTGGCCAGGGTGGTCTCAAACTCCTGACCTTGTGATCCACCCGTCTCAGCCTCCCAAAGTGCTCGGATTATAGGCTAGAGCCACCGTGCCCAGCCAAGTATATATATTTTATATCAACTATTTAATTTCATTTTAACTTGTAAACAGTTAATAGAATTCAGTATCTGCTTTTCCCTTTTTGCTACCATAGACTTTATTAACCATCAGCAGGTGACTTCTACCACATGACATCTCAGAAAATGTTTTGGTCCCTAACTCCAAAATAGTCACATGAACAAGTATCTCACCATTGATGCCACCAGCACCCTCATCTACCTCCATCTGGATCTCTTCCTCTTGATCTAGATTGACATCAGGTGTTTCCACACGGATGATTGATTTATTCAGTAACCGGAAAGCTTCCTTCACATGTTTAGGTTGGACCTAAACCAACAATGATGAAGTAATTAAGTTACTTTTTTTGATATACCAAACAGATTTTCTCCCAATGAAATCACAGTGGTATATATTTTGGTTTTCTCACAAACACACACACTCTCACAGTGTTGCTTTGGTTTTCTCACAAACACCCTCTCTCATTCTCTCTCTTACACACACAGAGATAGCACTATAAATTCACCAGAATGGCTAAAATGACTGACAATATCAAGTGTTGGCAAGAAGGTAGAACAACTCTCATTCACAGCGGTGAAAACAGAAATTGACACAACTGTTTGGCAGAAAAACATGCATTAACCTATGACCCAACAATTCCACTCCTAAGTATGTACTTGTAGAAATCAACATATATACATATCATATGAACCCAAAGACGTATACATCCCATAAGAAGTAGGCCGGGCACGGTGGCTCATGTCTATAATCCCAGCACTTTGGAAGGCAGAGGCAGGCGGATCACCTGAGGTTGGGAGTTTGAGATCAGCCTGACCAACATGGAGAAACCCCATCTCTACTAAAAATACAAAAAATTAGCTGGGCATGGTGGCACATGCCTGTAATCCCAGCTACTCAGGAGGCTGAGACAGAAGAATCGCTTGAATCTGGGAGGCAGAGGTTGCACTGAGCCGAGATTGTGCCACTGCACTCCAGCCTGGGTGACAGAGTGAGACTCCATCTCAAAAACAAAACAAAACAAAAAAAACAACCAGCAAAGACACCAGCCAGAAAATGAAATGGAAAAAAAGGCTACTTCCACTACCAACAAACATGATAAAATATCAAGAAATTCAACAAGAAACACTGAAAAACATATGAAGAAAAGTTTAAAACACTACTGAGTGAAACAAAAGACTTAAGTGGAAAGATAACAGTATTTGTGATATTCAGAACTGTCCACAAATGTTTGCTCTTCTAATTCTGGGCACCTGGTAGGAAGGCATTTCTCTATCCATTTGAACTTAGGGGTGGCCATGTTAATTTCTCTGGCAAATGAAATGTGAGTATGTGTCATTTCTGGATAGAAGGTGGAGAAAGCACGTGGCTCACCACCTTTTCTTCCCTGCTTTCTGTCATCACGAAAACGTATGTCAAGATCAAACCTTTGTATCAGCCTGAATCTCTGAATAACTTGACAAGGTGAGTCCCTTGATGACCTAATGGATGTGTAGCACAAGCAAAAAAAATTGTTTTATGCAGCTGAGATTTTATAGTAGTACAACCTAACCTATTCTAGGTGCTATGTTATTGAATAGGAAAAATCATAAAGATGTTTTCAATTCTTCAAGTTAATATAAATTGAATGTTATACTGATAAAAAATACCAGGTTTTTCTTTAAAACAGAGCAAGGTGATTTCTAAGTTCCTAACAGCTGAAAGAGAACAATGTACTGGAACTAGCCCTACATTTAAACTACAAAGCCCCATAGATTAAAACATCATGGCACCACAGTAAGAGGAGCTGGTAAGACTCAATGAAACAGAATGGAAAGTCCAAAAGGAGATCCTAACACACACAAGAATATATAATTAAGGCATACCAAACCAGTGTCAAAAAGATGGATTGTTCAATAAATGGTGTTGGAACAACTAGAAAACTAGCTAGGTAAATAACTGGAGAATTTTTTATAATCTTAGAGTGAAAAAGCCCTTTCTAACAAAAGTTTTTTTAATGGATGAAGATTATGAACATATGAGGCAGAAATAGCTCTTAAATATATGCAAAAATACTAAATTTCATTCAGAAAATATATTTGTGTATATAATTTATGTGCATATATTTTAATATCATGTGAATTTGCTATCTATTTGAAGACTAATTTTTAAAAATAGAACAAAATAAAAATCAATTAGAGACTGCCCTAAGACTCTTATCAGTTTTATGCAACTCATTTCAGGAACTAACACAATAAAAAAAAAAGTACAAATGTTAGCATGGTTTTAGAATGAACTTGTCCCAGGGTATCTTGCCTATCCAAATTCTGCACACCATTCAGTGATTGGGTTTAAATGTCGGCACCTCCCTGAGTCCTCCTCCTTCTTTGGTAATAAAGTAATTAATCTCAGCACTCTGCTTGTGATGCTCTATTCTTCCTCTCACTGTTTTTTTTTTTTTTCTTTCCAACTTATATTTTAGGTTCGGGGGTACACAGGCAGGTTTGTTACATAGGTAAACTGTGTGTCATGGGGATTTGGTATATAGATTATTTCATCATCCACTCTGTCTCATTTTTTACATGCTTAATTAAATACATGTCTCGCTGGCACAAGACAGGGATGCCCTCTCTCATCACTCCTATTCAACATAGTGTTGGAAGTTCTGGCCAGAGCAATCAGGCAGGAGAAGGAAATAAAGGGTATTCAATTAGGAAAAGAGGAAGTCAAATTGTCCCTGTTTGCAGATGACATGATTGTATATCTAGAAAACCCCATTGTCTCAGCCCAAAATCTCCTTAAGCTGATAAGCAACTTCAGCAAAGTCTCAGGATACAAAATCAATGTGCAAAAATCACAAGCATTCTTATACACCAATAACAGACAAACAGAGAGCCAAATCATGAGTGAACTCCCATTCACAATTGCTTCAAAGAGAATAAAATACCTAGGAATCCAACTTACAAAGGATGTGAAGGACCTCTTCAAGGAGAACTACAAACCACTGCTCAATGAAATAAAAGAGGATACAAACAAATGGAAGAACATTCCATGCTCATGGGTTGGAACAATCAATATTGTGAAAATGGCCATACTGCCCAAGGTAATTTATAGATTCAATGCCATCCCCATCAAGCTACCAATGACTTTCTTCACAGAATTGGAAAAAACTACTTTAAAGTTCATATGGAACCAAAAAAGAGCCCGCATCGCCAAGTCAATCCTAAGCCAAAAGAACAAAGCTGGAGGCATCATGCTACCTGACTTCAAACTATACTACAAGGCTACAGTAACCAAAACAGCATGGTACTGGTACCACAACAGAGACATAGATCAATGGAACAGAACAGAGCCCTCAGAAATAATGCCGCATATCTACAACTATCTGATCTTTGACAAACCTGACAAAAACAAGAAATGGGGAAAGGATTCCCTATTTAATAAATGGTGCTGGGAAAACTGGCTAGCCATATGTAGAAAGCTGAAACTGGATCCCTTCCTTACACCTTATACAAAAATTAATTCAAGATGGATTAAAGACTTAAATGTTAGACCTAAAACCATTCAAATCCTACAAGAAAACCTAGGCAATACCATTCAGGACATAGGCGTGGGCAAGGACTTCATGTCTAAAACACCAAAAGCAATGGCAACAAAAGCCAAAATTGACAAATGGGATCTAATTAAACTAAAGAGCTTCTGCACAGCAAAACAAACTACCATCAGAGTGAACAGGCAACCTACAGAATGGGAGAAAATTTTTGCAACCTACTCATCTGACAAAGGGCTAATATCCAGAATCTACAATGAACTCAAACAAATTTACAAGAAAAAAACAAACAACCCCATCAAAAAGTGGGCAAAGGACATGAACAGACACTTCTCAAAAGAAGACATTTATGCAGCCAAAAAACACATGAAGAAATGCTCATCATCACTGGCCATCAGAGAAATGCAAATCAAAACCACAGTGAGATACCATCTCACACCAGTTAGAATGGCCATCAATAAAAAAGCAGGAAACAACAGGTGCTGGAGAGGATGTGGAGAAATAGGAACACTTTTACACTGTTGGTGGGACTGTAAACTAGTTCAACCATTGTGGAAGTCAGTGTGGCGATTCCTCAGGGATCTAGAACTAGAAATACCATTTGACCCAGCCATCCCATTACTGGGTATATACCCAAAGGACTATAAATCATGCTGCTATAAAGACACATGCACACGTATGTTTATTGCGGCACTATTCACAATAGCAAAGACTTGGAACCAACCCAAATGTCCAACAACAATAGACTGGATTAAGAAAATGTGGCACATATACACCATGGAATACTATGCAGCCATAAAAAATGATGAGTTCGTGTCCTTTGTAGGGACATGGATGAAACTGGAAAACATCATTCTCAGTAAACTATCGCAAGGACAAAAAACCAAACACCGCATGTTCTCACTCATAGGTGGGAATTGAACAATGAGAACTCATGGACACAGGAAGGGGAACATCACACTCCGGGGACTGTCGTGGGGTTGGGGGAGAGGGGAGGGACAGCATTAGGAGATATACCTAATGCTAAATGACGAGTTAATGGGTGCAGGAAATCAACATGGCACATGGATACATATGTAACAAACCTGTACATTATGCACATGTACCCTAAAACCTAAAGTATAATAAAAAAAAAAAACTATAAAAAAAAAATAATAAATAAATAAATAAATAAAATACATGTCTCGTTCCCACCAGATTAGCAGCAATGGAAGGCAGGGGCTCTCATTCATTTTTTGTCCCCTACAGGTGTTCCCTAAATATCAGGTGAATCAAAGAATATTAAATAACTTAGTGTGAAAGTACTTCGTTAATAGTAAAGTACCATATCAAAGAATTTGAAAATTTAGGGGAAAAAAGCCAAAAAATTAACCTGTGGGAGAAAAGTAGTGATTGAAGTCAGAACAGTGGTTACTTCAGGGGAAGAGGGCTAAGACTGAAAAGAGGCAGGGGTTTGGAACTTTCTGAAATTATGGAAATGTTTTGGATCTTGAGCTGGGTATTCACAAGGATGTATGTGAAAAAACTCACCATGCCATACATTTCCCTTTTTATAAATTATACCTCAGTCATACTGTAAAAAAAAGCCAAACCCCCTTTTCAAAGAAGACCTCACATCAAACCTATTAATAAAACTAGCAAAAAGCAGGGCTGCTTTGGCTGAAGCGAAGATGGGACGCTTGAATGCCCTTTCGTACTACTCCCCTTTTACCCACTGACCTATCCTCGTGGAATGCAGGGCTCAAAGAACAATCTAAAAATCAAACATTATACAAATGTAACGTAAGGAGGAGAGTTCCTTTGAGGCCAGGGGCTACATTATCTTATCTGTATTGCCAGCGCAGAGGCCTACTAGTACATTGTGGGGTCTAAGTACATTTTTCCTGAATGAAAGGTATTAAATGGTAACTTACGTCTTTATGCACTCTATAACCTATGACGTGATCATCTCCGTCTAACAACTACACTCAAATGCTTAACAAGCTTTTTAAAGGGAAGAATTCCATGGTCCTAGGAGCACTCAACAGTTACATAAAAATATATTTGCAGTGAATTCTAGTATGTCCCATACCAAAGATTAAAAACATGCAACAAATCTGTTTATCTCTGCTCTCATCATATCAAAGTGACTCTGATACCTCATCACAGCAGTGCATCCGAGCCATAGCTTCAGAGAGACGAATCATGCTCTCAAGCTGTCGCACTGTAATCCTCCACGAAGACTTGGTCACTCCAGAACCATCTCTCTGGCGGAGATGTTTATATTGTTCCACAATGAAGTCCTCTGACTCTTTGGAAATCTGTTTCAGATCATCACTCAAGTTAGAGAAACATTTCTATTTGATGAGAGCTATGGTAAACGTAAGTTTAAGAGCCTTCCAGGTGGAAACATTTAGGGAACCGAGAGGGTTGAAACTTTGAGAAGCCAGTGACAATAAATTACTACTGTAATGTCTTTCAAAAGAAACTAATATTAAGGAGGCTTGTGAATTCCATGTTACTAATTTTATGAACCTGAAAAAAGGCTTAGTATTTAAGCAAATGACCATTTCTAAAAGCTGCGTAACAAGCTGAAGCGATGGAACAAGATGTAATGTCTTTTACACCTCAGAATGTCAATGCTCATTAAATAAATTAATGCTCAGTATTTGAGGCTCAATTAATTAACTCACACTCTTTCGGGGGGGGGGAAAAAGCTGTTTCAATAAACTTTATATCTAAAGGATCCTCAGCTTTTCAGAGCAAGGAATTCAGCATATTAAGGAAGCATGCCAAGGTTACAGAGGGATCAGTATATCAGTATGCAGTAATGGAGAACAGATGCTCTTTTTTTACACAAGAATCACCCATAATCCTTAGTTTTAAATGATTAAATTTCTTCTGAGACAGTGAGAGCCAACCGCAATCTCATGAAAAATCAAGTGAAGATGATAAATGATCAGTACCTAGTAACACCTTTCAGAAGTCAAGTTAGCCAACAGTGTGAAAATCTCAACCAGAATGAGTATTTTCATACCCTATTTTGGGAAAATGCCAAGCATTTGGGGATTTATGTCCAGGTAAGAATCCTGGGTCCAGGACAGAGTCAGTCCAATACAATGCATCAATCACTGTAAAACAGTAATTTATATTTATCATAATGGCCCAGATGAATCCAATGTTTCCTTCAAAGAAAGATTCAACTATTGATTTAGGCACATAAACAGTTATAACGTTCTTAGTAATGTTTGAAATAAAAGAATGCTCTAGATTATCCAGTTATCCAAAACTCTTCTCCCATAAAAATCTTTTTATTACCACCAAACAAATAATGGAATTATTTAGAATTTTTTTTAAAGTTCCCTTTCTCAGCCCTCTCTGAAAAAACAAACTGCTGTTCCAGAAAAAAAAAAAAAAAAAAAAAAAAAGGTTGTAAAATTTAGGAACTAAGGTAGATGACAGGTTCAGTTAATTTCCATATAACACTTACTTAAATTCCACTTTAATATACCCATTATACCTTATCCCAGTACAAAAGGGTAGGTTACCTTGGGTTTAAACTGTCTTGCAAACAGAAGATATCTTCTGATATCATCGAGGGAATAGACACGATCAACTGATTCCTCAATTCTTGAATGCAAATCTACTATGCGCCTGGCAATGGCATAATCTGTAACCTAATTCAAAACAAGAAAATCACTTTGATAGTCACAGCAATATCTTCTCCAGACTATCCCAGGCAATAAGAAATAATTTATAGCCAAAAACAAGCTCTAATATGCCACTTAAAGAAGTATTAATGGGTACCAAGTTTCTGATGAAAGTTTGGGAACAGGTGGATTTAAAATCAAACTTTTAAATGTATACCATTGCCCCACTCTAAAACTATACCTGAAGGAATTAATTGGCTTTAAAAACAATAGTAGGGTAAAGTGCAGTGGCTCACACTTGTAATCCCAACACTTTGGGAGACTGATGTGAGAGGAGAGCTTGAGTTCAAGAGTTTGAGACCAGTCAGGGCGACAAAGTGAGACCCTCCCTGTCTCTACAAAAAAAACTAGCTGGGCATGGTGGTGCACATGTGTAATCCCAGCTACTCAGGCGGCTGAGGCAGGAGGATCACTTGAGCCCAGGAGGTTGAAGGGGCAGTGAAGCCATGATTGCACCACTGCATTCCAGCCTGGGCAACACAGCAAGCCTTGTCTCAAAAACAAAACAACAAAAATAGCAGAACTAACATTTATAGGGCCCTCAGTGTATGAGACACTGTTGTCTTAGGCAGGTCTTAGAATTAACTTATGCAATCCTCACAAAAATTTTATTAGGTAAATGATATTATCCCCATTTTATACACGGGCAAATTGAAGCCTAGGAAGGTTAAGTAATTTATCCAAGGTCACCGTTAAGTAGTGGAGCCAGGATTTGAATAGTCTAGCTTCAGAGACTGTGCTCTTAGCCACTAAATTTTGAAGATATGCATCCCAGAATACTGGAAAAAAAAAAAAAAAGACCCCAAAATATGCAACTTGCTCTCAAATGATTCAGGAAAAAAGTGTGCAGATATACAGACACAGTAAGCAATAAAGCAAACGGTAAAATGTTATTATGTGAGTCATGTAAAGGGTATATGGGTGTTCTATGCACTATTCCATTTCTTGCAACTTTTCTGAAAGCTTGAAATTATTTCTAATTAAGAAGTTGTTTAGGCGGAACACAGTGGCTCATGCCTGTAATCCTAGCACTTTGAGAGGCCAAGGCTGGTGGACAGCTTGTGCTCAGGAGTTCAAGACCAGCCCGGGCAACATGGCAAAACTGTCTCTACAAAAAATACAAAAGTTAGCTGGGCATGGTGGCCTGCACCTGTAGTTCCAGCTGCTCAGGAGGCTTAGGTGGGAGGCTGGCTTGAGCCCAGGAGGCAGAGGTTGCAGTGAACTGAGATCATGCCACTGCACTCCAGCCTGGGCAATACAGCCAGACCCTGTCTCAAAATAAATAACTAAAATAAAACAGGCTGGGCGCGGTGGCTCACGCCTGTAATCTCAGCACTTTGGGAGACCGAGACAGGGGGTTCACTTGAGGTCAGGAGTTTGAGACCAGCCTGGCCAATACAGTGAAACCCCATCTCTACAAAAAATACAAAAATTAGCCGGGCAAGGTGGCACACGCCTGTGATCCCAGCTACTCAGGAGGCTGAGGCAGGAGAATTACTTGAGCCTGAGAGGCGGAGGTTGCAGTGAGGTGAGACGGCACCACTGCACTCCAGCCTGGGTAACAGAGCGAGACTCCATCTCAAAAAAAAAAAAAAAGAAAGAGAAAAAGAAAAAGGCTTTTTGGCCAGGTACGATGGCACATGCCTATAATCCCAACACTTTGGGAAGCTGAGGTGGGCAGATTGGTTGAGCTCAGGAGTTTGAAGCCAGCCTGGGCAGCATGGCAAAATCCTGTTTCTACAAAAAACTCAAAAGTCAGCCAGACACGATGGTGCACATGTGTGGTCCCAGCTACTCGGGAGGCTGAGGTGGGAGGATTGCGTTAGCCCAGGAGGCTGAGGCTGCAGTAAGCCATGATCACCCTACTGCAGGAAAGAGTGGGACCCTGTCTCAAAAACAAAACAAGCCGGGCGTGGTGGCTCATACCTGTAATCCCAACACTTTGGGAGGCTGAGGTGGGTGGATCACCTGAGGTCAGGTGTTCGAGACCAGCCTGGCCAACATGGTGACACCCCATCTCTAGTAAAAATACACAAAATTAGCCGGGCGTGGTGGCACACGCCTATAATCCCAGCTACTCAGGAGGCTGAGGCAGAAGAATCACTTGAACCTAGGAGGCGGAGGATGCAGTGAGCCAAGATTGTGCCACTGCATTCCAGTCTGGGCAACAGAGCAAGACTCTGTCACAAAACAAAACAAAACAGTTTTTAAAAAAATCTTGAATGTTTTAAAGGTTTATAAATTGATCTTTTAAAGGTTTATAACTTGATCTGCTACTAAAGCTACTTTAATGAATCATGAACAAACATAAATGTATGAAAATCAGACAACTCAATTATCTGGTGATTAAATATGCCTCTCTTGTGAAGGGAAAAAAAGTGAACCAAACCAAACCAAACCAAACCAGGTGTGATGGTGCAGGCCTATAATCTTAGCTACTCAGGAGGCTGAGGTGGTAAGATGGTTTGAGGCCAAGAGTTCGAGACCAACACGGGTCTTGAACTTGTGGCTGTTGCTACAAAAAGATGAAAAAATTAACCAGGCATGGTGGTACACAGCTGTAGTCTCAGCTACTTGGGAGGCTGAGGCACGAGGATCACTGGAACCCAGGAGATTGAGGCTTCAGTGAGCTATGATTGTGGCACTGCCTGGGTGACAGAGTAAGACTTTGTCTTTAAAAAAAATAAATAAATAAAAATCCAAGCCTTCCAAACACTCACAAAATGGAAGGCTACTTTTATTTAGATAATATTTAAAGTTTCACTGTAATAAAGAGCTGTGCATTGTACCCAATAAAATGTAGAACCTCCAGCTGAATGATTTAAAAAGTACAGCCTAAAATATTAGTTCCTACAAACTGTCATTTTATAGTTCTATGGGCATCTGAGGTACAGTGTTAAATATTTAAGTACAAATAACTCTAATAATTAAACTAACATATCAGAATCCAAGTAAATCTACATTTTTTCACTCAATCTTAAAAGTGAGGAAAAAAAGGTAAAATACATTCAGCAACTTGACAGGAAAAAATATGAAGATAAATGACTCGTGATTAAAAAAAAGAAGAAGAAAAGAAATTTCTCTGGCATCCCAGTTTTTTTCAAGGTGACTGAAAAATAAAATAAAAGCCCAATCAACAAAACAAAAAATCGTATAAAAATCTTAAGAGTGTGGTTGGGGCCAGGCACAGTGGCTCACACCTATAGTCCCAACATTTTGGGAGGCTGAGGTGGGTGTGCATCACTAGAGGCCAGTAAGTAGTTCAAGACCAGCCTGACCAACATGGTGAGACCCTGTCTGTACTAAAAATATAAAAACTAGCCAGGCTTGGTGTTACATGCCTGTAATCCCAGCTACTTGGGAGGCTCAGACTCAAGAATCGCTTGAACCTGGGAGGTGGAGGTTGCAGTAGGCCAAGACTGTGCCACTGCACTCCAGCCCAGTCTCCAGTGAGAGGCTAATTAAAAAAATAAAAAGTGTGGTTGGAAGTTAACTGTAACTTGTTTCCTTTTGAGAAATAAATAGTAACAAAACCTGAAAACTTAATATTCTTTAACACAATTAAGTGGAAGCGGCAATTCAAATGACTTTATTTTGAGTTGCTTACTAAACCCTTTGCCTGATCCTGTGCCACCCTGAGGGAAATCAAAGGCTGGTGCACATACATGCACCAGCTGTTGAGCAGTGTATCTTCCAGCCTTGTCTCACTCGATTACTCAAACTGGAAATAAAAAAGGAAGCTCATGGGGTTACCTCATTACATTCATCCACAAGGATAAAGAAGAGATCGAATCGGGACATGATGGGAGCTGACAAATTTATATTCTGTTTCAATGATTTTGATCGGTCATAGTGTCCACTGATTGGGTTTGCTGCTGCCAAAATGGACGTCCGGGCGTTCAGAGTAGCCTGACCACAAAAGAAAGAATCTTAACAGGTTTAAACAGACATCAGCCAATAAATATATAACAACATGTTCAATCTCATCCATAATTAACTAAACGCAAACCAAAATAATGACATACCCTTTTTCACATAAACAGGAACTCCTATGTGATTTTGGTGGTATGATGTGCACACCGTCGAAGACATCAATTTGTTAGAAATTTCTCTTATAGCCAAATATAAGAGGATGTTACGTTCAAGGATGCTTACTACAATTTTGTTTGTAACACAAAACACTGAAAATGAACCAAATGTCACTCAACAGGAGTCTAAAGAATCAAGCTGTGGTATACACAATTGAATATGGGAAAGTAATAAAAAACCAAAGTTGATCTAATATGTGCTGGTAAAAGATTGCCAAAATAAAATTATGAAGTTAAACCAGCAGGAATGAAACTGTCGGTATTATGCTTATTTATGTACAAAATATTCCTAAAAGGGGCACAAACTCAATAGATGCCTTTTTTTCTTCCTCCTAAAATTCCTTTTTATCCATTAGATACCTCTAAGTATCTACTGTTGCTGGGAGTTGCAGGGAAAGAGTTGTCTTTTCAATTTACAATTGTGTACTGCTTAAAAGCTACTTGAATCTGTAGCTTTTAAAGTTTAGATTCTCCCTAGTGTTGGTTATACCGTCATACTTACTTTCATTTAAATAATCTGTTAATATAAATAAATACATACATACGTAATCAATCTGTTGATCTTTGGTTATTTTCGTTATAATTGGAGCATGCTTTATCAAAGAAAATAGAAGCTTTGTTCATGGACATTTTCCTCTATTATCACCGCAATACATTTACACAGCACTCTAAACAGCATTTATAGTTTGAATAAATAATTCTCAGGGCTGTATTTTCCATTTTAATGAACAGCATTACACACTGAAGTAATGAATTTTATCCAGGTGAACTTCTCTAGTACTACATTAATCAACAAGCCTATGGATGATGCAGCAGAACAGAAATAGATAACACGTACCTTCACTCCTGCTTTAGTGATGGATATGGTCTGCTGTTCCATAGCTTCATGAATAGCAACTTGATCCCGAACGTCCATCTTATCAAATTCATCAATACAACACACACCCTGTAACCAAACAAATCAAGCCTAAGAAGCTGTCTTTCAAGCTGGATGCATGGCTCACACCTGTAATCCCAGCACTTTGGGAGGCCAAGGCAGGAAGAACGCTTCATTAAGGCCAGGCATTTGAGGTTACAGTGAGCTATGACTGCCACTGTACTCCAGGTTGGGTGACAGAGTGAGACCCTGTCTCTTAAAAAACAACAACGGCCGGGTGTGGGGGCTCACACCTGTAATCCCAGCACTTTGGAAGGCTGAGGTGGGCGGATCATGAGGTCAGGAGTTCGAGACCAGCCTGGCCAACATGGTGAAACCCCGTCTCTACTAAAAATACAAAAATTAGCCAGGTGTGGTGGCATGTGCCTGTAAGCCCAGCTACTCGGGAGGCTGCGGCAGGAGAATGGCTTGAACCCGGAAGGCAGAGGTTGCAGTGAGCCAAGATTGCACCACTGTACTCCAGCCCGGTCGACAAAGCAAGACTTCATCGCGAAAAACAAGAACAACAGTCTTTCAGATGGAAAATTACAAGTAAACTCACAAAGTCTGCTACCACAGGGACTCTTTTATTCTCCAAACAAGTAGAAGATAGGTAAGTGAAGATTAACTCCCTTTTCTAAGGAAGATAATTCAACAGATCCTAAAGCTAGAAAGAACCATACAATTGACTTAAAACTAAGAGCATAACTAAAAATATACACTTACTGTACTTGTACTCAACATCAAAACCTTGTGTCAACTCAGGATTGATTTTATATCTACAACTTATATACACATCTACCGATCTAAACCAGTCACAGCAAATACACGTGCTCAGGACATGCTGATCAACTATCACAATTTTAAATTCTAGATGAAGAAAACTGAATTATTTACTAAAGAATGCTGGGTTTTTTTGTTTCGCTTTTTTTGAGACAGAGTCTCGCTCTGTTGCCCAGGCTGGAGTGCAGTGGCGCAATCTCGGCTCACTGCAGCCTCCACCTCCCGGGCTCAGTGATCCTCCCACCTCAGCCTCTTGAGTAGCTGGGACCACAGGCACCCGCCACCACGCCAGGCTAATTTTTCTATTTTTAGTAGAGAAGACGGGGTTTCGCCATGTTGGCCAGGCTGGTCTCGAACTCCTGACCTCAGGTGATCCACCCACCTTGGCCTCCCAAAGTACTGGGACAAAGGTGTGAGCCACTGCGCCCAGCTGAGAATGCTGTTTTTAAGGACATCTTTTTAATGGTAACTTATAGGCCTTTACTGATAGGGTAGGGGTATTCTGACTTCTTTATACTGAAGAGTGTAAAATGTTCTTACATTATCAGCCAACATCAAAGCTCCAGCCTCAATGACAAACTCATGAGATTCTTCATCTCTCACAACAGCTGCTGTTAAGCCAGCAGCACTGGACGCTTTGCCACTGGTGTAGACAGCTCTGGGGCTGAATTCCTCCACGTGCCTGTTCAAGATTATCATATAAAGACTCATTAGTATGTGACTATACAGCACCCTTCCCAGGAAAACCAGCAGAAGAGTTTAAATTACTGAAAGAACATTTGAGAGCTTAAGCTTAAGCAATTTATAAAGACACATGTCACAGACTAAATGGGAAGGTTTATCTCCCTTGGCTTTTCTTTTTTTTTTTTTTGAGACAGAGTCTCGCTGTCACCAGACTGGAGTGCAGTGTCACATTCTCAGCTCACTGCAACCTCCACCTCCTAGGTTCAGGCGATTCTCGTGCCTCAGCCTCTTGAGTAGCTAGGATTACAGGCGTGCGCCATCACGCCTGGCTAATTTTTCTATTTTCAGAGTTAATACCTGATAAAAATATCAATTTCTTTTTAATTGAGACAGAGTCTTGCTCTGTCGCCCAGGCTGGAGTGCAGTGGTATGATCTCAGCTCACGGCAACCTTTGCCACCTGGGTTCAAGCGATTCTCCTGCCTCAGCCTCCCGAGTTGCTGGGATTACAGGTGTGCGCCACTATGCCTGGCTAATTTTTGTATTTTTAGTAGAGATGGGGTTTCACCATGTTGGCCAGGCTGGTTTCGAACTCCTGACCTCAGGTGATCCGCCTACTTCGGCCTCCCAAAGTGCTGGGATTACAGGCGTGAGCCACCACACCTAGCCTAAAACACCAATTTTATTTATTTATTTTTAAATTTTATTTATTTATTTATTTAGACAGAGTCTTGCTCTGTCGCCCAGGCTGGAGTGCAGTGGCTTGATCTGGGCTCACTCCAAGCTCCGCCTCCCGGGTTCATGCCATTCTCCTGCCTCAGCCTCCCAAGTAGCTGGGACTACAGGTGCTCGCCACCACACTCGGCTAATTTTTTTTGTATTTTTAGTAGAGATGGGGTTTCACTGTGTTAGTCAGGTCTTGATCTCCTGACCTCGTGATCCACCCACCTCAGCTTCCCAAAGTGCTGGGATTACAGGCATGAGCCGCCGTGCCCGGCTAAAATATCAATTTTAAAAGAAGTCTTTAATAGTAATAAACAGCAACAATCATCTACCAGAAGGTTTTGCAATTAAAAATAAAACCAAACAAAACTAGATATTGGGCTTATTCCAGAAATGCAAGATTGGTTTAATATCTGAAAATCAATCAATATGCTAAATTAATAAAAGAACTACATGACCACCTAAACAGATGTAGAAAAAGCATTTGACAAAATCCAACACCTTTTCATTACAAAAACCAAACAAACTAGGAATAGAGGAGGTTTTCCTAGGTCTAATAAAGGGTTTTTTCTTTAACCTGACAAAGGGCATCTATGAAAACCCACAGATAACATCAAACTTAAAGGTGAAAGGCTGAATGTTTTGCCCCTAAAATCAGGAATAAGACATGGATGTCTGCCCTTGCCACTTCTATTCAACATTATACTGATGGCTCTAATCAAGGGCAATTAGGCAAGAAAAAAAGGCAGCCAGATTGGATACTCCGACTATCATTATATACAGATTTTATACATAGAAAATGCTATGGAATTCACTAAGACTGTCACATACCACATGATACTGTTACCAGAGGCAATATTGTAGTACATCTTTTTTTTGGGGGGGAGAGAGAATGACAAGAAAAAAAAAAAAAGAATCCTTTGGAACATAGGACTACTATCTTAAAACCTAAAACTCAGTTAGTGATATATTCAAAAGAAATATTTAATCATAAAACTCCAAACCAACTAAAAATGTTCAATATTCTAAAATGGTACTATGTTACAAATTTCCAAAACAAAGAAAAGGCAGCTTGATGTAGTATGAAGTACTCATTTTGTAGGCAACTGTATCTGAATTTTAATATTCATGGCTCAGTGTCACCTTTCACCTACAAGAAAGTGGGTAAATTTCTTTTAGGCTTGGAGAGGTCGTGACTCCCTGAAAAAAAGGGAGTAATGCACATGCCTGTCTGGGTGCTGCTAGAGTAAGACATAACACATATACAGCACCGAGAACATGGCAGGTGCTCAGAAACTTGTTGCTTTTATTTTGCGCCCTAAGTTTCTTAAAAGTTTGAAAGTAACCAATATTTATTATAGCTTCTAAAAATAGTCAAAAATGGTGTTCACACTGACAAAGTTAACATAAAATATCTCATAGGATTCCCTTTGGAAAGTACATCCTACTTTATTTTTATTTTAATTTTTTTGAGATGGAGTCTCACTCTGTTGCCCAGGCTGGAGTGCAGTGGTGCAATCTCGGCTCACTGCAAGCTCCGCCTCCTGGGTTCACGCCACTCTCCTGCCTCAGCCTCCCATGTAGCTGGGACTACAGGCGCCCGCCACCACGCCCGGCTAATTTTTTGTATTTTTAGTAGAGACGGGGTTTCACCATGTTAGCCAGGATGGTCTCGATCTCCTGATCTCATGATCCGCCCGCCTTGGCCTCCCAAAGTGCTGGGATTACAGGCGTGAGCCACGGCGTCTGGCCAGTATATCCTATTTTAAAACCTTACAAATGTTTGTATTCTTAGTCTCAACAATCCTGTATCTAGCAATTTACCCAGAGGAAACAAACAAAAAATGTATATAACATGATGTTCACTGCATCTGTACCGGTAATTATTATCATAAACTATCCTGTTAAATTTAACAGGGCTAAGAAAATGATTTTGTAAGTTATAGTATACCAACAAAAAAAGGCAATTGTGAAAATGACAAACTCATGAGATTTTTCCATGCGAAAAGAAACGTGGAAAAAATGTTTACGGAAAATTCAAATTACAAGTATGTATAATATGATTTACAATAATGAAAATACATAATTCATATATTCAAAGACTTTTTTTTTTTTTTTTTTTTTTTTGAGACGGAGTCTCACTCTGTCACCCAGGCTGGAGTGCAGTGGCGCAATCTCGGCTCACTGCAAGCTCCGCCTCCCGGGTTCACACCATTCTCCTGCCTCAGCCTCTCCGAGTAGCTGGGACTACAGGCGCCCACCACCACGCCCGGCTAATTTTTTGTATTTTTAGTAGAGACGGGGTTTCACCGTGGTCTCGATCTCCTGACCTCATGATCTGCCCGCCTCGGCCTCCCAAAGTGCTGGGATTACAAGCGTGAGCCACCGCGCCCAGCCATTCAAAGACTTTTATACAAAGATATTATATAAAGACTAAAGAGTTCAATGTGAGATTGGTATTACAGGCAATATTTCCCTAGTCTAAAAAACTGTACAATGTTGCCGTATCTTTAATCTATGAGAATTATATATTCAACATAGTCCTAATTTACACTCCTAGTAAGGCCATACTGACTGCATTCTTGGTAGCACAGCCAGCCTGGGAACTATGTACACTTATTCCTGCTACACCGTATCAGGCAAATGCTTACTTGAGAAATTGGCTCTTAGCTGTACTTGGGTCACCAACAATGCAAACATTTATGTCCCCTCGAAGAGAGGTCCCTTCTCCTGTTGTCTTTGGAACGCCACCAAAGAGCATCAGCAGGACACCCCGTTTTACTTCATCATTGCCTGAAATGAAAAGAAGCTACAGATGAAAAACTAATTTTTCAACATGAAGTTAAACACTTTCAGAGGAAACAGTAAAGGCATGTTTACCAACCAATAGGCAGAGTCTGCTAAAGCAAAGCATAAAACTGGAGTAATAACACCTGGCCTCCAAACTTGGTTCTTGTTCTGTGGACTAGTCACCTAAACCACTGTTCCAATGTTTTCTCCTAGACCACAGATGTCACCATGCCAGTGCTCACCATCCTAAGAGCCTTTACTTGTCCATGAGTCCTACACAAAACCTTACCCAATGCCTTAGCCCTCAAAGATCTCTCCTGATAAATAACTATGTCCACCAAGGCCTACCACATTTGCTAGTCCTTTTTAATGCTAGTTCTTATAGTTGTCAAGAGTTTGAGGAAATGGTTCGTAACACTTTTCTATCACCTACAGTGACCAGCACTGAATAAATATATGTTAACTGAATTCATGTGGATTAAATAAGATGCTGAATGCAATTTACAGATGCTTAGTTCATAAATCCAATAAGAAGGAAAAACAATCTTTTTTTTTTTTTTTTTTTTTTTTTGAGACAGAGTCTCGCTCTGTTGCCCAGGCTGGAGTGCAGTGGCGCAATCTCGGCTCACTGCAACCTCCGCCTCTGGGGTTCAAGCCTAATTCTCCTGCCTAAGCCTTCTGAGCAGCTGGGATTATAGGCAAGCACCATTACGCCCAGCTAATTTTTATATTTTTAGTAGAGATGGGGTTTCACCATGTTGGCCAGGCTGGTCTTGAACTCCTGACCTCGTGACTCACCCGCCTCAGTCTCCCAAAGTGCTAGGATTACAGGCGTGAGCCACTGCGCCCGGCCAGGAAAAACAATTTTCTTAAAGAAGAACACTGTGCTATTAAAAGAAACATTTTTCTGTGGAACTATCGACTCTCTGAACTCCATCAACAAAGTGCTATGCAAATTTACACAAGGCATTCCTTAAAGCAGAAAATCAGGCTGGGTGTGGTGGCTTACGCCTGTAATCTGAGCACTCTGGAAGGCCAAGGTGGGAGGACTGCTTGAGCCCAGAGGTTTGAGACCAGCCCAGGCAACATGGTGAAACCCTGTCTCGAAAAAAAAAATTTTTTTTAAAACTAGCGGGGCATGGTGGCAGGCGCCTGTAGTCCCAGCTAATTTTGGGGCTGTGGTGGGGAATCGTTTAAGCCCAGGAGGTTGAGGCTGTAGTAGGCCATGTTTGCTGTCACTGCACTCCAGCCTGGGCAAGATTGAGACCCTAACAAAACAAAACAGGTAGAAAACTAAAAATCCATCCCACAAACAAAACTTCTCTGACTTATATTTAGATAGAAAAAAAGGGCCAGACGCAGTGGCTTATGCCTGTAATCCCAGCACTTTGGGAGGCCAAGGCGGACGGATCACTTGAGGTCAGGAGTTCAAGACCAGCCTGGCCAACATGGCGAAACCCCATCTCTACTAAAAATACAAAAATTAGCCGAGTGTTGTAGGGGCAATCCTGCAATCCCAGCTACTCGTGAGGCTGAGGCAGGAGAATCGCTTGAACCCGGGAGGCAGAGGTTGCAGTGAGCTGAGATCACGCCACTGCACTCCAGCCTGGGCGACAGAGCGAGATTCTGTCTCAAAATAAAACAGAATAAAAATTGATAAAAAAAGGTTGAGTTCTTACCATAATCCCAATTGAGTATGGAAGACAAGGATGGAAGAGTTCAAAGATAAAGCATCAGGCCTAAAATTTTAGTCATAGCCTTCAAAACACAGCTAGCAACCAAGAGTCAGGAAAATGTGAAAGAAACTGCCAAAGGTATAGACAGAACAAGTAACCAATCATAAACACTCCATTTGGGTAAATAAAAAGACAAACAAGAGCCAAGTGTGGTGACCTACACCTGTAATCCCAGCTACTGGGGAGGCTGGAGGTAGGGTTGCTTTAGCCCAGGAGAGAGTGCTTCAGCCTAGACAACATAGCAAAACCCTGTCTCTCTAAAACACACACACACACACAAACACACGTGCGCACACACACACCAACAAGGCCAGGAGATTACAACCACAAAAAGGCCAGGAGACTAGTCTAGCATATGGAAACACACTTAAGTGCAGTTCTGTCATAAGGCCAGGAAATAAGATGACAAAATAACTTTTCCTTAAAAAAAAAAATTGTGATAAAAATACATAATAAAACTTATCATTTTAACCATTTTTCAGTGTATAGTTCAGTGGCAATAAGTACATTATGTTGTATAACTGTCACGACTATCCCTTTCCAGAACTTTGTCATCATCCCAAATAGCAACTTTATCCATTAAATAACTCATTTCTCCCATTCCCCCAGCCACTGATAACCTCTATCCTACCGTGTCTCTATCAATTTGCACATTACAGGTACCTCGTATAAGTGAAATCAGGTACCTGTCCTTTTGTAAATGACCTCTTTTAGACCCACTAAAAATTTTCACAGTCTGATTTATGTGCTTTCAGAAATCACTTGTGGCTGTTTATAATCATTATTTTGATTTCAAGTTTATGGTACAAATGGATGGAATTCTTACCATGTATAGTAGGGAACAGGCTGGTACAAAGATTGTGGTATAGATTTTTATCTTGACTCATCTCAAACACTTTCTCCCATTCTTTCACAGTCATTTGGTTCTTAATGCTCTCAGCTGTCTGTTCCTCATCTCTGAGCTCTTTCCCGCCAAACTAACGTTAGAGAACAAAGGAAGAATCATTAGTACAGAAGCAGTCAAAAGAGCATAAAGGAGAAGAAACTTCATTACAAACACAACATAGCATGGGAAGTCAACCTCACAATTTATTGACTGTAAAGGTTTAAAAAACAAAACAAAACAAAACAACTCCCCAAACTAGTAAGCCCTCAGTTAACAAAGACACTTAAGGGTATGTCATTCGTCCAGTGAGTTAAATAGAAAACAAGCTACGTGAATGCTCAAGAGATAAGCCATAGCAGAATGTTAATCACTGATATAAAGATGCAAATAAAATAATATTATGTTCACTCCCTTTTTCCAATACTGAACTATTTTCCAAACTCCCATTTATGACACAGAATCAAGTTAACTGAACGATACTGCCAGGGGTTCATCATTCTCAGAAGTTTACTTCCCAGATTACTAAATCTTTTTATTTATATTTCCTCCAGAAGAATAACAGAGGAACTGTGAAACTTTAAAACAAAAAACAGCGTGGATAATTTGTACCACTGCACTTAAAAGCATTGAGCTTTTATGTAAGACATCAAATAAGACTTTTTTTCAAGATCAGAAAGACATACATCAAAAGGTTTGGTCTTAAAACTCATCAAATCTTAACCCCATCCCGTGCTCTTAACATTGATGAGACAGCCCAGATGTTTCAGAATCCTATCACTTTGTGGCGGCCTCAGGGTAGGTGTTTCTTAAGCTGTCACTCTACTAAGACTCACTGTTGGTGTGCCTGGCCAACAGAGCAAGACCTCATCTCTAAAAAAATTTTTTAGATTAGCTGGGTGCAGTGATTCACACCTATAATCCCAGCTACTCAGGAGGTTGAGATGGTAGGATCGCTTGAGCCCAGAAAGTGGAAGCTACAGTGAGCCATGACTTTGCCATTGCACTCCAGCCTGGGTGACAGAGAAAGACTGTTTCAAAAACAAACAAAAACCCCCAAAACAACTGACCCTTGGGTTGGTTGGCGCAACACAGCAGGCAAGAAAGACCAGCCTGTAAGAAAGGTCCCTAACACCAAGGGCTCGGAGTCCTCGAATGCCTTCTGTCTCATATCCATCAACACCACTGACACGGGAATTAGTTTCTGCACGTGCTCCTGAAACAGAATGATAAGGTTGTTTCACAACTTAAATATTAAAGGTGCTGAACATCACAATTGCTCAAATAAATGAAAGCTATAAATCCAAAGACTTCACTTAAGCCTTGAATACTTTCAGAATAGCACCATTTGTGGCAAAACCAATTTGTTTTTATTTTCATCACACTTCCTTGCTCAGCTTCTGATTGGTAGCCAAAAAGAAGACAATGAAGATGTGGGAAGCTAGATACTCTGCAGTTTAGGTAACTGAGAATTTGTTAAATTTGAGCCACAGATTACTGACCTGGTGTGCTAAGCTTGGAGACGTCAGGCACAACAATCAGTGTCCCTGTAAAGTCACACTTGTCACCAGCTTGAGCTGATTCCACAGCTTCAGCCCTCAAAATTACTTCTAAACTGCGGGGGATACTCCCTCGAGGAAGCTCAGCTTGGGTCTCTTGAATACGAACCTGTAATACAGACAAACAACCAATCAAGAATGAGACGCGATCCCTTTCAGATGCCATACGATCTAAATTAAATACCACAAATACTGACATATTCTAAACTATCTGACCCATTAGTAGACTTTTCACATGTACTAACATTTATCCTAAAAATTATCTACTCTAAAACTCCTTTTAGTCAAATAGTTCAATTTGGCAAGAGATTACATCTATTTAAAAACTTCATGCTGATTCAAGCAGCAGAGAAAAAAAAAACTTCACTTCTACTCTCATTAAAAAATTTTTTTCTTTGTTCAAAATGACTCCAAATATCTGTTCTATGTTCCATCTTCTCCTAAACTTTAAGATAATTTTACAGAAAATTTCAAATACACCTTTTATACCCTCCACTTCAACACAACTGCTAACATTATTTACAGATACATGGTTTTTCTTTTTTACTACATATTTGAACACAGTTGTAAACATCAAGAAACTTCACACCTAAATATTTTAGCATTCATCTCTAAGAATAAGGACAATCCTGTTACAACACCATTATCACAACCAAGATAATTAAACAATATTTAATTTCATAAAATTACATATCTTCTATTATCTAGTCCATCTTCAAATGTCTTGATTGTCAAGAGTGTCCTTTATACAGTTGTGTTTTCCCCCTCCAAACTAAGACCCAATCTAGACTCTTACTTTGTAAGATAAGGCATCTCCTACCCAAAGCTGTTGGTAGAATATGTGCATCTTATAAGCTACCAGGTTAATGTAAGAAAGCTAAATAAGGAGAATGATTATCAGAGCAATATAAATAATATTAAATTCATCTGATAATAATTATTCTATACTTGAGCTGCTTCAACTTTTCTTTCCTTTTTGTATGTCCCATAAAATTAAGTGCTGCTGAAATTTGAGGGTCCCCTTCATTCTTACTACTGCCATCCATCACCTCTTGCCCAGGTAACTGAAATTGCCTATTACCCTCTGTTAAACCCATCACGGACTTATTTAGTTTCCTTTTAAAAAAAAAAAAACACGCAGGCCGGGTGCCGTGGCTCACGCCTGTAATCCCAGCACTTTGGGAGGCCGAGGCAGGAGGATCATGAAGTCAGGAGATCGAGACCATCCTGGGTTAACACGGTGAAACCCCGTCTCTACTAAAAATACAAAAAATTAGCCGGGCGTGGTGGTGGGCACCTGTAGTCCCAGCTACTCGGGAGGCTGAGGCAGGAGAATGGCGTGAACCCGGGAGGTGGAGCTTGCAGTGAGTGGAGATCACGCCACTGCACTCCAGCCTGGGTGGCAGAGACTCTGTCTCAAAAAAAAAAACAAGGGCCAGGCGCGGTGGCTCACGCCTGTAATCCCAGCACTTTGGGAGGCCGAGGCGGGTGGATCACGAGGTCAGGAGATCGAGACCATCCTGGCTAACACGGTGAAACCCCGTCTCTACTAAAAATACAAAAAATTAGCCGGGCGAGGTGGCGGGCGCCCGTAGTCCCAGCTACTCTGAGAGGCTGAGGCAGGAGAATGGCGTGAACCCCGGGGGGCGGAGCCTGCAGTGAGCCGAGATCGCGCCACTGCACTCCAGCCCAGCCTGGGTGAAAGAGCGAGACTCCGTCTCAAAAAAAAAAAAAAAAAAAAAAAAAAAAAAAACACACACCCACACACACAAACTACCTTCCCACTATATTCCCACTGCTTATTAAGATAGGCTCAAACTCCTCAGCCTAAGATTTAGGGATCCAAGTACCTCCAGGTCTCACATCAAATCATCTCTCAGATTATCTCCAATTTGGCTCCTTTACTTCAATCATGATAATCCTCATTGCTTCCAAGCTAGCCTGTCCTATTCATGCTTTCCTTTTTATGCAGCAAATGGAAATCCTACACTAACAAGTTGCTATTTCTTTAAGTTTTCTTAACTCCAGTTCATAATCACCACCACCACCACCTAGTTACCATTTATTCTTTGACAAATACATCTTGTCAGTCTTAAGGAACTTCCAAGTTATTGAAAGTTAAAACAAATATATATACTAACAATTACAATTTACATGAACAGTTTTGGGCTTAACTTTGTAGTCATTTTGATGATGCTTAACTTATATAAAAATTGAGTTGGAGATTATCTAAATAAGCTATTGCAAGGGCCTAGAAGTGAATTATTATCATAGATGGACTCTGATCTAAACAGATGTTAAATAAATACCTTTTGAAAATCAACAAATCTTGATTTATTTGTATCCAGTAAGAATCTCCTCCTGTTGGCACAAACTGGATTTCGGCAGATGTTTGGCTGTGTGTATTTGAACTGCTGTTCTACATCCCTGATCACTGTCTGACAGTCCAAGCACAGGAAAGTTCCGCTCACAAGCTCTGGGTGAACTGGGTGAGTCCGCACCACCTGCCCACTGATGCGAGTGAGCAAACCAATTCTGGATGAGGTGAGCTCTCGAATCCTGTTTAAAGACAAATGTCCCATTAGTAAATATTCATCCCTTAACTAAGAATCTTTCCATTTTAGTGAGACGGTATTCAAAGATAATTTATGTTTAAAAAAAAATTCAAGAGACAAGGTATTCTTTGGACTCTCCTATAAGAATAATTTAGTCAACGTGCCCATTCCTGAATTATATGACGTATTATGTATCTAGAACAAAATATATAAATGAATAAACTAAAGGATGTCAAAAAAATGAAAATTAAAATTATAAAACAGAACGGGCTGGGCGCGGTAGCTCACGCCTGTAATCCCAGCACTCTGGGAGACCAAGGCGGGCGGATCATGATGTCAAGAGATCAAGACCATCCTGGCCAATATGGTGAAACCCCATCTCTACTAAAAATACAAAAACTAGCCAGTCGTGGTGGCGGGTGCCTGTAATCCCAGCTACTCGGGGGGCCAAGGCAGGAGAATTGTTTGAACCCGGGAGGTGGAGGGCGCAGTAAGCCAAGACCGTGCTACTGCACTCCGGCCTGGGTGACAGAGCAAGACTCTGTCTCAGAAAAAAAAAGAAAAACAGAATGATCCTGTTTTTGTTTTATATGCAAATACTTTTTTGCTTACCTGCAATTTCTAAAAAAAGCATGTGTTATGTAATAATCCTATCATGAGAAAACATTTTGTACTCAAAGTTCAGAAACACTTCCTTTACAAACCCATTTTATGTGAAATAATTTGGTAATTTTATAAAGTAATTTCAGTAGTTTAACTTTTCAAAATATCACTTCAATTTTATCTAGTAAATTTATTCTTAAAATAATTGCCAAAGGGATGTTTGAAAATTATGCATTTAAACCGACAAAAATTTCCAGAGATTCAGGAATTTCTAGAATTTCGTATTTTCTCCCTTGATCAATTTTCTCCCAAATTTCCCTAAAAGGCGCCCTAAAATGTGATAATCCTAAAAATTTGCTTCACTCCCTTTACATCCAATCCCATCTCCATAGGAAAATATATTTCTCCAAAACTAAACTTTCTGGATAACTGGGTATAACTCCTACAAAAGTCAACCTTCTACAAAATCTGAATGCAAACCACTATTTTTTCCTCCTGGTATTTTACAGCATCAATTTTTTAAGTACTCGTTTTATAATTATAGTGATTATCAATTATGAAAAAGTAATTTTACAGCAACAAACCTACTTTTTGCATGATTTAGGTAGAAAACCTAAGCCAAAAGACTTCAGACAAGGAAACTGAGGCTCAGGGAGGTAAAAGTGATTTGGATAATGTTAAATAGCCAGCTAATAGCAGATCAAGGCAATCTCTCAAGTTTTCTGTCAGCTAAGTGGTACCTATACCATTGGTGAATTCCTTTTTCTCCAGAGAAGGGTTTCTTACTTGTGTCTGGTAGGCAAGTCTTGGAATGCAACATAAAAATCCTTGGCAAGAGGGATCTCTTTACGGTCTTTGACGAATGTTTTCAAGGCCCGACACAAGTAAGGGTAAACTCTGAAAAACAAAAAAGTCAACTGATACCTTAGAGGTTTACCAAGGCCTCCTTCCCTTTACATACCTACCAACAGCCGAGATTAAGGAATTTCATCTGGTTACAACTAAGCCTTAGAACTTAACTGTGCAGGACACTTCTATTATCTAGTCTAGGTTTAGGACCCTCTTTCATTTCTCTCCTATCCCACCGAAACACTAAATATAAAATGTCACACCATACCTGATTATCATATAGCACCCACACTGTTGGCCATTCCTCTGTCCAAGATGCCCAGCTGAATAATCATCTTGTCAATATTATGCTCAATACTGTGAATTTTCTGTGGGCTGTTTATGACTTAGTAAGTCAGGTGTCAAGTCAGTCTATTTCTTTGGTTTCATTCTGAGACAAGGTCTGTCTCTGTCACCCAGACTGGAGTGCAGTGGCACGATCACAGCTCACTGCAGCCTCAATCTACCTAGGCTCAGGTGATCTTCCCATCTCAGCTTGCTGAGTAGCTGGCACTACAGGCATGCACCACCATGCCCAGCTAATTTTTGTGCGTTTTTTGGTAGAAATGGGATTTCACCATGTTGTCCAGGCTGGTCTCAAACTCCTGGGCTCAAGTGATCTATCCACCTCGGCCTCCCAAAGTGTTAGGGTTACAGGTGTGAGCCACTACATCTGGCTGGTTTGATAAGAAATGGATGAGGACAGGAGAAGTATTTGTGCACTAATGTGAGAAAAAATTGGCAAAAATGTTCCATTTGACTGGTGAGAGTGAACTATGAATGTCTTTTTGATATGTTTCTAATACCTACTCCAGCTTAGTTTGTTTAAGAAGTGTGGTCTGAAAGCCCTCTAAAAAAGGTGCTACTCTCAGGAAAAGAACTGCTGCCTGGCTGTGCATGAGGCATGGCACAGCTGCTTCTACCACCAGGCTTGATTGTCTACCTCTCCCTCATTTGTCAGTGCTATAACTTCTACTGCTGCATGCTTTCACAATAAATCCTGTTGCTTACTTACTCCTCCAACTATTCTTGATCATCAGCTATGACTAGAAACACAGACAAATCCTCCATCTTCTAATCTACCAAGAAATGAACAAGACTGTGCCTCCTTATCCCTGGGTCTTCATTTATCTTTCACAACTGTCCACAATTTATTTTAACCTGATTCTATTTCTATAGATTGTTACATTCATTTAATCCTAATACAAAGTCTTGTGTGCAAAGATGTTTCTTGCTGTATATAACAAGTCAAAACAAAATAAAAGCCTTCTATTAAATATAATGTCTAACCACAGTATTTCTACAAAAAAACCACAATTGGAGCTATTAGTATGATTTTAAGAAATTTTATACGAATTTGAGTAATTTCATACACAGTACACACACAAAGACATCAAAATGTGACAGAAGATCCTTACAAAACTCTGCACTTGCAGACTTGGAAGGCTCCTGGAACTTTGTTGTAACAGACCTGCTAATGATGGTGGGGGATTACAAGTGTACAAGCAATTTAATTCTCCTTACTTTTCTCTATTTTCTACAATATATACCTATTACTTTTATAAGCAAAAACAAAATTAAACTTTAAGGGAACAAGAAGTACAACAACGTCAATGGTGTAAAGATATCCCCAGTACAAGAAAAGGACCCACACAAACACCTATTCCTGTGGGGAAAAAGGATCAATGGAATGACACAAAAATAAGCAAGTACAGTTTTCCTCTTGGGAAAACTATATAGAAAGCAAAGATTTTCAATATTTGTATTTGAAAAAAAAAGTTCAGCTCTGGCCGGGCACGGTGGCTCACGCCTGTAATCCCAACACTTTGGGAGGCTGAGGCGGGCGGATCGCCTGAGGTCAGGAGTTCGAGACCAGCCTGACCAACATGGTGACACCCCGTCTCTATTAAAAAATGTAAATAATTAGCCAGGTGTGATGGCGGGCACCTGTAATCCCAGCTACTCGGGAGGCTGAGGCAGAAGAATCGCTTGAACCCAGGAGGCAGAGGTTGCAGTGAGCCAAGATCACGCCACTGCATTTCAGCCTGGGTGTGACAGAGCAAGACTCCGTCTCAAAAACAAAAACAAAACAAACAGTAACGACAAAAAAAGTTCGGCTCTATAAAGGCCTACGTGAAGTTCAGAGCATTACTAAAATGACCACTGGCAGTATCAAAGCACCTCTTCTCAGTGGGAAATAACTGTGAAAGCTGCCCTTCTGCTACACAAGTGAACACTTACAGTCCAAGAAGAGCTGGCTTCCCAGATTTCAACCCCTATTCAAAGTAAAGAAGGTTAATATGCCCATACCTATAGAACTCCTCTTGAATGGTGGTGGAAAGTTGCTGGTTAAATTGTTCCAGGTCCACAAAACTCACAACCAATGTGTTTCTCTCAGGACGAATCAGTTCCTCTGCTAATTGCAAGTATTTAATTTCTCCATCGCTGCTCTGAAACCTGCAGGTACATGCGAGTCAACTAGATTAAGGACACAGGCAGTACAAAGAACCTGAATGATAATTCAGAATATTGGTTAAAGTCCAACAACTAGGCTCAGATAGGCCCATGTTTGGCAGTTCTGTAACTTGGGGCAAGTTACTCGTCCCTTCTGATATGGTTTGGCTGTGTCCCCACCCAAATCTCGACTTGAATACCCACATGCTGTGGGAGGGACCTGGTGGGAGTTAATTGAATCATGGGGACAAGTCTTTCCCCTGCTGTTCTCTGACAGTAAGTCTCACGAGATCTGATGGGTTTTAAAAAGAGGGAGCTCCTCTGCACAAGCTCTCTTTGCCTGATGCCATCCACATTAAGACATCAGTGACTTGCTCCTCCTTGCCTTCCACCAAGATTGTGAAGTTTAACTGCTAACTAACAAAAAAACCCAACAAAACAACTAACTCTTCTTTTATTATTGTCATGTATAAGATTGGAAAATGTTAAATCAAGAAATTCAGTCTCAAACCCAATGATTCCATTTCTGTAGGGAATTTGCAAACTAACAAATTAGTCAGGGATTTAAGAAGCAGAATAGAAATAAGAATACATGGAAATGAGGTGTTTCACTGCCCAAGACTTCAGGAAAATTGAAACACGCACACTAAATAAAGCTGCTGGTATTTTTGCTTCTAAAGCCCAAGCAGGATATCATACAAATTTATTTCTGTTCTTTCAAACATAATATGCAGATTCGCTTTAAGAAAAAAATCAGTTTCTCCTCCAAATACAGCATGTTCTGACTCCTTAAAATATTTGTTAAACAACTACACGCAAAGCCCTATAACAGAGGTACCTGAGGCTGAAAACAGCAGTGTTGTTCCTGCCTTAGGGTTAACTAACACTTTGTCTGCATCTAGGGAGTTAGACATGTAAACAATGAAGACAGACAAGAAAGATGTTCCTGTTAATGAGAAGAACAAGAACTGTGCTAGGGTAACAGAAACTAATTCTGCCTAACAGAACTACAAGAGTCATACATATAAAAGGTGGCATTGGAATTCAGCTTCTGAAAGAGTTAAAAATTTCAAACAAAAACAGGTGGTGGAGTGACTGACTACAGATGATTGCAAGTATGTGATTAAGTCAGAGAAGGTAGGGGAGAAGTGTGGATGATGACTGGGGTGTTTTTGTAAGACAAACAGGAAAGAGGAGTGGTGAAGAATTTGAACTTTATTCCACAAGCAATGGTAAATTAAAGTTTATTTTGTGACAGGGAGTTGGCATTTCTTTAAACAAAGTACAGAGATTATTTGTCTCATCATTATCATCTAGCTGCAAAGTCAAGGCACTTGGATTATTTGTTGAAATGAAACATTTATTGAAGAACCTTTGTAATGTGATGTGGTGGGTAGATGGGGTTGAGGATGGAATTTGAATTCCAGACTAAGTAGCTGAGAGGTAAATGTGTTACACTGCCGGAGATAATGAAAAACAAACAGTACCCTGGGAGCCTAAGGAAGAAAGGATTAGTGTCTCTCAAAAAGGTGTACAAGGTTTCACAAAGGTGTGAGTTTTTAGCTAGGCTTTGAAGGGGGAACTATCAGGCAGACAATAACATTGCCATAGGTAGTGAAATGGAAATTAAATTATGGTTTTAAGTATACCAAAATTTCCTAAGACGGCAGCACTATTCACAATAGCCAAAAGGTGGAATGAACCTGTGTCCACTGAATGGATAAGCAAAATGCAGTATATATACAGGTTGAGCAGCCCTCATCTGAAAATTTAAAATATGAAATGGTCCAAAATCTGAAACTTTTTGAGCGCTGACATGATTTTCACTGGAGCATTTCAAATTAGGGATGCAATTGGTTAAGTATAATGTAAATATTCCAAATCTGAAAAAAAAATCCAAGATCCCAAACTCTTCTGGTCCCAAGCGTTTCAGAAAAGGGATACTCAATCTGTACAGACAATGTTATTTAGCCTTAAAAAGTAAGGAAATTCTGACACATGCTACCTCGCAGAGGAACCTCGTAGACATTATGCTACACAAGCCAGACACAAAAGGACAAGTACTATACGCTTCCACTTATATGAGGTACCTAGAATGGTCAAACTCATAATAAAAGGAAGCAGAGTGGTGGGTGACGGTGGCTGAGGGAGAGGGTAACGGAGGAGAGTTCGTGTTTAATGGGCAGAGAATGTCAGTTTGGAAGATGAAAAGAGTTTGGAGCCGGACACGGTGGCTCACGCCTGTAATCCCAGCACTTTGGGAGGCCCAGGCGGGCGGATCACCTGAGGTCGGGAGTTCAAGACCAGCCTGACCAACACGGAGAAACCCCATGTCTACTAAAATACCAAATTAGCCGGGCGTGGTGACGCATGCCTGTAATTCCAGCTAGCAGGGAGGCTGAGGCAGGAGAAAAGCTTGAACCCGGGAGGCGGAGGTTGCGGTGAGCTGAGATGGTGACATTACACTCCAGCCTGGGCAACAAGGGCTAAATTACACCTCAAAAAAAAAAAAAGAGTTTGGAGATAGGAGAGTGGTGAACGTGCACAACGAGGTGAATGCACTTAGTGCCACTGGACTGTACACTTAAAAATGGCTAAAATGGTCAACTTTGTTATGTATATTTTACTAAAAAAGAACTTCATAAGCCATTCCAAACTGCTGACCCTTCATCCTGGAGGCCGTGGTGTATGGTGTATCTGCTCTAGGAAAAATAACCAGTGGGTGAGGCAAGCCAGGCAGGAGGTTGGGGTTATGAAGCTAGGAGCCCAGAGGCACAGAAAAAAAGAAGGGTAGAGAAAGGAAAGGAAGGCCAGAGGGAAACGGGAGCAAGGGACCCAGAAGAAGGGATAAGGTGAGCTACGCTCTTACAGGGCAGGGCTCCGCCCCCCAGCAGCTTTCAAACCAGTTTACGCAGAAACTTTCATCAGCACAGGAGGCGAGGGTGGCCCGGGCCCTGCGCATCCCCAGCACCAGGCTCCCGGCTGCGTGGCCCAGCAGGGCACCGACGGGATTCAGTGGCACTTCGGCCTCTCACTCGACCCGGCCGCACCCAGCGGCCCAGTTACTATACTCAGCGAGCCCAGGTTTCCTCGCCGGTCACCGGGGGCTGTGCAAATACCAGGCTCACAGGGTGGTAAGCATCAAGTGACAGAAGCAAAGCGTTGAGCACTGGGCACGAGCGTCTTAAGGCTCGAGATGGGTTTTAGTCCAGAAAAACCCAGCCTGTCCCAGGCTCCTCGCGGCCGCCGGGCTCGGAGCCTAAAGTTGAGGGGCGGGCGCGGAGGCGCTTCCCGGACGCGCGACCCCCACGTTCCGGAACACCCGCCGCCCACAGGGCACCGCCCGGCCCAGACACCGCAGGCTCCGGAGGCGGGCGAGGCCCCGGGCGCTCGCCGACTTACTCCTCCAAGAAGTCCAGGAACAGTTTCTGGCACTTCTCGGCCACCTCGTCGCGGACCTCCAGGTGCTGGCTGCCGGCGCCCGGCTCCGCTGCCGCCGCGAGGTCCATATTTGCCTAGCGCCGAGGATTCGCCTACGCCACGCTCGACCGCCACAAGTCGCTTCTTTCCAGACGCTGCAGCTTTGCGCGCGCCGCCGCCGCTTCCGCCCCGCCCCCTCTTCCGACCTGCACAGCCGGAACCAATCGTGACACAGGAGCCGGAGATTTCGCGCCAAACCTGACCAATGAACGGCACTTCTCCAAGAGCCCCCGCCCACGGAAAGGGATTTCGCGCCAAATGCAAAGCCCTTCTGGAGAAAGCCCATCTGCCTGTGCGCCTGCGCAGTGTAGCCATGGCCCGCGGGTGTTTTTGGCTGCTGGAACAAGTTCGAATCTGAGGGTTTTGTCCGAGTGGTTTTTCAAATGTTCTTTAAATCATTCCACTGATATTAATTGAACGATCGGAGTAAGACTCTATGGAAGAGAAAAAGGAGTAAGATTCAAATCTCCCGCTTCTGCTGTCTAGTTGGAGGAAATAATGGAAACAACAGTATAAAACCCTGTAAACGAGTCAAAGAGATATCTAAACCTTGCATGGGTAAGGTGGCACAATTATTGTGGTGGTGCTGACCGAGGAAAATCAGCGAAATATTTGACATTGGCCGGGCGCGGTGGCTCACACCTGTAATCCCAGCACTTTGGGAGGCCGAGGCGTGCGGATCACCTGAGGTCAGGAGTTTGAGACCAGCCTGACCAACATGAAGAAACCCCGTCTCTCTAAAAATACAAAAATTAGTCGGGTGTGGTGGTGCTCGCCTGTAATCCCAGCTACTCGGGTAGCCGAGGCAGGAGAATCGCTTGAACCCGGGAGGAGGAGGTTGCAGTGGGCCGAGATCGTGCCACTGTACTCCAGCCTGGGCAACAGAGTGTGACTCCGTCTAAAAAAAAAAAAAAAAAAAAAAAAAAAGAAAGAAAGAAATATTTGACACTTTGATTAATCTTTTTTTTCTTTTTCTTTTCTTTTTCTTTTCTTTTTTTTTTTTTTTCCAGATGAAGTCTCTCTCACCCAGTTGCTCAGGCTCGAGAGCAGTGGTGCGATCTCGGGTCACTGCAACCTCCAACTCCCAGGTCCAAGGGATTCTCCTGCCTCAGCCTCCTGAATAGCTGGGATTGTAAGCGCTTGCTACCATGCCCAGCCAATTTTTGTATTTTTAGTAGAGACAGGGTTTTCGCCATCTTGGCCAGGCTGCTCTCGTACTCCTGACCTCAGGTGATCCGCCTGCCTCGACCTCCCAAAGCGCTGGGATTACGGCCATGAGCCACAGCGCCCGGCCTTAATACCCTTCTTAAAATGCACTATTGGCTTGAGTTATCCTTATGTTTTTTCCCCCATCTTTCCCTAACCATTTCACTTGGTTTTTCTGCCATCTCTTTGGCCATTCCTGGTTAGCATCCTTTGTAGGCGCCTCTCCTTCAGTGAGTCTTTTAAATGTTCTGGTTCCAGAGCCTTCTTTTCCCATAAAGTCGCTCTCTTGGGCGACCCCTTACACTCCCTTGGCATTAATTAACGTCTGGGTACTGATGATATCTATATGTGTATTTATTTCACCAACTAGTACTTTTTTTTGGCCTCCAAGACATTAAGAGAAACGGGGACCACTTCCATTTTTTGAGGCTTGTTGCATATTAAAAATATTTTTTCTTCCTTTTCTTTTTTTGAGACGAGGTCTTGCTATGTTGTGCAGGCTGACCTTGAACACCTGGTCTCCAGCAATCTGCCTGCATCCACCTCCCGAGTAGCTGGGATTTCCTGCCACCACCAAATCCAACTTATTGAAAAAATTTTTCTTTTTTTTTTTTTCTTTTCTTTCTTTTTCTTTTCTTTTCTTTTTTTTTTTTTTTTTTTTTTGGAGACAGAGTCTCGCTCTGTCATTAGGCTGGAGAGCAGTGGCATGATCTCGGATCACTGCAACCTCTGCCTCCCAGGTTCAAGCAATTCTCCTGCCTCAGCCTCCTGAGTAGCTGGGACTACAGGCACACACCACCACGCCCGGCTAATTTTTTTGTTTTTGTTTTTTTGTTTTTGTATGTTAGTAAAGACGGGGTTTCACCATGTTGCCCAGGCTGGTCTCAAACTCCTGAGCTCAGGCAATTCGCCCACCTCGGCCTCCCAAAGTGCTAGGATGACAGGCGTGAGCTACCGTGCCCGGCCTGAAAAGATTTTAAAATGCCAAACAGAGTGGACAGAAGCTCAAGTAATTATTTTAACATACGTACAAATACACTATTCACAAGATATTTACAGTTTAACAAAAAAGCTCAATGCTGGTGTGTTGCAGTCTATCTGTAATCGTATGTATTACCTCATTTGAAAATGAACACTCGGCCGGGCGCGGTGGCTCCTGCCTGTAATCCCAGCACTTTGGGAGGCCGAGATGGGCGGATCACGAGGTCAGGAAATCGAGACCATCCTGGTTAACACGGCGAAACCCCGTCTCTACTAAAAATACAAAAAAATTAGCTGGGCGTGGTGGCGGGCGCCTGTAGTCCCAGCTACTCAGGAAAGCTGAGGCAGGAGAATGGCCTGAACTTGGGAGGCGGAGCTTGTAGTGAGCCGAGATCGTGCCACTGCACTACAGCCTGGGCGACAGAGCGAGACTCCTTCTCAAAAAAAAACCAAAAACTGAAAATGAACACTCAGCCGGGCGCGGTGGCTTATGCCTGTAATCCTAGAACTTTGGGAGGCCAGGGTGGGTGGATCACTTGAGGTCAGGAGTTCCAGACCAGCCTGGCCAATATGTATTTTTAGTAGAGACACCCCGTCTCTACTAAAAATACAGAAATTAGCCGGGCGTGGTGGTGGGCGCCTGTAGTCCCAGCTACTCGGGAGGCTGAGGCAGAGAATTGCTTGAACCCAGGAGGTAGAGGTTGCAGGGAGCCGAGATAGCACCACTGCACTCCAACCTTGGTGGCAGAGCAAGACTCTGTCTCAAAAAAAAAAAGAAAAGAAAATGAACACTTGAGGCTCTGTGTCCTACAGCCCTTTACCAGCTCCAGAGTCTGCCTGCTTACCAGACATCACCACTTGTACATATTTTAGGAAGCCTGAACTCGAGTGCTTCCTGGATATTCACAACCCGATTGAGCTAACCCGATTCTACTCCATCCTCTCGAAAGGCCTCACTCTTTTCTTTCTCATTTTTCTTCTTCTCCCTTCTCTTCCTCCTCTATCCTCAGGATAGATTTCTCAGAACTAAAGTCCCAGGTACAGAAGGAAAAAAACAAAGATGATAGTGCAGAGCTCTGGGCTGATTTTCAGCTGTGCTCATTGAGAAACTCAAGGCTTCCTCTTCTCAGCTCTCCATATCTCACAGGTGTTCCCTTCCTCCTTCAGACATGTATCTCTGAATCAGAATAGTAGATGAGGTGTGTAAGTGAGGTTTGTAGGGATAACTTCCACAACAGGAGGAGGGTATGAGTTATAAAATATCTCTGTCACACCCCAGAAAGTTGTATGCTATGTGTGTGCACTGGTGCCCAGGCCTGATCACTATCCTTAGAAAGGCCTGTTCACAAGATTGGCCTTTGGCTGGCATTGGGAACTTGACTGGTAAATAATTCTCTACATCGATATAACACCATCCCTTGATAAGGATGGCTCATTGTACCTAAACTGTAAAATGTGATTTATGCTGAATACCGGCTCCCTGCAACCTCTACCTCCTGGGTTCTAAAATTTTTTTTTTTTTTTTTAAAGACAGGGTCTTGCTGTGTCACCCAGGAGGGAGTGCAGTGACACAATCACCGCTCATTGCAGCCTCGACTTCCTGGGATCAAGTGATCTCCTGCCTCAGCCTTCCAAGTAGGTGCATGCCACCACGCCTGGCTAGCTTTTGTATTTTTTGTAGAGATGGGGTTTTGCTGTGTTGCCCAGGCTGGCCTTGAACTTGTGGGCTCAAGCGATCCTCTTGCCTTGGCCTCCCAAAGTGCTGGGATCACAGGTGTGAGCCACTACACCGGGGCCTTTTTTTTTTTTTGAGACAGAGTCTTGCTGTGTCACCCAGGCTGGAGTGCAGTGACACAATCATGGCTCACTGCAGCCATGACCTCCTGGGCACAGGTGATCCTCCCACGTCAGCCTCCCACGATGTGCACCACCATGCCTAGCTAATTTTTATATTTTTTGAAGAGACAAGATTTCCTCATGTCACCCAGTCAGTCTTGAACTCCTGGGTTCGGGCAATCCTCTCGCTCTGTCACCCGGGCTGGAGTGCAGTGGCACAATCTGGGCTCACTGCAACCTCCGCCTCCCGGGTTCAAGTGATTCGTCTGCCTCAATCTCCACGCCCACCACCTGGCTAATTTTTTTTTTTTTTCGTATTTTAGCAGAGACGGGGTTTCAACATGTTGGCCAGGCTGGTCTCAAACTCCTGACCTCAGGTGATCCGCCTGCCTCGGCCTCCCAAAGTGCTGGGATTACAGGCATGAGCCACCGTGCCCGGCTGGACTATGCATCTTAAAACAGTTGCTGAGTTAAGGCATAGACCATATTTGGAGGTGGTGCCCCTGCCTTGCACAATAACATCTCCAAGCCAGCGCCTTGGTTGAGCCTCCAAAAGGCCCTTCTATCACCCTATAAGTCATGAAGCTTCTGGGCAGTTCAGTGAGTAGTAGGATCAGTGTCAGGAAGTGGAGCTGGGAGAGTGAGCTGTCAGCTGATTAGAGCAATAAGCCAAAAATGAAAGTGAAGCCTTTAATCACTTACTGTGATGGTAAAAGCGAGTTTAAAGCTAGAGAAAGCGCCAACTCCTGCTTCATTTCCCCTATGAAATGATGTAGTGGATGAGGGTCGGGGGATCAGCACAGACATGGCAGTCTCTTGGGCAAAAGGCTCCAGTAGTTTTATGGACCCTGAAGTGGAGAGAGTTTGGGGTAGAAAAGTGCTGGGTGCTCAGTCAGATTGGGGAAAAAGTGTCTTCAAGGTTCTTCCTCCTCCCCCCATAAGGAGACCTCAGCAGAGGAGGCCAAGGAGGACCTCTGCCCAAGGTCTCAGATGGTGACCCAGAGACAAAGGCACCAGGCTAGGAATGTAAATGCATGAAGAGCATGGCTGGCCAGGGGAGCCTGAGTCCTTGACTACAACTTCCTTTAGAAACCAGGATGCACTGGCTGTGCACCATGAATGGCACGGAGAGGGCAGCTTTCCCTGTGAGGCCTGCCAGGTAGTCTTTGTAATGCTTATGGTCAGGCCTGAAAAATCACAGATAGGTGATTAACCAAGGGCCAGACTCCTCAACCCGTAGATCCCATGGTATTGCACCTATTGCTTTGCTGTAATGTGGGACTCTGAGTCTGAGCTGTGGGGGATTCCATGTTGGTGCATCAAACTTTGTAAATGCCGGGACACTGCTACTAGATGAGACCTCAAAGGCAGAAAATGAAAACCCATACTGTTGGGGTGATCAGACCCAACACCAGGCCGTGGGGGCTACGAAGTCCGGCAGAGTCAAAGGAATGAGAAGAGACAAGTTAAGAAAGAAAATGGGACCGGGGGCCAATGCTAGTTTGGAGACTGCGAAGGCCCCAAGCTGTGGGAGCCCACGCTATTTATTGGTGATCAAACAAAGAAACAGGTGGTGAGAATGTGGGGGTTGAAAGGAAGCAGTGTTGGCTGGGCGCGGTGGCTCACGCTTGTAATCCCAGCACTTTGGGAGGCCGAGGCGGGCGGATCACGAGGTCAGGAGATCGAGACCACGGTGAAACCCCGTCTCTACTAAAAAGACAAAAAATTAGCCGGGCGTGGTGGCGGGCGCCTGTAGTCCCAGCTACTGGGAGAGGCTGAGGCAGGAGAATGGCGTGAACCCAGGAGGCGGAGCTTGCAGTGAGCCGAGATTGCGCCACTGCACTCCAGCCTGGATGAAAAAGCAAGACTCCGTCTCAAGAAAAAAAAAAAAAAAAAAAAGAAAGGAAGCAGTGTATCAAGCAAATGAGGTACAGCTGTGATGATTTAGCATTTTTTTTCTTTGAAACATATGGCTACTTGAGATAATGGGAGTGCTAGAAGCAAGGAGCCAGCAAATCTAGACACATTCCAGAGGCCACGAGGGGTTTTAGACCCTGGACCCCAGACATATTCCAACCCCTGCCTCAGTTTCTCTCCCAACACTCAGCTTTTCTCCCAACACATACCTAGAATGTGCTGAGTCCAGTAAGGTGAATTGCTGCTGGCGTTTGGAAGGGTCCAATGTTACCAACTTGCTAAGAAGTGAGTGGTTGGTTTCCTCCAGGGATGATGCCACACTGAGGGCTTGGCATTGAGTTCTGTTGCTGGCAGACAGTGAGAGGTGAAGCCAGCGGGACTTCCTGGGTCAAGTGGGGACTTGGAGAACTTTTCTGTCTAGCTAGAGGATTGTAAATGCACCAATCAGCACTCTGTAAAATGGACCAATCAGTGCTCTGTAAAATGGACCAATCAGCAGGATGTGGGTGGGGCCAAATAAGGGAATAAAAGCTGGCCATCTGAGCCACTGGCAACTGCTCAGCTCGCCTTCCATGCTGTGGGAGCTTTGTTCTTTCGCTCTTTACAATAAATCTTCCTGCTGCTCACTCTTTGGGTCTGCACCACCTTTAAGAGCTGTGACACTCACCATGAAGGTCTGCAGCTTCGTTCTTGAAGTTAGCAAGACTACAAACCCACTGGAAGGAAGAAACTCCGGGCACATCTGAAGGAACAAACTCTGGACACACCATCTTTAAGAGCTGTAACACTCACCGCAAAGGTCCACGGCTTCATTCTTGAAGTCAGTGAGACCGAGAACCCACCAGAAGGAATAAATTCCAGACACAATAGGACATTTGGCAGTGAGAGAAACTAGATCAGTCTCAGTGGGCGGGAATCCACGTTGGGTCCATAGCCCCTATCTCTGCCACCTGCCTACTTTCATGAGACTGTTGTACTAGACTTGCAGTGACTGTTGACAGAGGCAAGTTGACGTTGAATGGTCAAGTCACTCTGTCCACCAGAGTTACATGGTGGATATTCTCTGGTGAGTGTTAACGTATGATACTAAGATCTTTACATTTTGTTCCTATTTCTGTAGTTCCACCCATATGATTTTTGGGCAAGCCTCCTTGCCCCTAAACTTCCAATCTTTCTCTTTCCAGGCCCCTGACTAATCAGCCTAGCCATTCACTAATGTCCACAAATGTCTGTGTGTTCTTCTTACCTTGGGCCACTTCCCTTTCCATACAAAATACATAACCAGAGGCACTGCCCATTGGAAAGATTTTAAGTCTTTCAAGGCCACCCTTAAGTGGTTGTAGTATAATAGTAGCAGCCTCTTGCCAAGTCAGCCCAACTGTGAAACAAACATGGCCCTTTTCATCCTCTGCCAGCTGGTCTCAAGGGAGATTCCTTTTTCCCTCTTCCTCCAACTCCAAACATGACCATAAGTTTGAGCTGAGGAAGAGAACAGACCCAACAGTGGTGATGACATGAAACTCTGGGAATCCTGATTATTATCCAGCTTACTTGGGTCCTTCTACTCGTGCCCAATCCCAAGTGTCCAACTACTATATATGTGTGTGTGTGTGTGTGTGTGTATTTTGTGTGTGTGTGTGTGAGAGAGTCTTGCTCTGTCACCCAGGCTGGAGTGCAGTGGTGAGATTGCTGCTCACTGTAACATCCACTTCCCAGGTTCAAGTGATTCTCATGCCTCCGCTTCCGGAGTACCTGGGACTACAGGCGTGTGCCACCATGCCCGGCTAATTTTTTTGTGTTTTTAGTAGAAACAGAGTTTTGCCATGTTGGCCAGGCTGATCTCAAACTCCTGACTTCAAGTGATCCGTCCACCTCAGTCTCCCAAATTGCTGAGATTACAGGCGTGAACTACTGTGCCCAGCTGGCAACTACTATCCTAGGATGCTTTTAGCCCTTGTAACTTGGTGAATCTGAAAGAATCCAGCACACAATGGGAAGATCTGGCTGCACAGTCACTTGATGTCCTATAATTAGGTGCTCTATCTCCACCAGGGCCCTGTAGCCAGCCAGAGTCTGTTTTCTGAATGGTGTATAGTTCTCTGCTGCAGATGGCATAGTCTTATTCCAGAACCTAGGAGGTCTGTGTTGTGATTCTCCTACTGGGGCCTCCTATAAACTCTACATGGCATCATTTCCTACCTCAGATAGCTTTAGTAGCATAGGATCTGCTGCTTGAACCATAGCCTGGAACTGCTTTAGAGCCCTCTCCTGTGCTAGGCACAGCTCAAAACTGACAGCACTCCATGTAGATGGATCAGAGCAGTGTTGTTTGAAGGTTCTGTTTGATAGCTTTTTTTTTTTTTTTTGAGATGGAGTCTTGCTCTGTTGCCCAGGCTGGAGTGCAGTGGCATGGTCTCGGCTCACTGCAAGCTCCACCTCCCGGGTTCACGCCATTCTCCCGCCTCAGCCTCCTGAGTAGCTGAGACTACAGGCGCCCGCCACCACACCCGGCTAATTTTTTGTATTTTTAGTAGAGACGGGGTTTCACTGTGTTAGCCAGGATGGTCTCCATCTCCTGACCTCGTGATTCGCCTGCCTCAGCCTCCCAAAGTGCTGGGATTACAGGCGTGAGCCACCGCGCCCGGCTCAATAGTTATTTAGTTATTAGTTCCATGTATTCTGGACTTGGGAAGTCCAAAGAAACCAAGAAGTTATTATTATTATAACACTTTTGAATGCCTTACAAAAACTGAGGCACTGTAAAAATGTTATTTATTGAATAAATCTCTCTTCAGTCATGATATGGCTTGGGTATTTGTCCCCTTCAAATCTCATGTTGAGACGTAATTCCTAGTGTGGGAGGTGGCGCCTGGTGGAAGGTGTTTGGATCATGGAGGCAGGTCCCTCATGAATGGTGTAGCACCATCACCTTGGTATGAGTGAGTTCTCACTCTGAGTTCATGTGAGATCTGGTTAAGTGTGTGGCATCTCTGTCCTCTCTTCCTCCCGTGTGACGTGCCTGCTTCCCCTTTGCCTTCCACCGTGATTGTCAGTTTCCTGAGGCCCTCACCAGAAGCAGATGCTGGCACCATGCTTCCTTACAGCCTACGTTAGAACCATGAACCAATTCGTTCTCTTTTCTTTATAAATCACCCAGTCTCGGGTATTCCTTTATAGCAACGCAAAAATGGCCTAATACAATTCACAAACGTGAAACCAGTGGAGTGCATTCTACAGCTATTGCTGTAGAAATGGTAGACTTTTAAAGGCAAAGGCAAGGAATTCCAGTAGACAAATCTTCCTTTAGGGTGCTCTTTTATGATAGGTTTCTTCAAAAACATCCAAGAAATGTTTCACTTTCCTATCACCTTAAAATAAAAATAAAAAAAAAAACCCCAGAACCTTTAGCATTTCAAATGATAAATCTACATAGGCATTTTCAAAAGCCATTTTGTATATGTGTTTAGCCCCACCATGTTTGCTTGCCTCATTGAATATTCTGGTGACAATACTAAGAACACAAAGGAAGTTCAGAATTAGCATTTTAATGCTTCTCATAAGTAAAAAAATCAACTGAGTCTCATTCTGAAGCAAATGTTAAGTTTGCTAGGTGGAGGCTGTGGCCGATAACCAGTCAGCAGCACTAAAGCTGAGTGTGGATGTTGGCTGTTTTCTTGCAAAGTGGAAATGTTAGCTCTCCCAAATTGGACTCAGTGACAGTCCAGATGTGGGAGTCTGTTATGAAAGAAAGCAGGTTCTGAGTTACTCTAAGAAAGAAGACAACAGCTAATCTTATTTAATTCCAGAAACTTGTCTCTGATCAGCAAATTCTTTTTCTTTTTCTTTTTTTTTTTTTTTTTTTTTTTTTGAGACGGAGTCTTGCTCTGTCGCCCAGGCTGGAGTGCAGTGGCGCAGTCTCGGCTCACTGCAAGCTCTGCCTCCCGGGTTCACGCCATTCTCCTGCCTCAGCCTCTCCGAGTAGCTGGGACTACAGGCGCCCGCCACCACGCCCGGCTTATTTTTTTTTTTTTTTTTTTGTATTTTTAGTAGAGACAGGGTTTCACCGTGGTCTCGATCTCCTGACCTCATGATCCGCCCGCCTCGGCCTCCCAAAGTGCTGGGATTACAAGCGTGAGCCACCGCGCCCGGCCTCTTTTTCTTTTTTTAAGAGACAAGGTCTTGTTCTGTTGCCCCAGCTGGAGACAGTTTACTGCTGCCTTGAACTCCTGGGATCAAGCAATCCTCCTGCCTCAGCCTCCTGAGTAGCTGGGTCTACAGGCACGTGCCACCATGCCCAGCTAATTTTTTTTATTTGTGGTAGAGACAGGGTCTTGCTATGTTGCCCAGGCTAGTCTTGAGCTCCTGACCTCAAGTGATCCTCCCGCTTCGGCCTCTCAAAGTGTTGGGATTATAGGCGTGAGCCACCGCGCCTTGCTAGCAATTTTTAAATATGGATTGCTGCATGATCTGCTCTTCTTTGTTAGAACAGATTTATAAGAACACTCATTCAAAGATATATCTGACTGAACATGTTAAAAAGTAGAATAGTTGGCTGGAGGCTGAGGTGGGCAGATCACCTGAGGTTGGGAGTTCGAGACGAGCCTGACCAACATGGAGAAACTCTGTTTCTACTAAAAATACAAAATTAGCCGGACGTGGTGGCACATGCCTGTAATCCCAACTACTTGGGAGGCTGAGGCAGGAGAATCACTTGAACCTGGGAGGTGGAGGTTGCAGTGAGCCGAGATCGCACCATTGCAATCCAGCCTGGGCAACAAGAGTGAAGCTCCATCTCAAAAAAAAAAAAAAAAGGTAGAATAGTTAATTTGGAAATTTCTATAATAGATTTGACTAAATTAGAAAAATGAATAACTATTTTGAAGCTCAAATAATCCATCAATATATATAATCTACTTACTTTTACAAACAGGCGGGAAAAAGGAAATTGGTTAAAAATGTTACTGCTTACATCCTTTCAGACCTCCGAATGCATATACTATTTGGATATGTGCATATAAATTTCCCTGAGCAGTATGATATGTTATCTAGGTCAGGGTCCTAGTCAGAAACACATGGCACACTCAAACAAAATATGCTTGAAGAGTTATGTAAAGAAGCCATAGCCGGGCGTGGTGGCTCACGCCTGTAATCCCAGCACTTTCGGAGGCCGAGGCGGGTGGATCATGAGGTCAGGAGATCGAGACCATCCTGGCTAAAATGGTGAAAGCCTGTCTCTACTAAAAATACAAAAAATTAGGTGGGCTTGGTGGCAGGTGCCTGTAGTCCTAGCTACTTGGGAGGCTGAGGCAGGAGAATGGCATGAACCCGGGAGGTGGAGCTTGCAGTGAGCCCAGATCGCGCCACTGCACTCCAGCCTGGGCGACAGAGCGAGATTCCGTCTCAAAAAAAAAAAAAAAAAATGAAGCCATAAAGATTTGGGAAGCTTTAAAGGAAACAGAAAGGATTGGTGAAGTACCCTAGAGCCAGCAACCACAGGAAGCTATTACCACCTTGAGGTCTGAAGGAGCAGAGAGGGAGCAGCTAGTGGGGTATAAGAAGCAGGTGTACTGGTAGAGAGGAGGCTGTGGCCTTCAGGAGAGGAAAGTAGGTATGGCTAGAATGTGGTCCAGCAAAGAAAGAAAATAAATATCCTGACCTTTCTCTTTTCCCTCCATTTGATCTGTTGGTGTTTTCCAATGACCAAACCCAATTAGAAGCCGTTAGGGAAGGTGCTTGGTTGATGCAGTCCATAGAGGTTGACCTCTCAGGATACACAGCAGAGTGGAAAAGGGCAGTAAGTGGAGAAAGGAAGGGCAAACAGAGAATGTCCAGCTCACAGGAAGAGCTTTCAATGACAATGAACACACATATAGGTAGTCCTTGCTTTGGGTGGTTCTGATATATATTATTTTCAGTTACTGCTGTCAAGTTAAATTACATCAGTCCCTCAACGTGGTTCAAATTTCAGTTACCATGGTATATTAATTGTGAGTAATTGCATAAAATACACTGTCACCTCTTCAGATCAGAAATTACTCCATAAATAACAGATGTGTGTCATAATCAGTGATCAGCTATGTCATTTCTTTCAAAATCTATTGGTGATCAGTCACTGTACATGTTATTCAGTTCATGCACAGACAGCAAAGTGTGTAGTTTTGTTGCCTCCATGTCTCCCACTGATGAATCCATGTGATATTTTTAAAAATAGATATTCAAAAGAGGGCATTAGTCAACAAAGATGACAGTGCAGCAAAGGAATAAAACATGTTAACTCTGAAAGTGAAATTTGCATCAAACATAAATGACATTGCAGAAGAAATAGCTGACCATGGGAGTGTCGACACTGCCACCTTTTGAGAAACTCCAGGTATATACCATAAATGAGGAAAGAGGTTGTGATGGAAAGGATGAAGATTTCCTAGAGGAAGTGACAATAGCAAAAAAAACTTCACATTAAAATATTTTGAAGAGATTTCATGATTTTGAAAGTACAACAGATAAAATGTTGGAAGCTGATCTGAATTAAGATGGAGTATGACAATTCACCAAAGCATAGAAGAAATGGTCACCCCAAGCTGGGTGCAGCAGTGCGTGCCTGTAGTTGCAGCTGTTTGGGAGGCCGAGGGAGAAGGATTGGTTGATCTCTGGAGTTCAAGACCAGCTTGAGCAACATAGGGAGACTCTGTCTCTTAAAAAAACAAACAGTCATTCAATAGTGAAAATTACACCACAAGAAGCGAAGCATTGTTCAAACTACTCTTCATAATTTTTTTTTACAAAGGCATAAACCATTTTAATTTTCAATGTTTCCAATGTTTGAAATTATAGTACACAAAATAAATATTAGTTTCACTGTTTTTTTCTTTTTTTCTTTTTTCTTTTCTTTTTTATTGAGATGGAGTCTCGCTCTGTCACCCAGGCTGGAGTGCAGTGGTGCGATCTAGGCTCACTGCAAGCTCTGCTTCCCGGGTTCACGCCATTCTCCTGCTTCAGCCTCCTGAGTAGCTGGGACTACAGGCGCCCACCACCATGCCCGGCTAATTTTTTTTTGTATTTTTTAGTAGACACGGGGTTTCACCGTGTTAGCCAGGATGGTCTTGATCTCTTGACCTCGTGATCCACCCGTATCGGCCTCCCAAAGTGCTGGATTGCAGGTGTTAGCCACCGTGCCTGGCCACTGTTTTTTAAATTTCTCTATCTTCTTATAACTAACAGTAAGGGAATTTTTAACATTTGACAAAAATTTTTAAAGATCATAGGACAATCATATTTTACCCTTTGAATATTAACATTGCTTTGCATGGTCATTTTTAGGGTCCCACATAATTATGCAAAGTGAGTACTTCTTGTACTGTGCTTTTCAATGGCTGATTAACATTCTACAATATGGATATAGCATTATTTAATCCTCTACTAATGGACATTTAGGTTGTTTGCATTTCTTTCTCTGGTATAAACAATGCTACAATAGATATCTTTAAACACATCTTGTTTTGTGCACCTGTATTCTTAGGATACATTCTTTTTTTATTTTTATTTTTAAGAGATGGGGTCTCGCTCTGTCACTGAGGCACTGAGGCTGGAATGCAGTGGTGCACTCATAGCTCACTGCAGCCTTTAATTTTAACTCCCATGCTCAAGCGATCCTCTTGCCTCAGTCCTCCATAGTAGCTGGGATCACAGGTGCCAGCCACCCCACCCAGCTGGGTTAAAGGATATGCACATTCACATTTTGATACACACAGCTAAACTGCCTGCCTGAAATGATGCATGTTTATACTGCACCAACAGCACCTCAAAGTTCCCAATTCTCCACCCTGTGGTGAACAATAAGCATATTTTATCTTCATTGCCAGTTTGTCACCTCACTGTTGTTTCAATTCATGATCACCAGGGAAGCTGAATATTTTTAAAGAATAAGGTTTTAAAAAGGTATTTGAAGAGTTCCCAGCCGGGCGCAATGGCTCACGCCTGTAATCCCAGCATTTTGGGAAGCTGAGGTTTGCGGATCACTTAAGGTCAGGAGTTCGAGACCAGCTTGGCCAACGTGGTGAAACCCCATCTCTATTAAAAATACAAAAATTAGTTGGGCTGGGTAGTGGGCACCTGTAATCCCAGCTACTTGGGAGGCTGAGGCAGGAGAATCACTTGAACCTGGGAGGCGGAGGTTGCAGTGAGCCAAGATCCTGTCACTGCACTCCAGCCTGGGCAACAGAGTGAGACTCCACCTCAAAAAAAAAAAAAAAAAAAGGAGTTCCTTCAATATTACTGACACTGAAAGCAGAGAATTTTCTTGCTCTAGGAGTATGATATCTTTATCCATGAGAAATAGTGGCAGCTACCAATTTAACGTTCTGGGTAGCAATTATGAGTCTGCCAGCTCATTTTAATTAAGCTAATACATAATGATTTGAAGAAAGACTATAGAGAAAAAGTGGTAAGACTTTGCAAAGTGTCTTAGCTCATTTTTAAGAAAGGCCTATGGGTCATATTTTCATCTCTCAACTAAATATATTCACACACTATCAGACATAAATGTACGTAATAAACTGTCAGATGTGAATGTAAAAATAAAACTTCTAGTATAAATACATTTTATCTTTGGTTTATTATCACCAGCTTTATCTCTGAACTCCCAAAACTAAGCAATCAATTTGTAATATCAGGAACATGCCATATACTTATCATTATGCTATGAATATGGGACTACAAAAAGTTTAAATGTGGTCAGGGCATGGTGGCTCACACCTGTAATTCCAGCACTTTGAAAGGCTGAGGCAGGTAGATGGCTTGAGCTCAGGAGTTTGAGACCAGCCTGGGCAACATAGTGAAACTCCCTCTCTACGACAAATAAAAAATCAGCTGGGTGTGATAGTGTGTGCCTGTAGTCCTAGCTCCTTGGGAGCTGAGGTGGGAAGATCACTTGAGCCCAGGAGGTCGAGCTGCAGTGAGTTATGATTGCCACTGCCCTCCAGCCTGGACAACAGAGAGAGACCTTGTATAAAAAAAAAAAAAAAAAAAAGTTTAAAATGTGGTCCCTACCCGTAGCATTAACAACAATGCCTGTTTAGTGAATATATTTTATATGTCAGGAGCTGTAGAAGAGTCTTCGCTTATGGGTCTCATTTAATCCTCATAATCTTTCAAGGTAAGCATCGTTAACTCCATTCTACAGATGTGAATTCTGTGCTCAGAATTACACACCTAGTGTCAGGTCAGAATTTGAACCTGAAGTTTTCTGATTCCACGCTGCTACACCAAATTGTTTAAAACCTAAAGAGGCCGGGCACGGGGGCTTATGCCTGTAATCCTAGCACTTTGGAAGGCCAAGGCGGGTGGATCACTTGAGGTCAGAAGTTCAAGACCAGCCTGGCCAACATGGTGAAACCCCATCTCTACTAAAAATACAAAAATTAGCTGGGGGTGGTGGCGTACACTTGTAATCCCAGCTACTCAGGTGGCTGAGGCGAGAGAGTTGCTTGAACCCAGGAGGCAGAGGCTGCAGTAAGCCAAGATGGCGCCACTGTACTCTAGCCTGAGCAACAGAGTGAGATGCTGTCTCAAAAAAGACCCCAGAAAACAAAACAAAACAAAACCTAGTTAAAGAGACAAAGTAACAAATTTTAGAGAAAGATTAGGTGTGAAACCATATGTGTGTGTGTGTGTGTGTGTGTGTTTTTGAGAATACCAGTTCATATTTAATTACCACAAATCACAGGAGCACTGGACATGGCTTTAGTGAGTGGGCCTCATTCCGTTCAGGCAGCTAAAGGGAGGGGGGTGTCCTCCTAGTCCTCTCTCTGGAGTGAAATATGCACCTGGGAAAAATTAGGCTCTGGAGCACAGAGGTTTGGGGTTTTTTTTTTTTTTTTTTGAGATAGAATCTTGCTCTTGTCGTCCAGTCTGGAGTGCAATGGCATGATCTCGGCTCACTGCAACCTCTGCCTCCCAGGTTCAAACTATTCTCCTGCCTCAGCCTCCTGAGTAGCTGGGATACAGGTGCCCGCCACCTTGCCCAGATAATTTTTGTATTTTTAGTAGAGACGCGGTTTCGCCATGTTGGCCAGGCTGGTCTCGAACTCCTGATCCACCCACTTCAGCCTCCCAAAGTGCTGGGATTGCAGGCTTGAGCCACGGTACCCAGCTGCACGAGGTATTTTTTGGAGCAAAAAGAACTGAACTTCCAGCGCCGGGCAAAACTGCAAAAAGAAAAACACCTGTGCCCAGGCACTAGCTACAAGGCTGCACCAGATAAGGAAAGCTTGGGTTCTGTAAGCTTCAGGACAGGGACCGCTCCTTGGTCCAGCTTTCCCTGGCCCCTGGCACATAGGAAGTTGCTTGAGGAGCAAGTGTTCAATGAACCTGAGAGCGCTCAGGATGCTTTCCAGATAATTGGGTTATCTGAGGGCCCACCCAGAAGCACTCAGCTGCCAACGTGGGAAGGAATGAGTGCTTCCAACCTCAGCTGAGCCCCACGTGGTGACATCTTCCAGAGAGACAGGGCATTGGCACCTCACACCCCTGTTTACAGGCTCCTCACCTGAGCCACTGCACCTTCTCTTTGATGAAGTGCTCGCCCAGCGAGAAGCAGGTCAGCTCCAAGTACAGGCTGCGCTGAGGAGGCAGGTAGTCCAAATACAGGTGGGGGTGTCTTCTTGGGAGTGACCTTCTCCATCTGGGTGCCCTCGGGCCACTCATTGGAGGAGGTGATGGAGCTGATCTTGGGCCTCACCATCGCGGCTGCCTGCAGGGCCCTGTCATAGTCCTTGCCATTGACCCTGTTCTCCCTATTGTGGTCGTTCCAGGGCTGGATGCTAGTGTCTATGCAGCCAGGCCCCACGCTGGGAATGAACATGAGGTTGTTGGCATCATAAAAGTTCTTCACAGCTTTCCACTTCTGGTGGGAGGAGCCCCAGGAGAATCCACTGGAGACATGCTGTCAAACCCCGTGGCCAGGACATCATGGGTGTGGCCCTCTTCCACCAGCAGGGCTATGAAGACCCCATAGTGGGGCCTGTTTGGTGTTAGGAGGTGGGTCCAGGCCTCAAGGGATGTCAGGTATGAGTCATAGATATAAAAGAGTGGGGTGCTCTTGCCCATGCTGTTCTTACAGGGATAAAATACACCATAGGAGCCATCCATGTCAATGATGTATTTGATGTTGTCATGTACAGTGATGTCATCCTGACCTTGTGGGGTTGGATGTGGATGTGGGGTTGGATGTGGATCCAGTCACCTGGATCTGCACTGATGGGTGGTGTCCAGAATGGCAGGCACCAGGTCATGTGAGGGTTCCCCGTGACCATCAGTTATGCCAGGTGATACCAGGAAGAGAAGAGGACATTGGGGTCCCAGGAGCTGTAGGGTCCCAGCTCTGTGTAGAAGCTGGAGCCCAAGTTGTCTGGGGGGCTGTGGTGGCTGTGGGGGTAGCTGGCTGAGATCTTGGGGTCCCTGTGAATGTAGTGGCCCTCCTGCTGAAGGCTCTGGTACCACAATATGGTAGAAGGTGTGCAGGTCCAAGTGGATGTGCAGGCTCTGCCCGGGGCCCCCTCCAGGCATCGCCCCAAGGCAGCCAGCTCCAGGCCCGGGCCCAGGGCCAGGAGTGGCCGCCCTCCCGCCCACCTCCCATGGCGCCAAAACCATGCGGTTTTGATAGTAAGATTGTCACGTTTTTCATTGGTTGAACAAGTTGCAATATAGTGAATGGACAGGTGAGTATTTGGAAGATCCTGAGCAGCTTTAGGAGCAGAAGACTCATTCCTGTAAGTGTTGGGAGAGAGAAGCAGGCCTGGGGAAAGGAGGGTTGAAGGTTTGCCTGGGTCTGATAGGATAAAAGGACAACATTTTACGGCTGAGCAAGGGGAAGAAATGGCAGATGCAGCCCATCTAGAGAGAGAACATCAGGGGCTGGTGGTGTGGGTTCTGCTGTACTGATGAGGAAATGTAAGACACTGTGAAAGAAAAATACAATCTTGGGAACCCAAACTCGCTAAGCCAAAGGAAAAGTTAAACTTGGGAACTGAGTCACACACAAAAAACTTTTTTTGTTTCCAGATGGCTGTAACTTCACATGCTTTTTTTATCTGATGCAAAATATAGATTTACTGAGCTGAGACAAATGCATAATTGACTTTCCCCCTTCTCCTTTATTTTCACATGTAAAATACAGATTCACTGAGCCCTAATCAAAGCCTCACAAGAATGTGTCCACTTGCCTCACTGCCTACCCTCCCTCCTTTTTTTTTCCTTCCCCTCCTGCTAGCTTTTTCCCCTTTAAATATTGAAGTTCCCCAAACCTTCTCTGTAGAAAGCACGAGTCACAGATCCAACTGTAACTTGTGTTTTGTTTCCCAGGCGCATCCTCAACCTTGGCAAAATAAACCTCTAATCAGCTGAGATCTGCCTCAGTCACTTTTTGGTTTACAACACCATGTGGTGAACAAAGGACTACTTTGACTAGTGAGTTAGCCAGTCATTTGTGCAGATGTTGACATTTGACAGAAAGTGGAAAAATAAAAATGTTTGTATTAATCTGAGTCTACCTGACTTTTGAGAAACTGATGCAGCAGGTAGCAAATACAACTCAAAATCTAGAGAAACCCTCAAGTGCCAGCCAACTGAACTGAAACATAAATTCGGAGAATGTTGTATTTTCTTTATGGTTAGACTTTGCCAAAGGCAGTGTCACTTAGAAGTCTATAACCACAGCCCAGAAACAAAAAGCAACAACAACAAAACCCAGGCTATTTTAATGGTCTAAATACTTCCAGATCCTAACATATACAGTGAAGAAAAAAAGAAAAAAAAATTTCCAGAGATCACAGGAGCCTATGTTAAAAAACATATTCTTATCTAACCCATCTATATAGTAATGTATTGTATATACATTCACTTAAAAATATCAGTTAGGGCCAGGCACGATGGCTAACGCCTATAATCCCAGCACTTTGGGAGGCTGAGGCGGGCAGATCACTTGAGGTCAGGAGTTTGAGACCAGCCTGGCCAACATGGTGAAACCCCATCTATACTAAAAATACAAAAAACCAAAAACAGGCAAAGGACATGAACAGACGCTTCTCAAAAGAAGACACACAGCCAACAAGCATATGAAGAAATGCTCAATATCATTAATCATTAGAGAAATGCAAATAAAAACCACAATGAGGTACCATCTCACACCAGTGAGGATGGCTATTATTAAGAAGCCAAAAAATAATAGATGCTGGTGAGGTTGTGGAGAAAGGAAATGTTTAAACACTGCTGGTGGGAATGTAAATTAGTCCAGCTACTATGGAAAGCAATTTGGAGATTTCTCATAAAACGTAAAACAGAACTACCCATTCAACCTAACAATGCTATTACTGGGTATATACCCAAGGAATATAATTGTTCTACCTGAAAGACATATGCATGTATGTTCATCACAGCACTATTCACAATAGTAAAGACATGGAATCAACCTAAATGGCCATCAGCAGTGGACTGGATAAAGAAAATGTGGTACATGTATAGCAGGGAATACTATGTAACCATAGAAAAGAATGAGATAATGTCCTTTGCAGCAACATGACAGCTGGAGGCCATTATCCTAAGCAAATTAATTCAGGAACAGAAAATCAAATACTGCATGTTCTTTCTTACAAGTGGGTGCTAAACATTTAGGACACATGAACGTAAGAAGGAGCAACAGACACCGGGGCCTACTTGAGAGTCAAGGGTGGGAGGAGGGTGAGGATTGAAAAACTACCTATTATTTTCTTACAAACACCTACTCCAGAAAAAAAGAGAGAGAAAAAACAAAACAAAACAAAGTAAAACCAAAAACTACCTATGTTTATTACCTAGGTGATGAAATAATCTTTACTCCAAAACCCCCTCAACATGCAATTTACCCGTGTAGCAAACTGGCATATGTACCCCCTGAACCTAAAATAAAAGTTGGAAATAAAAAAAAACAAAAACAAAATTCGTGTTGAAACTTAATCCCCATTGTGGTGGTATTGAGGTGGGGCCTTTTGGGAAGTAATTAAGTCATGAGGCTGTGCCCTCACGAATGGATTATCCACCTTATCAAAGGGCTGGAGAGTAGCTTAGACCCTTTCTTGACCTTCTGTTCCTTCTGCCATGTGAGGATACAGCATTTATTCCCTCCAGAGGATGCAGCAACAAGGCACCATCTTCGAAGAAGGGACTGGGTCCCTCACCAGTCACTGCTGGCACCCTGATCTTGGCCTTCTCAGTCTCCAGAACTATGAGAAATAAATTTGTTTTTTTAAATTACCCAATCTATGGTATTTTGTTATAGTAGTACAGACCAAGACAGTACACTTATATAATCCAGAAAATTTACTCTTAGGTATCTATCCAAAAGAAATAGAAACATGTTTATATAAAGGCTTGCAAACGATTGCTCACAGCAGCATTATTCATTATAGATTAAAAACTGGAAGCTACCTAGATATCCATTAACTGATGAATGGATAAACAAATTATGGTATATCTATTCTATGGAATACTACTCAATAAAAAGGAACACATTATTAATATATGCAATAACATGGATGAATCTCAAAAAATTATGCTTAATGAAAGAAGTTAAATACAAAAGACTGCATACTATATTGTTCTGTTTATATAAAATTCTAGAAAAGGCAAAAACAGACCTTGAGTTTCTAGCAATGGGGACTGACTATAAAGATACACTATGAAAATTTCTGGGGCAGTGGAAATGTTCTGTAGCTTGAGTATTGTGAAGGTTAATTGACTCTATACAATTACCAAAATTCATAAAACTGTACACTTCAAATGAATTTTGTTGGCCAGGTGTGGTGGCTCACGCTTGTAATCCCAGCACTTTGGGAGACCGAGGCGGGCGGATCACGAGGTCAGGAGATTGAGACCACGGTGAAACCCCATCTCTACTAAAAATACAAAAAATTAGCCAGGCGTGGTGGCAGGCGCCTGTAGTCCCAGCTACTCGGAGAGGCTGAGGCAGGAGAATGGCGTGAACCCGGGAGGCGGAGCTTGCAGTGAGCCAAGATTGCACCACTGCACTCCAGCCTGGGTGACAGAGGGAGACTCCGTCTCAAAAAAAAAAAAAAAAAAAGAATTTTGTCGTGTATACCTGAACAAAATGAAAAAATTTAAATAAAATTATCAAATTGAATTCAGTACATACAAAAAATTTATTTAAAAAATGTTTATTTTTAGAGACAGGGTTTCACTGTGTCACCCAGGCTAGGGTGTGGTGATACAATCATAGCTCACTGTACCTTGAATGCCTGAGCTCTAGTCATCCTCCTGCCTCAGCCTCCCAAGTAGTTAGGACTACAAGTATGTGCCGCCACACTGGCTAATTTTCATTCTTTGTACAGATGAGGTCTTGCTATGTTGCCTATGCCCAGCTGCATACACAAAATAATACGTAGTGATCAAACAGTATTTATTCCAGAAAAACAGTATCAGGGATTTCTGTTATTACAGCCCACTGTATCCAAACAACAATGAAAAAATCACAGCAAATACTGATAAAGTATTTGACAAATTCAAAATTTATTCATAACAGAAAATGAACAAATAAAATCTCCATTAACCTGATAAAAGACATTTATTAAAAATCTAAAGCCCAGGCAAAGTGGTTCATGTCTGTATATCCCAGCATTTTGGGAGGCTGAGGCAGGCAGATCTCTTGAGCCCAGGAATTCGAGACCAGGCTGAGCAACATACATTTTTTTGTCTCTACAAAAAAATACAAAAAATTAGCTGGGTGTGGTGACATGCACGTGTAGTACCAGTTACTTGGGAGGCTGAGGTGGGAGGATTGTTGAGCCTGGGTGGTCGAGACTGCAGTGAGCTGAGATTGCACCACTGCACTCCAGCCTGGGTAAGAGAGCAAGGCCCTCTCTCAAAAAAACAAAACAGAACAGCGAAAACAAAAACCACCTACAGAAATTATCACACTTAATCTCAAGACTTTAGTATTTAAATAAAAACAATACAAGCATGCCTCTATCACTGCTTTTATTCAGCACTCTACTGAAGAACCAATCTAATGTAATCGGCAAATATGAGACAGGAAAAGACTAAACTCTTATTTTGCCCCACACTATTCTATGTGTTCTACACTTTTTAATTCCCATAATAGTCTCATGATGTAGGATTATGCAAATAAGGAAAGCTGAGGATAAGCAAGTTATCCAAGGTTATACATTAATGTAAGAGCAAAACCAGAATCTGAACCCAGGCAGTGTGGTTAACAGAATCCATACTTTTTACTGTTACGCTATCCCTTCTCACACCTCTCCACCTACCTTGAAAATACAAAATACTCAATACAAACTATTAGAACAGTAAGAGATCAAGAATACTGCTGCATAAAAAGGCAACATATAAAAACTGATAACTGAGGCCGGGCGCAGTGGCTCATGCCTGTAATCCCAGCACTTTGGGAGGCCGAGGCGGGCAGATCACGAGGTCAGGAGATCGAGACCATGCTGGCTAACACGGTGAAACCCCGGCTCTACTAAAACTACAAAAAATTAGCCGGGTGTGGTGGTGGGCGCCTGTAGTCCCAGCTACTCGGGAGGCTGAGGCAGGAGAATGGCGAGAACCCGGGAGGCGGAGCTTGCAGTGAGCCGAGATCCCACCACTGCACTCCAGCCTGGGCGACAGAGCGAGACTCCGTCTAAGAAAAAAAAAAATTGATAACCAATAGTGTTCTTTACCCTTGTAACAATTTAAAAATGTCATGGAAAAGGAGATCCCCATCCTGCTACCAAGCAGAAGGGGCTCACTGCCCAATTCCCTCAGCCAATAAAATGACACTGGGTTTTTGAGAAAAGCTTTTTATTTCAAGTGACTTACAAGGAGATAGGAGTGCAGCTCAAATTGCTCTCTCTGTGCTGGTGTTAAGGCAGTGATTTTATCCTTTAGTGGGTGGATTCTGGGATTAGTAGGTGATTGGTGGAAGAGGTCTGGAAAGTTCTTCGGCATGTGTAGTTACCTCTTTATGGGTCCCATGTGCCAATCTGGAGGTAGTACGTACAAAATATGTGGTGAAACTTTAGGCTGTAACATTGGCAAGCTTGCTGTGTAAACTCCAGTTAGCCATATTGGTTTTAACTGATTTTAGACAGTTTTGTTATAAGGGAGCGGAGTGTTAGTAAGTTGTTTTTTCTTATCTGTTTATCCTCCACACCCAAGAATTTGTTACTCAACTTTTTTTTTTTTAACTCTTTGGGGCATGGTTTCACTCCCAATAGAAAAAAAAAAAAAAAACACTGTAAGGTGTTCTAACATCAACTGGAAAATTAAAAGCAGTTTTAATATGCTAATGTTAAGTAAAATTACAGTAAACAAAGCAATGTCTATATTATGACTGAATTCATGGGAAACATTTATTTCTGGGCTGAAACCGAAAAAATACACAAGCTGGGCATGGTGGCTCATGCCTGTAATCCCAGCACTCCAGGGGGCTAAGGCAGGTGGATCGCTTGAGCCCAGGAGTTCAAGACCAGCCTGGGCAACATGACAACTACTACATGTCTTTACTAAATATACAAAAGTTAGCCGGGTGTGGTGGTGTGCGCCTGTAGTCCCAGCTACTTAGGAGGCTGAGGTAGACTGCTTGAGCACCGGAGGTGGAGGATACAGTGAGTCGAGATCCTGCCCCTGCACTCCAGCCTGGGCAACAGGGTGAGATCTTTTAAATTTTGTTACACTGAATATTTCGTTTTCAAGAGTGCTCATTAAATCCTGCCCACAAAAACACACTAAGCTACCTTCACGGGTTTCTCCCTTCATCACATGATTAGCAGATCCTTGGCAAGGCTGTTCTGACTCAGCTAAAATATCTTCAGATCTGGAAAGGACAAGGATGTAGAGCTAAAATGGAAAGATATTTGCCTCCAGCATTAACAGTACTAAATTCTTTGATAATCTTGAGAATAAAATGCTGATAGGATAAACAGTAACATCACACAAAAAGCAAAATACTTTTAAAGTATAAAATAAAAATGTTTTACTACAATTTAAAAAATCAATAAATGAAGAGATATACCATGTTCATCCACTGGAAGACTAAAGAGAGGGAAATTCCAAGTCTTTTTAAATTATTCTATAAATTTAAGGTAATTCCAGTGAAAATCTCAGGATTTACATATCAAATACATCTGCAAAACAATATTAGACATTTATAGAAACATACATATTTAGCGAAAATATAAAAACAATAAAAGTTTGAATTCATATAATAGTTTCCTATAAGAGGGTACCTTAACTATGCCCACAATTTCTTTTTTTTTAATTTCTTTTCTCTTTAAAAAATAAAATAAGGGCCAGGCACAGTGGTTCACACCTGTAATCCCAGCACTTCGGGATGCCCAGGCAGGCGGCTCACCCCTGAGGTCAGGGGTTTGAGACCAGCCTGGCCAACATGGAGAAACCCCGTCTCTACTAAAAATACAAAAATTGGCTGGGCGTGGTGGCGGGAGCCTGTAATCCCACCTACTTGGGAGGCTGAGGAGAGTTGCTTGAACCGGGGAGGCGGAGGTTGCAGTGAGCAGAGATGGTGCCACTGCACTCCAGCCTGGGCCACAGAGCAAGACTTGTCTCAAAAAAATAAATAAAGGTCAGGTGCAGTGGTTAACATCTGTAATCCCAGCACTTTGGGAGGCGAAAGCAGATGGATCACTTGAGGCCAGAAGTTCAAGACCAGACTGGGCAACATGGAGAAATCTTGTCTCTACCAAAATACAAAAATTAGCCAGTCTCATAACCCAGTCTCAAAACAAATACATAAAAATAAAAAAAAAAGAAAAAATATTTGAAGCAAATATGATAGTGTTAAGATTCGATAAGACTGGATAACAGGTACAAGAGTATTTTATCATGTTCTAATCTGGTCAGCATGTTTGAAAACCTTCACAATAAAAAAGATTACATCATTCTTTTTTTTTTTTTTTTTTTTTTTTGAGACGGAGTCTCGCTCTGTCGCCCAGGCTGGAGTGCATTGGCGCAATCTCGGCTCACTGCAAGCTCCGCCTCCCGGGTTCATGCCATTCTCCTGCCTCAGCCTCTCCAAAGATTATATCATTCTAAGACTTTACAAACTTCATTTTGAAACAAGCTATAATTATATGAAATTAAGAACAGCTCTAGGGCCAATATTATTGTACTATTTTAGAGTCTAGCAATTAGACACTATAGAAGAAGATGGATATTTTATTCTTGCTGTGGATTAAATTATGAAATACTTTTGGGATGCCTTCTATATTTAAGGTATTCTGGTAGGATATGAAAGAAAAAAATAAGAACTGAATCTAAACTTTCAAAGACTGCACAATCTAGATGGTAAACACCCCCTTTAACTTTCAAAAATAATGGGCAGATGTTTGTGGTCCAGGGTAACTTCCTAACTTTTTGACCCTCCTATTTTTCTGCATATAATTTTTTCTTCCTGTACAAAAATGTTATGTTTTGTTCCTTCCCAATATTTGTGGTTCATGTAAAATTAACGTTAGCATCAACATTTGTAATAATCTAGAGGGAAAGTGTTTCTAATTGTAATTCTTACACAAAAATTTCTTTTTGATGGATAAGATGGGACTGGATTTTACTTACGTTCACTAAGTATCAGTACCAGTTCCAGTTAAAAATCAAACAAAATTCTGCAATATATTTTAACCCACGTGAAATGAACTCTGTCAACCGACCCAAGCTGTCACCTTTAAGAGCTCTATCCCTACGCCCATCTAAACTAATATCCTGAAATGACTACATGTTGACAACTTATTAGTCTTCATTTATATAAACTAGTTGTGTATTTTTTCTTTTCCCAAATTATAAATGCCTAGCACCACTTATAAAATAAAATGGCCAGAAAGTTACACAAAAACAAACTATAATTAGCTTTAAAATTTTATTGAAATTCAAGTTTAGAATTTAACAAATTAATACAATATTACACTGAATACTTTCTAACCAGTAGTTTAGCTTTACCTAATTTCTAGGCATAACTTTTAAGAACTGATACTTTCTGGTTAATTTTCCAAGATACGCCAATTATACATTCATTAAAATTTCAGATGCTACCTGAATTATTCTTATCCCAATGTCAGAATTTAAAAAAATAAGTTCAAATACTGAAAATCTAAGACATCAACACTGGGGCCCTTGTAATATATAAAAGAAAAAAAATTGTACAATCTTAACTGTTTAAAACTCTTAACGTTTACTGTAGTAACAGAATATGAATTTTTAACATAACCATATGAATTTCTCAAGTATTTCCTACTGATGCATGTCTGAAGTTATAAAAATCTTTTTTAAACGAATCTATACTGAATTACTCCAAAAATAACAGTGATACTTTAGGGCCTTGCAAATTTATTCTAGTGCATATTTTAAGTACCTAAAGTACAGCCTGTGCACTAGCAAGTTACTGAAAAGAGTAAGTGTGGCTTTTTTTTTTTTTTTTTTTGAGGCAGGGTCTTGCTCTGTCATCCACAATGGAGTTAAGTGGCAAAGTGTGAATTTAAGGAGTGAGTCGTTTGGGATCACGAGGGAACATGGAGGTCTGCCGAACATTATGCAATCCCAGAAACAGCATAGTAACTCGTTCCAATCCTGGGGAAGACAAAAATAATGATTAATTCCTTTTTGAAAATCTCTCAGGGTTTTACTTAGAACTACAGACATAAATAAAATTGTTAAACTAAATACTTTTCCTTGTTAGGAAAGAAAATGACTCCTATTATTTTGGGTTTATTTAAAATTGTTTTGAGTATTGATTCAGAATAAAGATGCTACTATAAATGAAAAGGACTAAGTAATATATCCTTAAGTGGTAAGGAGTCTAAAATGTGAACCACAAAAATCTATAAGAATGAACAAAATCTATGATGTAAACAATAAGAAAATTTATAAGCTTGAATGTTTCCAATGATACCACACTTTGATTATACAGCCCAGGCAATGAGGGTGAGAGCCATAAACTTGCTTAAGCAATAATAGAAGTATGAGAAAATTTACTGTTAATTCTATAGACATTTAACATGGTGGACCTTATGATAAAAAGCTCTGGAGTACATTATTATACTAAGTGTTTTGACTGTAAAGAAGAAACTGATTTTTGGAAGGTGGTTAACAAGATTATGGTCCCTCCTTTCAATTGATTCTATGTAGAGATGTGAAAAGAATGAAAAAGCTCTTCAGGTATTGATAAGAAACAAATTACAAGATACATTAAAGTATTTCTTCTCTATCTGGACTCATTAAAAAAATGATACATTAAGTAAAAAATGCAAAGTACTAAATGGTTTATATATAATAGTATGCTGCAATTTGTGTAAAAATATTTAAAGAAATGTGTGTGTCTTTTCGTATATGCAAAGGTATCTTTGCAAAGGTTAAGCTGAAAACTAGAAACAATGCTTTCCCGTAGGGAGGCGAATACGCACTATTCTTTTTCCTCCTCCAATTAAAAAAATAGTGTTAAAATACGTATAACATAAAATCTACCATCTGAACCATTTCTAAGTGTCCAGTTTAGTAGTGCCAAATACACTCACAGCGTTGTGCAATCATCACTGTCATTCATCTCCATGTCTTAAAAAAAATAATGTTTAAGGCCAGGTGCTGTGGCTGACGCTTGTAATCCCAGCACTTTGGGAGGCCGAGGCGGGCGGATCACGAGGTCAGGAGATTGAGACCACGGTGAAACCCCGTCTCTACTAAAAATACAAAAAAATTAGCCGGGCGTGGTGGCGGGCGCCTGTAGTCCCAGCTACTCGGAGAGGCTGAGGCAGGAGAATGGCGTGAACCTGGGAGGCAGAGCTTGCAGTGAGCCGAGATTGCGCCACTGCACTCCAGCCTGGGTGACAGAGCGAGACTCCGTCTCAAGAAAAAAAAAAAAATCGTGTTTATATCCAAAGGAATGGGACTGCTGGGTCAAATGGTATTTCCAGTTCTAAATCTTTGAGGAATTGCCATACTGTCTTCCACAATGGTTGAATTAATTTAAAATTCCCACCAACAGTGTAAATGCATTCCTATTTCTCTGCAACCTTGTCAGCATCTGTTGTTTCTCGACTTTTTAACAATCGCCATTCTGACTGGCGGGAGATGGTATCTCATTGTGGTTTTGATTTGCATTTCTCTAATAATCAGTGATGTTGAGCTTTTCTTCATATGTTTGTTGGCTCATAAATGTCTTCTTTTGAGAAGTGTCTATTCATGTCCTTTGCCCACTTTTTAATGGGGTTGTTTGTTTTGCTTTTTTCTTGAAAATTTGTTTAAGTCCCTTGTGGATTTTGAGTAATAAAGATACATGCACGTGTATGTTCATTGCAGCACTATTCACAATAGCAAAGACATGGGATCAACCCAAATGCCCATCAATGATAGACTGGATAAAGTAAATGTAGTACATATATACCATGGAATACTATGCAGCCATAAAAAGGAGCGAGATCATGTCCTTTGCAGGGACGTGGATGAAGCTGGAAGCCATTATCCTCAGTAAACTAACGCAGGAACAGAAAACTAAACACTACATGTTCTCACTTATAAGTGGGAGCTGAACAATGAAAACACATGGACACAAGGAGGGGAACACACACTGGGGCCTGTCGGGAGGGTGGGGTAGGGGACAGCATTAGGAAAAAGAGCAATGCATGCAGGGCTTAATACCTAGGTGATGGGTTGACAGATGCAGCAAGCCCCCATGGCACATGTTTACCTATGTAACAAACCTGCACATCCTGCACATGTATCCCAGAACTTAAAAAAACAAAAAACCATATGTAATGACCTTAACCGGTGCTATTTTTAAAATTCTGCCCAGCTTTATTGAGTTATAATTGACAAAAATTGTATGTATTTACAGTGTATGATGTGACACTCTGATACACTGTGAAATGATTAAATCAAGCTAATTAACACATCTATCATCTTGCATACCTATATTTTTTGTGGAGAGAACATTTAAAATCTACTCTTTTAGCAATTTTCAAGCACACGTTATTACATGTAGTCACAATGTGGAACAATGGATCTCCAGAACTTAATCATCCTAACTCAATCTTTATCAGCTTTGACCATCTGCTCCCCATTCCAATAACCATTCTACTCTGTCTATGGGTTCAACTTTTAAAAGGTACCATATATATGTGAGATCACACAGTATTTGTCTTTCTGTGCCTGAGTTGCTAATTTGTTTAGCATGATGTCCTCTATGTTCATCCACATTGCTACAAATGACAGGATTTCCTTCTTTTTTAAGGCAGAGTGTTATTTCACTATATAGATAAAATAGGTTTGAGTATTCCTAATATGAAAATCCAAAATGCTCCAAAATCTGAGACTTTTTGAGTGCCAACATGATACTCAAAAACATAAACAAAAAAACCAAAAATGCTCATTGGAGCATTTCAGATTTCTAGATTTGGCATGTTCAACCAGTAAGCACAATGCAAATATGATTAACACCTGAAAAAAATCCAAAATCAGACAGACTTCTGGTCCCAAGCATTTTGGATAAGGGATACTCAATCTATACTTTCTTTATCCATTCATCCACTGATGGACACTAAGGTCATTTCTATATCTTGGCTATTGTAAATAATGCTGCATTGAACATGAGCGTGCACAAATCTCTTCAACATGCTGATTTCATTTCCCTTGGTATATAAGACCAGAAATGGAGTTCCTGAATCATATGGTAATTCTCTTTGTAATGTCCAGAAGAATCTCCATCCTGTTTTTCATAATGGCTGTACCAATTTTACATTCCCATCAACTATTTACAAACAAGGATTCCCTTTTCTCCACATCCTTACGAACAATTATCCATTATCTTTTTACTAACAGCCAGAGGTGTGAGATCTCATTGAGGTTTTAATTTATATTTCCCTAATGTTGAGTGATGCTGAGCGTTTTTTCATATACCTATTGGCCATTTATATGTAGGTTTTACATTTAGGCCTTTGATCCATTTTGGGTTAATTTTTGTATATGATGTTAGGTAAGGGTCTAATTTCAATCTTCTGCAAATGGACATTAGTTTTCTCTGTACCATCTGTTGAAAAAACTGTCCCTTGACCAATTTTAATTTGAAAATTTTTTAAGTACATTTTGTATTTTCCAAAAAACCCCAAAATAAACAACAAATAAAAACTTCAATGAAACTATACATTCAAAAAAATTTTTAAGAGTGTTTGATATGGACATCCAAAGATGAGTTAAATATTTACCCATTTTAAATTGCAGAGCAGTCCCTTACATATACTGTAGAAGTGTTCTTAAAGTCAATCAAGTGCTACATCTCAATAAAAACACTTAGCAGCTCTTTGAGGTATTTTAAGGTAGAGCTTTAATTTGTGCTAATGCGAATGAACTCACAGCAGCAGAGAGAAAACAGGATACTCCACTTACAAGACATCTGGCTTCTAAACTCTTAAGAGAAAAAAATGGCTAGAACTTTATGACAATAATATTTTATAACACACAAATTAGCTATTTATTTTCTTTCTTGGAAATCAAATTTTCACTTACGTCGTAATTCACTTTTAAAAATTCTTGTAATTCAAATTTGTATTATACTTAGAACTTATGAACTTATTTGTAAGCAATAACAGAATATTACCAATGCCTCCACCAGCATGAGGAGGGGCTCCAAAGCGGAAGGAATCAATGTAAGCCTTAATTTTCTCCAAATCTGCAAAAAGACACAAAACCAAATATAATTTATCATCTTATTTATCTTAAAAGATCACAAAAGCAATGACTGTTCAATGGAGATTTTTAAAAAGACTGAGAAGTCTTTTAAATGTTTACAATGTATTATTTTCAGAATATACACTCTCCTAAATTATTTTAAGTTGTTTACCAATTCCATGATGTAAAGCTCTCTCTGTTAGCAGCTGAGGATCATGTATTCTTTGAGCTCCTGACAATATTTCTTCTCCTCTCATGAACATATCGTAAGAGTTGGACTGCTTCTGCAAGAGAAAAACAACACTCCTCAAGTGACTACCATCCTACTTCTATTACATATATACGGAAAAAAATCTCTGCTGCATGAAGAGCAAGTTCATTTTTTCCTACAATTAACAATGCAACCTTGTTCTCTAAAGTAGAATTAAACTACTGAGGGCTGAATAACTTTTTCTTTGTTTATATCAGATTTTGTGCTCTCCTCCCACACCCCCCAATAACAAATCAGAGCACCACATCTAATTTTTAAGAAGTAGTGCTGATCCTTATTTCACTTTATCATCTGAGATGTTTTTAAGCATGGTATGATTTTGGGGTGACTTTTGGAACTCCAAGTTATCAACAGGTGTGAGTCTTTAAATTATTATTATTTTTACTTTAATCCCCTGTCTTTCAACAAACCAGTGGTTCCCAAAGTGTGATTCCTGGACCAGTAGCTTCAGTATTACCAGAAATTTGTTAGTTGGGGCCTGCAAATTATCAGGCTCCCATTCCCGAGCAACTAATGAGAAATTCTGCCTCAGCAACTGGTGTTTTAAAAAGCCCTTCAGGTGATTCTGATGCATGGTAAAGTTTAGAAACCACTAAAATGGAAAAACGGTAAAAGACCGTAAGACATTATTTAGATTATTAACTCCCAGGATACAAGTGAATTCCCAGTTTAAGGTCAATGACAGGATGATTTGCTAAAGTATGCAAATCTAGTAGTACTATTTATAATTTACATAGTCTTTCTCCCTCATAAATCTTCAGAAAAATGACCAAGGAAAATGATTTTAACATAGGTTTTTAAAACTAATTTTCTAGAATATTCAAATTTTACAATATCATTTTGACCAGTGGTGACAGACATCAGTGGTAATACGTATGTCTATCAAAACTGCAAATTATTAATGAAAACCATGATCCCCATTATACAATCTGACAGTGACAATAAAATTTCCCTTCTGCCCCAAAATGGGTTACTTAAAACCAAATTACTTACGGGATTTCTTGGGTCAGGCATGGTATAGAAAGGTCTTACAGCCAATGGATATTTATCAAGAATATAAAAATCTGTATCATACTATAAAAAGAATAAATGCAATTAAAATACATTTTAAAAAAGTAAGATGGCTAACATTTTGGTAATTAACTTTTTTTTTTTTTTGAGACGGAGTGTCGCTCTGTCGCCCAGGCTGGAGTGCAGTGGCGCGATCTCGGCTCACTGCAAGCTCCGCCTCCTGGGTTCATGCCATTCTCCTGCCTCAGCCTCTCCGAGTAGCTGGGACTACAGGCGCCCACCACCATGCCCGGCTAATTTTTTTGTATTTTTAGTAGAGATGGGGTTTCACCGTGGTCTCGATCTCCTGACCTCGTGATCCGCCTGCCTCGGCCTCCCAAAGTGCTGGGATTACAAGCGTGAGCCACTGCACCCGGCCAGTAACTAACTTTTTTATACAAAAATTTTGGTTCTTCATAATTACTCTAATTATATTGTATATACAATAAATATCTTGCTTTTTTTCAAGTAACATTTTTATCCTATAGCATTTTGCCATGGTGTCATAAATTCTTGTAATACCTAATTTTCAGGCATTACTTACTATCCATAGTTTTTAAATTTTTTTTTCTTTAAGAGATGGGGTCTTGCTCTGTTGCTTAGGCTTGAGTGCATGATGAGATCATGGCTTAAGCAGGAGCCTGGCTAATTTTTAAAATTTTTTGTAGAGATGGAATCTCGCTATGTTTGCCCAGGCTGGTCTGGAACTCCTGGCCTCAAATGATCCTCCTACCTTGGCCTCCCAAAGTGCTAGAATTACAGGCATGAGCCACAGTGCCAGGCCTACCGTTTAAATATTCATTTTTTTTTGTTTTTTTTGAACATGTAAGTCCTTTCTAATTTCTCCCCCATTCTAAATTATGCTTTGATAAACATCTTTGATTTTTACTTTTTTCTTTGTTATTCTAGTTCATCTAGTCATTCTGATGCATTTTATAATGAAAAAAATTATCTCAAATCCTTTTGGTTGTTATAGAAACTGTATTTAAAGTCTATGAATTATTTTGGGAAATTTGACGTATCTTACAGTATTCATCATTGAAAAACATGGATTATCTTCCCAAGAATTTAAATTTTTATCTAGATATATATACATGAGATTTTGGTAGTTTTCTTCAAATGAATGCTACAACTGAAAGAAATACATGACATTAACTTGAAATTACGACTTTTTTTTAGAGAATGCTTACTATGTGACCTAGATTTAATTAAAAATAAATAAATTACATTTGAGGGCCAGGCGCGGTGGCTCATGCCTGTAATCCCAGCACTTTGCGAGGCCAAGGTAGGTGAATCACCTGAGGTCAGGAGTTCGAGACCAGCCTGGCCAACATGGTGAAACCCCATCTCTACTAAAAATACAAAAAATTAGCTGGGTGTGGTGGTGGGCGCCTATAATCCCAGCTACTCGGGAGGCTGAGGCAGAAGAATCACTTGAACCCAGGGGGTGGAGGTTGCAGTCAGCCAAGATAGCGCCATTGCACTCCAGCCTGGGCAACAAGAGCAAAACTCCGTCTCAAAAAAAAAAAAAAATTACATTTCAACAGTTTTTGACTTTCAACATTTTTGATAAAACTTGAGATGAGGATGTTAACAGCTGACAAACTGAAATTGGCTCTGCTGAAACAGCATTTTAAAGGTATAAACCGAATATTGTATGACTTCAGAAATATCAGTTCTCTAGTCTAACAGTTTCAACTGCAACCAGTAGGAGGAGCCCAAGGACTAATTTTCCTTTTCATTATATCTTAAAATTTTTAAAAAGATGATACTAAGTTTAGCTTTTATCCTCTTTGGAGTCTTCGTTTTAGAAAATGAGATTGCAAAGTAGCTATTACATAAGAGGCAGAGAGGAAGCTCACTCATCTTTAAGTCTCATAAGACAGCAGGGGTACACAGGGAAGATCATTTCTAAATAATTTCAAATAATTTGGAGGTCATTTCCAACTAATCCGACATAGGTATCACTTTTAGAGACACCTCAGAACAACTTCGTAGAAATATTAAATACTGAGTTAATCAGATCATCTGGGAGAAAGGCAGGCTGTCTGAATATTTCTCAATTTTCTAAGAAAAACATTTTTTAATGTTGTCCTTCTTCAGTTTTCATTTATTCCAGAATCACACCATTCTAGGAAGCTCAGACCCCTTTGCAATTGTTTTTAGTCCCAAGAGACATTTCAGAATTAGAAAAAGAAATCCAGCATATACAAGAATCCTACCTTTTCCTTTACCAAATGACCCAACAGCTTTTCATTGGGTGTGCTGAAAAAGAAACGTGAAATCAGTGTTTGAAGATCAAATGGCAACTTAAAAACGTTAATAAGGAACTTCTTCTATTTGAGTTTCTCAAGGGATTACAAAATTTGGCCAAAACACGCAGTTGTCTATTCTGCTCTTTTTTTAAAAGGCAAGTACTATTGAAAATCACTTACGAGTATACCTTGGTACAGTGACTCAGTGCTTAGTAGATGCTGCTCAACTATTTAATTAAAGCAATAAACAGAATATAGCAATTCATTGATTCAGAAATATCATGGATGAAGTAATTTCCTACAATTACACATAATAAAAGTTCGCTATACTAATATGGGCTAGTCTTGCCATGAAATAATCTTCCCTTTTTGGTACTCTTTATCAATGGTTTATGAAATAAAAATTAGTATTATCCAAGGTTTTAAAAGTGTTTATATAAACATGTTACATTTCTATAGCCAAGAGGTAGCTACTTTAGCTTCTATCTTATGTAAAAGCAATTTCTAAAATACTTAAAAAAATACTACCCAAGCTTATAGGATTTTCATTTTGCCTTAAAATGTCATCTAGCAATGCAGGCAATGTTTAAAGCCATATATATATTTTTTGTTAAACAAAAATAAAGGGTTTTGGGTGAATTGTTTTTTGAGAAACCCTAAAAGGTGACAATAATCATTTCCTTTCCCTCCTAAATACATATGTATTGTGATGGTTTAAAGGAATCATTGAAGGAAGTCTTGAATAAAATATAAGTAGATAGAAATTTTCAACCTTTACATGTTTTGTTTATTTATTTTTCACAGACAGGCTTTCACTCTATCACCCAGGCTAGATAGAGTACAGTGGCATGATCATAGGTTACTACAGCCTCGATAATCCTGGGCACAAGTGATCCAATTGCCTCAGCCTCCGGAGTAGTTGGGACTACAGGTGTGTGCCACCATGTTCAGCTAAATTTTTAATTTTTTTGTAGAGACAGCATCTCTCTGTGTTGTCCAGGCTGGTCCCGAAATCCTGGCCTCAAATGATCCTCCTACCTTGGCTTCTCAAAGTACTGGGATTACAGGCATGAGCCACCATGCCCAGCCTCAATCTTTATTAAACTGCATAATTTGTTTCAAAATTGTAAGTCGTATGATCTAAATTTAGATAATACTATACCAAATACTATATATAATATAGTATGTATGATACTATATAAACAATATTGACTTCTATGACTTTTGGATGTTAACAGTTTATACCCCGATCCTGTGTGGGGATGGATTTAGACTGTTGTCTACCTTCTCTAATACCACTAATTTGGAAAGAGAAGTAACATATTAGAAGATAAAATCACAGGCAAAACTCTCTATACTCTTTAAAGAGTTACAAACATGAGGGAAAATAAGAGAAAATGGTGTTTATAAACAAAATTATGAAAACTTAGGCAAACTATAGTAAACATTTTTATTTCAGATCACACATTATATAAAAGAGCATCATACTGTATACCAAAGTTAATAAAATATAAGTGTATTAGGTGAAAAAAATCATTTATTAATATTTTCATTTTCTCTTATCTTAAACCAAATTACTAGGTTTTAAAAATCACAAAGACAACTTGGAGGACAGGTCAATAGGTGCAGCAAACCACCATGGCACATGTATACCTTTGTAACAAACCTGCACGTTCTGCACATGGATCCTGGAACTTAAGTAAAAAAAAAAACAAACAGAAAAATCCACAAAGACAAACCTCAGATCGTCTTCATCTCCCATTTCGACTCCAGCTTCCCTAAGCATAGCCAATGCTTCACAATATTCTAGTCTTAGAGTTGGCTCCAAAAATTTGAATGGCTCACATGGGAACTGTTTATTCACCGTTTGAATTTCAGTCTGAAACCTATTTGCAGAATGATTTAGTTAATAAAATGTATGAGATAAATGGTTCCCCCACAAGAGGTCACTGTGGCAATATACAAAAATCAATCTTTGAATCAGTATATACACCAGGAAAAGCATTATCAAATTATTAAAAAATAAAATTTAAATACTTCAAATATTTAACACCATTTTTCAATCTCGTTTTTGTAACCACAGTAACATCAAAGGATTAAAAATTTTCTTTATAATTCATATCAGTTAATATGGTTAGAAACATAAAATGCCCATTTTATGAAGTATTACAAAAATCTGACTTTTTAATCTTTAACAATTCTTGTTATCACTGAGGAAGACCAAATTAATGAGTATTTGTCTTATCTTCCCCCATCAGTATTACACTGTATGTTCAGGGGAGTGCCAATTTCTTTCCCATTTTGATAATCTCTATAGTACAATGCCTACCCTACATATACAGAAGGTACAGGACAATGTTTACCGCACTGAGCTGAATTTCTGCTATGGAAGACAATATTTTATTGAGATTTAAAAAGTCTATTTTTGGCCGGGTGCAGAGGCTTACACCTGTAATCCCAGCACTTTGGGAGGTGGATCACTTGAGGTCAGGAGTTCAAGACCAGTCTGGCCAACATGGTGAAACCCCATCTCTACTAAAACTACAAAAATTATTTGGGTGTGGTCGGGAGGCTGAGGCAGGAGAACTGTTTGAGCCTGGGCAGTGAATGTTGCAGTGAGCCAAGATCGGCCATTGCCCTCCAGTCTGGGCGACAGAGCAAGACTCCACTCAAAAAAAGAAAAAAAGAAGTCTATTTTTGCTGGAGTATTTATGTATTAAATGATGGCTGGGATTTGCTTCAAAATAATAGTGAATGAGGGAAATGGGTAAACAAAATTGGCCACAGGTTGACAAGGACTGAAACTGGCTGATGAGTTCATGGGGGCTCATTAGACTACTGCACATCCTTTCGTATGTGTTTGAAATTTTTCCATAATTAACAGACTTGAAAAAAGTATGTTTTTATTCTATATACAGAAAAAAAGTATGTTTGTATTTTATATATAGAATTCTTTAACTAGAATTTACATTCTATTTTTATTTTTTTTTATTTCTGAGACAGGGTCCCACTCTGTTGCTCAGGCTGGAGCACAGTGGTGCAATCTTGGCTCACCACAACCTCGGCCTTCTGGGCTTAATCAATCCTCCCACCTCAAGCCTCCTGAGTAGCTGGGACTACAGGTATGTGCCACTATGACTGGCTAATTTTTTGTTACTTTTTGTAGAGATGGGGTTTCACCATGTTGCCCAGGCTGGTCTTGAACTCCTAGGCTCAAGCAATCTGCCCGTCTCGGCCTCCCAAAGTGTTAGGATTACAGATGTGCACCATGCCTGGCCTAGAATTTATGTTCTCAAAATTAAAACACTACCATTTCTTGGTCTTACAGGCTTTCATGGGAATAATAAAGCTTAGCCATTGATTTATGAAAATCTTGATGTAAGAAGGGTTAGAAAGACCCCATAATTGATTTTTTTTAATTTATCTTTTATTTTTTTAGACGGAGTCTTGCTCCGTTGTCCAGGCTGGAGCGCAGTGGAGCTGTCTCGGCTCACTGCAACCTCTGCCTGCCGGGTTCAAGCAATTCTCCTGCCTCAGCCTCCCAAGTAGCTGGGACTACAAGCGTGTGCCACCATGACTGGCTAATTTTTTGTATTTTTAGTAGAGGTGGGGTTTCACCATGCTGGCCAGTCTGGTCTCAAACCTGACCTCCTGATCTGCCCACCTCGGCCTCCCAAAGTGCTGGGATTACAGGCGTGAGCCACTGAGCCCAGCCCCCAATTGATTTTTAAATAGCTTTTCTTTGCTTTATATATCAACTCCCATTCATCATGTCTATCAATGGTAGTACAAAAATATGACTATCAATACTTTAAAATACATTTATATATGTATTTTATACACATATACATATTTGGATATATATATGATACATATACATACAATATAATACAAATACATTTGTATATGTATTTTTCTATGAGAGGTAAATACTAATAATAAACATGACAGGAACATGACACAGGTCAGACAACCCAATAAACAAGTGACACCAAAACTTAAAATTCCTAAATGACTTGAAGAACATACAAAGAAGGCTTTTATTTTCAAATTGCCACCTTAACTCTACTGAAAAAGTTCAGCAGTAATGGCGTTTGAGTCTAATTTGTAAGCAGAGATTTGATTAATCCCAAGGACTCAAATTCATGCTTGGTCTGTTATAAAAATCAAAGTGGAAATGTCAAACTCTATTATTTAATAGAGAAGCTATCAGTATTTTTAAAAAATGAGTTTCTGAAACTTTCTTGAATTATAAATGTGAACAGACAATGAGAAAAGCTGTGTGTGTTCCTTCATTGTAGTTCTAAAATATATTTCGTTTTATAACGAAAATGTTATCAGTTGTTCCATGAACCATTGAAAATTGATTAAAATAAACTGCATCAAAATGTTTTAGAGAACAAAGATATAAAAAGAAAAAGGCTGTCTGCAATTAACTAGCCATCAAAGGTACAAAGCTGCAGAGAATGCCTGGAAATACTGGCACTTATGCTACAGTATTCTTAAGATCAGTGATTAATTTCTACATTTTATTTATTTATTTTTTTGAGACAGAGTCTTGCTCTGTTGCCCAGGCTGGAGTGCAGTGGCGTGATCCAGCTCACTGCAACCTCCGCCTCCTGGGTTCAAGTGATTCCCCTGCCTCAGCCTCCCAAGTAGTTGGGATTACAGGCACGTTCCACCACGCCCGGCTAATTTTTGTATTTTTAGTAGAGATGGGGTTTTGCTAATTTGGCTGGGTCGGTCTTGAACTTCTGACCTCAAGTGATCCACCCGCCTCGGCCTCCCAAAGTGCTGGGATTACAGGCGTGAGCCACCTTGCCTGGCCAATTTCTACATTCTTAAACATACTCATTAGCCTTGCAATGCAGTAAATAAAATTCGTATTTTTGAACTCTTTTAAAATACCAATGAAACATATCAAATACATCAACAAGGAATAGTTGAATTGCTGGTCTTCAAATAAAATTTTAAATATGATCTTCTGTCAGTTATTAAAATGCTAGCTTAGACTATTATAGCTTACCTAATACTTGAAATATAGTCACAAATAAAGAGGGAAATATAGAGACTTTCTTAATCAACTTGACTCGCTTCTATTTTCTTTTCCTATTTTCTCCATGTTAAACATCATCATAAGTAAACAACTTTCAATGACCTTTAAAGGGAAGAGCTCTTTGCTAGTTTAGAGGGTGTAGGTGAAGTGGACATTCTACATAATTCAATTTTCTGAACATCTAGAACACATGTAATATTTCTGTAAATGTTAATTCATCAGATCCAAATAGGTTTAAACATCCCTTCTGTCTACTAGTTTCTAATCTTTTCTGAGCACTCAATGTAAATATAAATTGATTTAAGAATTAACCATATTTGACCAGGCTTAATTTACATGTCAACAGATTCAGTTGACTGAAGGAACTTTTCGCCTCTCAGGTGGGTAATAATGCTATTTCCACTTAATGGCTGAGGAAACTGAGGCACAGAGTTAAATAACCTGCACAAGGCCCACACAGAGAAGCAGCAGAGCTGGGATTTGAACTCAGGCTATCTGGATGTTGCTGAATCCAACCTCTTACGCACTACCTTCATACTATTTCACAAATAATAAACTGTTAAAAGTAACACATGCTGTATTTCTTGAGACATTCGGGACGTCAGTATAAAGGAAACAAAAACAACAACAAAATACAGTTGGATTGTTCACAATGTGGTAAATTTACTAACAAAATAGAGGTTAATTAGTTGAGCCCCCAAATGATTTGGATCCAGAAGCAGTATTCTGAGTGTAGATTTTTCCAACCAATTAAATAGATCATCTAACTGATAAATCTTTATATATATGTTCATAGAAACTTAAGTTTGTATGTTTAAATTGAAGAATTTTTTTTTTTTTTTTTTGAAACAGAGTCTCGCTGTCGCCCAGGCTGGAGTGCAGTGGCGCGATCTCGGCTCACTGCAAGCTCCGCCCCCCAGGGTTCACGCCATTCTCCTGCCTCAGCCTCCCGCACAGCTGGGACTACAGGAGCCCACCACCTCGCCCGGCTAATTTTTTTTTTTGTATTTTTAGTAGAGATGGGTTTCGCCGTGTCAGCCAGGATGGTCTCGATCTCCTGACCTCGTGATCCACCCACCTCGGCCTCCCAAAGTGCTGGGATTACAGGCGTGAGCCACCGCGCCCGGCCTGAAGATTTTTTTTTTAAAGATCCCAAACATTTGAAATTAAGTCCATCTAGGTGCATAAAATACTTCTTACCTTTCTTGAAGTCCTTTGAATATCTGTACCATGGTGTCAGCAATTTCTTCCATAACTTCGTGGTAATGGTAATTAAAAGCCATTTCAATGTCCAAACCAACAAACTCAGTTAGATGTCTATGGGTATTAGAGTCTTCCGCTCTGAATACTGTGAAGTTAATAAAAGAAATAGAGAGCAAATACTGTTTTCAATTTTGGATAAATTGGGATTTAAATACAAAATTTTATCTAGTTGGATTCCAGTGGTATTATTTTCATATTACAGGGCTGGAAGGACCTCTGATGAACCATCTGTTTGAGCATTCTCTTGGACAGCAAGTTCATTACAAACTCCTACGGTCATGCAATAAAAGCCGTACCAAATGTAAATTAATAAGAGAGGTTCACGAGAACCCTGGGGGAATGCAAGAGCCTGAGGTGTCTTCTCAATATTTAAAAATACATTCAATTATGACCAAGATAGTGAGTTCTTCTCAATTTTATTAAAACCTGACTCAAACTAAGTGAAACTCTACAAATAAAGTAACATACATATTCCATTTGACTACAGTAGTCATTTATAGGAATATTCGTGATGTGAAAGATGACTCGAGCTACAGTCAGGAAGACTGGACAGGAGGAAAAGGCACTGAGGATATTAAGAGCCATTAGCTCAGTCCAACTAATATCCAGTCCAGCCTTAATATCCTCAGTGCCTTTTCCTACTGTCCAGTCTTTTTGACTCTAGCTCGACTCACCTTTCACATCACTAATATTCCTATAATACATCCTTGCTCAGAAACTTAACAATGGTTCCCAAATGACTACTGTAGTAAGACATAACATGACAAAAAAACCCTAAAACCTTTATGCTTTCATAAGTTTATCCTAACCTATATTTCTCACTTCTTAATAGTTAACTTGTCTTATTTTTGTTTTCTTGTGTAATTCTTGCTCTTTACTTACTCTGCTTCCTGTCTAGAATGCCATCTCTGTTGTCTATATATCCTACTTTGCCCTTAAAGCAAATCTCAGTTTGAATTTTCTTTTATGGTGACTTTAGCAAACTCCATTTTCTCTCTTTTTACACTTACTATTTATACTACATAATTAACACCCATTTGCTGATTGTATAGGACAATCTGATTATTTGTTGTGAAAATTATTTGATTATTCCCTATGACTGTGATATGTATGTATGTCTTAGTCTTGTTAGCAGGCACAATATTGATTCTCTTATCACTCAAAGCATGGTCTGGAAATGAGCAGCATCAACAATACCCAGGAACTTGTGAGAACTGCAGAATCTCAGACCTCTCCCCAGATTTACTGATCAGAATCTGCATTTTAACAAGATCTCCAGGTAATCTGTGTGCATATTAACATTTGAGAAGTGCTGGCTGGTTCTTCTTTTATGTACATGGTACCTAGCACAAGGTTATATAAGCAGCAGGTGTTCAACAAATAACTAGTTAATAAATTCAGAAAATTAAGACCCTTAATGATCTTGCCAGTTTCTCTATTAGCAAGTATTTAATTTTTATTAAGGAATCAAAAAACATATATAAAATAACTTGGTAAGTGTTAAAGTAACGCTGGCTTTTCACTTACAATTAGCTTCAAAAAAGAATCTGCCACATGATTACGTGCCTGTGCTTGACTTTTAGCAAACATTTCTTAAAGACCATATTAATATAATTTATTAAATATAAGATATTTGTTAGTAGTTTCTAATGGACATCAGCACATTACCAATAGTAAAGACAATACAAACAAAATAGTGAAACAGAACAGCTCTGGAATAAAATTAATAGCAAATTAGACAGAGGTACACTGTAAACTTACAGGAGTAAGAAGTTATAAAGGACAAAAACATATATTACTTTGACCACTGCAACTACCTGCTCTTTACTGCTGATAGGGAGCTGAAAAGAGTCCAAATGGGAGCTAATTCTGTTCTAACTGCACTGAGGTATATTAAAACATATACTTAGGTATATTTCAGATGGTATATATTTTCAAAAAATGCATTTTTAAAATGACATTCTCAAGATAAAAATTTTCTTCAGCACTCCTGTAAGAATACGTATGCTTATAATTGTATTCACACGGAATGTTGCTCAACTGTTTAAAGTACTATTGACCATATTATTATTATTATTACTTTTAGGAAAATGTCTACCCAAATATATTATCTCTAACTCAAAGCCTAGCATTTGTGTAGTCAGCAGATAAAATAATTTAAGCTTTCAAAGTGTCTGTACATTATATAAGTAAAATGTTTCTAAAATTGTAACTACTGCATAATTAATGAACTTGGATAAACATAACTGCCAAAATCTTACCTGGTCCAATACAGAAAACCTTCTCAAAATCAGCACAAATGCACATTTGCTTATATAGCTGTGGGGACTGAGCCAGGTATGCATTATTTTTAAAATATGACACAGTAAAAACATTGGCTCCTCCTTCACTGGCAGCTGAAAGGTAAACATTTATATTATTATAATCAATTGTAAGCTTATCAATGCAAACTTCTAGTTAAAAAGTTTATACTCAGGTAGCTCACTTTAAGAAAAACTGGAAAATGAAAAATTGTGGCTAAATCATAGTCTATATACATTGTCTTCTATATGATTCTAAATAGTTTATATTTAAACCAGACTTACTTCTTTGGCTATGCTTTTATTTCACTTCTGTGGATATATATGCTCCCTTTCTGCATCAATTTCAAAACTATTAAAGCCCCTTTGGAGTTGTAAAAATTTTTTTTTTAAATGAAAAAAGATATTCTTCATCATTTTTCCTTTTTTAAAAAAATTTCCCCAGGAGCTGGAATAATCATTTTTCTTTTCTTTTCTTTTTTTGAGATGGAGTCTTGCTCTGTCACCCAGGCTAGAATGCCGAGGCACGATCTCGGCTCACTGCAACCTCCGCCTCCCAGGTTCAAGCGATTCTCCTGCCTCAGCCTCCCAAGTAGCTGGGACTACAGGCGTCTACCACCGCGCCCGGCTAGTTTTTGTATTTTTAGTACAGACGGGGTTTCATCATTTTGACCAGGCTGGTCTCGAACTCCTGACCTTGTGATCCACCCGCCTTGGCTTCCCAAACTCCTGGGATTACAGGCATGAGCCACTGTGCCCAGCCTGGAATAATCATTTTTCTAATTATTAAGAATGCAATGTTCAATTTTGAATTTGTAACAAAATGCCATTTGTAACACACTTTCTAGTGTTAAACAAATCTAAAAACGGTAAAATGATTAAGACAAGATTCTCATACAAGAATAAGAATTAGCCAGGCGTCGTGGCTCACATCTGTAATCCCAGCACTCTGGGAGGCCGAGGCAGATGGATCACCTCAGGTTGGGAGTTCGAGACCAGCCTGACCAACATGGAGAAACCCTGTGTCTACTAAAAATACAAAATTGGCTGGGCGTGGTGGCGCACGCTTGTAATCCCAGCTACTCACGGGGCTGAGGCAGGAGAATCGCTTGAACTCGGGAAGTGGAGGTTCAGTGAGCCAAATTCACAACACTGCACTCCAGCCTGGGCAACAAGAATTAAGGAAATTTTCCCATCATTAGTATTTACTGATTTTACAATGTAGTTTATACAAAACAAAACTGCAATACTAATTTCAAAAGAAATCTATATAATGAAAGTAGTTCCTGGTATAACTTCTGTAACAAGAATCTTGCTTTGTGTGTTACTGCCTCACATTACAATCATTATCACAAAATGACTCTTGGAATAAGAAAATGTACTTATTAAAGTTGGTGATATATGATTGTTGCTATATAAGATGGTCTTCAAAATAGTAGTCTCATGGCAATAAACATTAATGGACACTCGGGATTCTCAAGTTAAAAATTTTATTAATATAAAGCAACTCTGGGGAGAGCAAATTTATTTTTAAAAATTAAGACAAGTATTTTGAAGCATACCTGAAATAATTTTAGGAGTTTGGATTTCCACAAAACCTTTGTTAATTAAAGTTTCTCGGAAGAGATGGCAGATGCCAGATTGGAGACGGAAGACTGCCTGACTAGTTGATGTCTAGAAGACAGTAATAAAATCTAATTAAATCAATGTAGTTAATTACTAAGCACTAACTCTGTGGGCTAGGCACTATGGAAACCTAACAATTCTTGCTTTCAACACTTTTAAATTCTAATAATTGGAGAGAAGACAAAAGGACACAAATAAATACAAGGCAAAAAGGCATGCTGGAATATAATGGCTATATATGATCATATAAAGGTATTTCACCAGAAACGCTTAGTGAGCAGATGTTTTAATTTGTAGGAATTCCATAAAAGAAAAATGTTTCTTAACAATTAGTGAAACAACTTACTTGTGAATGGTCTTACTGTTTTTTTTTAAAGGCAACCCATAAAGTGAGACATAGCAATGTTTGTGCAGCATACTATTGTTCTAAGTAAGCTTTTGGTACTTGACAATAAATAAATAAAAACCATGTATTTTTATTTTAACCATTACAACAATACAATTGCAGATACTTGTGTATTTGTTCAATTAGATTAAGAAATTAAAAAGAAAAAAAATACAATAAAAGGGGTAGGCATCCCATGACACTGATTTCCAACGTGGTACATAAAACAACAGTAGCACTCCAACTGTGCAGCACAGTTACCTGTTCTTTCTATTCTCTCTCTTCCCTCCTTTCTCAGTTTCTCTGGTCCTCCTATTTTACTTTTAGCCTCAATCAGTTGTGATGATGACCAGAAAGCTCTAGAGGTAATTATCTCTACTTTAGACTAACTTTTGTCCACTTCTCTGGTCAAAAGAAGTGACTTCTTATCTTTAGGTCTTGGCTTATTACATTTCTAAAAAATAGCTATCCTATGGCTAGGTAGGTGTTTAGTAAAACATGTGACCTCAAACCACTAAGTTAGCTGTGAATAACTGAGTTAGGTGAAGAAGGTGTCTTCTTAGTCTCATTACAAGAATTTCAATTACTTCTCCTATATCAAAGGGCTCACTCCTTCTGCATTTACACAGTAGTACCCTGTGAAAACACTGTTAATAATGGAATGATTACATTTCTTTCACTCTAAAGAATGATATTTAAATAATCTTGAATTTCTGCAGATCAGATAAAAACATTCATGTAAACTGGTCATATTTAAGTAACATTATTTTATAACTTACATACAAAGTTACAAATCAATAGTTTCTCATAAAACAATGAAAACCATTTCAAAGGTCTTTATAATTTATTAGATTGGCCGGGCGCGGTGGCTCACGCCTGTAATCCCAGCTCTCAGGGAGGCAAGAGGCGGGAGGATAGCTTGAGCCCAGGAGTTCGAGACCTGCCTGGGCAATATAGCGAGACCCCGTTCTCCCGAAAAAGAAAAAAAAAAAAAAAAAAAACAATTTATTAGATTATTTACTTACTCATTTTCAAGATGTCTACATTTAAACTACAGAAAAAGACTTGCGTTTTTTTCACATTATGTGGTTTAGTGAAACATTTGGTTCATCCAATCAAAACAAATGGCATTATCTTCTGCTTTCAAAAACCTAGTGACCTATTTAGCAAAAAGCTGTTTCACTGTTACTGACAAATGTACAGAGATGTATTTCACTTCAGAATATATTCTATAAGAGGGTCACTGAATACATTTTATTGCCGCTTGTCCCTTGGCTAGTTCAACTAAACTTGGCTCACTGCAACCTCCACCTCCTGGGTTCAAGTGATTCTCCTGCCTCAGCCTCCTGAGTAGCTAGGATTATAGGTGCCCGTCACCATGCCCAGCTAATTTTTGTATTTTTAGTAGAGACTGGGTTTCACCATGTTGGCCAGGCTGGTCTTGAACCCCTGACCTCAGGCGATCTGCTCATCACGGCCTCCCAAAGTGCTGGGATTACAGCTGTGAGCCACGACGCCTGCCTAAACTCACTTCAGCATCTTGCTAAATGGAAATTAAACTTATGAACTGGTTGTCATAGATTATTTAATATGAATTGAAATTTCACCAATTATGTTTTTAAAAAACTGTACTTCTTCACTTCCTGATTGTACAAACAACTATGTTAATGTGTAACATTTATGGGGAAAATGGATCTGTCATATATAAGAAAAATGATTTTTTTCTCATTAGTTTCTTCAAGGCACTTGCTAATAGGAAGACAGGCACCTACTTGATTAGACAGTGAACAGTTATTCACATGACAATTCTAATACATCCTAATTTCCACCTAGCATTTACATACTGGAGAATATTTTCTAGCAGATTCCAGCTTTTAAATGGTTTAATTTGAAAACCACCAATCACAGGGGTAGATGGGAAAAGAATTAAACAAAAAGGAATTACTAAATATAAGATGTTCTTTAAAAGTAAATAACAAGGAAGAAAAACAAATATTTCAAAATAAATCTTCAACTATTTTGATTATGTATCTTACTAGCAAGAATACCCATTACTGCAAAGAGAATCACATTGTGCGAGCGAATTCAGACTAGCTATCTCTGCTAGTTGGAACAAGACAAAGAGGTAAGATTAGTATCCTGTAAACTCTCTGACTTTGCTCAGAGGAAAATAATGTCCTCAGGCCCAGGTTAGTCAGTTAATTTAGTAGAGGAAGAGTACTAAGCAGACTACATCAGAGTCTGAGAAACTTTTTGTACCTACTGCTGGGTTGTCTTTCTACACTTATTCCTCTTTCAAAAAGCATTATCATTACATGAGAGAACAACACAATATAGTTAAAATAAGAAATGGTAATGGTATTTTTTCCTCTCCTGATCAAAACAAGACACTCTGGGTAGAACACATCTAAAGAGAAACAAAATCAATTTTTTATAGACTCATTTTAAAACTGTTTCCCTATTACATACTGATTACTACAACTGACTTCTACACGTGTGTAAGAATTTGATGGTTAAGGTAAAAATCAACAATGATACAACTTATCAGTAAGATTACAGAGTGTATATAACAAAAGAAAAGTATGTTTAATAGGATAATTATATATTAAATCTATCTCAAATTAAATGCTTCTAAAATATAGTACATAAAATGAATGCAACATATGTTAATTTCAATGCAAATATATAACAACCTTATTTTCAATTGCCAAGGAATGTACAAATACTTTATATATTTAATTTATCATTACTATACTTACCCTTACCTTAAGATACCTAAATGAACAGGAAAAAGGCTTTCTTTATCATTTACGTTATAAACCATACTAATAATATTAGTTTCCTTAATGTTTACATCTAAAAATTGTTTTGGGTCAAACAAATATTTTCATGATTCCATAATATGTAAAAAAAAATAGTACTTCCTCCTCACTCATTAAACAAATATTTATTATATGCCTCCTGGTACTGGGCTAGGTGTTAGACGATAACAGTGATTACAGAGGGCATGAGGTAGAAGATAAACTAAATAGAAAGCAGAAAACTAATTTTTCTACACTTAAAAAAATTAATTTTAGAAAAACAAAACGAAAAACTCAGTCCTTGAACTTTAGTTCTAAAAAAGCTTGACATTCTTATATTAAAATAGTATTTTTAAATTCTATAGCGAACTTCCCAAAAGTATGGTTGTTAAAATTAAAACACTGCTATTCTGTATTACGTGAAAGATCTGAAATAAGGGGAAAAACAATATTCTGCATTTATAGAATTCCTTTCCCTGAGGTCCTCATAGCACTAGGAAGCAAAATTATATCTTTTGTGGAGAAGAGAGGTAGGTACATGAAGAGAAGTAAGAGTGTTGAAAGAATTCCTATAGGAGACAAAAATTCAAACAAACCCAAACTTTATAAGGCACTCTTTAATAGTACTTAGCGCCTTACAATCCTCACAACAAATTACTTCCATGTTGTATTAGACTTGTAGCTTTTAAAAATACCTATTTAAGTTATCATCTTAGTTAAGATACCCACTATATCTTTTGCTTTTAATGGCTGCAGAGAATTCCTGTTTATTTATGGTTTATCAGGTTACAGAGACACTACTGTGAAGCTGGACTAGGGGTCAGGAGAGATAGTAGAAAAGGAAGTGGGAAAGACATTTCTAAAATGATATCTGATTTAATTCCAAAGGGAACTATTATTTTAAAAAATCAGATTTATGTAGAACTTTTTTTTTTTTTTTTTGAGACAGAGGCTTACTCTGTTGCCCAGGCTGGAGTGCAGTGGTATGATTTCAGCTCACTGCAACCTCTGCCTCCGGGATTCAAGCGAATCTCCTGCTTCAGCCTCCTGAGTAGCTGGGACTACAGGCACATGCCACCACGCCTGGCTAATTTTTTTGTATTTTTAGTAGAGACGGGGTTTCACCACGTTGGCCAGGCTGGTCTTGAACTCCTGACCTCAAGTGATCCACCCACTTCAGCCTCCCAAAGTGCTGGGATTACAGGCATGAGATACTACGCCTGGCCAGATTTATGTAGAATTTCTTTTTCCTTTTTTCTTTTTGAAATGGAATTTCTTTCTTGTCGCCCAGGCTAGAGTGCAATGGCGTGATCTTGGATCACTGCCAACCTCTGCCTCCTGGGTTCAAGCGATTCTCCTGCCTCAGCCTCCCAAGTAGCTGGGATTACAGGTGCCTGCCACAATGCCTGGCTAATTTTTGTATTTTAAGTAGAGATGGGGTTTCATCATGTTGGCCAGGCTGGTCTTGAATTCCTGACCTTAAGTGATTCACTGCGCTCGGCCAGAATTACATAGAATTTCTAATCGAACAAAAGTAATATCTGTGAGAAAGAATCTGAGCTGTCTGCAATTGCTATTACATTACATATAATAACAATTCCAACAGGGGTATTCCAGCTGTGTGTTCAGGTTAACTCTGTGTCAAGACATTCCAACACATATCCATTCATTCTAACGTATGACAAAAACACTAGCAGATCAAGTACGTATGTCCTATGGAGGGACCCTGTGATCCATAGCAGTGCTGAGCATCCTTAAAATGTTTTTCTAATTGATGCATTGGTCTTGAGGTCAACAGTTATGACATCCCTGAGGATACCTCCCCTTGACTATTTCAGACTGTCCAGATCTACTTTCAAAGAACTCCTATAGCTGTGGTGATCAAACACCTATCATTTTCATGGCAGCCCCGAGTTCCCAATTTTCTGCCCACTGCTGACACAAACCAGCATTTCTTAAACTTGTCTTTTGCCTTCTTCTATCATTTCTGTCATACTGGGTATCTCTCGTACTAGTACTTAATATTTTCCTTTAAATCACATTTTAAAACTTAACTAATTCTAAGCAATAATATCCATGAAAACATGGATTTTATTTGCTGGTTATATTGTATAGCTATTAAAATAAAAAATGTTCATCTGTTTAACACCCAGAAATCACTGTGTACCTCCAGTGGTAAAGGTATCATACTTGGGAAAACACTGCAAAACCACTGAAATGTCATATAAGTTTCAATATATTGGCATCAAAACTATATTGCCAGGATAATCTCTTACACTACAAAATTACAAAACTTCTCTTAAACAGTTGATATTTTAATTTTTAGTTTGGAAAATATGTATAGAAAGTAATGAGTCTTCCTTCCTCCCTCCCCTCCCTCCCTCCTTCCCTCTCTCTCTCTCTCTCTCTCTCTCTCTTTCTTTCTTTCCCTCTGTGGCCCAGGCTGCAATCTACTCGGCTTCCTGCTGTCCGCGCCGCGGACTGCCTTTTCTCCTTTCGCTGCAGGCACGCGTTCGCCATCTTGGCCTCGCTGGTCGCCAGCTCCAACGCCGAGTGCTCTGCCCGCCTCAGCCTCCCGAGGTACTGGGATTGCAGACGGAGTCTCGCTCACCCAGTGCTCGGTGTTGCCCCGGCTGGAGTGCGGTGGCGTGGTCTGGCCTCGCGGCAGCCTCCGCCCCCCAGCCGCCTGCCTTGGCCTACCAGGGTGCTGGGATTGCAGCCCCTGCCCAGCCGCCGCCCCATCTGGGAGATGGGGAGCGTCTCTGCCCGGCCACCCATCGTCTGGGAAGTGAGGAGCGCCTCTGCCCGGCCACCCATCGTCTGGGAAGTGAGGAGCGCCTCTGCCCGGCCACCCCGTCTGGGAAGTGGGGAGCGCCTCTGCCCGGCTGCCCCGTCTGGGAGGTGAGGAGCGCCTCTGCCCGGCCACCCATCGTCTGGGAAGTGAGGAGCGCCTCTGCCCGGCCACCCATCGTCTGGGAAGTGAGGAGCGCCTCTGCCCGGCCACCCATCGTCTGGGAAGTGAGGAGCGCCTCTGCCCGGCCACCCATCGTCTGGGAGGTGAGGAGCGCCTCTGCCCGGCCGCCCCGTCCGGGAAGAAGTGAGGAGCGCCTCTGCCCGGCCGCCCCGTCCGGGAAGAAGTGAGGAGCGCCTCTGCCCGGGCACCGTCTGGGAAGAAGTGAGGAGCACCTCTGCCCGGCCGCCCCGTCCGGGAAGAAGTGAGGAGCGCCTCTGCCCGGCCGCCCCATCAGGGAAGAAGTGAAGAGCGCCTCTGCCCGGCCACCACGTCCGGGAAGAAGTGAGGAGCGCCTCTGCCCGGCCGCCCCGTCTGGGAAGTGAGGAGCGCCTCTGCCCGGCCGCCCCGTCCGGGAAGAAATGAGGGGCGCCTCTGCCCGGGCGCCCCGTCCGGGAAGAAGTGAGGAGCGCCTCTGCCCGGCCGCCCCATCCGGGAAGAAGTGAGGAGCGCCTCTGCCCGGCCGCCCCGTCTGGGAGGTGAGGAGCGCCTCTGCCCGGCCACCCATCGTCTGGGAGGTGAGGAGCGCCTCTGCCCGGCCACCCATCGTCTGGGAGGTGAGGAGCGCCTCTGCCCGGCCACCCATCGTCTGGGAAGTGAGGAGCGCCTCTGCCCGGCCACCCATCGTCTGGGAGGTGAGGAGCGCCTCTGCCCGGCTGCCCCGTCCGGGAGGAAGGGAGGAGCGCCTCTGCCCGGGCGCCCCGTCCGGGAAGAAGTGAGGAGCGCCTCTGCCCGGCCGCCCCGTCCGGGAAGAAGTGAGGAGCGCCTCTGCCCGGCCGCCCCGTCCGGGAAGAAGTGAGGAGCGCCTCTGCCCGGCCGCCCCGTCCGGGAAGAAGTGAGGAGCGCCTCTGCCCGGGCGCCCCGTCCGGGAAGAAGTGAGGAGTGCCTCTGCCCGGCCGCCCCGTCTGGGAGGTGAGGAGCGCCTCTGCCCGGCCACCCATCGTCTGGGAGGTGAGGAGCGCCTCTGCCCGGCCACCCATCGTCTGGGAAGTGAGGAGCGCCTCTGCCCGGCCACCCATCGTCTGGGAGGTGAGGAGCGCCTCTGCCCGGCCACCCATCGTCTGGGAAGTGAGGAGCGCCTCTGCCCGGCCACCCATCGTCTGGGAGGTGAGGAGCGCCTCTGCCCGGCTGCCCCGTCCGGGAGGAAGTGAGGAGCGCCTCTGCCCGGGCGCCCCGTCCGGGAAGAAGTGAGGAGCGCCTCTGCCCGGCCGCCCCGTCCGGGAAGAAGTGAGGAGAGCCTCTGCCCGGCCGCCCATCGTCTGGGAAGTGAGGAGCGCCTCTGCCCGGCCACCCATCGTCTGGGAAGTGAGGAGCGTCTCTGCCTGGCTGCCCCGTCTGGGAAGTGAGGAGCGCCTCTGCCCGGCCGCCCCGTGTCTGTGTAGAAGTGAGGAGCGCCTCTGCCTGGCCGCTCCGTCTGGGAGGTCTACCACGGAGGCCAGAAGCAATGTGGGGGCTGGACGTGGTGGCTCACGCCTGTGGTCCCGGCACTCTGGGGGGCGAGGCGGGTTGATCACTTCGGGCTAGGAGTTCGAGACCAGTCTGGCCAACTTGGCGAAACATGAAGAATACAACAGACAAACCAACCAACCAACTCAGTGACAACAAAACAGGTCTACCCTGGAGTCATACTCTAATTTTTTCTATTTTCCTCCCTTTCTGATCCTTTATCCCACTTTCTTTTTCTTCCTCTTCCTTCTCCCTCTTCTTTGTCAAATAGAGGATTGAGTTATTATCACTGATCCATATAAAGTCCCTCTCTCATTTATTTTAACTCCCACCCCATTTCTATTCCCCGACTTCCCATGTGCAACCTTCCTAATATGTTTGATACGCATCTTTTTGTTTGTATGTATTTTTAGAAAATGTTTATTGTTTTTGTATGCAAAAAAAAATTAAAAAAAAAAAAAAGAGATAAATCCTCACACTGAAGAAATATGCTGGAGCCAGCTTATGAGAGCTGCTTATTAAATATTCAGAAAATGTGCAAGCCAAGTGTTAACCATTATTGAAATTAAATTGCATAAACTTATGATTAAATAATTATATTAAAAACAGAAGTAATAAACATTTAAAAAAAAAAGAAAGTAATGAGCTAGGCAATGTGTTAGAAGATGGGCTATTGATATTATCTAATTTTTCTTTGTTTAAGCGTTTTGTGGCTTTGTTAATAGACAGTTTCAGGGAGATATGGCAAATAGGCTTATTTCCAATCAGTTAGTGGAGGCTGCCCTGAGTGCTGTGTGGCTACTTGAAGCTCATCAAGAATAATGTGTATGTGGTATGTTGTGCCTGATTGGGGGCATTTGCCATGAATGTAATTCTTTTCTCTTGGACAGACTGTTAACTTAACGCAAGTACATGAGTTAAAGGGCTAAGAGTCTGTCCAAGAGAAAAGAATGGTGAAGACAAAGGTGACAAATTTCAAAACAAAAATATGTAACTGATAAGCTGAAACCACACCATAATAGCAGATACTTTTCATTCATTAACCCACAGGGTCAAAGTAGAGTTCATTAGTGAACAATAAAATATATGCTCAGATAGCTATTTCTTAATCCCTGCATGCCAAAATATACCTAAACATTCAAGAAAAAAACTTACAGAATTACATAGTAGGGGCTATTTGATAGTGTGATTTCAGAGGTAGCACTGAGGATAATGTGGTGTATTAGCAAATGAAGGGAACTTTAGGAAAGCCATGGGGTCTCAAGGGTTAGGATGCCCATGAGTCCTGAATTGTCTATCCCATGGGCATGTGAAACCAAGTAGCAAAAAAGAGCTGATGATTCACCTTTAAAGATGGCTCAGTTTCTATGCTTACCTGGCAACCCAAGGGAGGGCATCCCTATTAAGGAGACCTCACACTACTAGTCTTATCTCCCCAACAAAATGATGTGTTCTTTGAAGATGACCAACACATATTCCACAGTATAAGAAACCTGTAATACGAACATAATAAATATTTTGTAGACTAGCTATAGTATAGGGGGTTTAGATAAAGAAATAAAATAAATAGACTGTAATTTTGAACCAACTAATCCATTCGTATTTGGGAAAAGTACTTAAACAATGATTCTCAAGAGGGAAGACTAACATTTACTCCTAGGACAACCTTCACCTGTACCTAAGAGTGAGGTGAAATAAAGGGGACAATTCTGATCTAAAGGGAACTCTCCTGAATAGGTTCCCAGAAAACCCTCCTAACAACTTGCTAACCTATGAGGATGAAGCTAATTTGCCGTGCCAATCTGGAATATGAGCTATGTGAGTGCTATGTATGAAAAGGGTGCCAAAGACATTTTAATTCACTTTTCTAGGAATGAAAATTGCTTTAACCTTCTTGGGGGCTGGAAGGTGAAGTATTTCTAATCAGGGCACCTGCCTGTAAAGTTCAGAGAGAAAACAATTCATATACAAGAAAAAAGTTAGGCTACACTAGAACCTAAAGGAGGATATATCTTAGAACGTTTGTATTATAGAAGAAGAATGGCAATTTTGCCTTTTATTTCCAAATTCTTTAACCCTTGACTTTGCTGACAGTCTATGAAAGAGCTAGTTGGGGACTAAATTAGATAGTAGTTTATTTTTTGTTGAGACAGGATCTTGCTCTGTTGCCCAGACTGGAGTGCAGTGGTACAAACACAGCTCACTGCAGACTCAACCTCCTGGGCTCAAGCAATCCTCCTGCTTCAGCCTCCTGAGTAGCTGTGACCATAGATGTACGCCATCATGCTTGGCTAATTTTTAAATTTTTTAAGGAGACAGGGGTCCCGCCATGTTGCCCAGGCTGGTTTTAAACTCCTGCGCTCAAGCATTCTTCCCACCTCAGGCTCCCAAAGTGTTGGGATTACAGATGTGAGACACTGCACCAAACCAAGACAGTAGTTTAGAAGGAAACTAAGGTGCTTAAAAACTTAGAGTTACTAATGTACACAACATCTCCCAAAATGTAAAGTCAAAGAGTTAAACATGTGAATGCTTGCAAGGGCCAAATAACATGAATGAATGAAATGAATGATATTTGCTGGGTGGTGCAGGGCAAAGCAAAAGACAGTGTAAGAAACCTGTATATGTCCCATCTAGCATGCTAGCTCATGTTCCAGATTCTCCTCTTTTTAAGAAAAGATTTTAAGGTGAAAACCCATTTTTTCAATGGTGGCAATGAATTTAAACAAAACAAAACAACCCAAAACCCAAAAACCCCTCAGGCCAAATTCTAGAGGCACAAACCAATAATAACTTGTGTGAACAACTAGCAAGGGCAAATAAATAAAGAAAGATATCTCACTCCTGTGGCCAACATACATGAAAAACCTGAGGTTTCTAGGTAGTATCAAGAGGACTTTGGATTACTGCTTGCTTTTCCTATACAAATTAAAATGGAAAAGGTAAAAGACAAAAAGCAAATAATTAGGAATAACATGAGTATATAATAAGGGTAGACTCACATGATGGTAGAAGAGCCAAGAAGAACTCTTAAGGTGACAAAAAATTTGAGCTTGAGGTAGAATATTTAAGTAAAAAAGGAAGATGTGGTCAAAATATTAAGAAAGAAAGATGCAATGGTTTTACTACAATAATGATGAAACCACTAAACTCTCTTTCACTTGCAACCAAACCAGAAAGGGAAACTGAAGACCCATGAGACTACTGCATAAACCACCACAGCCAACTGCTTCTATATTTTTAATTTGGTGCTCCAATCAAATTCAAAGGATTGAAGCATTAATTACTCATTTCCACCTGGTCGATCTAAAATGTGCATGTAATTTTTTTCGTAACTTTGTAGTGATATTAACGGTTATGTTTCTACTTGCTGAATAACTTGTCTAAAAAAGATATCACCTGGAAGCAAGATCATTTACTTGCTTCAAATTCATTTGTCATTTTAAAACAAAGAAAGTCAATATTCTGTTAACTAGTATTTAACCGTTCCTGTTGCCTGCAGTTCTTTTTAGGGGAAGGGTCAGTCAGAAAAGGACATTGTTTCCTGTATTATATACTTACTGTCAGGCAAATACCATTTAGCTTTATAAGCCTGAGACAGGTATGGTATCCCTGCCCCTCTCGAATGTGGCATAATCGCTTCACTTAATAAATAAATGAGGCATACCCTAAGATCAATGACTCTGTTGTCTAATCTTGTATCCTGGTTAACAGTAGCTCTTCCTTCCTAAAAAAAAGGAAAAGAAAAAAACAAATTTTACTAATATTTTGAAGAACACAAAAAATACTTTTAGAAGCCTTGTTTACTTTTAATTGAGTAGGATGTGTGTACGTTAATATTATGCCCGAAAATCAGGGACCTCAAATAATGGTAGAAACACAAAGTGCAGCCAGAAAGAAGTTAGCGTTAAAAGAGAGATGGAAAAAAGACAAAGAATGAACAGATATTAATGGTTTCTTTCCCTCCTCCACCCCTCAAAGCCTTCCCTCATTATTGGGATATAAGAAAAATTAACCACCCGCTTCTTCATTGATTCCTGGATTTAACCTGTTAGCCCAAGGGTGAAGGAACAGATAAAAGCTGACATAGAATAGTGGTTCTCAAAATGTGGTCTAGGGAGCAGTGAAGCTCCCTGAGACTTTCCAGAAGTTGATGAAGTCAAACTTACTTTTTCATAATAATACTTTTTGTTTTTCACTCTTCATGAGTGTACTGAGCAGTTTTCTAAAGCTTCTATGATGTGTATTATCACAACAGAATGAATGCAGAGGCAATATGAGAATCTAGTTTTGTCTATTAAGCCAGAAATTACAAAGAATTGTGGTTATATAAATAGAATGTCATCCAAAAGATGAGGTAGCTGAGTGGTTAAGGTAATGGACTGCTAAATACAATGTCACTCTTAACAATAATTATTTTTTGCTTTGGACAACTGTAATTTTTTCATAAAATATGTTATTAGCTTCATTATTTACATAATACTACATATGCAAACATGTATGCAATGTATATATAATTTTTAGTAAATATTTAAAAATTTGTTTTAATTCCCAATACTGTACATATTGATATATATATCAATAAAAACAAAAGCTTGTAGCGTTCTTAATTATTTTTAATAATGTAAAAGGCAACTCGATACCAAAAGGTTTGAGAATTGCTGATTTTAAGAGTAAGTTTAAATAACAATGGAGCTTAAAATCAATTCACAGGTACCCTTAGTACATCAGGTTTTCAATGTTTTGCAAACTAAATATACAGAGGAAGCATAATATTTCATAAGTATAATTTTTACCTCTTCTCCTTCCGCCTCAGGCCGAACAGCATCATCCAGCTGCAGGGGCAGACGGGGTTCAGCCAAACTGATCACATAAATCTGTAAGTGAGAGATTGCCAAAAATAGTAGAAAGCACACAAAATCTGCATCTTTTGCTTAAAAAACAATCTACAATTTACTTAAGCATGAAGCAATGTTTGCATACATCTTTACTTGAAACTACTTGCTGAAATCAAACAAGATGATACAGGTTTTTTCACCTTGATGATCTGTCTAAAATGGGGATAATAATATTTTTTGCCTACCTCTATGGTTGTTAGAACAGTCAAATAAGATAACATATATAAAAATTATTTGTAAATTCTAAGATGCCTACCAATGTAATAAGTAATGACTGGGGTGTAGGCACTGGCTTACGGTCTAGCTATGTCAAAAAAGCTATGGTTAGGGGTTGGTGCTGTGGCTCATACCTATAATCCCAGCACTTAAGGAGGCTGTGGTGGGTTGATCACTTGAGCCCAGGAGTTTGAGTCTAGGCTGAGCAACATGGTGAAACCCTGTCTCTACAAAAAATACAAACATTAGCCAGGCATGGTGGTGCGTGCCTAAAATCCCAGCTACTTGGGTGGCTGAGGCACAAGGATCACTTGAACCTGGGAGGCAGAGGTTGCAGTGAGCCAAGATTGCACCACTGCACTCCAGCCTGGGTGACAGAGTGAGACCCTGTCTCAAAAAAACAAAAACAGAAACAAAAACAAACACAAACACAAAAAAGCTATTGTTAGGGAAATCACTTAATCTCAGAGCTTCACTTAAAATAAAGCCTGCTATAAGAATCAAACAGAATAATAAATGTGAAAACACTTTACTCATGTGAAGGAGCAATTAACATATGACTTGTTATCATTTTGTTTTTTTTTTTTTTTGAGACGGAGTCCCACTCTGTCACCCAGGCTGGAGTGCAATGGTGTGGTCTTGACTCACTGCAACCTCTGTCACCCGGGTTCAAGCGATTCTCCCACCTCAGCCTCCCAAGTGGCTGGGACTACAGGCACGTGCCACCACACGAGCTAATTTTTGTATTTTTAGTAGAGACAGCGTTTCACTATGTTGGCCAGGCTGGTCTCGAACTCGTGACCTCGTGATCTGCCTGTCTTGGCCTCCCAAAGTGCTAGGATTACAGGCATGAGCCACCACACCTGGCCGTCTTGTTATTTTTAACAGCATTTGGCCAGTGCCACTGCCACTGCCACCACTAGGATCAAATTCAGTCCAGCTCTGCTACACTTCTTTTCTCATTCTTTCTCCTTTCAAGTACCCCTTCATTGCTCTCTCTCATCAAACATGTTACAAACATCTCATTTCCTGCCAGTCTCCTGGTTAGGAAATGCCCTAGAGGATGTTCCTTTATGTTGTCAAAATCCTTCAATAGGCCAGGCGCAGTGGCTCACGCCTGTAATCCCAGCACTTTGGGAGGCCGAGGCGGGTGGATCACGAGGTCAGGAGATTGAGACCATCCTGGCTAACACAGTGAAACCCCGTCTCTACTAAAAAAAATACAAAAAATTAGTGGGGCGTGGTGGCAGGCGCCTATAGTCCCAGCTACTCGGGAGGCTGAGGCAGGAGAATGGCATGAACCTGGGAGGTGGAGGTTGCAGTAAGCCGAGATCCCGCCACTGCACTCCAGCCTGTGTGACACAGCGAGACTCTGTCTCAAAAAGAAAAAAAAAATAAATAAAAAATAAAAATTCCCTCAATATTCACTCACACTAATTTCACATTTTAGTGATAAAAAGCAACTGGCTCATAAAGACTGAACTAGAGTTTTTTGCTTTTTGTTTTTCTGGCTACCTTTAAAGCATATTACCATATTAGTTAACCCAAACTATGTCTGGAAAACCTGCTAAAGCACAAACGGGAAAAATACCTTATTTAATTACTTCAGGAAAGGGAATTATACTCTTCTAGTTGGCAGATCAATATTGGCATTCAGCTTAGATACTCCAAGAAATAGTGTAGGATACTCTAGTATTCCTTATTATAAAATAGAATTATTTGTCACCACTCCCTAAACCCAAATTCTAGCATTCCCTTTGACAAGTTAACAGAAACTTGATCTCCAATCCAAATTGGAGAACTGAAGAGCTGCTACTTCTACTTTTATAACTAGTGGGAATTCATCACCTCTTTACTAGACCATGAGTACTCTGACCCCAGAGTCTTCACATAGTGCTTGGCTCATAGTACCTATCAACAGTAACTACTGGCTGAATAAATAAATAAGTGATAAAGCAAAGTCATTACTTATATAAGATTCTACTTAGTAGGTAATACTTCATGCTTTGTGAAATACTTTATAATTATTTTTATTATGGCAAAATCTGTAAGCTCTTTAGGCTTAAAATTTATTACTAATATTTATTAATGTTGCATTGCACACATCTAGACAATAAGAATATCTTAAAACTACATTTGCTTCTAGTAAAAAAACAGAAATATAGATACACACACACACACACACTTTTTTTTTTTTTCAGTTTTGAGACAGGGTCTTGCTCTGTCACCCAGGCTAGAGCGCAGTGGCGTGATCATAGCTCACTGTAACCTCCAACTCCTGGGCTCAAGCGATCCTCCCACCCTGGCCTCCCAAAGCACTGGGATTACAGGTGTGAGCCACCATATCTGGCCAAATTTTCTTTTTTTTTTTTTTGAGATGGAGTCTCGCTCTTTCACCCAGGCTGGAGTGCAGTGGCGCGATCTTGGCTCACTGCAGGCTCTGCCCCCTGGGGGTTCACGCTATTCTCCTGCCTCAGCCTCCCGCGTAGCTGGGACTACAGGCGCCCGCCACCTCGCCCGGCTAATTTTTTGTATTTTTAGTAGAGACGGGGTTTCACCATGTTAGCCAGGATGGTCTCGATCTCCTGACCTCGTGATCCACCCGCCTCGGCCTCCCAAAGTGCTGGGATTACAGGTGTGAGCCACCATGCCCGGCCTCAAATTTTCTTTATTCAAGTACTGAAAAAGATGTGTTACTTGGAAAATGTGGGAGTTATCTTTCTTGGTCAACATAAATGGGTTTATTCATTTATCTTTATTCTTACTCTTTGGTCAGTTTGTCTTTACTAGGTTACAAACTTCCTGGTGGGGTTGGTTCAAGATGAGACTTACACAAACACAACAAAGTCATTTGTCAAATTAGGTCAGTAAAAATTACAAGGTTTTCTAAGTCTTGAAGAGTTCCATGAAAATAGATTCCAGTTAAATACAATGTTACTCTTAAATTAGTAAGTACATATGGGCCTATCTCTGAATCTGTCTGCCTGACTCTTACATATGGTCATGCATGTGCACACGGATCAGGGCGAGAAGAGGCCATGCTGTCTTAAAGACTACTCCTTAAGAGAAATCTAGTGATGCATATTGTAGATACAATCTAGACCTAAATCTGAGCACTGTAGGTTCAAACTGGCAGGGTTATTTGAATAGTACTAAATATGTGTGAATTCACTTATGATTTTTTTGTTGTTGTTGAGAGGGGTCCCACTTAGTCACGCAGGTTGGAGTGCAGTGGTGCGATCTTGGCTCACTGCAACCTCTGTCTCCTGGGTTCAAGCAATTCTCTTGCCTCAGCCTCCTGAGTAGCTGGGATTGCATGCACCTGCCATCACGCCTGGCTAATTTTTGTATTTTTAGTAGAAACAAGGTTTCACCATGTTGATCAGGCTGGTCTTGAACTCCTGATCTCAAGTGACACTTATGGTATTTTAAGTCAATGATAATGAGCTCTTTCAGTTTTTAATCCTGAGAAAAAAACAGATCAGAGATAAGTCTTGTTTAAAAAAAAAGGAAGCTACTGTTGGAATATAAGACCAATAAGGTACTATTTATTTTGACTTCTCTATGTTGTAAAAAATATCTGAAAAATAATGATTATAAGATTAAGAATTAATTAATTAATCATCCTTTAAAAGTATATCATCATTAGTTGATGCAGTTTCTTCCTAGCATCGACGGTCTTTACAATTTGGCATGTTTTTGCAGTGGCTGGTACTAGTTGTTCCTTTCCATGTTTAGTGCTTCCTTCAGGAGCTCTTGTAAGGGAGGCGTGGTGGTGACAAAATCTCTCAACATTTGCTTGTCTGTAAAGTATTTTATTTCTCCTTCACTTACGAAGCTTAGTTTGGCTGAATATGAAACTCTGGGTTGAAATTTCTTTTCTTTAAGAATGATGAATATTGGCCCCCACTCTCTTCTGGCTTGTAGAGTTTCTGCCAAGAGATCAGCTGTTAGTCTGATGGGCTTCCCTTTGTGGGTAACCCGACCTTTCTCTCTGGCTGCCCTTATTTTTTCCTTCATTTCAACTTTGGTGAATCTGACAATTGTGTGTCTTGGAGTTGCTCTTCTCGAGTATCTTTGTGGCGTTCTCTGTATTTCCTGAATTTGAATGTTGGCCTGCCTTGCTAGGTTGGGGAAATTCTCCTGGATAATATCCTGAAGAGTGTTTTCCAACTTGGTTCCATTCTCCCCGTCACTTTCAGGTACACCAGTCAGACTACTGACCAATCTACTGACCAATCAGACAGTAGATTTGGTCTTTTCACATAGTCCCATGTTTCTTGGAGGCTTTGTTCATTTCTTTTTACTCTTTTTTCTCTGAACTTCTCTTCTCGCTTCATTTCATTCATTTGATCTCCAATCACTGATACTCTTTCTTCCACTTGATCAAATTGGCTACTGAAGCTTGTGCATGCATCACGTAGTTCTTGTGCCATGGTTTTCAGCTCCAACAGGTCATTTAAGTTCTTCTCTATGCTGTTTATTCTAGTTAGCCATTCGTCTTTTTTTCAAGGTTTTTAGCTTCTTTGCGATGCGTTCGAACATCCTCCTTTAGCTCAGAGAAGTTTATTACCTATCGTCTGAAGCCTTCTTCTCTCAATTTGTCAAAGTCATTCTCTGTCCAGCTTTGTTCTGTTGCTGGTGAGGAGCTGCGTTCCTCTGGAGGAGAAGAGGCGCTCTGATTTTTAGAATTCTCAGCTTTTCTGCATCAACTAACGAGCAAAATAACCAGCTAACATCATGACAGGATCAAATTCACACATAACAGTATTAACCTTAAATGTAAATGGGCTAATTGCTCCAATTAAAAGACACAGACTGGCAAATTGGATAAAGAGTCAAGACCCATCAGTGTGCTGTATTCAGGAGACCCATCTCACGTGCAGAGACACACACAGACTCAAAATAAAGGGATGGAGGAAGATCTACCATGCAAATGGAAACCAAAAAAACGGGTTGCAAACCTAGTCTCTGATAAAACAGACTTTAAACCAACAAAGATCAAAGGAGACAAAGAAGGCCATTACATAACGGTAAAGGGATCAATTCAACAAGAAGAGCTAACTATCCTAAATATATATGCACCCAATACAGGAGCACCCAGATTCATAAAGCAAGTCCTTAGAGACCTACAAAGAGACTTAAGACTCCCACACAATAATAATGGGAGACTTTAACACCCCACTATCAACATTAGACACATCAACGAGACAGAAAGGTAAGTATACCCAGGAATTGAACTCAGCTCTGCACCAAGCAGACCTAATAGACATCTACAGAACTCTCCACCCCAAATCAACAGAATATACATTCTTCTCAGCACCACATTACACTTATTCCAAAATTGACCACATAGTTGGAAGTAAAACACTCCTCAGTAAATGTAAAAGAACAGAAATTATAACAAACTGTCTCTCAGACCACAGTGCAATCAAACTAGAACTCAGGATTAAGAAACTCACTCAAAACTACTCAACTACATGGAAACTGAACAACCTGCTCCTGAATGACAACTGGGTACATAATGAAATGAAGGCAGAAATAAAGATGTTCTTTGAAATCAATGAGAACAAAGACACAACATACCAGAATCTCTGGGACACATTTAAAGCAGTGTGTAGAGGGAAATTTATAGCACTGAATGCCCACAAGAGAAAGCAAGAAAGATCTAAAATTGACACCCTAACATCACAATTAAAAGAATTAGAGAAGCAAGCGCAAACACATTCAAAAGCTAGCAGAAGGCAAGAAATAACTAAGATCAGAGCAGAACTGAAGGATATAGAGAAACAAAAAACCCTTCAAAAAATCAAGGAATCCAGGAGCTGGTTTTTTGAAAAGATCAACAAAATTGATAGACCGCTAGCAAGACTAACAAAGAAAAGAGAGAAGAATCAAATAGATGCAATAAAAAATGATAAAGGAGATATCATCACTGATCCCACAGAAATACAAACTACCACGAGAGAATACTGTGAACACCTCTATGCAAATAAACTAGAAAGTCTAGAAGAAATGGATAAATTCCTGGATACATACACCCTCCCAAGACTAAACCAGGAAGAAGTTGAATCCCTGAATAGACCAATAATAGGCTCTGAAATTGAGGGAATAATTAATAGCCTACCAATCAAAAACAGTCCAGGACCAGACGGATTCACAGCTGAATTCTACCAGAGGTACAAAGAGGAGCTGGTACCATTCCTTCTGAAACTATTCCAATCAATAGAAAAAGAGGGAATCCTCCCTAACTCATTTTATGAGGCCAGCATCATCCCGATACCAAAACCTGGCAGAGACACAACAAAAAAAAGAGAATTTTAGACCAATATCCCTGATGAACATTGGTGCAAAAATCCTCAATAAAATACTGGCAAACCGAATCCAGCAGCACATCAAAAAGCTTATCCACTACAATTAAGTTGGCTTTATCCCTGGGATGTAAGGCTGATTCAACATATGCATATCAATAAACGTAATCCAGCATATAAACAGAACCAAAGACAAAAACCATATGATTATCTCAATAGATGCAGAGAAGGCCTTTGACAAAATTCAACAGCCCTTCATGCTAAAAACTCTTAATAAACTAGGTATAGATGGGACGTATCTCAAAATAATAAGTGCTATCTATGACAAATCCACAGCCAATATCATACTGAATGGGAAAAAACTGGAAGCATTCCCTTTGAAAACTGGCACAAGACAGGGATGTCCTCTCTCACCACTCCTATTCAACACAGCGTTGGAAGTTCTGGCCAGGGCAATCAGGCAGGAGAAGGAAATAAAGGGTATTCAATTAGGAAAAGAGGAAGTCAAACTGTCCCTGTTTGCAGATGACATGATTGTATATTTAGAAAACCCCATCATCTCAGGCCAAAATCTCCTTAAGCTGATAAGCAACTTCAGCAAAGTCTCAGGATACACAATCAATGTGCAAAAATCACAAGCCTTCCTATACACCAATAACAGACAAACAGAGCCAAATCATGAGTGAACTCCCATTCACAATTGCTTCAAAGAGAATAAAATACCTAGGAATCCAACTTACAAGGGATGTGAAGGACCTCTTCAAGGAGAACTACAAACAACTGCTCAATGAAATAAAAGAGGACACAAACAAATGGAAGAACATTCCATGCTCATGGATAGGAAGAATCAATATCGTGAAAATGGCCATACTGCCCAAGGTAATTTATAGATTCAATGCCATCCCCATCAAGCTACCAATGACTTTCTTCACAAAATTGGAAAAAACTACTTTAAAGTTCATATGGAACCAAAAAAGAGCCCACATTGCCAAGACAATCCTAAGCCAAAAGAACAAAACTAGAGGTATCACACTACCTGACTTCAAACTATACTACAAGGCTACAGTAACCAAAACAGCATGGTACTGGTACCAAAACAGAGATATAGACCAATGGAACAGAACAGAGCCCTCAGAAATAATACCACACATCTACAACCATCTGATCTTTGACAAACCTGATAAAAACAAGAAATGGGGAAAAGATTCCCTATTTAATAAATGATGCTGGGAAAACTGGCTAGCCATATGCAGAAAGCTGAAACTGGATTCCTTCCTTACGTCTTATACAAAAATTAATTCAAGATGGATTAAGGACTTAAATGTTAGACCTAAAACCATAAAAACCCTAGAAGAAAACCTAGGCAATACCATTCAGGACATAGGCATGGGCAAGGACTTCATGACTAAAACACCAAAAGCAATGGCAACAAGAGCCAAAATTGACAAATGGGATCTAATTAAACTAAAGAGCTTCTGCACAGCAAAAGAAACTACCATCCAAGTGAACAGGCAACCTACAGAATGGGAGAAAATTTTTACAATCTACCCATCTGACAAAGGGGTAATATCCAGAATCTGCAAAGAACTTCAACAAATTTACAAGAAAAAATCCAACAACCCCATCAAAAAGTGGGCAAAGGATATGAACAGACACTTCTCAAAAGAAGACATTTATGCAGCCAACAGACATGTGAAAAAAATGCTCATCATTACTGGCCATCAGAGAAATGCAAATCAAAACCAGAATGAGATACCATCTCACACCAGTTAGGATGGTGATCATTAAAAAGTCAGGAAACAACACGTGCTGGAGGGGATGTGGAGAAATAGGAACACTTTTACACTGTTGGTGGGACTGTAAACTAGTTCAACCATTGTGGCAGACAGTGTGGTGATTCCTGAGGGATCTAGAACTAGAAATGCCATTTGACCCAGCCATCCCATTACTGGGTATATACCCAAAGGATTATAAATCATGCTGCTATAAAGACCCATGCACATGTGTCTTTATTGCAGCACTATTCACAATAGCAAAGACTTGGAACCAACCCAAATGTCCATCAATGATAGACTGGATTAAGAAAATGCGGCCTGCCTGCCTTCCTCCCCCACCCCCCTCCCCTGTTGCCCGGACTGCAGTATAGCCGGCACGCTGCAGACTCCCTGCCTCTGGCTCCCATGATTCTCCTGCCTCGGCCTGCGGGTTGCCTGGGATTGCGGGCGCGTGCCACCACCCCTGCCTGGTTTTTCTCCTTTGGCTGGAGGCGTGGTTTCGCTATGTTGGCCAGGCTGGTCTCCAGCTCCTGACCTTGGGAGGTCTGCCCGCCTCGGCCTCCCGAGGTGCTGGGACTGCAGACGGAGTCTCGCTCACTCGGTGCTCGGTGTTGCCCGGGCTGGAGTGCTATGGCGTGGTCTTGGCTCGCTGCAGCCTCCGCCTCCCAGCCGCCTGCCTTGGCCTCCCAGGGTGCTGGGATTGCAGCCTCTGCCCGGCCGCCACCCCATCTGGGAGGTGGGGAGCGTCTCTGCCTGGCTGCCCATCGTCTGGGATGTGAGGAGCGCCTCTGCCCGGCCGCCCCGTCTGGGAGGTGAGAAGCGCCTTTGCCCATCCGCCACCCCATCTAGAAAGTGAGGAGCGTCTCTGCCTGGCCGCCCATCGTCTGGGAAGTGAGGAGCGCCTCTGCCTGGCCGCCCCATTTGGGAAGTGAGGAGCGCCTCTGCCCAGCCGCCCCGTCTGGGAGGTCTACCACGGAGGCCACACGCAATGTGGGGGCTGGACGTGGTGGCTCACGCCTGTAGTCCCAGCACTCTGGGAGGCTGAGGTGGGTTGATCACTTGAGGCTAGGAGTTCAAGACCAGCCTGGCCAACATGGTGAAACATATGAAAAATACAACAGACAAACCAACCAACCAACCCAGCGACAACAGAACAGGTCTACCCTGGAGTCATACTCTAATTTTTTCTATTTTCCTCCCTTTCTGATCCTTTATCCCACTTTCTTTTTCTTCCTCTTCCTTCTCCTTCTTCTTTGTCAAATAGAGGATTGAGTTATTATCATTGAAAAAAAAAAAAAAGATTTCAGATCCTAGAATTGCCCTGGTTTTCTGAGGCACCCAATTCAGAACCCCTACTTACTTAGACCCTCCCCCAAATTACCCAACAAAAGCCAAGATCCTATAATCACCACCTTACTGAATCACCCCACACTTCTCCCTTGTTGCCATGAGTAATAAACGTATTTGAAAAAAAAAAAAAAAAAAAGAAAATGTGGCACATATACACCATGGAATACTATGCAGCCATAAAAAAGGATGAGTTAATGTCCTTTGTAGGGACGTGGATGAAGCCAGAAACCATCATTCTGAGCAAACTATCACAAGGGCAGAAAACCAAACAGTGTATGTTCTCACTCATAGGTGGGAAATGAACAATGAGATCACTTGGACACAGGAAGGGGAACATCACACACCAGGGCCTGTACTGGGGTGGGGGGAGGGGGGAGGGATAGCATCAGGAGATATACCTAATGTAAATGACGAGTTAATGAGTGCAGCACACCAACATGGCACATGTATACGTATGTAACAAACCTGCACGTCGTGCACATGTATCCTAGAACTTAAAGTATAAAGAAAAAATAAAAAATGGAAACTGAAAAATAAAATAAAAGTACATCATCAGAAAACTTACAGCAAGATAGGTCCATTATTATTCACTTACATTGGTGAGTAGTTTTTCGGATGTGTTTTATATTTTTCCCTATGTGGCTGTGGTAGACTGTTTGCAAAAATGGCTGCAATACTTCCTCTTGCTCCTGCATGTATATTCCCTTGCAATCATGTTGCCTTTCCTCCCATCAAGGGCTAGAATCTATTTCTTTACCCCTTAAATCTAAGTTTTGCTGTGTGACTTTGACGAGTGGAATATTTAGCTAATGTGACACAAGTAGAAGCTTGAAAAGTGTCTGTTCTTAGGGTTTTACTCTCTTGCCTTTGGGAACCCTCCTGGTACCTGAATATCAACATATCTGGGCTAGCCTGCTGGATGAGAGGAAGCCACAGAAAGAGATACGCCAGATTTATCAGTGAGCCCAGCCAATGTCGCATGGAGCAGATGAGCTATCTCAGTTGGGTGCATCACAGAATTGTAAGCAAATAAATGTTTGTTGTTTCAAGTCACTAAGTACTGGGGTGATTTGTTACATAACAAAAGCTAATTGATTCAGTAACTAATTTATAAACCTCAGTATTTTACATTAATTTTAATTAGTAAGAACATATAAATTTGACATGAAAACAATTAGAACCCAAATCTATTTCTATATGCGATTTTATATTTTGAAAAAAGTTACCTTCTGAACATGTAACTCAACATCTTGCTGTGTACAGCTTCCAATTTTCTGATTCACTTTTCTCACAACACCTTCTACATCCACAATGCTCTCTTTGTTGATGCTGTCAAGAGAAAAAATTCCCAACTTTAATCATCTCATCAGAGGTGTCAGAACTCACCTGGTGTTTCAGCAGTAAAGCTGAATATGTTAAACTCTTCTTTAATACAGTAAGCCACTTGAGATAAAGCCAGTCTATTTAACCTACTTAGAATAAGCTATTATGTAGCATACCTTGTGAGATTCCTTGAAGAGATGATTTTTTAGATGCCATAATTTAGTTACCACTTATAAAATACTCTGGACATAAAAGGTAATAAAACCAGTACCGAATTGGGAAAAGTAGTAAAAAGTCTTAATTATTTATTAAAGAACATTTCCCTCCCTATTTTTTGAGAATCACTAAGATCAGCATTTCCTATAATGAGAAATACTGGCTTTAATAAATGCAATTACTGGTATGTGAAGGAATTAAATAATAGAAGAAGGTCAACTGAAAAGATTTTAAGGTAATAAGAGGACACTAGGGTGCTGTTTTGCAATTAAATCCTCACTACCTTTAGTTTCTGAGTATACTCTGTCATGGGATTTATGATTATTGGATTGTGTACTCCCATTTAAAAGGATGCCTATATGAAGTTTAATATATGATGAATGTAAAATAAATGCATCTCCTGGACAGCTTATTTTTATAATAACTTGAATTCTGAACACCAGACACTGAAATTCTAAAATACAAAATTTATAAAGTAGCTTATTAAACACAATGATTATTTTTTTAATCACTAGTACATAACCAAGGAAGAAAATGTATAACCCAAAATGGTGATTCCCATACAAAATGTACCCGTTTTACTTTTGTGTATATTCTTGTACTGACAAAGTATATCACAATACAGTTGATGAAAAGGATAAGATTTAATTTTCATGGAAAAATTCTATTCATTCTGATGAGGATTTGGGTCTTCAGTAGTTGTGGTGCAGTTAGACATTCCAGAAACCAGACAGTACTTACTTTATATAAGAGAACACCAGAATCCATTCCAATGAAAAAGGATCAAAATGAGGATAATACGTGAAGAGTAGTTAAGAAAGAAAATTGTTTATTTCACTTGGCTACACTGCCTAGAAACCTTATGTCTGTTGCCAACTAACTTAAAAAAAAACAAAAAATCAACAGCATGCATATCTCTTGTACTCTTGTAAGTCTCCTGCACTGGGGCTATCACCTAACACCTAGCTAAAATCTTGACTACTGAAGAAACTCAGAATTTATTATGGCAAAAGAAGTAGTTGGTGAACTAAGATAAGGCTTTTCTGAGGCTTGAAGGCATCAAGAGGCTCCAGTGGACTGTTATAAGGGCTTTCTAATGCTTGCAATCTAGTGTCACTGAATGAATCTATCTTCAATGTGACTGCCACCTACCAGTAAATGTGATAACTGAGTGTATATTCAGGCCTGGTGAGAATTCTATTGCTTATCTCACACATCTTCACAAGGAAGGTTTTCTCCTCTGTATCGATCAATGTACTGCTTCATCAAGCAATCTAACCTGTCCCAAGTAGAGGTCCACTCTGCTACCTTTCTTCTATATCCCTGACCCCTTGGTCCTCTCATCTCACCTCCTTTGACTCCTATTAGAAGGCATTTGCTGGCCCTCTGCACCTTCCATTATCAGACAGTCTTCTTCAAGCCAACTCAAGTCAAACACATCTACTTTTTTTTTTTTTTTTTTTTTTTTTTGAGACAGAGTCTCGTCTCTGTCACCCAGGCTGGAGTGAAGTGGCTCCATCTCGACTCATCACAACCTCTGCCTCCCGGGTTCAAGTGATTCTCCTGTCTCAGCCTCCTGAGTAGCTGGGCTCACAGGCATGTGCCACCATGCCTGGCTAATTTTTGCATTTTTAGCAGAGACAGGGTTTCACCGTACTGGCCAGGGTGGTCTTGAACTCCTGACCTCAGGTGATCCACCCATCTCGGCCTCCCAAACTGCTGGGATTACAGGCATGAGCCATTGTGCCTGGCCCAAACACATTTACTTTTAAGGATTGAGCGTCATGTTAGTATCCTTCTAGAAAGAAGGTGGAATGTAGTCAAAGATAACTCTGCCCAGGGCTGGCTGTAGGTCCAATTAAAGCAAACAAAAATTTCCGCTTCTTTCTCATTCAAAAGTACCAGATGACTCTTTTAACCCAGGACCTGAAACCTGGAACTATATCTACCTTTAGTACTTTAATTCCGTAGTACTGAGTGCTAAAATATTAGATCAGTTAGTCTAGAAAACAACTACCACTTAGAACATTGTTTCCAGGACTAAACAACTTACAAATTAACTTCTGAAACCACAAACTATTTCTTAAGCTAGGGCCAAAGCTATTATAAATTTCTGCAATTACAAATTGTTCTACTGAATCAACGTGAAAGAAGGCAGGATTAATCAGACATAGAGAACAATTAATTTTTTTTAACCCTTCCAATCTCAGTATTTCCCCTTATTATTTGCAGCTGTTAAAAATCATAACCTATTTAGACATTAGTAAAACTATTCCATGATTTTGGACAATTTAGCTCTATTATCTCTATACAGCTACATCTGTATCTACATCTATTTTTATCTTACTATAGACATGAGTGAATTCAGAAGAAAAAACATTAAAATCAAAAAGGTTCCATTTGTGAAAAAGGGTCAGACTATCCGAGGGTTTTATGTGTATGTATAAAATAGAGTCAAAACAAGAGAGACAGGAATACTTGAGTACATTACTGCCAGTAGAAGAATAAAATTCTACTGATTGTAGAAACAGTCTAATTATATGATTTTAACTGACATTGTATATGAAGATGGCATAATATCTACAGGAGAGGAAAGGAGAGGAGGGGAAGAAAGAGGGGAGGAGAGAGGAGAATGAGGGTACCACTGCTAGCTTCTTTTAATTATTGGAATTCCACAATCTTCCTTCAGAAACCTCTCATGCTATAGGTGATATGTGACCTCCTGAGAAGCAATCCAAGTTATGGGTCCAGTGTTTATGTATAAATTAACTATTGGAACAACTCAAATTCATTCTCATTCTTTTAGATAAAGGAAAAAAGCAGGGAAGAAAGGGTAGGCGGAATGAAGGAAGTTGAATTATTTTCTTTCCCTCAATGGGTAATCTTGAGCATATCACACTTTGGAGAGCACTGGGGTAGAGAACAAGAATCATAAACCCTGAGAAATGGCTACTGTAGATGATCTGAAAACCAAGGGTGAAGGTGTAATTTCTGTATAGGAGATAGGTGAAAAAATATTTAACAGCACACAACTCCAGTCAAAGAGGTTACCATCTTGCAAATAAATGGAGACATAAATCTGGAGAAAAAGTAGTTTATCTCTTGCTGCTGGTTCCCAGTGTCAGGTTTTGAATCTGATAAGTCCTCCTGAGAGTATAGAGAAGAAGCACTGGGATCGACTCACTGCAAACTCGTCTCCTAAGTTCAAGTGACCCTCCCACCTCAGCCTCCTGAGTAGCCGGGACTACAGGCAGGCGCCACCACGCCCGGCTAATTTCTGTATTTTATGTAGAGACAGGGTTTCATCATGTTGCCCAGGATGGTCTCGCACTCCTGGGCTCAAGTGATCCATCTGCCTCTGCTTCCCAAAGTGGTGGGATTACAGGCGTGAGCCACCATGCCTGGAAAACACACTTTTATTTTTATAGCTCAAATGAAAGTGATTTTAGGCCAGGCACGGTGGCTCATGCCTGTAATCCCAGCACTTTTGGGAGGTCGGGTGGGTGGATGACCTGAGGTCAGGAGTTTAAGACCAGCCTGGCTAACATGGTGAAACCCAGTCTCTACTAAAAATACAAAAAAATTAGCCGGTTGTGGTGGCACGGCCCTGTAGCCCCAGCTACTCTGGAGGCTGAGGCAGGAGAATTGCTTGAACCCAGGAGACAGAGGTTACTGTGAGCAGAGATTGTGCCACTGCACTCCTGCCTGGGTGACACAACGAGACTTCGTCGCAGAAAAAAAAAAAAAAAGAAAGAAAGAAAAAGAAAAAAGAGAAAAGAGATTTAACAACTAAATCCCTAAAGTATTATTTCTATTAACTCTTTAGCAATTCTCTTTTATGTTCCAGGTTCTGTGTGAAGTGCTTTAGGTACACACTATCTCATTTGAGCTTCACAAAGGCCTACACGGTAGGTATTATCAACATTTTACAGATGAGAAAACTGAGACTCTACAAGGTTAAGTAATTAGACTACCATCACATAGCTAATAAGATCATTTAATGATTATTGCACTAGACAGTTCTGTTACAGACTGACAAATTAGAACTAAATTTAAATATCTCAGAATGCATCATCAACTCACTCTGAAATAATACATTTTCATTCTTAGAAGCTCATGAGCTACTAGATTGCTTTATAGTTTCTGTGAAAAAACAAACAAACAAACAAAAAAACTGAAACTGATAGGCCCTTTAGTAATAGTTTCCCAAATGTCCAGGAATCATACTACCTTCCCCAGTAACACTGATGTATCTCGATGTTTTGCTGTTGTTGCCAACCTTAGTAGAAATTCAGCAAAATCTTTAAATAATAATTTCATATTGTTTTATACAAAGTTATATTTAGCCAAGGAGAATTAATCCTACAAACGATCTGAAAATTTCTGACAGCAGATTTTAGACCCGTTTTTTTTCTTAGCACATCTTTAGCATTACCCAAATTTTCAATACAGATGTTGCAGTGGACAGGACTGAAAATGGAAGCTATTTTTCCTCTAACAGATAAATATCCTGTTCCAACAAAGAGGTATAAAATGTAGGTGCAACTGTTCAAGGAGTTGCAATACACAATAGTATAATGGCCTCGCCTACATTCACCAATTTATCCACATGGATGCTCAACGGGTATCCACATGCATACCTCTCTTTGGGCCTCAACTATAGACAATATACACTCCTACCACAACACCTGTATACCCTGCCTCTGCATGCAGTTGTTTATCTCCCTTGCCCTCTCCCAAAATTAAGCTTCTCCTAAGACATATATGACACACATAAATCTTTGCATACTCAAGCCCAGCAGAGTACCTGGACCAGGGCACGTGCTAAATACAAGTTTGTAAAAATCAATGAGACTTCTTCTGAGTATTATTTTGGTATTTTCCAGATCTAATAGTTAATGTAGGCTGGGTGCAGTGGCTCATGCCTGTAATCTCAGCACTTTGGGAGGCCAGGGCGGGTGGATCACTTGAGGTCAGGAGTTTGAGAGCAGCTTGGCCAACATGGTGAAACCCCATCTCCACTAAAAGTACACAAAAAAAATTTAGCTGGGCGTGGTAGCGTGTGCCGGTAGTCCCAGATACTCGGGAGGCTGAGGCAGAGAGAATTGTTTTAACCCAGGAGGCAGAGGCTGCAGAGAGTCAAGATTGTGCCGCTGCATTCCAGCCTGGACAACAGAGTGAGCCTCCGTCTCCCGTCTCCAAAAAAAAAAAAAAAGTTAATGTAGCAAACTGAAATTTTAACCTACCAACTAGTAAAACATCTCTTTTAGGTGAAAGATCTAGAAAGGGAAGAAAATAAACAAACTTGTATGTAGCTAGGTGACTCATTAGAGAATGAGAAACATACTTGTGACTCATCAGCTACCAATAAATCATTTAACCACAATGACTAATATGAAGAAAAATAAAATAAAATATATATGTATACACATAATGGTACTAAAAAAGGCTTATCTTCAGAATCAAAATACCTCCATGTTTGGGGAGAGTGGGAAGTATTATATAAGCACAAACAGCGATATATAAATTTTAACTTTAAAACTACTTTTCACATTAATTGTAGTCCTTTATAGCAGGCACTGTAACTTTAAACTTTAAAAACTTGTGTTTACACTCACTGTCCTCTCTAACAGTCAATACAAAAAGGCCTCCAGGACTTCCTTTAAAAAAAACTGGCTTTATAACACTTAACCAAAACTAACACAAACTATTCTGTTAATTACTTTAAAACGGCACACATACAAAAAAAATTTTTTTAAAGAAAAAAGGGATAATATCTCAACTTCAGGATCAACTATTAAATATTAGATAAGATGGGGATCCAGAAATACAGGCCTGGATAGATAGGTATTGCATCTTCCTGCTTCTAGACAAATTTCGTTTAAAAACCTCAAACCATTTCAGATATATAATTAAGAACCTGTTCCTAGAACCTCTAGGGAATTAGATGTGCCAACCTTCCTACGTAACTCATTCAGTTGCTTCATTTTTATATGCATTCAGCCATGAGAAAATTGATCTTTCCAACAAATTGATTAAAATAATGTGTGAAGAGTCCTGTGGCACTTAAATCCAATTAGTGAATCAACTTTTTAGATTACTCTATTGATGAATTGGATATTCCTAAGACAGACAATTTGAGGCAAAATAGTTGGCTCCGTATTAAATTCCAATGTTTCTTTTAAGGAAAATACTCCAAAGCTAGAAACTGCTAGTAGTATTGTCTAGCCAGTAAGGCAAAAGATAAACACTTCAGATTTAATATCTAAAGTAAATGCTAAGATCGTTATCTACTTAAGATATTAAAAGTGACCTCATACTTTGCCTTTTAAATGATTAAGAAACCCCAGCTGGAACTATCTGATTTGATATTTTTAATAGCAGAGTCCTTGCTTTTTTCCACCTGGTATATGGCCAGAGGGAATAGAGTTAAATATAGGGCTTCATGGAATTAACATATAAATACTATTATTTCTCCCAATTTGTTGTGTATGAGTTCACATGCTTTAATGTCCAGTCTCTTTGGGCAGTATGGAAACGTAACATCTTGAAAATAAACAAATAGTCCTTCGGTACTCCTCTAGCTCCAAGCATTTTATATATAACAACTGATCTAAGACAGAATTAAAATTAAATGCAGATTAGAAATGGCCTTTTCCTCACAGACATATTTCTATCCATACTATTTTCCGAACGAGATTCTGGCAGAATAGTTAGCTCGTCCACTAATGAGCTGCTAGCTTCCCAAAGAGAATGTGTTACTAACTAAATATTCTTCTGAATTATCTCATGCTTCATTGATCCTCAAGTTTCTAAGTAAAGATTTTTGTTTTATTTAAGCAACAGAATCCACTAGAATTGGTTTAGATGTTGGTGATGTACTGTTTTTAATAATAACAGAAGGGTGGTAGAATACTAAGCAATGGAACTCACAGTGCTTTCCAAATTTTGCCTTTCCAATTATACTTAGAAACTAAGAGATAAAGAGGAATGAGATCCTGAAGAGGTCAGTGAAACAACGAAAATACAGGCACAGCCCATAAACCTCTATTTTCATTATAAAGTAGAATATACACTAGTGGGCCCAGCTGAGGAATAGGAATCAGTTGTCATGCCATGAACACACAGGATACTCTAGCCTGGTGTTAGATGATGGAATCAGGAGTCTTTGGGACAGGGGAGTTTGTAGGGTGTTTGTGGGGCAAGAGAAACAAAGGGGCGGGGAACAGTGGATAAAGGTGCAGAGAGTAGTTTCAGCAATGGAGCATGGGGCCACATGAGGTCAGGAGGAGGCTGAAAAGACTGGGAGAGAATGTGGAGATGGATAAAAAGACTAGAAGTCTTGATGAGGTCCAACAGAAAATGAGGCGGCCTGGGGGAGGCAGATTGGTGGAAATCATAATCAGAGGATTATTGGGTAAAACAACCTGTTGGGCTTTTTATAAACTCGAAAGCCTGGAACTTCTCTTCAATTAACTCGATATAGTCAAGCTTAGGAGACACTACTGGCTGCCTACCCAATGGAGTTCCTTTCTTCTTTGCTAAAGAGGCTAGCTTCACTCCTCTTCGGTGTCTACTCTTTATTTGGCCAAGTGCTATATGGGAAGATGAGCCCATCTCAGTTCCAAAGAGTGGGTCATGTGTACTCTCAGTCCATGTTGGCAATTTATTACAGATTAATGGTGTCATTTCCACTTAGTTTCTCAAACCAGTAATTTTCTAATTCATTATTTTCCTTACCCCCACACATAAGTAGTAAGCAAACAGATAAGATTCATGTTTTACCCATTCACTAGCAAACCCTGTTGTCACTTTCAAGAGTACAGTTTTGCTGTAAAGCTTGTTTTGAAAATGTGAATTTGTTTCAACATCTTTGACACATTAGGGAATAATTTGAGTATAATGAGAATTTTGCTTTTGCCTATGCCAGATTTCATCAGTGAGAACACTCAGTCAATGCAGACAACAACACTTGGGTGCACTCGGCCATGCAGGAATATACAAAATGCACACACCTTAAACATCTACTTGTAACTCATGTTATGAGCCAGACCCATCCACATCTGGTGTTACAACTTTCCCTCTGATTTCAGACACTGTTCCTTCCATCACTTCACAATAACTTACAAACTGCCTTTCTTTTGATACCCACTTCTACAAGCAAACTGCACATTTTTTTCAAGGTACAATGCTACATTTATTGTAGTATTTATGTATTTCTTAACCATTCAACGAGTATAAAACTGTTACCTTTAAGAAGTTAGGTTACTGGCCGGGCGTGGTGGCTCATGCCTGTAGTCCCTGCACTCTGGGAGGCTGAGGCGGGTGGATCACCTGAGGTCAGGAGTTCAAGACCAGGCTGGCCAACATGGTGAAACCCTGTCTCTACTAAAAATGCAAAAATTAGCTGGGCGTGGTGGTGGGCGCCTGTAATTTACCCAGCTACCCAGGAGGCTGAGGCAGGAGAATCACTTGAATCTGGGAGGCAGAGGTTGCAGTAAGCCAAGACTGCACCACTGCACTCCAGCCTTGGCAACAAGAGTGAGACTCCATCTCGTCTTTTCAAAAAGTATGCCATTAATGAAGTTTTTTTTTTAAATTGACACATAATTGTACATATTTATGAGGTACAGTGTGATGTCTCCATATATGTACACATTGTATAAAAATCAAATCAGAGCATTTGGCATTTCTATCACCTCAAACATTTATCACTTCTTTGTGGTGAGAACTTTCCAAATCCCCTCTTCTAGCTATTTTCAAATATACAATATTGTTAAACATAGTTACCCTACTGTGCAAGGGAACACCAGAACTTACTCTTCTTCCTATCTGTAATTTTGAACAGACTGACCAATCTCTCCCTCATCCCCCTCTGCCCCCCACCAACTATTCTCTCTACATCTATGTGATCAACATCTTTAGCACATGAGATCATGCAGTATTTGTTTCTGTGTCCAGCTTATTCCACTTAACATAATGCTCCGCAGGTTCATCTATGTTGCCACAAATGACAAGATTTCACTTTTTATGGCTGAATAGTATTCCAGAGTGTATATATCCCACACTTTATCCATTCATCTGTTGAAGGAAACTTAGATTGAATCCATATCTCGGCTATGGTGAATGGTGCTGCAATAAATATTGGAGTGCAAATACGTATCTCTCTTTGACATAATCATTTCATTTCCTTTGAATAATTACCCCATAATGGGATTACTGGATCATATGGTAGTTCTGTTTTTAATTTCTCATGAGCCACCATACCGTTTTCCATAGAGGCTATACTAATTTACATTCCCACCAATAGTGTATGATGGGTTCCCTTTCTCCACATCAAGTTTTTGAGTGTTACGCCATTAACCCCATTTTCTCCATAAACACTGTGGTTTTTATTGCGCAAATTTGCATAGGACAGTTATTTTTAGGAATGCATATGTTACACAGCAGAACTGACAGTACATTAGCACACTCTACAAAAAGCTAATCTAAAATGACACCCATATCTAAATGTCCCAAGATCTCTTCTCCCTTGCTGTTGACGGAACAATTCTAGGAAAGGACTTTAGTTGGTACAAGTGTCTAACAAAGTGCCTGCAATTTGATGTGTTAAGGAACAGTATTAGTTATCCAGCCAAATCCTTTCAATTCTTTCCTGCATCCACAATCTTAGTAAAAGATAAATTCTTATTTTAAATTCTGAGTCTGTGGTTTTATTTTCAACGTCAGTGGCATATACCACACAGCTGCTTTTTTGAGTGACTTTGTGCCTTATTTCTCAAGAGAGTGATACAAAGGTGCAAAATGTATTTATGTTGTGTTAACGGCAGTGCTGATAAGAAAAAAAAGCCCAAAGCCTAAGCAAAAGTAGATGCAATTAATTATTAGATTTGCCTCTAGTGGTGTTAGGTTTTATGTTTATAACTATCAAAATTTTTATTATTGAGATTATTCAGGAAGAATAACTGTCACTGAAAACATGAAACTCTCTAGGTTCCAACTCCCTGTCCCTCCCCCTTATTTTTAGAGCATGCTTTTTAACAATAGGGTGATTCCTCAGAAGGCAGCTACTGCTTTACAGTGGAAGAGACGAACTAATTAGTGTTACTAATGGTTAAAAATAAATTCCTCCTTTGGGCCGGGCGCGGTGGCTCACGCTTGTAATCCCAGCACTTTGGGAGGCCGAGGCGGGCGGATCACGAGGTCAGGAGATCGAGACCACGGTGAAACCCCGTCTCTACTAAAAAATACAAAAAAAAATTAGCCAGGCGTGGTGGCAGGCGCCTGTAGTCCCAGCTACTCGGACAGGCTGAGGCAGGAGAATGGCGTGAACCCGGGAGGCGGAGCTTGCAGTGAGCCGAGATTGCGCCACTGCACTCCAGCCTGGGCGACAGAGCGAGACTCCGTCTCAAAAAAAAAAAAAAAAAAAAAAAAAACCAAACCAAAACAAAACAAAATAAATTCCTCCTTTGGAATTTTTAGCAGGAATTTATCACTCAAACATAAAAATATTTTTTATTACTTTATAATCAGATCCACTTTTTATTTATTTTTAATTTTTATTTATTTATTTAATTATTTTTTTGTAGAGACAGGGTTTTGCCATGTTGCCCAGGTTGGTCTTGAACTCTTGGGCTCAAGTGATCGTCCTACCTCAGCCTCCTAAAGTGCTGGGATTACACACACGAGTCACCACACCTGGCCCAGTTCTATTTTTTAAACTAAACTTTTTTCCCTTTAGTTTTGACTTGTAATACCCTGGGAGCAGTGTCTAGCTAACAAACTGTATTCTAAGTGGAGCTATAATGTGGAGGGTTTTGATCTAACACCATTACACACAATTTCAGAGAGGCAAGATGACACAGAGACTAGAGTGTGAGTCCAGCATCTAAGAGACCTTAGTCAAGACACTTAATATTTCACACCCCGATTTCCTCATCTGAAAACAAAAACAAAACCAAAGAGAGAGAGAACAGAACCAACCTCCTCCCCGCCCCAAAACAAAAAAAGACAAAAACGGTATTTACAAATCATGGGGCTGTCGTGTGGATCAAGTGAGAAAAAAGTCTGGCACTTTGTGGCTCCATGCTTAGTATATAATAACAGTCAGTTATTATTGCTATTATTATACATGAACCTGTTATTTCCCCTGTACATCAACTGGGGAAGATGCTGGTGACCACTGTACTGTAACTTTTGGGTCTGGTACAGGGACTAACAGAGAATAGGCATCCAAATAAGCATAAAAATCCATGCTAGACACTGGAAAGGTGGCAAAATAAAGCAAGTGTAGTTAATATACTTTTAATTTCAGATTAAGCTTCTTAAATATTAAAAATAACATTCCACATGCAATGAGTCTGGTATGTGGTGGGGGATGGGTTTTCCATGACCTTTCATCTAAAAAATACATGACACCTGCTACGGAGGTCGAGGAAGAGTAGCCCATCATTATTCACATAATCTATCAATAAACCCAAGATGACAGAAGATGGGCAGCATAACCTTTATACAAATAGTGTTACCTTTTATTTCTCATCATTCTAGGTACCACAGATTTAAGCACCTTGAAGTATTTCATTATACTAGATAGTCTCAATAAAGGCCTAAAAGATAACAGAAATCCTATATATTGATGTATTCTGATTGTGTTGTTAATAGTAGGGATAAACTTGGGAGTTGGTAGAGGCTGGGGGATGACCAAATTTTATTTTTGGGTAGTCATCGGCTCATATTTTTCTAAACTATTTCCATTTATTACCATCACCACCAAAAAAAAAAAAATCAATAATGGTGAAAGAGACACTATGTACATTAATAGTTTTTCCATTTGCATATTTATATATCCTTATATCAATAAAAACTACTAAAATTTTTAACACAGAAACTTGACTATTAAAGATTTTCAGCAAAACCGATAAATTTTTTAGCTTTCTGGTTGTCAGAAATAATGTGTTAAATCTTACTATATACTCAATGATAAATATACTTACAGATCTACATAACCACCCACATTCAAATGAGTAATTTTTAAATCTTTGCAGGGGTGTAATAAAAGATTAGTTAGAAAAGAGGCATGCCATAAAGTTGTCACACACCAGTTCTTCAAATAATGCACCAACATAAAATGCTTCAATGTTATAAATTAAATGTACAATTCACTGAGGCAAAGAAGTGCAAAATGCCCAAACACAAGAAACCACGTATTTGCTAATTAAAACAGCATCAAAAGAACAAACGTAAATTAAGTAAGTACTTCAAAAAATAATAAAACCACCTTTTGAAAATAAAAATCTTTTTTTTCTTTTTCTTTCTTTTTTTTTTTTTAGACAGGGTCTCGCTCTGTCACACAGGCTGGAGTGCCTTGGCATGATCTCGGCTCACTGCAACCTTCACCTCCCAGGTAGCTGAGGACTACAGGCTCACACCACCACGCCCGGCTAATTATTTTGACCTTTTTTGTAGAGATGATGTTTCACCCTATTGCCCAGGCTGGTCTTGAACTTCTGGGCTCAAGTGATCTGCCTGCTTTCGCTTCCCAAAGTGCTGGGATTATAAGTGTGAGCCACCGCACCCAGCCATATGTTTCAATTCTAAGGTAAGCATAAGCTTCATTTATAGGTCAAGCACTTCTTTCAATTATAGTGAATTAGTACCACACTAGATCTCAGACTTTTATATTTCTCAGGCAAGTAGAAATAAGTGTTTGAATAAGCGTCTTAGCTTTGAAGAATGAGCTAAGATAAGCAAACAGTAAATAATATAAGAAGTCACATGGTTGTGTCAGGGAAAACCAGAGATGGACAATACTTAAAGTGGTAAAAACAAATTTTATTCAAGATTATTGCAATAGGGGAAAAGAGATCTGAGTATAGAACTGGGCTCAACTTTGAATACATCATTGGCAAGTGGAAACTTAGTGCCAAAGATGGGAACACAGAGTCAGCGGATGGAAAATTACTAAGAGGAGCCATCAGGAGAAAGGGAAGATGCTGGCTAAAGTGACCTAACAGGATTCTTGTTGAAGGCAGGCGAGGGTGATCAGACATCACCTGAGGGACGGTGGAGGAGAAGGAACCCAATTAGCTATGGTGAGTGATCAGATACTGAGGGGGGATGACAGGGGTTGTAGTTAAAGCAACTCAGCAGGATTCTTACTAAATCTGAACAATGCAAGCATAAACATGAAGTAAAAAAGTGGAGGCTTACTGGAGCAGAAAGTTCTTCAAAAGGAATCTGAGGAGAGTTTGGTCAATGGGGGACTCTTTGTCACTAGTTAGTAGGGAACTAAATCCTTGCATTCTCTGTACCTCTATTACACCCATCTGTCCACTGGTGCTTTGCAAAAATTAAAGATGTAAATCATTCTTTAAACCATGATAACTTATTCATTTTTTTTGAGATGGAGTCCTACTCTGTCACCCAGTCTGGAATGCAATGGTGTGATCTCGGCTCACTGCAACCTCCATTCTCCAGGTTCCAGCAATTCTCCTGCCTCAGCTTCCCGAGTAGCTGGGATTACAGGCGCCTACCACCACACCTAGCTAATTTTTTTTATTTTTGGTAGAGACAGGGTTTCACCATGTTGGCCAGGTTGGTCTTGAACTCCTGACCTCAGATGATACACCCACCTCAGCCTTCCATAATGCTGGGATTACAGGTCTGACCAACCACGCCCGACCTGTGATAACTTATTTTTTAAGCCAGAATCTTGCTCTGTTGCCCAAGCTGGACTGCGGTGGCACAATCACAGCTTACTGCAGCCTGGATCTCCTGGGCTCAGGTGATTCTCCCACCTCAGCCTCCAGAGTAGATGTGACTACAGGTACATGCAGCCATGTCCTACTAATTTTTTTTTTTTTTTTTTTTTTTTTGAGACAGAGTCTCACTCTGTCGCCCAGGCTTGGGTGCAGTGGCACAATCTTAGCTCACTGCAACCTTCGCCTCCTGGGTTCAACTGATTCTCCTGCCTCAGCCTCCCGAGTAGCTGGGACTACATGTGCCCGCCACCATGCCTGGCTAATTTTTTGTATTTTTAGTACAGACGAGGTTTCACCGTGTTAGCCAGGATGGTCTTGATCTCCTGACCTCGTGATCTGCCAGCCTCGGCCTCCCAAAGTACTGGGATTACAGGCATGAGCCACCACGCCCGGCCGACTAATTTAAAAACATTTCTTTTGGTAGAGATGGGGTTTTGCCATGTTGGCCAGGCTGGTCTCAAACTTCTGGGTTCAAGTGAACGGCCCATTTTGGCCTCCCAAATTGTTGGAATTACAGGCATGAGCCACCATGCCCAGCTGATAACTTATTTTATGAACTTACTTTTCTTCACTAAAATCCCAAGAATTTTGGGTCCAAAATAAGCGTGGTGAGAAGTATGCACTACTCAGTAAGGCACAGACTAGCAGTTCTAAAACTACTATATGGGTTCTCTTTAGTGGAACAAAACATGTCAGCAAACCCCATTAATCACTCAAATAAGTTCTGTCATGTTACTTAAAGACCTACAAATACCAAACTAGTGTAAATGCTTATGCTTATAGCCCTTAACTTTAAAACAGAAATAAATTTTTAAATAAAAACAAAATTCAAATTAGTAAGTAATATTTTTAGTTTCACTAAAACTAAATTGCTGACATTTGGTTTACTGTATAAAGCTTGTAGCCTCAGAGCCAGTTCCATAATTAATTTATTTCTGTATTCTGACTTCAATACTAGTAATGGGAAGAATACCTGTTCAGTCACCTAAAACATTAACTTTGAGGTAGAGTCAGGACATTTCAGCTTCATAATTAACCAAAATTCTGCAAAGAGTAATCTAAGAATGACAATTTAAATAAAGTATCAGTCAATCATTTTATAAAACTGTCTTACTTATGTGAAAGTTAATGTGGCATTAATTAAAATTTGTATCAAATGAATTATCAAATATCTGAAACTTAACTGGAACTAGAAATAGAGATATTTTTCCTTGCATCAAACTGTTATACTACTAGAGATCTGCTGCTCCTATACAGACAAAAAGAGAATTTAATATATCTGCTTGAATGGTACAGGCTTTTCTGAGTTCAGAATTCCTCTAAATTACCAAGTACTACCTGGTAACCCAACTCGTTCAGCATGTGTCTCTATTCAAACTACACAGAATATGAACATCATTTGGCTTCAGCTGGCATGAATGCAATTGTAAATAAGACAGTAATGCTAATGGAGCACTAGATTCACATGGCAGTTTTCAGTTATAAATCTGTCTTTAAGATGATATGGAATAATGTAGCTCTAAGATTATCATCAAAATGTATACTAAAAATTTTAAATATATATAATACATGTATGTAAATATATATAATTCTCAGCCTCCTAAGAATATATATGTGGATCCCTAAGAAAGGAACAGAGAAACCAAACAATGAGGATAATGAAGGATATGCGGTTAAGCTAAATGACAAAGAATGAGGATTAATGAATAAAGCCAATACCTTTAAAATGAGAAGTGAAGTAAGACAGGTCACTGCAGGCATGGAGTGTCTGCCCAATCTGAAGAGTATGTACTGGGAAGTAGTGGGAAATAACATTGTAGTGAGGGAACCAACAGGCAGGATTCATCTTGGACATGGTTGGAAGTAGGAAGCCATTAAAGATTTTAGATAAACTAGCACTGAAAATAAAACTTCTGGCAAGTGTGAACCTAGAGAGGGAGCAAAAAGGGCATGTATCCTTCAATAAATATTAGCTTAATAAATGATTGGACTATTTTGTCCTAAACCAAATAACATGGCAGAAAATATAAAGAACGACACTAAAAGCAGACAAGAAAAATTGAAGCCAAATATCTTTAAAATCTCATGTGAAGAGACAAACGTTAAGACTTTACTCTCAAATGTTTTAGAGATTTTAGTACTGCTTTCATTCTGGTGTCATATCAGAAAATTCAATTATCTTCCATGCTTAAAAACACAGAAAGTCACGCCTGTAATCCCAACACTTTGGGAGGCCGAGGCGGGTGGATTACCTGAGGTCAGGAGTTCAAGACCAGTTTGGTACCAACCAACATGGTGAAACCCCATCTCTACTAAAGATACAAAAAATTAGCCAGGCGTTGTGGCGGGCGCCTGTAATCTCAGTTACTTAGGAGGCTGAGAGGCAGGAGAATCACTTGAACCCGGGAGGCGGAGGTCGCAATGAGCTGAGACCACACCACTGCACTCCAGCCTGGGAAACGAGCAAAACTCCAACTCAAAACAACAACAACAACAAAAACACAAAAAGTCCAAGTGAACTTAAGGTTTCTGCAATTTGGTACAACAATAATGAATACAGTTAGTGAATAACAATACTAAAAACCACAGTGAATATAGTTAGACAACAGCAGGTTATAAAATTTCTTTTAATCTGTTAATAACAAATAGAGGAATTTCTTTTTATTGCTATTTATGATTCAATAATAACCTTACACCTTAGATTTTTGTTTTTAGAAGTATCAGTTCAACAAATGGTACTGCCTAAACAAGTGACCTCAGAGATAAACATATGAAAGCTACCTTAATTTTTGCTTTCACAATTTTAGTGCATACCCATTTTAGATAAAACACAGTTAACAATTTTTAGGAAAAGGATTTTAAAAGATGAAGAAAAATCCCATATTTCTTTTCCCTAATAAAGTTCTAAAAAGTTCTTGCTGAAGTCTAAAAGTGGACTACTTCTACCAAGAAGGATCAGGATTTCTGAACTATCTTAGAAGTATAGGTTACATCACACAGAAAGGACAAATTGACTGACCCACCTGGAACATAAAATCATGTTCCTAAGAAAATTATCTTAACCAACTACAAAACCTAAAAACGCATCATTTTTTGCCAACGAGTCTTAGCCATAAGAATTTTCCTTTTTCACAAGATAGCAAAAGCCATTAACCCACCTACTGGTAATTATTCAGGCTCGATTCCTTAACATACTAGTGCCAAAAGTTTAATAATAGTTATCTATGTACCACATGTTGAACCTATTGTATAAAATTGGCTCCATTCACTTACATATAACCAGTGACAAGGTTTATAATTTGGAACAGCTCAACCTTTTCCCACACATTGCTACTTTATATAAAGTCCATTTTTTAAAGGGACTAAAAATAGCTGCATGTTCTTTGCTTAAAAAAAAAAAAAATCAAGTCACAATTTAGTTAAGCCTGAACTGCATCTAGATCTTTATGGAGTTCCACTTCAGGAATTAAAAAATCTAGGCTAAATTACCTATATTCTTCCCTTGTCTACAAGAAAGATCACCCATGGCCGGGCGCGGTGGCTCATGCCTGTAATCCCAGCACTTTGGGCGGCCAAGGCAGACAGATCACCTGAGGTCAGGAATTCGAGACCAGCCTGACTAACATGGAGAAATTCCGTCTCTACTAAAAATACAAAAGTAGCTGGGCATGGTGGCACATGCCTGTAATCCCAGCTACTGGGGAGGCTGAGGCAGGAGAATTTCTTGAACCGGGTAGGAGGAGGTTGCGATGAGCAGAGACCACGCCATTGCACTCCAGCTCCAGCCTGGGCAACAAGAGTGAAACTCTGTCTCAAACAAACAAACAAAAAAAAAAAAAAAAAAAGAAAGATCGCCTATATATCATCCCATTTGGATGAAACCTTTTAATAAAATAATGATAAAAAGATGTTCTTTAATTTTATGAGGGCATTAGTGAACTAAGTTCTGTTTGGGAGACCATTTGAAAGTAGCTCTTTTAGCTATTAAGCTATGGTTGACATGTGATATAGTCAATCGCTGTTACTTAGTCAAGTCCCAGGAGTTTCTGAGGAGATCCAAAATAATGGGAATAACTTATTTGTGGAGTACTTTAATGTGTCTGCTTCTAAACACATCACATGGATTAACTGTCCACTTGTCAGTAGAATGCCTCTCACTGAATATTGTGGGTAAGTGGGATTTTCAAAAGGCTTTTCCACTGGAAGCTTTAGGAATGTAACACCGAGGTTATAATGCAGTTTAATGGAAAAATATATTCTCTATGTAACCGTCAGCTTCATGTATTAGTTTTCAAAACCAAATTATTATACAAAAAACAAAAGTTGTTTGTTGATTTGAGGTTGACTTTTTTCCCGTATTTTTCAGTATATGTAATAGAATTTAGCATCTACGTCTGTGGTTTCCAGGACCATCTTTTTTTCTTTTATAGAAGGTTCTCTGTGCAGATAAAATTTCTAGGGACCAAGCTCATTTATGTTTGACTTCATAGGATACACACTAACCTTAAAAGGCTGGAAGACAAATGCACCCCACAAGCACACACTCTTAACCAGGAGACGAAACAAGCAAACCTAATTACCAGAAGACACACGTAGAAGAAAAGTGGTCATCTCTGGGCAGCACGACAGGGAGATAGGGAGAGGTGGGGCTACTGTACTAGTAGTATTAAAATACTACTGATCTCATCAATGAATTGATATAATTCATAGCACTTAAGTCCTTAAATCTGAGTGCAGGTATTACTATGATGTAATTTGATAAATAAATATCTAAACCAAAACCAGCTGCTGAGCATCCTCTATATGTATAACATTGTGCTAGAAGGTCAGGGAGGGCTGAAAGCTAAATTAGGATATTGAATTAGATAATTTTTAAGTTTCTTTCCAATTCTAAAATTCATAATTCCATCTGTATTAACTCATTCTTAGAAAGCATGCATCTAAAAAGCAAACATTTACAAAAATCAATAGAAAAAATATATCATTTACTCTGACTGAATTCTTTCTTTTAAAAAACACTTACACCTATGAAATTACTTTATTACTTAAAACACAAAGACCATCCATTTTCTCATGTTTTCTGAGATCATTATCATGGAAATAAAATTCTGATGAAATTGAAAAAAACATGAAACAAAATTAGCCACATCACCACTACCAAGTAAAACAGCTCTCATCACCTTAGAGCCACTGCACACACAACCACACTTCTATCTCTATATCCGCCTCCTGCAAGCTGAACAAAACAATGTGCTGCTTCTATGGGAACTCTGGGCCAGACAGCCCAGACTTTTACAGGAGGAAAAAGCAAGTTTCACCTTTTTTCTCCTAAACCCTTTTGGTGTCAAAGCTAAAAGTTGTAAAACATTTGTTTTACTTCCTTCTGGAGGAAATCATTTGCCAAACTACATTCTTTTATTTTATATACTTTTATTTTTTGGTTAGAAAACTTGTTGCTCAATATGCAAATCTCAAACTGGGGGAGGGAGGGAAGGAGGGAGGAAATGAAGCTCAACAAACACAACAAAATAAAGTTGCTCTGCTATGTTGAGGCTGCCAGGCTTTTTGTTACTCTACTTGAAAGTAAATGTGACTTGTCTGTAGAGAGTGCTGCTTCAGCAGTTCCAAATGAATTTTAAGCCTGTGCTCCATATTTTCCCTTTTGTAAGTTTAATGTATTCAGCAACACTGAACTGACAATTTAAATAACTACATTTTTAAACAAACGAAGCATTGATGTTAATGTATGAAAATGTTCCAAACCCCTGGGAGTCTTGGTTCCCACCATTGTTTATTCTGACAACAGGATATAATTGCTTACTTACTTGGCAGCAAATTTAACCATCTGCTTGCTTGCATGGTCTCCCACTGCCACAAGGGCCTGGACATTAAACTGCTGCTGACGTAGGACTAAGAAGCACTGTTTCCCTGAAACAGACAGAAAGAACACAAATGTATTAAGGACATGCAACTTCAGGTTTTACAAAGAAGGAAAATGCTCTCGACTTAAAAAGTGGGCCAAAATTTACTACACTCATCAGGCACGCACACATGTGTATACTATCCATTTGGCTTCCACAGCCAAAATACTCATATTCAACTGACAACCCTTAAAGAAACTCAAGTTCCTGTGATGAGTAACAAGAAACGCTTTCAACTTGTTTGTTGTAAGAACACAGGCAAATCACCAATTTCAAAAAAACTTCTAAATCAAGAAAATTATTTTGTCATTGCATTGATTTATTAAACAAATTTCAAGTAACTTGAGATCACTTTCAAAATTCATTCAATAGTTAGTATATTCTACATGCAAAGGCACTGTACTACTATGGAAGTTTCAATACTGCAACCACAAAAGTGCTACACAGAGCTTAAAAACAAGGACACAAACATTCTATGGGGGTGGTCCATCTACAGAGTTTCTTCCTACCAAAGCACATTTTAAAGAGCATTTAAATTGACAGGCTAGTGCCTTTCATGTTCTACGTTCTTCATTTTTCCTTTATCATCTTCCTAGTCCTTCATATTTTATGAGTCTTGCATTTTTTTTTACTCCAAATAACTTATATTGTCTATTAAAGATCATTTTCTTCAAGCCCTACAACCAGTTTTATTTTTACATATCCTGGGCCTCTTTATTCCTCCTCCTTTGATAAAGAACTGTCACTCCTTATTCTTAACCTTCTGAAAAACATTATTCATAATATATTTCAGTTATTATGTATCCTTGTGACATCCCTTTTTCCTCCAAAACAGATCCTTCTTAAGTCTCTGATCAAATTCTGGGAAATCACTTCTTCGTAAAAGAGGGGTTAATCTCTCCAAGACCACTTTTCACATCAGATTGTTTTGTAAAACATCACAAGAAGATTTTGTTTTTTAAACTGAGCATTATATTTTACATTTAGAATGGGCCTTAACCAAAAAAAGAAAGAAAAAGGAAAGCAAAAATGCAAGCAGACTTACAGTTACTACTTTTAACATACAGTATTTTGAAATGCAAATCAGATACCCATCACAAGTTAAAAAAGACAGGTTGCAAACAAAGTGTCAACACAGACATAATCTATTGACTTTAGAGTCATATATGATTGGAAGATTTTTAACCACTAAAAAACACTCTTAATTTTCCCTTTTCCTTTGGAGGATGATCCAGTCACAAAGTAAAATCCTAAAAAACGAAGTTGTATTAATACACGAAACAAATTCAAAGGAATTTTAAAATACTGAATGGACAAAGGTTATTACCACAGAGAAACTTGCAGATGAATAAAAATAACATTTTCCTAGGAACTACTACTGAAACCACAGCCACATGTTACCCCACTTAGAAAAGCATGTTACTATGAAATGGAAGGTAATGTGCAGACGACAGTGCTAGGCTAAGCCATAATGTAGTCAGAGTATATTACCTACTCTAATAGTCCAGACAGAAGCAGCACCAACCTAGCTGCCTCACAAAGCTGTCCAGTGATGAATTTCAGTGCTACACAAAGACCCTGGAGAAAGAATGGAGAACTCTAAAGGACTTACAAAGGGTGAGCGCAGGATAAGTCTATGGGTCAGCACTAGGGGGTAACAATTAGTGTAAGTGTCTGGTAGAAAAAAAAGTAAGCTTTGAAATCAAAAGGCCTGGTATCATATCCTATCACTTCCTATGAAGGGGCCTGTGGGAAAATTATTAAACCACTTTATATCTCAGTTCTTCATCTGGAAAATGGAGATGGTAATAGTCATGGGGTTTTCTTCCATAATCATGAGGATTTTATAATATGTTTAAAGTTGAGATGGAGCCCAATTAATGTTAACTATTAATGACTTTTTTTTTTTTTTTGAGATGGAGCTTCGCTCTTGTTGCCGAGGCTGAAGTCCAATGGTGCTATCTCAGCTCACTGCAACCTCCGCCTGGGTTCAAGCAATTCTCCTGCCTCAGCCTCTTGCGTAGCTGGGATTACAGGCACATGCCACCAGGCCTAGCTTATTTTTGTATTTTTAGCAGAGATGGGATTTCACCATGTTGGCCAGGTTGGTCTCGAACTCCTGACCTCAGGTGATCCACCCGCCTCAGCCTCCCGAAGTGCTGGGATTACAGGCGTGAGCCATCGTGCCCGGCCTATTAATGACTTTTTTTTTTTTTTTGAGATGGCGTCTTGCTCTGTTGACCAGGCTGGAATGCAATGGCATAATCTCGGCTCACTGCAACCTCCACCTCCTGGGTTCAAGCAATTCTCCTGTCTCAGCCTCCCGAGTAGCTGGGGCTACAAGTGTCTGCCACCACACCTGGCTAATTTTTGTATTTGTAGTAGAGACGGGGGCTTCACCATATTGGTCAGGCTGGTCTTGAACTCGTGACCTCAGGTGATCCACCTGCCTTGGCCTCCCAAAGTGCTGGGATTACAGGCGTGAGCCACTGTGCCCGGCCTTAATGACTATTATTAGTAACACCACTATCACTGACTACTTATTTGATGATTGATTATCATTCCTATTTCGCAGGTGGATGACTATATACAAAAAGTATGCAGGGCGCTGGGAACACAAACGTAAATATTTGTTAGAAAATCATGATAGACTCTTACATGAGGAAAAAGTGATAAAACCATATGTAACGTGTAGTCCCAATTTTGTTTGTGTAAGAAGTATATTAAGATTGATCATATAGGGAAAAAAACCACCAAAATGTGGCTACCAATGAATGGTGAAATTATAGGAAATTGTTCTGTCCCTGTATTTTTCTGTATTTTCTGAACTTTCTACAATAAATATGCACTACTTTTCTAATCAGAATAAAAATTTTTTAAGAGAACTATACACTCAGAGGTAGGTACAGAAGAAAGGTAAGAGCTGAAAGGAAATTTTGGCCAAGTTCAAAATTAAACACAAGCAGTAAGTAGAACCTGGGAAGTTTTAGGCAGCTGAACATAGGAGCAAATGTACCTCCTAAGATTCGCATGCCTGCTAGAGAAAAGAAATAAAATCAACGGTTATAAGTGAAGTGAAGGCCAGTCATGGTGGCTCACATCTGTAATCCCAGCACTTTGGGAGGCTGAGGTGGGCAGATCACTTGAGGTCAGGAGTTTGAGACTAGGCTGGCCAACGTGGTGAAACCCCATCTCTACTAAAAATACAAAAATTAGCTGGGCGTCGTGGCAGATGCCTGTAATCCCAACTACTTGGGAGGTTGAGGCAGGAGAATTGCTTGAACCCAGGAGGCAGAGGTTGCAATGAGCTGAGATTGTGTCACTGCATTCCAGCCTGGGTAACAGAGCAAGACTCCATCTCAAAAAAAAAAAAAAAAAAAAAAGGGGAGAATGTTCACTATATCCTTTAAATGTTTACTGTGCTTATTAGATTTAATTCTAAAAAATTTTTCTTATAAAAAAAGGCAACAGATGGGGGAGGAAGGGAATGAAGTAGTGAGAACAGTCTATGAGCATATTGTTTTATAAAAACCTATACAGTATGTAAAAGTGTGCCAGTACAAAAATAACCAGATCAATAGAACATAAGAAAAAATTGATAATAGAGCCTATTAGATAAAGGAGATCCTAATTCTAAACAGAATTCAGGAGATTACAAAATTTAAATAAACACCCCAACGAATACAAAAACAGAGTAAAAAATGGAACTGAATATTAAAATATATCACGGAAGAAGGGAGAACTTGGCTGGGCGCGGTGGCTCACGCTTGTAATCCCAGCACTTTGGGAGGTCAAGGTGGGCGGATCACGAGGTCAGGAGATCGAGACCACGGTGCAACCCCGTCTCTACTAAAAATACAAAAAATTAGCCGGGAGTGGTGGCAGGCGCCTGTAGTCCCAGCTACTCGGAGAGGCTGAGGCAGGAGAATGACGTGAACCCGGGAGGCGGAGCTTGCAGTGAGCCGAGATCGCGCCACTGCACTCCAGCCTGGGTGACAGAGCAAGACTCCGTCTCAAAAAAAAAAAAAAAAGAATGAAAGAACATCTATATACAAAAATAAATCAAAGGAACAATAACACTGAGAAAAAATAAGTGCTGAACAGCATATAACCTATATAAGTTAATCTTTTTAATATATAAGGATCTTAAAGATTTATGAGAAAAGAACACTGAGATCTCAATAGATAAACAGGCAATAGACCAAAACAGATAATCTGAAGGAGAAAGAAAAAAACCATAGTAAGTAAATACAGTATAAGGAAAAAAATGTTACTGGTAATGCAAGTAATGCAAGTTGAAGCAAACAACAATGACAGATTATTTACCTCTCAAATGAGCAAAGATTAAAAAAATACAAAATACAAAATCAAATTATTACTCAATGCTTGGGAGAATTAAAATCGTAAAACTGTTCCTTTATAACTTGCTGAAGGCAGGGTAAACTTGCGTAATGCTTCTAGAGAACAATTTGGCAATAAGCATTAAAAGGCTTAAAAACGTTATCTTTGACTCAATAAATACATTTCTTAGAATATATGTTAAGAAAATTGAAACAGAACTACTTGTGACTAATGCTATGGTCCCCAAGCTTTCTACGTTCAAAGCACTTTCAAATACAAGAACCTTGATGGTCCACTTAAAATGATTTTTAAAGGACTCAAACAAACAAACAATCAGTACTGGCTTCCTGGTAAACAGAACTGTCCACTCAGACTACTTCTCTATGAAGTACTTTTGAGACCAAGCTCTTGTCATGTATTAGGAAACAAAACCGTTCTTTCTTTGGCTCTGGTTGGTGACAGATTGTACTGCATGACTAGCTTAGTTCCATGTTTTACAAGGCACTACCTTCCACATGCTGAGAGATAAATAGGAGCAGTGTGTACATGATCCTTTTTGTGCAAATTTAAAAAACAAAAAATATGGTCATGTCTGTATGTATATTTTGTCTGCCTGTAAATGTATATGTATATATTTTTTTTCTGCAAGAACACACAAGAAAAAACAGTGGCTATTTTGCAGGGAAAAGACTGTGGTGAGATGGAGGAGAATTGTGAGACCTCTATTTCCATATCTTTTTCTACTACTGGAATTTTTATTTTTACCATACCCATAAATTACTTTTTATTTTAAGAAGCAAATATATAATTCCTCAGTTTAGTAAAAAGTTCTCACTTCAAAAGCTGGTATATGAACTTCAGAGGGCAGATTAATCAACTGCTAAATATTATTAATCTTTCTTCTTGGAACTTTCCAATACAAAAGACAGCTTATAGAAAACAAAGTCAGTGTTCAAAACAGCTGAATGAACTATCTTTTGATATTTTATTTGTTTTTGTTTCGTTTTGTTGAGACAGAGTCTTGCTCTGTTGTCCAGGCTGGAGAGTAATGGCACGATCACTGCAACCTCTGCCTCCTGGGTTCAAGTGATTCTCCTGCCTCAGTCTCTCGAGTAGCTGGGATTACAAGCGTGTACCACCATGCCTAACTAATTTTTGTTTTTTTTTTTAGTAGAGATGGAGTTTCGCCATGTTGGTCAGGCTGGTTTCTAACTCCTGACTTCAAGTGATCCACCTGCCTCAGCCTCCCAAAGTGTTGGGACTACAAGCCTGGTCTATCTTCTGATATTTTAAATTTAAATTCTTAATACTTAAAACTTTGTGCTGCATTTTGATTAAGTTTTTAGAAGAAGCAGTTTATTTCTTAAATTTATATGGATGTAGTGTTTTAGAAAAATGTAAAGTTAGAAATTTTTTCTCATGAAGTCTTTATTTCTGAGCTGAAGAACAAACATGGTAGGTAGTTAGGACAAAAAGTTTCTTCTCAGCTCCAATATGGTGATGGCTCAGCAATGAAATAGGCCTTCATGGGAGAACCAGGTTATCAAAGATGTGAGGCAATCCTATGTTTTCATCTCTTCCTGCTGACTTTTAGCTTGCTAAGCCCCCTGGATTCATTATTTAGATAACGTACCTTAACTTCCTAATACCCAATCTTAATATTTTCCTTCATCATTTGTATTAATCAATTAGGGATCAAAACAACAAAGATCTAAACGTTCTGATGTATTTTCCACTTATTGTTTCCCCTGCAATGTTCCTGCATAGATTTAAGTTGATTTTGGAAGTGTAAGTAAGTTTTTAGGAAGAATAGTGTTGAAATAATTATTTTGTGCCAGTGCCTTCCACATGGTATGTATAAAATTTGAAAGGAATGACAGACATTCCAATTACTCTTTCAATATGCAGACTTATGCTCATATGTTTCACGCTTGAAAGAAACTAATTTTAAGCATATCATTAAGGTAAGAAATTTCTCCTTGCTCCTATTTAAAACACTTCACTTTAGGGATGTTATATATAAACCTACTATAAGAAATCTGATTTTCATTTTAAAAAATGTCTGAAACACTGCCCTTAAGGAAAAAATATACAGGCTTTTCTTGTTTTGCTTTTTTATATGAAGAGACTCTTATTTTTGCATTACAGGATTCTAACTGTCATACTTTTGACACTAGGATTTTGACACTTCCATTTCCTTATTCATAGTTTCTCAGGGCTTTGCTCTACTAGAAATTGCCACTATGAGTTGTTCCTTCAAGCCCAGCTTTAATATGTTATTACTCCTGGGGTTAAAGCACACAAACGATCCCAAGTAAGTCGTATTTATTGATACGATTTTTCGTACATAAGATATAGGAAGAAGAGGGTACTAGCAATCAGGGTTTTTGCAAATTCAGAGCACAAGATTTTATTCTTAAACACAATCTACAGCCAGGGGCAGTGGCTCACGTCTATAATCCCAGCACTGTGGGAGGCCAAGGTGGGTGGATCACCTGAGGTCAGGAGTTTGAGACCAGCCTGGCCAAAATGGTGAAACCCCGACTCTACTAAAAATATAAAAATTAGCTGGATGTGGTGGTGCACACTTGTAGTCCCAGCCAGCTACTTGGGAGGCTAAGGCAGGAGAATCACTTGAACCCGGCAGGTGGAGGTTGCAGTGAGCTGAGATCGTACCACTGCACTCCAGCCTGGGCAACAGAGCGAGACTCTGTTTCAAAAAATAAATAATCTACATTGGCAGAAATAAAAAACACTGACAATCACTACTGACAAGTGTCTCAGTACGTTTTCTGTTGCTTATAACAGAGTATTCGAAATTGGAAACAAACTTTTTTTTTAAAATTCTGGAGACTGGGAAGTCCAAAATTGAAGGGACACAACTTGTAAGTGCCTTCTTGCTGGTGGGGACTCTGCAGAGTCCTCAGGTGGCAGAGGGCATCAAGGTGAGAAGCTGAGTGTGCTAGTTTAGGTCTCCTTATAAAGTCACTAATGCCACTCCTGTGATAATCCATTCATGGGGGTAGAGCCCTCATGACCCAATCACCTCTTAAAGGCCTCACCTTTTAACAATGCCACACTGGGGATTAAGCTTTTTTTTTTTTTTTGAGACAGAGTCTTACTCTGTTGCCCAGGTTGGAGTGCAGTGGTGCGATTTCAGCTCACTGCAACCTCCGCCTCCTGGGTTCAAGTGATTCTCATGCCTCAGACTCCCGGGTAGCTGGGATTACAGGCGTGTGCCATGATGCCCAGCTATTTTTTATATTTTTAGTAGAGATGGGGTTTTACCATGTTGGCCAGGCTGGTCTTGAACTCCTGGGTTCAAGTGATCTGCCCTGACTCAGCCTCTGAAGGTGCTGGGATTACACATGTGAGTCACTGTGCCTGACCAGGATTAAGTTTCAATATGAGTTTTGCAGGGGAAAAATAATGAAACCATGGCAGCAACGATGTGGAGAAAGTGGTATTGTGACATACCTGTGGGAATATATTTGAATACAACCTCTTGGGAGGACAATCTAGTATTAGAAATTTTAAAAATGCATATGCAGGCCTGGCACGGTGGCTCACGCTTGTAATCCCAGCACTTTGGGAGGGCGAGGCAGGTGGATCACGAGGTCAGGAGATTGAGACCATCCTGGCTAACACAGTGAAATCCCATCTCTACTAAAAATACAAAAAATTAGTCGGGTGTGGTGGTGGGCGCCTGTAGTCCCAGCTACTCGGGAGGCTGAGGTAGGAGAATGGCACAAACCCGGGAGGCGGAGCTTGCAGTGAGCCGAGATCCCGCCACTGCACTCCAGCCTGGGCGACAGAGCGAAACTCCATCTCAAAAAAAAAAAAAAAAAAAAAAAAAAAAGAAAATGCATATGCATGCCCTTTAACCCAGCAATCTCATTTCTATATACCCATCTTGTAGAAATACTACCTCGTGTAGATCTATAACTGGTTACCATGGAAGGGTTTCCAAGAAACAGTTAATTATTTTAAAAAGTCGAAAAAAAAATGTAAAGTATAACAAGACATATTAAACATACACACACCCAAAATAAAACAAACTGTGTGTGTGGGTGTGTACATGCACATACGTGCATTACAAAGATTTGGAAAGACAATGAACAAATTAAGAATGAATAATAAAAAAAGAATGAATAGAAAAGGTTGGGGCAGAGGATAGGTAGCATAGAAGAAAAAAGGGAGTATCATTATTTCTGTATTCTTTTAAAGATTCATGTGCAAGTATTAATGTATTATTTGAGTAACTTACATTAAGTATTATAACTTAAAAATAGAATAGAATTTTCCAGTTAAAATTTATGAAGACCAGATTATAAATGCAAAATTCCACAAAAAGTAAGTTAAACAAGCACTATACTAAAAAAAAAGCCACCCGCAATTGAGTTTATTCAAAGAATCTAAAAATGGTTCAACATTATAAAATACATTATTGTCAATCACTACAATTACATAAAGTTGATTCTTGTTATTTATAGAAGTTATGCTCTGTAAAGCTGCCACAATACTGAATTAGGGCATACTGAATCATTGCTCCTGAGAGAAGTTTAAGGTTAGGTTTCTTCACGCTTATGGTCACAATATTTTTGCCAACTGATTAATACATAACCTTCTTTTGTGTGTGTTTCTGTTTAAAGATACCTTAATATATATTGTTGAGTCATTAACACTTAACTCATGGACAAGGGCACTGTAACTCATGCCTAAACAAAGCATATCTAAACACAGGTATTTTCTCCTTAAGGGAACAGCACAGTCTTCTTGTGCTTGCGAACTTTAGAAACATTTGAGACCCATACTTGGGGGCCAATTTAAAAGGCAAAAGCAAGCTGGGCACAGTGGTGCATAACTATAGTCGCAGCTACTTGGGAGGGTGAGGCAGGAAGATTGTATGAGGCCAAGAGTTGGAGGCTGCAGTGCGCTACAATCACACCTGTGAATAACCACTGTACTCTAGCCTGGGCAACATAGTGAGACCCTGTCTCAAAAAAAAAAAAAAAAAAAAAAAAAAAAAAGGACCCATTAAGCATCTTCTTGGACCACAACAGAATAAAACTACAAATCAATAATGAGAAATTCTGGAAACTATATAAACACATGGAAATGAAACAATATGCTCTGGGATGACCAGTGGGTCATGAAGAAATTACGGAAATCAAAAAATTTCTTGAAACAAATGATAATGGAAACAACATGCCAAAACATATGGGATACAGTGAAAGCTGTACTAAGAGGAAAATTATACCTATAAGTATCTACCTAAAAAAAGAACCTCAAATAACCTAACAATGCATCTTAAAGAACTAGAAAAGTATAAGCTGAACCCAAAATTAGAAGAAGAAATAATAAAGATCAGAGCAGAAATAAATGAATTTGAAATAAAGGAAACAATATAAAAGATCAATGAAACAAAAAGTTGGTTTTTTGAAAAGATAAACAAAACTGATAAGCTTTTAGCCAGACTAAGGAAAAAAGAGAAAAGACCTAAATAAATAAAATTAGAGATGAAAATGGAGACATTACAACAGATGATACCATAGAAATTCAAAAGATTAGTGGCTACTATGAGCAACTATATGCCAGTAAGTTGGAAAATCTAGAAGACATTTCTAGACACATACAACCTACCAAGATTGAACCATGAAGAAATCCAAAATCTGGGCAGACCAGTAACAAATAACAAGATTAAAGCCGTAATAAAAAGTCTCCCAATAAAGAAAAGCCCAGGACCTGATGGCTTTACTGCTGAATTCTACTAAACACTTAAAGGACTCACACCAATCTTACTCAAACTGTTCCAAAAAACAGAGGAAGGGAAAATACTTCCAAACTCATTCTAAGAGGCCAGTATTACCCTGGCACCAAAACCAAAGACACATCAGAAAAAGAAAACTACAGACCACTATCTGATAAATACTGATGCAAAAATCCTCAACAAAATACTAGCAAACCAAATTCAACAATACAGTAAAAAGATCATTCATCATGACCAAGTGGGATTTATCTCAGGGATGCAAGGACGTTCAAAATATACAAATCAATCAATGTAATACATTGTATCAACAGGATGAAGGACAAAAGCCATATGATTATTTCCAACTGTTGCTAAAAAAGCAGTTGATAAAGTTCAAATCCCTTCATGATAAAAACCCCCCAAAAACTGGGCATAGAAGGAACATACCTCAACATTAATAAAAGCCATATATGACAGATACACAGCTAGTATTGTACTGAATGGGGAAAAACTGAAATCCTTTTCTCTTAGATCTGAAACACGACAAGGATGCTCACTTTCACCACTGTTATGCAACGTAGGACTAGAAATCTTAGCTAGAGCAATCAGATAAGAGAAACAAATAAAAGGCATCCAAATTGGAAAGGAAGAAGTAAAATTATCCTTTTTTGTGGATACTATGATCTCATATTTAGAAAAACCTAAAGACTCCAGAAAAACCTATCAGAACCGATAAATTCAGTAATCAGTAAAGTTGAAGGATACAAAATCAACATATAAACGTCAGTAGCATTTCTATATGCCAATAGTGAACAATGTGAAAAAGAAATAAAAAAAAGTAATCCCATATACAATAACTACAAATAAAATTAAACACCTAGGAATTAACCTAAGAAGTAAAAGATCTCTGAAAACTATAGAACACTATTGAAAGAAATTGAAGAGGAAACACAAAAAATGGAAAGATATTCCATGTTCATGGATGTTAACAATCAACATTGTTAAAATGTCCATACTACTCAAAGTAATCTACATATTCAGTGCAATCCCTATCAAAATGCCAATGACATTCTCCACAGAAATAGAAAAAAAAAAAATCCTAAAATTTACATGAAATCACAAAAGACCTAGAATAGCCAAAGCTATGCTGAGCAAAAATAATAAAACTGGAGAAATCACACTACTTACCTTCAAATTATACTACAAAGCTATAGTAACCAAAAACAACATGGTACTGGCATAAAAACAGACACACAGACCAGTGGAATAGAAGAGAGAATCCAGAAGCAGATCAACGCATCTACAGTTAACTCACTTTTGACAAAGGTGCCAATAACACACACTGGGGAAAATACAGTCTTTTCAATAAACGTTGCTGGGAAAACTGGATATCCATATGCAAAAGACTAAAACTTGATCCCATCTCTTACCTTATATAAAAATCAAATCACAATGAATTGAAGACCTAAATCGAAGACTTCAAACTATAAAACTAATACAAGAAAACATTGGGGAAACTCTCTAGGACACTGGTCCGGGCAAAAATTTCTTGAGTAATACTCCACAAGCACAGGCAACTGAAGTAGAAATGGACAAAGGGGATCACATCAGGTTAAAAAGCTTCTGCACAGTAAAGGTAACAATCAACAAAGTGAAGAGACAACCCACAGAATGGGAGAAAGTATTTACAAACTACCCATTTGACGAGGAATTACTAACCAGAATACATAAGGAGCTCAAGCAACTCTATAGGAAAAAAATCGAATACAATTTTAAAATGGGCAAAAGATTTAAATAGACATTTCTCAAAAGAAGACATACAAATGGCAAACAGGCATATGAAAAAGTGCTCATCATCACTGATCTTCAGAGGAATGCAAATCAAAACTACAATGAGGTATCATCTCCCTCCAGTTAAAAAAGCTTATGACAAAAAGTTAAATTACAAATGCTGGTGAGGATGTGGAGGAAGGGGAACCCTGGTACACTGCTGGTGGGAATGTAAATTAGTACAATCATTATGTAGAACAGTTTGGAGGTTCCTCAAAAAACTAAAAATAGAACTACCACATGATCCAGCAAATCCCACTGTTGGGTATATACCCAAAAGAAAGGAAATCAGTGTATGGAAGAGATATCTACACTCTCATGTTTACTGCAGCAGCATTCACAACAGTCAAGATTTGGAAGCAACCTAAGTATCCATCAACAGATGAATGGATAAAGAAAATGTGCTACATATACACAACGGAGTACTATTCAGCCATAAAAAAGAATGAGATCCTATCATCTGCAACAACATAGATGGAAGTGGAGGTCATTTTAAGTGAAATAAGCCAGGCACAGAAAGACAAACATCACATATTCTCACTTACTTGTGGGATCTAAAAATCAAAACAATTGAACTCATGGATATAGAGAATAGAAAGATAGTTACCAGAGGCTGGGAAGGGCAATAGGGGTTGAAGGCGGGGGGTCCTGGGGAAATTAATGGGTACCAAAAAAAAAAAAATAGAATGAATAAGACCTAGTATTTGATAGCAGAACAGGGGAACTATAGCCAATAATAATTGTACATTTAAAAATAACTAAAAGAATGACTGGGTGTCGTGGTGGCTCACACTTGTAATCCAAGCACTTTGGGAGGCTGAGGTGGACGGATGGCTGGAGCTCATGAGTTTCAGACCAGCCTGGGCAACATGGTAAAACCCCATCTTTACAAAAAAAATGAAAAAATAAAAAATAAAAATTAGCTGGGCGTCGTGACATGTGCCTGTAGTCCCAGCTACTCAGGAGGCTGTGGGAGGATGGCTTGAGCCTGGGAGCCACAGGTGCAGTGAGTTGAGATTACACAGCTGCATGCCAGCCTGGGCCATAGAGCCAGACCTTGTCTCAAAAAACAATTAAAATTTAAAAAATAAAAATAATTAAAAGAATATAACTGGATTGTATGTAACACAAAGAATAAATGCTTGAGGGGATGCATACCCAATTTTCTATGATGTGATTATTACACATTGCATGCCTATTTGAAAATATTTCATGTACCTCATAAATATATACACCTACTATGTACCCACACAAAGTTTTTAAAAGTCCTTTTTTAAAAGGCATAAATGTGGCATTAAAGAGACTGTGAAAGGGACACTTATTTACAATATGAGAGCTGAAACAAGAAGGCAAAGCATTACTGTGTTTGACTTTAATTGGGAATGTGTGTACTGGATGATGCAAATACTCTGCCACTCTGCACATGTACAGGTCTGGCATGACTGAGAATGACCACAAAAGTGCTGCAAGTGTTCTGGGGTTATAAATACATTTTAGCCAGTAGGTGAATTTGCGAATACACAGTCCATGAATAATGAGGATCAACTACATTAAAATTTATTTTATTACACAGAAAATTTCCAACAAACACAAAAGCAGAGTGAATAGTATAATGAACCTCTCTACATATACATTACATAACACAATTATATTTTGAAGGGAAGAAATGCTAGAAAAAGGTCTGATAAAATTCAACATCTCCTCCTGACAAACAGAAAACTTGGATGGGAAACTACTTTTAATCTACTTTTTAAAACTTTGCCATTTATTTTCTAATGACATTTTATGTAGAACCCTAAACTCAAAATCATTCATTTAGAACTGGAATTTCTGCTCTTTCAAAAATTCTTCATTGTGTGAATCCCTGAAGTACTAGAGAACCTACTAGTATTGCAAAGAGAAACAAGAAATGAGATACAAACACCTGAAAGAAAAGGACATAATGATCATTATTTGTAATGCCTCTCTTCACCTCAAAAAACTGAAATGCAAACAGACTTGGAGAAAATTATTTGTTCTTTTTAAATAAAATACGAACAGGGCAAGAACAAACAATATACAAAAGAAGTTCAAAATAGTTAACATATCAGGAAAAGAAGTTTAATCTAACCAGTGACTGAAACACAAATTAAAGCAACAATGGATAAACCTGAACTTCATACAAATGGGAAAAATATATGTAAATACATATAGCCATACTATGAAATACTATGAAACCATTAAAAAACAATGATGCGGCCGGGCGCGGTGGCTCACGCCTGTAATCCCAGCACTCTGGGAGGCCGAGGTGGGTGGATCACGAGGTCGGGAGACTGAGACCATCCTGGCTAACACGGTGAAACCCTGTCTCTACTAAAAACACAAAAAAATTAGCCGGGCGTTGTGGCAGGTGTCTGTAGTCACAGCTACTTGGGAGGCTGAGGCAGCAGAATGATGTGAACCCAGGAGGTGGGGTTTGCAGTGAGCCGAGACTGTGCCACTGCACTCCAGCCCGGGCGACAGGGCGACAGAGCGACAGAGCGAGACTCCGTCTCAAAAACAAAACAAAACAAAAAAAACACAATGATGCAGCAGGACTATACGCACAGACATGAAAAGATATCCAAAAGATAAAGAAAAGTGCAGGTTATAAAATAATACAGAGTATTATAAAAATTTTAGCTCAAACACACATATACACTCACACTGACCCTCAACTTCCCCATAAAAACAAATCTGAGGCCGGGCACAGTGGCTGAAGCCTGTAATCCCAGCACTTTGGGAGGTCGAGGTAGGCAGATCACCTGAGGTCAGGAGTTTGAGACCACCCTGGCCAACATGGTGAGACCCTCGTCTCTACTAAAAATACAAAAATCAGCTGGGCATGGTGGCGCATGCCTGTAGTCCTAGCTAAGGAGGCTGCAGTAAGCCGAGATCACACCACTGCACTTCAGCCTGGGTGACAGGGCAAGACCCTGACTCAAAAAAAAAAAAAAAAAAAAAAAAGCCCCCATCTCTACTAGAAATACAAAAATTAGCTGTACGTGGTGGCAGGTGCCTATAATCCCAGCTACTTGGGAGGTTGAGGCACGAGAATTGCCTCAACCCAGGAGGCAGAGGTTGCAATGAACTGAGATCGCCTCACTGCACTCCAGCCTGAGTGACAGGGCGAGACTCCACCTCAAACAAACAAACAGAAAAAACCCCACAAATCTGTAAAGAAGAATTACAGTCAGTTTTCCACTTTATATCTGATTTAATTCTATAATGCTTGAGTATTTCACAAAAAATGGTTATTACTTTTATAATCTAGAACAAATTTTTCTATTTTGCAAATTAAAAATACTGTAAATGATCATGTAGAGCTACATAAAACACTGATATAGCATATGAACTAATTTTTGTAAAAGAAAAAGTATTAATTTTTGTTTAAAGCAATTTCTATCATTTCCAACTTTCGCAGTGTTTTTATTCTCTTGGGAGCAGAAAAAGTGAATTACACTTTCTGCTTTATTCTTTAGTTTTTGTGCTGTTTGAGTTTTAAAATAGTGCATTGGCATTTAGCCCCTCCAAAATTCCCCAATACCCATAAATGACTCATTTTTTTGAGAAAGAATAAGTTAGTTAATATACTAATAAAAAGTGCTATGAAATTCCTAAATTAAAAACTCTTAAGAAAGTTTTAAACCATTCAGTCTGTTCGTAACATTGACACTCATAAACTCTCCCTATTGGCCCACCATTATTAGCTCGTATCATCAATAAAGTCCTTACACCTTGCAATTTGTTTCAGGTTTTGAGGCAGGAGGCAATATCAATTAAGAGACTAAAATAATTTGTCACAAATGGAAAAAAAAACACTAGCAGATGGTACAGGAAGAACATTCTCAAATCCGAAAATCTGCAATGTTTCGAAATCCAAAAACTTTTTGAGTGCCGACATGACTCTCAAAAAAAATGCTCATTGGAGCATTTTGGATTTCAGATTTGGGATGCTCAGCCAGTAATGCAAATATTCCAAAAAAAAAAAAAAAAAAAAAACCCAAAATCCAAAACACTTCCAGTCCCAAGTATTCTGGATAAGGGATACTCAACCTGTATATTTTTTCACTTACGTGATGCTTCATACTTCCATGCTGATCTCAATTAGAGTGAGCTACTGGACAGCAAGAGTAAGACCCAGAAGACAATGCTCTATTATATGTGTATAAAACACCTATTTTATTCATCTATTATTCGGTAGGGTTCTTATTATGTGTTGTGTACCAAACAAAGCAAGAAAATAAGCAGTAGCACCTTCCAAGAGCTGACAACAGGAAATAAGACACATAAAAAACTACAATGGAAGGCAAGTAAGTAACTGTCATGCTCATTAACATGACTCGATTATCGAAGGCTTACACTGCACCAAGCATAGAGCTAAAGACTTTATAAATATTACTGCATAACATCTTATAAGCTAGGTATTAATATATACTTGTTTTAAGAGAAAACACTGAGGATTGGAAAGGTTATGCAATTTGCCTAAACAGATTGTAAGCACAAATCCAGGATTCAAACACACATCTGTCTCATTGAAAAGGTCTTATAACCACTGGGAAGTATCACTCATGCGTTTTAACTGTTAAGAAGAAAGAGACATGGCAGTCATAAAATAAAGGGATGGGTGTGAAGGGAAATATTCTTGGTTCAGGCTTACTTGTAGCATGCATTCTATCTTTTAATTTGCTAAATTACTATGTTTAGGAAAAAGTGCCCAATTTGGACAGAACAAAGGCTCTCAGTATAACGGGAGAGAGATGAGTAAATGAAGGATTATAATACAATGTGACTGACTATTGGCAGAATAAATGGCCCAACCTTTCAGGAAGGCAAATCAACATTATTTGAAAATTTAAAACTCCACCAGTATTCTTCTCAAAGTCTGTCAGTATTCATCAGGGGAGGATACTGAAAGAATAGACAAACTCTTAACAATGGTGGCCCTGAGAGTGAAATATATGTACAAAGTGCTGGAATTTTAAAAATAATGGGCATGTATTAATTCTACAATAAAAAAATTATAAAACACAATTAAGAAATGCTCTATTGGCTGGGCGCGGCATTTTGGGAGGCCAAGGCGAGAGGATCACCTGAGGTTGGGAGTTCAAGACCAGCCTGGCCAACATGGTGAAACTCTGTCTCTACTAAAAATATAAAACTTTGCCAGGCATGGTGGCGCATGCCTGTAACCCCAGCTACTTGGGAGGCTGAGACAGGAGAATCACTTGAACCCTGGAGGCAGAGGTTGCAGTGAGCCAAGATCGCAACACAGCACTCCAGCCTGGGTGACAGAGCAAGACTCTGTCTCAAAAAAAAAAAAGAAAAGAAAAGAAATGCTATATATCATGGGACATATTAAATACTATAGAAGCAAAGTAGAATTTTTAAAATAATGGGCATGTATTAATTCTACAATAAAAATATTATAAAACACAATTAAAAAATGTTATTATCATGGGACATTAAATACTACAGAAGCAAAGAACTCTGCTAAAGAGACGGAGGTGTCTTAGAAAGCTTCTAGCTTCTGTTTATACTCCACCAATTACTACGAGACTTTGGGTAAGTAGCTTCATTCTGAACGTGTTTCCTCATTTATAAAGTGGAATAGGAACGCTTGTTCTGCCTACTTCACAAACTTGTAGGGATGATCAAATGTGAAAAAGTATGAAAAGCATAAAGTTATAAACTAACGTGTCAATTGATATTTTTAGACAATTCTGAACACTATAGTAGGCCAATTTTCTATAAGAAACAGAGGTCTGTCTAAATGATCCTAATGTTTCTTGTCTGTTGTTGAGGCTAAATTTTTAGCACTGTCTGAAAGAACTTTCTACGATGAGAATATTCTGTATTTGTGCTGTCTGTCCAAAATGGGAGCCGTTAGCCACATGTGGTCATTAAACTCTTGAAATACAGCTAGTATGACGGAATTACTGAATTTAAATGTAAATAGCTGCATGTGGTCAGTGGTTACTGTATTGAATTGTCCAGTCTTATCTTTTGTTCACTTCTCTCCTCATCTAAATAATTACAAATATAAAAATATTAACAAACAGGAGGTTTCTCAAAAACAGTCTTCACTTAAATAATTAAACTTTACTCTCTTTTTATTATTTTTTTTAGCTACTCCTTCTCCAGCTGAAAATAATTAAACTTTAGAGCGATGCTAGAAAAGTAGCTTGAAGTCTTAGATTTCATCAGTCTTTAGGGTCAAATTATTTGTAAGGATGTCTTACAGGAATCTAAAATTGATTAACCATGGGTTAATACTTTACGGTGACTTTTAAGAAAGAAAAGTTATATGTTTTTGTTTTGTTTTTAAAGATTTACTTTGGTCTGTAAGGAATATGTAAGACAAAAAATTCGGAGTCCTTACCGAAAGAGCTTTAACAAAGAAATCAATCCTACCTTTAGCTCTGCTTGTATGAACTCTTGCACGCACCCAAACAACTTCATCAGCTTTTTGTGTTGTCAAGTCTCTAACCCGAACCAAAACTCGATCTGTAATAACAGTAAACAATTTGTATATAGTAAAATAATTTTTAAATTCAGAATTTACAAAGAGATCATAATTATTTTTGACAAAAGTACTTGGAACCATCTTGAATAATTCTCAATCTTTGACAACACTGTCTTCTGTATCATGTTCCATATGCAATTTGCCTCAAGTTTTGTGAATTGTGCTTTCTAAACATATTTTTAAAATCCATCTATTTCTCTACCATCTTCACTGCCGCCACACTAAACCAAGCTATTGTCTCCTACCTAAACTACAGCAATAGGTTCCTAACTGCAATCCCTGTGTCCCCTTCTAATTCAGCCTCCTTTGAAGTCAGACAGTTTCAAAATGCATATCTGAACACTTCAATGACTTGTAAGGCCAAACACAGCCTATCCTGCCTAGGACATGGAACTTTTGCCTGCCTGCCACAGTACCTAAGTCAGCTAGTCTCTGCCAAGTCTGGACAGTTGCAGTATCCTATTCCCCAGGATGCAGTGACTCCGAGCTAATCAAAGTCTTTCTCTGGGACTAAATATACAGATGCTGGGAATGAAGCTCTCTTTGCTGGGATTGCTGCGCTGACACGGTGCAGGCCCAGGGCTGCAGCTTTCACCTTTCCTGCTATGTTTGCAGGATTCGAGAAGGAGGCCAATATCCTAAAGGAAACAGAGCCAAAAGGTGGAGAGAGAAAGGCCTGTAGATGCTTCCTGAGCCCCAAGATCCAATCATGCTTGATGTCATCTCATACATTTCCCTATCGAGCCTTTTGGGTATAAGTGAGCCCCAACTATTATGCTCCTAATACTAAACAAAATACTACATTCATCTAGAGTTCCTAAACAGGAAAACAGTTACAAAACAACTATTATGTAAAGATGTGTATACAACGCAACATTCAACAACATTTTTGCTACTCTTCTAAATGCAATCATTTGATTAGAGAAAAACATTTAAGTATTAGTTAAATTAAACATAGCAATAGACATGACATTACAATAACAAGAATACCTTTTGAGACATAAAATGAAGTCAAATTATAAATACTGTATGTCTTACCGAATTTGTCTAAATGTATTTATAATTTGCCTATTGAAGAAAAGATGCAGCTGCAGAGAGAATCTCATTTACAGGAGAATAAATAACATGGTTCTCATAGCCAAAAGCAAAGAGAATGAAAGAGGAATTTTAAAGCCACTGGCATCATAAGAGGATTTCTGCAAAACACTGCCAACAGACTTTATGAGTTAAGCCAACTTCCAAGTCTGCTGTGTAAACTCAGGCAAAAGAAAGTGTGAAAGAGAAAAGACAAGACACATCAGCAGATTTTAAAAGGCAGATTTGAAAATGCCAAGACTGAAAAAGCAATGGCTAACCAAGCAATCACAACTCAAAACCACACAAAACAGAAAAGCATAAATCTAAGAGATATGTGATAATTAGGATAATTTTACTAGCACTTTGGAGAAGAAAAAGGGTAATGGCTCTTCTTTCTTGTGGCATGGCAATTAACTAGCATAGGGGTTCTCAACCTTTAATACATCCGAACACACCTGAAGCCCATGCCATACTCACACCAGTATGACTGGCTAACCAGTAACAAGCAAGGTAGTAGGATTTCAGTTTGAAAACTGCACTTTTAAGAGTCACGGGCATCAGAGTGATTAATGTGGAGAAATGGAAGCAGATGAGAAAGGAAACTACCTTGAGCAAAGAATTGGGATTTTTGCAGAGGTAAAACCCAAGGTAGAATTTTATTGTTATGTTACTACAACCATATTACATACATAGGTTATCTTTCTCTCTAAGTGGAAGAACCCAACAGTCTGTGGATTTGCCAGCAAAAGAAGAACAGCAATTATGTTAATGGCTGCTTTGGGCCTATGTTAAAGACTTTAACTCCAGTGAGCTTCTTTGTATTACAGCTCAAGGAAGTACAGTTGAGAAAGACACCTAACCTGAAAACAAAGTCTCAAGTGTCTCCTCCTGCTTGCCCTGGCAGAGGAATATCATCCCCTACACTTTACTGCTCATAGTCTATTTTATGTAGGTTGAGCATTCCTAACCCGAAAACCTGAAATGCTGCCAAATCCAAAACTTTTTGAGTGCTGACATGATATTCAAAGGAGATGCTCATTGGAGGATTTTGGATTTTCAGATTAGGGATACTCAAGTGGTAAATATAATGCAAATATTCCAAAGTCCAAAAAAAATAAATAAATAAAGTCCAAAACACTTTTGTGGTCTCAAGCATTTTGGCTAAGGGATACTCAACCTGTACTCAATTATTTTATTTCATCTTTATGTTTTGGAAATGATTTTCAGAAATTTTGGTTTTGGGTTTTTTTTTTTTTTTTTGAGACAGGGTCTCACTCTGTTGCCCAGGCCGAAGTCCAGTAGTGTGATCATGGCTCACCGCAGCCTTGACCTCACAGACTCAAGTGATCCTCCCATCAGTCTCCTGAGTAGCTGGGATAAAAGGTGTATGCCACCATGGCTAGCTAATTTTTTTATTTTCTGTAGAGATGGGGTCTCACTATGTTTCCCAGGCTAGTTTCAAATTCCTGGGCTCAAGTGATCCTCCCAACTCAGTCTCTGAATTTTGGTCTTTTATTGTATTCTTTCCCAACAAGGCTGGGAAAGAAAAGTGATTTTGTGATCATGTGGTAAACCAAATATAACAATAAAATTAACCTAGAGGTGTTTTATTTCCAAAGCATAATATTCATAGGCAGCCCTCTAAACTGGAAGCAGTGCTTCCAATGGGCGAGAATGTAAAGGTCTACAATTACTGCACCAAAGAGTGAGAGACATAATTTGAAGTGTCTACCAAAAGAAAAAAGACTGTCAAATAGTTGAGTAAGATAAATCTGTTGAAATTACATATATAAAACAGAAGTAAAAGAAAGGCAAACATTTATAAATAAAAAATCTACAGGTCTGAGAGAAACAACATGAGTCAGGTCAATTTCAAAGAACTATAAGGCCGCACGCGGTGGCTCACACCTGTAATCCTAGCACTTTGGGAGGCCGAGATGGGTGGATTGCCTTGAGTTCAGGAGTTCGAGATCAGCCTGGGCAACACGGTGAAACCCCATCTCTACTAAAATACAAAAAAATAAGCCAGGCGTGGCGGCATGCACCTGTAGTCCCAGTTGCTCAGGAGGCCGAGGCAGGAGAATTGTAGGAACTTGGGAGGCTGAGGTTGAACTGAGCTGAGATCATGCCACTGCACTCCAGCCTGGGCGACAGAGTGAGCCTCGGTCTCCAAAAAAAAAAAGAAATATAAAGATGCCAACATACACTAACAAAAAAGAGCGGTTATGAGAAAAGATAGACTGGGGTCTAAGAATAATTAATTTCATTCCCAGACACTAAAGCTAAGAGTAAACAAAATGGAGTAGGGGTGGAGGCTTTAAAACTCAAATCATAGTACTGCCAAAGAAGCCAGAGAAGATGTAAGATGGAAGGACCCATGGACTCTAGGGTCAGATGGCCTTTGGTTCTAATCCCAGGTCTGGCAGACTCTGTGTAAGTCAAGTTTCTTATCTTTCAACTTTGGTTCCTTAGTTTTCAAGGATGCTGTAGAGAATAAGTGAAAATTTAAATGTTTGGGAAGAGTCAAGCAAAATAGGAATAAGTAATAGCTAAAAACAGTCAGAGAAGTAAAGTTGTGGGGGTTGGGGGAAGTAAAAGAGGTAGCTTTATTAAAGCATGCAAAAAGGCTACATGTGATGAAGGCAGTTATTATTAGCCACTCTCCTATCTAGACGACGGTTGAATCTTATCTAATCATTTAGGAGTATTTAAAAAATATAAGCTACCATTTAAAACATACCATTTAACCTACAACACCTAATAACATTTTTTTTTCCTTTTCTAGAGTCGGAACCCTAAACTGACAATGTTTACGCAGGGTTATGACATCTACTTGGATTATTAATGTCATTTAAGCTTTTCAGAATTATACCTTCAGATTTATGCCAACCTTACTTAAAACTTCATGAAGAGCTTTCCTGGAATTAGAAAGCAAAAAAGCTTTATTTATTGTCACATAGCTACTAACCTGGTTTTTCTTGTGATTGTATCATTGAAGATATTCCATATCTCTCTTTAGCATAATCCTACAAAAAAAGTTTTTGCATCGTGAATTTTTATGTAAACACTAACAGCACAGTAAACACATAAATACTAATAATAGAATATAAAAATGAATTTAACTTTCAGGATCATTTTATTAATTCAGAAAGTCAGAAGTTTCATAATGTGGAAATCTGTCATTCATTTACACATGTACTCTACAGAAAACAGAGAAGTACTGTTCCTGGTTAGTTTGTTTTGAAGATCACCACTCCTAGATGGATTTACCATACTTAATAACATTCTCAGTAAAATTTACACATATGTACAACACATCTGAACTACCTTCTTCAAAAAGATGAAACTACTTCAAAGCAGGGACATAAATTTCCTCTGTGAAGGGAGTAGAATGAAGTACCACAGTTTTATTAACTTCCTATTACAGGAAGAAATGTTCAAAGAGAACCAACGTTTTGGGTAAGCTTTCTGAGCACCAGATGTCCACAGTTTTTAGAAACTGGAGATGCTGGGTATAAGCTAACTACAACTTTCCTTTTGTAAAACATCATCAAAAAATTCACTAGCTTCCTGTTTCTAAAAACCAGCTTCAGGATACCAGGTTACAGGAGTTTGACACTGATAATATAATAATATCAAATTTCTTGTTACAGATTAGTTAGGAACAGGAAACAGGAGACCTAGGGTCCAATCTGTTAACAAACTATACTTATTAAATAGATAAGTGGCCTTTATTTCAATCTTACTTTACCTCTAAAATGATCTAAGATTCTTCTAGCTATAAAATGGCATTAACTCTGCCACAATGTCTACCTTGTATCTAGACCTATACTATCTGTAAGGGTACACTGATAGTTTATGTAATTAAGCAGATTAAGAGTACACAAAAATAATTGCCCTAGATTTTTACAAGGTAACTTAAGATCTGTATGAAACAATTAAGTTTCTGTCACTTTACAGCTACCTGTTGGAATCCTCTCCTTTAGAGCAGGAGGGTGCTGGATTTTGTGTTAACACCAAAATAAAACCAGACATGTTTAAGGCGCTTACTGAACAATTTAAAGAAAAAGACAACCCTGGCCAGAGTAGAGAGATACAGTCACGCAATGAAGCCTGAGGGCAACAGAAGGAGATTAAATTGTGTGAAGGACAAAAAAGTTGCATTCACAATTAGTACTATTAATATTTCAGTGACTCTTCCTCATTTAGGATTCTAAGATGACCTATTTCTCATGTTGCTTACCACAAACTCAGAACTCCTCATAGAAAAATTAGGGAGCCAGACGGAAATTAAGGCTTAACAGTACTACAGCACACATAACTTGTAGGATGGTTTCAAACTTTGATTTCTGAAAAGCACCGAAGGATCACTGGGTGTTATGAATTATCCACGTGATTTGGGGACACTTCACCTCAAATGCATTCTCAGTAACTCCTATTACCTATCTTACTGGGTCACTGAGGGAGAAAGTAAATAAAAATGACATGTGTTCTTTAAAGCTGTCACATGGGAAATGGTCATTAAACATATTGGCAGATGGTTTTGCTAAGTACTGTCATTACTTGCTAAAGCACTAGGAACAGGAGGGCTGAGTACATATCGATTACTAGTGGTTATTAAATTTTTCCCAGGGATTGTGCATTACGTGCAGGACGTGCCTAACCCAGACTCAAGTGTGACGCCGCGCTCCTACTTCCGGGGCGGCTGGTTCTTCTCGTCCTCCCCACCCCGGGGACACGCTTCTAGTAGGCCAAACTCCCAGATGACCCCCGCAAGAAACGCGATCCGGAAAGGGTCTGGCCCCACTGATGGGGCAAGGGCTCTAGGCGCCCGGACCCCACGCCCGCAGCCTGCGGAGAACGTGCCGACAAGGACCTAGAGGGCCCCGCTCCCCCTCCTCCCTCCCTCGGCGCAGCCCGGCCCAGGGGTCTGTCCTCCCAGGCCCGGGAAAGGAAGAAACCCACTTCCGCCGCGTCCATGATCTCCCGCGGCTTCTCCTGACTCTTGCGGCTGGCGCTGGCGCTGGGCATCGGGACACGGAACTGGGCAGTGGACACCACCCTCCCTCGCAGGCTTCCGTAAGGCAGGCCAAAGGGGCTTCTCCCTCCCTCCCAGTCTCCGCCCTCCCGACCCTCGGGTCTCAGCACACGCGTTCGGACTCCGTGTGAAGGGGCGGCTCCAGAAAGATCGCGAGAGCTGCGGCTATCTCGAGATCCCGGAGGGCTGGCGGCCGCGCGCGCGGGGTCTCCTCCCACTCTGGCCCCGCCCCTCCGGGAGTTTTCCCGAAGTTGGAGGGAAATCCCGGGAATTCGCGGTAGTTTCGCTGGTTTGGCTCTGGGGGCGGGGCCTGGGGTTACCAGGTGGCTGGCTGTAGACCTGGGCGAATGCCAGCTCTCTTCAACTTCGTCCCAACTGCGACTTCTGCTCCATTCTTCTAACAGCCCTTTCAACTCCGCTCGGCTGTAACCGCAGACTCGTCACTAAAACACCCACCTAAGCGCGGGCCTTGGTTTCTCCTCTCTTGGAGTTTCCCGCCTTCTCTCTTCCCCTGGGCGACGTAGCTGCTTGGGGACGGAGGAGGCCTCTTCGCAATCCATTGCCCTGCTTGTTGGGACAGAGGAGTGCAGTTGGCTTGCCAAGGCAGCATGGGGTACCAGTCCCTGTGTAAGTGAAGTGTAAGTACAGTGGCAACGACAAGAAACCCGTACAATTGCACTGATTGCCTGGATCTGTTCAGTGTTAGGGACAGTGCATAGTGTTGGTTGCCCAATGGGCGAATATCCCCAAATTAGGCTTTTTTAAAAAACTGTTTTTTTAAAAAAACTATCATTCATGAGTTTTGGATCGAAATTGAAAATAATTTGGAGATTTGGTTTGATACTCTTTCCCCTGCCAGACTTTGCACTCCGTCGTTTCTTTTTTTTTTTTTTTTTTGAGACGGAGTCTCGCTCTTTCACCCACGCTGGACTGCAGTGGCGCGCTCTCGGCTCACTGCAAGCTCCGCCTCCCGGGTTCACGCCATTCTCCTGCCTCAGCCTCTCCGAGTAGCTGGGACTACAGGCGCCTGCCACCACGCCCGGCTAATTTTTTGTATTTTTAGTAGAGACGGGGTTTCACAGTGGTCTCGATCTCCTGACCTCGTGATCCGCCCGCCTCGGCCTCCCAAAGTGCTGGGATTACAAGCGTGAGCCACCGCGCCCGGCCCCGTCGTTTCCACTGACTTGGTAGTGTCTTAGTCTGGCACAAAGTGTTAAGGGGTGCACATAGATCCCAGCGCAAGTGAAAGGCTCTCTCGGGAGGCTCCCCCGTGGAGTAGTGAGAAGACAGCCATGGTCCTTGCTCGCCTGTAGCTTTCCTTCTAATTGCAGGTGGTATGAAATTTTATTCCCTATTTAATTGATCAAAGATTATTTACAAACATCTACTTTGTGCCAGGCATTCTATCAGGTGCTAGCAATAAAAAGATAAGTCCTAATTGCTGTTCTTAATATTACACAGGTACCTAGGCTGATAGATGCGCCATCTTGATACATGCTTCCATGATTACAGAGTCAGGAAGAGAATTTACCTCTTAAAATGGCTGCCTGGAAGTGACACATTTCACATTCTCCTAGTTTATTGGCCAAAACAAGGTCACATAGTCATTCCTGAGTTCATGGGGGCAGGAGAATTTACTCATTCCTTGGGGAGCAACACTGAATATTCATGATCAATATCACATTCCGTTAAAAAAGGCATCCCATTATACTCATGGGATTGGAATACAGAAGGAGGTCTGTGAAGTTGCTTCATCTTGGAATTTTTTTTAAAGCTTGGATTGCCTCAATCAGGTATAGTCCTAATGTATGGACTGGTTATCAGAAATCTGAATACAAATCCCATCTATTATCTCTTTGCTAGGGTAGCGATCTTACCTTTCCATCTGTCCACGAGGCCTGTCCATGTACTTCTTTCTTACTTTGGCCCCGTTGCCTTGATAAAAGTATTCTTATTTAGTCCTGGAATAAGACTGTAAATATATATTTTTGTTTTTGGCCTCCTTTCCTGATAGTGATAGAAAAGAAGCATTTGCCAGATCAATGGCCACATGTCCTGTGCCTGAGGTCTTAAGAATCTGCTGTAGTAAAGATACCACAGCTGCAACTGAGGCTGTGACTTGGTTGAACTTGCAGTAGTCTACTGTCAATTTCCTGAATTTGTCTGGTTTTTGCTGGAGCCACACCGGTGACAATAGGAATGTGATGGAGACTGCCAACCATCAGGTCTTTAAGGGTTGCGCTGATCTCCACTATTCCTCTTGGGGACATGTTATGGTTTATGATTTACTATCCTAGTTGGGGGCTGGGAAAGTGACTTTTAGAAATTTCCTCTTAGCTTTATCCAGTATGGTAGCCTATTCCACAGACCAAGGAATAGGGGAACAGCTCTGCCATGGTGCTCTGGCTGCTTTGCAGGATCCACATAAGCCATGTAGGCAAGGGCGTGAACTGCAGCTAACCTGAATCTTGGAAAAACACCTTGTGATCCTGCTGGAACATGAGAGGGTGGAAGGCCATCTCCCACTCACTTCCCTGTGTCCCTGAGAGGCTGTCATGGGATGGTTTCTTATTACCTCCTAGATTCTGATGAGGTGTGGGACTTCTTGCCCCCTTCCCTCAAGGGAAATGCAGAATACAAAAATGTATATAATATCTTACTGCTTAACTGGAGTCTAGAAATGGCTCTTCAGCAACGAGTGTCCCACTACTCATGTTGCAGTCATTTGGTGCCTTTTGTTTCAGTGATGTCCTTAATGGGACAAGAATCACAGAGAGCTGGCACCTTTGGCTTATTCTTCTTTCTCTCTCTCTCTTTTTTTTTAAATTTAATTTAATTTTTTTTTTTTTTTTTTTGAGACAGAGTGTCCCTTTGTCTCCTAGGCTGGTGTGAAGTGGTGTGATCTTGGCTCACTGCAATCTCCACCTCCTGAGTTCAAGTGATTCTCCTGCCTCAGCCTCCTGAGTAGCTGGGATTACAGGTGCCCGCCACCATGCCTGGCTAATTTTTGTATTTTTAGTAGACATGGTTTCGCCATGTGGGCCAGGCTGGTCTCAAACTCCTGATGTCAGGTGATCTGCCTGCCTCAGCCTCTCAAAGTGCTGGGATTACAGTCGTGAACCACCGCACCTGGCCTTTTTTTTTTTTTTTTTTGAGGCAGGGTCCCACTCCGTCGCCCAGGTTGGAATGCAGCCTTGCGATTAAGGCTCATTGCAGCCACGACCTCCCGGGCTCAAGGGGTCCTCCCACCTCAGCCTTTGGAGTAGCTGAGGCTACAAGTGTGCACCACCATGCTTAGCTAATTTTTGTATTTTTTGTAGAGATGGGGATTCACCATGTTGTCCAGGCTGGGGGCTTATTCTTGTTTTCACTGTCTATGTAAGTAATAAACCATCTAAATCTAAAAGCAGCATGTTACAGCTTTACTGATGGAATCATTCAGGCCTTGACCTTTCCTTGCTTGTCCTGTGTGTTCCTGTCTTGACAGCAGTCAGCATGGGACTCTGCCAATTTCCAATACGATATCCATCCCAAACTATACATTTAGGGAGCAGGAAAATGACTTTTGGGTAGGTCCATGGACCTAGTTGTTGCTGTTAAGAGGGTTGAAGTGCCATTGTGGTTCTTTTATTTCTTTATTTTTTTCAAGACTGGGTTATGAGACTAGCTAATTTTTTTGTTTTTTAGTAGACGGGGTTTCCCCATGTTGCCCAGACTGATCTTGAACTCTGGGTCTCAAGTGATCCATCCGCCTAGGCTTCCCAAAATGCCTGTGGGTTTAAATTCATCATTGTGCTGGACATTGGGCCATTCCATCTGGAAGCTCATTAGTTCTGGGGCATTTAATTGAAAAATGTCTTCGATGATTCTCTACCTTCCATTTCTAAGGTACGATGGGAAGATATTATATACATTTTAAAAGATCGGGATTCTATTCTTTTAAAGGACCATTCAAATAACAAAAAGAGTGCTTTAGGAAATTCTTAAATGATGGCAATAATGGGAAAAACACAATTGAAAGACTATATGATAAAGTTGAAAAAATCTCCCAAAAGCATATCAAAATGCAGTAAGATGGAAAAATGGAGAGAAATTATAAGGAAATTAGACCAGCTCAGAAAGTCCAATACTTAATAAGAATTCAGGAAACAGAGAAGAGAAGAAATGGAAGGTAGAGAATCATCAAAGACGTTTTTCAAGAAAATGCCCCAGAACTAATGAGCTTCCAGATGGAATGGCCCAATGTCCAGCACAATGATGAATTTAAACCCACAGGCTGATAAATATTATGAAATTCTTGAGCATTAGGAACAAAGAAGGACCCATGTAGTCTACTTAGCAGATGTCCTGTGAGCTTCTTTCTTTTCCAGGGGGAAAAGAACCACATACAAAGGACCAAGAATCAAAGTGGTGGCCGGGCGCAATGGCTCATACCTGTAATCCCAGCACTTTGGGAGGCCGAGGCAGGAGAATCATGAGGTCAGGAGATCGAGACCATCCTGGCCAACATGGTGAAACCCCGTCTCTACTAAAAATACAAAAAATTAGCCGGGCGTGGTGGTGGGGGCCTGTAGTCCCAGCTACTCAGGAGGCTGAGGCAGGAGAATGGCATGAACCTGGGAGGTGGAGCTTGCAGTGAGCTGAGATCGCGCCACTGCACTCCAACCTGGGTGACAGAGCGAGACTCCGTCTCCAAAAAAAAAAAAAGGTGGAGACTAAAAAGCTGATTAGAAGCTCTGAGCACTTCCATGGGGTTTGTCCATTGTGGGTTTTACTGTATGATGGTCTGGTTGGGCCATTTGATGGGTGTCAGTGTCTTTAGATCTTTCCCTTTGGCTGGTCAGATTGTTCAGGGAAAAAGCTCTTCTGATCTGCTGCATGAAGAATAAAGGTCTGACTGCTAGTGTTCTGGGAATATCTGGCATCCCACATGTGTTTGGTCACTGAATTCCCCTAGTTGGGTACAGTACCCAGTTCCTGAAGTCAAAGACCCACCTTTTACCTTCTCTAGAGAATCCATCATGTCAGGGTAGGAGAAGACTCTTGCCAAAAGAGTAGAGTATGGAGGGCTGCAGGGATCAGATTTCTCGTGTAGCTTCCCCCAAATTGTCATTATCATTCCCACTCCCCATCTCCATTTCCAGAGGTATTTGGTGCTGCTTGTCTTGAGTCTTTTGTGATTTCTGTGGTATCAGTGAGGTCACTTCTCAGTTTTCTTGACTGTTCCCTTAGGATTCAGCTTTTCATATCTGCTAAGTAGGTTACCACTGGCCCACCTGCTGCTTTTTGGCTTCCTGCATTTTTGGGGGAATTGTCTCCTCTCCTGTTCTCCCATCGTCTCGATTATAGTTTTTGTGACATTAAGGGCAGGAGCAAGATTAGATCTGCCATCTTAGTGCAGAAGTCACTTTTCATGTATACAAAGTTTCTGGCTGATGACTGTAGTTACCAAAATTTATACCAATGCTTATACTTTTTTTTTTTTTTTTTTTTGAGACAGAGTCTCACTCTGTCTCAGCTGGAGTGGAGTGCAGTGGCACGATCTTGGCTCACTGCAGCCTCCGTCTCCTGGGTTCAAGAGATTCTCCTGCCTCAGCCTCCCAAGTAGCTGGGATTATAGGTGAGCACCAGTATGCCCGGCTAAGTTTTGTACTTTTAGTAGAGATGGGATCTCACCATGTTGGCCAGGCTGGTCTTGAACTCCTGACCTCAAATGATCCACCTGCCTCAGCCGCCCAGAGTGCTGGGATTACAGGTGTGAACCACTACACCTGGTCCCAATGCTCATACATTTTTTCGGCAAGTATTTATTGAGAGTCGACTATGTGTCAGGCATTAGTCTAGACATTTGGGATACATCAGAGAATAAAGTAGATAAAGGTCCCTGTTCCTGTGGATCTTATGTTTTAGAGGATGGAGGCAGATAATAAATAACAAAATAAGTAACATAATAAGTAAATTATGTAACGTGAGAAAATGGAAAAAAATTGAGCAAGTTAAGAGGAACAGGAGTTCTGGGGTGGTGAGGTTGCAGTTTTAAATATGGTGGTTGGTCAGTTTTAAATATGGTGGTGGTAGGCTTCAGTGAGAAAGTGACATTTGAAGATTTGAAGGCACTGATAGATGTGCCTGTGTACATATTTGGGGAAAGAGCATTGCAGGGAAGAGGATAACCAGTGTAAGGGCTTTAAGATGGGAGGAGCAAGGAGGCCAATGTTCTATACCTAGGGTAACATCTTTAAGGCCTCTGAAGTGTGTAGGATTCTTTATCCTGAATGACTCTAGTTTGCCAAGCTTTTTAAAAAATTGTGGAAAAGCACATAAAAATTATCTTTCTAACCTTTTAAAAGTATACAGTTCAGTAATGTTAACTATATCACATTGTGTAATAAATCTCTAGAAATTGTTCATCTTGCAAAACAGAAATCCTGCACCCATGGAGTAACAGTTTGGCATTTCCCCTCCCCCAAGTCCTGGGCAACCAGTATTCCACTTTCTAATTTCATGATTTTTGACTATTTTAGATACCTCAGATAAGTGGAATCATATAGTATTTGTCCTGTTGTATATTGCCAAGCTTTTTGAGTTCTTGTATTGAAAATTCATTCTGGCTCCAGCCTTGCTGTCATGTTGAATTTAGCTATTACTTCTCTCACGCCTAGATGTAGTTCAAATCTTAACACCCCTGTTTACCAGCTGAATCAGGTGGGATGCCTTTGGCTGCGAATAAGAGAAACCCTGACTCAGCCTGTTTCAAACAGTAATGTATTGCTCATCCAGAAGGAAGTTGGGGAAAGAGGAGAGTCCACGTTTGGTTGATCCATGCATTCAGCAATGTCATCAAGGATGGAGCAGTTCTTTCCTTCTCGCTGCTCTGGAGGCTTCACCCTCAGGTTGGTAGCAAGGCAACTGCAGCAACCAACCATTTTTGGCTTCAACATGCAGGAACCAAAAAGGCATCACATTCAGTTGTGACAACATCAGGGAAGGAGACAGACCTCGTACTTTCCCGTGCCTCTCCCTTAAATGTAGAAACCATTCCTTAAAATTTCTGCAGCCAGCTTTCCTTCACACCTGATTGGCCAGAATTGGATCAACATGCTTGTGTTCAAACCAGTTACTGGTAAGGGAAATGGGATCAATAGGTAGTCAGGCCTACCTCAGAATTTTGGGGGTGGGTTGGGAGTGTTGCCTCCACTGGAGCACATGTATACCTGGGAGAGGGGTGGACATCTAAATAAAACCAGATTCTGTTAGGATGGAGGAAGGATAAGAATGGATGCTGAGTAGATAGCCAGCTGTGTCCATTACCTTAGCTGTGTGATCTGAAGAGAGTCATTTGACATCTTGGATCCTCAGTTTTGTCAAGAAAATAAGAGTCATGGTGTTTTCTCATGTAAGGATTAAAGTTCATGTCCTTTGTAGGGACATGGATGAAGCTGGAAACCATCATTCTCAGCAAACTATCTCAAGGACAAAAAACCAAACACCACATGTTCTCACTCATAGGTGGGAATTGAACAATGAAAACACATGGACACAGGAAGGGGACCATCACACACCGGGGCAGGGGGTGGGGGGAGGGGGGAGGGATAGCATTAGGAGATATACCTAATGTTAAATGACGAGTTAATGGGTGCAGCACACCAATATGGCACATTTATACATATGTAACAAACCTGCACATTGTGCACATGTACCCTAAAACTTGAAGTATAATAAAAATAAATAAAAATAAAAGCATAAAAAAAATTGAAAGAGAAAACAGTCCATGACACCTACTTTTGCTAATTTCAGTGGTTTTCAAATTGTGGTCCCTGGACCAGCATGTCAACAACAGCATCACCTGGTATTACGGGCTGAAGGTGTAGTCCCACCTCCACCTCCCCAATTCATATGTTGGAGCCCCCCAATATCTCAGAAGGTGACTGTGTTTGGAGATAGGGTCTTAAAAGAGGTAATTAAATTAGAATGAGGTAATTGGGGTAAGCCCTAATCCAGTATGACTGGTGTCTGTAGAAGAGGGAAATAGGACGCAGACACACACAGACAAGAGGGAAGGCTATGTGAAGACACAGGGAGAAGAGGGCCATTTACAAGCCAAGAAGAGAGGCCTCGGAAAAAAAACAACCCTGCCAACATCTTGATCTCAGACTTTTAGCCTCCGGAACTGTGAGAAAATAAATTTTGTTATTTAAAACCACCCAGTATATGGTACTTTGTTACAGCAGTCCAAGCAAACGAATATACCTGGGAACTTGTTAGAAATGTAAAGTCTCTGGCCCCATCCCAGACCTACTGAATCAGAAGCTCTCAGGGTGGAGCCCAGCAAACTGTTTTAAAAGCCCAACAGGTGATTGTTATGGGTAGGGCTGGCCTAGTTGTTAAGGATATAGGAATCTGCCTAGCCTGGGTTCACATCCTGACTCTACCACTTACTAGCTATGTGATTGGTGGGTAGTTTTAAAATCTTTTCTGTGTTTCAGCTTCCTCATCTGTAAAATGGGGATAATTCTAGTCCCTACCTCTTAGGTTGCTATGGTGATAAATAGGTCCAGCTAGATAGAATTTAGAACAGTACCTGATGCTTAGTTAATGCTCAACAAGTGTGAGCTACTGTTGAGATACATAACATGTAAATGTTGAATCTGCATCTCACTTGAAATGGTTGGGTTTGGAGAAATGGACAGTCAAGCTTATTGGAATTATTGTTAAAGTGAGGACCTGAGAACTCCTTTAACTCCCTTGAGTGAAGTTGAATACTCCACCTATTTTGGCTGCTTGACACTCTTTTTTCTTACTTCCTGGTTTATGATTGTGATGTGGGAAATATAAATTGTGCCAAGTTCTTTGGAGTTTATGCAAATAATACATGGCACACATTGTTATGCTGCTCTTCATTCCCTGTGAAGGCCTTTTGTCATCAACTTTATATCCTGTTCCCATGAGAACTTTACCTTTTTCTCCTCTTTGCATTCTGTTCTTGATGGATTGTCTAGTTTCTCACTTGGACAACTTATCCTCTTTCCCTGACAGCCTATTTAAAACCACCTTCTATTAAAAACAGTTTTCCATCAAGGCATCTAGATAGTCATTTCCCTTGTTTTTCATCTGCCTTTTATCTGAGGCGATGCCAATGGTTTTACAGTATGCAGCTGCCACTAGATACTAATGACATTTTCACTGGGCAAGTTGCATTTCCCAGCCTTGTTTCTGTATATTTGATTGTCTTCAGTATTTTATGTGAGTTGTAAACACACTGGGTAGAAACAACTCAATAAATGACAAAGTAAAATGAATACTAAAAAGTTATAGTCTCATAAAATGAGAACGAGTGGAGCCCCTCTCCCAAATAGAAGTAAGCCAGGGACATCAGGATGTTATGAAAATGCTGAATGGCTGCTACTTTCCCTTAATATAGTCTTTCAGTCCCAAACTTGTTGTTTTTGTAATTCTGCCCTGCAGTATGCAATTCTCTTTCCTTCTACTCACCTTCTCAATCACTCTAGGAAACATAACCATTCATTTATCACCGAGGCCTAAAATCTTGGTGCCATTTCTTGTTGCTTTCTCTTCTCCCCAGCATTCAAAAATCTATCAAAGTCTTTCTGCTTTTTACTTCTTTAACATTATCCATCTCTAATGAATCTTAAAGACCGGACCTTTTGTAATTGTGGAGAACTGGAACATTCAAGGTAAATCATAATTCATTTAGTGAGATTATCTCCAGTCTTATTTTGTAAATCCACGTATGACTGCAGCCATATCCAGAAATTTTATAAAAGGTGTTAACCCCCAACCCCAATAAATTACAATGTAAAATACAAATATAAAGTATATCACACTTTAAAAAGAATTCTACATGTGCGAGGAGGTAGGGAAAAATCAAGATCTCAGCAATAGCAATTTCAAGACTCTCCTGGGGCTCTTGTCTGACTCTTCCTATTCATCACTCAGCCTCCTTTTTATGGTTTTCTGCTTTGCTCACTTTAACACAGTACCCTTCAGTGTTCACTACAAGCTCACCATTGTCACTATCAGGGAGTATGTGGTTTTATCATCTATCTTTTAAGGAAAAGTTTTTACTTTTAGAAAGGCACCTTACTGATAATTATTTTCTCCAACCTAATGTCTTTTTTTCTATTTTCATTTATGGTTCTGGTTGTATGTGTGTATGTATGTTGAGATGGAGTTTCACTCTGTCTTGCCCAGGCTGGAGTGCAGTGGCGTGATCTAGGCTCACTGCAGCCTCTGCCTCCCGGGTTCAAGCGATTCTCCTGTTTTAGCCTCCTGAGTAGCTGGGACTACAGGTGTGTGCCCCTACTCCTGGCTAATTTTGTGTTTTTGGTAGAGATGGGGTGTCACCATGTTGGCCAGGCTGGTCTCCAACTCCTGACATCAGGTGATCCACCCGCCTTGGCCTCCTAAAGTGCTGGGATTACAGGCATGAGCCACCACGCCCGACCTCTCCATGTGATTTTTGACCTAAAGGAACTATTTTTAATATTCTGAAGAATAATCCTATTTAAGTCATGTATAAACAAGTTGTGCTAAATTAAAAACATTTAGTTCCATTTACTTCTTCATTTTAGTAGGTAACTTTGTGATCCAAACTCAGATTGGTCTTCCTAGGTGAGTCACTCAATCCAAACCTTGGTAGGAAAATCCGGTTCCTCTCTCTTCCCGTAGCTGTGGTGGATCGTGTTTCCAAAGATGGCTGCCACAGTATCTCTCATCCCATATGTTCTTTTGCAATGTGACTGTGTCACTCCCTCATCAAGAAGTAGAGTCTAGATTCACTCCCTTTGAATCTAGACTGGCCTATGACCTGTTTTGTCCAATATAATATAATCTCCAAGGCTGGGCCTTAAGAAGCCTTCAGCTTCTGTCTTCATGTCTTAGAATGTTCTTTCTTGGAACCATCTGCCAAGCTGTGAGGAAGCTCCAGAGCCATATGACAAGACCTGATGGAGGATAACCAAGGACTTTGGCCAACAACCCCAGCTGAGCTCCCAGTTGGAATGTGAATGAGGCCATTTTGAGTGTTCCAGCCCATTGGAGCCCTAGCCAACACTCCACAAACTAGAACTGCCTGATCGACCCACAGAATCATAAGAAATAATAAACTGCTGTTTTAAGCCAATACACTGGGAGGTGGTTTGTTATGCAGCAATACCTGACCGAAACACTGGGGCTCCTTTGCTCAGCTTGGTTTTGAGGCCTTGCACCATGTTCACCTACTCACCTCATCACCCTCAAACCTCTGCAGGGAAATACAACTTACTTTCTGGGTTTTCACAATCATTTTAGCTCTATGGACAAAGTGGTTCACTCATCAGTGACTATGAAAGTGGCCAAATAATGATCACAATACTAATTAAGATGTTTTGAATGCTTACGATGTGCCAGGCACTGTTTTAAGTATAATATGTTTATTCAAATATTTAATTTTTAGAACAACTTTTTGGCTGAGAAAGACAGGATCCATTTCCAGTGCTTTCCAAAGCAGTATTCTCTTTGTCTTAAGTCAGGGAAGGCCTTCAGATTACTTTCATTAGCAGAAGATTTAAAGGAATGTTTCTGTTTAGGGTTTTTCCATCTAAACAATTTTTAGAACAACTTTTTTGAGCTAGGCACTATTATTATTTCCATTTTATGATAAAAAAAGTAAGGCACAGAGAGGCAAAGTAACTTGTAAAACAGTAAGTGGGTCGAATCACCATCAGAACCCAAGCATCAGCCCCCAGAGCCACATGCTTAGCTACTGTGATGTCCTGCCTCCCGTAAATAATATCTCAAGCTTATTTTAATTTTTTTAAAAAACCTTTTTGAGTCAGGATCTTGCTTTGTCACACAAGCTGGAGTGCAGTGGTATGATCATGGCTCTCTGTAAACCTGAACTCCTGGGCTCAAAAGATCCTCCTCCCTTGGCCTCCCAAAGTGCTGGGATTATACGGGTGAGCCACCATGTCTGGCCCTACTTGAGTTAAGAAAATCATCTAAGGCTTTGATTGCCTCCTTCATTTATTCTAGGTTCCAGGCTGTGTCCCATGCTGGCAGTTACATTTAGAAAACTCTAATGTTAGAAAAGTCTAAATTGACTATTCCTACATTCACAGTTCAGGGTAGGATAGAGTGCTTGCTTGGTTTTCCCAGGTTTCTCATCCCTGTGTGGCCACCGCAGAGGGCAGCAGAGTGACAGGCTGAGGGTGCAGAGGGGGCAGAGAAGCAGAACTGATGGAGGGCCCAGGCAGGGCAGGGGTGGGCGGAGCTATCTGCACATCTCAGGCGTGAGAGCTAGGCTGGAGCTCAGCCCCAACTCTCACCAAGGGCAGCTTCTTCTTCCAATAGCAAGGGCTGTGGCTGCCAAAACTGTGCCATCTGACTTGAAGGGGAGGAAAGTCTCCTTGCTTGCTACGCAATTGCAATTGCAGCCTTAAGGCAAGCTCCCCACGACCTTCAGATCCCTCCTAGGCAGGCATCCTGGAGCTGTCACTGCAAAGCCTGTGATTTTGCTTCAAGCAGCCCTTGAAGTTCTCCTGCTTCCTATTTGCCTGATAACTGCCCCAAGGACTCTGAAGGAACATTTTAAAAGCTAATTATTAAATTCAGTAGGCCTGCATTCTTACATTGTATTAAGAATGAGGCCTTTGGAGACAGACAGCCCTGGGTCAGAGTTCCATCTCTGCTGCTTAATTGCTGTGTGGCTTTGGTAAAGCTGTTTTCTTCTCAGATTCTCAATGTTCTTGGCTATAGAATGGGTTAGTGATATTTACCCTGTGTGCTTGTTGTGAGCAGTAAGTAATCCTATAGTCAAAACCCTTGGCCTCATATATACCAGGCAACCATCAGGGTAGCTATTAATTACAAACATAGAATATATTTTGGATCTATGAGACCATTAACATACCATGCAATCTTAGCATGTAAGCTGCAAAGGGTAAAGCTGGTGTTTCATGCTCTGCTGTACAATGTTTGCTGAGGAAAAAAGACAATCACCGTGATCTATTTTAGAAAAATGCTATCTTTTTTTTTTTATTATTATACTTTAGGTTTTAGGGTACATGTGCACAATGTGCAGGTTTGTTACATATGTATCCATGTGCCATGTTGATTTCCTGCACCCATTAACTCATCATTTAGCATTAGGTATATCTCCTAATGCTGTCCCTCCTCCCTCCCCCAACCCCACAACAGTCCCCAGAGTGTGATGTTCCCCTTCCTGTGTGCATGAGTTCTCATTGTTCAGTTCCCACCTATGAGTGAGAACATGCGGTGTTTGGTTTTTTGTCCTTGCGATAGTTTACTGAGAATGATGTTTTCCAGTTTCATCCATGTCCCTACAAAGGACATGAACTCATCATTTTTTATGGCTGCATAGTATTCCATGGTGTATATGTGCCACATTTTCTTAATCCAGTCTATCGTTGTTGGACATTTGGGTTGGTTCCAACTCTTTGCTATTGTGAATAGTGCCGCAATAAACATACGTGTGCATGTGTCTTTATAGCAGCATGATTTATAGTCCTTTGGGTATATACCCAGTAATGGGATAGCTGGGTCAAATGGTATTTCTAGTTCTAGATCCCTAAGGAATCGCCACACTGACCTCCACAATGGTTGAACTAGTTTACAGTCCCACCAACAGTGTAAAAGTGTTCCTATTTCTCCACATCCTCTCCAGCACCTGTTGTTTCCTGATTTTTTAATGATGGCCATTCTAACTGGTGTGAGGTGGTATCTCACTGTGGTTTTGATTTGCATTTCTCTGATGGCCAGTGATGATGAGCATTTCTTCATGTGTTTTTTGGCTGCATAAATGTCTTCTTTTGAGAAGTGTCTGTTCATGTCCTTCACCCACTTTTTGATGAGGTTGTTTGTTTTTTTCTTGTAAATTTGTTTGAGTTCATTGTAGATTCTGGATATTAGCCCTTTGTCAGATGAGTAGGTTGCAAAAATTTTCTCCCATTCTGTAGGTTGCCTGTTCACTTTGATGGTAGTTTCTTTTGCTGTGCAGAAGCTCTTTAGTTTAATTAGATCCCATTTGTCAATTTTGGCTTTTGTTGCCATTGCTTTTGGTGTTTTAGACATGAAGTCCTTGCCCATGCCTATGTCCTGAATGGTATTGCCTAGGTTTTCTTGTAGGATTTGAATGGTTTTAGGTCTAATATTTAAGTCTTTAATCCATCTTGAATTAATTTTTGTATAAGGTGTAAGGAAGGGATCCAGTTTCAGCTTTCTACATATGGCTAGCCAGTTTTCCTAGCACCATTTATTAAATAGGGAATCCTTTCCCCATTTCTTGTTTTTGTCAGGTTTGTCAAAGATCAGATAGTTGTAGATATGTGGCATCATTTCTGAGGGCTCTGTTCTGTTCCATTGATCTATGTCTCTGTTGTGGTACCAGTACCATGCTGTTTTGGTTACTGTAGCCTTGTGGTATAGTTTGAAGTCAGGTAGCGTGATGCCTCCAGCTTTGTTCTTTTGGCTTAGGATTGACTTGGCGATGTGGGCTCTTTTTTGGTTCCATATGAACTTTAAAGTAGTTTTTTCCAATTCTGTGAAGAAAGTCATTGGTAGCTTGATGGGGATGGCATTGAATCTATAAATTACCTTGGGCAGTATGGCCATTTTCACAATATTGATTCTTCCAACCCATGAGAGCTATCTACGACAAACCCACAGCCAATATCATACTGAATGGGCAAAAACTGGAAGCATTCCTTCTGAAAACTGGACAGGGATGCCCTCTCTCACCGCTTCTATTCAACAGAGTGCTGGAAGTTCTGGCCAGAGCAATCAGGCAGGAGAAGGAAATAAAGGGTATTCAATTAGGAAAAGAGGAAGTCAAATTGTCCCTGCTTGCAGATGACATGATTGTATATCTAGAAAACCCCATTGTCTCAGCCCAAAATCTCCTTAAGCTGATTAGCAACTTCAGCAAAGTCTCAGGATACAAAATCAATGTACAAAAATCACAAGCATTCTTGTACACCAATCACAGACAAACAGAGAGCCAAATCATGAGTGAACTCCCATTCACAATTGCTTCAAAGAGAATAAAATACCTAGGAATCCAACTTACAAGGGATGTGAAGGACCTCTTCAAGGAGAACTACAAACCACTGCTCAATGAAATAAAAGAGGATACAAACAAATGGAAGAAAAATGCTATCTTTTAATCGCTTCTCTTTTTACTTTCTTATTTTAGTTTTGTTCTTTAAATGTTTTGGAGCATTTAATAGCTCTTCTGCTTTCAACTTCTATAAATTCACAACTTTTATAAATTTAAAAAGTGTCTAAATCTTGATTAAATGCTCAATCTGAGGCTTATGGGTTTCCAGGGGTCCGTGAACTTTTTGAAATTGCATGCAACATTGTTTGTGTCTACACATATGTGCATTTTTGAGGGGAAATGATTCATAATTGTCAACAGACTCTCAAAGGATTCTGTGGTTGGACAAAAGATGGAAGAGTCCTTGGACAAAAGACTGAAAAACCCTAAACAGAAACATTCTTTTAACTCTTCTTCTATGGAAAGTAATTTGAAGGTCTTCCCTGACTTAAAGTGGATGCTGCTTTGGAAAGCACTGGAAAAATGGATCCTGTCTTTCTCAGCCAAGGACTGGTCTCTTTTCTCCAATGTGTCGCTAACAGAGTGGTGAGGCTGACTGTTCCCACCAGTACAGGTAATGCGGTAATGATAGGACCACGTGGACGAAGAGGTATTGCCTTCTCTAATTACAGCTAACAAAGACCCAGGCCTAACCTCAACTGCACCTTCTGTCTCTGGGAAGTCACTTATGGAGTAGACCTATAATTAGGATTTGGTACCTGAAACAATTCTCAGGATGATGAATCTCTAAATTATGTCCCCAGAGACATACCTGAGACAAAACCCTAAGGGCTGTTGGCCGTAAGAGGGTGTGTGTGGTATTCTACATTCAGTGGGGATTTATAAATGAGGATGATATCACTCAGAAGGGGCAGGTGTCCAAGAGGCCCTTTTGACTTCTGCAATGGGGCCTTACAGCCCGTGAACTGAGCTCCATAATCTATGCCTCCGGCATAGAATCTGTGCAAAGCAGGAATGGCCGTATCTGCATTTGGGGATTTAAAACAACTTTTTTTTTTTTTTTTTTTTGAGATGAAGTTTTGCTCTTGTTGCCCAGGCTGGAGTACAATGACACAATCTCGGCTCACTACTACCTCCGCTTCCCAGGTTCAAGCGATTCTCCTGCCTCAGCCTCCTGAGTAGCTGGGATTACAGGCATGTGCCACCACGCCCAGCTAATTTTGTATTTTTAGTGGTGACTGGTTTCTCCATGTTGGTCAGGCTAGTCTCAAACTCCCAACTTCAGGTGATCCACCCTCTTCGGCCTCCCAGAGTGCTGGGATTACAGGCGTGAGCCACCATGCCCAGCTAAAGCAGCTTCTTTTATCCACAGACCTCTTCCCCAAATTGTAAGGATTCAGCTCATTGATTTCACTTTATTTTAAAAGAAAATAATTATTGATATGTAAAGTAAATGAAAACACACAGTCAAGGAGGAGTGTAATTGAAAGTAATTTAAGAGTTCAATGGTTGATGACTATTTTTTCAATTATTATGATATCTCTTTATTAACAGGAAATTCATAAATTAAGGAGTATGCAATATAAGCCTTGTGGAATATATTAGGGAAACATTTTTGATCCATGCAAGTAAATTGAGATAGACTGGGTGCACCTGTTCCTAGTCATGCCCAGGGAATATGTGAAACTCTGGCTCAGGATAAACGTCTGTTGGTGTCAGCACAACAATAATGAAACAAAGTTGGCAGTAGGGTGGGGAAGTGTTTGGTGGGCGGGAGCCACCATCTGCAGCCAGCTCCCAGCACGGCTGTGTGTTCGGATACCCATCAACCAGGAAAGGGAGTCTAAGGCCTCCAGATGATTTTCCCCTTTCGTGAAACTGTTGTAAAATGAAATACAAATCCTTCCTGAATGTTCCTACCTTTTCTTCCTTTCGGAAGTTTTCAGTCAATGGGAAACAAAGCCTTATTCAAAGGATTAAAGCCATAGTCATTCTATTGTTTGGGGCTTCAATAATGTGGCTTTCCTTCCACAGACAGAATTTTCAATTCACAAATCATCTAAAAAACAGGAAATTTTGGGGAAACATGCTTATGATAACAAACAAGGGATCTATCGTGTGGTATAGAAGTTTACACAAAGAGGCGTCCGATTTGAAGATTTTTTTTTTTTTTTTTTTTTTTACCGTTCTGGGCTTCTGGCTGCATTCTAGGAAGATCATTCCTTAAAAGAAATAGCCATATGGCTTATAAGGTAAGACTACTCAGTTCCCACCCCAACCCCCAGAAGAGTATGGAGGAAGGGAAGCAGATTCTGGCTATATTTTTATGGCTGCACTCCAGGCAGTACTGCAGAGGTAACAGGCAGGCTCTGAAATGCCTTCTTCCCCCTGCTATCCTCAGGCCTATGTTTCCCCCTTACTCCACCCAAGTCCTGGGCGCTTACATGGCAGAGGGAGGGAGAAGGGCCAGCAACATTCGTTAACAGGAATAGAGAATGTTCGAGGAAGGCAGTGGCAGGCAATAGCCATAGAGAGTCATAGAAGGTTAAAGAGGTAGTGGAAACAGTCATTTGTTTTGCAAGCAGTTCTGGTGGGGTTTGAGAAAGCAGCAGCACTCAACTGTGAGCAGACAAACTCACTTCGGAAACCTATGCAGCCACTTCTAAGTAAACTACCAAGAGAATTATTATTTTATTTGGGTTCCTCATTTCGGTGACAATCTTTTAATCCTTTCAGCTGTATGCTGAAAAGGACATTATAGATCCTCCTGAAAGATAATTTTTAGTGTCCACGGTTCCCCAATATGGTGATTTTTTTCCTTGGTCCCTATCTTCTGCCATTCCCTTTACCTTTTATCCATACTTTTCCCTGACTGAAAGAAAGAGTCTATTTGCTTCCTAGCATGTTCTTCTATGGCTCTTGCTATGGAAAGTGTGATTCCAGCAGCAGAACAGCAGCATCTTGCTTATGAGAAGTGCAGAATCTCAGGCACTATCCTATGACTACTGAATCAGAATCAGTATTTTAACAAGATCCTTGGTGATTTGCATGCATGTTAGTTTGGAAAGGGCTGATCTGCACAGATCTGCCCTATAGGCCTGACTCATAACCCACACTCTCCAAAGCCTACAAGATCCTACGTTTCTGGCCCTGTATACTTCTCCAGTCTCATCCCATGTCACTCTACCTCTCATTCACTAGTTCCAGCCCCACTAGTCTTTCTCGTTCTGGCCTTCAAGCCTTTGTACTTGCTGTTGTGTCTGCCTGGAGTGCTCTTGCCCCATCTAGTATGGCTGACTCTTTTATTTCAGCCTAACTGTTACTTCTGGCTGGGAGCGGTGGCTCACACTTTCAATCCCAGCACTTTGGGAGGCCGAGGTGGGCAGATCACTTGAGCCCGGGAGTTTGAGACCAGCCTGGGCAACATGGCGAAACCCCCTCTCTACAGAAAATACAAAAATTAGTCAGGTGTGGTGGCACACACGTGTGGTCCCAGCTACTCAGGAGGCTTGAGCCTGGGAGGCTGAGGTTGCAGTGAGCCAAGATTGCACCACTATACTCCAGCCTGGGTGACAGAGCGAGACCCTGTCTCAAAAAAAAAAAAAAAAGTTACTTCCTTTGAGGATGCTTTCCTGACCCCTCTATATGAAGAACTACCTCCAACCCAGCTACTCTCTATTCAATTACCCTGTTTTATATTTTTATGGCACTTACTGTTATCTGAAGTAATTTTATTCATTCATTTTTGGGTCTGTTTTATTCAGGATTGTGTGTCCAGTGTTCAGAAGAGTGCCTGGCACATCAAAGGTGCTGAGTTAATATTTATTGGGTAAATGAATACAGTTTTGGGAATCATGGACATTGAGAACCTAGGCCCAGACAATTCTAAGGTAAAATATGTCACCCTGTGAACCAACCCGACAGCTTTCAGTTGATTGACCTAACACCAGTGCTTTTGGGTGCCTGGATGAGCATATCAAAGCCTGGTCCCCTGAGCAGTTGCATCAATATCTCCTAGGAACTTGATAGAAAGGCAAATTCTTGGGCCTCACCACAGACCTACTGAATCAGAAATCTTGGCAATAGGGTTCACCATTCTATGTTTTAAGGAGCCTGCCAGGTAATTCTGATGCACTGCCCCACACAATACCAACATCTTACCAGTGTGGAGAACCCACAGTGTTCAGAGCTCTCTTACATATATCACTGTTGTTCTGGACTTCATAAAAGCCCTGAGAATAGGCATGGCAGGTGTCATTATTTCCCCTTTATAGATGAAGAAATTGAGCCCTAGGAAATGATTCCGTTTGTGTTGGTAATACTTGCTTTATCAGAATCACTTGGAATGCTTGTTAAAATTGTAGATACCTGGGCTCTACCCTAGACCTACTGAATCAGAATCACTGGGGCTGGGGCTCTGGAATCTAGATGAAGAAAAAAAAAGCTCCTAGGACATTCTAAAGCTAAAAGTTTGAGAACCAATTGCAACAGGAAACAGTGGAATAGATATCAGAACTTAGAGCCCCTCATTCCTAAGGCGTGCTCTTAGAGAGTCTTGAGTAAGTTCTGATAAGGAATGATATTGATCTTTAGTATCTTTTAGTGAAAATAGTTAAAACAAACTGGCAATAATTCTTTCACCTTTATTAGACCCTAACCCTACTTGCTACTGTTGTAAACTAGGGAGAATCAAACTCCATGACCATGGACTGTTTCTTTGTATATAACTTAGTTGTGTATAGAACCAACTCAATGGACATCAACTAAGGGGTGGCAGGTTTTCCTGATTAGTTTGTGATACAGGAACTTTTATTTATTATTAAAAAAAATTTTTTTTTGAGACAGAGCCTCACTCTGTTGCCCAGGCTGGAGTGCGATGGCACCATGTTGGCTCACTGCATCCTCACCCACTGGGGGCGATCTTCCCACCTCAGCCTCCTGAGTAGCTAGAACTACAGGAGTGCACCACCACACCCGGCTAATTTTTTTTTTTTTTTTTTTTTTTGAGATGGAGTCTCACTCTTGTCACTCAGGCTGGAGTGCAATGGTGCGATCTTGGCTCACTGCGACCTCTGCCTCCTGGGTTCAAGTGATTCTTCTGCCTCAGCCTCCCAAGTAGCTGGGATTACAGGTATGTGCCACCATGCCAGGCTAATTTTTGTATTTTTAGTAGAGACGGGATTTCAGCATGTTGGCCAGGCTTGTCTCAAACTCCTGACCTCAGGTGATTCAGCCTCCCAAAGTGCTGGGATTACGGGTGCGAGCCACCATGCCCAGTTCTGGCTAATTTTTAAAAAACTTTTTTTGTAGAGACCGAGTCTTGCCATGTTGCCCAGGCTGGTCTCAAACTCCTGGGCTCAAGGGGTCCACTTCCCTTGGCCTCCCAAAGTGCTGGAATTACAGGCATGAGCCACTGTGCCCGGCCTAGAAACAGTAACTTTTAAAAATACTTCTTCAAATGGGCAAGTAATTCCCAAATCTCTTCTCCTGCCCCAGCTCCCCCAGCTCCAGGCCCATACATTGAACTGCATATGGAACAGTTCTCATCTAGATGACCTGTGGGCGTCTTCATCTCAGTATGTCCAAATTCATTACTTTCTTTCCCACCCCATCCATTCTTCTTCCTGGCTACACTCTATCAGCTAATGACTATATATATCACCCACTGTGTCATCTTAGCCAGGAATCCAGGCAGTTTCTGGATTCCTTCATCTTGTCTCTGGATAGCTAACCAGTCATTTCATTATACTCCTTAGATTGCTCTCAAATCACCAACCCTTCCTTCATCTCAATTCCAGTTCAAGCCCTCATCATCTCTTACTTGGGCTGTCAGATGGCTTCCAAAATGGTCCCTTCATCGGTGCTTCTAGTTGACCTCATTTCTCCTCTTCCTTCCTTTTGGCTCTATGCTTCAGTGCTATCAAACTGCTTTCACTTTTTAAAAAAAGAGTGTTCCATTTTAATTTCTGAGACACATGACACATGTATGTCAATGTTAAGTCTGGGAAAGTTTCTATTACCTTCACAAGGCAGAAAAGACCCTTCTCTCTGGCAGTGAAAAACTCAAAAGAAGAGGGTTCAGTTGCTACCCAGCAGAAGTTTCAATTTCTAACAAAACTGTGAAGTTTCAAATAATGAAGGAGAACTTCACCCCAAGATGGTACTCACTTAGGAACATTATTTTCCTTCAGCTTTCTTTTTTTTTTTTTTTTTTTTGAGACGGAGTCTCTCTCTGTCACCCAGGCTGGAGTGCAGTGGCGCAATCTCGGCTCACTGCAAGCTCCACCTCCCGGGTTCATGCCATTCTCCTGCCTCAGCCTCTCCGAGTAGCTGGGACTACAGGGGCCCGCCACCACGCCCGGCTAATTTTTTGTATTTTTTAGTAGAGACGGGGTTTCACTGTGGTCTCAATCTCCTGACCTCGTGATCTGCCCGCCTCGGCCTCCCAAAGTGCTGGGATTACAAGTGTGAGCCACCACGCCCGGCCATTTTCCTTCAGCTTTCCCTTGAAATATTCAACAGCTTTCTTTTTTTTTTTTTTTTTTTTCGAGACAGGGTCTTGCTCTGTTGCCCAGGCTGGAGGAAGTGGCATGATCTTGGCTCACTGCAACCTCTGCCTCCCAGGTTCAAGCGATTCTCCTGCCTCAGCCTCCCTAGTAGCTGGGACTACAGGCATGCACCACCACGCATGGCTAATTTTTGTATTTTTAGTAGAGACAGTTTCACCATGTTAGCCAGGCTGGTCTTGAACTCCTGACCTCAGGTGATCTGCCTGCCTGGGCCTTTCAAAGTGCTGGGATTACAGGTGTGAGCCACTGTGCCCGGCCTCAATGACTTTCTTTTTCCCATTAGGATTACCTCCATTTTGGGCTCTTTTTGAGGGAGGAGGCACTGCATTCTCACTCCCAGTCTAAAGCTGCTTTCCCTTCTCGGTGATGTTTTCTGCCTCCATGCCTTTGTACATGCTGTGTCTGTTCTATTGATTTTCCTTTTCCCATCTCCCGTGTATGGCAAACTCCCACTTGTATTTCATGATTCTGCTCAAGTGTTCTTTCCTGTATGAAGCCCAAGCTGTCCACATGGAGAGACATCTGGCCAGCCCCCTGTTGTTCCAGCCATCCCCAGTTCAGGTACCAGACATGCGGTGAAGAAGCCATCCTAGATGCCCAGCCCCAGCTACCATCTGATGCAACCACACTGCTCACCCCAAGCAAGAACTGCCTGCAGGAGCCTAGTATTATTCTCTCTCACAGAACCATGGCAGGGAATAATAAATTGTTGTTTGAAGCCACTCTGTTTTGTGGTGGTTTGTTAGGTGGCAATAGGAAACTAGAACACCATAGCTTTTTTTTTTTTTTTTTTTTTTTAGAAAATAACTTGATATTCATAAGCAGAGCTTTTTAAGCTGCTTTTATTATTTTTCCCTTTATACGAGCACATTCTGCAACATAAGGAGATTTCTATCTCAGCCCTGAACAAGATTTATGATCTTGATCAAGTCTCTTTATAACAATGTCACAGAACTTTACTTGCTTCAATTCTAATATGAAGGATTGAACTAGTTAATCACTAAGGTCCACTCTAGTTCCATAATTGTGGCATTCCCTTCTAACCATCAGGGAAAAATTGACTTATTCTTTGTTAAGTTGTAGCTTGCAGTAAAGTTTTATGGGCACTAGAATTTTCAGCGAGGTGGCGAATGCCAGGAAAGTGCTGACTCAGCACAATGCTGTCTGTTAGCCAGGAACAAAAATGAGCAACCATAAATTTAATCCTTTAGCTCCTTCTCCCTGCAAAATTCAGAAGATGTTTTATCTGTAACAAAAGACTTGAAAGAGGATTCTCACTTTTTCCCTTAAAATTTGTTACTCAAGTCTGTAGGTAACTTTGGGATTTTTGACAGAAGATGCAGATTTGCATAGTTGACTCAGTCTCCGGAAGATCCCTACCCTCAAATTCTAAGTTTAGGGCAAGTGAACTGAGTGATTCCTAGAGGAAATAAACTCTCGCCTGAGAACAACAGCTGAAGTAAAATCCCATAAGCCAGGAAAACAGCCACACAATTACAGTAACAGGTGGTCAGTTTCAAAACAAATTTCAAGGTCTGACTCGCCTGGCACCTGCTCTAGAACCACAGACAGCAGTTTGACACTGTCTGGGTCCAAGTTAGGTCATCCCTGCCATGCCATAAGGAAGATTAACTACCTTTATTAGCAGAGCTAAGTCATGGTAGGTTAGAGGACTGCTTCTCTGCAGTAGTAACCCCTGTGTTCCCTGTCTGAGAAGAGGGAATAAGAGAGAATTTGGGAACTGGACAGGACCTTGCAGACTAATCATTAGGTTGGTGCAAAAGTAATTGCAGTTTTTGCCCTTAAAAGTAATGGCAAAGTGAAGCCGAGGGGAGCTAAGCAGAGATTTGCTCAGAATCACATGACCTGTAGAAGCAGAACATCCCCACCCCCATTTTATTGTGAAAAAATTCAAACACACAGCAAAGTTGAAAGGATTTTTACAAGGCACAGCTGTATATGCATTGCCTGGATTCTACTGTTAATATTTTATTAAACTTGTTTATTTTCTAACTATCCCTCTATCCATCCTTCTATCATCTTATTTCCTGGATGCCTTTCGAAGTGAATTGCAGACATCTGTACTCCTTCCCCTAAAGCAGCATAGTGTTTTATCATCATTTAATAATTTAATACCTCAATTTTATATACATTGTGGAACCAGGAAACATTATAAGAAATCACTGGACCCCAAGAATGTAAATTAGCCTTGGCTAGCCTGAAAGAGAACCCAATTTCCTAAGGTCCTAACTTTAAGGCACTTGAGGATTCTTACTAAGAGCAAATTCCCGAGATGACAGAAATACTAGTCAACACACATCAATGTCTGTTTTTCCCTCCTCCTGGAATCCTATGCTTTCCCCTTCCTGTTCCACCTGTTGAAATCCTCTCTTCATTCCTCCAAGAATGATCTCAGATGTCTGCAAGGAACATAAACCACTGTTACACATGTATTGTTTTAAGGAAAAAAGTTATTTAAGAAGTCTGAACTGTCACCTCCTTCCCAATCCCTTTCCTAAACCCCGAGTTTTAACTTTTCTCATTTTAATGCCCATAAACTTTTGTTGCTATTTTTCCTCCCTCATTCTACCTTGTTGCAGTTTAGTGTTTGTTTATTTATCATGACTACTGCTCCTCCTCCTAATAATACTTATGGTTAATTTCTTTTTAAGGGATTATATCTTAAGACTATGTGTCTTCTGCAGTTCTTTGCATAGAGTCAACACTGAAGGACAAGCAACTGCAAATTTCCAAGCAACAAAATTATGTTCGGTTGGTTTTCTGAAAATGAGATCTTAAGAACCACCTGTATCAGAATCCCATGAAGAGCTTGTTTAGTGTGCAAATTTCTAGATTGTCCCCCCTCAGAAATGCTCATTCAGAAGTTCCTGTCCATTGCAGGGACATGGATGAAGCTGGAAACCATCATTCTCAGCAAACTAATGCAGGAACAGAAAACCAAACACTACATGTTCTCACTCAAAAGTGGGAGTTGAACAATGAGAACACATGGACACGGGGAGGGGAACATCACATACCGGGGCCTGTCGGGGGGTGGGAGGCAAGGGGAGGGAGAGGATTAGGACAAATACCTAATGCATGTGGGGCTTAAAACCTAGATGATGGGTTGATAGGTGCAGCAAATCACCATGGACATGTATACCTATGTAACAAACTTGCATGTTCAGCACATGTATCCCAGAACTTAAAGTAAAATATAAAATAATAATAAAAAAGAAATGCTCATTCAGGAGTTTTGTGGTGGGGGTTCAGGAGGCTGCAGCCTTAACAATTACCTCTGGTGATTTTGACACAGGTAGCACAGCAGCCAAACTTGGAGAGATTTGTTCACAGCTCTGCATCACCAACCTTACTTTCTGTTAGGCCTTTAATCACTTTTTTTTTTTTTCGAGACAGGGTCTTGCTCTATCACCCAGGCTGGAGTACAGTGGCACAATCTTGGCTTACTGCAATCTCTGTATCCTGGGTTCAAGCGATCCTCTCTGCCTCGGCCTCCTGAGTAGCTGGGACCACAGACATGTTCCATTATGCCCAACTAATTTTTAAAATTTTTTTTAGAGACAGGCTGGTCTCGAATTCCTGAGCTCAAGCAATCTGCCTGCCTCAGCCTCCCAAAGTGCTGGGATTACAGGTGTGAGCCACTGTGCCTGGCCTTTTAATCACTTTTAAACCAGCAACCCTAATCTGCCTGTCCGTTGAATGGATCCAGATAAAGGTGTGGCAAACAAGCCTCCTGTCACGGTGGGGTGTGACACGGCATCACCCCTTCACCACATCATGTGCTGCCAGTCACCACTTCTGCTGTTGCCACCAACCCCCGCGTTTCCCTTTGTCACTTCCCCCTTGCCACCACCAACGGCCACTGTCCCTCTGCTCCTCACCCTCCATAGCTGAGTCAGATCCAGCATTGGGCACTTGAGGAAGAAGCCACTGTGGAAGGCGGGATGAGGGTGTTCCCATTCTACATTCACAAGCCCACAGCTGGGAGCAGAAGCACACCTAATTCTGACCCTGGCTTCTGAAGAAGCTCTGCAAACCTGGCTAGAAAGTTGGGCCTGTGGTTTGAGGTTCCCGCTGCCTTTGATTTTACAATGAGTGGAAATTGAGGTTGAGTAACAGGTCTCTTGCCCAAGTATTAAGAGCCACCACGAAGCATAGAGCAATGAAGGCAGGAGCTGATGACATGTGGTTGGTTCCCCCTCTAGACCAAGTATCTTTGTATAGGGAAGGCTGACATGGCCATCTCCACGGTTTGGCCTTAGTGGAGTATCTTATACATACTGAAATTTGTTTTTGTTTTCAGGTGCTAAAAGGATAATACCAAGGAAAACTACAGGTGGGGGCAGTGAATGGCCAACATGCCTATAATCCCAGCACTTGAAGCCAGGAGTTCGAGACCAGCCTGGGAAACAAAGCAAGACCCTGTGTCTAAAAAAACTTTTTTAAAAATTAGCTGGGCATGGTGGCACATGCCTATAGTCCCAGCTACTCAGCTACTCGGGAGACCAAGGTGGGTGGATAGCTTGAGCCTAGGAGTTTGAGGCTGCAGTGAGCTATGATTGCACCACTGCACTCCAGCATGAGTGACAGAGTGAGACCCTGTCTCTTTAAAAGAAAAAACTATGATTCAGAGTGTTGTTTTATGAAGCATAACATGCTTTATGTTTTGATTTTAATATAACTTGAAATCAGTTTCTCTAAGACAGTGCCAGCCTTGCCATCTTCAGTTCAACATAGATTTCTCTATTACAGTGGTTCCCAAACTTTAGGAGGCATCAGAGTCATCTGGAGGGCACAAAAACACAAATTTATGGATGTCACCCACAGTTTCTAATTCTCTCTCTCTCTCTTTTTTTTTTTTTTGAGATGGAGTCTTGCTCTCTTGCCCAGGCTGGAGCACAGTGGCGTGATTTCGGCTCACTTCAACCTCCGCCTCCTGGGTTCGAGTGCTTCTCCTGCCTCAGCCTCCTGAGTAGCTGGGATTACAGGCTTGCACCACCACACTGGGCTAATTTTTGTATTTTAGTAGATATGGGGTTTCGTCATGTTGTCCAGGTTGGTCTTGAACCCCTGACCTCAAGTGATCCACCCGCCTCGGCCTCCCAAAGCGCTGGGATTACAGGCGTGAGCCACCATGCCTGGCCTGTTTCTGATTCTCTAGGTCTGGAAAGGGGCCCAATAATTTTCACTTCTAACAAGTGGCAGGATGGTGCTGCTGCTGCTTGTCCAGGGACCACACTTCTCAAAGTACTGTGTGGTACTTACCAGAACACTTACCATACTTCCTGCTGCCTAATTGTGTGACAATATAGCCGTGCTTCTCAGGCCTAGCAATTCATTAGAATTACCTGTGAAGCTTTTAAAACATAAGGTTTGGATGGAATGCTCAGACCCTACCTTAGACCCAATTAAGCCCACAGCTTTGAGGATGAGGCTTGGGTATTGTTCAGAAAGATCCCCAGGTGATTCTAATGGATACCGAGGGTTGAGAACCACAGGCATATAGCAAACTCTGGCCCTATTCTACCTTAACATATGATTCTCATTTGACAAATACATATTGACCACCTAATATATGTCTTGAAAATGATAAAGTATGTAAGAAATGGTCCCTGACCTCAAGCAGAGATACATCACATGCCCAAATATTTAAACGAAAAGCTGGTGTGTGGGGTTTGTGCCAATTAGAGGACTAAACCATTACTGAAAACAGAAGGCTGGATGATTCAGGGTAAATCAATGCTTCACTTGATCCTCACATTGTTTGAGATAAGTTGTGTATGCCTCTGCCACACATGAAACGTATCCCTTTGGTGGGGGAAATTGCTCATTTATTGGTTCATTGAGGATGTTCCAAGTGATTCACCATGGTAGGTGTGATTGAACCATGGAAATGATGGAACATTAAATCAATAGCTAGTCAGCTGGTGACTATTCCTTGGCTAAGTATGCTATTAAGGTTCTGTTTCAGGAGTCCCTGTGCTCAATGGAGGTGAACCTTTCCAGTGGAGAAATACAACATAAATTATGTTTAGAAAATACTTCAATCTGGGGTTTTAAATAAACAGTCCTTAAATATGTATAAAAATCTGAAATTATTTTAGAATCAAAGGGAAAAAACAACTGGGTCCAAAAACCGAACCATATTTAGCTTAAAAACACGTTCTTATTTGCATCCACTAGAATACAATATAATTTAATGATTCAGTGATAGCTGGCCCATGAAGGGGAGAGTTTCTAGAAAGGAGGAAATACCCTCTTTGGGTGTTATTTAGATATTAAGTGTATTATTTAATTCATTGTGTTATTTAATTTAATATCTTTTTTTGAGATTTTGTTTTCATGTTGGGGGGTAGTTTTTCTAAGAATAAGAAATCCCAATGACAAAAAAAGTCATTGTTTTGAAGAGAAGGAGATAAATACATTTTAAACTATTATATTTATTTATTTTCAAAAAATGCTGGGGGCATCATGTTAGCAATTGCAGGGGATAACGTGAATATGACAAAGCTGCTCTCAAAAAACTTACTTTGTAGAAGGGAAAGCTAAGTGCCTATTTCAAGCAAAATATGATATGATACATGCCTTTAGAGAGGAATAAATTTTAATGAGGCTTCAAAGAGCTGGAAGAAGAGGTCAAGGTTCAAAGAGCCTAAGATAAGGCACAGAACTGGGGTTCTGGTACAATGCATTACAGCATGGCCAATTTTCAAAGGCCAGCTGTTCCCAGTCAAACGAAGACTGAAGCTGAGGGCAGGTGCAATCAATGGGAAAATCAGGCCACCGTCTCCTATTTTCCCATGGATGCAGTTTCATGATCAATAGTTTTATAATCTCATTTCAGGAAGCAAAATGAAAATGAATCTGAAGCATTCTTTTTAGTTCATTTCACACTAATAAAATCCAACCTGAAGGATTTTATATGTTGGCTCTATGGCCGTTAGTATTTGATTAAGGTGTTTAGCCTCATTAGTAATCAAAGGAATGAAAACTAGTACAAAAATTCAATCATTGTTTTTGGTTTATCAAATTGGTAAAGACTTAAAAATGGACACCAAGCATTGGGGAGGTTAGGAGTGACAGGCTCTCTCCTTCTACCTGTGGAATATTCCTTGGCTCACCGTGGCTGGAGAACAATCCACATCCTGTAGCTCATCAAGTCTACTTCCAGGAATGTATTCCAGAGAAATAGTACGGACCTATGCAAAAACTTGTGTACAAAATTATTCCTCAGAGCTTTGCTTATTATTGGGAAGAATGAGTAAAGAAATAAATGTGGCTCATGCCTGTAATCTCAGCACTTTGGGAGGCCAAGGCGGGTGGATCACCTGAAGTCAGGAGTTTGAGACCAGACTGGCCAGCATGGTGAAACCCCTTCTCTACTAAAAATACAAAAATTAGCTGGGCATGGTGGCAGGCACCTGTAATCCCAGCTACTCAGGAGGCTGAGGCAGGAAAATCTCTTGAACCTGAGAGGTGGAAGTTGCAGTGGGCCGAGATTGCACCATTGCACTCCAGCTGGGGCAACAAAGGCGAAACTTCATCTAAAAAAAAGAAAAAAAAAAGAAAGAAATGCCCAAAAACAGGTTAATAAATTTTAAAATATTATACTAGGAAGGGAACAGTAGTGGTCCACTATGCCTAGAAACCAAGCCTAGTGGCTTAGAAAAAAAAATCTTCCAAGTGTTTTAGGTAAGTTAGTATTAATAATTCTACTCAAGGTCAATCCCCTCCCCTCCATTTCCTCCTCTTCAGATATTATGTGCTTCTGCCAAATAGGACAACTTGCTATTTGTGTCCTGAAATGACCCTATACACTTTCTTGCCTCTCTGCCTTTGCTCGTGCTTTCCCACTGTCTCAATGGCTTTCCTCAGTCTCTGAGGTCTCACCTCTTCAAGACCCAGTTGTGTAAGCCACCTTACATAATGTTATTATGATGTCCCCCTTCCTCACCCAGCCAGAAGGATTTACTTCCTTCTCTGTATGCTCACAGCAATTAGTTCATTTTCTATTCTTCTCACCCTTGTCCTGTGTTAGAATTACAGAAATATATGTATCTGTGTGTGTATATATTTTTTGTCTTGTTTTGTTCCTGTTAGATTTTGAACAACTTGAGGGCAGGGGCCAATCTTGTTCAGATTTATACCCCCCAGATTTATAAAGCATGCTGGGAAAATGATTGTTGACTGAATAAGCGAGTGAGTGAATGCAAAAGTACACTTGCAGCCAAATGCTCATATTCTCTGCAGACATGGAATAAACTTGACAAGTGCTAAAGATGCTCTTTGATTTATTTATTTATTTTTTTTTTGAGACGGAGTCTCGCTCTGTCGCCCAGGCTGGAGTGCAGTGGCACGATCTCGGCTCACTGCAAGCTCCGCCTCCCGGGTTCACGCCATTCTCCTGCCTCAGCCTCTCCGAGTAGCTGGGACTACAGGCGCCCGCCACCACGCCCGGCTAATTTTTTGTATTTTTAGTAGAGACGGGGTTTCACCGTGGTCTCGATCTCCTGACCTCGTGATCCCCCTGCCTCGGCCTCCCAAAGTGCTGGGATTACAAGCGTGAGCCACCGCGCCCGGCTGCTCTTTGATTTTTGTGTGGCATGAGACCTCAAGCTGAAACTTCTCATCTGAGCCATTGAGGGGAGCCTCTCATCTTTCCACCAAGAGGGGAGACCAGAATGGTAAACTAAACTGCAGTCTTTCCCACTGTCAACCCCTGTCACCCCAATACTTAGTGGAAGAGGGATAAATTGGAATTTTTACCAAGGGAGAACTGATGAAGACATTGCAACGAAGTAAGCACTTATGGTTAAGTTATCAGCTCTTTTACTGCCTCAAAGACAACACATTCGTCCACAAAATGAAGAGAGGAGGACTATCCATATAGTTGAAGGGCAAAATAAAAATAGAAACAAAGTGTTCTCAGTGGAGAAAAAGGAATTTGAAAGCGTTTTAATGACACACATTGATTTCTACCCTCCCAGATTCGATATACAGCAAAAACTCCATTTATGTTGATGGTGCAAATGCCTTGAGACTGTCAGTGAGGAAGTTAAGCTGAACAGCCGAACTGCTGTTCAGAATAGTCAAGCCTAAGTGTTGCTAAGGAATTTTCTGTCCCCACTGAGTACAACTAATACCTACATGTCCTGTTATACTTCACAATACACCTGCTGGCTTTCTCAGCCCTTCAGGAAATACCTTTGCTTCCTGAAGAATGCAACAAACAACCCAAAACACCACCACAGCCAGCCAGCTGACACCAAACTGTGAACTGTTGTCCCCTCTCTGACAGGGTTAGATACTTGAGTGATTAATATTTGCAGATTGTGCTAAGGCCAAGTTCAAAAAAGAAAGTCATATATATATATATATACACACACACATATATATACACATATATACACATATATATGTAGAGTCTATGTAGTATGGATTCTTCAGTGTATGTAAGTATGTATAAATTCTTATATGATGTATTATATCGGCAAAAAGGAGATCATTACTTTTTTTTTTAAAGTTCCCTAGTGCGATAAAATTAAACCTCACTGATATGAATACTTTTTGCAGTAAACAACAACAAAAACTGCTTTTCACCAAGGTTCCTCTCCTGCCAAGTAGCAGTGATTTACAGACCCAACATGTGAGTGAATGGGAAATACTATATTTCCAGACATGGGTAATGAATAACCTCTGAGGGCTTGAACTTTTCTCCGTTCCCACAGACTGTATCCACAGAGCGGTGCTCTTGCCCTGAAAGGAAGGATTTGCCCCGGTTTGGAAGGAAATGGAATAAATAGAACTGGAAATGGCAAGGTCACCTTTAATATCATATGAACTGCCTATTAACAAGCTTCACAATTGCTTTGTTTCTTCCTCCTCCTGTGCTATGAACAGGCTCAGGCAGAGCAAACTCTTGGAGCACACACAGTGTGAGGAGGAAGCTCTCAGAGCAGCAAGGAAGGAGTGGCTGCAGGCTCAACAGGGCCCATCAGGCACACCAGGGTTACAATTGTGTTATGGTGTGGTGGCCAGGAGGGAAAATGCTTGTTTTTCAAGGAAGGAACTATATTGTCCCAAATTCCTGTGTATAAAATACAGGACAAACAAGTTACAGTAGGAATATTTAATTGGAGCATGTGGAATAGATGGAATAATTGCCTTTCACTTGGCTTTTCCCTACTCTAAGTAGTATCACATGGTGGTTATATAAAGACAAAAAAGTTATTTTAAGAACCCTTCTCCTTAGGACCCTGTTTAGTTGGTATTCCAAACACACAGAGCAAGCTCTTCACTGGCATTCAGCTTGACAGATTTTTCTTTCTTTCCAGGCTCCTTCAGGCACATTCTGTTGGGCTTCCCTCTACCTCTCCACTCTGCTGCTTCCCCGCTGTTTTTCAATTTCTCCCTGTTGAGGAGAGGGAAGACCAGCTAGGAGGTATGGAAAAGGCACTCGCGAGGTTTGGAGGTAAAAGGGTTAGGCAACAGGCAGGTCTGGAATTTCGGTGCCCTGGCTTTCAGGAATTCTTAGATAGTTCAATATATAAATCATCTTGGAAGATCTTTTGGGAGCAGCACTGTCATTAAAAAACAAACAAAAAACACCAGGCTGGACCTGGTGGCTCACACCTGTAACCTCAGCACTTTGGGAGGCCAAGGTGGGAGGACCGTGAGAGCCCCGGAGTTGGAGACCAGTCTAGGCAATAAGGCAAGACCCGTCTCTACAAAAAATAAAAATTATCTTGGCATGGTGGCACATACCTGTGGTCCCAGCTACTCAGGAGGTGGAGGCAGGAGGATTGCTTGAGCCCAGGAGGTCGAGGCTGCAGTGGGCCATGTTCACACCACTGCACTTCAGCCTGGGTGACAGAGCAAGAGCCTGACTCAAAAAAAAAAAAAAAAAAAAAAGCTCTGTCTCTACTGAAAACACAAAAAGTAGCTGGGCGTGGTGGCACACACCTGTAATCCCAGCTACTCAGAAGGCTGAGGCATGAGAATCACTTGAGCCTGGGAGGCGAAGGTTGCAGTGAGCCGAGATTGCACCACTGCACGCCAGCCTGGCCAACAGAATGAGACTCTGTTTCAAACAAAACAAAACAAAACAAAACAAAAAAGCATCACTAGGTTTTGAGTCAAAGAGAAATAATCTCATATGGCTTAAGTGCGGATAATCAAAGGTAACATAAACCAAACAAAACTGAGTCGGTATTTGTGAATTGTTACTTATCCTTCTCTATGGATTCTGCACGTTCAGTCAAGGTGTTTGGGAAAACCTCCTCCCTACCATTTTGAAAGTGTCATAGAGCTATGAACTGTTGTAATTTCAAAAGTGCAATTAAAAAGGTGTAAGATAGATACAGTGAGTCTCTAAGGCGTAGAAAGAGAACCCTAAAGGGTAGTTTCTATCAAATATAAATTTTGGCTACTTCTTTACAATTCTAGGATGATGCAGTTCTCATCAATGATGAGTTCTCATCATTGCAGATAATGGGTCAGAGCTGAGCTGTTGTGGGAACTGCTAGATGGAGCTAGAGTTGTTATGTGGCCAACTATTTTGATCTGTGGCTAACATGTAATATCAAGAGATTCTGATCTCTGTCTGGTAGATGTGTTAAATTAAGTGTCTGGGGAGTAGACATTGAGGCATCAGTCTAGAAATTCAAACAGATGTGCTCTACTAAAATGCTATGCTAGAATGAACCTGACCAAGCTAATCATCCTCTAAAGTGCACTACAATAGACAGAAGACATTTTCTCCTGGACTGTACAAGGGATAGGGTCAGGGGAGGATGAGCTCTTTCCTTTGTCCTCTGACCACCTAGAACAGCATGGCTAATTTGCTTTGTCTAGCAATAAGAAATCTCACAATATATTTAGCAGCAAGATTGAGTACACACATGTGCACACATACATGCACTCACATTCATTTCATACCTTAACTTTTTTTTTTCACCTTCTAAAAAATATGAAAGCAGAGGATCTGGATTGAGAAACTTGCCATGCTTTTCTCTCAGATGTTCTCTTTTCTCTGAAGACAGCAGGACCTCATCCAAAGGTATCAGCTGTGCAGTTGTGCTGTTATTTCTTTTCAGGTGACAAAATAGCAAAATGCTCTCCTATGATGATGAAACTCAGCTTTATTTTACTTTTTCTTTTCCCTTGTAGCTCTGTTTCTGGCAGGAATCTGACACCACTTACTCCTTGGGTAGAAACTCCCCCAAGTCTGAACTATGTGATTGCATGAGCCCTGCTCCTTGTTCATTAAGACTGCTCCTCTGAACTGGAATTGATGAATTTTCAGTGGCTATCTGCAGCATTTGGGATCCATAGGCATCAGGGCTTGATGCATGGCCCTCATCTCTGTGGGCTCCTGTGCAATGATTCTCATCTGTCTTAGTTAGAAAGTGAATTAATCTTGACCTTGGCCTCAGGGGTGTGGTTCTCTGCCCTCTTAAACATCTTCAATTCGCTTCTTTATCAGAAGCACTTGTTTTAGGCCCAGGCTCCCCCAGTTTTAATGACATTTAGACATTTGTCTTTAAGTTACATTGCTTTGATTTTAATCAAAATCTATATTTCTAGTATTATATGTTTCCAGAAAGTTCTCATTCTGGGTTGTAATTTAATTACATGGATCATTAAAGCTTTGAAGGATGCTAATGGGCAGAAAAAAGAGACTTAACAAAACAAAAGTTATTATTAGGAATTACAAATCACTTAACATTTCAACATCACTCGTCGGATGTGGGCATTTTGTTGAAAGAGACCTTGTTTTGAACAGTGACAGTGCAGAAGACCTATGGAAGAAACAAGCTTCCAACTTGATTTCTATTGTTATACAAGCATAGCAAATTATTCTATTCTAATAGGGTAATAGATTTAGAAATACTATTAGCAGAAAACTTGATGTATTAGGCAATACTACATACCACCTTAGTCTAACTGCTCAACTGTAATTTTTCATCCATATTTTCTTGGGATGTAAATAAAACTGGTATTATACAATGAAAATAAAATTGCCCACTAGTCTTGCTTATTCCTTTGGTGGGCTGAAGAGTTAAACTGTGGTGAATGCTGTTAGATAGGAAGGTAATGAAAACTTCAGTTAGCTTAGGATTATTCTTACTAGCATGCATTAGTTAAAAGTTAAATTTAGCAAGTGGTTACCCAAATGTTAAAAGCATTTGAAACGGCTGGGCACAGTGGCTCATGCCTGTAATCGTAGCACTTTGGGAGGCTGAGGCAGGTGGATCATATGAAGTCAGGAGTTCAAGACCAGCCTGGACAACATGGTGAAACCCAGTCTCTACTAAAAATACAAAAAATTAGCCAGGTGTGGTGGTGGGCACCTGTAATCCCAGCTACTTGGGAGGCTGAGGCAGGAGAATCACTTGAACCTGGGAGGCAGAGGTTGCGGTGAGCCAAGATTGCACCACTGCACTCCAGCCTGGGCAACAGAGTGAGACTCCATCTCAAAAAAAAGTATTTGAACCATTCTTTCTGTGCTGCATAAGGTATTAATAATAAAACATTACATGACTGCATTTATATTTCTACCTAATTGTATTGAGTTTTCAAATTATTTTTTGTGTGTGTCTTAGACAGTGGCACATTGAAGGTACTGCTTGTCTGAAATTAGGAACAGAAAAGTATTTCAGTTACTCAGAAAGTAGACATGGCTGGAAAATCATAAGTAAGTGGTTATTCATGTCACATTTAAAGCTCTCAGTTTCTTCTGTCAGGCCACGCAGGGCAAATGAGATCAACAGAACGGTTTCTTGTTTTTTTTTTTGGAGCTGGAGTCTTGCTCGTTGCCCAGGCTAGAGTGAGAGCAGTGGCACGATCTCGGCTCACTGAAACCTCCTCCACCTCCTGGGTTCAAGTGATTCTCCTGCCTCAGCCTCCTAAGCAGCTGGGATTATAGGCATAAGCCACCACGCCCGACTGATTTTTTAATTTTTAGTAGAGATGGGGTTTCACCATGTTGGCCAGGCTGGTCTCGAACTCCTGGCCTTAAGTGATCCACCCTCCTTGGCCTCTCAAAGTGCTGAGATTATAGGTGTGAGCCACTGAGCCTGGCCCAACAGAATGGTTTCTAATAAAAATATTTACTACCATTGCATCCTACCCCATTCCCACTCAGTGTGCCCCTTACTTAAATGGCCCCCTTCACCCAGGCCACTACAGGGAGGGCACTGACTTGGAAGGAGAGAACACTCACCACTATCTAGCCTTCACCCTGGTCATCAGTTGCACTTGATATGGCTGTAGCTGGTATATTTCTAAAATGATGGGAATCATAGAAATTTTTAGTATTGAATTGCAAGTCATTGGTAATGTTTTCCAAGGAATGACCAAGTTCTGTGATAATATATGCACAGACAGGAAAAAATACAAATAAATTTAATGGCACATAGAAAAATACTATCACCTTGTACTGTTCATTTTGTGCCATCCAGGCATGTAAGGGAGAGAGAAATAAGATAAATTTGGTGGTGGGAGAAGCAAACAAATAGAGAGAAGTTTAGAGGCAAAGAATTTGGGAGTGGCTGGTGAAAAAGAAGGGGAAAGAGGAAGTACAACCAAACTGCAAAGGGTAAGTGGAATTGCTGTAAGAGAGATTTTCTTTTGAATAAAAAATGCAGGTACCTTTTAAGTACAAAAGGAATAGGAAAAGAAACAAAATAAAACACATTGAAAGGTACAATTAACCAAAAAAGGAGGCAGAAGGTAAAAAGACATAAAATGGACCAAGACTATATCAAGTAATTTTAAAAATGTTTCTTTAAAATTTTGTTTTGGTAGAGATGAGGTCTCACTATGTTGCCCAGGCTGGTCTCAAGTTCATGGGCTCAAGTGATCCTCCTGCCTTGGCCTCCTAAAGTCCTGAGATTACAAATGTGAGCCACTGTGCTTGGACTTAAGTAACTTTTAATTTAGTGGAAGATTTCTTTTATTTTACTTCTTATAACTTATTCCTTAGAAAAAGGTCCCAGAGTTATGGATTCAGTGACCAAGGAGCTACTCAAAGATAGTTGCCTTCGAGAAGACTTGAATTAAATGACATCTTCCTTTTTCAACTTAACTGGTTTAAGCAAGTTATTTAAAAATTGCGCCACGGTGTATAATTTCCCCCAAATTTCAAATTCTGTTAAACTACTTCGAGGAACTGAGAGTATATTTTTATGTCATCTGCACACCAGAGTAATTTGTGAAGTCCTGGAAGGGAAATGTGATTTCTGATGGTATCTCAGCTTGAAACACATGAAGCGGAACCAGAGGTCACGCTCATAACCTATCAGGAATTAAAGGAAGTGATTCCACTTGAAAGACCCTAATGTATGTTAAGACTGAAGGAGACAGGTCCCTCCCTGGCCAGGGGAGAAAGGAAGAATAAAGGTAGAGAGATGGCCAAGAGGGAAAACAGTTATATGCATTGTGCCTAGGTATGTGATTATCCTCTTGTGCCCTAAGTTCTGAATCTGGATGTCATTGATATCCTGTTCCAGCTTCCTCTGAATCCACTAAACTGTTGAAGCCAGAGCTTGCTTCCTGCCTCAAACTCACAGTGTAGGTTAATACACGTTTTTATTGGACTGGGATCTCTGTTGCTACCAAGGCTGAAAAGAGCAAGCTGAGAAAAGATGAAATTGACCCTCCGACAGGCTGACCCCAACCCCAAGGAACACCATGCTGCACACTGCAGCCACCACACAGACTGTGCCAGGGAATTCTTCCTTGGCAGCAAGTGCTCGCTTTTGATTATTTGTCTGAAGAGCATAGGCTGGGTTTGGAACCAGTTGTCCCTTCTTTGCTTCGTTAGATCCTGCATCTACCTCTTTGACCGCTTCTCATGATATCCAGTTGCTGCTGGCTTATTGGAAGGCAAGTAACCAACGTGCCTTATTAAGAGTATGGCTTCTGGAGCCAGCCAGCCTGCATTCATGTACAGGTACTAGATGTGTGGCCTTGGGCAAGTTACTTAACCTTTCTGTGGCTCAGACTGCAGAATGGAGATAATGTCTCCTAGAGCTGCTGTTGGGATCAAGGTTAATATGTGTAACGTGCCTGGAGCAGTGACTACAATATTAGCTGTTAATATTATTATAAATCTATCTTTTCCACAAGAATGTGGAAAAAAGGAAGGGCAAATTTGTATATCCAATCCCTAGCATAATAGAATATTCAATGCTTCTTGAATGTTACAGGAGAGTTTAGGTAGATTTGGTTTTAGAGCTCTGACGCCACTATTCACTCATTTATTCATTTAGTCCATTACTCAGCGAATGTTTCTTAAACTACTACTGGGCACTGGAGATCTTGATAAGTGCTGGGTATAGATGACAAACCAGAGGAAGAAGATCTCTGCCTTTAGGGGTTTTAGTGGTAGAGACTATCATAAATGAATAAAGACAAGAATAAATTTATAATTACAATTTAATTACTTTGAAGGAAAAGAGTAGAGAGCTATGAAAGAAAAGAACCTTTTGTTGTCTTCAAGTCCTGCTGTACAATGGGGAAAAATGCAGGAAGATAGAAAAGAAATCGCATATGTGCTCCTTATATCGTTTTAATAAGTATAGGTGATCAAGGTAGAAACGTCTGTATAACTGATCTTTTACTGGTCCTTCTTATGCTTTGGCTCAATCAACACATAATGCTCTCTGATGTCCATGGCTGGTTAGCTCATTTGGTTAGCTAATGAGGTCAAGGTCAGAGGTCAGCATGGGTCAGCAAGCTTTTCTCCTTTCTGTGGCCAGATTGCACTCTTAACCTCAGCCATCTTGCAAAAGTGAACATTTGGTCATAGGAAGGCTGGGTCAAGAGAATGTGGATGGAGGAGTCCCAAAATTACCACAAATGCAAGCCTCATTGATCACAGGTGTCTGTTGGCATTTTCTTATACTAATGATAGCATGCTATATTTCATTGTTCTCTGTCACTAGAGTACTAGTGCCATTTTTGACCAATGTAGTCAATGATTTCTACAGTTTTTTCCCCAGAAAGGAAAATGCCATTTCAAAATAATCAAACCACTTTTGAACATTATCCTCTGATAGCGGGGGTGTTGTAGACTAGAGCAGTCTATTTCTGGTAGTAATGTAAAAATCACTTGGGGGTCTTTTTACAAGGCAGATTCTGCTGCAGTAGGCCTGGGTAGGGCTAGAGATTCTGTGTTTCAACCAACTCCCAGATGATGCTGTTGCTGCTGATCCTCAGACCGCAATCAGAAGAACATGCAACTAAACAGACAATAGTAAATCAAAGCTAAGTCGAGATTTTAGTACAACATATACCAAGCCAAGGCATAGGGAATGTGACCACCGGTACCACTTGGTGGAACTATTTATTATTGAGGACAACTCATTGTTTATAGATAAGCTTTCCCCAAACAATGTTTCCTTTCAGTCTTTTTTTTTAAGTGGCATCCTGTTTTCCTGGGAGGGGAAGCATAAGGAAGAATCCAATATACTTTCATTTCAGAATATATTAGCTCCAGCTCTTTGAGCATTACACACACACACACACACACACACACACACATGATGCTCATATATGAGCATTAATACTCATATATATGTAATGCTCAAAGAGCTAGAGTTAATTTCATGTTGTGCAACATAAAATGTCTTTGAAACACACACAAAGCCTTTGTTTCATGGAGATTATTTTAGCTTCATCTTCCACTGATGCCACCATATGTGACAAGTGTGGTAAAAATCTTTTGTGTCTTCTGTGTTTATTTTTTTGGTAACAAAAGAAGACAGCGCCTTTTCCCACTGCTCAGAAGAGGCCTATTCTCCTGCTGACATGTCTGCGTCACTCCTATTGATGCTATGATGATCATGAGCATGAAGTTGCCTAAGAAACTGCTTCTATGAGGAAATTTCCATGAGTGTGAAATCATGGGAATCAAAATTGATGGGAAAATCTCTCCAGGAGTGTGAAAATTGCCAGGATTCTTATAGGAAAAGAGCCTATGATCATCTCCTTCACCATTTAGTCAGATGCATTTCTATTGCCTTTGGAGAAAATTGCCAAGCTCTGTTCACTGCAAAATGCTTCATTTTTCTTCAAGTACTTTGGATGGATATATGTTTGTAAAATTTGGATTTTCATAGTTTAGATTATTTAGTCCAGCCTCAGCATTCAACAGGCAACGACACCCAAGAACAGAGGAATGAAATGACCTTAAGGTGTTACATCCAAGTTACAGCCGGAACCAGGATACAAACCCAAGTCTTCTGCTTCTTTCTATTGTACCTCCGTGCCTTGCACCCAGGGCAGAAGCTGAAAACACATTGATTTGAAGAAAAGTTTAGGATTGGCACATATCTTTGTTCCTCAATTTATTTAAGCAATTAATAAATACTCGATTAGCCACTACTGTGTGCCTAGCACTGTTTTGCATAACATAAAGTAATTTAATATTTATTCATTAGTTCAGTTTTTCTGTTGGTAAGCTACTCAGAGATGAGTTAGGTGCTTTGGGCTGCTGAGTTAACTCTTGGTGCCCACTTGAGCTATTTATTATAACAAACTTCTGCATGTTTAAAACCTCCACCACTTTTACTATTCTGTCTCATCCCCCTTACAAATCAGTGGCTAAGATTCTTTCCCAAGTGCCTCTTACATCACTTCTTTCCTTTCTTCATCTGCTTGTCTTGAAGGAAGGCCTTATTACCCAACTGCCACTCTGTGGTTGAGGCTTGAAGCCCCTCCTCCCAGGGATCCCCTATAGCCCTGACATTCTTTTCTCTTTTCCCTCAAAGCATTCTGATTTTGCTCCCCTGAGTTTGCTAGATAACTGAAACTAGTTTACTATGATTCCCTTAGTTTCCTTCCTATAATTTTTGATCTAGACTCTTCGAATCTTCTCCTAATTAGTGCTCTTGATCACAGCTTTTCTTCCTCCTATTTGTCCTACACATACCTATTAAATCTATGTTTCTACAATGTGGTCATTTGCAGGCATGGCCCATCTTGCCTGGAACTGCACCTGAAACACTGCAGTGGTTAATAAGTGTCTCCCTCTTCTTTTTCCATCTATCTTACATATACCAAAGCCGGGGGAAGAAGTCTGTAGTGATTCAGTTTCCATATATGTAAATGGAGGGTAATAATAATACTAATAATTTCATAGGGTTGTTGTGAAAGTTTAGCTATTATTATTAATGAGAAAATGCCAAGCTATGAAGTAAATTTTATTTTCTTCTAATATTTGGTATCATTTCATGTATGCTAGTTTTAGTTATTTTTTAACCAAAAGGTAAATATCTTGAGGAGAAGACAATGTGTTGCCTGTTGGGCTTCCCTTTGAAGCCCAGCAATTGCCTAGTATGGGGCTGTGATCTCAGTGGGTATCAGGAGTCTTGTTCAGCTGGGTTGTGCTCATGCCAGCTACCAGCCAGGGTCCAGACCCCTCCGTAGGGCATCTGTTCTGATGGGTCAGTGCTTGTGCCACATTGGTTGACAAATATTTGCACATCACCCCTGCTTGACTGATTTATGGCAACTGGAGTTTAGCCTTGACCAACTGAAAAAGTTAAAATAGAGGAAAGGTATACAGGCTTTGACTTTCTCCCTGCCACCCTCATAATATGAATTGCATATTAAGAATAAGTTACAATGTATGGTTTGAATCCCTCTCATGGCCTACCTTACTTCATTGTGACTAGGTTTTCTTTTTTTTTAAAGAGTCTTGCTCTGTTACCCAGGCTGGAGTGCAGTGGCATGATCTCGGCTCACTGCAACCTCTGCCTCCCGGGTTCAAGCAATTCTCCTGCCTCCGCCTCCCAAGTAGCTGGGATTACAGCTGCCCACCATCACGCCTGGCTAATTTTTGTAATTTTAGTAGTGACAGGGTTTTGCCATGTTGGCCAGACTGATCTTGAACTCCTGACTTTAGGTGATCCACCTGCCTCGGCCTCCCAAAGTGCTGGGATTAAAGATGTGAGCCACCATGCCCAGCCCTATGCCTAGGTTTTAACAGAATATTATACGGAGGGTAGAGGGAATAATTGGAGAAACACAAAGAGATGGCAGAAGGCTGCAGGAGCAAGGTAGACCTGGATTCCCACACTGGTTGTAGCCAGAATGCACTCCCACCCCTGGCCTGCGGATGGCGCTGTGAGTGGAGCCCACACTTGGGGACCCCGGCTGAGGAGGCATTTCACAACAGTAATAGTATTTATTTATTTTTTTAGAGAAGGTCTTATTCTGTCACCAAGGCTGGAATGCACGATCATGGCTCACTGCAGAGATCAAGGCTCACTGCAGCCTCAAACTCCTGGGCTCAAGCCATCCTCCCGCCTCAGCCTGTATAGTGGCTGGGACTACAGGCTCAGGCCACCATAACTGGCTAATTTTATTTTTATTTTTTGTAGAGACATGGGTCTCACTTTGTTCCCAGGCTGGTCTCGAACTCCTGGGCTCAAGCAATCCTCCCACCTGGGCCTCTCAAAGTGTTGGGATTACAGGCATGAGCCACCATGTAAAGCCTGGTATTAGTATTTAAAAAGCCAGATATCATATTGTTATCTTCATGCATTCCTCCCTCATTAAGTAAGGATTTCTATCAAATAGCTGATGTAAGAACACTCTTTGTCCATGTTACTCTGTTGAAGAAAAATAAACTCATACCTTGGGATGTTTTTCCTTTGAGAGGAGACCCCTTCCAGCTTTTAGATTAGGAGCAATTGCTTCTTAGTGTGATTTGAAATCTCTTTTCCCACTTCACCACTGAATTTCCCGGAATCCAAACATGATGCTGAACACTAGGTTATGGGGTAGAGGGTGGTGAGTTACATGTAACTCTCTTCAGCGTTTGGGGAATCCCAAAGACTTTGTGCTGCCTCTGCCCTCTGAGTTTTGGGAGTTTGGCAGACACCGTAGAAAACCTCCCTTCAGCCCTCAGGTTTGAGTTCCCTAGCAACGGCAGCCTTGGAAACTTGAGAGAGAGGGATAGGGGTTGGGGGATGGTTGAGAAAGAGATAAGAAGAGATGACTGAATAGGCCTGGGATTTTATGTGCAGTGCTTAATTGAGAGTGAGGGGAGCGGGTGGGAAGGACTGCCCAAGCCCGCCGCCAGTGATCTCATACCAGCCAAAAGGCAAGCGAGGGCCTGGCTGCCAACTGAAAGGAATAAAGGCGGTAAGTGGGTGGAAGTGGCGGAGGGAGGCAGACAACTCGCAAAGGCTGGCGAGGCCCAGAGTTCTGGCCCTGGGAGGAAACGCATCCCAGCCTACAAAGGCTCCGGCCCGAAGAATGGCCTGGCGTGTAATTCAATGCAGGCCCGGTGACCACACTGGAGTTGTAGCCTTTTGTGTTAGCGACAACAATGGAGGGGGAGAAATCAGGCCACAGACTCGCGGTGCAGACTGGCTGGTGCGGATGTGTCTTGGCCCTGGCGGCAACGTGAGCTGCCTGTCAGGCCGTTGCCCGGCAACTGGACGCCGCCCGATCGCGCCTGCAGAGCGCACTGAAAGCCGCCGCAGCCGGGTTGAAAGGCAGAGCCGCGTGGTTCACAGGCCAGTCCCGGGGAACAGGAAACAAAGGACAGGGAGCTGAGGCAGGGATTGCGTGGGATCAGGAGAAGGCCTCACACCGTGCGAGGGGGGACATTGGGAACCCTCTTTTCTCAAGGCCCTGAATTGGTGCCCTGTCTTAGCCCTGCGCATGAACTGCTTGAACAAATACAGCTCTTCCTCCATCTCCAAGTTCGCACAACATTCCTAGCCCAGATGTTGTATTCCATTGTCTGCCTATTGTGTGAAAGACGTAAATAACCCCAGACAAACAACAAAAACAAACCTTGTTCAAGTGGCCAGCTGAAATTCATTTGTGAGTCAGGAAACTTTTCCAAAGTAGGACCTACCATGCACCTGGTGGATAAATAGATGGAGGCTCACCGTACAAAAATACATTTGTTAAATGTAGTGTGGTTCCTGGATTGCATCGTGAAATCGGAAACATTGGTGCTATAAAGCCTCTCCTTTGGTTAATAGTAATGTAACAACATTAATTTCTTAGTTTAGACCCCAAGTCAGCAAGCTTTTTCTGTAAAGGAGAAGAGCAGAGACTCTGGGGCTTGTGGTCCAGATGATCTGTGTACAACTACTCAACTCGGTCACTGTAGAGCTAAAGCAACCAGACAAATATATAAAGGGATGAGCAGGGCTCTATTTTAGTAAATGTTTATTTTTAAATTTATCATCATTATTTTTTTGAGACAGTCTTGCTCTGTTGCCCAGGCTAGAGTGCAATGGCAGAGCTCACTGCAGTCTTGAACTCCTGGGCTCCAGCAATCCTCCTGCCTCAGCCTCCAAAATAAGTAGGACTACAGGCACACTTCACTGCCTGGCTAATTAAAAAAAATTTTTTTTTTGTAAAGACAGAGTCTCACTATGTTGCCCAGGCTGGTCTCAAACTCCCGGCCTCAAGTGATCCTCCTGCCTCAGCCTCCCAAAGTGGTGGGATTACAGGTGTGAGCCAACTTGTTTGGCTAAAATTTTATTTATGAGCACTGAAATTTCAGTTTCATATAAGTTTCACATGCCATGAAGTATTAGCCTTCTTTTGATTGTTTAAGCATTAAACATTTAATACTCTTTGCTTGCAGGCCCTACAAAAACACAGTGGGCTGGATTTGGCCTACAGGCTGCTACAGTTTGTCATTCCCTGGTTTGAACAAATGAACCAAAGTTATGTTAAAGGGAACATTAGGAGAAATTGATGAAGGGTATACAAAAACTCTCCGTACTCTCCTTGCAACTTCCTGTTAATCTAAGGTTGTTCCAAAATAAAAAGCTGGTTTTAAAAAAGTATTTAATTGGAAAGCTTTTTAGATGGAGTGTTTAGAAAGAGATTTGTTGTTGGGGGAGTAAATCAGGATTTGGGGTGTGTGTGTGTGTGCGCGCGTTTTGGAGACATGAAGGAATGTTTTTCTTGTTATTTGTTGACATATGGTGCTAAGACCTCCCAAAATGAAACTCCTTGCTACACCACTGTATTGGTAATCAAGCCATTAACATCAAACAGCCTGAAAACAAAATAGCATTCCAATTACACAGAACTCTTTGACCCTGAGGGTTAGGCGAACAGTTTCAGCTCACAATGAACCAGGATGGGAACACTGGAACAAAGAACTAAACTTTTTGCTCCAATAGGAAACTAGAAAATTGTTGGCCAGCTCATTTTTAACTGCACACACACACACACACACACACACACACACACGGGCACCCCTTTTTGTTTTCTAATCTGGCTAACATCTATGCCAAACAGCATACACAAGACTTTGATTTACAAACCAGGATCTATATTGTTTTCCAGATTTTACTAGCTGTGTGAATACAAACTTTCCTTTATGTTTGTCCAAAAATAGTATAATATGAGACCCACTCCTTGCATTCCTTCAAATTGAGCTTTTAAACATTATATCTTAGGCTGGGCACTACCAGTTATTAAGAATGGATGATAATTAAGATCTAGAGACCTGCTATACAACTTAGTAACTATAGCTAATGACACTATATTGTGCACTTTAAAATATGTTAATAGGACAGATCTCATTGCAAGTGTTCTTACAAAATAATAATAATAACAAATAAACACAAGGAAATTTTTGGAGATGATGGAAATATTGCATGCTTTGGTTTTGATGATAATATCATGGGTATACGCATTTGTCCAAAGTCATGAAGATGTACACATTCAATGTGTGCACACTTCGGTATATCAATTATACTTCAATAAAGCTAAAAATAAAAAGGATGCTGAGACAGTACACGGGGGGCGCTTAAAGCGCACCTACTTCCCGACTGCAATACTAGGAGGGTGTGGGCTACAGTAGAAAGATGATATAAAATCTCACGGGTAGCTAACTGGTGTAACCATGGGCATGGTGGGCCGAGGGAAGCTCAGTAGTGGGTTGATGCTGAAAGTAAAGGAGGGACAGGTGCAGTGTTCCTTCACAAAATGTGAAGCAAATGCAAATTTGATTTTAGGAATTCTCCATCACCCCTGCTTTCTAGTTTCCTTCTTATTCTCGCACTCTCAGCAACTCCACATTTAAGACTTTGACATCTCAATCAACATTTTTTTTTTTTTTTTTTTTTTGAGACAAGGTCTCAGTCTGTTGCCTGGGCTAGAGTGCAGTGGTGCAATCATGGCTTACTTCAGTCTTGACCTCCTGGGGTCAAGCAATCCTCCTACCCCAGCCTCTCAAGTAGCTGGGACCATAGGCGCATGCCACCACACTTGGCTAATTTTTTTTTTTTTTAGACAGCATCTTGCTCTGTTGCCAGGCTGGAGTGCAGTGGTGCCATCTCGGCTCACTGCAACCTCCGCCTCCCGGGTTTAAGTGATTCTCCTGCCTCAGCCTCCTGAGTAGCTGGGATTACAGGTGTGTACCACCACACTCAGCTGATTTGTGTATTTTTAGTAGAGACGGGGTTTCACCATGTTGACCAGGATGGTCTTGATCTCTTGACCTTGTGATCCACCCGCCTCAGCCTCCCGAAGTGCTGGGATTACAGGTGTGAGCCACTGCGCCCAAGCCACCTGGCTAATTTTTAAAAAATATTTAATAGAGAAGAGGGGAGTCTTACTATGTTGCTCAGATTGGTCTTAAACTCCTGAGCTTAAGCAATCTTCCCACCTCAGCCTCCCAAAGTGCTGGGATTACAGGCGTGAGCCACCATGCCTGGCCTTAATTGGGCTTTTCAGTTGCAGATGTTTCAGGACCCATTCCTTCAACAGCTATTATCAAGCATGGACTTTCCTTGTGTCAGGTCCTGGGCCAGCACCAGGGATATGAAGATAAATTAAACATGGCTTGTAGCCTTGAGCATCAAGGGGCTTGGAGTGTAGACAAGGTCAGCTTCTTCGGTGTAGTTGATGAACACCAGCACCAGAATCACTAGGGATCACAGAAAGACAAATAGTGCATGATGGCACTTATATGTGAAATCTAAAAAGTTGAACTGAGAGAAACGGAGAAATAGCAGTTGCCAGGGGGTGGGGGAAATGGGAAGATGTTGGTCAAAAGGCATGAACTTTCAATTATAAGATGAACAAGTTCTGAGGATCTAATGTACAGCATGGTAACTCTAGTTAAAAATCATGTATTAGATACTGGAAGTTTGCTAAGAGAGTAGACCTCAAGTGTTCTCACCATACACACAAAAGTAGCTTGTTTGTGGAAATCGTTATAAAGGTATGCTTATGTCAAAACACCATGTTGAATGCCTTAAATATATACATTTTTAAAATTGGTTGATCATACTTCAATAAAGATTAACAAATCATCACGAGGTCAGGAGATCGAGACCATCCTGGCTAACACGGTGAAACCCCGTCTCTACTAAAAATACAAAAAAATTAGCCGGGCGAGGTGGTGGGCGCCTGTAGTCCCAGCTACTCGGGAGGCTGAGGCAGGAGACTGGCTTGAACCTCGGGGGGCGGAGCCTGCAGTGAGCCGAGATCGCGCCACTGCACTCCAGCCTGGGCAACAGCGAGACTCCGTCTCAAAAAAAAAAAAAAAAAAGGAATCGCTGGGGAAGGTTTTATTTACAAATGTTGCCTCCTGGGCCCACCTCACAATTGCTAAATCAAAATCTGCACAGGGCAAGGGAATCTGTATTTTAGCAACTCCCTCAAGTGAACATTTTGCTCACTAAACAATTGAGAACCACTGGAATTTGTGAATGGATGTGAAATATCTTAGGTATAATGATGATGTTATGAACTGATTATTATAGAAGCATAGAAGGGGGTGGTGGGGTAGGATCAAAAGGGAAGTTCCCTGAAAATGACACCTGGGGCCGGGCGCAGTGGCTCATGCCTGTAATCCCAATGCTTTGGGAGGCCGAGGCAGGTGGATCACGAGGTCAGGAGATCAAGACCATGTGGCTAACACGGTGAAAACCTCGTTTCTACTAAAAATACAAAAAAATTAGCCGGGTGTGGTCCCCAGCTACTCGGGAGGCTGAGGCAGGAGAATGATGTGAACCCAGGAGGCGGAGCTTGCAGTGAGCCGAAATCGCGCCACTGCACTCCAGCCTGGGTGACCGAGCGAGACTCGTCTCAAAAAAAAAAGAAGAATCAAAATGACACCTGAGCCTATTTTAATAAAAGAGAAGATAAGGATGGGGATGAGGGTGAGGGACAGAGTGATAAAGGGAATGGGGGCAGGACACAGAATCCCGAAGTGTCTTTCTGTAGCTGGAGTGTAAGGAGAAACCCCCATTTCCTTCTGTAGCTGGAGTGTAAGGAGAAAGGAGGAATGAATCAGTGATGGTGACTTTCAAGCACTATGACAGACAGTGGAAAACTCATTCTGAGCAAGGGATATTTCTTTATGTCACTTTGCCTCATTATAAGTTCAAGTCCTCTCTCCGATAAGGGGCTCTGGTTTTTGGCAAGGACTTGTTTTTTTCCTTCACATCATAGTTTCTATAATCCATGCACATGGAATAAAAATGTGCTCCATGTCAAAAGATGATACCAGATAAGGGCTTATCATGTCATGCAGGCCACTCTGCTTTTTAGACTCAAACATCTCAGGAAATAGAGATATCTGCTTTTATCAGAATAGGGCTGTAAACTCTGTGATGTGCAATCAAGGGAGGATGTATATTATCCGTTGGCACTTTTAAAAGAAGGCAGGCAATGCCTAGATTTTGGGGCATGGTTCTGAGGTAGTTCTGGTAAAAGAATGTGGCCCTCTTTGTCCCCCAACCTCTATTTCTGGTTTGCCCTGTCATTGCATCCTCATGGGCATTTTTGTCTTCTTCCAATGTTTCTTTTCCTGGACTTCAACAGGTGGCCTTGGCATTGCAAGCCTTTGATTCTTCTGAAAACAAGATGATTACGTGGTGTGGTCAGCCTTATCTTCTTTCCCATGGTTTCATGTTTCCTTCCAGGTTGATCTGGTTTCTTTGACTACCCTATTTTAGGAATGAGACATTTTGCTTGGTAAAGCGCATGAATTGATGTAGCCAGGACAGCTAATCTAGACAGAACACACACACACACACACACACACACACAGAGAGAGAGAGAGAGAGAGAGAGGCCTCCCAACAGCTGCAGAGACTATTATCTATGTTGTTTTTCATCACTGGCTAGAGAAGAAGCTCAATTCATCATCAAAATAGTTGAAGTCACTTGAAAAGTTAGCATTTACCATTTGGCCCCTAGAAGAGAGAAGCATTTGTTTTATGCTAAAAGTGACTCTTTGTGTCTTTCAGTAGGAAGCCATGGCTTTAGGTGAAAGCAGAATGGTGACCACTTATATAAAGGTAGACAGTAGGGTGTTGATGGGTGGAGAAATATGAGAGTAAATAAATATACTCTTATTTCATCCCTACACATCCACATACATAATCATTTCCACGGAGCAGTGGTAAAAAAAATAAAAATAAAAAACTCCAGCTCAGCATATCTCAACCTTGCCACTGTTGACATGTCAGGCAAAATAATTCTTTGCTGTAGGGGCTCTTCTATGACTTGTAGGATGTTTAGCAATATCTCTGGCCTCTACCCACAGGATGCCAGTAGCAGCCTCAAACACCTTCTGGTTGTGACTATCAAAAATGTTTCCAAACATTGCCAAATGTCCTCTGAAGGGCAAATCGCCCCATGTTGAGAACCACTGTTCTAGGAGAATCACTTACCACGTTAATAAATGAAGCAGTATCCAAAGTGTTTATGGTAGCAATGGGAGGGCAGGATGTTCCAGTGGCTGCATTTTTGTGGTTGGTAACTTTCTTGGACAGATCAGGCTTAAGTGGATGTGGAGCATAGTTTCACCCCAAGAATGTGACAGTCACAGCTGCAAGCTGACAGTGGAAAGGAGCAAATCCTTTTGGATAGGATATCCTGTGAGCATAATATGTGACATTCATCGGTTTTCAGAAGTGGCTTTAAAGTTTTTTCTTCTTCTGAAGCTTTGTGTGGTTGCTGTCTTCAAGCATAGAATTTTAATTCTTCACAGTTCATAGGGGATGCAGGAGAAATCTTTTTTTCTCCCTGTATGTAGTCTGTGGGTCTCCTCGACAATATGCTGGTATCCATAAAAAAGAAAAATTCAACTTCTAATTTGTGGTATTTGATTTTACCCAGAGTCAGAGAATGTTCCATAGTCCAAGTCCCATTAATCTTATGGTGAAAATTATGTTATAGTCTGGTACATCCTTCAGTAGGAAATTCCCATGGTTCCAGGCCCCCAGGGCGGGTCCCTGTGCTGATTTTGGAGGAAATCCACACTGCTTTCTCCAAACTGTGTTAAGCCTTTCCTTTGCTCTTATCAGGCTCACTCTGTCCTTTATACAATAAGGCCCAAACAATGAAAAAGCCATGGTGAGATTTAGATGAAAAAAATCACAAAGGAAGGAAATTTTGAATTACTGCTTTCACTCAAGCTCTCATTCAACGGGTCCTAGCATTATCAAAAGATCAGGGAATCATGTTATATATATAATTATCTATAAATATGCTATTATAGGCTTATATTCTTAAAATATCTCAATCTCTGAACTGCCAAGTAAAAAGTTCCAGAGTACTAGTCAGAACGTCTCGGAGATCTTGGAAATAAATTATGGGTACACTCATAATTAAACTTAACAGAAGGAAGTTAAGATTGATAGTCACAATATCTTTGTTCTTTGATCAAATTTAATTTTGCCTAGATATTAACACCATGCTTAGATATCCTGACATCTTTCCATTTTTATATTGTCATTATAGTGGGATATGCATGGACATGTTGACATTAATATGTAGAGATCAAGTTGCGTTCATCTTTGCAATACTGTCATTAGTTAAGTTTCCTTTAAAGCAGCAGTTAGTCTGTGTAAATTTTTTCTTTTTTGTACGTCAGTTGTAAGTTGGTGATTGTAGTTTCACTCTGTTCTCATGAGTGTAACTTAACACTATTGGGTTTACCCTGGCATGTGAGATAGTCATAATAACATTAACTTCAAAATCTGTAGGATGAAATCTAAGGTTTGAGTTTCCCTAATCCTTTGCAGAGCTGTAACTTAGCTGGAAAATTACATTTCAATTGAACATTCTATAATGCTCAGAGGCGCTGCAATCAATGAGCGTGAAAATGCCAAGCACATCCCATCCTGACACTTCTTATTAAGCATAGAACATTCTTGAGTGAAAGTAATATCACAGAGTAATTTGATTATTAAGGCAATAATAGCATATCTTGTCCTGGTGATAAATTTACCTTTTGTTAACAGTTTTTCTCCCCCATTTTAATACCTGCATTAAGAAAGGTGCATAGGAATTTTCTTGGAACATACTGCCTGTTCCATACTGGTTTTTTTCTATCTGATTCTACCATTATGTCAAAGGCTGGATGACATAGTTCTATTCTTAGAGCTAGCAAATCCAAAGATTTCAAATCAATATTAAAAAAAAATCTAAAGACTTCTTCAGTAAGACCTATTGATATAGTCCAAGTGTTATTCCATAGGTGGTAGGATTACAGATGATTTTAAAAAACAATTTTTCTTTGTACTTATCTGTTTTCAAATGTTTCTGTAATTAATATATATTGTTGTGTATTTCAAAAGCTTTATTGTAAGAGGGTTTGTGGATTCAGCTTCTTAGCTATTTCAAACTACTCAATTACTGAAATATAGTATAATTTTTTATCCCTTTTTTTCAAAATATAAAGATATTTTAATTTTAGTTCCTTGTTTAAAAATGCAAAAGGCAATATTTTTTACTCCTAAAGCTTATGTAGCAAAGAAAGGAGCAAGTCGTTCTTAGCTTTTGGTGTAGGATATTCCTATGGAGATGTGAGTGTATTATGTACTCATTTAAGCATCCCAAGTTGATCAAATTGAAACAAATGAAAAAATATATTATGCATTCAGCAGACTTGCTTTTTTAGGATAGATATGCTTGGAATATATTCAGATACATTCCCTGTAAGTGTTTTTAGTTTGATTAAATATGATCACATCTATACAAAAGCAGCCCTATATTGTAACGCTACAAGAAAATCAGCACAACTACCCGCCACTCAATTGGCTCTGAACTTTGATGTTCTTTCACTGCATCTCTTATTACCCAGTTTAAAAACTACGAAAAGGACAAGAGAGAAAAAACGAAAAAAACATAGGTAGGAAGCAAAAATGCATATTAATAGTCAATTAGTTAACAATTTCTGTTTGACTTATTTATAGTCAAACAATATACGTCATTTGCCTGAGTGATTAATTTCCTACCAACACAGTATCTGACATACAGCAGGTGCTTAATAAATATTTGTTTTGAATGAATGCATACATTCATAGAAGTAAAATCATCATAATGAATTAAAAAATGTAGAACTTCAGAGAAGGGAACTTTGACTGTGGCTTGGAAAATTTTTACCAAGGAGATAGAAATTAAGCTTGGAATTGTAACATGGGCATTTCTCAGGTGGAGAAGGCAGGGAATAGACGTCTCAGCTGTAAACCCTAGACTCATATAGATTAGATTTTTCCTGAGTGGGAGAAGAGGTCATATATAAGAAGAGGGAGAGAAAGTGGTTAGATTGGGGAGGCGCTCGCTGTTCAGCCACAGAGACGAACCTAGACTTGTTCATTCTACCTTGGTGCTAGGCAGATCCCAAATTCTGCCTTGAGGGGACTCTTGGGCCAGTCTTCAGGGAGTTTGTTGAGATCTCTGGTCTCACGTTCAGTTTCTGATTTTGGTTTAGCTCTTCAGCTCCTCACAAATGTGACTCACTTTTGCCCCACTTGGGCTGATGGTTTAGGACACATGACAACTACCTGGCTACAGAGTTCTTCTCACAGGTATGACCTCAGACTCACTGTTGCCTGGAGTTCAGAGAAGCAGCCCAATGGGAGGGTTGTCTGAAGAATTCCTCTGGCTAGTGGTTTTCATGGGGAAAAAATACATGAGATTTCTCATATATATGTATTTATATGACATCATGAGATTATAGATATATAATTTTATTATATAACGTTATATATTATATTTATTATATATAATAATATATATTTATAATATATAATCTCATGATGTCATGTATATCTGATAATCACTATGTGATATATGTGCTCACACATACGAACACATTTTATTTATGTTGTTATATGTATTTCATATTATAATACGTATGTATTCACAAAATTTACCCTAAAGTGTGTTTTCCCTAGTTCCATATCTTTATAACTTGGGTGCATTCTGATATATTCTAGTCTATTCTATTTTTGTATTTCATTTTTAAAAATGCTTATTATAACTGAATGCATTGATTTTATATGCTATAATGGGTCTACCCATAAACCGAAAAATTCGGCTGTAGTTGAAGTTCCTAGAAAAGTTGAAGTTTCTAGAAATACTTGGGAAGCTTTTTACAAAGCTAGGTTCCTGAGGCCCCTCCCCCTAAGATTCTGACTTGTTGCATCATAGAAAAGGCCCAGGAACCTACATTTTTTGGCTCAATATATGGAAAATACAAACAACAGTGCTCAGTAGACTGTGCTAAGGTCCATATGAGAAGTTCACACAGTGTGTTAAATCCATGTTCAGAGTGAAGAGTGTTTGCTGTCCTGAACAGTCTGCACCCCTCCAAGTGCGCCTCTCAATGGGTGATTATTTCAAAGATGTCAAGAAAGAAAAGCCAGCTCATGAAAGAGGGAAACAAAGAAGCCGGTTCATTGGAGAAAAGTTATTTATGTGACCTGTTAAAATGGAAACCTTTGGAAGCATTGCTTTGTTTAATATATTCACCTAACTTGGTCTTTATAAAATATATTAATCTTCCTCTCTTCCTTTCAATGTAGTGAAATAAGCTTAAAATATGATTAAGCTAATGATATGTAGAGGTGACAGGCTGAGGCACGTTAATTCCTGAGTAAAGTACCCTTTGGTTAAGAAACTCATAACTAAACTGGCCATCAACAGATCTCCAGGGAAAGCCTACAAAGGTGAGAGTACTTAATGCTTCCATGAAAGTAAATAAAGGTCCACATGCCCAGAATCTAAAACATAGTCACACAAAATGAACCTCATGATATTCACATGGTGTCTAAAAGAATGGGTTATGTTTGCTCGTTTGCCTTTTTTAGAGCCCTAAAAGGCCACACTTGTTTTAAGCAGCTGCAAAATAAGTAAATAGATTTTTAGAGCAAAATCAAGATTTGGTTGAAACATCTTTCTCATCAAATAGCATGTTTAGGGTCCCAGATGCTCTATGAAGCACTCATAAATAACGTGATTTCTGTCTCTAGAAGCTGACATTTGCAAGAAGATGCTTGGTAAAAGTGTAGATATAAAATACGTATTTGTAGAAATACAATATGCTGTCTTTTGTATAAGAAGATAATGTTAAATGACCTATCATCATTCATTTCGAGCCTCTTTTCTATCTACATACTCTTACCCAGCTACTCTCATAACAAAACACACATTTACCAAAGGAATAATTCATGGAACAAAACAAAATGAGACAAGGTGCTGAGTTAGTTTTTCACTATACTTTTAGCATTTCGGTGGTCTGTGATAGACAATGGAACTAACCAGTAAAATAAGCTTAGATTGAAAAATGCCTTAATCTGCCTCCATGCAAAAGAAATATTCGCATTATATAAAATTCAATTTTCTTGAATATTTGCATTATATGTATTTTAAAATTGCTTTCTTAAAGTATAAATGACATGCAATAAAGTGCATATATTTAGGTGTAAAATTTGATAAATTTCAACACATGTATACACCCATGAAACCACTGCTGCAATCAAGATAAAGGACATATGCATTACAGCCCTGCACTCTCTTGTTCCCCTTTCTAATGCCTGCCTCCTACCCTACTGCATCCCCTCCTCCTCCAACAATCTCTAGACATTCACTGATTTTCTTTCTGTCACTGTTGATTAGTTTGCATTCCCCAGAATTTTATATGAAAGTAACCATACAACATGCATTCTTGTTTTGTCTGGCTGTTTTTTTTCACTCAGGAATTATTTTAAGATTCGCCCAGATTGTAGCATTCGTTAATAGTTCATTCCTCATTATTGCTGAGGAGTATTCCATTGTATGGACATATCACAACTGTTTGTCCGTATACCCACTGAAGGACATTTGGTTGTTTCCAGTTTTTGGCTGTTATAATAAAACTGCATGACCATTCATGGCTAAGTCTTTATATAGATACATGCTTTTATTTCTCCAGGTAAATACATAGGAGTAGAATGGCTAGAACACATCATAAGTTTATGTCTAACTTTTTTTTTCTTTTTTCTTTTTCTTTTCCTTTTTTTTTTTTTTTTTGAGACAGAGTCTCTCTCTGTTACCCAGGCTGGAGTACAGTGGTGCAATCTTGGTTTAGTGCAACCTCTGTCTTCAGGGTTCAAGGGACTCTTGTGCCTCAGCCTCCTGAGTAGCTGGGATTACAGGTATATGATACCACACCCGGCTCATTTTTGTATTTTTAGTAGAGTTGGGGCTTCTCCATGTTGGCCAGGCTGGTCTTGAACTTCTGGCCTCAAATGATTCAAGTGTCTTGGCCTCCCAAAGTGCTGGTATTACAGGCATGAGCCACCACGCCTGGCATGTCTAACTTTTTAAGATACCATGAAACGGTTTTCCAAGCTGGTTGTACTATTTTACATTCTCATTAGCAGGGTATCAGAGGTCCGATTTTAAGCATCTTTACTAATACTTGATATGATTTGTCTTTTTATTTTTATTTTTATGAGTTATTGGTATAATTTTTTTCTTTTTCAACTTTTATTTTAGATTTAGGTAGTATACATGCACGTTTGTTACCTGGGTATACTGCATGAGGCTGAGGTTTGGAGTCTGATCCTGTCACCCAGACACTGAGCATATACCCAACATTTAGTTTTTCAACCCTTGCCCCCCTCTCTCTTGGCTCTGGTAGCCTCCAGTGTCTATTGTTGCCATCTTTGTGTTCATGAGTACTTGATGTTTGGCTCTCACTTATAAGTGAATGTGTGGTATTTGGTTTTCTGTTTCTGTGTTAATTTGCATAGGATAATGGCCTCCAATTGCATCTATCTTGTTGCAAAGGACATGATTTCATTCTTTTCAATATGTCTTTTTAGAAGTGTGTTGTTTAATCTCCAAATATTTTGGGATTTTCAACCATCTTTCTATTATGGATTTCTAGTTTAATTCCATTGTGGTCTGAGAACATACTTTGTATAATTTCTATTCTTTTAATTTTGCTTAGGCACGTCTTATGGCCCAGAATGTGGTCTGTATTGAATGTTCCATGTGAATTTGGGAAGAATGAGTACTCTGCTGTTGTTGGATGCGGTACTCTATAGTACACTTATAAGTGTTAATTAGATACAGTTGATTGATGGTACTATTCAGTTCAACTACAATATGTCCTTACTGGTTTTTCTGCCTGCTGGATCTATCAATTACTGAAAGAAGGGTGTTAAAGTCTCCAATTATAATATTTGTCTATTTCTCATTGCAGTGCTATCAGTTTTTACCTCATGTATTTTGATGTGTGTTGTTAGGTATATACATTTAAGCATTGTTATATCTTCTTGGAGAATTAGCCGCTTTATCATTACATAGTGTCCTTCTTCATTCCTGAAAACTTTCCTTGTTCTAAATTCTGGCTTGTCTGAAATTAGTACAGTTACTCCAGCTTTATTTTAGTTTGTGTTAGCATGGTATATCTTTTTACATCCCATTTATCTTCTCTTCCCTTTCTGATTTCTCTGTTATTAATTGAGCATCTTACATGATTCCATCCTCTCTTCTCTCTAAACATGTCAATATACTTTCTTTAAAAGGGCCCTGGGCACTGCCTGGGTCCCTCTCTATGTGCTGCAGCATGGGAATTCTCTCCAAGTGATAAGCCGAGGTTGTTGTCAGAGTCACCTTGGCACTATTGATATTTGGGGACAGATAATTCTTTGTTATAGGGGGCTGAAGTGCACTGTAGGGTGCTTAACACTATCCTTGGTCTCTACCCACTAATAGTAGCATCCTCAGTTGTGACAATCAAGAATATTCCCAGATGTTGTGAAGTATTCTCTGGGGGCCAAAATTATGCCCAGTTGAGACCTACTGATTTCGAGATTTGAACACAGACCCTTCAACCTGACACGCCTCCCTAATATGTCACCGTCTAACCTCTCCCAGTCTCATCATCTAGACTTTTGCTCATTCCATTCTCTAGCCAAAAAACTACTTGCTATTCTCTTATCATGCCTTAAACACAGTGTCCCTGTGCCCCTTTCGTGCTGTTCTCTCTGCCCAAAATGTCCTCTCCTATCTCTCTGTCAAAATTCTCCCCACTTTAAAGACCCACCACAAATACCAAATTTTCTACAAAGCCCTTTTGATTTTCTAACCTGATATGATTTTCCTCTACTAGTTTATTTGTCTCACACCCCCATCCACCTTAGTAATGGTAAGCTTCTTAATGCATATTTTCCCTTTTGCACACGTATTGTGCCTTCTGCACATATGGTACTGCCCTTCACTGCACATAACAGGTGCTCAATATATATTAACTGAATTTTTAGTTTTTACATATTGAGGTTCCTTTTAAAATATAAATCTGCTACCATTCAATAATAAAAGACAACCCAATTTAAAATGGGCAAAGCATCTGAATAGATATTTCTCCAGAGAAGATCTACAAATAGTCAATAAGCACATAAAAAAGATGTTCAACATAATTAATTATTAGGGAAATGCAAATCAAAACCACCATGAGATACCACTGCACATCCACTAGGATGGCTATAATAAAAAAGACAGTTAATATCAAGTGTTGGCAAGTATGTGGAGAAATTAGAATTCTCATACACTTCTGGTAGGAACATAAATGCTTTGGTAAATTCTTTGGTAGACAGTCTGGCAGTTTCTCAAATGGTGAAATATAGTTACTATATCATGTAGCAATTCCACTCCTAACTATAGACAGACCCAAGAGAAATGAAATTTGTGTCCACAAAAAAACTTGCATACAAATATTCATAGCAGCATTATTCATAATATTCACAAAATGAAAACAATGCAAATTCATCAGCTGATTAAGGAATACATAAAAGGTGATATATTCATACAATGGCATGTTATTAGCCAACAAAAATAAATAGGTACTGATATCTGCTACGATGTGAATGAACCTTGAAAGCATTATGCTAAGTGAGCAGAACCAGTCACAAAGGGTCACGAATTGTAGAATTTCATTTTATTGAAATGCCTAGAGTAGGCAAATCTATAGACATGGAAATCAGATTTGTGGTTGCCTAAAACTTGAAGGATGAGAAGACTACTGGATGGTGGCTATGGGGTATGGTATTTCTTTTTGGGAGTAATGAGTGTTCTAAAACTGATCATGGTGATGGATGCACAATTCTGTGAATATACTAAAAGCCATTGAATTGTCTACTTTAAATGGGTGAGTTGTGTGGCATGTGAATACTATCTCAATAAAGCTCTTTTTACAAGGCATATCTTTAATTAAGGTTCCAAAGAGAAATATGTAATATTTAACATATGATCAATATATATAAAAATGTTGATAAAAAATAAAAATCTCTTTCTATGAGAAAACAATTGGACAGCAAACCAGTTCTCTTGGCAAGAAGAATATTGCTGAAGCTTTCACAAATCTGCCTGTAGAGTAACAGATGAATTCTACTAGGATGGGTTTTTGCTATTTTTGCTAAGGCAACCTTTTTGGCACATTGTTATTAAGCTTTGACTCATTATCATTTGTGACAACATGATAAAGGTCCCACCTAAGAACACTCCTTTACTCTATTTCATACTGTGTTATTAGAATATGTATCCAAGCCTTGTCTTTGCAAATAGCCAGAATAGCCATTACTTCCTGCATTCATAACGTGATCATCCTAAGTTAAATAAGGTAGATTCTCAAATAGAGAATAAGTACTTGAGGCAGACTAATTAAAAGACAGACTTGAAGATCAGAGTTGATATAGTCACCTCTGTTTTCCAGACAGGCACTCCTGAATATAAATATATACCCCTTCCAATACATTGTTATCTGTTAGGTGTCTTTGTGCAAACTAGAGTAGATTTATATTTTGTTTCATGGGTGGAGACACTCAGAGAAACAGGAGCAATGTTTTGGGGAATTCTAAACCAATTTTTAAAATCATGCCTGTTATCTGCTGGAAAAAACTTTATATTCACAAAAAAGGTAGAGTCAGTTGGTTATTTAATATATTGTACATCTACTTGTGATATTATTGTGATCTAGATTAGTGCAAACTACTAGGCATTTAACATCTTTTCTCCTCCTGTTGTAATCAGTAGAGTAAAAATCAGTTATTTTAAACTCTTGCCACTGGCAATACTTTAAATTATGAATTGCGATTTTTTTCAGGTACAAAAATAAATGTTATCTTATCCATATTCATTTTTTTTTTTTTTGAGACGGAGTCTTGCTTTCTCCCCCAGGCTGGAGTGCAATGGCACGATCTTGGCTCACTGCAACCTCCACCTCCTGGGTTCAAGCCATTCTCCTGCTTCAGCCTCCCCAGTAGCTGGGATTACAGGCATGCATCACCACACCCAGCTAATTTTTGTATTTTTAGTAGAGATGGGGTTTCACCATGTTGGCCAAGCTGGTCTCGAACTCCTGACATCATGATCCACCTGCCTTGGCCTCCCAAAGTGCTGGGATTACAGGCATGAGCCACCATGCCTGGCCATTATCTTATCCATATTCATTTTTAAGACAAGCATATTAAAGAGCACATATTAATAAACCAATGAAATAGAATAATTCTAAGAATTTTTCAGGAAAAAATGCACCTTGATGGAAATCCATTCTGTGTGTGTGTGTGTGTGTGTATTTGTGTGTTTCAGTGCAAGATGTAGAAGGGGTAATTGTACCCCATTGATGGTCAATTAGTTTTAAGTAAACTATTTCACTGGAAGAGACAAAAATATAAATGAGAAGTGTTTTTGAATTTGTTTGTTTAACTAGCTTCATCTTAGTGTATAGGTATGAAAGCAAGTCAAAGGGCTACTTGGCTGGGAACCTCTTGGTAAAGTAACCAGCTTTGATGTTAGTCTTTTGATGACCCCCACGGGTGTGCATAGAGGAAAGGACAGTTCTTCAGGGTTTGCTTCCTTTGAGGCTTGATAAACTTACAAATTCTAACTTTATATAGCAGCACCTGGAGTACTGGGGTTTTCCTGTGAGGAGGCAAATAATAAATGATAGGGAAAAAACACAAGACCCAGTGGGAAATATAAACACAAGAAAAGAAACAAAAAGTATAACCCGTAGAAACAGAACACATTTGAATTTTGAACTGGTGAAGAGTTCAGAGATAATCACATTCAATATTTTAATTTTGGTCATGAACGAATATGGGTCCCAAAGAGGTTAAAGGAAATATCCAAGATCACTAGGGAGTTAAGGCTGGAACCAGAATTAAACCCAACTCCTTGCAGTGTTTTTTAAAATACTATAACAATGTAGGATAAAACAATATGGAGGGAATGTCACTTAGTCATTCCTTAATTCCGCAAATATTTATTGAGTGCATACGATGTTCCAGGTTCTGGGGTAGGCACTGGGTTTGCAATAGTGAGTGGAATGGAAAATGTTTCCACCCTCGTGGGTCTTACAGTTAGGTGGTAGAGACTGAGTGATAGTCTCTTTGGGCGAACACACACACACACAATTATGAACTCTGGAAGACAGAGACCGGGTGCTACAAGAACACATAATAAGGAGGCCTAGTGGGACAGTCAGGGTTGGGTCCCTAAATATAAATTCACACCCTAATTTTCTTGTCTCCCATCTTTCTTCCTGTTGTGACTTCCAGGCCTGGTTGTGTCCATGTTCACATCATCTCTGCCTGAAACAAATTCTCTTTACTTTGTAATATGGGAAACATCCTCTTGTCCTTTGGGGCCCAACTTCAATGTCATTTCCACAGAGAGGCGTTCCTTGACCTCCAGCCTAGGTTGAACACCCCCATCATTCATTCTCACAGCACCATACATTTTTCCATAGTCAGACTTTTCACAATTGATTGTGTAGTTTAAGATCTGGTCACCTCACTAGACTGAGGACAGGGATCATGCCTTGCCTTGTCTTGTGAACAGGCCTGCTATGTGTTAGACATTCAATAAATGTTTATTGAATGACTGAATGAATGACTCTGTCTGGACTGTCATTAGTAATGATAACCATCCTTTCCTTGAAACCTCAGAAGTCCATGAGGTCAAAAGCAGCTTAGTTCATGTAAAAAATACCTTCCTTGTTGCCTTTACCTCTTTTCTTGATCTCTCTATTCTGAATTTCTCTAATTGTTGACCTAGAATAATCCATTCTTGGCTGGGTGCAGTGGCTCACGCCTGTAATCCCAGCACTTTGGGAGGCCAAGACAGGCAGATCACTTGAGGTCAGAAGTTCAAGACTCTGTCTCTACTAAAAATACAAAAATTAGCCAGATGTGGTGGCACATGCCTGTTGTCCCAGCTACTCTGGAGGCTGAGGCAGGAGAATCACTTGAACCTGGCAGGCAGAGGTTGCAGTGAGCCAAGATTGTGCCACTGCACTTCAGCCTGGGCAACAGAGAGAGACTCCAACTCAAAAAAAAAAAAGGCTGGGTGTGGTGGCTCACGCCTGTAATCCCAGCACTCTGGGAGGCTGAGGCAGGTGGGTCATGAGGTCAGGAGATCGAGACCATCCTGGCTAACACGATGAGACCCCGTCTCTACTAAAAAATACAAAAAATTAGCCATGCATGGTGGTGGGCGCCTGTAGTCCCAGCTACTCGGGAGGCTGAGGCAGGAGAATGGTGTGAACCCTGGAGGCAGAGCTTGAATGAACCGAGATTGGGCCACTGCACTCCAACTTGGGTGAGAGAGAGACTCCATCTCAAAAAAAAAAAAAAGAAAGAAAAGAAAAGAAAAAGAAAACCAAATACTGCATGTTCTCACTTGTAAGTGAGAGCTAAACACTGGGTACTCATGACCACAAAGATGGGAACAATAGATGCTGGGGACTACCACGGAGTAGGGAGGGAGTGAAGGGGGCAAGGGTTGAAACACTACCTATTGGGTACTATGCTCACTACCTGGGTGAAGAGATTATTTGTATTCCAAACCTCAGCATCACACAATATACCTTTGTAACAGACATGCACATGTTCCTCCTGGATCTAAAATAAAATTTGAGAAAAAGAGAACCCTCTAGCTGAAAGTGTGGTGAACATTCCTCCAAAACGTACATTTCCTTGAAAAGTCTGGATGTGGGCGTGTTCTGATGATAAGGAAGTTCTGTCAGCCATATATTGGTCCATGCTTTCCTGAAGTGGCCCAACTTCCTAGCACAGATAGACACACAAAGGAAGAGTGCCTCAGAACAAAAATAAGTTTTCAAAACAAAAAATATCAAGAATTACAGAAGTCTGGAGGGGAAACTCATGGTCAAAGCAACGTGTTGATACAGAAAATAACAAAAGATACAAAGAAACCTCACAAACTAATTTTTGCAGGCTATTTAGGCTTTACTGTTGGCTCTGCTTCTGGAAGGAGAACACAGTCATGCATCTTGCTTTGTCCTTCTTCAACAGTTCAATACAGTAATGAACGTGTCGAATATCTACTCTGTGCCAATTTAGCACGACTAAGGAAATGAATAAGACCACGACTCTCTTCAGAATAACAAACTAGTAGGAGATGGAGATATGTATATGACTACAAAGACAGGTAAAAATAATGTGCTCCCAGCAGGAGCTATAAACAAAATGTCATAGAAACCCAGAGAGCACGTGGTCATTGTAGACTAAGAAGAATCACTGATGTTCTTCAAGGAGGCTTTTGCATTTAATTAGGCTTGAAAAAGTGGGCTTCAACAGTCAGACATGGTAGGGCAGGAAGGACTGGTGGAAGGAAGAATGGGGGGTTATGAGGAATGAAGGAGGGGAGGATATTTCAGGGGGAGAGAATGGCTTGACTGAATCCACAGAGTGACAGTACATTAGAAAACAGTTGAGCTGACCCTAGAGGGTATGGCGTGGGGCTGGAGATGTTTGGTTGGGGATAGAGTGAAAAAGTACTTTCTGAGATCAAATTGTAGAAGGTCTTCAATTCCATTTAAGGTGATTGGATTAGTTTCAAGTAGGCTGGTCCGTGGGGTGGGAGGTGGGGGTTGAAAGTCCATTAAACTCAAAATGCTTCATCATCCTCAAAACTCATAATCTTTTTGAATATTTAATTTATTTTTAGTCTATCTTTCTTAGGTTCATTTTACAGAGTAATTTTGATAGATGTTTGTCTTTTTTTCATTTCTGTATTTGTAGCCTTTAGCACACAGCCTACCACATACTCAACAAATTTGTTGAGTGTTGTTCACTTCCTCTCAGGCCTTGTCTATACATAAACAGAAAACGTCTATCAGCACACATTAATTCAATTTCACACAAGCGATCAATCTGGACCATTCAGGCTAAACGACCTTTCTCACCAGCCTGTATTCTAACCCATCTGCATAATCAAGCCAGACTTCTAATTTGTCTTGCTTTTGGGGTCATAGCCAATTTAAGTTTCTTTTGGATTTTCTGCTGGATTGCCAACATTCTATTTGGTAAGAATATAGCCAAGTTAGATAATTGGAAACAAAGAAGAAAAAAAATGTTTTCCACCATGAGCAGTCCTTTGGTTCCTCTCAATTTTCCTGATAATTGCTTTAACCCTACACTTCAAGTTGCCTCACTGTTTAGTTTCCACATTTTAGGGTCCAATGCACAATTCCTTGAAATTCAATTGACATGTTAACTTTGAACCTTCAAAGAAGAAAAGCTTTCACTCCCACACGGTCACATATGCCTGAACTGCTTGCCTCTTTACATACAGAACAGTCTTGGTTGCCTTTGCAGAAAATTAAATAACTCATCCTTTTTATGCAAGTGCCAAACATCAAAAGGGCCAACTACCTACTGAGAGTAGTATTCAAAGACCAACTTAAAAAATCAAGAGAAGAATGAAAGCCAAGGTTTCTGCAAAGCAAATACTTGCAAGAAACTTCTGGTAGTCATGGAGTAAAATCCCATTTTCATAGTTTCACTGTGCTTTTAGATATGTTGGGCTGGGTTTTCCCATTGCCTGTCATATTCTCAGGGATAAATTGGATGCTTATGCTGTTTTGGAAATGGTATTAATTTAAGCCTCTCTGATGAGATATGCAGTAAAAATGTATCATAGTGCTGATGTCAGGGGAAGGGAGATGACACTCCTGTGGGAAGAATTGTATGACCCAGGGTATGGCTAAGTCCATAAAATGCTTTCCATGGAGCAGGATTGTACTGCAGGAGCCTGTGGGATTAGTCTAGTTTATGTCATCCATTAAAACCTCCATCTTCCATGAAACCTTGTCTGTTTCCCATTGGTTCTGGGCTAAGTTGGGAGCTGGCTTTGCATTCTGTCTTCTTCTCTGGCTAAAGTGCCAAGTCTCTGCCATCAACACCTGTTTGTGCCAGTGAAATGTAATACTCTCTCGCTCTGTTTTTCTTGCTTCCTTCCTCTTTTCCCTCCCTTCCTTCCTTCTTTCTTTCCTTCCTTCTTTCCTTCCTTCCTTCCTTCCTTCCTTCCTTCCTTCCTTCCTTCCTTCCTTCCTTCTTTCCTTCCTTCCTTCCTCTCTTTCTCTTTCTTTCTTTCTTTCTTTCTTTTTCTTTCTTTCTTCTTTCTTTCTTTTTCTTTCTTTCTTCTTTCTTTCTTTCTCTTTCTTCTTTCTCTTTCTTTCTTTCTTTCTTTCTTTCTTTCTTTCTTTCTTTCTTTCTCTCTCTCTCTCTCTCTCTCCCTTCCTTCCTTCCTTCTTTCTTTCTTCTCTCTCTCTCTTTCTTTCCTACTAGTAGTAACCAAAGATGCATTTGGAGACATCTTTTATTTGTGTGAGATGTAAATGTTGCCAGTAATAAAACTCAAAATGGACAAAAAATATTAGAACCAGACTAATTTGGTGAAGGAGGGGGGCAGAAATGAGGATAAGAGTGCAAGGCATTGATAGCTTCACCTTTCTGCTCCTGACTGTGCTGTGTTAGAGTCTGTGTGTCCCTAAGCCATACCAAGCCTCTGTCCCATATACAGTCTTGTTGAAGGGGCAGGTTTTATCCTTGTGACCTTGTTCCTCCAAGCATAGCTGTATGTATGGCCAGGTTTTATCTTTGTGACCTTGTCCCTCCAAGCATAGCTGATTGGACTAAGATAGGATCCTTGTGTCAAAAATAGACAAGCTATAGGCTGGCCAGTGTCCTGTGGTATGGCCTAGCAGAAAAAGATGAGCTGGGTCAGCTACAGTCTTCCCCTGAGGGATTTCAACAGGGACATATCGAGAATTTCTAGTGGGAGCTAGAACTAAAAGTTCAGTAGATTAAGAGAGACTTGAGATGTCTTAAGGGAGTCACATTGATGAGGAAGCAGAGACTATGAAGCAGATAAAAGATTATAAAAAGTTGAGCACTGGAGTAAGGATCTTTAAAACTGTTAATGAGGGTCTTTACAGCTTCCCTGGATTTAGAACTACTGTTCAGAACTACTTTCTGTGCAGTCTGACCCTGTTCTTAAAATTTTATGAGATTCTAACTTCCTTTTAGCCATGTGAATCCTTACAGTAAATCCTTTCCTTATGCTAGCCTGTGAGTGCATATTAGAAATGCTTTCAGCTGCAAGTAACAGAAAATTCAACTGGCAGTGTCTTAAACACAAGGGCATTTATTATTTACTTAAGAATTCCAGTTACAGTGTTGGTTCTGCAGCTCAATGATGTCATGAGATATCCAGGAGCCTTGGCCCATTCTGCTTTGCTTTAATGCCTGATGTTGTGTAGTTTCAGGCGTCACATGGCAGTGACTAAAGCAGATGGAGAAAGAGGTGGGACAAACAAACTTTCTCCTTGAACCCTTATGATAATTTTCTTAAAAAAATCAAGGAGGAAAATCTTCTTATAAAGACCCTGGCAGATATCCCCTGATGTCTGTCAGGACTGGGTGGTCACCCTGGGTCAGTCACTGGCAAACAAGATTGCAGTGGACCTATTACATTAGACCCCTTGTGAGTCACGTCCTGGGGCTGGGCTGATTGCTGCCCATCAGAAATTGGTATGCTGTTAGCAAGAAGGGAGAATGGCTTTTGGGTAGTGAACCAGCTGACATGGCTTGGGTTCTCTGGAAGCAGATTCACAGATGGAATTTGGGATGCAAGATATTTATTTGGATTGAAACCTGTGAAAGGACAGAAGCTTAAAGACACATAACAACAAAATGTAATGTGGCATCCTGGATGTGATCCTGGAACCATCAAAGGACATTCAGTAAACACTAAGGAGAGCTAAATAAACTACCAACTCTAGTTAATGGTAATGTATCAGTATTGCTTCATTAATTGTAACAAATGTATTATACTAATGTGAGGTGTCACTAATAGGGAAAACTGAATGAGGGCATATGGAAACTCTGTGCTATAGTCTCAGTTTTTCTGTATATCTGAAACTATTCTTTTTTTTTTTTTTTTTGAGATGGAGTCTTGCTCTGCCACCCAGGTTGGAGTGCAATGGTGCAATCTCGGCTCACCACAACCTCCAGCTCCCAGGTTCAAGCGATTTTTCTGCCTCAGCCTCCCGAGTAGCTGGGACTACAGGCGCACGCCACCATGCTTGGCTAATTTTTGTGTTTTTAGTAGAGATGAGGTTTCACCATGTTGGCCAGGCCAGTCTTGAACTCCCAACCCTGTGATCTGCCCGCCTCGGCCTCCCAAAGTGCTGGGGTTACATGCATGAGCCACCACGCCTGGCCTCAGAAACTATTCTTAAAAGCAGTCTATTATAAACCAACCAAAACCTGTCCAAAGAAGGGGGAAGTAACAGGATTGGGCAGAAGAAAAAGCTGAATCACGATGCAGGACCATCGAAATCTCAGCCAACCCCTGGGGAGCTCTGGAGAGACTATCATCCGTCTGTGTTTCCCACATTGAACGGAACTGTCTGGGCCTTTATCCTGCTGCCTCACTCCATCACTAGGTGTGGACCATGCCAGGAAGGCACAATCTTGGGCAAAGCAGCTCTTTCTAGCTGAGGCTGACATTGAAGAAGCTGACAGCTGGAGGCCACCTGTTGGTCACACTCCTTGCAGCTGGGCAGCAAGCCCCTCCTTGACAGAGAATCTGGGTGGCACATGTCTGTGTCCACCTCATCAGCAGTGTCTACCTCAGTGAATCTCTGCAGTAGACATGGAGATGTGCCACAGATGATCTTCAGCAAGGACTTGCTGTTTCAGCTGCTGGGAGGGCAGCCATTCTGATACTAGGAAGGAAGGGCCTAGGCAGGAGAGACACCAGTGAAGATGGGGGGAATTTCCTACCAACCATTGCAGCCATCTCACAGTCACGGGGTATCTGTGACCATGGAAACAATGCAAGAATTTCCAAGAACTATGCTATGGGGTTACAGTCTCAGGCTATTTATGAAATGCCTTTATTCTGAAATTGCATATGCAAGTTGGTTGTTTGGAACCCTAAGTACATTTTTTTTTCATAGAAATAGTAAGTAATAGGTTTCCTTGTAAGCCCACAAAAGACCACAATGTACCTGAAGTATAGCATGATTTCAATTTTACCGATTGTTATTTGTAAAACTGTGTCTTCACAGAAAGGTACATTCCAGGAAGGGACACGCCTTCCACTATAGGTGGTCATGGATAGATCCACACAGAAGGCAGCACTTTATTTTTGCATTACAAAAGAGAATCAAGTACGTTAGGAGTTCTGGATTATGGTTCTGGTTTGGCTGCTTTCTTAACACTGTTAAGAGTGTCTTTTTCTGTTCTGTCAAAGGATAGGGTCTAAGTAGATCATTTCTAGAGCCCCTTCTGTCTCTAGCATTCTGTATCTCTCTAGAGCAGTCATATAGATAATCTGAATTCAGAAATAAAAAACATTTGCATATAATAGGGCAAGAACATGGCTAAACATTCATATTTGTCTGGGGCTTCTTCATAGCACAGTATTGCATAGTGACATAATTAGTAAAACTGGGCATCTGTGCTAAATCGAATATGGATTCCCCTGCATAGGACAAAAGGACTCTGTTTTTCTCCAAATGACTGGGCTTTGTTAGATCAGAACAATGTCTTAGGGAATTGGGTGAAGAATGAATCTTCCCATCCCTCCAGGCCCTGCTCAAGCTTCCCCTACAGTAGAAGGCCACTCTTCAATGCTATAGGAAATAAAGTTCCTTGTAGTCACACAAGGCAATTGGGAGCCGCACGGGATCTGGGCAGACCCACTCATTTGCCTTGCCCCAGCCTGGTGACACCATCACCACTCTTCCCTTGGGGTATCTAAGGGGGGACCTGCGTCAATGCCCTCATTGTATAGGCTTATTGTGACCATTTGCTCAGGACAAAGGTGTGTTGGTAATTTGTGGTTGTTAATATTCATAGTAGAGTATAATTTTGAAACTCTCATTTCCACATATAAGCTAGAAATTAAACAATTTACCACAGTTGTTAGAAGTTTCCATATAACGTTATTTGTAGGACAATAATGAATAGACCATAGCAACAGTTATCTAGGTCATAGTCTCAACTTTGGGATGAAATCCAAGGGTAATTCAGGTTGGTATCTTGGACTTTGCCTGAGTTGTCTAGGGAATCAGACAGAGCTGACATGCTTCAGAAACATATAACATATACTCTGCTTAAAGGTGTGGCTTAAACTCTACTGCCTGAGATCACATGAAAATTTCATTAATCACTGACCTGCACCATGTCATCGAGTCTTCTTGAGCTTAACGTGAGTCATTGAACCTTGTTTAGCTTCAGTTCTTCTTTATGAAATCAGGGATGATAAAAAGGTTCCAAAACAGTGGGGTGCTTTTATATTTTTATCTTTTAGTCTTTTGGATGGTAGAGTCTTGGTTCCTTATGGATACCTTGCTATAGAATAAATCTATAACTAATTCTCCCAAATCTTACTATAGCCAGAAGTTTCAAAATGTTCTCCCTGGTGCATCTTTTTAATCAATGCTATATCTAATAGAAAAGTGTTTATGTCTCTATTACTCAAGAAGAATCAAACCATCTTCCTTCTCCTTTTTAAAGTCATTTCATCTGTCTAATGCAAATATCAGCGTGCATCCTTCTCTCTTCTACTCCTGGACAGACCGCAGTGTGGCCTAACACACATGCACAGAGATGCGGGTCAGGCCCACCCTGCTTTTAGCTTTGGTTTTGTCACCAGCTAACTTTTGGATCCAGCAAACAGTGGGTGCCCAACACATGTGAAATGTGTTTTAAAAATTCTCTTGGCCTTGATTTTCTTTGTTGTCAAATAAGACAGTTTTCCACTGTGGCAGATACTGTTGATTAACTCGATAGTCATTTCAAACACCCTTTTCCTGTCTACTTCTCAGTATAGAATAGAGGCTGGTAAATGACGTATGACTTCTCTCAGCCTGTCTTGCAATTAGGTGGCTCATGTGACCTAAGGGGCTGTTTGCTGGAGGGTTTCTGGGAAGAGTTATTTTCCTAAATAAAGTGATAGAGACGTGGGAAAACAGCCTGTTCCCTGCCTTCATCTTCCTGCCTTGAAAGTAATTGTGGGGGAAAGATGCTTGGAATTGGGATGACCACTTTATCTTGTGTAAACACATGTGAGGATGAAAAGTCAACTCTCTGAGGATGGCAGAGCCTTGAGACAGCAAGAGCCTGGGCCCTTGAGCACCATTGCTGGGCCATCGCACCAATCTCAGAATTGCTTACCCATGGCCTTCTTATTACATGAAGTGATTCCATGTCTCTAGCTCTTAAACAGAGTCAGGTTTTCTCTTTCTTGCAGCCAAAGTCACATCTTAAGTGATTGTAACTTTTGGGTTACAAAGTGATACTCTAAAGTCACTTTGTTCTAAGACTCTCACAGTATGTACTGAACCAGTTTTTTTTCCTGATATTATATCATTATAGGGGAGTTTCATTTCCTTTCCTGTGTTCTCTAGTAGAAGTGGTAATGAGCAGTGAAATAACAAAGAAGTTGAGAATAGGAGAAAAACAAAAAGCAAGGAATGAAGACTTCAAAATAACTCCCATTTAGGTACTTAGAAGTTAATCATGAGTGGAATACACAGAGGGAGCTGGGCTTGGCTTGGTGGGGTGATCTCCATTTTCCTTCTCTATTCCGAGAAGACTTAGGAGGCTCTGGGAGAGGGAGAATGTGGTAAGAATTTTAGCAAGTTACTTTCTCCACCCTATGAAAGAACTTCTGCCTTGGCAACACCCCCCGGCCGCAAATAATTTTCACATAGTCCAGATGAGTGGCTTCCCATACACAGGATGAAAGATCCAGGGAAAAAAGTCATATCGGGACAATGCAGAAAAAATTGGCTTTGCCTCTGCATTGTATGTCTAATGCTGCTTCTGATAGCCCTTTACAAAATTCAGAAAAGTGGAATTGAGAAGCAACCGTGGAAACACCTGTTGGAAACCATATTTGAGCTGTCCACGTTGGTACTGGCTGGTTTCCTCTGGGAGGCTGAGTGCTCAAAGCATCAAGAAGGCCAGAACAGAGAACAGAATTTGTACTCCATCATCTGTGAAGGCTTTACTCTATTTCAGTCGTTGTGAATAAAGGGGCTTTCCGTAAACATACACTATGACCATAGATACCAGGTTGACTAATACAATTCATGGCTCTGGGCGCTCTTCTTATAATCCACCTGACTCGAATACTCAGGGTGTGCCTTTCGATAAGTTCATATGTTTGAGTAGTCAAAACTTTATAGTCCTCATCGAAAAATATTATTTGACTTAATAATTTTTAGATAAAAAATTTTCACAATGGATGAAGTAGTCTAAGACATTGATAAAACAAAATTATGTTAAAGAGGTTCTCGACCTTCCTGCTCTTTCATGTTTTTCTCGCTAATCTCACACCTTGCTAATCTCTCACACCTCCTTTACAGAGGTGTAAATTATCTTCTTTTGGGTGCATGTACATCAATTGACACATTTATTTAAATTTAAAGTCAGAGAAGAAATGCAGTAGCTCTTGAGTTTAGGGCCAATGTGAGACCTCAGATCCAGAGAGGTGAGCGGCAGTGGAAGAGGTAATAAAAGACTGATTCTGTGCTACTTTTATCAACCCTCTGGGCTTGAGCTCCTAATCTGTGAAAGGAGGCAACTATCCTAAAATTATCTTTAGGATGATTCCTTACAGCTGTAACATGCAATGATTCTATTAAGAGTCTTCTGAATAAGGCTAAAGCTATTCATCAATTTTTTCTAAAAAGTTTTTTAAACTCTTAAAATGATTTCAAAGGAACAAATCCCTTGTAACTTGTAACTTCAAAAAGATTTTGCGTAATTGCTTTTTCATCACAATGTTTTCTTTAGGCAATGTACATCTTGAACAAGCTCTTGCTATATTCCTTTGGTGCTTGGTTTCTCTTTTAAAATAGTGATGCCTGCAACTGCCTATAATAGAGTAACCATTTTTAGTTACCACTGAGGCCAAGCCTTTCTTTGTTGAAAATAGTTTTATTTTTTATTTTTATTTTTTGAAACGGAGTCTCACTCTGTCGCCCAGGCTGGAGTACAGTGTCGAGATCTCGGCTTATTGCAAACTCTGCCTCCCGGGTTCAAGCAATTCTCCTGCCTTGAGAATTACTCTCCTGAGTAGCTGGGATTACAGGCACACAACATCATGCCTGGCTAATTTTTGTATAGTTAGTAGAGACGGAGTTTGGCCATGTTGCCAGGCTGGTCTCAAACTCCTGACTTGGCCTCCACCTTGGCCTCCCAAAGTGCTGGTATTATAGGCATGAGCCACTGTGCCCAGCCCCCTGAAAATGGTTTTAAATGCATATTTCAGTGTGTAGATTATAGTGAAGCCTGAGGATTTGTTTAAAATATAAACATGATGCAAAAATTGATTTTAGATTTCACCAGCATATTGTTGTTAATTGGTAGAAGCATTAGAATTGTATGATAATATGTTTACAAAGTTCATGTCAATTTGTATGGGAAAGCTGTGCATTCTTTTGTGAAGACCTTATAAACCTCAAGCTTGTGAGTAATAGCTATCTTTTATAAATAAGTTCTAGCTGTGTGCTAAGTACTTTATGACACCTGAGAGAAACTCAGTGATGATGACAGGGGTGGTGAAAGTTGCTGCATTAATTGAGCGCCTACTGTGTGCCAACAAGTGATTACATCCAGCATTATTTCTAACTGTTTCAATGATAATATGAAGAAAGCATTATTAGCCTCATTTAACAGACAAAGAAATTTGAGACTATTGAGACTCAGCAATGCCGGGGAGTAACAATGGCATTTGAACTCAGGTCTGCCAGACCTCTTCCACTATGCCAGGCTGAAAGGCTTTTCTGCTGATGGCTTTTGCAAAGATCATTCATGTACACTAGGAGGCCTAGGTGTGCAAAGCTATAAGATAAGCAGAGGCCTAGGTGTGCAAAGCTAGAAGATAAGCCATCTGAATGAAAGCTCTATTTTAGTAAAAAAGAAAACACTAGAAGGGGGACATGAATAATAGTAGCAAACACTTGTAAAGTCCCCCTTTGTATGAGGTACTGCTCTAAGTGCTTTGTGACTACCAACACATTTAAAGTTCACGCTTGTAATCCCAGCACTTTGGGAGGCCGAGGCGGGCGGATCACGAGGTCAGGAGATCGAGACCACGGTGAAACCCCATCTCTACTAAAAATACAAAAAATTAGCCGGGCGTGGTGGCGGGCGCCTGTAGTCCCAGCTAGTCGGAGAGGCTGAGGCAGGAGAATGGCGTGAACCCGGGAGGCGGAGCTTGCAGTGAGCCGAGACCGCGCCACTGCACTCCAGCCTGGGCGACAGACAGAGCGAGACTCCGTCTCAAAAAAAAAAAAAAAAAAAAGTTCATGACAACTTTATGGGATAGGTGCTTTCATGGTTACCCTGGGCTTCTAGATTAAGAAACAGAGACAAAGAGAGGTTATGCAGCTTGCTCAAGGTTGCCCAGCTAGTAAGTGGTAGAGCTGGGATTTGATCTCAGTAAATTTGGCTCCAGAGTCCATGTTATTAACCCTCTCACTCTGCTACCTTTGTCTTGTGCTTAATTCCTATGATCAGGTAGGAATCTAATGGCAGGTCCTGCTGAGCCACCTGTAAACCAGCACAAGAAGGCATTTGAAGATCCCTTACATGTCCATGTTATTTCTTGCTTGGAGTGGTAGGAAGGAGTATTGCCCCTCCTGTGGCTGGAAAAAGGCTGAGTAGCCATACAATTCCAAAGCAACACAGTCTTCCTCCTCTGGGTGGGTTGGGTAGGGCACCATGATGATAACCTCTCTTTCTACATCCAGTCCCCTCCACATGCTCCCCTCCATAGCCTTAAAACAGGAAATAACCAGCACCCCAGTGACTTTTGTGGTGGTGGCCATTAGGTATACATAAGTATAAGATATTATCTCTGACCTTTAGGCATTCATTGGCCAGTCACTGAAAGAAAGGAAAAAAAGAAAAAGAAAAAAGGAAAGAAAAGAAGAGAAAAATAGAAGGAAAGAAAGGAAGGAAGGAAAGAAGAAAGGAAGAAAGGGAGAAAAGAAGAAAAAAGAAGAAAGAAAGGCCAGGCACAGTGGTTCATGCCTATAATCTCGACACTTTGGGAAGCTGAAGTGGGAAGATCACTTGAGTCCAGGAGTTCGAGACCAGCTGAGGCAACATAGGAAGATCACAGAGTCTCTATAAAAAGTATTTAAAAATTAGCTGGGTATGGTGGCACACATAGTAGTCCCAGCTACTTGGGAGGCTGAGGCAAGAGGATTGCTTAAGCCTGGGAGGTCAAGGCTGCAGTAAGCCATGATTGTACCACTACATTCCAGCCTGAGTGACAGAGTACAGAGTACAATCCCACCTCAAAAAAAAAAAAAAAAAAAAAAAAAAAGAAGGAAGGAAATGAAATAATTACACAGCATTAAGGGCCAATGTGATGAAGAACCAATGTGGGCTGTAATTGTCCAGGAGGGCTTCCCTGGAGATGTGGGGCTAATCTGGGCCATGAAGAATGATTATGGGTTGGCCAGGCAAGTTGGGAAGGGAAGGATGGCCAGAGGTAGAATGAAAGGGAGAGGACAGAGAGGCGCCATGGCTGAAGGGACACCATCCTTCCTTCCTCTCCCGCTGCATCCATATGACTTGTGTCCTGCTGCTGCTGAGTGCCAATGGGTAAATACCTTCTCTAGAGCCCCAGCCCCTCCTTCGGCTCAAAAAGGTGAGTAACTAACATACTTCTTTGTGAAAAGTGGGCAATCTAGACCTTATGAGACATTAATTTTCTAGTGTGTTCTCTATGAAGAAATGAAAACTCTGTATTTGAAGAAAGTCAAGGAAGTAGCTACAATACAGCCAAGCATTAACACAATGCCTGGATCGTTAGAAGCCTTAGGCTATTTAAAGACCCAGTAATTAACATGGTGCAATAACATAAAATAGGAAGGGCTACAGTTTACTCTGCACACAAGAACTCTTGGCAGCCACATGATTCCTTCACAAAAATACAATGACCAGTAAGTTCTGCAGATGAGTTTTCTCATCTATAAAATGGATATAGTAACTGTATCCACCTCACTAGATTGTTGTAAAGATTAAATGAGTTAATATACACAACATGCTTAGACCAACCCCTGCTGACTTATACACTGAGAAATGTTCTTAGGACAAGATGCTAGTTAGCTACAGAAGTGACACAGGCCACAAGTGAAGTGTGTGTTAAAAGTGGTAAATTTCAGAAATGGGTTCCAGAGGGGCAGATTCTTTTCCGAGGCATAATGGGTGATATGTAGGAGAAGACATGCTAAAGCTCCATTTCTTTTCGGTTGTAAAATGAGTCACCTTTTCTAAGAAGGGTTACATAAACCAGGTTTGGTTCATTTGAGCATGGTGTGGTATATAAGAAATAGAATTTGCCTTATTTTAAACCTTTTTTTTTAACCAATGGGTAGTTGTTTAACAAAGCTTTTAAATATTTGATGTGAAGCAAAAGCCAATGAAAGTCTGCAAAAAATAATCCCAATATGATGACTCAGTAGCTCTCATTCTATTTGAAAGTGATCTGCACTTGGCAGGCGGTGGTGGGCGGAATGAAATCAGAAGGATTACAAGGGAGCTTCAATTAGATCTGTAACATCTTATTTTTTAAAATAAAAGAGAGCAAAAAGGCATAATGCTAGCATTTGTTTAATCTGGGCACTATTCGATTATTTCCTTCGCTATTCTGCATGTTCGAAAAATTTTATTTTTCATCTAAAGAGATGTAGCCTTCAGCTCATTTTCCTCTCACTGTATAGCTAACTTTACACTATATTCCTGCTCCCTACCCCCACTTTGGTTCCACAGATCTCTTCATCCCTTCTAGAAACAGTAGAATGTTTTGCATCTGTCTCTTTGGGGATTTCCACTTCAGCCTGACCAGTTTCGGTAAATGCTAACTCCATTTTTCCTTTCATCTCAGCCAGCCCACTTTGTAGCGACTATTCACAGGGCTTCTGAGGGTGATATATCTGCACCCCAGTGTCACAGCAGACACAAAAACTAGTAAAAATGAAATTTCAAGGGTGGCCTTGATCAGTATGAGTGTCAACACTAGGGACAGCAGTGGCTAGAAGTGTGGGTAGAAGCATTAAGGGAGTCAGACAAAGGTGGAGATGAGGAAAATGTCACAAAAGGGCAGAGGCTGACAGTGGGGGCACTTGGCATCCAGTTTCAGGTCTACCTCTGTTGCCTCGGAGATGGGAAGGCAAGTAGGAGGCAATGTGTTGATTGTATAAGAGCTCGTCAGATGACTTATTAGCACAGCTGGCCATCTACCTGTTGCTGACTTGAGTCAACATGCAACTCGAACTTGGTTTCTGTAGAGGAATAAGATCCCCTGAGTTGCAAGACTATAGGAATAGCTCTACCGTGCTGGCAAATCTGTAATTAGCAATGAGCCCAGTGGGTCTCACCAAATGCTTATTGACTAATTAGATGACTGATTTAGTCTGTTTTGTACAGCTACAAAAGAAATACCACAGATTGGGTGATTCATAATGAATAGATATTTATTGGCTTTTGGTTCTAGGGGCTGAAAAGTCCATTATTGAGGGGCTGGCATCTGGGAAGGGCCTTCTTGCTACATTATGCATGGTGAAAGGGCAAAGAGAGAGAGGCAGTGAGGGAGGGAAGGATAGAGACAGAAAGAAAGAGGAAGATGTGCAAAATAGAGCTGAACTTCTCCTTTTATAAGGAAGCTACTCCCATGACAATGGCACTAATTGATTCAGGAGGGCAGAGCCCTCATGGCCTAATCCCCTCTTAAAGCACTCATCTCTTAATACTGTTACAATTGCAACTAAATTTCAACATGAGTTTTGGAGGGTACAAATGTTCAAACTATAGCAATGACCATTGTCAGTGCTGATGGCACCCAAAAATACTAAAATTGATAGTAGCCTTTTAGTATATATAGACTTATTTACGTCCCTGTTTCCCCTGTTGCACAGACTGACTAGGGGCTGTGCTCCCTGGCTGAAATGTTAGGGCTTGTGGAAGCATGCTCTAAAGCTTGTCTTTCCTCCTTCACCAGGTCAATTTTCCATTGAGTTCTCATGGTGAATCCTTTTTAAAATGTAAGGTCCTGAAAGAAAGAATCCATGTGTTCTCAAGTTCTTGTATGCCCTGCCAGGACCTGTGGGCTTTCAACAAAAGTCATTTGAGGAGTTCCATTAGGTTGGCAGATACAAAACACAGCTGTGCTTTCCAGAGAGAGAAATCTATGACTGCTGAAATCTGCTATCTTTGACTCTGCCTTTGCCTTTTATCTTTTCCTTTAGATAACAGGCTTTACTGTTTTGCATTTTACAGTCATATAAACTAATTAAAGATCACCCTTTGGCTGTTTTGCCATCTCAGTGCACTCAATTTGAGTTGCCCCCTTAAAATAGCTTGCTTCCAATTCTTTAATCACGAATTCCAAATTACATCTTAAACTTGCTTGAGAAAAAGTTGAAAAGGACATTTTTGGAAATGTACAAATTGTTACTTATTGATTTACTTTTATTCAATAAAAATATGAGAGGCCGTGCCTTGGCTGATCCTGATCAGCTGCTTACCCATCTCTCTCTCTTCCTCAGTTTCTTCCTATGCAAAATAGAGCCAGTAATGGTACTTATAGCTTGCCATTGAGATTAAAGGTTTAACATAAAACACTTTCCCTTAAGAATATGACCATCTAGTTGGGGAGATGTTGACTATAAATAGATGTTAAATAATGAAACAAAGCTGAGTTGCTAAGTAAGTATATGGATGGCAAATGCTCTGGAGCAGTTAGCCCTTCTCTCTAGCTGAGAAATGATTTCTCCATGAAGTCCTGTCCTTGTTCTACTGTCAGACTAGGTGGAGCTTCCTGCAGAGCTTCCACTGGCTGGCTGGACTCCCAGCTCGTCCAAAGACCCCATCTGTTCCCAGTTCTGCCTAAGCAGGCAGCATTCCTGGCCAAGCTCTGAGCTTCAAGGCTGATGGTGTCCACTTCCCCTTCAACCAGCACAGCTCTCTCCTTCTCTAAGAAAAGTGCACCTTCCTCCCATTCTTACATAAGGCTTGTCTAGTGAGAAAGTCCCTCCCTGGGTTGCCAGAGGCAAAATTCTTGGTTGTTCTTTACTAAAAACTTGTAACCAGCTCCAAACATTAACAGATGACAGACTGAGAACACCTATTAGAGAGTGCAGAGCTAGCGAAGGGTGAAGGGTTTTTTTTTTCCCCACTCCTGGAAAAGGACAATCAGCTTTTGACATTAGTCAGGGACTAAGCCCCTCTATAGTCTAAATTTATTTAACGTAAATTTATTTTAGTTCTTTCTCTTGGTCTTGTCTTTGAGGTTGCCAATTTTAGATATACCTACAGTTTGCCCTTTAAGCCCCAATTTTATGTACTTTTATTTTCTTTGCTTAGCTAGTCATTTTATTCCCTATGATATTCCTTTTTTCCTTTTTTTCTTTTTTCTTTTTTTTTTTGAGATGGAGTTTCACTCTTGTTGCCCAGGCTGGAGTGCATTGGTGTGATCTTGGCCCACTGTAACCTCCACCTCCCTGGTTCAAGTGATTCTCCTCCTCAGCCTCCAGGGTAGCTGGGACTACAGGTGCACACCACCATGCCTGGCTAATTTTCATATTTTTAGTAGAGACAGGGTTTCACCATGTTGGCCAGAATGGTCTTGATCTCCTGACCTTGTGATCTGCCCGCCTTGGCCTCCCAAAGTGCTGGGATTACAGGCATGAGCCACCATGCCAAGCCCCTTATGATATTTCTAAACATATTCTCAGTAATCTCTAATGCTCACTGCAGGGCACTCTGTTATTGCTTGCTATAATGCAGTTTCTGCCATCTCAAGGTCACAGAATGAACTAGCCTTGTTTAGGACCTTTGGAATGACAGATGTTAGGTGAGTTTCTTATCACCGTGAGGCATTGGAAAAGTAAGGTGAATGACAGATACAATCTAAAAATTAAACAGTTTGTGGCACTTGTCTTTTCATCAGAGTTCAGCAAGAGTACATGATGTTTCCCATGGAGCCTCAGCATCAGGCAAAGGCATAGAACTGTCACTCAACCACATGATGGCTATGAAACAAACGGCTCTTCCAGTTTATTAATTTAAATAGGCAAAATGAGCCAATTCCTGGCCCAGCAGTAATACAGAGTAGAGATAATATACACATCCCAGACTCCCAGGAACTGGAAGGAGGCCATTCTGGGAGGGTGTGACTGTATCTCACCATTGATGCCCCCCCAACTCCCAAATATGGGCAAACTCTGGTTAAAACAAACATCAAGGACAAAGATGTTTCAGAAAGGAAATGAACTGAGAAGCCCGGGCAAAGCCTCCTCCATCCAGCTGCCTGGGAGGGAGAGAGGTGGTGGTGGCCAACATGTGAGTAGTTCTTTCTCTCTTCCCTTCAGAGCCTCCATGGGAGGTCTGGATTCAGGGTATTCAGTTTCTACATATTTTGACAGGGTGTGTTAGTTCAAAGGCATAGAGCAGAGCTTTAGCACAGGGGAAATTGAGCTCATTAACGTATTCCAGTGCACACATTAGAAAGCCCACAAGATGATTTGCATGCCTAATGACTGTGCTCAAGTCCCATTGCCCCGGTAGACATTTCCCCTGATGCCTCCAAGCCTTATCTGATCTCTTCCATTCCTGATCCCCTCCATTATCTGATGGGAATCATATACCCCATCCTCTAGTTATTCACAGTTCCATCCCTGGAAGTGCTCATGGTCAAGTAGGCTTAGCTATTGTACATAGGCCACTCGCTTGTGTACAAATCACTGCTCCCCAGCCAGATTATGAATTCATTGAATGCAGACAGGATCCCTATTAGTCTTTGTATTCCTGAAGCACCTAACACAATGCCTAGGGGAGTGAGGCAGAATTACAACATTAATCCCGTCTCCCAAATAAGACATCTTGAATGAGAGATGGAGGAATAGAGAAGGCTCTGTTGTTCTTGGGACAGTCTTCACAGTGCCACCTTGCCTGAAAGGCAACCCTTCTAGAGTTATGGTGCTGGGAAAATGCCCTCTATATGTGCAGAGATGATTATTAAGGGATGAGTGTTTCCCAAGGGCCAGGGCATACTAAAGATGGGATATAGAAATGTATGTGAGGGTTGGACAGATCAGAAGGATATATGGTCACGGAAAAGTCACTGGTCAGTGTGACCACAAACCTCAAGGGGACTCTGAGTGCTGCCCAATGATCCATTTCCATTCAACTCACACTCTCAGTCTCTTAAGTATATGTTTTACACCATTTCTCCTTAAACCATCAACTCCTCCTCCTCCTTCCTTACTCTCAGCTGATGACCTTGCTTCTTATTTCTAGCTAAGAAAATAGAAGCAATTAGAAGAGGACTTCCATAAGCTCTCATCACCTGATATATTGTAGATCTGTGTTCCCAACCAAATTGCATACTGAATTGTAGTCCCCAGTGTTTGAGGTAGGGCCTGGTGGGAGGTGATTGGATCATGGGGGCAGATTTCTCACGAATGGTTTACCACAATCCCCCTTGGTACAGTCTTTCAGATGCTGAGTTCTCATGAGATCTGGTCATTTAAAAGGATGTACTGCCTCTTCCTTCACTGTCTTGCTCCTGCTATGGCCATGTGACATGCCTGCTCTCACTTTGTCTTCCACTATGATTTTAAGTTTCCTGAGACTTCCCCAGAAGCTGAGCAGAAGTTAGCACCATGCTTCCTGTACAGCCTGCAGAACCATGAACCACTTAAACCTCTTTTCTTCATAAATTGCCCAGCCTCAGGTATTTCTTTATAGGAACGTGAGAATGGACTGATACAACACCTTAATTACCCACCCACCTTCATCTGCATCCATTTTCCCTGTCTTCCTTCTGTAACTGTGGATGAACCGACTGTGTCCTGTCTTTCCTGCAGGCAAAGCCTTTTTCTCTTTCCCACATCATTATTTTTTCCCTCTCTACTGGATCATTCCCATCAGCCTGTAAATCAAAACAAAACAAGGCATTCCTTGACCCCGTGTCCCCTTGCAGCTATATCCTCAGTTTTCTCCTTTTTATAGCAGAACATTCAAAAGAGATATATTTCCTCCTTGACTCCATTTCCTTTCCTCCCATTCTCTCTCTTTAATCTTTTTAAACTAGGCTTCATCTACACCACTCTTCTAAAACAGCTCCTTCAAGGTCACCAATGAGTTGCGTATTGCTAAATGCAGTGATCAACTCTCAGTCATATCTGATGCTCGCACAGTGTTCCCTTTGTATTTGTGAAACACTTCTTTCACCTAGCCTTTGGGACACCTCTGATCTCTTCCTACCTCACTCAGTCTTGTTTGCTGGAGCCTCTGAACCCTAGATGACAGTAGGCCCCACACTCAGCCTTGGCCCTTTTCATCTCCATAGATACTCACTCGCAAGATGATCTCATTCAGTGCCATGACTTCAAATGCCATTTATAGACCGAATATTCCCTAATTTATAGCTCCCTCTCCTCCAGACTCCAAAGCTAGAAATCCATTACCTGCTTGTCATCTCCACTTGGATATGGAATAAGCATCTCAAAGGAATATTTATAAAAACAAAGTGCATTTCGCTGCCTTCATCCTTCAGTCCAAGCCTCTACCTTCTCTTGCCTAGACAACTAGAATTGCCCATTAATGGTTTTCCCTGCTTCCACTTTTGCTCCTCTATAGTGGATTCTCTGTATAGCAATCAGATTAATCCTTTTTATGTATTTATTTTCATTATTATTGTTATTATTTTAGAGACAGGGTCTTGCTCTGTCACTCAGGCTGGAGTGCAGTCGTGCAATCATAGCTTAGCGCAACCTTGAACTCCTATGCTTGAGTGATCCCCCCACCTCAGCCTCCTGAGTAGTTGGGACTACAGGTATGTTACCATGCCTGGGTAATTTTTTTTGATTTTTAGTAGAGATGAGTTCTCACTATGTTCCCCAGGCTGGTCTCAAACTACTGAGCTCAAGTGATCCTTACAGCTCGGCCTCCCAAAATGTTGGGGTTACAGGTGTGAGCCAGCATGGCTGGCCCAGAGTGATCTTTTTAATAAAGTCAGGGGGCTAGGCACAGGGACAAGTGCCCATAGTCCCAGCTATTCAGGAGGCTGAGGCGGGAGGATGGCTTGAGCCCAGGAGTTTGAGGCCTGCCTGGACAACATAAAGAGACCTAGTCTCTAAAAAAATAAAAAATAGTCGGATCACGCTAGTCCTCTGCCCAAACTCTCCAACTGCTTTCCCTTTCTTTCAGAATAAACTCTGAAGTCCTTACCATGGTCTACACTGCCTTACTTGTTCTGGCCTTCTACCACCCCTCTGATGTCATTTCCTAGCCCTGCCCTGTTCTCACTCCATTCCAGGCACCCTAGACTGCTTGTAGCCCTTTAAATGCTCCAAGAAAACTCTCACTGCAAGACCTTTAAATGTGCTGTTCCCTCTGCCAGGCGTGCTCTTCCCTGACATTTGCAGGACTTACTCCCGATTTCCTTTGTGTTTTTTTCTGATGTCTTCCCTGACTACCATCCACATGATACTAATTAGCCCTTCTCCCCTCATTGCCTCTTACTCCTATCCCTTCTCCTGCTCTCTCTCTCTCTCTCTGTGTGTGTGTATTCCTTATCATTTGACATTTATATGGAACAGGATCCTGGTAGGAAACAGATGGCACATTCATTGGGGTAATTTAACAAAGACACTATTTTCAAGGATGTGGGCAAGGTTAAGAGAACCAACCAGGGATGGTGAAGCACCCAGTCTGGCAATAGTCAGAAGCTATTTTAAAGAAAGTGAAGTGGTCCTGAAGGGACGAGGGAAGGGGGTTGATACTGGAACCCAGAGAGAGCTGTAGCCATGGTAGAGAGGACTTCCATCAGGAGATGTGGCCTTAGAAGAATGTGGCCACTGCCTAATGACTACCAGGTAGAAGGAGTGCCAAGGGAATAAATATCCTCATCTTCCTCCTTCTGATCTCCTGTCTCCTACTGGTGTCCCCTGTTGGCCAAACCCAGCCAGAAGCCAGAGGTCAAGGAAGCCCAAGTGATACGACAGAGGTCGGCCTCCAGGGGCACGAAGCAGCATGGAAAAGGGTGAGAGTGGATCTGGAGTAGCAAAGAGGGACCGTCCAGCACACGTTATCTATGTTTTTATTTCTTGATGATCTTTTTTCCTCACTAGGTTGTAAGCCCTATGGAAGCAGAAACTAAAGCAGTGCCAGGCACAAAAAGGGTGCTCCATGAAGATTTTTAAAGTGAACAAATATGTGATATGTGGGCACATGGTGAGGTGGGCTGTGAAGTAAGAAGAGATGAGATCTGTGAGGTCATGGCCCTGAGACCATGTGGCTGAGAGCAGGGAGTCACTTGGAGACCTGGGAAATCTGATGGTCATCTTTAAGGCAAATGATAAAAAATGGGCACAAAGCACAGCCTAGAGAAGCATCACAAAGGAAACAGCCACGCATGGCATATTCTGTGGGACACAAATGTGCTGAGGCTAGAAGAAGCCTCCAGCTGCAGCAGCAACAGCAGTGATAGCAGAGAATATTTGCTGGCAAAAGGAGAATGTTCTTGCATTCTAATCACTAGAAATAATAGTAATAATAAAAAAAGGAGAGACCCTGACAGCCTGCAGTCATCCAAGAAGATTAGCATAAAAAGCAAGAGGCAGATAAACTGGATCCTGATTGTGGCACAGCCATGGTGGGGGTGTACAGGGCCCCCCTCATTTCCATAGGCTTGGAGCTACTGCAGCTGGTAGGCAGATCCTTACCATTTCTGCACTAGAAAATCTAATCATATTCATGTTTTGTAATTTTTAAAAAAGATTCTGTGGAAGATTTCATTGGGAAAACAGAAGAAGCAATTTATATTGCCGACTACATAGCAAACAACCGCAGATATGGTTTGCCCAAATCCTATACGCCTTCTCTACCTGTCCCACCTTTTCCACTAGGCATGTTAGTTCCCAACTTGTATACCTACTCAGTCTGAAAAACAAAGGCCCTCTTTGGAGAGGAGTTTAGGTAATATGTATTATTGATGGAGAAGGCCCCTTAGGAGTCCCACTTTGAAACTCAAAGGAGGAAATAAAATACCTCTTCCAACTACCCACATACTCTTTCTGATACGAGGACCATCAGTGGAATTCTCCCTAACTAATGACATACGTATGACAAAGTTATGTAGGCTAATAGGTTATCAAACAGCCTATGCATGAGTCATTCTTCCTCTTCCTGTGGTCTTTTTCATCTCATTCATGTTGCTTCTTAAATCCCAATTTAAAGAAGCCCCTCAGATAGTGTCAACCAGACATTCCAAAGTGGGTAGACTCAACTCAGCACCCAGCACTGATGTATGTGCCGACAGAACAGCTCTGTTTGAGGCTGCCGTGCTGCCTGTTCCACAGATGCTGGGGACAGCTCAGGCACCAGCTGTGTTACGCTGGAACCAGCTGGGGGGAATAAAGAGAGCAGGAGGCACTGCCCTGTAAGAGCCTTCAGTCTCTCTTGAATACCAGTGTGGAAGCAAAAGATTAAGTGTCAAAATGCGTGGTGGAGACAGGGAGGTAATACTGGGGAAGGGAGATGGCACGTGTATAAGAAGAGCCAGGTTGGAAGAGCCTCCTGGAGTCTGTGGGTACCCAGGGGTACAACAAGCAGTTTCCATGAGAGGCTGTGGTGCAAAACAGAGGTGCACGTAGCCTGTTGTGGAGAAAACTAAAGCCTCCAAGTTACAGAAGAGTTAGTTGTGTTCACCGGGCAGAGAGACATTCAAGATCTCTTTCAAGTAATTCAGGGTAAATGAGTAACTGAGCAGAGGGAAGGCCAGTCTGGCTGAAACTGTGAGCAGGGAAGTCTAGCCAAAGGGCAGCTGTTGGGGCAAAAGTGGATGACGAGGGGGCTAAGGAGGCACATTGGCTGGAAAGAAAGACATTGTCATCCTGTCTTGCCCTTGTGCAGCCTGGGCAGTGGTGTCTCATCTGACCTGAGGGCTGCCATCCTGAGGGGCAGCATTAACACAAATTTGGGTAAAGCCATTCTTTCTCTAAAAACGTCCCAATTATTCCCTTAAAACTCTAATCATTCTCAAGTTCTGTGATCTTTTAAAAAAGACTTTGCTGTAGAGTTCATGCTTTTACTTATGCCCTTTGAAATGCATGCATCTCCTTCCAACAAATTCACCACTATGGCCACTTTCCCTTACAGGGGTAAAATAGATGTGCTGTATTTTCTGTGCTCCAGAGTGTATGGCCAATCTTCAAAATCTCTATATCTGACTTGCCCTTTGTAACCGCGTTGAATCAAAATGATCCTAGAGTTGAATGGGTGAGGGTGAGGCGGATGGAGGACATGGCTGGGTATCAACTTCCAGGAGAGCCTGCAGGTGTTGATCTCTTCTGGTCAGCTGGTGTTCCCAAGCACTGAGTCCATTCTCCAGATTCACGGATGGAGGATGGAGGAGGGTCTCGTGGAGTGAAGCAAAAGAATTAGTCTACATTGGAGTGGACCTCCCTTAAACAGAGGTTGCTTTAATCTAAATGTTTATGGCTCTTTCAAATTCATATCTTGAAATCCTCAACCCCAAAAAGTGATAGTATTAGGAGGTGGGACATTTGGGAGGCAATTAGATCAAGGGGACAGAGCCCTTATGAATGGGACTAGTGCCCTTATAAAAGAGGCCTGAGAGAGACCCCTCACCCTTTCTACCATATGAGGTTAGAGTGAGAAGGTTACTGTCTATGAGCCAGGAAGTGGGCCCTCACCAGACACCAAATCTGCCAGCACCTTGATCTTGGACCTCCCAGCCTCTTGAACAGTGTGATAGGAATTTCTGTTTTTTTTTTTTTTTTTGAGACGGAGTCTCGCTCTGTCGCCCAGGCTGGAGTGCAGTGGCGCGATCTCGGCTCACTGCAAGCTCCGCCTCCTGGGTTCACGCCATTCTCCTGCCTCAGCCTCTCCGAGTAGCTGGGACTACAGGTGCCCGCTACCACGCCCGGCTAATTTTTTTTGTATTTTTAGTAGAGACGGGGTTTCACCGTGGTCTCGATCTCCTGACCTCCTGATCCGCCCGCCTCGGCCTCCCAAAGTGCTGGGATTACAAGCGTGAGCCACCGCGCCCGGCCGGAATTTCTGTTTTTTATAAGCTACCTGATCTGTGGCATTTTGTTATAGCAGCCTGAACAGACTAAGACAGAGATATAACCTAGATTCACAAGGGCCATGCAGTGAAATGTCAGGGCGGCATACAAAATGGTGCATACCGTGGATGGGTGAATTCATGGACACTAAATTCCATTAAGATGCAACACTTCATACTTCTAAAAGCACTGGATAACCTGGATTTTGGCCTGGGAGACAGGCTGTCACTAATTGAGTTTCAGTGAACTCCTTTGAACTGTTGGGATTGTTCAGAGGCAGCAAGTGTGGGGCGGCTGGGTGGGCACTCAGGAGACGGAGTTGATTGTGGGAAGCTTCCAAACTCTGCCCTGCACAACCGCTCTGTCCAGCACAGCGGCTGGGAAAGGGAAAAAAAATAATTAGACACCACAAGATCCCCTTATGGCTTGAGATTCTCTTCACCTCCTGGTCTGACACAGCCCCCACTGGTATGTAGTGTTTTGGGGCATGGTTCTTTGAGTTTACGACTTATTCAAGATGCTTTTGAAGCTAGACTCAGCGTAAGCCAGGCTGGGACCATGGGCAGGTTGGTGCTTGATCTACATTCATATTTACAAAGGCTGCTTCAAAAAGGAAAGCTAATTGTGATGTCCCAATGCCCAGGTGACCTGAATGCTGCTACAAATTGCCTCCTCGGGCATAGAGGTACTGGGTAGTCTTCTGTTCTTTATCCTTGTTACGCCTGGCCAATTCCTTTAAGCTGGCTTCCTTCCTCCCTCCCTCCCTTCCTTCCTTTCTTTTTTCTTTTCCCTGTCCACATATTTTACATCAGGCCTGATCCTGTCACTACCCCAGGTTGGATTAACTTAGGCAAACCCTTCATTGTACCCAGCTGCTGATTTCAGATGCAGAGTGGGGAGATAAAAAACCGTCAAGAGGGGAAAATGGACAAGCAGCAGACAAATAGTGGCGGGGGGGCCGGAGGGTGGTGCAATTTGTTCAGGCACGGCCTGCCACTTGCCTGGCTTATAATTAGAGACATAAGAAATATGTTTTTCTTCCCAGATTCGGACTCTGTTTTTCGTATTCAAAAAGCCATCTGAATCCCGTCTTTAGTGTGATCTTCTGCTATTTTGCTGGCCGTTCCATTATAGCCACCAACTTAGGGACTGCCGAGAGGAGCCAGATATCCCTGCCAGAGAAAATGCATCCCTGAACCTGACATCTGGGTCTTGCAGCTGGAGGGAAGGAGGAGACAAAAAAGATGCAGTCCTGAGTGTCATCAAAGGCAGTTGATGGTGCCAAGCGAGTATGGAAATTACATACAGTGCAGATGCCATTTTCAACATCAGACGAATAATGCAGCTATTTAAGAAAAACAAAGATGTGCTTAGAAATTGATCATCCGTGTACGTGCAGTGAAAATGTTCATGGCTTCCAGGGTGGGACAGGGATGGGCAGCATGCTCATTTCCAAACCATTCACATTCTTTTCTTACTGTGATTCTGAAAGAGTAACTGAAGAAGTCAGATTGTTTTCCCCCTTTTATAAAACATAAGGGGGAAGAAGTTACTTGAAATCGAGCTTTAGAACACACTCTACATGGGCATTTAAGGTTTTCAGGTTTAGGCCAGCTTTTTTTTTTCTTCTTCTAAGCAGCATTTTAGATTGCTTTGTGAGACAGACAAGGGAATATGAAAGCCAGAAAGTACACTCAGTTATCTACAGGCCACGATCAATCACAAAGAATTAGTTCATTGTGCTGTGATTTGAGGGAGGAGGAGCGGAGAGAGAGGAAATTGCGAATGCTGATGAGCATGAAAGCACCTTGTCCCTCTTTCTTTCTTTCCTCTTCTGAGTTAGATCTGTTCAAGATTAGAGGACGCACAGTGCCATGAATCTTCAGGTTAGAGGCACTGTGCACATTCACTTTTGGTTTATGCAAGGTGAACACGGAGGTAGTAGGGGCAAATACCAGCTCCAGGCCCAGGAACAAATATTTCAGATAAAGGCTCTATTACCTTTTGTTACTAGCAAAACACACATTGTCAGGAGAGAGGCCTTCTCTTTGTAAAAGTGTCTTTGCCAAGGGGAAGCCTGGGAGGAGATAGGATTTTTCTAATCTAAAAGATGACTTAAAACTGGGAATTTCATGTTTTCACTGGAACAGCCAGTGGGTTTAAGTGGTTTTTGTTATCAATTACCCCTTAAAAAAAAAAAACCTTATTTTTGTCGTTATTTAAAGGAAAACATTGTTTGAACTTGGCAGTCAAAATAATGTTCCAGAACTTCTAGGGTACTGAGCTCTGGGCATCCTTGTGGTGACTTCAGAATTTATTTCTAGGAGGGCTTAGGGGTGGAGATCTGTTGGAGTAACACCAGCTGGGGGTCTTGGCTTGAACTATGTTTATATGACAAGCACACTATTGTTACTTAGACTGTACAATTATTTGTAGTGGCTTGGAGAACTGTTAGCCTAAAGCCCCCTAAATTTCCCCCTTGACATCACCTCTGTTCTTGTCCTGAGCCTGCTTTTCTCCACGTGGGCACTACTGCATTTTGGAATGGGCCATTCTTCTTTATGTGGGGCTATCCTGTACCGCCAGACTTTCAACATCCCTGGCCCTGCTCACTAATTGCCAGAAAACTGGAGGTGGCCACAGTGACAACCAAAAAAATCTCCCCACACTTCCTGATGCCTTGCTGAGAATCATTAGGTTTATTTCAGTCCTCACATACATACTTTTTTGAGTGCATTTGGGTGAAAAATGAATAAGCACATACATAAACAAAGCAGAGTCACTGGGGAGACAGTGCTGTCTGGAACAGTGGCTCTGTATTTTTTCTCCTCATTTCTATACCAGTCATGTGCACAATACGTGCCTGTCAGTAATAGCTCTCATTAAAAGAAATTGTTTTCAATTTATTTAGGACAAAGGTGGGGGTGCAGATGAAAAATTTTTTCCTCAGATTCAGCACCTATAGAGGGTCTCATACTTGCCCCGTATCTCTGATTGAGTGTCCCTGGTGAATTGAAAGTGCACTGAACTACAAAGACAATTTGCCATAAAATAGCTGTTATATGGCTGGGCCCGGTGGCTCATGCCTGTAATCTCAGCACTTTGGGAGGCCGAGGCAGGCAGATCATGAGGTCAGGAGTTTGAGACCAGCCTGACCAACATGGTGAAACCCCATCTCTATTAAAAATACAAAAATTAGCCAGGCATGGTGGCGCGTGCCTGTAATCCCAGCTACTTAGGAGGCTGTGACAAGAGAATCACTTCAACCCAGGAGGCAGAGGTTGCAGTGAGCCAAGATCGTGCCACTGTACTCCATCCTGGGTGACAGAAGGAGACTCCATCTCAAAAAAAAAAAAAAAATAGCTGTTATGTTATGCAAGCTGTTTGACACCTTTATGCCTCAACTACTTCATCCACAAGATGGGGATAATAATGTGTGCTCTACTTACCTCATAAGGTTGTGAGGACAAAACTAAAACTGTAAGATTGCTTTGAGGAGCTAAATGCATCATGGATAAGCGGTGCAATACCTATGGAGACAGTGTGATGGTTCCTCACAGGACCCAGCAATCCTGTGATTTTATGTGATTTTATGAGGAACCATCAGCAATCCGGCAATCCAGATTCTGGATTTATATCCAAAAGAATCAAAATCAGAGTCTCAAAGAGATATTTGCATACCAACATTCATAGCAGCATTATTCACAATAGCCAAGAGGTGGGAGCACCCCAAGTTACCATCCACAAATAAACAGATAAACAAAATGTGGTATACACACACAATGGAATATTATTCAGTCTTGAAGAGGAAGGAGACACTGTCACATGCTACAATATGGGTGAACCTTAAGGACATTATTCTAAGTGAAATAAGCCTGGAACAAAAAGGCAAATACCATATGATTCTGCTTATATGAGGTACCTAGAGTTGTCAAACTCATAGAAACAGAAAGTAGAAAGGTGGTTACCAGGGACTAGGGGAGGGGAAAGGAGAGTTATTGTTTTAATGAGTATAGGGTTTCGGTTTTAGAAGACAAAAAAGTTCTAGAGATTTGTTTCACAACAATGTGAATATACTCTACGCTGCTGAACTTTACGCCCACCTAAAAAAGGTTAAGATGGTAAATTTTATGTTAAATGTTTTTTGTTTGTTTGTTTGTTTTACCACAATGAGAAAGAAAGCACAGTAGAAACAGAAGGTATCATTATCAAGTATAACCCAGAGGTTGGGAGAACAACAGGTGCATCTGTACATTTTCCAAGGTGGGCAAATTATATTAGTGGGTCCAGTGCCCTGGGTTCCCCAAGGACACTTTTACAGAGGAACACATAAAGGAATAAAGCAGGGAGGTAATTTAGAAAAGTATTTCTTAAAGTGGGAAATATACTAGCATTCCCTAAGGAATTAAAAAAAAAAAAATACACAGGTCAGTGATCTTGGCTGCAAATAACAGAAGCTACTCTAGTTAGCCATATTAGTTAGGATTCTCTAGAAAAACAGAACCAATGGGATATGTCTACATGTGGAAAGATATTTATTTGAAGGAATTGGCTCATAGGATTATGGAGGCTGACAAGATCAAAATCTGCAGAGTGGGTCTGTAGGCTGGAGACCCAGGGAAGAGTCAATGTGGAGGTTCAAGTCCAACAGCCATCAGGCTGAAGAATCAGGAAAGAGCTAATGCATTGTAACCTGCACAGACCTAGGTGAACTGAACAAAGAGGGGCAAACACAGGAATAAAAGATAAGAGACAAAAGAGTATATTTGGAAGAAGAAGTCAGGGTGCATCTTGACTCTAGTGGACAAGGGCCCTGAGCTTTACACAGCCCTCCATATTTATTAGGCAAAAGAGATAGTGAGAAGGAGAGTGGAAGAAGGGGTCAGCTGCTCAATCCAGAGTAGGCTTGCAATATTGTATTCCTCAAACAACAGGCTCTGGATATCACAGTAGATAGCCTCGGTGCCAGGGAGTGATTGCCTCCAGCAAACCTTCTGTTGGCAGGAGCAGTCGTGAGTTTGCTCACATCCTGCATTCATGATAAACAGTTTGCTGTTTGATCATATAGCCTCCAGTAGAATGCTGAGTTGGTCACATCCCATGGGCCTTCGGCTCCCTGCATATCTCTCTTTCTGTTTATGAATTAATTGAAAGAATGTAAGGCCAGGCTGGGCAGCTCTCATTCTCCAATTGGCAGTCCATCCTCTTTTACAGACTATAAACAGAAGACAGAGACAAAACAACATTATTCCAAGAACCACATAAAAGATGTAAATGTGGTGCCTTAGATAGGTCCAAGGGTTGAGGCTCTCCAGGACTTGCTGGAATTTGGTCCAGTCTTCTAAAGAAGGCTGAAACTCTTGGGTTGGTTTATTTAAATCAAGAATTTTGGTTTGTAATTCACCAACATCAAAGGTGATATTGGATGTGAAAGTTCCCTGCAAATGGTCTTTCACAAGGTCCCATGGATACTCACTTTGGTTATATTCTAAGTTGGTTACACAAATATGAGTGTGATTAAAATGACAATGCAATTGCTGCTGCAATTGCAAGCTTTGTACTTGTTCCCCTAACCATAGAACTGTGGATTTTAACATTGCCACTTCAGTTTGTAATTCAGTGTTAATTTTACTCTGAAGTAGCCATGCTTGGTCGGCTGTGCCCGTCCAGTTCTCCACATACTGAGCTGTTTGAACAGAACTATGCAAAGCTACAGAAGATATCACAACAGAAGTTATTAGTGTGATCAAGGAAACGATAGCAAAAATTATCATGCCTAAGGCTCTACAGGCACAATGAGTAAGCTGAGTTAGAAGAATTTTTACAAAATGCAAAGCAGGCGTGGCAGCCCAAGGCTCGGACAGATTAACAGGGATGCCACCTAAAATCATCAAAGTAGATATGTTATGTTTGCAATGTGCTAAGATTAGTGCAGTGATATAACTGGAAAGATTTACAGATCAATTGGGTATTGTTTACCTGGGGCTGGTCCTTCTTAGCTGCTAAAAAGACATAAGGATTAAAAACACAAACTGTAAATTGAGTGGTGATATTCTTTACAAATGTAACATTAGAACTGTGTCGTGTGTTTGGTCGGCCTTCTCTCTGTCTTTGCACTCAGGCTCAGCTGACTCATGGCTCGTACCGGAGGGACCAAGCCCATGGTTGGCCAACCTGGGTTCCTCCAGTCTCCCATTCCATGGTGGCATACACCTTGAGGGCACCCACACGGTTTATCCATCTCCTGTAAAAACACAAGCATATCCTCTTCCCCGTGTCAGTAAAGCCACTGGACTTTTCCATTGTCCTTCTTCTGGGGATTTCCATAACACTTTTGGATAAACTTTCCTCTTTTCCTCTAACACTTGCCAATGTCTTTCTGCTGGAGTCTTACCATCCACACCAGGAGTCCAAAAATTTAAAGTAAATAAGGATAAATGTAGTTTTGATTGAGGTGGTAGCTGGCCTCCTATACCCCCTTTTTGTTTTTTCAACATGTGTTGTAATGTTTGATGTGCCCATTCTATAATGCCTCATCCTCTAGGATTACAAGGAATTCCTGTTTTATGGGTTATAGCCCAAAGTTGTAAGAAATTTTGAAAAGCATGACTAGTATAAGTGGGTCCCTTGTCAGTTTTTAATTGTTTAGGTATTCCCATATAAGCAAATAGTGACAGACAATGTCACCCTACGTGACCAGCTGTCTCACCTGTTTGGCATGTAACATGCAGCATATGAGAATAAGTGAAACAAATTAAGCAGTTCTGGGTCTAGTGTACTTTTAACTGTAGCAGTTTCTATGCAACTGGCTACATTTACAACATAAGCTGAATCACAGACAATGTTGATGGGATCTGAAGCTGTGAGCTATAAAACCTGAATGACAGTAGTTAGCTCTGAGCACTGAGTTGAAGCACCAGAGGTATCTAACTTCTCCTGTGTTAGGGGCCATAGATCCACCTGCACAGGTTTGTCACTGAGCCATTCTAATAGTAAGGCAGTGGGTGGAGGAGAAATATCAATGACCGCCGTCAGAAATCCTGACGTCCTAGCCCTTTTCTGTCTTTTTTTCCAGTTACTGATATCGGGTTAGGATTTCTCTGAAGAAATTTTCCTAAACCTTTTCCCTTCCGATGTCCCACGTTCTTCAACATTTTAAATCCTGGGTTATCAAAGTTTTCATTTGTAAGTTTCATATCCCATGCTGTAAGTAAGTCTCGACCCCTTAAATTGATGGCTATACTTGCAACATAAGGCTGAAAAGTACATGACTGTCCATCTGGACCAAGACAAGATAAAATCTCAGCACTCTGTTGAACACTTTGAGCTGTTCCTACTCCCACTAGGGACGTAGAAGCTAATTGCAAGGGCCAGGATGGCGGCCAATTATCTTTAGATATTACTGATACATCAGGTCCTGTATCCGTATAAGCCCATAAAATTTCTTTCCTTTAATTTGTACTACACAAGTGGGTCTATTAGAGGCTATGGGTTGGGATAGATAGATTTCCCTTGTAGTTGTGCTCCCAAGCCCTTTATTTCCTAACTTCTCCTTTCATGGTGAAGGGTGTAATTTGCAGGGAATAAGCAATAATTAAGCAATATATTCTCCCGGTTCAAAAACCCAAAGATCTTGTGACATTAAAACTATTTGAATTTATCCTTCATAATCGGAGTCAATCACTCCTGGGACTACAGTAATGCCTTGCAAGTTAAGGCGGCTTTTGCCTAAAATTAGTCCCATATATCCTGCTGGTAAATGTCCCCAAATGCCAGTGGGAACTTTGATAGGTTTGATAGGTTTGTCTCCACCAACATGATTCTTTCTCTGGCGGGTAGATCTAATCCTGCACTTCCTGGTGTTCCTGGGGTGAGGGAATCAATGTGCCTCTGGGAACCCATCCCCCAAATGGAGTTGAGGTCTGAACTGGGAATGCCTTCATTGTCTGTGGGGCCCGGGTCCAGGCCCCCCGTCTCATTTCCTGGCAGGGGGGTGCCATTCTGATGAATTTTGAGCGGCACTGATTAGCTCATTGATTTCCTTTGTTATAGCGAGGACAAAGTCCTGGCATTTTTTTCTGCTTGGTGGGGCACCGCATTGTAAGGTCCTTTCTGTCCTGAGATCTGGTGGCATTCCTTTTTAAAATGTCCAGTTTTTCCACAATCATAACATTTTCCCATTTTAGGATTTGACCCTTGGCTCCTTTTAGATTTGTCAACTGCTAAATTAGCCATTCCTTAAGCTAACATTGCAGAGCGACAAGCTCTACATCCTGACAAGCTCTGAGAAAATTTCCTAAGTTTTTTGTACACCTCATGGGCGCCAGTGCACATTTACAGTCCGTATTTGCATTCTCAAAAGCTAGAGTTAAGGTTAGCATTTCTGCAGCCGTGGTATGAGGAATCTGACGCTTCACTGCCTCTTGTAATCTTGCAAGAAATTGTGTATAGGGTTCCTGCAACCCCTGTATGATATGTAAAAAGGACTGTACTGGGACTCCTTCTTCAGGAATTGTGACCCACGTGGGTTTAGCGGCCTGTGCACACTGCTGATAAACAGCGTCTGGGAGTGCCATTTGACGTTCTAGGTCTGAATAAGGGCCATTACCTAATAGCATATCCTCTGTAGTGTCTGCGTGTCCAGCAACACGGTTCTGTTTAGCCTGGCCTGCACCCATTCCTTGCCAATTTAAATTCCATGTTGGATACGCACTAGCGGACAAGCAAGTTCGTGCCAAGTGTTTCACATCAAAGGGTAAAAGACGCAGAGCACCAAACACAGATTCTAGCAATCCTAAGGTGAATGGGTTCTGTATGCCATTATTTACCACACTCACTTTTAATTCCTTTAACAACTTAAACTCTAGTGGAGTGTGTTCATGAATAACCTGCTGTGGATTGTTTGGATCAGGCCTTACGGAAATAGGAATAGCACAAGGTCCTAAGGGCTCTCCAGCTATGGCAGCAGAGCGTAAATTTCTTTGTATTGGGGTCTCTATTTCTGCCACCGAAGGAGGTGGTACAGATGTTTCTGCAACTGGAGGAGGTGGTATAGGCCAATTTTTATCCTCCCTCTCCTGTTTTTTATTTTTAATTGGAGCTGTGGGACAACAGATTCTTTCTGATTTTTAGATTCATCCTGCTCTCCTGCAGATTAATAAGGAGATAATCGCAGAAGTACAGTATGAACTAAACTCCAAGTGAAGAAAACAGAAGAATCAACTTTAAGACCTTTTTGGTGAGCCTGTTTTAATCCTTCTCCTGCTGTATCCCAATTTTCCACGTCAAGAGTGCCTGCCTGTGGAAACCATGGGTTATGCGTAATAACCTTCTGTGGCTTCTGCAGGAGGTTAGTTGGTGTCTGTGAATTAATCTGCGCTCCAGACTGTCTCAACAGAACTTTAAGCAACTGCACATAATGTTTTTCTTTAATAGACAAATTCTTCCCCTTGTTACCCTGATTCAGATACTTCCCATTCCCAACACTTCTTTAAAGCACTGCTCCTAGTACCTCTTTAGGGCGCTGACCTTTTATCTGCTGCTGGCAGACTCGTCCCAGGGTCCCTGTTCGTTTGTCAATTTCAGTTCCACTGCTCCAGCAGACCTTCTTTGTTCACGTCCTCGTAGTCCCGTGTTCAGACGCCACTTGTTGGACATCGCTGGAGTCCCTGTTCTGGGTCACCACTTGTAATCTGCACGGACCTAGGTGGACTGAACAAAGGGGTGCGAATGTGGGAATAAAAGACAGGAGACAAAAGAGTATATTTGGAAGAAGGGGTCAGGGGCACCTTGCCTCTAGTGGACAAGGGCCCCAAGCTTTACACAGCCCTCCGTATTTGTTAGGCAAAAGAGATAGTGAGAAGGAGGGTGGAAGAAGGGGTCAGCTGCTCAGCCCAGAGTAGGCTTGCAAGACTGCATCCTTGAACAACAGGCTCTAGATATCACAGTAGATAGCCTCCGTGCCAGGGAGTGATTGCCTCCAGCAAACCTTTTGTTGGCAGGAGCAGTCATGAGTTTGCTCACATCCTGCATTCATGATAAACAGTTTGCTGTTTGATCATATAGCCTCCAGTAGAATGCCGAGTTGGTCACGTCCCATGAGCCTTTGGCTCCCTGCAATGCATCAATTCAAGTCCAAAGATTTCTGCTATAAAACTTCCTCTTGCCTGTGAGAAACCAGACTTTTATTCTCTTCACGCCTTCAGATAACTGGAGGAGGCCCACCACATTATGGAAAGCAATCTGCTTTACTCAAAGTTCACCAGTTTAAATGTAAACCTCATCCAAAACCCTCACAGAAACATCCAGAGTCATGTTTGACCAAATATCTAGCACTGTTGTCCAGCCAAATTGACCCATAAAATTAAACTTCACATTAGCTTAAGCAGAAAAGAAATTCACTGGAAGTGTATCAGGGACCTCCCCTGATCCCTAGGAAGACTGAAGAACCTGGTTGGAAATTGAATGGGAACTGACATAGCCTAGGGAGTCAGTACCCCCAACTCATGCCTAACTAGCAAGACTACTACTGCCACCGCCACAGCACCTGCTGCACTGACAATGTCGCCAATGCCGCTGAATCCTGAACCCTTTCTGTGTCATTTGCTTCAAATCCAAAGTCCTGGATAGGAGCATCCAGTTGGCTGAGCCTAGTCCATGTACTGCAGCTACTAGGGGATGAGATGGTGAGTGTGTGACATTTTCAGCATTGTGGTTGGAGGCAGGCCCTACTTCCCACCAAGACATACAATGGGGAGGTTCCCAAGCAGAGGAAGGAGACTCAGCTATTGGACAGTCAAAGAAATTATGAAGGTCTACTATATATATTTCCACTCCTGATCTAACTGAATGTAAGGGTTGGAAGGCAGATAATGTAATTTCAAAAATCTCTCCCAGATGATTCTAAATTACTTCCCTTCCATCACTGCTCCCATCATTGTATGTCTTGCTGTTTTAGAAACAATGATTTTTAACAATTGTTCTCTTCCATTTTCTTATATCTAGATAACTGTGAAACCATCATCAGGGGATCTGGCTAACAGTGTGAGAAGCTGCCTAACTCTGACTACACCTTCTGACCTCACTCTGGTGTAGACTTGAGGGTGCTCTTGGATCCAAGAACTTGAGACCAACTCTAACTATCTTAATCTATTTATTGAGAGTGTATCAGAGCTTGTAGAACCAACCCAATGTGTGGGTTTGGGTGTGGACAGCAAACACAGTAGTCCTGAAGGCTGGAAAGCTGGTCTTTCACCTGGAATGGGTGGGCTTGGACATCACCTCTGCGTTGCTGGACTGCGGTATGGTCTCACACCGCAAGAAGATTTAAGCCACCTTATTAACTTACTAAAGATTTAAAGATGATGAGCCTGTCCAGGTCACTTGCCTATGCCTTAATTCCTTTGGGTGGCAAGAGAAGACATTTGGCCTCAGGCTCTTCCCCTAAGTTTACGCCAAGGGAGAAATACTCCCAAATAGGAAGGGAAGCCAGATGCTGTACACTAAAAACCAAACGCAAACAAAATAACATGAGACACACACACGCTTACACACAAACATCCATGACCTCTCCTCCAGTAAACAAAACAATGAGTGATCCTGTTTCTGTTTTGTGTGGGCAGCCCCTACATTGAGCTGTTTCACCACCTATCTCTGAAATGTAGAGTCTAAACCATCTGACCCTGTCTCTCCTACTGGTTCCCGTTCTTCCTCATCTCCTGTGGTTATCATGAATGCTGTTTACCAAATACTTCCATTTCTACTCCTGTGTGGGTGTGTGATTGGATTATACCTTCTCATCCCCTGGAGGCTGAGAGTGGATGTATGTTTTATATTGGCCAATAAAAGGTGAATGGAAGTGGCTTCTCTGTGTGGAAGCTTCAAGAGCCTGTGCCTGATTTGCTACATTCATTTCTCCCTGACAATCATCACTGTAATCTCGGGAGCACACTTCGAGATGGAGCCTCCGTCAGCCTCGAGCCCGGAGGGATTATGGTGAGCGAAGGCACCAGCCAACATTCGTACACATGAACCAGGACAAGAAATAAATCTTTATGGCCCCTAAAATTTTAGGGCTTTTTGTTACTGCAACAAAGATTAGATTACTCTAACTGATCGAGCTGATCTGTCCCCTTCCCACTACCTCCCCTGGACTTTCTCAAGATCTTGCATCTCTGCCCCTCAAACTGCTATCCTTACAGCTTCAGCTTTTACCTCCACACACTAGAGTTCAGCTGCGTGTCCTGCCTCAGACTCCCACTTCTAATATCCATTTGGATGCCACTATATTTTCAAAATGTACAGAATGGCACCCCTCCCAGAGTTAATTCTTTGTGCAACTTCTCTCCCTTTTTACTATGTCACTATCAATTTTCCAGCCCCTGAATTCTAAATCTGAGAGACCTTCGACTCACTCTCTGCCTTCACTACCCCACTCCCTAATCAATTACCAAATCTTCTTTTATCCTTATTTTTGAGGTCTCTTGAATTTGTTCTTAGTGCTACTAGTGCTCTTACCTCCCGGGCTCCTTACAGGTAAAGAAAAGGCACAGGCCTCAATCCACTGTATTTATTTATTACAGGGCATTCAATAACCAAATACCACAGACTGGCTGGCTTAAACAACAAGAATCTATTTTCTCACAGTTCTGGAGGCTGGAAGTCCAAGATCAGTATGCCAGCGGAGCTGATTTCTCTGAGGCCTCTCTGCTTGGCTTGCCGACGGCCACCTTCCTGTTGTGTCTTCACATGGCCTTTTCTCTGTGCACAGTCACCCCTGGTATCTCTGCCTCTTCTTAGGACACCAGTCATATTGGATTAGGGCCCCACCCTTATGGCCCTATTTAACTTTAATTATCTGTTTAAAGGCCCTATCTCCAAATACAGTTCACACTGGTGGTTAAGGCTTCAACATATGAATTTTGGAAGGCCAAAATTCAGTCCATAACATGGTACTAATCAGCCATGCTGGGGCCAGGTTTAGACTCAGCAGCTGGTGAGGAAAGGATACCATACCAGCAACAAAGGCAGAGGCCAAGGTCACATCGCTCCTCGTTTGGAAGTCACAAAGTGGTTGGCAGCAGCAGAGACTGGAGTAAATTTGAGTTCCAGGCTCAAAAATTACTCAGAAGTGGTGCATAAACGGCAGTGCAAGCTGACATGCCTGGTGGTTGGTAGTAGCCCTTGTGATGATCTTATCAGACCAGTTCTGCAAGGAAGTGGGTACTATCTCTAGAAGTTTGGCTTTAAGAGTATTCTCCAGTCTTCTTAACAATTTTATTTGGCCCTATATCATGTGATGTTTATGATACATGAGAAAAATAATATGGTTCTTGCAGCTTATTTGGTGTTAATAATTAGTTATTCAATATGACTCATGTCATGAATATGTCTACAGTACATTTTTAAATAAATATATTTTTATATCTGTTGAATCATAGTTCAGATACTTTCAAGAACAAGAAAATATGTTTGTGAGTGGGGTCATCTAAATGTTAGAAATTACTTGAGCAAGTTGTAGAGCCTGGGTCTCCCATATCCTTTAAACAAACTCCCTTTCTTTTTTTTTTTTTTTCTACGTTCTTTTTTTTTTTTTATTATAATTTAGGTTTTAGGGTACATGTGCACAATGTGCAGGTTTGTTACATATGTATCCATGTGCCATGTTGATTTCCTGTACCCATTAACTTGTCATTTAGCATTAGGTATATCTCCTAATGCTGTCCCTCCCCCCTCCCCCCACCCCACAACAGTCCCCGGAGTGTGATGTTCCCCTTCCTGTGTCCATGAGTTCTCATTGTTCAATTCCCACCTACGAGTGAGAACATGCGGTGTTTGGTTTTTTGTCCTTGCGATAGTTTACTGAGAATGATGTTTTCCAGTTTCATCCATGTCCCTACAAAGGACACGAACTCATCATTTTTTATGGCTGCATAGTATTCCATGGTGTATATGTGCCACATTTTTGTAATCCAGTCTATCATTGTTGGACATTTGGGTTGGTTGCAACTCTTTGCTATTGTGAATAGTGCCGCAATAAACATACGTGTGCATGTGTCTTTATAGCAGCATGATTTATAGTCCTTTGGGTATATACCCAGTAATGGGATGGCTGGGTCAAATGGTATTTCTAGTTCTAGATCCCTGAGGAATCGCCACACTGACTTCCACAATGGTTGAACTAGTTTACAGTCCCACCAACAGTGTAAAAGTGTTCCTATTTCTCCACATCCTCTCCAGCACCTGTTGTTTCCTGCTTTTTTAATGATGGCCATTCTAACTGGTGTGAGATGGTATCTCACTGTGGTTTTGATTTGCATTTCTCTGATGGCCAGTGATGATGAGCATTTCTTCATGTGTTTTTTGGCTGCATAAATGTCTTCTGTTGAGAAGTGTCTGTTCATGTCCTTTGCCCACTTTTTGATGGGGTTGTAACAAACTCCCTTTCTACCTAATCATTTAGAGTTGACTTTGCTTAAAATGAAAAAGACAGATGCCTAGATTATGGCAACAGGGTCCCAACCTGGTGCCTATACTGCAATTTATCTTTAAAACCATTGTCAAGCACATATTCCTTCATCATGTCCATCTCTGTCCACAAATTCTGATGGAAACTTGGATTTTTTTTTTTTTTTTTTTTGAGACAGAGTTTCACTCTTGTTGCCCAGGCTGGAGTGCAATGGTGCAGTCTTGGCTCACCGCAACCTCTGCCTTCAGGGTTCAAGCGATTCTCCTGCCACAGCCTCCCCAGTAGCTGGGATTACAGGCTACTGTGTGCCAGTATGCCTGGCTAATTTTTGTATTTTTAGTAGGGATGGGGTTTCGCCACGTTGGCCAGGCTGGTCTCGAACTTCTGACCTCAGGTGATCTGCCCACCTCGGCCTCCCAAAGTGCTGGGATTTACAGGCATGAGCCACTGCACCTGGCCTTGGATGTTATTCTTTCAGCTTTATGACCCCTCAGTTGCAAGTGTCAGAATACTGATTCAAAATAGCCTAAGCAAAAAAAGATTACTTATTAGCAGACACAGCTATGAAGTCCAAAGGAGTAGATAAAACTCCAGCCATTCAGGTGCGGCTGTATTCAGGGGCTCAGATTATGTCCTTAGGACTGTGTCTGTCTTCATCTCCTAACTCCCTACGTGTGTCAGCAAAGAGAGACTCTGGCTACTTGAACTTTGAAGGAGAAAGATGGAGGTATCTCCCTCTCAACCTCTCTCTCTCTCTCTCTCCAACAAAACTTTGCATTCTGATTGGTCCTGGGCGAATTATGTGTTATTCACTGGAACAATCAGTGTCCAGAAGGATGAGATTCTAATGAGCTGGGCTGGACTATGCAACAGGTGTCAAGGTAGGTAGGAGAAATGGGTACGGTCCCACGAGGTCAAGGAGAGCCAATTTCCCAAAGGAAGAAAAAGTCTCAACGGAATAATTTTTGAAACATACCAGCTTTAGGCACCAGTATACACTCCACCCCTTGAAATCATACTGGCTAGTTCCCTGTTCTGCCAGTGGGAGGTGGGCTCTGGTGTTTGGACAGGGATGATGACCCTGGCCTTTCCCAGGAAGAGGCTGCTGTGTGTCTGAGGGAGGCAAGCTTCCTCTGGAGGGATTGTGAGGCTTGTCCTACTGGACCCAAGGCCTGTGTGCTGTAGCCCTGCTTTCCCCTCTAGGTCACTGCTTTTGAAGCTGGATGAGTTCACTTTTCACTAGTGCTGGGAGCATCACCAACCCTTGTTGTCTCTCACGGCCCTGCAGGAAGCCCTATGTGGTCTTTGACAGCTCACTCCCTGCATCCAGGGAGAATAGAGCCCATTGTTTCAGGGGGTTTCCTTTAGGCTAATCTGAGGAGTGTGAAAGAACCCATTTAGAAAGGCCTGATGAATAAGGACAAAATAAAGATCAAACTCAGGCAAAATCAAAAGCTATTTGTTAACAGGCAAGACGTTCGTCAAAGTCTTTATCAGGAGCAAGGAAGACTTGCAGCACTATGTGGAGAAAGTAGGGTCTGGCGGTGGGGGGCATTCATTTGACGTTCCAAACAGATGACTGCTGGCCCAGCCGCTGGGCTCAGCATTATCAGTAAGTCTCTTGGGTTAAGTGGGCAGTGCTGGAGGATAAGGGTCTGGGAAAAATAATAAGTCATCCAGTAGTAGGTAATGTTTACTGGAGAAACTCTCCAAGCCGTCCTGTCCTTGCACTCACCCTCAGGAAGGAACCCCATGCTGCAAATTAGAGAAACTTTCCTAACCCAGGGTTCCTGGTGTAGGAAATCGAGATATCCAAGTGTCATGTAAACCATGCACCTACTTTTCAGATGATAAACAAATACACGGAGGCATCAGCTTCCTTAAACCAACATTAGAATGAGAGCATGATGGTGCTTCCAGAGTTGGTCTCCTGAATGTCAGCTTAAATGCCTACCATACGCCAGGTAGGCATTGTGCCCACATGATCTCATTTGATTCTCAACATACCCTAGACTCTTATTTTCTCCACTTTACAGATGTAGGAACTGAGAGAAGTGCATGCAGTTCACTTAAGTTTTCACAGCTAATACATAGAAGAAGTGGGAGTTGAATCCCTGTGGCTTGCTCTGTCCAAAGCCTGTGTTCCTAATCACTTACCATACTGCCATTCTCACTAGACCCAACAAGGACATCATCTCGTTTTTCCTTAGAAAATGGAATGGAGGTAGTCTCATGCCAAACGTTGGTCCTAGGTGGAAAGACTGAGGCACACAGAGATTAAAGTGATCCACCTGGGACTATCACAGTTCACAAAATTGACCATAAAGAATGGATTTTGCTTTCTTACTGTAAAACACAAGCTATGTGTCAAACACCAACAGATGTAAGGATGTTGGGATGGTGGTGGCCGAAAGAGTCACCCAGAATCCAGAGTTACTCAGGCCTGTCAAGTTAATGCATGTAATGATTACTATCAGGATACAGGTGTGTCTTAATATCATTCCTTAAAAGAATGACAACTACTGCCGGGAGTGGTGGCTTACACCTGTAATCCCAGCACTTTGGGAGGCCGAAGCAGGCAGATCACGAGATCAGGAGTTCAAGACCAGCCTGGCCAACATGACAAAACCCTGTCTCTACTAAAAATACAAAAATTAGCCAGGCGTGATGGCACATGTCTGTAATCCCAGCTACTGGGAGGCTGAGGCAGGAGGATTGCTTGAACCTGGGAGGTTGAGATTGCAGCGAGCCGAGATTGTGGTATTGCACTCCAGCCTGGGCAACAAGAGCAAGACTCCACCTCAACAACAACAACAACAAAAAGAATGACAACTACAAACTGTGTTGCACAAAACAGTAGCTACAATCCTTGTTACATGTAGCTATTTAAATTTAAATTTGAATTAATTGAAATGAAATGAAATTTAAACTTCAGGTTCTCAGTGCTACCAGCCCCCTTCCGAGTGTCCAATAGCAGATACAGAGCATTTGCATCATTACAGAAGGTTCTATCGGATGGCGCTGCTACAAAACCTCCCTTGACCACACTCCATGTTAGTGACAGCCCCATTTCTGTTGTTCTTCACAGCAAAACTCCTTGAAAGAGGCGGCTGTACTTGTTATCTCCACTTACTCACCTCCCTTTCTCTCCTCAGCCCACTCCATTCAGGCTTTCCACATGCACCACCATTTGTCTGAACTCTCTTTGTTCAAAGTCGTTAATGATCTTCATTTTGCCAAAGCCCACGGTCAAATATCCTGACCTAGTTCATCCTTTCAGCTGTGTTGGATGCTATTGGTCACATCCTCCTTCTTCAAACACTTTCTTCCCTGAGCTTCCCAAAGACCCCAGTGTCTTGATTCTCCTCCTCCCTAGATGAGACACATGGCAGTCTCCTTTATTGTCTTCTGCCTATAAGGCCTATCAATTCTGGGTTCTCGGGGGCTTCATCCTCAGACCGTCTTCAGGTATCCATGTTCTCTCCATCGGTGAACCCAACAGCCAGAAGGTGGAAAGCACAGCACTCAGCTCGCAGGCTTACAGGCCTCCTATGGCTTCTCACAGTAACCTGAGTAAAACCCACTGTGGCCCTCAAGGGCCTGCCTGAGTTCACCTCTGCCTACCTCTCCCTTTCCTCTGTCTCTGCTTGTTTTCCTCTGTTCTTTGGACAGGCCATTTGTTTCTGCTGAGTCTTTGGATTAGACCACTTCCCACAGATCTTTCAATGGCTGTTCCTTGTTGTCATTTGGATCTTTTTTTTTTTTTGAGATGGAGTCTCACTCTGTCACCAGACTGGAGTGCAGTGGCACGATCTCAGCTCACTGCAACCTCCGCCTCCCAGGTTCAAGTGATTCTTCTGCCTCAGCCTCCCAAGTAGCTAGGACTACAGGCATGCGCCACCACGCCCAGCTAATTTTTGTATTTTTAGTAGAGATGGGGTTTCACCATGTTGGCCAGGATGGTCTCAATCTCTTCACCTCATGATCCACCTGCCTTGGCCTCCCAAAGTGCTGGGATTACAGGTGTGAGCAACCGTGCCCAGCTGTCATTTAAATCTTAACTCAAACATTACCTTCTCAGAAAAGTCATGCTTGACCACTCTAGATACAGCTGCTCTCCCCATTATGGCAAATATATCTTGTCTAATTTTATTTAGTTATAGCATTGGTCACTAATTGAACTTACCTTATTTACATTTTGTGGTCAGTTTTCTAACATTAGCATAAAAGCCCTTTAGGGGCAGAGCCTCTGTCTCTCTTGCTCACCATTCTGTCCTCAATACCTATCATAAGGTTTGGCAGCTAGTAGGTGCTCAATTAAAGCTTCCTAAGATATTTGCGGACTGATAATTTGGTCAGGAGTCAAGGTGGGGATATGAGGACTGTAGCTGACTCCCTTGAGAGTCAGTCAGAGACAGAGGAGGACCCAAGTTATTGGGAAGAGGAGGACTGTACAGTTAGAAACAGAGAGCTTCCTTGAATGTGCTTTTTGCCCTTGGCCAGATGAGCATGGCCCATGTTTTAAACTAATTTCTCTGGTATTTTGTGACTTTACTTATATCTTAAGAATGTCAATTCATCTTAATCTTTTTTTTTATTTCTTCTTAAATATGTTAACCCAATGTCAGTGTGACTTTTTACAAACCATTCTTGGGCCTTACTTTCCCCATCCATAAAGTGATTTGGTTTTTGGTAGATAATTCTTAAACTTCCTCTCAGTATTATATTCTTAATCGCCTGATGTCATTAAAAAAAAATTCAGGCTATATTCTTTCAGGAAAGCAATTTAACAATAATGTGTAAAAGACTCAAAATAATTTCACTTGTAGAACTTTATCCTACAGAAATAGTCAGAAATTTGAACAAAGATTCATCCACAACTATGTTAGTCTTAGATTTATAAATGATAATTAAGTCAGAAACAACAGTAAGAAAGGCTGAATAAATTAGGATACTTATACATGTTTGAATATTATAATATTGGAATGTATTTGAATATTGAAATACAAATTCCCAGTATCATTGGAAATGAGGATTTCAAAAAAAAAGATAATGAGGAAAGATGTTTATAGTCCAATGTTAAATCATTTATAATCTCAGTCTATAGAACACATATTCATGGGAGAAAAGCTGGAGGAAATATCTCAAAATGTAGCTTGTAATTATCTCTGCATCATGAGATTTGCCTCTTTACATTTTTTAAATATTTGTCATTTTTTCCAAGTAATCTTCAGTAAATATAGAATACTTCTTGCAGCCAGTGACTTGGCTGGAATAGATTCCAGTACTATGAGTTTAGAGTCAGAAGTCTCGGGTTTAGTTCAATTTATTCAACAAATATTGACTGAACACCTTCTATGAGTCAGACACTGTGCCATGAACTGGGGATCACAGGATAACACAGGGTCTGGCCTAGGAGACCAACTGAAGGCTAAAAATCTGCTATGGGGGTGCTCGCAGCGTGGTAGGGGAGCACCAGGAAGTGGAAGGGGGTGTCTGGGGAGTGGAATTCACAGGACACAGGGTTTCAGAGACAGCATCCTGAGGGTACACCAGATCCCACTTACTTGCTTGTGATCTTGGATCAGACATTTAACCTCTCAGCTCTCAGCTTCCCATCTGTAAAATAAAAATAACACCACTGGTTGCCTCTACTAAAGCAGATGGTGATTGTTGAGAAAATCACATATTGAGAAGGCATCTAGAAGGCTGTTGGCACCTGAGAAATGCTAGCAGAGGCCTATGGACTTAACCTACAGATGGCAGGAAGGGGTTGTGGAGGGGCCTTGATTTAACGATTAGCAGAGCAGCGAGGCCTGGGGCCAGTTGGATGACAATCCTCTTGTGTCGTGAATGTGATCGCCACTTCTCCCTTCTCTTAGCTATTCTGAGGTGTGTTATGGCTCAAGGGAAGGGCAAAAAAGCTAATGCTGGAATAAAATGGGGCTCTGTGGGAGATTCTCAGCTTCCACATTGCAGTGTCCCCTCCTACCCTCTTCCTGCTTCAGCTCTGAGAGTGACCTGAAATGGTCATGTTTGATCACCCAGAGGAAACTGTGCTCCCACTGAGGACTTGCTATGTTAAAATGAACAAGCCCCTGTAATGTCTGGAGTTAGACTGGGGCACTTGTGGGGCCGGTAGTGTTGATGTTCAGTTTGCAGCTGTCTCTGGTAGATTCTTTTGTGTCAGTGGCATCCCTCACTGGTTGTAGATCCTGGGTCACTACACATTTCAGAACTAAGGGGAAAGGCTGTAGCTCCTCCTTGAGTGGCTGGATTTGAAACCTGGTTAGAAAGATCTGTGTGCTCAGAAAGGCATGGAAACCGGAGCCGGAGCCGGCTAGTTTCCTAAAATAGGCAGATTGGGTGCTTCTCCTGATTGTTCTTTCAGGGTGGCTCTGGCTCTCTTCTAGGGTTCCTATAGAGAAAATTTGGTTCATTCTCACTCATTTTCTCTTCCCCTCTGTTTTTTCCTCCTCTCTCCCTCTCCCTCGTTTATTCATTTTCAACAAATATGTATTGAGACCTGTTGTGCATCTGGCACTGTGGGGAAAACAAAGTGAAATTGTGTCCGGAATTGGTGGGTTCTTGGTCTCACTGACTTCAAGAATGAGGCCATGGACCCTCGCGGTGAGTGTTACAGTTCTTAAATGCGGTGTGTCTAGAGTTTGTTCCTTCTGATGTTTGGATGTGTTCGGAGTTTCTTCCTTCTGGTGGGTTCGTGGTCTCCTGGCTTCAGAAGTGAAGCTGCAGACCTTCGCGGTGAGTATTACAGCTCTTAAGGTGGCGCGTCTGGAGTTGTTCGTTCTTCCCGGTGGGTTCGTGGTCTCACTGGCCACAGGAGAGAAGCTGCAAACTTTCGTGGTGAGTGTCACAGCTCATAAAGGCAGTATGGACCCAAAAAGCAAAAGAACAAAGCTCCCAAGGTGTAGAAGGGGACCCCAGCAGGTTGTCACTGCATGCTCGCGCAGTCTGCTTTTAGTCTCTTATCTGGCCCCACCCACATGCTGCTGATTGGTCCATTTTATAGAGAGCCGATTGGTCTGTTTTACAGAGAGCTGATTGGTCCGTTTTGACAGGGTGCTGACTGGTGCGTTTATAATCCCTGAGCTAGACACAAAAGTTCTCCACGTCCCCGCTAGAGTAGCAAGATACAGAGTGCCCATTGGTGCATTCACAAACCCTGAGCTAGACACAGATTGGTGTGTTTACAAACCCTGAGCTAGATACAGAGTGCTGATTGGTGTATTTACAATCCCTTAGCTAGACAAAAAGGTTCTTCAAGTCCCCGCCAGACTCAGGAGCCCAGCTGGCTTCACCCAGTGGATCCCCCACCAGGGGCCGCGGGTGGAGCTGCCTGCCAGTCCCGCGCCGTGCGCCTGCACTCTTCAGGCCTGGGGTGGTCGATGGGACTGGGCGCCGTGGAGCAGGGGGTGGTGCTCGTCTGGGAGGCTCCGCCCCGCAGTAGCCCACAGGACGGGGAGACTCAGGCATGGTGGGCTGCAGCTCCCAAGCCCTGCCCCGCGGGGAGGCAGCTAAGGCCGGGCGAGAAGTCAAGCACAGCAGCTGCTGGCCCAGGTGCTAAGCCTCTCACTGCCCGGGGCCGGCAGGGCCGGCCGGCCGCTCCGAGTGCTGGGCCCGCCGAGGTTACGCCCACCCGGAAGTCGCGCTGGCGCGCAAGCGCCGCGCACAGTCCCGGTTCCCGCCCGCGCCTCTCCCTCCACACCTCCCCGCAAGCTGAGGGAACCAGCTCCGGCCTCAGCCAGCCCAGGAAGGGGCTCCCACAGTGCAGCGGCGGGCTGAAGGGCTCCTGCAGTGCCGCCGAAGTGTGAACCCAGGCAGAGGAGGGGCCGAGAGTGAGCGAGGGCTGCCAGGGCTTCAGCATGCTGTCACCTCTCAAAATGGTACCAAAAATTTGAGATGCATACTATGGAACTTCTGGAGAGTGATGACTGCCAGGGAAAATGGCCAGCTTAGGCTTCATGAGGATCTTTCAGGTAAGGCTTCATGGAAAATTTTGGGTTCTGCTCAGCTCAGTTTCTTTTTTTTGAGACAGAGTCTCATTCTGTTGCCCAGGCTGAAGTACAGTGGCGCCATCTCAGTTCACTGCAACCTCGGCCTCCCAGGTTCAAGCGATTCTCCTGTCTCAGACACCTGAAGAGCTGGGATTACAGGCACGCGCCACCACGTCCGGCTAGTTTTTTTTTTTTTTTTGAGGCGGAGTCTCGCTCTGTCGCCCAGGCTGGAGTGCAGTGGCGCGGTCTCGGATCACTGAAAGCTCCGCCTCCCGGGTTCACGCCATTCTCCTGCCTCAACCCGAGTAGCTGGGACTGCAGGCGCCCGCCACCATGCCCAGCTGTTTTTTTTTTTTTTTTTGTATTTTTAGTAGAGACTGGGTTTCACCGTGTTCGCCAGGATGGTCTCGATCTCCTGACCTCTCGATCCACCCGCCTCGGCCTCCCAGTGTTGGGATTACAGGCGTGAGCCTCATCTCAGTTTTATAGTAGAGTTAGAATCTGGCTATGCAGAAAGAAAGTCCATTCCAGGTGGAGGGAACGGCACAAACAAGGGTGTGGAGGGGGGGACCATGGGATGTGTTTCGAGTAGGGTGCAAGGGGAGGGGCCAGGACAAACAACAGCCCGCCTACCTTCGTTTCTTCTGTGTCTCTCACGGGATGGATAAAACCTTACTCAGCCATGGGAATTGCATTTCCTCACACAAAACCTTCCTTTCCTCCAGTTTTGAAGGAGTAATATCTGTATAGTGAGGCTCTTCCAAAGCTTTTAACCTGCTGGGTGGAGAATTTTGGCATAAAAGAATGACAAAGGCAACACTAACTCCTTCAGTTCAGAGAGGATCTTTCCTTCTAAGTTACAGAAAGCATTAACATCATCGTTAGCAACATCTAGCTTTTTTTTTTTTTTTTTAGAGCCTGCTCTGTGTGACACTCATAAAACCATTTTCTAATGGCAGTCCCAGACCTTAAGAAGCTCCATTGTACACACCTGCAGGCCAACAGGTGCCTTGAGAACAAGGCCTGATATTCTTATAAGTCTTCTGTGGTGCATCATGACAGTTGACCGATAGCACCAATGAGGACAGATGTGTAGGGACATTTGTTCTGCATAATCTGGGAATAAGAAAAAAGTGATAACAACCCCATTTTCCAGGAAGACAAATTGAGACAAAGCACATGAAAAGCTTCACTCAGGGTTTCTGCCAGAATTTGGCAAGTTTCTCTTCCAAGTTTTGGCCCATGGCAAGCTCTGCACGGCCTTGGCAGGGTGGGGGTCTGTCATGTCTACCACATGGCTGCTCTCCTGCAGTGCTGGAGGATGAGGCCATTTGGAGACAATCACCTTCTGTCTCTGGGCTCTGACATCTGGGAGGTGGACGACCAACAGGCCTTGGCCGGGCCTCCTGGCCCTTCGGCGTGCCGCATGTTTGTTGGAAGCCGTTTTTCCGGAGAAAGCCACAGCAGCGAAGGTCACCTTCTGGACAAATAATTCCGGTCCAGGGGCACCAGATGCAATTGGGAATCTGAGGCAATGAACAAATGCACAAATGACTTTGTCTTCAAAGAAAATAGGATTCGACAGAACCGTGGCTGTCCTTTGCTCAATAGGATTGGCACTGTGCAGAGAAGCAAGCCACTGAGGGTGGCTTGGTTAGAATCCAATTTTAGTAATTAGTTCTATTCACAATAAGGCGTGTTAATAGGTCCCATGTTGAGCAGGCAGAATCCCCTGTCTCAGGTGCCAAGTGCCAATTAATGAAATCAACATTTATGTCCCACAGGTAAACAACTGTTCTGCATTCATTCTCTTGGAGCTGCAGGCAGGCATTTCCCCCAGTAGGTGCTCTGTCAGATAATAGACCGTAAGCTTCAAGAAGACAGGGGTCATGTCTGTTTTGCTCACCACTATATTCTCAGTGCCTGCCTTACCTTTAGACACCTATTTAGATTGCAAAAGTCCCAAGAATTCTTTCCCTCCGTCTGTGCTCCCCCTTTGCAATACGACTTTGCAGCTCCTGCCCCTGTGATTTGCTTTGGCCATACTATGTGGCAGAAGCTACACAGCATCAGTTCCGGACCTAGATTTCAAGAGGCCTTGAACACTTCTGCTCTCCTACTTGGACCCGTGGAGGCTCCATGGGAACAAGCTTGGGTTGGTCTGATGAAGGGTGGGAGACACAAGGGCCTAGTGACCCTCATTGTCCTAACTGTCAATCAGCCAATCTGCAGAAGAGTAGCTGCTTAGATGACCAGTAGCTGACCACAGATGCATCAGTGTAGCTGAGTCCAGAAGAACTGTCCAGCTGGGCCCAACCCAAAAGGCCATTCAAAGAATTATAAAGAAAAGAAATTATTGTTGTAAGCCACTAAGTTTGGGGTAGTTTGTTGTGCTATTATTTAAGCCACTAAGTTTCGGATGGGCGTAGTGGCTTATGCCTGTAGTCCCAGCACTTTAGGAGACTGAGGCATGAGGATTACTTAAGGCCAAGAGTTCAAGACCAGCCTGGACAACATAGTGAGACTCTGTCTCTACTAAAAATTAAAAAAAATTAGCGGGGTGTGGTGGCACATGCCTGTAGTCCCAGCTACTTGGGAGGCTGAAGTGAGAGAATCACTTGAGCCCAGGAGACTGAGGCTGCAGTGAGCTATGATTGTACCACTGCACTCCAGCCGGGGTGACAGAGCAAGACCCTGTCTCTAAAAACAAAACCAAAAACAAAACAAACCCAAAAAAACCTAACCAGTTAAGCACTGAATATATATTTGCTGAAAGATGAATGAATTATTGATTACATATCATCCAACTGCAAACAGCTTGCCCAGTCACTGTCATTTATAGTATTGTTCTATGTTTTTCCTAACGTAGAAATTGTCTTTTTTGGCTTCTTGGCGTATTTCCTATCTCTCTTTTCAGTACGTACGTTTTATGAGGATAGGAGGAGATCTTGCCTGTCTGACTCACCTTTAAATTCCTACAGGCTAGAATGGTTCTTGCTACATAGTGGGGTCTCAAAAAAATATTTCTTGAATGAAACAGTGAATGGATTTCATTAATTTTACTTACAGTGAGGCTAGCTAAGCAAAGTGCTTGAGAAAAAGCTATCCCATATATTGATTGGCTAAGGTGCCCTTTGCTGTTTGTATACTTTCCTTAATTCCTTTCATTATAAATTAGCACTTAACTGAAGGCTGGCATGTGAAAATAAAGGACTTTACATTTGTGGAGATATTGTTACATTTCCTTTCTTCTACCTCAATTCTTAGTCTCCTCTTTCCCCCACTCCAATGCCTTTTCATCATGTGCAGTTATGCAAGGGAAACCTTTGGTTTGCTTGGATTTTCTCCATCAAAAACACCACCACCAACAACAACGTCAATATCATCATCAACAACAACAGCAACAGCAAAGCTTTGTTTCTAAGATTTCTTTTCTGTTCCTTCCCCTGCTCTTACCTCAGATATTTATCTTGGCTTCTCGGTATTTACCTTTAACGTTTCCTTTATTTATTCATGTTTGCTTCTTAATCTTAGATCCAAATGGGCAGAAAAATTACACAGAAAATGATGGAGGCAAGATTTGCACTTGAAAATCAGAATTCTATTTATTCACTTGTTAGTCAATAATAAAAGTGAAAAATACTCTTTTCTAATCAGATGTACACCTAATGAAATCTTTCTCATTTCTCACCAACCATCATTAGTGAGCTAATCTCTAGGTTTTGTAAGGAATAATATACAAAATCAATATTTTCTTATACAGCTTCATTGAAAAAAAGTATAGCATGAGAAATGAGTGTATTTGGACTCGGGTTGGAGTTTTGTCATAAAATGACCAAAAACAGGGTAGGTTTCCTTTTGCCTTTATGGTCAGGGACCACAGCATCTAAACATCGTTGGAATCAAGAGATGGACGTTGATTTTCCCAGAAGGCTTTTGTATTATTCATATCTGTCGCTCTTCACCTCTAAGGCTGAGAAAAAAAAATTAAGTCAGAGGGATGAATGACTTTCTAGCGCAGACATTTCAGACAGTTTTGGTGTTGTAACAGAGTGCTGTAGTCATTTTTACTTTAGGAGGGAGATGAGGAGGTGGAGAGAACCTTCCCTTTCACTCCTCGGATTACCCCTCCTGGACAACTGCCGACCTGGCTTCTCCTCCAGCCTGGCTCTGACCATGAGCCTCACATGTCATATGTGACATGAAATATGTGGAGGGCAGGGTGCCCATTTCTCAAAAAACCTCATATGGAGGGCTTCAGCTGGGTCAGTTAAATGCCTCAGTTTTTAAAAGACTATGTGTGCTGGCTCTGTTGGAAATTTATGACTTGCTAGGATCTTTCTTTTCTTTCCACATGGGACTTGTGCATTAAGTTTGTCTTCCTTAGTTTTGTCTTTAGCGTTGCGTTTAGGGCTTTCAAATCAGCCCATGAGGGCACTGACTTCAGTGGGTGAGTGAAAAGAAAGGAATCCAGCTCAAGGCCACCTGCACCTCTTCCTGTCACTGCCATTGTCAAAAGGGATTTATTAAGCACTGTCTTGTGCCTGATCTCCTCTGGAGTCTAAATTTATTGTTGAGAAATCTCAGACCTTAATGGGTATCCAAGTGTTTTGGGTTCATCTGCAGATGAGGCTTAACAGAGTTTCAAATGTTTGAAGACCATGTTCCACATATACTTCTCATGCTATTATTCAATTACTACCTGTTATAGGTTTATAAATTGAGCGCGTTAGACTTGCACTTGCTGAGCCAATTTTTATAAAGATCTCATCCAGAGAGTCGATACAGGGGGCGTTTTGAAGTGAACTCTTTTCCTCTGGACTGTACCCCCGGCCTCAGCTTCACGTTTGTCCATGTCAGTGCCCTGACCCTTGTCTGCGTGTAGCCAGGATATCAGATCCTGGAAAACCCAAGGACAGGGATCAAAATGTGGATGACAGGAAGCTCAGCAGGAGGATATTAACACTAATTAGAATACTTTTTCCTGAACACAGATAATGATGGCTTTCTTTGTTCAGCATCCTGGTAAATCCCCTCACTACAGATTTCCATACTCTGAACCAAATCTGAGCATCTGGGGGGAACTGCTGTTATGGCTGAATTAGCCATTCCAATTAGAGAAAGGAGGGAGTCGCCTGTGTGTCTCCATTCCCCAATCATCTGCAATAACTGGATTTTGGGGGGTTTATACAAGCATTCGTGGAAGGAAGAAACATTAACTATGACATGACCTATTCAACATATGCAGAAGTTATATGCTCAAGAAAGGGTAGGGATACACAGAAGTATTTTGAAATGACGCTTAATTTCCACCCCTGCTCACTGCACTAGCTCTGCGCTGAATTAATGCCACTTTTATCTTGCTTTTAAATAAAAATTTATGGATGACAGCTGAGGTCCTTCTTAGGGTGTTTATGATTTGGGATTAAGATCCTTAAGTGCTGGGGCAACTCATTAGCTTGTGCACACTACCCACTTTTATGTAGTCAGGAAAGGAAAGGAAAGAAGGAAGAAGGATGGAGTGGGGGAGGGGAAAGAACAAAGGGAAAATAGGCCACCATTGTCAGATAATAATAATGAACATTATAATTATTACTATTATGAAATTATTATTATTATTGTGCTGGAGCAATTAAAGGGCTTCCTTTAAGAGTTAGAAGATCAAATGCTACCCTAAGTATAAAAGAATAGGCATCTTGGCCAAAATTTAAATTCACTTTGAAGTAGAGTTTTAGACACAATTTAAATTCTAAACCTTGTATTTGTAAAAAATTTTAAGAAAACAATGAAACCTACAAGAAACATTCTACCATGCAAAACCCATTCCTGCAAATTGGACTTGGGCTTATTGGGCAGGGATAGGCAGATATGAAGGCCAGTGTATAACCTTGAGCCCTAACCAAAACCCACATCCCAAATGCTTCCGTGGCAGGCAGACTCCTTTCTACGTCCACCGATGATGAGGTGGCAAAACAGATGGGTCTCCAGTTGCCCTTTCCTGAGCAGACTTCCTGCCATGACTGTCCCCTGCTGGAGCAACCCGTAGGAGAATCTGTCATGGAGAGTCATATAGCCATGGGGCATAAGGCGTTCTCAGAATGCAGTTCCTTGTACTAGGACTTGAACTGTCTTACCCCTCACCTTGGGGCAAAAGTGCAAAGGGAGGCTATAGCCCACGCTTTTCTTTCCGCTTCCAGCTCCATTCCACATTTCAGGGTGGTTCTTCTTCCTTAGACCTGGGGACACTCCAGCTGGCACATTCAAGTTCCATTTTTCTCCCCACCCCAAATAGCTGTGTCTTGGCTGTCCTTGGGCCTAAGAATGTGCATCCTTGTGATATGTTCTGCTCTCAGGAAGGTGACCCAGGGAAGAGGCCTCTGAGGCCCAGGCCGTGGGTTTAGGGCTGTTAGGGCATGGACTCATGAGGTTCTGGGTACTGAGAGCACAGTCTAGAGTACCTGAGGCACAAGTTCTGTGTGAGCATTTTCTTGTGATCTCACAGACTCCTCACCAGTGAGGCTCCTCTGCAGAGCAGAGAGTCCCAGAAGTCCAGGTGTAAGGGGTTTTGAGAGTTCGCACTCTGTTAGCCACATATTTCCTGTGAACTGCACAGCTGGGTCGGTGTAAGCTGGTATCTTACAGTTAAACAGCTTCTTAAAGTGTTCATAAGGATTGTCATGAAAGGAGATTCTTGACCCTTCCTTGGTACCTTTCTAGAGTTTAATAAGTTCTCTTTCCTCTCTGTGTTGCACCCAAGAGCAAAGGTTCTTCCACAGTGCTGAAAACAAATACTGAGAGGATTAAAACCTGGTTAAGACCATCTCTGGTTCATAGCAAACATTTGCTTATAAGTCATCATATGGCTTATAAGATGATTGATCTATCTCAATAGATTCATAAAGGAGCATTTAAATTACAGAAGAGCTGAATGACTCCAAAGAGTTAAATATTTTTATTTACTCAATAAGGTTAACACTAAATTTAGCATACTTTTCAGCATATGAGTTGAGGGGTTGTGGTGAGGCAGGTAAAAGTCAGTTCATGCAGGTGAAATTGTTTTTATTAACTAAGTCAAGATGGGGCTTTATTTTATTTCTGTGCATATAATTTAGGATTCCATGGGAAAGTGGCACATAGCGAGATACCTGGAAGGGGGAAATCAATGCAGACTCCAGCTTTGGTATCTACAGAGATTCCAAGGACAGGACTTCACCTTGTTCATAATCAGAGTCTGACATGTAGCAGGTACCTAATAGGCGCTTGATGGAGAACTATAGAAGGAACTGAAGCAAAGGGATGTTGAGTGAAAAGTGAATTTAGTGGAGCACAGTGTTTCAGTGGCACACATTGATGAGCATGGTGATTGAATATTAACTTGCAGTCTGTTTTAAATATAGAGAAAACATTTTCTTGTTTCTTTGACTTTAGACTTTTCATGGATAAGTTGGAGATTTGAATCACATAATCTCAAAGGTCCATCTATACCTAAAATGCTAAGCATCTATTCCCAATTATTGTATCTAGAAAGTATTCTGTTTGCACCTTAGCTAGTAAATACTGGGTACCCATTAACTTGGGTACCTGGCTAACTCTATTAGCTTATTGGGAATATGGAATATGTCATGTGGTCCCCACCCTTAGGAGTTAGAGAGTAAAAATAATACATAAAATGCAGCGAGAAAGCAATTTAACATTCAACTCTGGGCTGTAAGTGTCAAAGATGACTTCATGAGTGGGGAGCTTTGAAGAATGGAGGTAACTTGGGTAACTAGATAATGGGGAGAAATATCAATTCAGGTTGAAGGAAGAGTATGATGAAAGATGGGAACCGGTTAATATGTTTAGGGACTGAGAATGTGGATATGTTTTTAGAATGGGAAGTAGAGAGAAAAATGTTTGCATAGACAGGCTAAAAACAGATTCCAAAGACTTTGATGGAGCTGGGCACAGTGGCTCACCCCTGTAATTCCAGCTACTTGGGAGGCTCAGGTGAGAGGATCACTTGAGCCAGAAGGTCGAGGCTGCAGTGAGCTATAATGGCACCACCGCACTCCAGGCTGGGCAACAGAGCAAGAGTCTGTCTCTTTATTTAATTTAATTTAATTAATTTATTTTTTTTGAGACAGAATCTCACTCTGTCACCCAGGCTGGAGTGCAATGGTGCGATCTCGGCTCACTGCAACCTGTGCCACCTGGGTTCAAGCGATTCTCCTGCCTCAGCCTCCTAAGTAGCTGGGACTGTGGGCGCACGGCACCACGCCTGGCTAACTTTTGTATTTTTAGTAGAGCCGGGGTTTCAACTTATTGTCTAGGCTGGTCTGGAACTCCTGACCTCGTGATGGCCTCCCAAAGTGCTGGGATTATAGATGTGAGCCCCTGTGCTTGGCTGAGTCTGTCTGTTTTTTGTTTTGTTTTGTTTTGTTTTGTTTTAAAAAAGACTTTGATGGAAAGTAGAAAAGGTTAGACTGGCAGTGGAGACACATCCTTGTCTTAGCGTCTCAGCATGTTATACAATAGGCCATCCTTCTGCAAATGCTGTCTGCTCTTGGCTTCCATAGACCCTACATTTTTGGCTTTTCTTGAGCTTCACTGTCTTCTCAGTCCCCTTTGCAAGTTAATCCTCCTCCACTCAGCCTCTAAGAGTTAGAAGCACTCAGGGTTCAGTCCTTGGCCCTGTTCTCTGTCTACTGTACTTGATTTAATCTCGATCCCTTTAAATGTCATCTGCGTGGAGATAACTCTCAAACACCTATCTCTGGCCTTATCCTACCCCTGGAGCTCCTTAGACTCACATTTTCATCTACCTACTTCACATCTCCACTAAGATATCCCCCAGGAACTGCCCACTCACATGTTTATTATTCCCACTTACATATTGACCCCACTCTAGTTAGGCTGAGGCTGCTGGTTGCCCACCAACATCCTTTCTACCTTTCTTCCTTTAGTAAAAGGACTCTGCAATTTTAGTTTGGTGTATAGCTGCCCAACCAGAGGCTTCACTTCATGCCTCCATTTCAATTAGGTGTGATCTTGTGGCTAGGCTCTGACTGACAAGATGTCAACAGAAGGGATGCAGGCCACTTTCAGGCTGTGGCCCTAAAATTGTCCTTTCCTTCCTGGCTGGGACGCAGTTGTAAGGGCTGAAGCCTAACACAGCTAACTTAGATCTAAAGACAGAAACCTTGCCCTTATGATGCCAGAGTTGCCTTCCCAGCCCTGCACTCTCTACCTGTGGCTTATTATGTGAGAGAGAAATGTTTCCATCTTCTTTGAGCCACTATGCTTTGGGGCCATTCTGAACAGGAGCTTAGGCTGTGCCCCTAACATACCCAGTCTTCCCCACCTCATAAATTTCATCTCCATCCACCTAATTTCTCAAGTCAGAAAGCGGTGAATACCCTATCCTTCTTCAGATCCGGTGTATCAGCATGTCCTACTAGTGCTACCTAAAAAGTATAATTGAGATCCATCCACAATCCAAATTCATGTGCAGCTACTCCATTACCTCCTAACTGGTCACCTCATTTTATTTTTGTTCCCATATGACCCTTCAACTAAGTGCAGCCAAAGACAACTTTAAAACTTAAATGCATCATTTTGTGTTCCTGTTGGAAACCTCTCAGTGCCTTCTCATTTCATTAAGACAAAGTCCCAAGTGTCCTGAACTTGATCCTCTATGATCTGGCCTTTGCTTTCTTCCCCAGCCTTACTGTGTGTCACTTTCCCCTTGCTCACCAGGCCTCAGCCACAATGGCCTTCTTTCCATTTTAGTTCCTCAAACGTGCCAGGCCCTTTCCCACCCCAGGCCTCTGCTCACATGCTATCTCTGCGTCTCCATGTCTGTTCCTTCATGCTTTGACAGTTCAGCTCCTATTTCTCTTTCAGGCATCAGCCTAACTCCCTCTTCCTCAGGTCTCCAATTGTGTTTCATAACAACCTATTCTTTTCATTTATAATACATCACAATTTATAATTCTACATTAAATGGAGGCTCTGTTTTTGTTTTTATTGTATGTGTTTGTGTGTGTGTATGTGTGTGTGTTTTATTTATTTATTTATTTATTTTTTTTAGGCAGGGGTCTCACTCTGTCACCCAGACTGGAATGCAGTGGCGCAATCATGGCTCATTGCAGCCTTGACCTCCTGGACTCAAGCAATTCTCCCAACTCAGCCTCCTGAGTAGCTGGGACTACAGGCATGAGCCACCATGCCCAGATAATTTTTTCAGAGAGGGGGTCTCACTATGTTGCCAGGCTGGTCTTGGGCCCAGGATCTCAAGCAATCCTCCCACCTCAACCTCCCAAAGTGTTGGGATTACAGGCGTGAGCCACTGAGCCCAGCCTGTGTTTAAATACCTGTCTTCCCTACTAGACTGGAAGCCGTTAGGAAAGTGGGGCCATGTTGCTGTTGTTCACCATCATACACCCAGCTTCAATAGGGTGCCTACCACATAGTAGTTGCTCAATAAATCTAGTACTTCCTGAAATGAAATAAGTAGTAGAAGAACAAGATGAGAGCAGAGATTAAGAAAAATAAATCTGGGAGAAATGTATAGAATGGATTTTAGTTGGATGGATAAATTTCCTACGACTGCCATAGAAAATTCCCACAAACTAGAGACCTTAAAACAACAGAAATTTATTCTCTCACAGTTATGGGAGTCACAAGTCTGAAATAGAAGTGTCAGCAGGGCCGTGCTCTCTCTGAGGTCTCTGGGGGGATTCTTCCTTAACTCTTTTAGCTCCTGGTGCTTGTTGGCAATCCTTGGGGTTCTATGGCCATGGCAGCGTGACTCCCATCTCTGCCTGCTGTCACATGGTGTTCCCCTATGTGTCCCTCCTTTCTCTGGGTCTCCTCTTCTTAAAAGGATACCTGTCATATTGGATTTATGAACTACATTACTCATGTATGACCTCATCTTAACTAATTACATTTTTAAAGACCCTATTTCTAAATAAGTTCAGGCTAAGGTTCTGGGTGGACATGGATTTTTGGGGAGACACTATTCCACCTAGAGTACTTGGGGTATAAGGAAACCAGTTTGCAATCTTGCAGGCTGGAGGTGAAAAAAGCCTGAACTGTGTTGTAGTGAGAATTTAGAGGAAAAGATAAAACCAAGTGACATTTAAGAAATTACAGACCATAGAATGCTAGGGCTGGAAGAGACCTTAGAGACTTCCATGTCTAGTGATTCTCAGGTTAGGCTTCTATGTCCTTCAGATGGGGTGCCTCAGAGGTGGCCAGGAAGTAGATGGCACAGGAGAGATTTTCTGGGTCTGCTACTCCTTGTTTAATTAGAACAATTATTATTTTATATTTTCCATGTTAGGTATCCACATAACATATTGTTTGAAGATCAGTTGTGCTACATATCTCTTATTTCACCATTTAGGAAATTGTAGCCAATTAAAGAGTAAGAGAGTGATTCAGAAAAAACTGCATAGTATGGACTACTGGTTTTAAGAATTTGGGGAGAAGCTGGCCAGAGTAGTATAGGAAACTTTCATAAAAGGGACAAGGTTTAAACCCAATGGCTGCACTTGTGAAATACAATGAGTAAACAAGGTTCAATTGTCTTTGTTCCTGTAAGCTACAGTTCTTCTGGACGGAGATGTGGGTGTGGCCTGGTCCCTATGGCAGGGGTGCAGGATGAGGTGGAAGGTGGCGGGGACCTGCCAGCAAGTTCTTCCTACCAGGGTCACTCAGCGACACGCTGAACACAGGGATGAAGGAGAAGGAAGTGCCTCAGGTGACATCCAGATCCCACAAGTAAAATATGAGGAGACAAGATGGTGTGGTGGGTGGGAGAAAGTGGTTTGCACCCAGATTTGGTTTATGGGGACCCCTTTTGTTTTGGACATTGGGTTTGAGGTGACATTGGAACAGTAAAACTTTGGTAAGTAAACTCGGATGAATTAAGTCATTTTATGTGTCTGTTTTGTAACCCCCATGACCTTTTAATTTCAATGACAGGGTAGTGTCTCCCAGGCCATGGTGTCCTCCCTAGAGTGCCCATTTTGGAACATGCATTGTGGAAATTAAGGAAACATCAGTCTGTGACGGGGGCTGTCATCTCCACCTGAATCACACACTGTCTTACTCGGTCGCCTTTCCAGATCTACTCAGGGCCCTTCTAATTTTTGGTTTATACTACATTCAAAGTTATCTTTCAGAACTCCAAAACACAAACAGATTGTGGTAGCCACCCCTGCTTAAAACAGTTCCCATTGCTCTTAGAGCAAGGATCAAAGTCCTTGATGTACCTTAGCAGATTCAGGCTAGAGGTGACTGTGTGTTGATTCTCTGGCCTTCCCTGGCACCACTTCTTCTCTGATCTTAGAGATCTGGCCACAGAGTCTCAGTTTCGCTGACTTCTTCCTGCCACAGGGCCTTTGCACATGTCCCCCATGCTGTCATTTCCTGCACCCCTTACCCTCTCCAAACACACAGTCATTCCTCAGATGCCAGCACAGTTAACATTTCTTTGACCCCTGGCCCACCCCAGTCTAAATCAGTTCAGATCAGTTTCTCTTTTCTTTCAGAGCCCTATGCTCATTTTTTAAATGTGTTTATTCCCCAGGTTATTTAACGTTTATTTCTCCTAAGTTTCATACGAGCAGGGGCTATGTATGTTTTGCTGTGTTAAGCACCTAGCATAGCACTTGAAATGTAGTAATGGAATGAATGAATGAGTAAAAGCTCAAACTCCTAATATTTGACTTCTTTAGTTTCCAAACCCTAAAGTTGCATTCAAAAGCACAATTTTATTTTTTGGGCAAACACTACTTTTGCCTATAGAGACATATCACACTTTAACAAAAATGTACAATATAAATTTTATTTCTGCTATATAAATATTTGGCAAGTTAAAGCTATATCAGGTGTTAAAAATACATTTCCTTAGAGACCTTGATTTTGGCTGTTAAAGCACTTGCTGGGAGATGTTCCTATGTTTTAAGTGTAAAGGAATAGATTGTACTGACTTAGAAAAAAATCTCTAGAAAACCAGGTCCTTATATCACCTTTTAGAGGCTGTGACCATTGAGGAGGTGCTGCTCAGATCTCCCATTAAGAAAGAACTTTCCATGGGCCCAATTAGTCAACAGTCTGTAGCTGGGAGCACCTCCTTCTGGCAGAGGCGTCTGTGCTTGCTCTTCCCAGGCAGCCCCCAGCCAATGATGGAGCATGGTTGAAATCCCAGGGCCGTTTCTGCCCAACACAGGACTTCTCTAACTTCTCTTTCCTTGGGAGCTCTCAGTTGGGTTGGCCAAGACTTTGTTGGATCTGCACTGTGGTCTGAGGCTTTCTCTTCCCAATCCTGCTTTCTCCCCAAGATCACAGTCTGAAGCCTTTCTCTTCCTAGTCTGCTTTCTTTCCCTTTCCATCTTCATACCTGATACCCTCTCATAAACCTCTTATACTCCTAACTCTGTCTCAGCATCTGCTTCCCAAAAGATACAACGGATGCAGAGGGCTTCCCAGCAGTATACTCATGTGACCTTAAAATGTTAGAAATTTAATTATTTTGTTTTATTGTCAATTTTCCTTTCCCAGTTCATTCCCTATGAAGATTTTTAGTTTACAGGCCAATTTATAAGGCCTATTTCTGAAATAAAGAATAATTCTAGAAAAAAAGTAATTCCTGTGTGACTAGCCTATAAGCTCATGGGGCCTGACACTGTGTTTGTTACTGTCCTATCCCAACACTTGACACATAGTAGATGCTCAATAAATATTTGTTGAATGAATGAATGAATGAATGTATATCTTAACAACAAGGTTTGTTTGTTTTTATTCCTGCTTATGTTGAACAGAAGAGGCAAGAACAAGACATACTATAACAGCATTTTAGATGGAGGCTGTATTAGTTTGCTCGGGCTGCCATAATGAAGTACCACAGACTGGGGGGTTTAAACAACAGAAGTTCATTGTATCATAGTTTTAGAGCATAGAAGTCCAAGATCAAGGTGTCAGCAGAGTTGATTTCTTCTGAGGCTGTTCTCTTTGGCTTGTAGATGGCCATGTTCCCATCGTGTCTTCACATGGTCTCCCTCTGTGTGTGTCTGTGCCCTAATTTTCTCTTCTTATAAGAACACCAGTTATGTCAGATTAGGGCTCATCCCAGTGATCTCATTTCACCTTACTTATCTCTTTAAAAACACTATTTCCTAGTACAGTCACATTCTGAGGTACTGAGGGGTTAGGGCTTCAACAAATGAATTTTACAGGGCAGACATGGTGGGGGCCAAGTCAGCCCATAACAGAACTGCCAGTAAGCAACTCTTTTGTGTAAAGATTTTTTTTTGAGATGGGGTCTTGCTATGTTGCCCAGGCTGGTCTCAAACTGCTGGGCTCAAGCAATCCTCTTGCCTCAGCCTCTTGAGTAGCTGGGACTACAGGCATGCACCACTGTGCCCAGCTTAAAGTATTTTAACTTGTGTTGGATGCTAATGGAAATAGAAATAAAATACAATAAAACAAAAAATAAAAATTATATGAAATAAAGCAAATAATTAATATCCTTCCTTTAACGTTTAATTTGTAGCCAAAGAGTTATATAAGTGTATCTGTAAGTATAATGAAGTATAAGACCAAAATCTCTTGATAATTCCTAGGTAGACTTGTGATGCTTGACCAGGTAAGTCATACATTGTAACAAAGAAACAAATTTCAACTCATAAAAGACCATACACTTGAAACTATGAATAGAAAGGTCTTTACCATGTGGATTTAAAATCTCAATCAAAATAGGTAATACCTTTATCATTAAAACATATACTTTTTAGGATAATTTATAGTCACATTTGGACAATTTGTTTTTGAGGATAATAATAAAAATTGTTAACTTTTTACTTACTAATATATTAATTTTATTTATTTATTTATTTGAACTGGAGTCTCACTCTGTCACCCAGGCTTGAGTGCAGTGGTGCAATGTCAGCTCACCGCAACCTCTGCCTCCCGGGTTCCAGCAATTCTCCTGCCTCAGCCTCCCAAGTAGCTGGGATTACAGGTGCATGCCAGCATGCCTGGCTAATTTTTGTATTTTTAGTAGAGACAGGGTTTCGCCGTGTTGGCCAGGCTGGTCTCGAACTCCTGACCTCGGTGATCCACCCGCCTCGGCCTCTCAAAGTACTGAGATTACAGGCATGAGCCACTGCGCCTGGCCAATATATTAATTTCATTTTAACTATAGGCAAAATGTTAGCTTTTCCTTTCCAGTCCCTGTTTTGGATCTGATTCCTGAGCCTATCTCAAGTAATAAAAGTAACAGACTTGCAGAATGCTCTCCACAAAGTGAGCATTAGTCTTTTTCGCTGGCTTTTCCCACCTTGGAACCTTGCATATGTGACATGCCGCAAACCACCATTGTTGTGTGCGGCTATATTCTGAGGGCTTATTCGAATGAAGGAAGTTCTTCCCCAACATGACATTTCCTTTCTAATACAATACAAAAATGGAATATTTAGGGTTGACCACTTACACATTGTTCCCATTTCAGGCCCCCACATTATTGCCGTCATGTATGAATGCCTAACCCTTTCAGAGATTTCCGTTAGGACTTTCTAGTATATTTACTTTCCTGTAGATTTTGAAAGACTTGACGTCTCTGGGAGAAGTGCTTTGAGAAACCGCAGATCTGTATTGCTTCTACTAAAGCCTTAACGGGCCGGTCTTATGAAGATGGTGCCATGAATATGTATTGATTTGAAATATGCTCACTTGCCATAAGTTCACTCTGGCCTGTGGCTGCTCCCATACAGCCCTGAATTGCATTCTCCTGTACTTTGGGAATTCTCTAGAATGCTTCCTTGAGATCATGACCTTCATTTCAGAAATGCTAGACTGCATCAAAGGCACTACTGGGAATATAATGTTAGGATTTCTGCTACTAGTAAACCCTACTATAGTCATGTATTGTTCAGTGACCAGGATGTGTTCTGGAAAATGTGTGCTGAGGTGATTTCATCATTGTGCAAACATCACAGAGTGTACTTACACAAAGCTAGATGGTGCAGCCTACTACATACCTAGGCTGTACAGCCTATTGCTCCTGGGCTATAAAGCTTACAGTGTGGTACTGTACTGAATACCATAGGCAACTGTAGCACAAGGGTATTTTTGTATCTTAACCCATATAAACATAGAAAAGGTACAGTAAATGCATGGTATTATAATTTTATGGGACCACTATCATATATGCAGCCTGTCCTTGATCAAAACATTGTTATGCAGTACATGACTCTACTATATTCTGAGTACCTTCAGGGTAATATGTATGTCTGATTTTTTCTTTAAATATCCTACAAATGCCCATTTCAGTTCAACTCAACAATCATTTATCTAGTACCTGGTTGGGTCCTGAGTTGATTAAAAAAGAAAAGGAAGAGATAAGGCTTCTTTCTTGAAGTATTTATAGCCTAGGAAGGAGCGTGGGGATTGTACACTTCTTTCCTCCCTTCCCTACACCTTTTAAAACAACCCAATCGATTCACGCCTGTAATCCCAGCACTTTGGGAGGCCAAGGCGGGCGGATCATTTGAGGTCAGGAGTTCGAGACCAGCCTGACCAACATGGTGAAACCCTATCTCTACTAAAAATAAAAAAATAGCTGGGCGTGGTGGCACATGCCTGTAATCCCAGCTACTTGGGAGGCTGAGGCATGATAATTGCTTGAACCCAGGAGGCAGAGGTTGCAGTGAGCTGAGATGGTGCCACTGCACTCCAGCCTGGGCAACACAGCGAGACTCTGTCTCAAAAAACAAACAAACAACAATAACAAACCCAAGCCAATTATCTTTTCATTATTCATTATAGTAAGTTTGGAAAATAGGGAGAAATCAAAAGAAAAAAATATTTTACAATTGCCCCAAAGCTTATTACTTAACTACTGCTGACAACATTTTATCTTTTTTAAAAAATATGCAAAGAATATTAAACCTGCTTCTTTCATTTCACACATCATAAATATTTTCTAATAAACTTTCCTCCCTTCTGTATACTTTTTAAAACAAGCCGATTGGCCGTGCATGGTGGCTTGTTTTAAAAGGTGTGGGGAAGGGAGGAATGTTTAAAAACATTTTCTTTTTAAACATTGATTAAGAAGCTGGATAATATTTCATTCTGTAGATTCACCATAGTTTGTTTCATTCTCATTTTGCTGTCAGATATTTAGGCAAATGGCAGTTTTTTTTTGTTGTTATTACAAATGTAATACTCAACTTTGTACACAGAATATTTTTAAGATTTAGGATATGTTTCCTGAAATGTCTAGATGTCTAGAAATGGTCTCTCTGTATCAAAGGGGATGAGCATAGCGGCTCTGGAGACATTTGCCCTTGGCTTTGGAAAGGTCTGGCCAGCTTATGTCTGACCAGCCGGGCTCAGAGGTGCTTGGCTGTCTGTACTCTGGCCCTTGGGACGTTATTATTTTAAAAATGTGTGCTAGTTTGGTAAGTAAGAAACAGTGTATTGTTGTTTTGATTTTCATTTATTTGGTTGCTAGTGAGGTTGAACATTTCCTCATATTTTTGTTTATCAGTTTTATTTCCTCTTTTGTGAAGGGGTACTTTGAGTCCTTTCTGATTTTATTTACTGTTTCCACACATCTGTCTTCTTTTCCACTCCATACGCTGGGGTTTCCATCTGGCCAGGGATTTTTTTCCAGGGCCACCTTAGCCTGGACGCCTTGTCCTCCTTTACTCTGGACCATGGGAACTGAGCAGCCGCTTTTGTGCCATCATCCAGATATAGCAGAAAATTCACATTTACACAGAAAGCACTTGGCAGTTTCCTCAGCGTCTTCTCACATTCTTTTCATCTGAAACAGAAGTTGGGCCTCTTACCTTGGGAAGAGTGTTCTATAAAGTAATGAATTTGCTTGGAGATGTTTCTAGTAAGAGACAGAACAGAGCAGCCCCTTGGAGATTAATTTTGATATTCCCACGAGGTACCTGAAGGCTAAAAGGAAATAGCAGAATTATCCTCCTTCCCCCAAGAGCTGGGGTCAGGTCCAAAAATGCTTTCTGCACCATTGATTTTTCTTGGACTTTTGTGGCTCAGCTTGTGGCCATGAAACACTATTCATTGCCCTGGATTATGGCTTTTTCTTTTGTCCTATTTACGGACTGTCTGTGGAGTCACTGCCAAAAGTTGTGATTGGTGATTATCACTTTGGAGGAGCAAAGCTGATGTTGCTCACACCAGATGAAGGTTAGTCAGCGCACCTCAACAACTTTCATTAGTGAGACGTCACTGCTGTAGCTTCAGGGAGTTATAAGAGAAGGAGATGCCACCTTTATCAGCACTCTGGGAGATCAAAGTGACACAGCTGCACAAAGGTGCATTAAAAAAAGCAACTCTCTTACCTCAGATTGTTCTTTCTAAAATAAAAGACCCAGTAAAGAAGCAAGATTTTGCCAAGCAATATGGCAAACCAGTACCCAGACCCACATTGAGGGTTACCTGTGAAAGCATTTTGTCAATACTAAAGGTGACTTGTAAGTGGTAGGTATCATATTTATGTGAATAAAGTCACTAGCACTAGTTCTCTGGGGCTTTCAGTGCCTGAAGCTTAAAGAGTAAACTTTCCTATATTTCGGGTTTCACTTGTTCATTTTTATCAAATTTCTACTATCGCTTAAGCACATTCTAGACCAGGGGTTGGTAAACCACAGCCTGCAGGTCAGATCTGGCCTGCCACCTGTTTTTGTTTTTAATAGCAAAGAAGCAAAGAATGGTTTTTACATGTTTTAGTGATTGAAAAAAAATCAAAAGGAGAATATCTCATGACACATGAAAATTTCATGAAATTCAAGTTTCAGTGTCCACAGATACAATTTTATTGGGACACAACAGCCACACTCACTTTTTTATGCATTTTCTTGTTACCATGGCAGAGTTGAGTGGTTGTGCTGGAAACTACAGGGCCCTCTAGATAGCCTAAAGTATTTGCTACCTGGCCCTTTACAGAAAAAGCTTGGGACCAATGTTCTAGACACTGGAAATACAGCTATGAACAAAACAGACCTACCCAGTCTTTACATTCACAGAGCTTACATTCAGGTAGAGCTTACTTTAAAAATGGCCCCAGGGGGACTGGCAGACTTGATTTTGGCTTTGGAAACCTCAAGTTCTAAACAACTGAGCTAACCTTATATAATTTTAGCCAACATTGGCATAGCCTTATGGAATCTGATTGCTTTTTAATCAAATGAAGTATCTATTAATTAACTACATTAGACTGCAAAGGTCTTGGTGCTTAAAACATTGAATTAGTTGAGAAAACAATATTTATAAATTTAAAAAGAAGATAATGCCATTTACAATAGCTCCTTTTAACTTTTCAAAAGCCCTTTATGTGTGGGATCTTCCCATGTCTCAGACTTCATGTGCTAAGAATTTAGGATGGAAAAGCTCACTTGGACTGATAGAGACAGAGTAGGCTTGCCAAAGGAAGTGGGATGTGGTCCAAGATGATGGTCTTGATTTCCTTCTTCAATCCCAGGAGGCTAACAAGTTGTCTTCTGTGAACAGAAGGCCAAAAAACTACCACCAGGGCTTTTTCCCATATCCTATGGCTTGGCAGGACTTTTTCTCTTATCTTCATGACGTAAACAGCTTCCCTTGGGCTGGTAAAGCAGGAAGGAAGATCAGGATTGGGGGCCTCTCACCCATCTCGTGAGGTAGGCTGGGATATGATACCCCTTAAATGGGGAATGAGTGGGAGCAAGACTGGGGGGTATTAAATAACGGGAAAATTGGGTGGGTGGGTGGAATCTTGGATTTCTTAAAATGTTGGACATTGGAAAGTCTGAGAGGTCTTTAGCTAATTTTCCAGCATGTCTAGAATATCAAAGGGCTACATCTTCCACTCTACCATAAGCAGCTTTCATACTTACCTGGTCCAGAGTGTTGCTCAGTAAATGATTCAGTAAGTGAAGGACTGTGAAAGAATGAAGGAACGAAGGAAGGAAGTCAAGTCATACACAGGAACATTAATCAGAATACTTAAGGCCAGGTGTGGTGGCTCATGGCTGTAATTCCAGCGTTTTGGGAGGCTGAGGCGGGAGGATCACTTGAGTACAGGAGTTTGAGACCAGTCTGGGTAAGATGCTGAGACTCCCGTCTCACAAAACAAAACAAAACAAAACAAAACACCCGAGCCTGGTGGTGCACACCTGTGGTCCCAACTACACCGGAGGCTGAGGTGGGAGAATTGCTTGAGCCCAGGAGGTCGAGGCTGCAGTGAACCATGTTTGCGCCACTGCACTCCAGCCTGACTGTCAGAGTGAGACCCTATCTCAAAAAAAAAAAAAAACAACAACAACAAAAAAAAAAACTTAGAGAATTTTGTGTGCTCCCAGGAATAGGAATTTATGGGTGTTGATTCATTTGCTTATTCCACAAAATATTATGAAGCTCCTACTATACGCCAGGCACAGTGTATCAAGTTAACTTGAAACCCATTTTATTTCAACCACAAATAGTGCAAATCTTTCTAGACTGTCAGTGTCTGCTTTGTCACTTACAAAAGGACAATCAGGTGAGTGTCCGGTCTTCAACTGAAGAGCACGAAGGATGTTTTTGACTTCATAGTTATGTTCCTGAATATTGGCTAACATCAAGGCAAATAATAAAGTTCCTGTAGTGCTTAGGAAGGCACACTCTGGTGTCGGATGACTTGGGTTCAAACCCAGGCTTTACCACTTATAAAACGTGATGTTGGGTCAATTTTAAGCTTTGTTCTATGCTTCAGTTTCCCCATCTGTAAAATAGGCAAATAATAATACTTACTGTGCAGGGCTGTTGCGAAGATTAACTAGTCAAAGCCCCTTGGTGTGTAGTAGGCCCTCAAGGTCAATGTTAACTGTTATTGCTATCACATAGGACTTGACCTAGAAATAGAAAAGATAGGGAAGTTTGGACTGAGTATATTGAGAATGTGAGGACATCTCCTAGAAATTGGTTGTCCTGTTTTCACATTTATAATGTGTGTAGTGGAAAGAACATTAACCCCTTTATTTGTAGTTAAACTTTGCCTGTGCCCTTGCCTGAAAATGGAGCTAGTAATATTGCTGGGACTCTTGCATCTTACATATGAGAGTGCCTGGAATTTCAGTATACATTACTTTTCTTCAGACAGAGTCAAATACGAGGAAGTAATTCCCTTTAATTAAGAGTGTTGATGAGTTGGGTTCTGGTTAATTGAACTGTAATATGTAAATCAACTTAGTAGTGGACTTGCTCTGCCAGATAAACACACAGCACCTGGTGTAGTTTGGTTGAGCACCTTTGTTTGTTTGATTTTGAAAAACTCTGTCCCTTCTGTGACTTCTTCACACTGGGGATCCCTCAACTCAGCCTGCAGCCAGCTTGCATTTTCAGTTGAAAGAAGGATTTTCAGAAGGTTTTAGAAGATTTTAATTGTTGGACTTGATAAAATTGATTTAAATTAATCCAAGCCAGTTTCAGACAATGGAACAATAGGCTGGTACCTCATCACTCATTTTTTAAATAAAAGGAGAAGAATGGGAAGTGTTCCAAACTGAGTCACAGGCAGTGGTGAGGATTAAATGAGTAAATGTCGTTGGCTTTAGAGAGACAGATATTTGATGATAATTAGAATCCCCAGCAATTTACCATTTATTTTTCTTTGTAGGATGGCTTCCTAGCACAGCCTGTGGCAGCCCGTCAGGGAACAGAGAAGAAATGACAGAGTCCCTGCCCTTGAGAAGCTAATACTCCAGTGAAAGAAGAAAACAGGCAAAGAGAAAGATGTCACGATGACAAAGTAACACTGAAATAAATGTAGAAGATAATTGTGGGGGTTCGGTAAGGTGGGAATGAGTAGAGTGCATTGAAGTGAGATTCACTCTGGAACCCTGTCCAGTGATACTGTCTTAGTCGGTTCTGGCTACTATAATGAAATACCATAGACTGGCTGGCATGTAAATAACAGAAACTTATTTCTCACAGTTCTGAAGGCTTGGGAGTCCAAGATCAAGACACCAGCAAATTTTGTGTCTGGTGAAGGCCCACTTTCTGGTTCATAGATGGCACCTTCTAGCTGTTTCCTTATTCGACAGAAGGGGCTAGCTAGATTTCTGGGATCTCTTTTATAAAGGCACTACAAATTGTGAGGGCTGCATGCTTATGACCTAATCACCTCCCGAAGACCCTATCTCTTAATACCATCACCTTGAGGGTTAGGATTTCAACATGAGAATTTTGAGAGGACACAAACATTCAGACCGTAGCAAATACCAAGCTTTTTATGGATTCATGCTATTTCAGAGAATTATACTGGTTGGCTATATCCTTATTTTGATTATTACTATCACCTTAAAAAAGGGATTCTCAACTTTGAGCATTACTGACATTTTGGGCCAGATCATTTTGTTGTGGGGGCTGTCCTGTATTGTAGGATGTTTAGCAACATCCCTGGCCCCTCCCCACTAGATGCCACTAGCACCTCATCTACTACTCCTCCCTGCGCCCCCTACTTCCTCAGTATGATGACCCCAAATGTTTCCAGACCTTACCAAATGTTCCCTGGTGGGCAAATTGCCCCCAGTTGATGACCATTGTGTTTAAAGAATTCATTTCAACTATTTTATCGGCCCCTAAGGCACCAGCCTTCCCTCTGAGGCTGTGTCCACGGGAATGCTGTCTGTCTGACTGCTTGTGGATCTCTCCAGCACTGACTGGCTAAGTCACACTGGCAGCCATGGGTGAGACTTCCTCACCGTGGGTGGAGCAAATTCCTTCACTGCCAGGCTGCAGGGTTGCATTTCTGCATTTCTAGGTGTTGGGGATGCCTTGATTCTTTTCCAAAGTAATCTAAATTTTGTCTCCAGGGATCTTTGCCCCTCCTAAATGGGTATTATCTGGGAATAAGACAGCTCAATTGTTTATGGAGCCTTTATTTAATATTTGACAACATCTAGGAGAAAGTCACACTTAGTTCAGTTATTAAAATGAAGCCTGTAGGGTATCTCCCCAAAAGAGTATCCCAGAATCATTATTTTAATTTAAGCATAATTGTAAAAGGGGGCTGGGAAGCCTGCAGTAGGGGGAGATTAATTTTCAAGTGTCATTTTAGGAAAACAAAGGCTTTGCAAGAAAAAACATTCACTTTCCCCCCTAGTTACAGGCTTAATGTTATTAATAAGTTAGATGTCAGATGTATGCTGTTACTGGCAGCATGCATACAATTTAAATATTTTAGCTTCTATTATACAACTGAATCTACATGACTGACCTTCAAGGGTCCCATTCATAAGGGATGAGGAGAGGGAACAATCTGCTACTTCATGCAAGGGCTGGCCAGCAGACTGGGTTTCCCCGCATTGTCAGACAAACCACGACACAGGGAATGCTTTGGAGACGCTCTAACATGGCAGGGTTGGGACAGAGAATGATGGGGGTGGGGGGCACACTTTTGGGGCAGGGAGAGAGCCAAGGCTTGTTTTTCTTTTAGAAAAAAAGCTATTCCACCTTTGTTCCAAGAGAGGATGAAATATCCATTAAGACTGGTGACACTGGGAATTTTGTTTTGGCTCAGTTCCTTTTGTTGTGACTCCACGGTAAAGGAGAGGAATCTGGGGTAAGGAGGTTTCAAGCCAAGATGAGAAAGAAAAAGCATGCCTTCCAAGGATTTCTTCTATTGTCTCCCGGAGAATAAATATTTATAGAGAGGGTTCAAGTGAAGTCTGTCTCAGTGGTCGTGGCTTTAAGACTAAGCCTTTGAGAGAGTGCATGTAGAACTATGCTTAACTGAAGGGTGATCCAATTAGGCTTCCCAGGGAAAACCAAGAAACCTCAAGATAATTTCCTATCTGAAATCTAATTGTGTCCTCAAGTGGAATATGAATACCACTTTGAATTACCCCAGATCCATAGACGGCAGCAAAAATGTACAGCCAAATTGGATTCTATTTTAAGTAATTAAGTTATTTCCCTTCACAGGATCTATAATTTGCCTTGAACAAATGTGATTTGCCTCAGAAAGATAAGGCATTGCAATTTTTCCTCCAAAATGGATTTTCTGTGCCAGAAACAATTACTAAAAGTAGACCAAATATTGCCGTAATTATATCCTACTTATTATCTGAGTGCATGCCTGGAGTACCCTGTTTGTGTTCCAATGTGAGGTAGGTATGGCCAGTTTAGAAATTACCTTTAAATAGAAACCGAAGCTGAAATTTACTCAAGAGCCTGGGGCTTGCACAATGGTCGTGTTAATAGCAACGGGTGGTTACATAAGTCTCCAAAATCTTGTGCAAAATGTGAGCAACAGGGAGCTTGCTTCAGTAGACCTTCCTTCTGACTCTGATAAATATCAATATTAACTTCTAGCTGCTTGGCTGAGTCCTTGAGGTGGTGCTACATGTTGCAATAGTTTAAGAATAAAAGTGTTGAGATTTGCATAGAAGATATTACAAGAGGAGTATTTTGGTCATGGTTAATTTTATGAAGAAAACATTCACTTTTGGCTTTCTTTATTAGCAGTTCAGTTGACTTATGCCCAGGTGTTCTGAAAGACAGTAGTAGGTAAGAGTTAAAAGCAAGAGCTGGAACAATAAACAGAATTAGTTCTTGGCTCTGCCCCCTTGAAAGTGCAATGTATGGAAAGTCTCTGAATCTCAGTTCTCTTGTCTGTGAAAAGGGAGTGATGGTTATCTACACTGAGGAGACTGGATGAGGAAAGCACACACTGTCTGGCATTGCACAGACCTGAGTTTCACAAGTGGATGGTGGAGTAAAATCCAAACACGATTGCATACCTTTTCTTCTTTATACATGCTTATCCTCTGAAAGATGATCTTTCATACAAATCGGTGCTGGCTGGCCATTTCTAAACTTCCATTTGAATTTAAAATGGTTAAAGCTTCAGATTCGTAAGTCGTGTTACCTGGTTTAAAATACAGGCTTTGCTACTTACTACATGCCTTTGACCAAGTTACATAGGCTTTCTGTGCGTCCGTTTCCTCTTCTATAAAATGTAATTAGTAACAGAAGCAGAACCTATCAGAGTTGTGATAAGGGGTAAGTAAAATATTACAATGAAATACCTAGGATAGTGCTTTGCATACCATAAACATATCTATTATTATTTTTGTCTTCTACCAGCCAAGAGAATGTCAACGGAAATCAGAACATAACATTAAGTAAGTTTAACATGTACTTTTATTAACAACTTAATACAAGACTGTACACTGTAGGTGCTGAAATCAACCCACTCCTGAAAACTGGCAAACCAGCATTTCTATACCACTTTGGGCTTTGGTTATAAGTGCCATCTTCTACAGCAAAATCACGTCTTAAGAACAGGAAAAATGTTCCACGGGAATGGAAAGATTATTTATGCATAAACAGCTGGGGATTATTTCTAGCTTTACGTGATTCACTACACGCTCTGGAATGTTCAGTTCCCTTTTCTACAGTCCTACCACCAGACATACAGCAACTAAGAACTTGGCCACAGGTCCTGCCTAGACACACATCAATATGAAACAAAAAAAATTTGTATAAATAAGTCAATTAAACTTCACAAAAAACTAAAGAAACACAAGACAAAAATCCAACAAGCAATAAAAACTGTACAATATTGGTCAGTCTTTTATATCTGAAAAATGTGTAACTTAAAAAAAAGTTCTTTATCGTATAAAAAAAGTCTTTTACATCTGTGTTAGCTGGAGTGAAAACTTGAAGACTCAGACTCAGTGGAAACAGATGAATGTCCACCTCGCTTTCCTTTGGAGAGGATCTTGAGGCTGGACCCTCTGCTCACAGAGGTGAGTGCGTGCTGGGCAGAGGTTTTAAATTTGGCTCCAAGGAAAGCATAGAGGATGGGGTTCAGACAACAGTGGAAGAAAGCTAGGGCCTCGGTGATGGAAATCCACTTGTGCACAGTGTTCTCAAACTCACACCCTTGCTTGATGATTTCCAGGAGGATGAAGGAGTCGATGCTGATCCCAATGTAGTAAGGCAGCCAGCAGGCGAAGAAAGCCAGAATGAGGATGACTGTGGTCTTGAGGGCCTTGCGCTTCTGGTGGCCCTTGGAGTGTGACAGCTTGGAGATGATAATGCAATAGCAGGACAGGATGACGATACCAGGCAGGATAAGGCCAACCATGATGTGCTGAAACTGGAACACAACCACCCACAAGTCATTGGGGTAAAAGCGGTCACAGATATATCTGTCATCTGCCTCACTGACGTTGGCAAAGATGAAGTCGGGAATAGTCAGCAGGAGGGCAGGGATCCAGACGCCAACATAGACCACCTTTTCAGCCAACAGCTTCCTTGGTCTCTGACTGTTGGTGGCGTGGACGATGGCCAGGTAGCGGTCCAGACTGATGAAGGCCAGGATGAGGACACTGCTGTAGAGGTTGACTGTGTAGATGACATGGACTGCCTTGCATAGGAAGTTCCCAAAGTACCAGTTTGCCACGGCATCAACTGCCCAGAAGGGAAGCGTGATGACAAAGAGGAGGTCGGCCACTGACAGGTGCAGCCTGTACTTGTCCGTCATGCTTCTCAGTTTCTTCTGGTAACCCATGACCAGGATGACCAATCCATTGCCCACAATGCCAGTCAAGAAGATGATGGAGTAGATGGTGGGCAGGAAGATCTTATTGAAATTAGCATTTTCTTCACGGAAGCAGGGTTCCTTTATGGAGTCATAGTCCCCTGAGCCCATTTCCTCCGTGTAGTTATCTGAAGTGTATATCTGCAAAAGAGGCAAAGGAATGGACATTCACTTCCAATTCAGCAACCATTAACCCAGTTAAAAAATTTTTTTAAAGCAATGTAAAAAACCAATTCAGGCTTGCTTTCTTCAGGAAATTCTGAAGTACTGGGCTAAGGGCACAAGAGAATTAATGTAGAATCCTACAACTCTCCTCCCCATCTTTTCCCATAGTGACTTCATTATATCCTTCTTTGGTAGAACCAATTACAAAATTCTTTGTTTAGAACAAAAGGGCGCTGAGATGCTGAGGGTTTCAAAGTCACATCTTGGCTAACTCCTCTGCCCCGCCCACTAGAGGGAAGAAAAAAACCTTCCTTAGGAGGAAAAAAAAAATACACACAAAGAGGCCACTCCCAGGCGGCGTGGGGGGTGGGGTGGGTGCTGCGAGGAGGGGCTGTGATTAACTTTTTGTAAGAAGTTTTTCGCCAAGGGAGGGAAGAAGGGAGGGAGGAGCACGGGGGGAGGGCGGGGGCGTTGCAAAGACTCATTCTCTTAAGGCGCAAAAACTTAATTTTCCCACGCCTGCCTAAACACAAACCATTCTGGGCTTCAAGCAACATGTAGTGGGTAAAGAGAATGCAGTCTTAAAACGAAGGCCCTTCAGTGCTTGGGGTATATTGGGCGGGACTGTCAGAAAATGAACAAACGGCACCTCCTCCCCCAAGCGGGCGCTCCTCCGGGGCGTGGGTCTCTTTTGCCATCCTCGTGTTTATCACTTGGCGCGTTTGGGACGTTAGGGAGCGGGGCATTTTCCTGGGTGGAGAAGGTAACGGGGTCTGCATCCGTGGTCCTCGCCCCAAGTTTCATTTCCTCACTCTCCCGGGTGGCTTCCCATTACCCCGCCACTGATCCAGTTAACCCGGCCGGAGGTGGGCAGCTGGAAGCCTCCAGGCTGTGGGCACGCGGGGGGCCGGGTCGTCCAGCCCCAGGCCACCGCGGCTGCCCACCACACCCACGCCAATCGCCCGCAAACAGCGCTACAGGGGCTCCACTGGGCGACGCGCCAGGCTCTGTCCCACACGGTGCTGGGGAGAGACTGGGCGGCTCCGCCGCGAGCGTCTTTGAATTGCGCGCCGCTGCAGGAAACCAAAAACTCCCTACCAAGAGGGTTTCAAAAGGCTTCTGGAAACCACCGACGGTTAAACATCACAACTGGACTCGGAGAGAGCCAAACGGTTTCCCCACTTGCACCTGCCCGTCTTCGCGGCGGCGACCGGGCAGCCCAGGTGCGGTCCTAACCGCCCCCGCCCCCCGCCCCGTACCCGCTCCTGTCCCCGGAGCGCATATCTCAGGGCTGGCAGCTGCGCGGTGTCAAAGGGGAGGTCAAACCACTCCGCTGACCTCTGCACGATCCCAAACTCTCGAACTGCAGGACCCACTCGCGGCCGTGGGGAAGAGGCGCGCTTCGCACGGCGGGAAGGTTTCCCCCCCTCAAACCCAAAGCGCGCGGGCGGATCAACTCCTAGCTGCTGCCACCACTCGATCCCCTCAGAGGATCGGCGCGGTGGGTCCACCCGCCTTTCCCGCCCTCTGCCTACTGTGCTGGGAGACTGGCACAGCTCCGTCGGCCGCACAGAGTTTAACAAACACGCACCCAACGTCAAGAACAGTCACCAGGCGCTTATCCCCGAAGCTAAAGCGGGCGCAATCTCCTCCTGGGAACTCAGCCCAGGCACGCCACCCGCCGCCTCTAAATTCAGAGAATGTAACTCCCTCCAAGAAATCCCCGCTTCCCCAAGGAAGAGACCGGTGGTCTGAGTCCCGAGGCAGCGCGCACGCCTTCTCTGCACTTATGCACAGAATGTTCTTCTGTTTGCAAACAGCGTGCAAGCCGCCGCGCGCAGCGGGACTCAAGGGGGAGACACATGCAGCCACTGGAACGCTCTTTCCAGTCGTTTCTCCTCGACTCACAGAGAAAAAGATTCCAATCCTGCTCCCCCCGACCCCTCCGCACCATATAGGCATGGTCAAGAAAACTCCTTTCCATGACCCCTTTTTGGAGCACGGATACCTCCAATGTCCTGGCCGCTTCTGCCCGCTCGGAGAGGGGCTGAGCTCTAAGTTCAAACGTTTGTACATTTATGACAAAGCAGGTTGAAACTGGACTTACACTGATCCCCTCCATGGTAACCGCTGGTTCACCGGACGCGGTGGCTACTGGAGCACTCAGACCCTTGCGGTCACTTTGCTACCTGCTGCCGCAGCCAACAAATTGAAGTTTCTTGCCGGGGCCGGACTTATAAAACACGCTCCGAGCGCGGCGCATGCGCAGCTGGGGCGCGGAGGGAGAAGGCGGGGTGGGGGAGAGGGGCAGACGCGAGGAAGGAGGGCGCAGGGGCAGGGCGGAGGGATGCGCGGCTTGGGAAGCTCAGGGGACCCTGTTGTTCGCGGGTGGTCGGTAGTGAGTCCGGAGCCGGACAGGACCTCCCAGAGGCGTTTCCTAAGTTTGAGGAAAGCAGGATGCGCCTAAAGACAGGTGGGAAGCGCGGGCTAGGGACGCGTCTCTGTGTGGCGCGTCCATCCTTCTAAAGTGGATGGAATTCCAGACCTGGGAATGCTACAGTAGAGACACTGAGGCCCAGGGAGGGGAAGTGACTTGCCGGAGTAACCCAACCAGTAGGCGGCAATGTTGGAAGTAGGGCCAAGCTTCCAACGCCATTCCCCGCGCTTTCAGCACACGCAGCCCATTCAGAAGGTAAAATGAGTAAAGATCCTTCCTTCGGAGGATGTAGCTATACGTGCACATTCACAGCATCACTAGGGTCAGGTGCAGATAATTAGGAGATACTTTCAGAAGAAGGTAGGATTTGGCATAATTCTGGAGACTGATCAGATGTAGATGTATATTGCTCAGTAATTTCATAATAGCGGTAACCAATTCGCGAATAGTGCTTTATTATCTTAAAAGTATGCTTTATTATAAGAGTAATTTAGCGACCAGTACTTTTTGTAACAGATTACTAGGAACTTGCACAGAATCACTCATTCATTCTCACCACACCGTGTGGGTATTGCCATCACAGAGATGCATTTAGTCAGATATTTATAGAAGGACGAACTGCGTGCCACGCACTGTTCTAGGCGTTGGGGATCCAGCGTGAACCAGACAAGGCCCGCATGCGGAGGAACCAGCAAATAAGCCCGGAGATGAAATGCCAGGGATGGGCAGGGATTCCAAGCCGGGCTTGAACCCAGGTCTTCGGTCCCCATACTCGGCGTCTTCCACGATTTTGAGCAGAGGACGAGCTTTGGCACGAATCAGAAATTAGGTTGAAGAACTGGGCGGGGCGGAGTGGGGGTGGGGGTCAGACGTTTAAAGCTATCCCAGACTGGCTGAGGTCTGCAGTGGGCGCGCAGACAGTGCTTTCCCCCTCGCGCCACTTCCCGCCGGCGCGGAGACTGGGTGGGGCGGGGGAGGGAGTGTGGGGCGGGGCCGAGAAACTGCGTCCGCAGGCGGGGTGGCAGCTGCGGAGATAGCTGGGACCGAGGTGCGTGCGCCGCGACACGGACCCCAGAGGCCCCCCACCCCGAAACGGTCCCGAGGAGAAGAATTGCCCAGAGTGCACCCTACGCACGACCCCTCTTTTCTATATCAAAAGAGGAAACATTTCAGTCTGGAGTGTTCCAGAGGTAGTTCGGAGGCAGGGAACCTTTTCTCTACAGAGCAAGACTTTCCCCCTTTGTCTGGGACCCCTCCCTAATGTTGGTGGTTGAAGGTTCTCATCTACTCTGCACTTTCACTGACACAGGAAAGATGATATCCGGGCCGGGAGATGGGACTCTCAGAAACGAACAAGTTAGGACACACACTAAAGGCCAGATAAAATCAATTCTAATATTACATTTGTAGAATTAAAAAAAAAAAAAAAGAAACTCCAGGTTCTTGGAGGGTGGTGGCTGGAAGAGGTTTCGGAAGCTCCACGCCCCTTCTCACAGGCCTTGCATTATGTATCTCTTCATCTGTATCCTTTATAATATCCTTTATAATAAACGATAACGGTAAGAAAAATCAAAATAAAACCGTAAAAACACTTTTACTTTTTTCTAATCTTTAATGAAACTTAAGGATCTTCATATTTTTATAGACACGGTAGATCCTATCTACTGAAGGTCTGGAATTTCAGAGCATTTTCATGACTTGCTTTTCACAAAGCCTGGTAGTGGCAGAATCAGTATGTTTTATCCTGGACCGTAAGCTGCACCGTACCTCAAAACTCCCTGCATGATGTCTAAAACCTGAAAGGTGAAATCTCCCAAATCTGTCCAAAAAGGGAAAGAGGAGAAAACTCGGAGCAAAATGGTTTGCATAATAAATATTTGTTGATTGTAGGCAGACAAAAGAAAGCTCCTTCCTTTATCTGAAGACTCCTTTCAGATCTTTTTAGGGATCTCTACTAAAAGGAAGCAGATAATTAAAAGAACAATGAGATGCTATTTGGTGACTACCAAATTAGGCAAAAATCCATTTTTTTTCCAAGATAATATTTGGTCTCCGGATTTGAAAAGACCAGCTGTCTCTCGCTTGTCACTGGTGGGAATGTGGCTTGGGACAGCCTCACTGGAAAGCATTTTCTATTCAGCAGGAACTTCAGAACAGTAATTCCACTCATAAAAACTTATGCCACAAAGGTATTTGTGGAAGCATTTTTTTTTTAAATAGTGAAATGTCTGAACATCCCTAAATAACCACTGTTAGTGGAATAGTTGACAAGATTTTGGTTCATCCAAATCTGAAATTCCATATGGACATCACGAATGTTATTTGTGAAGAATTTTTAGTGACATGGGAAAATACTTATGAAACATTAACTGCAGAAAGCAGGATTCAGAATTGTGTATATAGTGTGATCTCAGTTATGTTAAAATATGCATTTGGAAAATATAGGGAGGAAAACCAAAATGTTTATAGGCGTTTTCCTTGGTGCAGAATTATATTTGATTTTTGCTTTCTTCCTGGGGTTTTTCTATGCTTTCCAGATTTTCTGTAACAGACATGAATCATTTTCATATTCATAAAAAAGCCAACAAATTGTATGACAGAAAAGGAATCAGAAGGCCTCCTGTCATGTATGTTTCTACTTCTAAAGTATCTACTAGATGTGAGACTTTTTTCACAATAGTCCTTTCCCCTTTTCAAGGAAGGCTTGTTTTCCAATGGGCTAATCTTAAACTTCTATTTCCACTGGGCTACCTAAACCTTATTCTCAACTATTCTATGATGTTCTTTAAAAAGCAAACAAAACTCAAGCATTTACTGAGCGCTTGTTATGTGCAACTGACCTCATAGAATCCCCTCAATAACTCTACAAGGCAGGTGCCATTACCTCTATTATGTGGTAAAGAAATTAGGGTCTGGAAAGATGAGGAACTGGCCTGTGACCCTGGAATGAGGATCTGCACCCAGTCTGTCTGGCTCTGAAGCCCAGGTCATTTGGCATTTATGTACATATTGCTTTGAGTGGCATCCCTTGTGATGTTACTCAACTTTGAGTATATGTCATACTCCTATCTCCCCAATATTTTAGGTTCCTTGAAGTGAATGCCCAGATATCCTCTATCCAGCTAGCCCATTGCTGAACAAATACTTGGCTCCTTAATCTTTTACTGAACCTTTCTTAAAAGAATGAGTGACTTTCCTGTGTGGCTCTGGCAACAAAGTCAGGCTTAGGGGCTGTCAGGGATTTGGCAGGGTCCCCAACTTCTCAGGTTGGCTTTAGCCCAGGGAATAACTAGCCTTGGCCACAGTTTGGAGGGGATGCTTACAAATCCAGTGACACAGTGGCAAGCATCCTGCGGCCTCCTGTTGCTCGCTCTGCAGCTGGTTGATTTGTGTGTGAGTGTGTGTATCTGTGTGTGTGTGATGAAAAGCTGTACTCTGTCCCTAAATTGGCTCCATGTTAGCTAGGCAGAAAGCTTAGGAACAGACCTTTTCTCAGTGGTGGATGGCAGGAGGTTAGAGAAAGGAGGAGGTGCCAGGAGGAGGTGGATGGCAGGAGGCATTAAAGGCCTTCAGAATACACAGGGTCTTCTGGTTCCTTTGCTGGCCCCTCTCCTGTCTCTAAAAAGATTGATCGCTTTTGTTTCTGAAAGAGGAAAAAAGTACAAACTTCCTTGATAGTAGTAAGGGATACTTAGAGAAAGTTAATGTTTTCCCAAGTGGTTAAAAAACAACAACAACAACGGAGACTATTTCTCAAGGTGCAAGTAATTCTAACGCAGGGTTACAAATCTCAAAGAGACAATGCTATCAAATGTCAACTATTTCCAAGCTGGTGTTAGGTGGAACAAATTGTCCCTTGCCTAACCACACCCCGCCCTCTCCTCCTTCCCTAAATCCTTCTGTCTCCAACACCTACAGATGAAAAGTGACTTTGAAAACAAACCCAAACCTTCCATCCCACAGCTCTTTACCAATTTAGGAAATTATTACTGTTTTTTGGGGGAGAGCCATTTTTACTCTAGATTTAAATTATATCTTGAATGTTGAAAAGGTCTGCCTTCACTAAAATGGGATGATTAGTGATTTCCATCAACGCTTTATAGCAGTCAAGACTAGTCAACAAATTTCCTACACAAAGAGAATAAACTAGACTAGTAAACAAATATAGGCAATTTAGAGCCATCCTGGTAAGTCATTTAAACAAAACAGCCACTTAATTAACAGTGCAATGATCATTACTCCACTAGTTCCACTGCCAGGAGGATGATTGTTCACAAAGTTTGCTGTGCTCCTGTGGCAGGAGCTTGTGTGGCTTTATGGGTGTAAAGAACAGCAACAAACAGGCTTGGTGCTATTGCCTCAAAAATTATGGTGTCAAACTGGGAAGGAGGGCACTGCTTTAGGAAATAATTGAATGAATGAACCCTGTCCTCCATGGAAAAGGCTTGTCATTGTTTTCCTTAAACCAGTAATTTATTGGTGGTGACCTCAGACAGCTATATAAAAAGAGGAAGCGCCTAGAGCCCTGTGGACTGTCAAGTTTTATAAAGAGAACTGGGCATCCCATGGCAGAGCCTTGGTGCTCCCAGAAATGTGGTGATCTGATCGCCCACACAGATGGGCTTTGAGATCTTTCTGAGATCATTCTTCCAAGAATATTATATTAGCAAAAGAACAGGGTGGGAATTACTTTTGTGTGTGTGTGTGTGTGCGTGTGTGTGTGTGTGTGTGTGTAGGGGAATCCATACGTTTTGCTTGAGTTTTCTAAATCTAAAGCTATCTGTCAGCTATCAAAGCTGTGTCTTTGAGATTTGTAACTTTTGTTAGAATTACATGCCCCTTGAGAAATAGTCTCCTTTAAAAAAATAACTTGGGAATGATCTTAGAGCTACTTGTAGGTCTAAGACACCAGTGACAACATCTAAAAATCTGCAAGTATTGTAAATGAGTGAGGCAATAGGGACTGGTGGGGACTGTGGAGAACCAAAGGTTGCATGCCCTGTCCTAAAGCAGCAACCACTACCCTCCATTGCCCTTTGAGGGAATTTGGGCCATATTATTCACGTTATTTTTTTTTTTTTCGAGACGGAGTCTCGCTCTGTTGCCCAGGCTGGAGTGCAGTGGCACAATCTCAGCTCATTGCAAGCTCCGCCTCCTGGGTTCACCCCATTCTCCTGCCTCAGCCTCCCAAGTAGCTGGGACTACAGGCACCCACCACCACGCCCGGCTAATTCTTTTTGTATTTTTAGTAGAGACGGGGTTTCACCGTGGTAGCCAGGATGGTCTCGATCTCCTGACCTGGTGATCCGCCCATCTCAGCCTCCCAAAGTGCTGGGATTACAGGTATGAGCCAGTGCGCCCAGCCTATTCAACTTTTTTTAAAGAGAAAGTGAAAGTCCTGATTTTTTAATATGAAATCTCTCAACTTGAAAATGTTGGTTCAAAACAAACAAACACAAAAACTCTACTAGCTTCCAGTCTTCCAGTTTACACTGACCTAAGGTGTTGATGATAGCCATCAAAAGAAAGTATGAGACTAGGTATTGTGGCTCACACCTGTAATCTCAGCACTTCGGGAGGCTGAGGAAGGCCGATTGGATCATCTGAGCTCAGGAGTTTGAGACCAGCATGGGCAACATGGTGAAACCCTGTCTCTACCAAAAAAGTACAAAAAAATTAGCCAGGTGTGGTGGTGCACGCCTGTAGTCCCAGCTACTCAGGATGCTGAGGCAGGGAGATCACTTGAGCTTGGGAGGCAGAGGCTGCAGTGAGTTGAGATCTCCCCACTGCACTCCAGCCTGCGTGCCAGAGTGTCACTCTGTTTCAAAAAAGAAAAAAAGAAAAAAAAGAAAGGATAGGGTTAGGCAGTCAGGAGACTTGGGAGGATGGAACAGACACACATGGACAAAAACTGGCTGCAGAATCCTTTTGGGGTGGTCTCTGTCATAATTTGTCTCTCTGAGACTGAAATTAGTCACTTGGGATTTCCAGGTCAGTCCTCCCTTGCGGCACCTAACTGCACTCAGGTTAATGTCAGGGACCCTGAAGAGAATTGACAAGCTTTGTGTGATCCTTACATTCCTCAAACCTTTTGCCATCCCCAGGCCCTATGCCTTCTTCACTGTCTTGATGCATGAGTGCTGGGCCCGTCTTTTCTTTCAGTTATTATAGGACAACATCTTTCAGGGAGAAGAAAATTCTTCCTTCTTCTCTTTAAACAGAGGGAACAACAGCAGAAAGGAGGATTGCAAGCCAGACAGATTAGCTTTGTGGTTCAGAGCACAGCACTGGAGTCTGCTCAGACAGTGGCCTTTGTTGTAATATTTGTTTTAATATCCGGCTAACAATAACATTCTACTTTTTGGATTATTGGGAAGATTACTATGATATCTATGTAAAGACTTTAGTACAGTGTAGGGCACATAGTAAGTGCTCAATAAACATAGCCCATTACTAATATAGGTTCCTATCTCTGCTGCTGAAATGTCTTTCTTGTTGGTAGAGTGCTTTGCTTAACCAGACAAATGGCTTTCTCCACCATTACCCACTGAAATGATGTAGAGGGAAGTGGAGTCTTAAATAAAGTGTGAAGTGTTCTTACTTTTAATTGTGGTCAGAAGAGAGATCTATGCAATGAGGGAAGGAAAAAGAAGTCATAAAGAATTTCTCATACATGCCTTGAAAGCCCTTCCTGTCTTTGCAGTCTCAGATTTGGGGTTGAAAGGGGTCCTTAATGCCATTTGTTCTCTTTATCTTCCATGCATTGGAAGGAGCTCCTTTTCAGCAGGTGGTCTTGTCTCTGGACACTCCTGGGATGGGCAGCCCACCCTTTGGAAAGGAGCAGATCCCGCTGCCGGCCAAGCCTGATCACTAGACGGTCCTTTTTTTTTTTTTTTTTTCTTTTTTTTTTTTGGCTAGGCACCTGTCTCTCCTGTTTTCTAGCCTCTAAGTCTAACTTAGCTAGAGCTTGACTGGATGAGACGCCATGAGAGGAAGCCAAGGACCGCGGCAGCTAAAACCATCCTGAGGCTAAAGCAAAAGCTGTGCTTTCTGAGACATCCCTTATTTCTGCAGCCACAGGGATGAGTCTAATGAGAGGCTTCTTTGTTCCATTAGCAAGTCTGAGAAGGGTATCTGGCCAGGTTAGAGTTTCTTTTCATAAAGGAAATTATCTCCAAACATAGAAGAGCTGGGGATTAAGTGACTCAGAAGATTTAGTGCTGGACTTTTTAAGGCCTCCTGAGACTTTCAGATATACTTGCCTTGGCGAGAAAATGTGGGGAAGCAGCAGCTCTGGAAGCAGGTTAATAAAGAAGGCAATTAACCCCATCTTTGCTTGGTTTTATGTTAGGCAAAAGCAGTTAAAATGAATACTTGAAAATTTGTCTGAAGATGTGTGTCTGAATGGGCTTCTTTTTAACAGGTGCCAATAGCTGCCTGGAGAAAGCATTTCCGTATCATCTGTTCACCCCTGTAACCCCGTCCAATCACAAGCTCAGGCTGTTTCCTGGAATCTTTGTAAATTGGGGATGTTCTGTGTCTGAGCAACTTCTTTTTAAATGGAAGCCATGAAATTGCTTTCAGTGTCATTTAAAAATACTGAAGTGGAGTGCTTTGGGTTTCTCCCTACTTTGTCTGCTTGTTTATCCTTGTGGTTAACCAGCTGCAGCATAATCTCCTGGCTGTGTTTACTCCTGTCCTATGTGCCCAGGGCCGCCCTCCGTGGCCTGCTTGCTATTTTGAGCCCAGGTGGGGCAGCCCCTTGGGGGGAGTGGGCATCAAAAGTCCGCTTCTGCCCACATTGTCTCTTTTTGGTTGGGAAATCGGCTCACCTGTGGATAATTTATTGCTTGTTTGGGGCAGGGGAGACAGAACGAACTCCACAGAGACACTTTGAACAACGCGGAACAATTTCGATTAATCCTTTCCACAAACAGGGTTCCATTTGCATGAGGGGATTGCTGAGAGTTTTATCTTGGGTGATAAATGGCAGGCATTCTAACTCCATTGGCGAGCATCGCTCCCATGCAGGTTTAGATTAGGCTTCTCCAGACTGAAGAGGATTTTTGTTCTTGGCCAGGTAGATTTTCACTTCAGGGTTAGGGTTCAGGCAGCTGGTTACTTTTCTGAGGGGGCTTTTTTGTTTCCTATTGCCTTTCACCCGTCTGGGGTATGCTAAGGTTTTTGTCCCAGTGTGGCAATTTTCCAGGCTAAAAAAAGAACCACCCTCCCTCCTTCAACCAAAGCCTCCTCTGCCAACTTTTCTCACACATGTGTGCACACAAGAGCATGCACACATGAGATCACAACCAACCACCCCAGAAAGCCCAGTTCTCTTGTGCCGCTGAATGTTTTGTTTTGCCTTCTCTCTCCTCTGTCATATGCCTGCTGCTGTTCCCCACCCTCAATTCTAGAAAGGGGAAATCCTACTCAGGCACTGCCATGGATTTCTCTTTAGGTTTCTACCTACGAGTTCAGGTGCTGCGGGTCACCCGACTGGCCCCGAAAGTGAGAGGGGCTCCCTGGTCCCAGAAGGCAAAGACCTCCTGTGCCTGTTTATGCTAAACCTAAACATTTAATTGATCCTGCTTTCTAGCAGGTCCCAGGAGACTTCATCAGCCTCTTTCTTGGAAGCACAAATATACAGAAGATATTTCTTCTGACTATTCTCCAACAATCAAGAGATGTTTGTTGAACTCTACTTACTTTCAGTAGTTTGTATTGTGAAAACATGAAGTTGTTTTCCAGAGGTGAAAAAGTACGTTATTCAATCTATATTTTTTCAAACTGTATGCTTCATTTTCTTCTTGAAAATCTGTTTTATCCCCACCTTCAATCAGAGAGAATCTTAGAATGCTCTGGTTTTCTGACCTGTTGTCTGCAGTCTCCTGGCCCATACCTTTGTGCCGCCTGTGAACAGAACAGGTTGTCTTGAATTAATTCTGCAGAAGAAAGAATTGAAAATGGGGGAGTGTGAAGAATCCCTAAGAATCAGAAATAAGCAAAACTCAGCCAGTACGAGGTCTGAAGTTTCTCTCCCACCCTCCTGCTGTCCCACTTTGCTGTAAGTATAAACAGCTCTCCTCTGCTTCTCCTAGCGAGCAAGCTAACGAGGGAAGTGGGTTCTACTGTGCAAGCTCTCCCTTCTGTGTGTTGCTGGGGTGGGGTGCGCTGGGGGCAGATGCGTCTGTGTTTTTTCACCAGCCCGAGGCAGTAGCACAGGCCCTGTAATCTCCCTGGTCCCCCTGTGTCATCTTCCAGAATTTTCCATAGAAGCTGAGGCAGCCCCAGCATGCCAGGCTTAGGCTGCCTGGTGATGGATCCCCCCACTACCCAGGGGAGGACCCCAAAGAGTCCCTTGGGTGGTGCTACTCTGGTTCTCTCCCCAGAAAACCTGGCTTCTGGAGGTGAAGAGGTTGAAGGACTCAAAAAAAAAATTCTACCCAGGGAATCATCTGGGCAAAGACTTGGACGTGTAAAGCAGCAGGCTGTGCTCTGGAAACTGGAGTAGATGGATCTCTCTGAGCGTGACTTGGTGTTAAGGGAGTAATGGAGATGTCAGTGAGCAGCAAATGAGACAGCAACGTAAGACAAGGAGCTCACCACACGCTGCGAGGCAGCTATCAGGGAATCCCATTAACTATGTATGTAGCAGGAATGCTGTGAGAACTGTCTAGGGTAATCTATAAGGCTATTTTGTAAACTGGAATAACATTAATTAAAAGTTAATTATCAGGCCAGGCGCAGTGGCTCACACCTGTAATCCCAGCACTTTGAGAGGCCAAGGCAGGTGGATCACTTGAGGTCAGGAGTTTGAGACCAGCCTGGCCAACATGGGGAAACCCCATCTCTACTAAAAATACAAAAATTAGACAGGCATGGTGGCGTGTGCCTGTAATTCCAGCTACTCTGGAGGCTGAGGCACAAGAATTGCTTGAACTCAGGAGGCAGAGGTTGCAGTGAGCCGAGATTGCACCACTGCACTCCAGCCTGGGTAACGGAATGAGCAGAATGAGACTCTGTCTTAAAAAAAAAAAAGAGTTAATTATCATAAAGATAAAATGTTTTAATTAAATCTAGATTAAGTATAAGATGAAGGTGAGCATCTACCCATTCTGGTTTCATAAAGCGCAGGAACCAATTTTCAGCCTAAAGACCCCAGCTCTGCTGTGAAAGATGAGGGAGATAAGGTGATTGAGTCTGCCACTGAAGAAAACCAAGGCTGGTGTTGAGTGTTCTCATGATGCCAGCAAGTTTCCTCAGTTCTTCTCCCTTGCAAATCTGGTACCTATACTCTCACACGGCCCTGGATCTGTCCCATAGCATTTTATTTTTTCCGTGTATCTTCATGACCTGCTTTCTCCTACAGTGGCTTCTCTTCCTGCTCCCTCTTGCCCCTTTTGGTTTCCTTCTCTTTTATTTCTGAGGTCTCTTCATTCTCCCCCTTCCTTCCATCCTCCTATCTTTCCTTCTCTTCCTCCCTTCCTTCCCTTCTTTCCACAAACTATTTTGAGTGCCTACAATGTGCAGAGCTCTGCTAGGTGCTGGGAGAGACACTAGATGAATAGCATACAGTCCTTAGCCTCAAGACACCTAAGTCCAGTATAGGAGATAAAATAGGGACATAAAAAACTGTGATATAAGCCAGAGCAGGGTGGGCAGTGCAAGTGAAGTACAAACAAGGCCCAGCAGGGAAAGAGGAGGCCTTTCACATAGGAGAGGCATGTGAAGAATGGGTAGGTATTGATTGGAAGGTGTTCAGCAGAAAGGAGGACAGCCTGACTCAAGTGAGAAGGCATGAATGAAAGGTTGGAGCTGCAAACAGGGATGAGCTAGTTTGACTAGAATATAGGCTGGAGTTCTGTCTGCAGGGGTACATTAGGCCAGAGCATAGAAGGTTTTATAGACAAGGCTAAGAGGTCTGGACTTTATTCTATCAAGTAACAGGAAAACTGTGATGATTTGGGGTTGCAGAATAATATGCTCAGAGCTTGGCTTTAGAATAATTAATCTATAAATGTAGTGTCAAATGGATTGGAACAAGAAAGCTAAGGTGGAGAGACCAGACAGAAATCTATCTGGATAGCTCAGGTGGAAGGTTGTAAAGGTCTGGGCTAGCCACACATGGTGGCAATTGCAAGGCTGCTAATGGATGGAAGAGATCTTGGAGAACCAACATCTGGTGACTTATTGATGTGGGGCTGAGAAAGAAGGGGGAGATGAAGGGAGACTGGAATTTCAGCTAAGATGTGAAGAATGAAGGTCAAGGGGAGAGACTATTTCAGAGGGGAGGGGATGCTGTTGAGAGAAAGTCTGAAGGCTTACCCTTGTATTTTTCAAAGTTTGTATGTTGGTTTCTCAGCCACCACCTGCATCTGACTTGTGGGCTTTTGTGTAGCACGATGATATCCTGTTACTTATGTCATCGAAGTGACTTCATCTCCTTTCACATCTCAAACAACAACGATCAGAGGTGGCAAAACTTGGCAGACAAAAAAAAAATGCAGGCTTTGAGATCCTTTCCTTACATTTCTAAGGTCACTACCTGGGTAAGGCCAAATCTGGATTTTAGGGGGAAGGACATTTGTTAGATCAAAGAAATAAGTATGTGGGTATCAGTTAGTGCTGGGGACTTTTTTCTATGGGAGGAAAGGCAGAAGGAAAGAAGCAAATGTCACAAAAGCTTAAATACGAGTTCAAATCAACATCTGTGATGTAATAATAGTTCCAATACAATCATGTGTAACTTTTATGGTTAAAGATGAATTACACAGAAAATAAGGAGTTGATGGTGTCCACCATCAGACCAACAGTATCAGAATGAGCAGGGCTGGGGCTCAGTAGTTCAGATGAGAAACAAGTTGTTCCAACCCAATGTGCCCTGGGAAAGTTTTGCAGGAGAAATGGCCTCTGAAGCTGAGCTTTACGGCAGTCCACATTACCACTACAGCACCCACTTCCTGGTTGGGCACATTGTTGGAATGTCATACCAAGGCACCCGAAGTTTAAATAATTTCAGGACTCCTTAACTGCAAATATAATTTTTAGCAGAACATTGAAAATAACTTGCTCTAGACTTAGGCCTTTATCTGTAAATTTTATCACAGTCATTCTTAAGGAAAATAGGCACCCTTTGCTTCCGGACCTTTGGTCCCTTATAACTGTTGCTTTGCCAAGTGTCCTGGTCTACTTTTGAGTATCCAACTTTGGTTCTTAGAGTGCAGTTCCAGGCTGGACCTAAATATAACTTGTTGTTATATCTAGATTCTCAGAGTGTGGCTCCATTCTTCACATCTTAGCTGAAATTCCAGGCTTCCTTCACCTCCTCCTTCTTTCTCACATCAGTGAGTCATCATATACTGGTTCTCCAAGATCTCTTCTATCCATTAGCAGCCTTGCAATTCCCACCACTGTGTGGCTAGCCCAGACTTTTAAAACTTTCCACCTGAGCTATCCAAATAGATTTCTGCCTGGTCTCTACACCTCAGCTTTCTCCTTCTCATCCATTTGTTTGTTTTCAGACCCATTTTCTCTTTCCTTCTTGGCCTCAGATTGTGTTTCTGGCCCTTCGGTTACTTACCAGTGGCTCATCTCAAACATGCTCTTCCACAGTTGGGTTTTTGGGTGATTTACTGGAAAGGGGAATGTAGGGGGGTAAGGTGGGCTGATCACTGACCTTTGACTCTGTCAGGTGGTACAGGCTGGTTCTCAATCTGTGAGCAGCGGACTGCAAGGGAAGTTATTGCGAAGGGTCTAAATACCCCCAAGTGCCAAATCTTCCTGTAGATTGAATATATAATGTGCTACAATTTTTGAAATGCATGTGGATGCTATTGTGATTCATAAAATATGGAATTGGTTTGGAAATGTCTTGAATTCATAGGAGTTTTGTGTGTGTGTGTGTGTGTGTGTGTGTGTTTAAGAATGTTGTTCGGGCCAGGCAAGGTAGCTCATGCCTGTAATCCCAGCACTTTGGGAGGCTGAGGTGGGTAAATCACCTGAGGTCAGGAGTTTGAGACCAGCCTGGCCAACATGGTGAAACCCCATCTGTACTAAAAATACAAAAAAATAGCTGGGTGTGGTGGCAGGCGCCTGTAATCCCAGTTACCCAGGAGGCCGAGGCACGAGATTAGCTTGAACCTGGGACACGGAGGTTGCTATGAATCAAGATTGCACCACTGCACTCCAGCCTGGGTGAGAGAGTAAGACCCTGTCTCAAAAAAAAAAAAAAAAGCTAAAAATGAATGTTGTTCGTCAACAGACATTACCACACTACCAGCACGATCAGCTTTCATCTGGTGGTTCATGAAACTTTGTGGTTGTTAAAAGTGATCTTCATGTTCCGCAGAGGAAAGGCAGCCCTAAAGGGAATATAGTTTTTGTCTGGTGCCCAGAGCCTATCCACCCCTACTTGGGCTGCCAGAGAGTGGAGCTTGGGACACGACCAGTGTGGAATAGGATGGAAAAAATATTTCTCTGTACACTGATCACCACACTGCTTGCAGCAGGGAGCTATCAACCGAGAACCAACTACATAAGGGGGTTGTTATTTGTGGAGGAGCTTTCAGGTCATCTAAACCTACCTTCCAGTCTCGGCAGGAATCCCTTATGGAACCTCCCTGTGGGATGAACATTAGCTTGGCCCTGGTCCCTGCATAACAGGTAGCCCTGTTTACTATAAAGTAAATTCAGATTCCAGGACCTCCACCTTGGTTGTTTCTGATTTGGCAGGGTTGGGGCGGGGCTTTGAGCATTCGCCTTTTCAAATAATGCTCGAGGTGATTCTGATGTCAGCCAGAGTTGAGAGAGAAGATTGTTATGAAAGGACACAAATACCTCATCACGGTGCTTTTTGTTTGTGAAGTGCTCACTAAGGCGTGAACAGCGTCATGGTGGGGCTCCTGCAGGCTTTATATTTATACCCCGTTTCTTATTTCTCACACCCACTCTGGTAGATAGATCCCTATTTCAAAAATGAGTGAATTAGGGTTCAGGGAAGTGAAACCTGTGTGCCGGCTGGGGACTGACAGTTGGAACCCCAATGTACAAATGAAACCAGGGAACAGTAGGTGTGACGAGCACTTGAGGAGCGACAGAGAGTTATGACCTCGAACCCACAAGTGAGACTGCAAACACAAGGAGGTGGGAGCCCAGCGGCAGGAGACTGATGCTGCTGGAATCAGGGCGGGGGCAGTGCTGTTTAAGAGCTTCTGACACACTTAGTTCCTCCCTTCATCCTAAGAGACCTGGGCTCACTAGCAGAGGGGCTTTGGCAAGTTACTTGATGGATTAGGGCCTCAGTTTCTTCATCTGTGAAGTGGAGATAATAATAGTGCCTGCCTCCTGCTGTGAGTCTAGTCATCAATATCATCAACATTGGTGGTACACCTGCTCGGTACCAGTCCTGGGGTGGGGGTGTCCTCTCTAGAGGATAAAAGCCCATGTAGAGACTATGGGGGAAGGAGCAGGACAAGAGAATCAGAAGCTCACCTCATTCTTAATGTGAAGAGACATTAAGATCAGGAAAGCCAGATGCTTGATGTTCTCTCTCGTACCCATAGCAGATGGGTGCCTCACTGGGTTCCCCCAGAACCTGATGGTGAGCAGGGAGGTGGCAGCCACTTTTCTTTTCTCTTTTCTTTTCTTGTCTTCTCTTCTTTTCTTTTTTTTTTCTTGGATCTTACTCTGTCACCCAGGCTAGAGTGCAGTACTGTGAGTATGGCTTATTGCAGCCTTTAACTCCTGGGCTCAAGCAACCCTCCTGTCTCATCCTCCTAAGTAGCTGGGACTACAGGTGTGTGCCACCATGCCCAGCTAATTTTTGTTGTTGTTATTGTAGAGATGGGGTCTCACTCTGTTGCCCAGGCTGGTCTTGAATTCCTGGCCTCAAGCAATCCTCCTGCCTCAGTCTCCCAAAGTGCTGTGATTGCAGGTGTGAGCCACTGCACTCAGCCAGCAGCCACCCATTTCTTACAGTTGCTCCAGTGTGAGGGGGTAACAAAAAGGCTGCTTACAAGGCAGCAGCCCAGCCCCCATGTCTCCTGCCTGGTCCCTGAGGAGTGCACATGTGATCAGGAGAGATTCTTCTTTTGGTCACAGGGATCTTAATGATCACTGGGACTCGGGCTGTTTAAGATGTCACTTAGAAGTTCAAATCCAGATGGCTTCCAAGCGAGGGATGGCCTCTACAGTGAGGCCAATCATGTGGTATATTCTTACCTAAGTGGGCCTTGCTGCCCTGCACAATGGCATCTCTGCCCATGGGCCAGCCTCGTAAGGTCTTTAAACCTATGACCACCAGGTGATCTTCTCTGGGGAGCAGCAGAACTTCCATGAGTCTGTCCAGGGATCTTATTTAGAGATGAGTCATACTTTTCTACCCTGTCAGCTCTAGGTTGAAGTAGAATGTACCAGCAACAGACTAGGACGACCTTGCAGCTAGCTGTCCATAGGAATACACCTCTTCTTTCTTCCAACCTCTCAGTTTCCTGGCGTTTCCTCTAAGTTAATGTCTTGCTACAGTGGTTCGAGTTGACATTAACTGTCTGCTATGTTTTGTGCAGCACATGGCCACCTACCAAGTGGCACTTTCCATTTTGGGTATGGGGAGCAGGGCATATTTTATACCTCCAATCTCATTGTTCTTTATGAATCTTTGTTCCTTCACCCCTCACTTCCCAAATTGATCACTTTGCTTCTTGATTATGATATCCCTGTGGGTGAACCCGTAGATAGCAGAAACTGAGCTGTCTCTGCTGTTGATAATTTTAGCTGTTCTTGGAACTCCTGTCTTTTTGCAAATGCCTACCAGGTGTCCCCAAGTGAGAGATGATACTTGTTTGTTTGGTAAAGGCACACAGATAAGAAGAGTCAGAATGAACAGCTCCAAAAGAGAAGTGGTTTCCTCGGTCACCGACTCACCACATTAAACATTCACCCTGGCTCACTGTCTGAAATGAGTCAGTGGTCCTTTCAGAATTCCCTTTACAACAGTGTTTCAAAGAAATCTGTGACTGAGGTTGCAAATCATTTTTTCTTCACTGCAGCTGACTGTTTTGCATTTTCCCAAGGTGAAACTCAGCCTGTCTTTTCAGGTGTTGAGAAAGAGAGTCAACACTTCAAAGTTGAGGGTGCGGGGGTGCGGGGCAGGGGACCCAGCTATCAAAGGGAAGCCCGAAAACACTCTTTTCAAGGATAGGAAAACACTCACCAAAGTCAGACTCTAACACTGAGCTGAGTGGTTTGCTATGTGCAGCTTTCTAGTGGCTTGGATTTTTCTCTCCTAATTTGTTTTTTAAACCATCATCCTTCTCGTTGCCATCATCCTCTTAGCATTCCTGACCGCCCAGTGTCTGGCCTCACTTGATTTACCGAATATTACCTTACGGCTTCTTTTTACCAAAGGCCATTGCTATATCCATGGTGGTCTCCTCCCTGATCTCTCTTCACACAGATTGCAGCAGTGATTTTTCTTTCCTTTCTTTTCTTTTTTGAGACAGGGTGTTGCTCTGTTGTCTAGGCTGGAATGCAGAGGCATAATCATGGCTCACTGCAGCCTCTGCCTCCTGAGTCAAGTGATCCTCCCACCTTAGTCTCTTGAGTAGTTAGGACTACAGACACAGGCCACCATGCCCGTCTAACTTTTTATTTTTTTGGAGACAAGGTCTCGAGATGTTGCCCAGGGTGTCTCGAACTCCTGGGCTCAAGCCATCCTCCCACCTTGGCTGCCTCCCAAAGTGCTGGAATTACAGGCATGAGCCACCACGCCTGGGCCAGGAGTGATTTTTCTATGGGGGTTATTATCCACTCATTTCTGCACCACCTTCTGCATTGATAGAAATCCTTTTCATCTTAGAGCCCATTGTCCATCCCATGTGCTGGGTAAAAGCTTCCTGATGGATATTCAGTTCCCTCCTTCCCCAAATGCTTGCTGAGCACTCTGTCCCAGGCACTAGACATAGGGATAAAGGCAGTGCACAAGGCCAACCAGGAACCTGTCCTCATGGAGCTCATGAGGATCCAGACAAGTGCACCTGCACTTATAGTTCAACCTAAACCAAATGTGGAAGGCTTTCCAAAAGAGATGACCTCAAAACTAAGACAAAACAAGTAAATGGGAGTTAACCAGGTGAAGGGGGTAAAGTGAGGCGTTTTGCTTTTCCTTGCACTCATGGTATGAAGCATCTTCTGGCAGCCTGTTTTGCATCAGCTTGTGTTGTTTCTATGCCCGATGTGGGCATGCTGTTTGTTACCTTTAAAGTGCTATAACTCTTTGAGAGCCAGAGAGTGTGGTACTTTTCCACTTATCCTTCTCAGGTTTTAGCACAGTATGGTATAGTTTGCAAGGAAGGAAAGTAGCATTTAAGGAGGGCCCATTGTGGGTCTGTCACTTTGTGTGCAAGAGGTAAAAGCTACTGTGTTACTGAAAGGAATGGGAAGCCATACGGTTAGGGCAGTGCCACAGGCTGGAAATCAGGATAGTGGTTGTATTTTTGTCTCCACTGCTGAGTGGGTGTGTGATTTTGGGTGAATCTCTAAACTTCCTCTGGGCCTGATTTCCTCATCAGTGGAATGAAGGGATTCCACTCCAGCATCTTCCAGCTCTGTCATCTACTTTTTCCTGTGGCCTTGCAGGCCATCTGGTTGTTGTTGAACTGGTGGGAAGACAACTGCAGAAGTCAGTTCAGGGGTTAAATCTGGAAACCCAATGTGGAAATGAAACCGCAGCCCTGAATACATTAAGTGCTGGGTTAGTTGGAGACTAAGGAAAGAAAGTTCCTGAGGAATGAGCCCATGTGAGCTTTAGCGCCTCTGTGCCCACTACCAGGAGCCCCCAGTGCAAGCTACCAGCCAGGGAGGAACAGTGTTTGCTTGGGCTTTGCTCTGTGGGCATGCAGAGCTTCCACCCGGCAGCATCTACACCTGCGGTCTTGTAACCTAGCTACAGAAATAGCAAGTATGTGCGCAGAAGGCAAGTTGATGAGCTAGACAGTGGGTACAGACACTTACAGCAGAACTTTGGTGCTGAAAACACCTCGTTCAGGACATCATGTACTAACTCAAGGGTGCCTCCCCCTTTTTGTCTCTCTTAAATTTTTCAAAACAGGAAGAAACTTTTCTTCAACTGCAGGCACCAATAACCTATGACCTTCTAGAGAGATCATTTTGGAAACCATCTAAGAAAGCTACCCTCACTGAGGGGATGCTAATCACTCTTTTTCCCTCTCCCCACAACTCCCCACCCTCCCTTTTTTTTTTGTAACTCTGGGCTTCTGGCAACAGTTTGGAAGGTTGGCACAAGGCCATCTGAAACCACAGTGGGGTGTTAGGTAATCTGTTCTCATTAAAATGCTGTTCTGTGGTTTAATTTTCAACGGTTTCTTTGCAGCTTGAAAACACACGTACTATATTTTTTGAGGTAAGGAGAAATGGCTGTTACAGAGGCAAAAAGGCGGGAAGATGGGGTGCCCCTAAGACACTTCCTTGTATGCTTCCAGAAAAGAAACAGCTGCTTTCCTTCTAGAGGGGGCAAATTGAGCCTACGGCAGCACTCAGGGAGCTTCCTGGACATAACTGACTCTGGGGACAAATGCTTCAAACACGTCTGAAAACTCTCCAGATTGAAAGGATCAAATCATATGACCATTCCCCCTCTTAGTCATTGAACTGAGCACTTTTATTGACTGTCTACCAAGTGCCAGGCACTGGGAGACATTTCATATCACTCCTGAGGACAGAGAGACAGAAGCCACTGCCCAGCAGGAGATCACCACCAGGTGGTTGATGACAAATAGGGTGGTGCAGTATAGTGCGGTAAGCAAGCTGCTTGTTTGTTCTCATCCTCACCTTCATGGAATTCCCACTTTTTGAAGCGTATCAGTGAAGACAGCAAACTAAAGCCCAGGGTTATCATTTCTTTCTAAAAAAGAGAATTGCAACACATTCAAATGCTCTCATTGCCACAAAAAGGCCTTAAGGTTGTCAAGTTTTGAGTTCAAGCTTTAGATGAGTTACATTCTGTCATGAGCAGCATAACCTCTGTAGGGGTGGTAGGGTGTAACCCCTTTCCTACCCATCATAAGGGTTACAGCCAACACTGCTATAACAAAAGACAGGTTAACAAGAGAAAAACATAGCAAATGTATTAATCAAAGTTTATATGACATGAAAGCCTTCAGAAATGAAGACTCAAAGACCTAGAGAAAGCTGTTTTTATGCTTAGGTTTAATGAAGAATGGACAGCGGGTAGAAATGTGATTGGAGAAAAGGTATGGTGTAACGGTGATAGACTGAGGGGGATATCCAGGGAGGCTGTCTGTTCAAATTCTTCTTGGCCTCTCTGTGCAGCATTCCCTCCTCCCAGGTATGGGGGCAGGACCTCTCTGGAATGAAGGCCTTCAAAGGAGAAGGGAGAGAGTGATCTTTCTGGTTTTATGGCTTGCTTTGAGGGAGAGGGGTTCTATTTTCTATGATCCGCCTTGGGGAAGGAGAATTCTAGTTTGTATGGCTCTCTTTGGGGGAGAAATGAAGAGAGGTGGAAAACAGGAAGGGAGGAGAAGGTCAGAAAGACTTTGTTTCTGAGGCCTTCCAATCTCCTTTAATTCAAAGTACTCAGCGTGTCCAAGTGCCATGCTCTGGGTTGCTGCATTCTAAGTCCCAGAACCACTCACCAGCAAGACTAGGGTGCCATCCTCATGCTGATAACAGTGGGTAGTTCAGACAGTCTTCTAGGAACTGTCTCACCTCCCCCACAACTTCCCCCTTCTTTGCCCCAACCTTCTTGACTGACTCCTTCCCACCTCACGCAGCTCTGGCTCTGTGACCATGACCTTGGTCCTTAACTTGTCCATTCCCAGCATCTTGGCTTTCTTCCTAGTTCTTCTCTTTCACTCTAAGCAATGCTGAGGCTCAAGGAACCTAGGCTAACCCCTATCCCTCAGGGTGACAGAAGAGCACCAAAGGATGATGTCCAGGTGCGATGAAGATGGCCCCCCAGTAAACTGAACTAACCAAATTCAGCCCCAGGCAAGTTGGACAGGGCAATTTTGATCCAGGTCTGATTTGAATATTACTAACCAGATGAGCATTTTAAGTCATACCAATTCCAGTAACAGGTGAAAATTCTACCTGTTCCAATAAAGGATTAAAAGAAACCCATCCTTGGAACTTTTATCCCCTCCAACATTTTTCTTTCTTTTCTTTTCTTTTCTTTTCTTTTCTTTTCTTTTCTTTTCTTTTCTTTTCTTTTCTTTTCTTTTCTTTTCTTTCTTTCTTTCTTTTGAGACAGGGTCTTGCTCTGTTGCACAGGCTGGGGTGCCGTGGCATGATCATAGCTCATTGCAGCCTCAATCTCCTGGGCCAAGTGATCCTTCCACCTCAGCCTTCCAAGTAGCTGGCACCACAGGTGCACAACACCACACCTAGCTAATTAAAAAAAATTTTTTTTTTTAGAGATGGGATCTCCCAGTGTTGCCCAGGCTTTTCCAACATTTTTCTTCCCTCCTGTATGTCCTCACTCCTTGGGGCAGTTTCTCTCTATTTTTTTGACTGTGTTATTGTATGTGTACTAATGGAGAAATGTGCATAGTTACTTTGGGTCTTTGTTTTGAGGGACTCAGGGCATTTAAGTTTTCAGAAAGCATCCACAATAGGTTAATATTGACAAGTGACTCATTTTCCCTCTCTTAACCATTAACTATTTGGCTCAATTGAGACATTCAGTCAGGGTTCCTTAAAAACATTTTTAGATAAGCATGAAGGCTTTTGATTTTATTTAAAATCTTCTCATTGGTGGACACTTTTTGAGACAAGTCAAATTTGGTGACACTTAATGGAAGTATTTTATATATAGATGCTCCTTGACTTACAATGGGGTTACATCCTGATGAAAACCCAAGTATGCTGAAAATAATGGAAGTCAAAAATACATTTAAAGGATAAAATGGTTGATGGCCACTCCTGGCTTGCTGCCTTCATGCTGGGAAATTCTCTTGAGTTTCATCTCAAGAGTAATTGCCTTCCTCCTCTTGTCACTGGAAGCAGGAGACACAGATGGACTTTTTGTAGACATGATGGTATTTGAAAACACAAAACACAATATCCAAAAAAAACACTGACCACTTGGTCTGCTGTAGAGCATCGGTCAGTGGCCCTGCTGATTGCCTGGCTGACTGGGAGCTGTGGCTCACTGTTATGAAAGAGTCTCATATTGCATATTGCCAGCCCAGGAAAAGATCAAAATTCAAAATTCGAAGTATGGTTTCTACTGAATGCATATTGCCTTTTCATTGTCACAAAGTCATAAGTCAAGCCATCCTAAGTCGGAGACAGTCTGCCCCAAAAGGTGAGTGAGGAGTGAGCTGGTCTGATTTATTGTCAGAATTTGTCAAAATATCGACATTGAAGCAGGTAAAAATCAGTGTGGTTTTCTTCGTGGAGGGTTTCACTTTGACTTTCAATACTGTGTCTGAGGGTTTGAAGAACCCGGAAATGCAAAGTGAAATTTGGGAGTATCAGCGCATTTCAAGCCAAACAGACCTCTATGAATGAAAGCTGAGTTCCAGTTGAACTTCTTATCAGCATAGACCATTTGTTAGATGCCACCCTCTTCTCTTCATAAAAAAATATGGTCCCTTGTCTCGAAGGAACTTGTTTTTAAAATAAGATATATTGTCAGCCACCAAATAGCATGGCATTTTCTAACTCTTGTCCTCAAAGTTCCATGCTCTTCTGGACTACTTTATTTTTATTTATTTATTTATTTATTTAGATAGGGTTTCACTCTGTCACCCAGGCTGGAGTGCAGTGGCATGATCTTGGCTCACTGCAACCTCCACCTCCTGGGCTCAAGCGATCTTCCCACCTCAGCCCCCCAAGTGGTTGGGACTATAGGTGCAAGCCACTACGCCTGGTTAATTTTTGTATTTTTCGTAGAGACAGGGTTTCACCATGTTGGCCAGGCTGGTCTCAAACTCCTGAGGTCAAGCAATCATACACTTACCTCGGCCTTCCAAAGTACTAGGATCAGATGTGAACCATAGTACCCGGCCTGGACTAGTTTATTTAAACTAAAGGTGCCATCTTTTTTTTTTTTTTTTCTGTTTTATTATTTTGAGGTTCTACCTTTGGAGGTTGGGTTGTAAGATATTCCTGCCCCATCTTCTGGAAGATTGGAGGAAGGGGAGTAGTGAAGGCAAGGCTGGCAGAGCCCTTTCCCCCAACATTATCTCTTATATGGGTGGGGGCACAGGGCAAGGGTGCCCCCTGCCTCCTCCTGTGACGGCTCTGGGAAGCAATGTAAAGGCCAGAGGGTGTGAAGAAAGGCCTTGAACCACCAAAAACGCATTCTTCTATCTTGACACTTTTGATATGCTAGGTTTAAGTAGATCAATAAAATAGTGTGATGGAAAGCCACTAGCGTATTTCTCTTGAGTGCACATTCAACATAGCAAATGCTTCATTCACTCAGGCTCCGGGAGGTTTTGTGTAAAAGTAGAAAAGGTACAGAAGAAGCTTTTGTTTTCATAATACTTTAAACGGACTTAGTGTTCAAGGTGAAATTCGGGGTGTCTGTCTGTGCAATGAATGTGACCCTTAGGTCTGTAAATCCCTGGAGTCTGGGTACCTGAGTCTGAAAGGGGCGCTTTCAACACCGCCTCCCACCCCGCTCCAATCGCTTGCTTACAGTTGTTAAAGTTTAGCTGAGGCGGGATCAAAATCAGTGATTGAATGGCAAGGTGCTATTGTCCTGGCTCCACCAGTGAGTTTACACATACTCAGAATATTAGACTTGATTGACAGAGGGGTGTGTGTGTGTGTGTGAATCAAACCCCTTGTTCTGTTTTGCAGTCACAGAGAATCCTTTCCTTTTGAAATCCAAGAAGGTCCCCTTCTCTCGGCTTGTGGAGGGAATTAGGCAGCAAATAACCATGAACTTTTTTTTATAATCGGCTAAAACTTTAATTGATGTAGAGTTTATGAAATGTGTAGGAATTTCAGGATGGCTTTTTTTTGCCTGTCTTTCAAATGCAACCACCTGTAGAGGGGCATTAGTTCTAATAGGTGTACAGTCTTCCCTAAATCCTTGGATCTGACCTTGGTTATTGTTCAAATTTTACATTTAAATAAACCATAAATTTATTTTGTATAACTAGATGATATTAAAAGAAAACTGGCCAAGTGATCAAAGGCGTTCTGTCTCTCTTTTTAAAAATAATTCAGAACAGAATCCTGCATACAGGTTAGGATTCTATGAAACAAAGACTTTGTATGTGACTTGCAGAAATGATTGTGCACATAGTCTGAAAGCCTTTTAATGGCCTCGAATTGAGGAGTCTACAATCAGGAAGGGCCAGGTGGACCTGAGCTGGGATGAGTGCTTTCTTGGCAGGGAGCCCATTCTCATGATGAAAGCTGGGAAAATTTGCTGGAGGAGAGTAATCCAATGATACGAAAGGATTAGGCAGGCTTACATTTAGCAAACTGTAAACCATGAATGTGAATGCTGCACCTCTTCCCCACTCAGACAGCTGCCTTGCCTATAAAATAGAGCAACCATAATTAAATAAGAGGAGAAACTAAAGAGAGAGGGTGGGAGGAAGGAAGCACCGGGTGTTTCAAAATGATATCGTGTGCATACAAACCAAGTTTGACAGCGTTAAGTAATTCCTGGTGAGTGCTAACAAAACACTCCCCATCATCACTGGGGGCAAAGACAGGTGGAAACTTTGAACCTGCACAGACTCCAAGTTTACCTTCCACTCTTTGCTCCTATTGGTCCAGCCACTTTTTTTCGCTTTTGATTACTTAGCTATTAATGCCATTAATTAAAACCTGCCTTGCTTTCAGATGTATTATGAAGCTGTTTGTAAAATGCTGTGAAGGCAACTTGTTCCAAGAGCCATTAATTCTGGTAAGGGCCATGTCAGCTTCAGTTATGTGCTCATAAATGCAAACCCAACCTGGTCAATAATTTCCAGGGATGGTCTAAATTGCACAGCTGGCTTTTTAGAAAATGTGTGTGGAGGAACATGAAAAGATGGTTGAAAATGCCTGAGTAAGGTTAGATAATAAATGGAACTATACTGGGAAGGGGGAGGGCAGAACAAAGAAGTTATTATTGAGCATAAGGTATGTACTGTATTCTACAAAAGGGTGATTTAGGCTGGGTTAACAAGGTATTTGGGAGGAGGTATTAAAATAGGAAGGCAGCATAAAGCATGATAGGTTCGACCAAATAAGTTCCCAGCAATGCCTGCTTCAGGTCCTCTTTCTTTCTTTTGCTGGCTGTCCTACTGTCATCACTACTTGGGAGGATCGGGGAAATGGAGGTGGAAGATGACTCCTTGAGTTACCAGTTTGTTGGGCCTATGGACTTTCACCTTAGGACTTTTTTAGAATATTATTTCACATACTGTATTTATTCTGTAAACCATATTCAGATAATAAAACTAAGTACATAATAAAATGAACTCACTAGTATGCAGGCTTTCTCATATGATGGATGAGTAGGTACATGATGGATAAATAAATAGATGGATAGATGGATAAGTAAAAGCTTCATTCATCCACTTATTCAACAAATATTTAGTAAATAAGAACCATGTGCCTAACATTGTTCTAGGTGATGGAAATGTGGTGATAAAGAGACATGGTTCTTGTACTCAAAGAGCTTTATCTTTTAGTGGGGGAGGCATGCAATAAACAAGTAAATATGTGGATGTGAAAGTGGCAATAAAGAGCTACAGAGACAATAATACAGGATAATGTGATAGAAATGGACAGAATAGATAAATTTATAGCCTAACAATAGAGCTCCAGGTAATTTAGTGTTGTGGTCTTCAATCTTCATTTTAACAACAGAACCTACATATTTTTTCAGTTGAAAATACATATCCTATAGGGAAACCTCAATAGAGACTAGAGGTGAAAGCATATTTGCCCTGGTTATTGTGTAGAGGGGTGTGTGTGTGCAAGTGTGTGGGTGTGTTTGTGTGTGTATGTGGTGCCAGAGCCCTCTCCACCAGTTTAGGTAAATTGTAACAAATTGATTACAAGTTGTAACTGTCATAAGAGAAAAATAAGTTAAAAATTAAGTGGTAATTGTTCCGTTGCAATGGGGTGGACAATATTGCTGGCAGTCTCTCATGAAGACATCCATAATCTCTTTGTGTCATTCACTTGATTCATTGATCAGGGTCTGCACTAGGTCATTTTCTATACTTATTGTTTCTTTCCATCTTTTTAGTATTTTAATTTCTTTTCCTATTTTTATTAAATTAGAAAATCGTATCTTGCAATTATGAAGGTTTGAGGAAAGGCACATATATTTGGTTCTGGATAGTTTAGTCTCACACAGATCCAGAAATTATGGCAAGGGCTCTCTCTAAAGACCATGTTCAGTGCTTTGTCAGGTGCTCAGAGGATGAGCTTATCACATCAAATGGGGGATGACTGGATGCTGCACATCAGGAGATAACAGCAAATGGATTCTTAGTCTATTCTTGGGTTCCATTTGGCTCTGAAAGTATTTATTTATGTTTTATTGCCACATTTAGGTGTGTTTTTAAATACATAAAATAATACATAATAGATTTTCCTCTCCAACAAGTGTGAAAAACCATTAAATGCTGGGAACAAATCAATTTTTTATTTTGTATTTTTGAGCTGTTTACACCATAGTTCAGCCTTTAAAAAATCCCTTTATCTTATCCTTTTCATGGCCATGCAGGTTCAGTGTGTACAAGATACTGACTATATCAGTGAGATATGCCCTTATAGCAAGTCACGTGAAACCATAGAAATGACCATGAAGAAATTATTTTTTATCTCATCTCTCATTTCAAAACCTCCTTCCTTGTGAATAGCCAAAATATGTCACTATCTACCAGTGACTGCAATTTCCTCATGTTCCCAGTTGTCACCATTTCCTTTGTGGTGGTGGGTGCTGTGATGTCCACTGCCCTGATCCCCCTCCAGTAATTAAAAATGTATTCTCCCCCACCCCCAAGTTGCTGGACATGCTGCTGGAAGACAGGTCTCAGCTGTCAGTGCTCTCTGGGGATGCCTGGGCTGAAGAAAAGTGCCTCAGCCAAGGTCACACCTCCTTCCAGGGGCTGACTGATCATTGTGCAGCAGAGAGGCCCAGCCCCCTCAGCCCAACTCAGAGCACCTCTGAAGGGTCATCCCTGCTCAGGAACTCCTCCCCACAGGGCTAGCTTAGGACCTGATCACAGCTCAAATTTTCCCTCTGACCAATCCTGCTTCCTTTCCCTCCTTTCCATAGGTGTTAATCCAAGAATAAGCCCTAAAACACATCCTGCATGTTGTGGAACCCAACCTGTGATACCTGGCCCCAGAAAAGATAGGATCAAGCACTCACTGGAATGGGATTTTAGATCTAGGTCATGAGCTGTCTGGTGGTAATGAGGCTCCCATCATTGGTGGTAGGTGAAGCACAGAGAGCCCCTGGCTCAGTGTGGCAGTATAGCTACTAAAACTTTTGCCGGCCAGGCATGGTGGCTCATGCCTGTAATCCCAGCACTTTTGGAGGCTGAGGCGGGAGGATCACTTGAGCCCCGGGGTTCCAGACCTGGGCAACATGGAAAGACCTCGTCCCTACAAAAAACAGAAAAATCAGCCAGGCATGGTGGCACATGCCTGTATTCCCAGCTACTTGGGGCACTGAGGCAGAAGGATCACTTTAGCTTGGGAGGTCAAGGCTGCAGTGAGCAGTGACCACGCCACTGCACTCCAGCCTGGGCAACCGAATGAGACCCTGTCTCAAGAAACCCCACAAAAACACACAAAAAAACTTTTGACAGTAGTGGACTTGGATGGCACAAACATGGAAGAGAATGTGATAGCTCATGCAATGTTTAGGCTTTTGAGAAATATGGTGGAAATGGGAACTTTAAGGAGAGTGGAATTTGGTGGCTGTAACTCAACTTTGCTCTGGAAAAAGATTATGAAAAGCTGAGCATGACTAACTGGCAATTAAAATTTAAGTTTAAAATCCAGACAGTCTTTTTGGTAGCATATGAAGTGGCTTTTATCTCCTTCAGCGGGAGAAAGAGCCAAGGATCAGGCTCAGGATTTAAGTAGAAGAGTTGCTGAGCTGCAAGGAAGGCTAAAGTCTCAACTGAGGCTGGTCTACTATTACAAGGTTATGGCCTTAGTTGGGAAAGAATAGCCTTTTAGATACAGGATAGGGACTTCTGGGTTGATGCATCCAAAAATCTTGAATACTGAGATTCACCTGAACCTTCTGAACCTGAAGAAGTGGCCTATATCTCCCTATCAAGAATGGTGTTCCCTTCTAGCTTAAAGATGATATTGAGGTTTCTCCCTGCAGGACATGTGCTCCTTCCTGGCAGGATCTCCCCTCTCCTTTCTTTTGTCCACTAGGTCAATGATTAGGGCTAAATCATAACATAAGCTGAGGACATGCTGGTCCTTCCCAGAGAGGGAAGGGGCTATGCTCTCCAAAGAACTGCAGGACCAGCAAGACCCAGGAGAGGACTGGATTCTGAGGATGTGGGACTGATGAGGGCAGATCATACATTTGATAATAGAGAGTTTATTGATATGGGAGTTCTCTCCTGGAATATAGGGTTTAACACTCTGGGAAGAACTCCCAGGGAATGGTACAAACATATTGGTAGGATGGCTCCTGGAAGCCTGAAAATGTGGTGGTCAATACTAATTGAGGCCAAGATGACAAAATTTTTGTGGCAGTTGGTGGGAGAAGGAATTAAGAGGCTCAGTGAAGTGAGCACATGAGAGAGGATATACTACATAAGGGTGAAAAACCTGCAAGATGACTATGTTCTACAGAAGGGCCAGGAAGACACATCATTGACCACTCCAATAAGGAATGTGCTGGAGAGGGGTGCACCAGCATTGCTAAGAAGCTCAGTGGTGTGGCTCCCCTGTATCCCGGGCCTGACAATAGGGAGATGCTGTTACAGAACTGAGTTCACAGATAACAATAGGGATCATAGGAATCCAAACCCATAAGAGGCCAGGTGGCAGCATTACCTGTCACTAGCCAGGTAGGTACAACTATTGTAACGAGCAACGAGGTCAAATGGCATCCAAGAGGGCCTGACCTGTAGATGGTTATGAAGATAGTTAATAGAACTCAGTGTCCCTAAGGGCAATATAGGTGGCCAGCCAATGAAAGTACTACTCAAGAGAAATCATGGGTGGATGACCAGGAGACTGAGTGATGTTGCCACAATAAAATTCATGATCCCTTGCCCAATTTCTGGACCTGAGTTAGTCTTTGGACCAGGAACCCACTGACTGAAGGAGAGTTCATGTCTCCAGGAGGAAATATCCTGAGACACTATTGTAAGTCTGTTTATAAATGAGTCTCCCAGTCCTTCCCCCAGAGGAATATATGACTGTATATTCTGAAACTTTATGTTGTGGGAAGGGGAAGACCCAAACATTTTTGAGAACTGCTGGACTCAGTGTGAGAGACTTTAGGACACTGAAGACCTAAACCATCATCATAGGCCCCCTCTTAGAGTGGGGGTATAGGGAGATAAGGTAATGAATAAAGTCCTGGCTCAGGTCTGGTTCACAGTGGGTTCATTGGATCTGCAGACCCACCTGGTGGTCATTTCCCTGGTTCCTGGAAGTATAACTGGAGTAAATATACTTGGTAGTTGGTACAACCCCCACAATGGGGAAATTGGCCTGTGGGGTAAGAGGTCAAGCGAAAGTAGTGGGCAAGGTCAAGTGGAAGCCATCAAAGTGGCTTCTTTCCATCCTACCCACTGGCAAGATAGCAAATTAAAAATAATATTGCACTCTAGGGCTGGGGGAATGGCAGATATTAGCACTACTCTTAAAGATGCAGGGTAGGAGTCTCCATCATATTTTTTTTGAGACGGAGTCTCGCTCTGTCACCCAGGCTGGAGTGCAGTGGCGTGGTCTCGGCTCACTGCCAGCTTCGCCTCCCGGGTTCATGCCATTCTCCTGCCTCAGCCTCTCTGAGTAGCTGGGATTAAAGGCGCCTGCCACCATGCCCAGCTAATTTTTTTGTATTTTTAGTAGAGACGGGGTTTCACCATGTTAGTCAGGATGGTCTCGATCTCTTGGCCTCATAATCTGCCCGCCTCGGCCTCCCAAAGTGCTGGGATTACAGGCGTGAGCCACCACACTCCACCCATAACTACATTTAATACACTAATCTGACACCTGAAGACAGCAGATGGATCATGAAAGGTGATAGCAGACCACTGCAAACTTAACCAAATAGTAGCCCCAACTGCAACTTCTTTTTTGAGCAGAATACCATGCCCTTAGATATCTGATATGTGGTCACTGGTCTGGCTAGCACTTTCCTTTCCAACTCTATTGGAAAAAAGTGCTCTGACTTGGAAAGGACAAGAGTATCCATTTTCAGTTTTGTCCCAGGGCTATGTTAATTCCCCTGTCCTCTGTCATATGATAGTCTGAACTAACTGGCCATCCCAAGGAATATCACTTTGGTCCATTATATCAATGAAATCATGTTAATCAGATTGGATGAGCAAAAAATGTTCAGTACTATGGATACCTTGGTAAGACACATATACTCCAGAGGGTGGGAGACAAACCCTACAAAATTCGGGGATCTATCACATCAGTAACATATTTAGGGGTTCCTGTTCTGAGACCTGCCGGGATATTCCCTCAAAAGTAAAAGGACAAATGAGTGCATCACGTACCTCCACCACAAAGAATGAAGCACAATACACAACTCTTGGTAGGCTACTTCTGGTTGTGGAAGCAGTATATTCGGTATCTGGGAGTGCTGATCTAGTCCATGTAGCTGGTAACATGGAAGGATGCCAGTTTTGACTGTTGCCCAGAGCAGAAAAGGGCTCTGCAGCAGGTAGAGGTTTGGGCTATACTGTATGACCAGGAAGATTCTATAGTATTGGAGGTATCGGTGGTAGGAAAAGATGCCTTGTAGAGTTTATGGCAGACCCAATGGAGAATTATAGTATAGACTGATAGGTTTCTAGAACAAGGAAATGCCATCTGCAGTGAAAATTATATCCCTTTTGAAAAATAGCTTGTGGGCTCTACTAGAGACTGTGTGCTTAATACATGGCACACCAAGAATTGCCCCAAATGGGCTGAATTCTGCCAGGTTCATATGGTTGGGAAGGCCCAATAACAGTATATAATAACATGAAAGTGGTTCATCCAGGGCTAAGCATGAATAGGACCAGGGGGCACAAAACAGCTGTAGAGTCAGGGCACCCAGAGCCCCATGTCACCCACTATGACTGCACCAGTGTCCCTCTGTCAGCTCACTTCTGTGATTGCAAATGGATCCTTTATGACCAGCTGATGGAAGAGGAAAAAACCCTGAGCTTGGTTTGTGAATGGCTTGACTTGGTATGTGTGTTTAAGCTGAAAATCATGGTGGTTGCACAACAGCCCTTCTTGGGGTGGCCTTGAAGGATGTAATGAAGGAATATGCTCCCAATGGGCAGGGCTTTGAGTGGTACACATTTGTGTGGAAGGAGAGGTGGTTCAGAGGTTAGAATATATACTAACTCAACATCAGTGGCGAATGGCTTGGCTGGCTGTTCAGGGACCTGGGAGAAGAAAGACTGGAATATCAGCAACAAGGAAGTCTGGGGTAGACACATGTAGATGGACATTATGGGAGTAAGAAAGAAGGGGGAATATTTTTGGTTTTCATGTTAGAGCCTACTAGAGAGCATCCACCATGGCAGAGGCACTAAACAACCATGTGGACAAAATGACTTGGCCAGTTAATATCAGCCAACCTCTGTCATCAACTGCCCAGTGCTGCTCCAGTGGGTCATGAATAAAGCAGCCATTGTGGTAGGGATGGAGGCTGGGAAGGAGACAGGGGTTGTGCATGGGCACAATAGGATATAAATTTGTGCTTCTCATCCCCAGAATTCTGGGACTTATGATTGAGAGATCTTGGCTCCCAAAGGGGATCATGAATACTTCTGCCAGGGTATGAAGCAAGAATCCCATTGTAGTATAAGCTATGACTGCTGCCTTCACACTGCAGGGTTCCTTGAGCCAAGAAATCAGCAGACGAGAAGAGGAGTCACCATCTTGGCACAGGTAGTTGACTCTGATCATCAGAGAGAGGTAGGGCTACTTCTACCCACTTCTACACAATGAGGGCAAGGAGGAATGTGGCACCCAGGCGATCCACTTGGATAACTCTTTGAACCCCCTTGCCCAACTCAGACAGTAGATGGACAAGTTCAGCTACTCTGGCCTGAGAAGGGCATGGTGACCAGGGACTCAGACTGCTATGAGGGTCTGGGTCATGCCACCAGGTAAGCCAGTGTGAACAACTGGCTGACGGTGAGGGAAATCTAGAAGGGGTTGTAACAGGTGGGAAATTATGAGTATTAGTTGCAGCCTGGAGATGAGCTATAGTGACAGGGACTATCCCATCTCATTAACCTTCCTTTCCTAAGTTTTCTCTGGGAATCCTCCTAGAGGAGTGGAATCTGAGCAACGCAAGGGGAAGAGTGGACTGGATATGTGATGCACTTTCAGATCTTCCATTAGGACCGAAGGACAAATTCCTCTTGCTGCTGGGAATGCTGCTGGAAAGATGGCTCTCAGTCCTTTTAGGGGATTGCCTTGGCTGATAAACTTCCTTGACCAAGGGACAATCTACATCCAATAACTGACCAATAATGGGGCATATAGATTTGGTCCCCTCACCTCTATTCAGTTAAACTCTGAAGAGCTTTTCCCTAGATCCATAGCTCCCTGGAAGATTGGCTGAGGACTTTGTTGGGATGTACCGCAGCTCGCCTTCTCTCAATCTTGCATCTCCCCTGCCCAATCTTGCTTCCTTTCTCTCCCTTTAACGGGTATTGATCCTGAGCCTATTCTCTAATACACATCTTATATACTAGTCTCCACCTTAGAGACTGCTTCCGAAGGAATGCCTTCAATACGGAATCAAACCAAAAGGCATGTTTTCGACAGCCAAGTGATTTCTTTGAGGGAAGCAGTGAATCGATTGGTGTTCAGATATGCCCTCTTCAATTCACAGGGGATGACTTCCTTAATGCACACAGAGTTGGAACTTCACCAAAACTGATGCCAATGTACTTTCCCACTTTATATCATGGCTCATGAGGTAAGTGTTGACCAGATGAAAATCTTCTCTTAGAGCATAGATTTTTGTGATAAATAATGAGGTAAATAATATCTTAGAAACTAACGAGTCTTGCAGAAGATAGTGGTGATGGTTGCATAACATTGCAAATATAATGAATGCCACTGAATTGTATGCTTAAAATGGAAAATTATGTTATTTATATTTTATATTTTACCACAATTTAAAAAAATCAATAATGTAATATACCAAAAACATTGACTTGTGTACTTTAAGTGGATGAGTTGTATGGTTTGTATCATTCAATTATATCTCAATGAAGCTTTTTTTTATATAAAAAAAGAGTCTTGAGGGAGAAAATAATCAACTGTTTCTTTTTCATATATGTGCTCCACCAGAACTGAATTTTGTCCACATATAAAGGGTAATCTCTGCACAGACACAATACTACCTTTCTCCCACATTGCATACCATTGATATTATGCAACATCTACCAATGTTCTTTGATAAAGAAATTTTGTTGGTAGTTCTGATTCTTCTCCAAACATAGTATTTATCATTACCTCTGTAGCTGGTTTCACAAGCTCTTTGGCAACAGCACGGCATATACTTACCTTACGATGTCTCTGTAGTGTTGTGTTTTCCATTACTTTTAGCAACAAAATTCTTCAATTTTGTATTGGGAAGCGCTTGTAATGCTTGCACTTGTTCTGGCAAAACTTTATTGTTCCATCAGAGAAGTCACTATAGAAGTCACTATACTTTGTTGGAAAATGACACTGAAGCTTTTGTGGCTTCCTGCTGTTATTGAAAAACATTTTTATAACAGATGCCACCCTGGACGTCTAGGGGCAAACGTATTACCGTCTGATACAACACAATTTTCAGAGTTTTCTGGTCATACTTCCTCTATTCTTGACTCACAGTCTTACATTTTTGTTAGCTTGTATAAGATCATCACAGTCATGTTCTTACTTCTTCCAGAAAATACTGCTTCACTGCTCTTTGTTGGTCCTTGAACCTGTTCTCTCTTTATAGTAAGATGTTATCATCTTGAGTTATAATATTTACGTTACGCTTTTCATCATCATCACTTTTGATCCACTGATACATTTTTGTAAATTAGAGATAATCACATTAACAACTAAAGATACAAATTCAGTAAATGAAAACAGTGACATATGTTATCTGAGACAAAATACACACTATGTAAATGAATGTCGGCCTGGATGAACTGATGCGTTGCTGGGGGTAACCTAAGCATTCAAGGATCTCATTTTGAGCAATCAAACCCTGGTCTTTTCCACTTCCCCTTCTTCCTTTTTTCCCTTTGTTGGTCCTACCTGGACTCCTTACCTACTTCTTTCCCTTCCTCGTTCCTCTGTTTTCATCTTGAGAGTTAAAGAACATTAAAATAGAAAGAGACCTTGGAGATTTTAAAATCTAATGATCTCATTTTACAGATGAGGAAACTGAAGTCCAGAGAGATACAATGAACTTCTCCAAGTCAGAGGGACGAGATCTGGCCTCCTGGCTTCTCTGACTCATGGGCCAATGCTTTTCCATTTTGCCATGACTCCAGTAAACTTTCTCCTTCAGATTATCTTTCTGGTCCTCTTGTCGCTGACAGTGGTTGAATCCATAGTGGTTAAGAACGAAGGAGACAGGCATTTAAGGGAGTCAAAACTTCCTCCTTTCCCTCCCTCTCCTTCCTTCCCTCCCTCCTTCCTTCCCTCTCTCCCTCCTTCCTTCCCATTCCGCCTTCTTTTCTCTCCCTCCCACTACTGCCAGAATGGCCTGATAATGTCACTCTCTTCTCTACTCTTTGGTGACTCTTAAATCCCTATAGGATAAAGTTCAATCTTCTACCTGGACATGTGACAGGCAAGTCATTTTTGTGTTCTGACTCTTGCCCTCCTGTCTAGTCTTATCTTCATCACTCTGTATATTAGCCAGGCTGGTTTATGACAATATTAACAAACAGGTCCAAAATCTCAGTGGCCTTACACAAAAAAGATTTATTTCATATTTATAAAAAGTCCACTGCAAGTCTGGCTGACTTTCCAGAGGAACTATTCTTTATGTAGTGACTCAGAGATCCAGGCTGCTTTGACCACACAATTCTTCCATTTTCACCAGATTTCCTCCTTGCCATGGAGGAGGAAGAGACAAGAAGATAGCGCTCAAGTAGGGAATGAACTCTTCTGTGCTTATCCTGAAAAGAATTTTATCAGCCAGAGTTTATCATCTAACTGCAAGAGGGCTGGGAAATGCCAGGGAATGTTTGGTGAGGACTATGTTTCTGCCATGGTCCTTCCTTGCAACTGCAGTTCTGGAAATATCTGACTATTTGTCCCCTGAGCACAAACTCCTTTAAGCCTCTATGTCTTTCTACTGAGGCATTCCACTCTGCCAAGCATATACTCTTCTTGCTGACCTGACAGACTCTTACAAACCCAAGTCTCTACTTCTTTCTTTCTCTTTCTCTTTCTTTCTTTCTTTGTTTCTTCTTTCTTTTTTTCTTTCTTTCTTTCTTTCTTTCTTTCTTTCTTTCTTTCTTTCTTTCTCTCTTTCTTTCTCTTCCTTCCTTCCTTCCTTCCTTCCTTCCTTCCTTCCTTCCTTCCTTCCTTCCTTCCTTTCTCTTTCTCCTTCCTTCCTTCCTTCCTTCCTTCCTTCCTTCCTTCCTTCCTTCCTTCCTCTTTCTTTTTCCTTCCTTCCTTCCTTCCTTTTTTTGAGAAGGGGCCTCACTCTGACGCCCAGGCTGGAGTGGAGTGGCACAATCTTGGCTCACTGCAACCTCCACCTCCCAGGTTCAAGCGGTTCTCCTGCTTCAGCCTCCACAGTAGAAGGGATTACATGTTCATGCCACGACACCAGGTTAATTTTTGTATTTTTAGTAGAGACAGGGTTTCACCATGTTGGCCAGGCTGGTCTTGAATTCCTGACATCAAGTGATCCGCCCGCCTCGACCTCCCAAACTCCTGGGATTACAGGTGTGAGCCACGTGCCTGGCCCCAAGTCTCTATTTCTAAGAAGCCATAGCTGATTTTCCCAGGCCAACATAGTGGTTCATTCTCCACGTCTCTACTGCATCTTGTCGTTATCTCCATCACAGCACTTTTTGTTTTGTTATATTTTTTTGCCTGGCACTTTTCCTCTAAACAGAAATCTCCTTGTGGATAGGGAAAGTGTACTTTCATCTTTAGGTTCTCAGTTTTATACGATGGTATCTAAACTCTTCATACCTGTGGCTGAATAAATGAAAGAACAAATAAATGACCACAAAACTATCCAGTTTCTTTTTATGTTCCATTTCACTACCCCTACCCTAGCTCAATCAACTGTCTTCTCTTGTTTGGATAACCACAGAGCCCCCCTTGTGTTATCCCTCCTCCATTCTTACCTGTATCCAATCCTTTCTCCACTCAGCAACCACATCATTCTGAAACACGAATCAGAGTGGGGCTTCCTATTTCCTTAGAATAAAATCCAAACATCCAAATTCCTTCCCATGACCCACAAGGCATGTGCTGGCCCCTGCCTGCCAATCTGGCCACAGCTCTCTCTCATTTGCTGTGGTTCCCACACCGGGGCCTCTTCTTAGTTCCCTGACACACTAGGATTTTTCTCCCCTCAGGCTTTCTCAGGGCTGGTTCCTGCGCCATGAATACTCCTACTTCCTCTCCTGTCCTGGTTAGCGCTTTCTCAGTCTTTAGCTTAAATGCCATTCCTGGCCGGGCACAGTGGCTCACGCCTGTAATCCCAGCACCTTGGGAGGCCAAGGCTGGCGGATCACGAGGTCAGGATATCGAGACCATCTGGCTAACGCAGTGAAACCTCGCCTCTACTAAAAATACAAAAAATTAGCCAGGTGTGGTGGCAGGCGCCTGTAGTCCCAGCTACTCGGGAGGCTGAGGCAGGAGAATGGCATGAACCTGGGGGGCGGAGCTTGCAGAGTGGAGACCGCGCCACTGCACTGCAGCCTGGGCGACAGAGCAAGACTCCGTCTCAAAAAAAAAAAAAAAAAAGCCATTCCTTTGGCGGTTGCAATGATTTTGTTTTGATGACAAATGAGAAACTCCCACTTGAAATACCCTAAATAATAAAGGAAATCTACCGACTCATATATCTAACAAATCCTGAAATAGTGCTGGCCTCAAGACAGACTTCATTTATGCTTTGAATGACCTCATAATCTCCAGAGAAAAAGAGAGACCTTTCTGGTAGTTCCTGCTGAAGTCCAGGGATTCATTCTAGCTGATTGGCCTAACTGTATCACATGCCACAGCTAAACCAATCCCGTTAGGAGCAGGACACTCCAGGGGGAGGTACTAAATTTGCTTAAGCCAATCAGGATACTCCCCCTCCCCCAGAGCTGATGATGGAATTGTGCATGACCAAACAACATGGGGGCTTTGGGGAGGGTTTAACTCCCAGAGGATAGACAGTACTTTTGGCAGAAGAAGTGGGAAATAAATATTGGGAATGCATCCAAAAAGATAGATTTATCATATTTTCTCAGAGGAGCCATCACTGCCCACCCCCATCTAAAGAATCCCCTCTGTTATTTTCTGTTACTGAATCCTACTTCCTTCCCTCATAGCACCTGCTACTGTTTGTAAATATTTATTTTGTTTGTTTTCTGGTTTATGGTCTGAATCTCCCACTAGGCTCTGTCATTGGAAAAGATTTGATTTGCTCACCTACTGCTGGAACATATGAGAAAATTCAATAAATATTTTCTTAATGAAAGAAAAAAATGAACAATTTTCTTCTTTTCCATTTTAGTCCTGGTTTTTACTAACAGACATGGAAGGATAAGGGTGAATGTGAGCACTATATTAATTTGGCTTTTCTTTATCTGGAAGCTTAGTTCTCTTTCCCTCCCAGTAATCCCTCAAATTCCCTTTTTCCCAGATCTTGTCTTATTAACCCACCTGCTCCAGGCACTCTGGTAATTTGGTTGTCCTTTTCATTTTTTTTTTTCTTCACCTAGCTTGATTTAGAGCCTTCAATAGAAATCTTGATTTTTAAAAAAGAGTTAAGTTATATTTTTCCAGAGGATCTAGGGACCAAGTCTCCTCTTTTTGTGTTCCCCTAGTGCCTACAAATGTAGGGGTGTGCTTTACTGGGTGAAAAATCAACCACCCTCATGGAAAACAAGACTGAAGACAATGCCAGGTAGCAGAAAGAGAGAGGAAATGTTAAGAGCAGGCCAAGAAAAAGAAAAAGCTGCCAGGAAAAAATAAAGTTTGGAAAACAGTGAAGTGGGAGGTCTTTTAGGTGAAAGGGACATAGCTCAAAAGAAAAAAAGTCATAATGAACTTGGAAAATGAAGATGAAATAAATCACAAAATAGAAGTAGACTGAAGGAAATTTCTTTCCTTCTGATATTTATTCATTTACTTTTCAACAACTACTGAGCTCTACTATGTGCTGGGAGCACTCTTCTAGTTGCTGAGGATATGGAGGTGACCAAAACATACAAGTCTCTGCCTTCCTGGAGCTCATATTCTAGAAGGGCAAGACAGACATTAAGTAGACATAGAATATGGACTGCTGGACACAGATGTCAGAGTGAAAACACACATCTACTTTTGTTCCTTCTTGGCACATCACAGAATGTCATTAAAGGTACTTTTTGAAGGCAATACTCATGGATAAGGAAAAGGGGAGAGAAGTCAACAGTAACAAAGGTGGGAGCAGGAAGGAAAACTTGAGAAAACTACATCTTAAGTGGGCAGAAGAGAAAGGTGATTAGTGTAAACCAGGTTGACACTAATCACATTCCAAAATACAGGAATTGGTGGCATCAGGTGAATCTGGAGTGGAGTGTGTGTGTGTGTGTGTGTGTGTGTGTGTGTATGTGTGTGTGAAGGGAGCAGAAAATAAAGAGGATCAGCTGAGAGTTTGTTGAAGAAGCAGTCAGCTCTCCGGACAGTCTCTTCTTTCCCTGCACCCCTGCAGAGACTGGAGCTTTATTCTTTGGAGATGGCATCAGGCCCAGCTGAGAATGGAGGACTGAACACAAACAAGGGGATTAAGTGAGTGTATGCAGACTGGATGCCCCAAGAAAGATGGCATCCAGGAGACTGGAGAAGTCTCTCTGAAGAGTCTGACTATCTCAAGAGAGAAAGATCCAAAGATGAGAATATTGGGGTTTTCCAACCAAGTGGTGCAGTGTGACCATGTCATATAGTGAAACTCTTCACTCAAGAAGTCTCACCTGGGTATTCAGAGCTACCAATCACCAATCAGCATTTTAGTTCCCTGTTCCTCAGATGGGCAGATGGCCAAGGATTACTAGACATCTGCACAAAGGTTCTAACAGGAAAGACTAAACAAAAACCAAATATACAGAAAAAAAAGCAACTTGGAAGAAACAGATTATGTAAAGAGAAGAAAATTTAAAGAGAGATGGAGAGAGAAAATTATCATTAAATGTCCAGAGAGATAAAAAAAGAGATATTGCAACAATGAAATAAGTACTGGATGCTAAAAAAAGTAATATTCAGAGAACTAAAAGGAGCAGTTGGAAATTAAAAATGTAACAGCAAAAGTGAAAAACTCAGCAGAGGAATTGGAAAGTTGAAGAAGCTTTCCCCAGAGTAGAGTGAAAAGACAAAGAGATGGGAACGCAGGAGAGAAAAGATGAGAAAATGAGAGGAACAGTCCAGGAGGTTTAAATAATAAGGTTTTCAGAAAGAGAAAAGAGAACAAAAGAGAAGGGGACGGTCAAATAAAGAATTCAAGAAAAATTCCCAGAAAGGAAAAATATGAGTTTCCAGACTGAAAAGCAGGCACCATGTACTCATCACAATTACACAATGGGTGAAAATAGTCCTATGTTCATCTCATAATGTACTTTCAGAACATGGAACTAAAGAAAGCTTAAAACCTTGCAGAGGGCAGAACTATGCCGCTTACAAAGGATCATTAATTAGAATGGTTTCAGTTCTCAATAGAAACTTTGGGAGCAGAAATTCAATGGAGTAAGGCCTTTGAAACTCTGAAGGAAAATGTTTTCAGGCCTAAGATTCTACTTCCAGCCAAATTATAAATCAGCTATGAGCATAGAAGAAAAGTATTTTCAGATGTGCAATGTCTCAAAAAATATGTCTTCCATCTTTCTCAGGAAGCTATTGGAGCTTATGCTTGGAGTAAACCAAGAAAAATAAATATGCTAGAGTCAGGAAACAGAATAGCCTTAGGATGATGGTGAAGAGAGATTCCAGGATGTTAGCAATGTACCAGACATATTGGGTGACCATTCTAGATTGCACCATATCAGTAGTTGGGAGAGCACTGCAAGAAATTGAAATGATGGGGGATGTAGTAAGTATGATATCTATTGAGAAGACTTGGGGAGATAGTGAAATTTGGGTTTCATTGCTGATACGAACATTGAACTCTGAGCAAATAGGAAACAGTAAAATTAGTAACTCCAGCAAAACAGAAATAATTGGAAAGGAAAAGTAATAATGGAATTCTATATGGTTCATTGATTGCATTTGCATAGGCATAATTATGTAACACTGAATGTTAACTTATTCAAAAATGCTATATATGAGGAGGACAGAGGAATGGAAAGTGTGTGCATGTGTGATGGGGCAGAAAGAAGAAAGAGAATCAAGACCCTCAGTTTCCATACTGACAAATCAGTAGATAATTCCTAAACGTTACTGTTTTTTTCTCTTGTTTAGAGACTTGGAGGCAATAATAACAATAAGAAGAATATCAGTTAAAGTCATTGAATGTAATGGCAAATAGGCATATGAAAATGTGCTCAACATCATTGATCATCAGAGAAATGCAAATTGAAACTATAATGAGATGTTATCTCACCCCAGTTAAAATGGCTTTTATCCAAAGACAGGCAATAACAAATGCTGGTGAGGATGTGAAGAAAAGGGAACCCTTGTCCAGTGTTGGTGGGAATGTAAATTACAACCACCATGGAGAACAGTTTGGAGGTTCCTCAAAAAACTAAAAATAGGTTGGACGTGGTGGCTCACACTTATAATCCCAGCACTTTGGGAGGCCGAGGTGGCCAGATCCACCTTGAGTCCAGGAGTTCAAGATGAACCTGGACAACATGGAGAAACCTCTGTCTCTACAAAAATTACAAAAAATTAGCTAGGCATGATGGCATGCATCTGTAAGTCCAAGCTGTTCAAGAGGCTGAAGTAGGAGGATCCCTTGAGCCTGGGAAGTGGAGGTTACAGTGAGCCGAGATCATACCATTGCACTCCAGCCTGGGCAACAGAGCAAGACCCTGTCTCAAAAACAAACAAACAAAAAACAAAAACAAAAACCCAAACCAAACCAAAACAAAACTAAAACTAAAAATAGAGCTACCATATGAGCCAGTAATCCCACTGCTGGGTATATTCCCAAGACAAAGAAAATCAGTGTATCAAGGAGATATCCACACACCCATGTTTATTGCAGCACTGTTCACAGTTGCCAAGATTTGGAAGCAATCTAAGTGTCCATCAACATATGAATGAATGAAGAAAACGTGGTACATATACACAATGGAGTACTATTCAGCCATAAAAGGAATGAAACCCTGTCTTTTCAGCAACACGAATAGAACTGGAGGTCATTAAGCTAAGTGAAATAAGCCAGGCACAGACAAAGATCACATGTTCTCACTTATTTATGGGATCTAAAAATCAAAACAATTGAACTCATGGATAGAGAGAGTAGAAGGATGGTTACCAGAGGCTGAGAAGGGCAGTAGGGGATAGGAACGAGGTGGGGATGGTTAATGGGTAAAAAATGAATAGGAAAGAATGAATAAGACCTCGTATATGATAGCACAACAGGGGGGACTATAGTCAATATTAATGTAATTGTACATTTTAAAATAACTAAAAGAGTATAAATGAATTGTTTATAACAAAGGATAAATACCTGAGGGGATGGATACTCCATTTTCCATGATGAGATTATTATGCATTGTGTGCCTGTTATCAAAATATCTTAGGTACCCCATAGAAATATGCCTACCGTGTACCCACGAAAATTAAAAAAAAAGTCATTGAATGTAGTTGGCTCTGGATAGGAAAAATGGAAGGGGTAGGAGATTGCTGCTTCTCATAATGAACTTTGTAGATATAGTTGATTGTGTAAACTCTGCATGATTAACATTTAAAAAGAGAAATCAAGAGAAAGGAAAACACCGGAAAGAAATATAGGTTGGGTGCAGTGACTCATGCCTGTAATCCCAGCACTTTGGGAGGCCGAGGCAGGGGAATTGCTGAGCCCAGAAATTGGAGACCAGCCTGGGCAGCATAGCAAGACCCTGTCTCTACAAAATTAAAATTTTATTAAAAAATAATAATAAAGAAAGAAATATAGCAAAATGTTAGTCATTTATCTCGGTTTGTGGTAATAGATTATTTTCATTTTTAAATTTTAATTTCTAAAATTGTCTACATTTCCTAAAATGAGCACAGCTTACTTTCTAAAAAGCACCATATCATCATTTATTTTAATAATATATTTTCCTATTTGGAACATTGCTCTTTTTCCTTCTATTTTTTAGTTGACATGTAATAATTGTATATATTTGTGGGATACAGAGTGATATTTCAATACATGTATATAATGTGTAATGATCAAATCAAGGTAATAGCATATCTATCACCTGGAACATTGATCATTTCTTTGTGCTGTGAACATTTAAAATCCTCTCTTCTAGTTATTTGAAAATGTACACTAGATTGTTGTTAGTCATGGTCATCCTGCAGTGTATAGAATGCTAGAACTCATTCCTGCAATCTGGCTGTAATTTTGAATCCCTCAACCAGCCTCTTCCTATCTTCCCTCCCCTCTACCCTTCCCAGCCTCTAATAATCACAATTATTAGAGCTCTATTTCTATGAGCTCATTTTTCAAAAGCTCCCGCATACGAGTGAGAACATGCAGTATTTATCTTTCTGTGCCTGAACATTTCACTTAATGTAACTTCAAGTTCATCTATGTTGAATATGGCTTAGTTTTTAAAGCAAGAAACACCCATATTTTAGGTTAAGGGGGAGAGAGAGTTATAGAGAAAGATATTAGTTTTCTTTCTTTTTCTTTTTTTTTTCTTTTAAGAGACAGGGTCTCACTCTGTCACCCAGGCTGGAGTGCAGTGGCGTGATCATAGCTCACTGAAGCCTCTACCTTCTGGGCTCAAGCGAGAAAGATACTAGTTTTGATAGAAGGATTTTGGTGGGGGGTGGGGGATAGCTAATGGTGACATTTGGCTAGATCTTTGAGGGAGCAAACCATGTGGACACTCAGAGGAATGGGTGAGAATGTGCTTGAGCCTGTGAGGAACAACAACAGAGGTCAGCTGTGATTGGCGTGGAGGGAAGATGGAGGTCAGACAGAGAGACCATGAGGTTAGACAGGGGCCAGGGACCAGGCCCTGTATAACTTTATAGGACATGTTAAAGACTTCAGATTTCATTCTGACTGCTACAGAAAGCTGTTGAAGAGTGTGGAGGAGAAAAGCGCCGTGATCTGATTTGCATTTTAATGCTGTGACTGCTGTGTGTCCGGGAGTGGGAGCCACGGGGAGCAAGGTGGGAAGAAGTAGGCAGGACCCGAAGCTGGGAGAGCCGTCAGGAGGCTTTCGCTGTCTTCCAGATGCGGGATTCTTCAGGATTAGTCACTGGTGTTCAGAAAGTTTTTATTTTAGCAACAGGAACCTTTTTTCAAAGGAAATCTTACCTTGATTTCTCATCTATAAAACATTAAAGTGAAGCACACAAGTGAGGTGGCTTTAGTTGAAGTAGGAGGTGGGGGGTCCAGAGCCTCCTGCCCCCTCCCCTCATTCCTGCTGTCTCTACCTGGTGATCCCTGGAGGTGAGCCTTTGAACCTAGAGTTCTGCTGATCACCATCTGGACACTGGTTCCACCTAGTCCCCTCCTTTCATGGAGGAGGCCAGCCATGAGAAGTGGGGTTCAAGTAGGAGGGTGCTCTGTGGTAGGCAGGCCTATGCAAACCTACCCCTGAAGTCTGAGGAAGCTGACAGGCTGTAGAAAGAGGCAGACAGGGCCGGGCGCGGTGGCTCATGCTTGTAATCCCAGCACTTTGGGAGGCCGAGGCAGGCGGATCACGAGGTCAGGAGATCGAGACCACGGTGAAACCCCGTCTCTACTAAAAATACAAAAAATTAGCCGGGCGTGGTGGCAGGCGCCTGTAGTCCCAGCTACTCGGAGAGGCTGAGGCAGGAGAATGGCGTGAACCCGGGAGGCGGAGCTTGCAGTGAGCAGAGATCGCGCCACTGCACTCCAGCCTAGGCGACAGAGCGACACTCCGTCTCAAAAAAAAAAAAAAAAAAGAGAAAGAGGCAGACAAATGCAGTTTCTCAGAAAGACACATTTAATAGGGACTTAGGAACAGAAGCCATGTGTTGTCTCTGGTGGCAGTGCCAAGACAAGATGGTGGATCTCTGTGACATTACCCTCTAGACCCAAGGCTCAAATATCATAGGGAAAGAATGCATAGGACAATTGCTTAAAGGCTGGGTTTATGGTGAGTACCATAACATCAAGGTTGTTTTGACCTAAGAGTAGGACTTTTGGGAAGTACCACTCCTACACAAGGAACAATAGATAAACTGGAAATCTTAGAGGCTTTCCCCAAATTGGGATTAATCAGAAGTTAACATGGCTGATTAGCATCCAAGATGGAGTAGCTTTGGCCTCCACAGAGGGCTTCCTAGGGTTTATGTTGAGGGAAAAATGGAGAGATAGGAAAAAAAATATCATGCTCCATGTCCCTGTGGGGAGACAGCCTCTGTGGAGAAGGCAGAGCAATACCCTGACATTTTCGTGCCAGCTCAGGGCAGTTCCCACTGCACCACACTGCTTCTGGCAGCTTTTAGGTCAAGTGTAGTATGCCAGCTTTTCACTTTGTCTAGCCACCCGCTTTCTCCCAAAAAGGAGACATGCTTTGACCCAACCTGAATCCAAAAGACAAGCTGAGGGGATGCAGTGGCCCAAATGAGGACAGTGGTGGGGCCTCTTCTATTGGGACGACCTAGGCTCTAACTTTCCCCACTGGTGCCATGCTAGTAAATGTTTGATGACTGGTAGAAAGAAGGAAGGAGGGAAGGAAGGAAAGAAGGAAGGGAGGGAGGGAGAGAGGGGTAGGGAGGGAGGGGCCCTCTAGTACTTGCCGATTTCTGTGGTATAAATGGTCCTGTCATGATGAATTTATTGTCACCAACATGAGGTCACTGAACTCGAAGCTGGGAAGAGATATGCACTTGCATGTCCTTATATAGTACTTCCCCCATACACGCAGCAGATCAAATAACCTCACAAGCTTAGACTATAGCAAAATGCAGTAACAATGAGCAAGTGAGGACTTTTGAGTATGTACGGCCTTTTATTTAGTTTATTAATGGCTGTTTTTAATAACCAGCTGTGTTTAAAAAACCAGCTGGCACAATTTCTGAAACTTTAACAATCACCTCCCTCAATCCAGTTTGAGCCATCTCTGGCTCCCCAGTGCTTCACCTCTGAAAAAAAAAAATCCCTCTGAACTTCAAATGAAGAAATCCATCATGACAGGACTATTTACATCACAGAAATATGCAAGTGCTAGAGGGCCCCTCCCTCCCTCCTTCCCTCCCTCCCTCCCTCCCTCCCTCCCTCCTTCCTTCCTTCCTTCCTTCCTTCCTTCCTTCCTTCCTTCCTTCCTTCCTTCCTTCCTTCCTTTACAAATGATGATACATCTATACAGAAGAACAACACTCGACAATAAGCAGGGATAATGGATACACACAACGCCTCAAATGAAGCTAAGACATTGTGCCAAATGAACGAAGCCTGTCTTAAAAGGTTTGCATAAGGTATGACTCCATTTTTAGAACAGGCTTGCAAGATGAAACTCTCATGATGGAGAACAGATCAGTGGTTGCCAGGGGTTAGGGATAGCAGGAAGGAGTAACTCTAAAGGGGCAGCTAGGGACAGCCTTTTTGGTGTTAGATGTTCTGTGTCCTGATTGTGGTGATGACTACCTGAATCTATATATGTTTTAAAATTTGTAAAACTATATACCCACCCAAGTCAATTTTACTGTATGATAATTTATTGTATGATAATTTTTAAAGAGAAGAAAAGATAGCATGTTATGAAACCCCTTTCCCCTAAACGAAAAACAACAAACAGATAGAATATCATTCTGAATGGGGCAAGTCTTTCTACCCCTTTGGACCTTTTTTGATTGTCTGTGAAATGAAAGGCCTGGACAGTCAGGAGTTGCAGATGCTAATGCCTGTGAGGAGGCAGTGGGTAATGTAAGTGGAAGACAACAGGGAGTGGTGGGGACTGTGGAGAACTGGTGAGTTACACCTGCCTAAGGGGAACAACCTCGGCTTCAGCCTCAGCTCAAGGTTGATATGCTGGACTACAGCCCTGGTTGGGTAGATGTTTTGCATTTCAAAATAAGTGAGAACTCTGGATTTTTTAAAGATGAAATTTCCTTATTTGTAAGCACTACCAGAACCCAACCATGCATGTCTGTGAATTGTATTTAACCAGGAGACCACCAGTTTGCAGCCCTTGGATGGCATGTACTATACTAACCTTTTGAGCATTTTAGGTCATGACTGTAAACTCTGATAAGCAATGTACCAGGTTCTTTATCAGAGATTTGGAAGTAATTTTGGAGGGTCTCATATCACTGAATGTAAAATCGAGACCTCTTTGTCCTACTTAAAAGTTGTGCAGTTGAGGTGCCCAGTGTTATTGTGGTTGTCAGAATCCAAGTGTGGGGAAGAGGACCCAGTGCTGACCTGGATTCAATGGCTCTGCCCATCCCCCCAGCCTGTCCACCCTGCAGGAGCAACTGGAAATGTGTCATTTAGTCTGTTACAGATCATAGCCTCTCATAAATGGACCTGATTTCTCTGCACACATTACCAATTTCGTGATGATGAGTGAGAATTGAGACCATCTCTTATTTCCACTATGGAACCATGATTGATGAGCTTAGCATACTTAGATTTACACTAAGCATGTGACAGGGAAAGGCCTGTTATAAACGGTTGAAAAATGGCATCTGAATAGGAAGCCACACACATCCAGCGTGAGAATAGGGCGGATGGACCACCCGTGTGACAGGGAGAGATGAGTCCATGGGTTGGAGGGCATGGCCTCAGGCTGGAAGGATGGGTCCCCCTCTCCTGCTGCACAATTGCATGACACGCCACATTGCATACCAACGGAAGAGCTCAGCCCCATCTGTGGGGGTGCGCCTGGGGATGGGTGGGGACTACAATGGAACTTGCCGGAAGGAAAGTGCTTTACTCCTCAGGGTTGCATCCCAGAGCCCCAGAACTGGCTGAAGGAGGAAAAGACTAGGGGGAAGGAATCTGCAGGCTTGGAAGTTTCAGCCCTGGAGCCTCAGAACTCATGAGGGAAAGTGAAGCCTTTACTTGCCAGAGAGAATTGTGGTAGCTAGAGCTTTTGCCCACCGTGGTTTCCCTTCTCCACTTCATCTAATAACCAAATCTCCTTTTTTGAGAGGGAGCCCGTTCCGTGTAGTTTCATGTAGTTTGGGAATAAATGTGACTGATCTCCTTTCCAAAGAAAGGCAAATAGCCTCTAATCAGAGCACTGTTCCCTAGCCTCAGTGATTAGTTCAGGGGTGAACATGTGACTCTAGCTGGTATAATCTGAGTTCTTCCTGGGAGTTGTGCAAGAACTAAACAGAAAGAGCCACTCTCTTTTCCCTGTATTAGCTGTAAGGATGATAACCTATAGCATCTTGCAACTACCCAAGAGTCCATGAAAGAAAAGTTGAGGGCTGGGCGTGGTGGCTCATGCCTGAAATCCCAGCACTTTGGGAGGTCGAGGTGGGCAGATCATGAGGTCAGGAGTTTGAGACCAGCCTCGCCAATATGGTGAAACCCCGTCTCTACTAAAAAAAATACAAAAATTAGCAGGGCGTGGTGGTGTGTCTGTAGTCCCAGCTACTCAGGAGGCTGAGATAGAAGAATCCCTTGAACCCAGGAGGCGGAGGTTGCAGTGAGCCAAGATCGTGAAACTGCACTCCAGCCTGGGCTACAAGCAAGTCTCTGTCTCAAAAAAAACAAGAAAAGTTGAACTTAAAACTGCATTTAAATGGTCTTGACTTTGATGTTATTGGTGGAGCCCTGGGATACAGCCCTACTTGAAGTCTACCTCTGGACTTTCTAGTTATGTGCGCCAATTTCTTCCTTCTTTCCTTCCTTCATCCTTTTTTTCTTTTATCTTGAGCTAGTTTAAGCTTAATTTCTTTCATTTGCAACCCAAAGAGTCCTGAGCAATATATCAGCTTATACGTATACCTAATACTAAGCAGGTTAACACCACATAGTAAATACATTAATAGTGAATTAAATACTATGCAAATATGTTTATATATTATATATATATATTTGTTTATTCAACTAATATATACTATGTGCCAAAACTGTGCTAGATACTAGGGGTGAAATTATGAACAAGATTCATTATGGTTGACCTATCCCACATTGGCCTTATTGATATTAAATTAGATATAATGTGACTATAACATACAAATGATTTGCCGAATTATTGCCTACTACATGCCAGGGCAAGGCAACAATAAAACAGCAAAGAAGACAGATATGGTTCCTTGCCTCGTGAAATGTAACTCTGACTTAGTTTTCTTATCAGTAAAGTGGGTATAATATGAGTACATTCTTCCCAAGGTGGTTGTGACTAAATGAGATCTATGAAGTGTTTACAATAATTCATAATAATAATGGGCATGGTAGGTGCCCAATAAATAGTAGATTATAGTTTTTATGTTTTTTAGAGACAGAGTCTTTCTCCATCACACAGGCTGGAGTGCAGTGGTGTGATCATAGTTCACTGCAACCTCGACCTCCTGGGCCCAAGTAATCCTCCTGTATCAGCTTCCCAACATGCTGGGATTATAGGTGTGAGCCACCATGCCCAACCTAGATTGCAGTTTACTTTTTGGATATCCAAGACTCCTTTTTTTTTTTTTTTTTAAGTTTGACTGTGTGTGTATGTACTTTTTTTTTTTTCCCTACTGCAACAAAAAGTAGTTTGGGGGGTCAGATAAAAATGGTTCATATTCTGCTTCTTCCACTTACTAACTAAAGACTTTGGGGGAAATTGCTTAACTTTTCTTGAGTCTCAATTTACTCATCTGTAAAATGTAAAATGGAATAATAATCCCTTCCTTGAAAAGGTACATAACGGGTGCTTAATTATTATTATTAATTCATCCCCCAAAATGTGATAATAACATTGCTTGAGAAAAATCACCTCAGAGGAAATAGTAATAACTGTCATTATCTTTGTAAATAGCATGGAGAATCACTGCCTAGCCCAGCACTTACACTTTTCATCAATGTACTTCTGGGAACAAAAGAGGGAAACTCATCTCGAAGGTGGGAGTTGGGGGAGAGTAATGACCTAGTGTGGCCTTCTGCAAATGAAAAGTCAGTTTGTGTAAACTTACACAAATTTTTGCATTCCAGTCTATGGTAAATTCAGACCTATTTTAACACAAAGATGTTTTTATTTTATTTATTTTTTGAGACAGGGTCTTGCTCTGTCATGCAGGCTGGAGTGCGTGGCTCACTGCAACCTCTGTCTCCCAGGCTCAAGTGATCTTCCCACCCCAGCCGCCCCAGTAGCTGGGACTACAGGCGTGCACCACCATGCCTGGTTAATACTTTCATTTTTTACTTTTTATTTTTAGCAGAGATGAGGTCTCGCTATGTTGCTCAGGCTATTCTCAAATCCCTGGGCTCAAAGGATCCTCCTGCCTTGGCCTCCCAAAGTGCTGGGATCACAGATGTGAGCCACTGCACCTGACTGTGAAGATGTTTTGTTTTTGTTTTTTTTCCTTTGAGACGGAGTTTTGCTCTTGTTTCCCAGGCTGTAGTGCAACAGGGCTATCTTGGCTCACTGCAACCTCAGCTTCCCGAGTTCAAGCGATTCTCCTGCCTCAGCCTCCCGAGTAGCTGGGATTACAGGCATGTGCCACCACGTCCTGCTAATTTTGTATTTTTAGTAGAGATGGGGTTTCACCATGTTGGTCAGGCTGGTCTCAAACTCCTGACCTCAGTTGATCCGCCCACCTTGGCTTCCCAAAGTGCTGAGATTACAGGCGTGAGCCACCGTGCCTGGCCGAAGATGTTTTAATTTACCTACTGGTTACATTTCTTCCATTCCTCGTCTTCCAACTGACACTTTCTAGGAAGTGGCTGGTTTATCCTGTGGCTTCATGCACCTCCTGATCCCTCCTGCCTCTAGCTGCTGCTGACAGAGGATCTGTAACCCCAGTTTGAGAAGCACAGCTTCAGAACCCTCGAAGTAGCAGTGGGCTGGGAAGCAATATCCTAGTCAATGTTGTGTCACAAAAGGGTGGCCCTGAGGCCCCCACAGTGAAAGAGTGGGAATGGGGGCTAAGTAAACTGGGCCAGGCTCTCCCTGCCCAATTTGGTAAATGTGTGCTAGAGGAAACATATGCTGTGTCATTCCTGTCACCAAGATGAGGAGAAGGCAAGATAAAGATGTGGAGAAGTACCTCAGTCAGGGCAATAAATCCCGAAGGAAAATTCCCTGCAGCAGGCTGTGCCTGAAAGACGCTGGCAGAGGGAGAACCAGATAGGGCAAGCCAAGCGCTGAGATGGGGGGACAATAGGGATGACAACTAAGCGAGGAAAGGAGGAAGCTTGGTCACTGAGAGTCAACTGCATGCATTTGGGGTGTGGGGGGCTGAAAAACTTTAGTATTGGGCACCCCCCCACAGTCTTTTGATGTGATCAGGATGAGATGTATGAACATTGTATTTGCTGGGTTTGACCTACAGTCAGCTGCATGGGCCATATGGTTTCCCTGACCCATAAAAGCCACTAAGTGAGGAAGTAATTTATTGCTAGAGATCACTGTCCGCGCCAGAATATCCTGGTGTATTCGCCTCATTGTTTCCTTAATAAGGGGATAGAGAAGAGCAGGATTGTGGAAGAGGGGGAGGGGAGTGGTGCAGGATGGGCCGTTCTTAATTCTAACAGTGAGACCCCGTTTGTTTGGGAGGGGAAGATAGGCAAGCCTGGATCCTCCCGCACGGCACTTCACAGGGGTTTTTCCTGCCCTATAGCTCAGCAAATTGTGGGAGAGGGAGAGCTGGGAACATAAAGGGGTCATGAACTTCAAATGTATAACTTAATATTTGCACAGATTGTATGAAGAGAGGACATTTCATAAATGGCAAATTATTCCGGATCCCGGGGAAAGAGGCCAATATGTTTTAATGAATTGGTGCCATAAAGGAGAGGACCATTTCCTCCCCTAAACAGTGCAAATTGAGAAACATTAAAACAATAGCTGCTGATAACCCTTTCACTGGAGGCTGGAATTCCGACAGTGGTTCCTTTGCTGGAGTAGCTGCCCTGTTTAACAATGAGCTTCACACAAAGCTCATTGTGCAATGAGCTCTGAATCTGCGCGCTGGAAAACCCTGCAGCGGGCGAGCCTTGAAGGTTTGCTGGTACGGCAGAGAGTCTTTTCTCCCTTCTTCCTTTCTTAGTAGCCCCGAGGCTTTGTAGCAACAATTATTTCAGTGATTGTGTCCTGGGTTTCTTAGTGTTATCTGAAGATGTTATCTGCAAAGACTTGCAATAGGAACATTGCTCCAACACCTTGTCTGATCTGCTTCTGCTTTTAGTATGAAAACATATGTACTGATGCTAAGAACATTTTTGACTTTCTGTGTTTTTCAGGTTCTGTAAAGGCAAGTTCTGCTAAATTGCTACCTGGTCATTAAAAAAAAGGTCCCTCAGTGCATTTTGGACTAGTGCCAGATAATCCTAATCAGCACAGGGGCTAAATGAACCCTGGGGTCCCTTGTCAGCCCTTGGACAGGTAGGATTTTTAAGAAGCTAGGTCCATGTTAAAATATGTCCTAATAATATCTCAGAACAAACATTTCACATGGGTCTTTACGGCCTACACAACCTCTAAGGCCTCTGTCTTCTCCCAGATTGAATCATACTAACCATGGCCTTCTTGGGCCACTGCCTCTGGGTCTTTCCAGCTTCTGGTAATTAAAGATTGAGGTACTACCTGGAAGGGTTTGTATCTGGGAATGAGATGGAAATCCAAGGAGACCATGAGCTACGCCATGCCCTTTAATGTCAGCCATTTGTTTTCTGAGGGTAGTGTGGGGAGGCAGGGGGCTAGCGGTTACTTGTAGAACTCAGAAGTGGTGAGTGTGGGTTTTAGTGCTTTGTCTTGTGGGTCTGGTTTAGCACTTACAGTCATAGGACCTTGACCTTCCCAATGACATTGTGTCATTTTAGGAAAAGATTGGGCCTGTAGAATCAGGTGACTTGGTTTAAATCACAGTTTATGTTACTACTTCGCTGTGTGACTCTGGGCAAGATTCTTAATCTTTCTGGAACTTAGTTTCTTAAACTGCAAGGCAGGGCCCATAATACCTGCCTCAAATGCGTTGTGAGGGCCGGGCGCTGTGGCTCACGCTTGTAATCCCAGCACTTTGGGAGGCCGAGGCGGGTGGATCCCGAGGTCAGGAGATTGAGACCACGGTGAAACCCCGTCTCTACTAAAAATACAAAAAATTAGCCGGGCGAGGTGGCGGGCGCCTGTAGTCCCAGCTACTCGGAGAGGCTGAGGCAGGAGAATGGCGTGAACCCAGGAAGCGGAGCTTGCAGTGAGCCGAGATTGCGCCACTGCACTCCAGCCTGGGCGACAGAGCGAGACTCTGTCTCAAAAAAAAAAAAAAAAAAAAAAAAAATGGGTTGTGAGGATCAACATCTGCAGCATGTCTGGGAAGAAACTGGAATGAGTCCTTTGTGTGTGAGATCCAGCCGGGGATCCCCCACTCTCTCCATAATACGAGAGACGTGAAGGCCCCATCCATTTAGTCTATTATCACCCAACTCAAATTCATTGTTTCTGAACTTTTCTTCTTCTAAACTTGTTCTTTCTGTAGGTAAAGTTCCAAAGGCTTTCATAGAACAAATGTAGCTTTTAGAAGGGATATCATCCATTCATGCCTTAGCTTGAATGGGTTTAGGGACTACCTAGTAGATGATGATGAAAGCACAGGAAACGTTAAGTGGGTAGTAGAGAGGAGAATGTGAAGGTTTTCCAGCACAGGGATCTCGGTTCTTGACCGTGGGTGGAGCGAAAGCAGTCAGTGGGAAGGGACTCAGGGAAGTGTTGAGTAGGCAGGTAGAAATGGAAGAATCAAGAACCAAGAGAACATGGGAGGGGAACACAGATGAAGCAATGATGGGCATAGTATGGCTGTTAGCCCCAGGAAGGAGAAATCAATTTTCCTCTGAGACACAGGGGAAGGGAGAAAGAATGGGGGTGGGGGGCAGAGATAGAGAGTCCAGAAAGGGGAGAAGGAGATTGGCCAAGCCAGTTCAGCAGGTAAGAAGGAAAAGGTGAGGCTTTGGCACCAGTGACCATTGATGTACTCCTTGCCTCAGACACTTCCACCTGATGGTGAGCAATTAACGTATTTCCAATGACTGTCAGTTTCCACATCTATACGCGGGGATGATAATGTCTTATTTGAAGAGCCGATTAAATGGGACACTGCAGAGTGCTCAGGACATGCAGGCTGTGAGTAGACAATCCTGTGCACATCATTTGCATCTTCAGCCTCGTTGTTCACTGACAGTGGCAGACTGTGGGTGGCCTGGGGATTAGGAGAGGGTCCAATATTTGGAGGAGCCACTGTGGGATGGTAGTAGTAGCGAGAGGTGGCAAGGGCTCAGTGGAAGTGAGAAGCCATGAATTAATAGTGGGCCAAGTCCACAGTGTCAGTGATGTTCAACAATGTCTCCAGCCCAGGATCAGGACCAGACAGTACAGAGCCAGGCAAGGGGGTCCAGGACTAGGGCCTGGACTTTAAACCAGGAGGGTAGTTACAGAAGTACAGAGAACAGAGTGCTTCTGCTGTCTGCATTGCCAATAGCTGCACACAGGGAAGGCAGAGGGGTCAAGTCTGGAGAGGTCTTGGTGATGGTGAAGAGCTGTCACCATGGTGACAAAGTGGAAAGATGCTATTAGGAAGGACAGGCTGGGTGGCTGCTTAGCAGGAAAGCAGACCAGAAATACTAATGTGAAATGAGGCCATGATCCAGGGACTATAGGGTCAAGAGGCCTGATGTGATGTCAATAAGGATGTCAAAGTCTTGAGAGTCCTTAGGTGGCCAGAAATAATAATATGGACTAAAATTATCCCAGGATGAAGAACTAGGTCATAGTGAGGGACTGTCGTCAGGAAAAGCCATAACATTAAGAGATGGCCCTGCTAGACCTAGCAAATCCACTAGGGAGAGGCATATGCTTTGATGGGGACATAGTGGGGGATATTTTGAAGCAGAGAGGTGCATATTGTGTTTGACTTATACATTAAAAAAAACTGAGCCAACATTTGAAATTTTTTTTGAAAAAAATAATCGAGATTTCTAACTTCTGTAGAAAAATAGGATTATCTGGTCAGGCGCGGTGGCTCACGCCTGTAATCCCAGCACTTTGGGAGGCTGAAGCTGGTGGATCACCTGAGGTCAGGAGTTTGAAACCAGCCTGGCCAACATGGTGAAGCCCCGTCTCTACTAAAAATACAAAAATTAGTCAGGCCTGGTGGCACATGCCTGTAATTCCAGCTACTTGGGAGGCTGAGGCAGGAGAATCACTTGAACCCTAGAGGTGGAGTCTGCAATGAGCAGAGATCACGCCACGGCACTCCAGCCTGGGCAACAAGAGTGAAACTCCATCTCAAAAAAAAAAAAATGAAAAATGAAAAAGAAAAAAGAAAAATAGGATTATCTGGCATTCCTGTGTCTGAATTTCTAGAGGGCAACTTCACTCTCCCTATTAGAAGGCAGAGTGACTTTTCAGTTTGCTACATTCCCTGTCAGTCCTCATCACTGAGGTTAAGTGTCATTTGTTGTTTATTTTTGAATCCTGTTTTGGTCTCTCCATGGAAGGAAAATATTTCTAAGTGTGCACAGAAATATGCACCTGGAGGCATTTGAGTTGGTGACCTTGATGTGAAGCAAGGGCTGTGCCATTGAAGCTGGGCCCTGATCCAATGGCAGAAGAAGGGATCCTAGTTGTTCCAGGAGTACCTCATGGTCCTAGTGCCAGGTAGAGAACAGACATGGGGAGAGAGAAGTAGTGTGCAGGAAAGGACTGAAAGAGGGAGACAGGAAATGGGGAGGTGCGAGTCAAAGAATGTAAAGTAGCAGATACCTAGTAGAGATAGTAGAGAGCTAATGTTAATAAAATTGTATTGTGAGGCCGGGCGCGGTGGCTCACGCTTGTAATCCCAGCACTTTGGGAGGCCGAGGCGGGCGGATCACGAGGTCAGGAGATCAAGACCACGGTGAAACCCCGTCTCTGCTAAAAATACAAAAAAATTAGCCGGGCGTGGTGGCGGGCGCCTGTAGTCCCAGCTACTCGGAGAGGCTGAGGCAGGAGAATGGCGTGAACCCGGGAGGCGGAGCTTGCAGTGAGCCGAGATCGCACCACTGCACTCCAGCCTGGGTGACAGAGCGAGACTCTGTCTCAAAAAAAAAAAAAAAATAAAATAAATAAATAAATAAATAAATAAAATTGTATTGTGTTAGGGAATTTTTTTTTTTTTTTTTTAGACGGAGATTTGCTCTGTCGCCCAGGCTGGATGCAGTGGCACGATCTCGGCTCACTGCAAACTCTACCTCCCGGGTTCAAGTGAGTCTCCTGTCTCAGCCTCCCAAATAGCACAGCACCGTGCTTGGCTAATTTTTTATTTTTAGGAGAGACAGCGGTTTCACCATATTGGCCAGGCTGGTCTTGAGCTCCTGACCTCAGGTGATCCACCCGCCTCAGCCTCCCAAAGTGCTGGGATTACAGGTGTGAGCCACCGTGCCTGGCCTGTGTTAGGAATTTTAATTAAATAGGTAGGTTTTGGCTGCTCTTGTCACAAAAAAGTAATAAGTAAAATGTCTTCACTGTAGTAGCCATTTTACTGTCTATATGTGTCCCATAACGTCATGCTATAACCTTGTTTAAAACAACAAAAAAGAGAAGGGACGGAAAAAGAGGGTGAAGAATTTTATAAAAATCAGCCACTGTTCCTAGGGCTACTTGCTTGGGTCCCTTGAAAGTCTTGCTCATTCGAAGTGGTTGTATCTAGCTCTCCCTCCTCCCTGTCACAAGGACTGAGCTTATGGGACGGAGGGGCTTTGTGGAAGATCCTTTTGGTCGCCTGCCTAGCAGCAGGCTGTGAGGTCCCCATCCCATCTACTTCTTGGTGGCAGAGTTCACCTGTTACTTTAGAAGTTAAAAGTATCAGATTTTCCATTTTTCTAGCCTCCCTTGCAACCAAGGCATGGTATGATCCAATTATGGACAGTGGATTTTAAGGGAAAGTTTCCTTGGGGGCTTTGGGAAAGGTTTCTTCCCCCTTTGAAGTGTGGTTCATGAAAGGAAGCATCCAATTTCTTCCACCAGATGTTATTGCATTGATACAGAATGCCTAAACCACGGTGACCATCTTGTTCCTGTGGGAGGATGCATGGCACAAGGAGGTTGGCAGAATGGAAAGCTGCCAAGTGCCTGGTCCTTGGCATCATTTTTGACGCACTGAAAAACCTTGCACCACTCATCTCCAGAATTTTTGATGTGCACCAACACATTTTCTTCACTGTTTAGGTTAATGTAAATGAGATATTCTGTTACTTGTAGCTGAAAGCATTCAAATGGACAGAGACTTCATCCAGAGCTGGGCTTCTTCGTGGGAGACATGGGCCAGTGCGCTGAGGGATACATTCAGTGACTACATAAGCACAGTGTATTTTCTTAGTGTGTCCGTTTGACTCGATGATAGCTGAAAACAGTGCTTTCATGTGAAAACAGACATGGATATTGGTATAGGGAATAAAATTCACAATATAAAACAGGAGTCTTGAGATTGCTTCCAGGCAAGCATCCCAGAACCTTGGGAAATTTTATGATGAAAGTAAATAGTGTTTCTCTTTCTATTGTGCACAGATACGAGAAACTCAAATTAAACTGCAATTGGAGAGATTAAGCCAGACACAGGAAGGATTGTGTCTATTGTGATTATTAAAGAGGTTCTGAATTGGAATGGAGACAGGACAATGGAATGTCAGAGCTTTGGAAGTTTTAAAGAGAGGAGTATTGTGGTTTTAAATGCAGTTTTGCCCGGACTAGTTTTCTCAGCTTTCTAGGTCCCTGTCAATATCTTGCCATTGTTTTGTATTTGTGAAGAATAAAGATTTTTTTTTCTTAGATGATGATTGCATTCCAGACCCTTCAATGTTTCTTTGGTAATTTATCCTTTGTTTTAATTCAATGTGCTACTCAAAATGCTGCCCTGGAGTTTTCCTTTAAGTAGTTAATGTGAATGAAAGCAGAAAATTGCCAGGAGTCAGCCAAATGTTGAGACAGATTGTAAATACCTGTAGGGAAAGTATTTAAGCATTTCCGATAGGAAGGATACTGTAAATTTTACATGCAAGGGCTCTGCATCAAAGCCCAGATCCCAGCTTTTCTTCCCACTTTGAGACTTCTTAGACAAGGTCATCACAGTGGATCTACTGTTTCCACTGGCATTTACATCACCACTTTATCTTGTTATTCCTGATTTCTTGCCAATCATACTGAGAATTTCTAAGGGGAGTAAAAAAGAATAATCAAACCAGCTTTGCCTCCTTGATAGTGAAGAATAAGAAGAAAAGTTTCTCTCTCTCAGAGACAGGCTTTCTGTTTTTTCTTTATTTTTGCAGTATGTTTTAATTTGACACTCCGCCTTTAGAAACCCCAGGAGTCTAAGCTGATGAAAAGCTGAGTTAGTTTTCTCTTCCGCAGCTCAACCTCACATTAAGTCATTTTTTTTTTAAACCAGGAATTTTGGAAAGGCGTTGGTTTAGGGAATAGCCTCATGAGACTTCTTTACTGGGTTACAAATCCATACTCCAGGCCACTAGACTGAGGACGTGGCTGCAGTCTTTGGTTTTGTCAGCAATGGAGGCACAAAGGGTGACAATAGGAGGATGGAAGGAAGGTTGGGAATGCTTTGGATTCTGTCTGTTCCAGGAGCATCTGACCCCCTTTTGAAGAATGTTTATCGTGTGCTAGCTTGTTCTTCCAGGCTAGACCTGCTCTCCCATAGCAGTTCTCTGTTCAGGCTTCAGCTTCTTAGCAAGGCAGAGTGCGTCCCTTCTGCCTTCATCTACTCATTCACTCTTTCAACAGATTCATTAGGTGCTTAATCATTGTTGCAACAGTTAACATTCTGTGAGGGATTCATCAGGAGGAGGTGTGGGTTGGAATGGTTAAAAGCATGGAGTCTGATGCCTGATTGCTTGGGATTTCCTGTCTTAGTCCATTTTGTGTTGCCACAGAATACCCAAAACTGGTAATTTACAAAGAAAAGAAGTTTATTTGGCTCTTGATTCTAGAGGCTGGGATGTTCAAGACTGGGCAGTCCATTTGGTGAAGGTCTTGTGTTCCTCATGGGTAAAAAGTGGAAAGGAAAATGGGTGTATGCAAAGAGACCAAACAGGAGAGGTAGCCTTGCTTTATGTCAACCTGCTTGTGTGGTAACAAATCTATTCCCGAGAGAGCAAGAACTCACTCATTCCCCCACTCCCTGAGACTGCATTAATTCCTTCATTAGGGCAAATCCCTCATGACCCAAATGCCTTTGAAAGGTCCCACCACCTCTCAACACAGTCACATTGGCAAATACATTTCAACATGAGTTTTGCTGGGGACAAACCACATCCAAACCATAGCACTTGGGATTGAATCCTGGTTAGCTAAATGACCTTGCTTCTAAACTTCAGTAGGCCCTGGGACAGTAGCATTCCACCAGCTTGTTGTGAGGACTGAATGAAGCATTGTATACACAGAGCTCAGCCCAGCCCCTGGGGAACATAAAAAGCTGGTAGACGGCCGTCTTTGGAACCATTGTTATCATTGCCATTAGCGTTTGGGAGCTCACAAACATGGCAGCTCTTTCTATAAAGCTTTTCTCACTCTGGGCATTTTTTTTTCTTTTTTTTTTTCTTTTTACCTTTTCTTCCTCCTGAGACCACTTTTGCTCACCTCAGTGATTCACCAGGTGGACATTCAACATCTGCCAGGTGCATTGCACTGTGTTCAGTGCTGTGGGGTGACAAAATGATGGGGTATCATTGGGCCTTCTAGAGGGCCTGCTGTCTGAAAGGAACTAAATGCTGATGGACCCAACACCAGGCAGGACCTGATGCATGCTGATTTGTGTTCTAACAGATGGGAGGGAGCCAGGGGTATTGGCATGCCAGGAAGTGGGTGGAGAAGGGCTTATTTGCAACAGAACCTTGGGTAAGTCACTGCCTCTCTTGGGGCTTCACTTTTCCCATCTGGAAGACCAGGGAGTTAGCATTTTCAAACTTTTTAGACCAGGACCCATAGTAAGAAGTGCCCACAATTTTACATTGCCACTCTCAGAACCATATATATAATTGAAACATAAGTTTCATGAAGCCATACTTACTCGTACTACACGAAATTCTCTGTGTTGTCTTTTTAAAAAAAATGCTGGTTATAACTCATTATATTGACTTTCTGACCCCCTAATGGTTCAATTCAAAAACACTGTACTAGATGATCCCTAAGAAGCCTATCAGCTTGAACTTTCTGTAATTTTCGGTCTACATGGGTTGTATGGGTTTAAAAGAAGAAGGAAGGAATGATTAATCTCCTAGTTTTAGTGACTGGCCAGAGCCCAGCTACATTAATTAAAAAATATATATATATGTTTGGCTCCTATAGCAGCTTTCTGGATTTCAAGGACACGGTCTAATGGAAATGAAAAGGCTAATTGTTGGGGTTCATTTGCTGGATCATGATGAGGCTGCAAACAGTAAAAAGTGCATTCATTACTCATGAGAATTGGGTCGTTTGTGGAAAGGGAAGAAGGGACACTGTCATTAAAATTTGTTCCTCTCCTGCTTTCTAGAGTATGGGAATTCTGGAAAGAATCCACTCACCTGAGAAAAAAAAAAGTCAGCTTGTTTTAATTCCTAAATGGATATGGTCCTGTGAACTAGGGGACTTGGGAGAAATGACTTCCCTGCCTATGTAAATGTTTGTTTTTGCCTTAATGTGTTTGTCCATTTGCTTGACTGCTCAGGAGATAGTCATCTGAAAACACAAGCTTCAGGAGAAACTTTAAAAAACCCAACAACTAGTGCAAACGAAACCTACCACCCAGCCCCCAAAACAAGAATACCAAACTGTGACCTCTCTCTCCACTTCCTTAGCCTGTACTTTAGTTCACTTTTCATAGAGAAGCCCCCACTTCCCAGTGGCCCCTTTGGGACAATGCCTTTGGCTGTGGCTTCTGAACACCCAGGTGGTTCCATGAAGTACCTCCATGTTATCCAGAACCAATAGAAGACTTTTTCTTTCCTTCCTTCCTCCCTTCCTCTCTCCTTCCCTCCATCCCTTTCTCCATTCCTTTTTCCTTTCCCCTTTCCATTTTCCCCTTTCCTCTTCCCTCCCCTCCCCTCCCCTCCCCTCCCCTCCCCTCCCCTCGCCTCCCCTCCCCTCCCCTCGCCTCCCCTCCCCTCCCCTCGCCTCCCCTCCCCTCCCCTCCCCTCCCCTCCACTCCCCTCCTCTTTCCTCCCCTCCCCTCCCTTTCCCTTTCCTCTTTCTTTTTTGGCAGCTCTTTGCATCCTAAGGAAATTTCTGGAATTCTGGTGACTTTCTGAGATCAAATGGCCTTTTTAACATCTCAAGTCTTTCAAAGTCCTTTGTTCCAGACTTTCACCCTTCAGTCTGGAGCAAGGACTGATCAACACCAGCTGTACAGGCCCTTTGGGAAAACATCAGCAGAAGGGTTCATGGATATAGTCTTTGGCTTAAAAAAGCCAAGACTGCTCTCTGGCCCTTCCTATCTATTGTCTGCCTTCGATTTTGAGGAAAAACACAGGATTTAAAGTTAGGTAAGTTACTGGACTTCCTAGGCCTCTGTAAAAATGTGGTTAACAATATTAGGTTGGAGCAAAAGCAGTTGTGGTCTTTGCTATTACTTTTAAATATTAAAAACTGCAATTACTTTTGCACCAACCTAACAGTAAGACATTTATATGATTAAATTATGTATAGGCCAGGCATGGGGGCTCACGCCTGTAATCCCAGCACTTTGGGAGGCTGAGGCAGGTGGATCACGAGGTCATGAGTTTGAGACCAGCCTGGCCAATATGGTGAAACACCATCTCTCCTAAAAATACAAAAATTAGCTGGGCGTGATGGCACACACCTGTAGTCCCAGCTGCTCGTGAGGCTGAGGCAGGAGAATCACTTGAATCTGGGAGGCGGAGGTTGCAGTGAGCCAAGATCGTGCCTTGCACTCCAGCCTGGGTGACAGAGCAAGACTCCATCTCAAATGTGTATATATACACACACATATAAAGGGTTTAGAACCCTCAAATATATATATATATATATACACACACATATAAAGGGTTTAGAACCATGTGGGAAGTTACTCAGTGAAATGCAGCCAGCACTGTTACTGTTGACCAGTTTATCATCCCAGAAAGAAGGTGGCAAATACAAAGACAGAGATGGAGAGAATGAAGCTAAAGGAGGAACCCTGAGCCTAAGGTCATGCTGCAAGGCGTAGGGGGGAAAGGTATGATCTCTCTCTCACCCATCTTAAGGGTCACCTCCATAACAAAAGATAGGCTAACAAAGAAAAGCATAACAAGTGTATTTAATCACGTGTTATGTGACATGGGAGCCTTCAGAAATGCAGATCCCAAAATCTAGGGAAATCTCTGTTTTTATATTTAGGTTTCATGAAAAATGGACAGCTATATAGAAATGTGATTGAACAAAAGGGCGTGATCTAATGGTCATGAAGCCGGAGACCCAGCAGGGCCTGTTCAGATTCTTCTTGGATTTTCTCTGTAACAGTCCCTCCTCTGAGGTATAAGTCAGGAACCTCTGAAATGAAGGCCTTCAAGGGAGAAGGGAGAGGGTGGCCTTTCTAGGTTTTTATGGCTTGCTTTTGAGGAAAGCGGTTCTAGTTTTCTATGAGCCACCTTAGGGAAGAGGGATTCTGATTTCTATGACTTGCTTTGGCAGGGAAAATAAAGAGGGGTAAGAGATGGGAGAGCAGGAGAAGGTCAGAGAGTCCTTGCTTCTGAAGCTTTCCAATTTCCTTCAGTTCAAATTACTTAGCATGCTCAAGCGCCATACTTTGGGATATCATTTTCTGAGCCCCAACACAAGTCAAGGCAATTGAACCAAGATGGTGTCAGCTCCTTTGATCTGGTCCATCCATTGGGCATGGGAGGGAGGCAGCCACAAAGTCTTGGTGAAAAGGGGGTGAGAGATGGGCCTTTGTGAACTAGGGATAGAGATCTGAACCCTGCAGGGTTCCTAAATGGATGAGCAAACGAATTGGAACCTGTCACTAGTTGGCTCTGGCTAAAGGTAACTATAATAATAACCTTCTTTTAGGATAGCTGGGTCCTCTCCTCAGAGCTTCAGGCTTTCTGAATTCGGAGCCTTCCTTAAGGTAAGGAAATGGCAGTTTGCTTGAATACAATGGTCTTTTGAAAGCAGCTCAGATGTTTATCTTATCCCAATATTTACCCTATTGAATAGGATTTGGGTGGCTTATTTTTCTAATTCTCTCCGGGGTGAGATTTCGTTGTGTTAAGTTGAATATCAACTTTTAAATGAAAAATGGATCAAACTGAGAGAAAATCCTGTTCTGACCTAGGAGAGAAAAAGGCCCTGGTAAAATCTGGCCTGGATTTTTCTCTACCCATAACCTTGAGGGCAAGGAGCCCAGGGGAATGGCTGAAACAACTGCAAAAAACAACTACGGGACCCGAGTCCAGGCCTGCAGCAGGGAGCACCCAGGATGTTCTAGCATCTGAGTGCCTAGAACAGCTGTTGACTGAGCCAGAGCTCCCACCCCCTTGACTCCCCAGGTGGCCCTGGGTCTGGCCAGCCTTCCTGTTTGAGCCTGGGTTAAATCCTAACATCATTTATTTTTTTCCAGTTGGTCTGAAATAAGCCTCAGGAAATAGGATCTATGACAACAACCTCTTCAAGTAAAAAGGACAATGGCCAAATTAGCCCTGAGGGTATAGGCATGTGTTCAGCTACCATATCTCCTTTTAGAATGGAAGATTTAATTTAAAGTATCCTCTTGCACCACCACTGAAAGCTTCCCTTCAGATCAGACTCAAGACAGATGTGTATTCAGATTATCTGAAAGTCTTGAGGGTTTTTTTCTTAGCCAGGACCATAAGCACTAGACATGTATTTACTTAGTTAATCCTCTCAACCATCCTATAAAATAGGGTTTATAGATGAAGAAACCAAGGCACAGTGAAGCCAGATTATGTCAGGATTAAATAGCTCTAGAGCAGCAGAGCCAGGGTGTGAAAGTGTGTCTGCATAACTCTGAAAGCTGTGCTCTTGGCACTATACCCTTGGAGCAGTCCTTGGAAACTAAGCATGGTGTGGGTGTGTGAAGGTAGTGGGCTTTATTTCCCTTAGTAAGCTTCCAGTCAGGTTAGAAAAACTGGACTGGCCAGAGGAGGGGAAAGAATAAAACGATTGCTTGTAAGTTTAGAATTCAAGTCGCAGTGTGTGTTGTTTGTGTGGTTTCAACCAAATTCTTTAGGTTTCCAAGATCCTGGCAGGAAGGGAGGACATGCTGCCACTTCCAAGACACCTGAGCAATTTCATTTGTGCTCCTTAGTGGCTGAAGGAGCCATGGGTAAGTGGTTCAGCGAGAAAAGACTGCAGTTGTGCCAGACAGTGGGCATCTTTTTGCTCTGCACCTTTCCTGGAGGCTGAGACTTTGTGAAAAGAGGAGGTAGACAGTAGCTGCCCATGAGCTCATGAGAATAAAAATCTCAAAGCAGCCTTAAGTGTTGTACCAGCAAGGTCTTCCTCATCCAGACTTTCACCTCCAAACATGAGAATTTCCCTAGCGATGTTTAGACATCTCCCATCAGGGAAGCAGGATATTTCCCTGACCCCTTCATGGGCAGGAGCTGGAGTGCATGGGTGCTAGAACTAGCTGGCTGCTTTGGTGCCAGAAGAAGTAGACTCCACTATCTTGGTCCCACTGTGTTTCACCCCTTGTAGGAGGAGCAGCACAGGTGAATGGGTGCAGGAGTCAGGGCAAGTGCTTTAGGGAGCCAGCAGGAGCAAAACTCCGTGTGGGCCCTGCGGCAGCATCTAAGATGGGTGCCCGTGACCCCTGAAGCCCCAGAAGGAGTGTTACAATGCCCTTTTAGCTTTGCCATCCACAGATGACTTAAATGTTAACAGCTCAGTGGAGGGTCAGTGTGACAGCCTTTTGCACCCACACTCACGACACCTGAGTTCTTGTTTGGTATCCAGGAGGAATGAGGTTGCACGAACAAATTAGAGATGGTAAATGCAGGGGATTTTATTGCTGATGAAAGTGGCTCTCAGTGGAAAGGGGAGCTGAAAAGGGAACAAAGTGGGAAGGTAATCTTCCCCTGGAGTCTGGCCATCCCCAGCCGGACTTGTCCTCAAAGCTACACCATCAAGCTGTCTCCCTAAAGTCAAGCTTCCTCTCTCTGACGTCCAACCGTAGTCTCCAACATCCAGCTGCTTCTCCTCTCTGCTGGCTGAGCCTGGGGTTTTTATGGGCACAGGATGAGGGGTGAAGTGGGCCGTGGGTTTTGGAAAAGGCAACATTCAAGTGGGAAAATAGGGATGTATGTTCTCACTTCAGGCCCAAGTTTTAGGCTTTTTGGCTTGAAGGTGGGGCCCTCGCCAGAAAACCACTCTCTTTTGCCCAGAATTTCCCTGTCTCCTGTCCCTGTCATCAGCACAGATTTGCTTATTCATTTATTTCAATCCACAGGTGTCTACTGAGAATGTTCTATATGCCAAACACTGTTCTAGAAGGTTGGAGCACACGAATGAAAAGATGGACAGTGTCTGTAGCATTAACAACAACAACGAAAACAACAACAACATTGGTATAGTGAAAGGTGGTACAAGCAACATTAAAAATTAATCAGGCCAGGCGCGGTGGCTCATGCCTGTAATCCCAGCACTTTCGGAGGCCGAGGTGGGCAGATCACAAGGTCAAGAGAGCAAGACCATCCTGGCCAACATGGTGAAACCTGGGCATGGTGGTGTGTGCCTGTAGTCCCAGCAACTCGGGAGGTTGAGGCAGGAGAATCACTTGAACCCAGGAGGTGGAGGTTGCAGTGAGCTGAGATCGCGCCACTGTACTCTAGCCTGGTGACAGAGTGAGACTCCGTCTCAAAAAAAAAAAAAAAAAATCAATAGAGTAGGAGAAAATAATTGTACCATGTATGCCAATTAACTGGCCAATATGCACGATATGTAAAAAGCACCTATAAACCAATAAGAAAAAGACATCCCATATAAAAATAGGCAGATAAGGGGACCAGATTATTCCCAGAAAAAAAATTGGCTCTTGGCTTGCATTCAGAATTTAGCAATATGGGAAAACCCATTCACAAGTGGTAAATGCTGCAAACAGAAATACGTATTAAGATGTTATATCACTTGTATGTTAGTTTCTTTAGTTTGGTGGTAGACAACTGAGCCAAAATTACCCTTAATAGATACCTTAAGTCCCCTAAGTAAATTGTACATGATTTTGCATGTACAAGACTTTGCCCTAATTTTTAAGAAGCACTGGCACAGACTAAATGAAGAAACAGAAGGAATGCCTACCTCATGAAATCTTGAGATTCACTCCATTCTGCCTTTATAGATAATGGAGGGATATAGGTCAGTTTGGGTCTGTTGGGTTTAAGGTGCCCTGGGGTCCTCTGGCTGGAGCTGTGCAGCACAGAGTGGTGAACACAGACCCAGGCTTACCTCATAGCTGGGGAGAGAGAGGCTGGACTTTGCACTGAGAATCAGCTGCCTCTGTGGGTAGATGGGCTGGACTGGGAGTGAGGAGATGACTCCTCCTTGCTCAGTTAAAGTACTCAGAAGGAGTCCTAATGTTTTGGGGTAGATGAGCCTATCAACATCCTCCCGCCTCTGAGGGTAGGGCTCTGGAGACCCCTTGGGTGTCAGGCCCAAAGCAGGAGGTTCTGAAAGGGGCAAGAGGCGATCTTGGAAGAGACCACATGCATCTGTTTTTCCCTAAAATGATTCTACCTCTAAACAAGAACTGGAGACCTCGGATGGCTGGAGAGAACGGTTGGAGGAAAGAGGAGGGAGATGTACCATGGCTCACTCTGGCTGCCTGTGTAGTGTGATCTTCAGCGTCCTCAGGAACTAGAGTGGGCTACTCAAACTTTAGTGTCCTTAAAAATCAACTAGAGAGTTTATTAGCCTGCATATTCATGGACACTACCCTTAAAGACTTTGAATCTACATTTAGTTTATCATAAGGTCCTGAATTTTGCATTTTCATAAGCATACTCAGTGCTACTAATACAGCATTCAAACTGGCTGAAAAGATACATACAATACAGACACGTATTAAAAAATACAGGGAAGATTAAGGTGAAACGATCCTTCGAGGCACTGGCTTGAAAGACAATCCAAAGGACCTATGCCACAGTATGTGGATGTTTGATAATGGGCATGTCTGTTGTGAACGGTGCTTTGGCATTCTGCCTTCAGCCTGCACTGAGAGATATGGGTGAGACTGGCTGTTGTGTTTGCTGAAGGATGTTGGGAAGATCCAGCTCCACACATAATAGAGCTTCTTCTTTAGAGATTCATAGAACGGGGTCCTTTGTATCCCACTTCTGGGAGACCTGTGCTTCTCCTCACTAACTGGTTTGCTCTTATCTTGTGGAAAATGGGGGTCTCCTAACTGATTGGATTTCTTGGTCTGCTCTCTCTTCTGGGAATCATGGCTGAATCAGTGCAGCCCACTCCTTATAACTCTGGTTTGCACTTCTATAATAATCACTACTCCCCCGTCTTCCAGGCTTCATGTTAGTGTCTTGCCTTTTGTTTCTCTGTCATGCCTGATGACTATTAAAAATTATTTTGGGGGTAAAATTCATATAACATTAAATTCACCATTTAAACCATTTTAAAGGGTACAATTCAGTGGCTTTTAGTACATTCACAATGTTGTGAAGTGCCACTAGTATCTGATTCTAGAACATTTTTGTCACCCCAAAAGGAATCTTTTAACAATTAAACAGTCATTCTTCATTTCCCCTTCCAACCAAGTCCTCAGCAACCAGTAACAGCTATTTATCCCTATGGATTTGCCAATTCTGGACTTTTATTTTATTTACTTTAAGTTCTGGGATGCATGTGCAGAATGTGCAGGTTTGTTACATAGATATGCATATGTGCCATGGTGGTTTGCTGCACCCATCAACCCCGTCATCTGGGTTTTAAGCCCCACATGTATTAGATGTTTGTTCTAATGCTCTCCCTCCTCTTGCTTTCCACCCCCTGACAGGTTCTGGTGTGTGATGTTCCCCTCCCTGTGTCCATGTGTTCTCATTGTTCAACTCCCACTATGAGTGAGAACATGCGGTGTTTGGTTTTCCGTTCCTGTGTTAGTTTGCTGAGGATGATGGTTTCCAGCTTCATCCATGTCCCTGCAAAGGACATGAACTCATTCTTTTTTATGGCTGCATAGTATTCTATGGTGTATATATGACACATTTTCTTTATCCAGTCTATTATTGATGGACATTTGGGTTGGTTCCAAGTCTTTGCTATTGTAAACAGTGCTGCAATAAACATCATGTGCATGTGTCTTTATAGTAGAATGATTTCTAATCCTTTGGGTATATACCCAGTAATAAGATTGCTGGGTCAAATGGTATTTCTGGTTCTAGATCCTTGAGGAATTGCCATACTGTCTTCCACAGTGGTTGAACTAATTTACACTCCCACCAATAGTGTAAAAGTGTTCCTATTTCTCCACAGCCTCACCAGCATCTGTTGTTTCCAGACTTATTAATGTTCACCATTCTAACTGGCATGAGATGGTATCTCACTGTGGTTTTGATTTACATTTCTCTAATGACCAGTGATGATGAGCTGTTTTTCATATATTTGTTGGCCACATAAATGTCTTCTTTTGAGGAGTGTCTGTTCATATCCTTTGCCCACTTTTTGATGGGGTTGTTTGTTTTTTTCTTGTGATTTGTTGAAGTTCCTTGTAGATTCTGGATATTAGCCCTTTGTCAGGTGGTAGATTGCAAAAATTTTCTCCCATTCTGTAGGTTGCTTGTTCACTCTGATGTTAGTTTCTTTTGTTGTGCAGAAGCTCTTTAGTTTAATTAGATCCCGTTAGTCAATTATAAACAGAATCCTATACATAGTTGTGTCTGGCTTCTTTCATTTAGTACAATGCTTTCAAGGTTCATCCATGTTGTAACAAGTTTCAGTACTATACAGATTTTTATGGCTGAATAATATTCCACTTTGATGGCTATATCCATTTAGCAGTAGATAGACATTTGAATTGTTTCATTACTCTTTTAAAAAATATGATTTTGAAAATAAATTGTTCAACCAAAGACACATCTTGTATGTTCATTGCAGCACTATTCACAGTAACAAAGACATGGAATCAATCTAGGTACTCATCAGCAGTGGGCTGGATAAAGAAACTGTTATACATATACACCATGGAATACTATACAGCCATAAAAAGGAATGAAGTAATGTCATTTGCAGGAATATGGATGCAGCTGGAGGCCATTATCCTAAGCAAATTATCAGAGGAACAGAAATCCAAATAAGCATGTTCTCACTTATAAGTGGTAGCTAAACATTGAGTACTCATGGACATAAAGATGGCAACAATAGACACTAGGAACTACTAGAGGTGGGAAGGAGGGATCAGGAGAAGGGTTAAAAAACTCACTCTTGGGTACTATGGTCATTATCTGGGTGACAGGGTCAATCATACCCCAAACTTTAGCATCATGCAACATACCCAGGTAATAAACATGCACATATACCCCTGAATCTAAGATAAAAGTTGAAATTAGTAAAAAAAAAAAAAATAAAAAATAAAAAATAAAAATACACTTTTGTCTTGTATGTAGCTTTCAGCCATCTCAAATCTTTTTGTAAACAGGCAGAATACAGGCAATTAAAATACATCTATATGTTTATGTATGTATAGCTGCATGTACAATTCTATGTAGCAGTCAACAAAAATAAAATATTACCATTATGTTTGAGCTCAGATACTAAAGTTTGTTTTCTAATTACTTGGCAAAGTATCAATTTATCAATATACCCAGTCCTGAGTCTCTCCTGGGTTTCATTTCACCTAGAGGTTATGGCAGTCTGGGGATGAGATCCGCTTGTCTTGGGGGCTAACTGCTAACTAATCCACTGTGGCTCCCCTGCGTCAATACCTCTTTCTGGTCAGAGACAGGAGCAAGAAAGGAGAATGGTATTGGGCTGCTCTTCCCAAGTCCATTTTCATTCATTGCAGCAATGGGTGGGTTTCAATTAAAATGAGGTCATGGGCTATTAAAATGACTGCGGAGTCTGTGGGGGAGGGTGAATCACTTGTGTGCATGTGAAATGCCCATGGCTGTTTTGTAGAACTTGGGCTCCAGTCTCTGTTTTCTTCTGGGAGTGGGTTTAAGAGTGGGCAGCAGAGGCGTCACTGGAAATGAATGTTCTCCATGTGGGATCCAAGATCACTCCCGTGCCTCTACCCTCACTCTTGTCTGGGTTCAAGAACAAAACTGTGAAAACAATAGAGGAAACAGTAGCCAAACTTCAGTTGGTAACATTCTTGGAGATCTCAATTGTGTGCAGCGCCCTGAACTAGACCATGGGGTTGGGAAATAAGGATAAAATCAAGACATGGATGGGCAGTGGGTGTCTTAAGGGCATGCCCAGCACAGCCACACTCTGCCTGGTCAGTAGTTCTGGTGGCAGCTGCAGCCAGGGAGGCTGGGAGGGATTGTGCCAGGCTGTTCTTGGCTGCTGTGGATGGCTGCCACACTGTCTGTAGAACATGCCAAGGGAAAGTCAGGGTGCCAAGCTGGTCTCTGACAAAAAACAAAAACTCCCAGTGTCTGAAATAAGCTCAAGACATTCAAAGATGGGTCAATTCCTTATGGCTTTTTTTTTTGAGATGGAGTCTTGCTCTGTCGCCCAGGCTGGAGTGCAGTGGTGCGATCTCGGTTCACTGCAACCTCCACCTCCTGGGGTTCAAGCGATTCTCCTGCCTCAGCCTCCAGAGTAGCTGGGACTACAGGCACGCACAACCATGCCTGGCTAATTTTTGTATTTTTAGTAGAGACGGGGTTTCACTATGTTGGTCAGGCTGGTCTCAAACTCCTGACCTCATGATTTGCCCACCTTGGCCTCCTAAAGTGCTGGGATTACAGGTGTGAGCCACCGCACCCAGCCTTTATGGCTTCTTTTAAGGGGTGAAGTGGGGCAGAGACTGTGTATTCCTGTGACAAGATCACTCAGAGCCACCCTGTAGATGTGGAATTCCAGGCTAACTGAATGGAGCAACTGGCTTAAGTAGGTACGTTTTATGCTCTGATGTCCTTTGGGGCTGTGCTGCCTAATCAATTCACCCTGTCCTCCTGCTTTGGGAACAAGGTGGTGGTGGAAGAAGAGGGGCTGCCCCATGCTGGGCTGGTTGGGTTGATTGGGTTGGATCTCTGATTAAATGGGAGGTGTCAGAATTTGGATTCCTCAGAGGTCTGAGCTAGAGCATGGATGTTGCAGATTCAGGTTGCAGATCTCATGAGAAGTAAAGCAAGTTATGTTAAAGACCAATAGAGTCAGCTCATGTTCAAAGTTGGATCCAAGAGTAAATGCCAAATGCATAGCACCAGAAATAGGCCTGAGAGTTGAAGTTCAGGGTCACAAAGACATGACTTGGAGGATTAGCAATCAGGCAGGGAACAAAGAGAGAGCAAGAGAGACAATGAGAATGTGTGTGTATGTGTGCATGTGTGTGCACACATAATACTCGTGTGTGTTAGCACATGTTTAGTTAGGTCGATCATGGTGCATATATGTGTATGTAGGGTTTGTGTGTATAGAGCATGCCAGGTGTGTGTATGTGTTTGAGGCCAGTGTGTAGAATATGAATTTATGTGGTGGGCTCCTAAGCATTTGTCTGGACTTTGGTGTGTGAATTTAGAGGCTGGCAGCTGTGTGATGATGTTTGGGTTGTGGGTTGGGCTGACTGTGAACATGTACCTCACATATGGTCGAAGCCAACTGTAGATAAGTACCTTGCCTTCTCAGGGTTGCTGTTCCTTAAAGCGCTATTTGGAATTGAGATCCAGGGTTGCATTTAGACCTTTCAAAGGTGCTAAAGTTAATGGAGCAGTGAAATATATTGAGAGAGGTAAAGAGAATTACTGGGACCTTAATAATAAATGCAGGCTGACCATTCTCAGGGAAAATTTCTCCCTCAAACCTCTGACTTTCTAGTTTCTAATTCTAGCTTCTGAGTTCAGATGGCTTCGAGAGACTAAATTCAAAGGCAACTCAGCGGTTTGCACTGCATCTTCAACTGTCAGCAACTCTGGAATGCACTAGGAAGGGAGGGTGGAGAATCAGGGTCACTTTACAGTTATGAGGGCCCTGTGAAGCTAAAGGTGAGGTCTGGGCTGGGGGTGAGGGTCGCTGAGCTCTGGAGTGGGCTCTGCTGGGTGACCGTGGACAGGTAGGTGTTGCTGGTCTTCAGCATCTCATCCACAAACCAGAGTGTTTTTGGGGTGGGTTCCCCAAGACCCTTTTAGCGTGGCAGTGTTGGGATTGCAGTCTGGCAGCTGCCTGTGGTTTCAGACAAGGGGGAGGATTCCCAGAAGCATCTGTGCTCCTTTTCTACTACTTTGAAAAGTTTTGAAGTGTGGTTTCTGGAAAAATGACCAAGTGCTCCTGATGGACAAGGTCCTATACTTTTTAGGCAACTGATACATGTTCACAAAATTAATAATTTTCCATAAAGGTGTGTGTTTTCAGATGTTTGGGGCTGGGTTAAAAGACATCATAGAATGCACTGGCTTCTTCCAGACACTTCTCAACCCTGCGTTGAAAGCTATTCGCAACATCCCACGAGGCAGGTACTATTAATGTTATCCTTCCTTTCCCAAATGAGACAGAGGCACTGCAAGGTTAAGCTATGGAGGCCTGCCTGCTTCACCCAGTGCTAGTTTCTCTTCTCTTGGATTCCCAAGGTCTTGGTTACAGAAGATCTCCTTCTTGATCTAAGGATATGCTAATGTGAAAATACATTGTGTTTTGAGGGAGAAGCAAATTCTCAACAGATTCCAGGTAATGACAAAGTCCTGTCCCTCCACCCTGCAGGAAAAGCCCTAGGGATGAAGTGGCTCTGACATCCAAACTGTGGAGCCAGCTTCCTGGTGGCAGGGAGAGCTTGGATGTGGGGCAAGGCCAGTGAAACTTTGATTCAGTGAAACCTTTGGTTTCAGGGCTTCCTAGTGATATTAGCACAGTGGTCTCAGGTTCCAATGATAAGTGGAGGGATTTCATCTCTCCATGGAAGACCCTTTCACACATTTATTCATATGTTATTAAGCATAATGTTTGGAGACGTTTTCTGTTAAAAAATAATCCTCAAGTCCATGGAAAGGAAAAGAATCAGCACCCCTCCTAACCCCCTTTCCAAATCTTCCTCCCCTGCAGCCTAGCTATAGTTTTGTGCCCAGAGACTGACAGAGGTGTCTTGCTCCAACCGCTGCTCTTTGTTTTTCCCTCCACACAAGTTAATTTTCCCAGGGTCATGCAGTGACAGTTCACTATGGACACAGCATTTTCCTGCAAGATATTTTCTGAAACCACCAACAGCCTTTTGGTTTTCAGGATTCTTATTTAAAGAAATTTGCATCAATAGCTCGTTGGGCCCCCTCATTTACATGCATGTTTGAAAGGGCAGGAGCTTGGGGAATGCAATGAAAAAAACAAAACATGAATGCCCAGGCATTGCACGCTCTGCAGAGATGCCCAAGACTATTAAAAAGTAGAAATTTAACTTCCAGTTACCTCAATGTGTTCATGTGGAGTTATGGAGGACGGGAAAAGAATAAACACTGTTAATTTTTTCTTACCTTTGCAACTATGATAGAGAATGTTAGCATTTGGCTTCCCAAAAGAGAATAAAATTTTTTGGGTGATGTTTTTTGTTCTGGGGGTGGGGAAAACTTTGGGCATTAATTAAGATGCATTAAGGAATTAAATAAAATGTGTTCTAAGGAGCCAAAAATATTTTGCAGCTAGTGCCGGATCTGATTTGGCCAGAACCCTGCAGGCAAGATTTCTGAGTTTACGATTCTGAAAAGATGGGCCTGTGAGTCAAAATGCAATTTCTTTTTAGCCAATGATGTTTTATATAATTTAGGAAGCAAGCTGGATTGATGACATTTGGAAGTCCTGTTGAGACAGGAATATGAGTGTGTTTTGCCTTCCATGTAGTGGATCCTGGGATAATTACTGAATAAGAATAACTCATTCCAAGTTTTAAAATAAAAAGACAGAGCAAAGAATCATGTAGTCATATTTTTAAAAGAATATGAGAAATAAGATGGAAATATAAATTTTAGTGTCCTGAAGATTTCTTTAGATTTGTTGAATCTGACTTAATTGATGTCCATGGACCCTCTGTCCCCCAAGGAGTACCTATTTAGAATTCAAAGGGCACATGAACTTGAATAGGAAAAAATAATTACATCTCTAATTGAAAATTGGCATGTCCTTTAATTATGAAGTTAGGTGACAAGCCACAGTAACATTAGCAAACCTAGAATGTTGCCACCAACAAAAACCACAGCTATTTCCATAGCACATTGAAATTATTACAGATATCTCAAACTATTACTGACTTCAGTACTTCAAAGTTCTGACACTTACTGGGCCAGCCCCTAGGTATTTTTATAAGTACTTTAATATATAGTGATATCTGTCATTGCTACACATCCCTATATCAAAACTTTGTTTTCTAATACTATTTTGATAACTATCTTTCAGTGTAGTTGGTTTCCTTTATAATCCTGGGTATTTTATTTCAAGCATTGAAAAGCATTACCATGAGAAGTTCAGAGATTCCAGAATGCCAGAGGACACAAAACATGGAAGAATCTAAAGCTTAATCCCTTCTCTAAAGTTAGTGAGACTGGTGGGGCAGTAGGGGTGAGGGGACCTGTTGGGGAAAGGATGGAGGTGGAGAGAGGAGTGGGGAGGAGGGAGGAGGGACACAGGAGCCAACCCAACCTGACCCACACATTGCCTCACTGAGTGATCTGGGATGACCAGCTCTCTCTGAGGCTGCATGTGCTGATGTTAATTGTGACAATAATCTCGTTATTTCTAGGAGGCTCAACTACATCCTACCCATGTAAATTTCTCAAAATATCCAATTATTTTTCTTGCTAAGCTGAAGGCTGTTGGAAATGTACAGTAACTCCCAACTATATGTCCAGTCTAATAAAACATAAAATTACCTTAAAGCAGGGGTCCCCAACCCCTGGGCTATGGATGGGTAATGGCCTGTTAGGAACTGGGCCACAGAGCAGGAGGTGAGTGGCAGGTGAGCGAGCAAAGCTTCATCTGTATTTACAGCTGTTCCCCCGTGGCTCACATTACTGCCTGAGGCCAGCCTCCTGTCAAATCAGTGGCAGCATCAGATTCTCATATGAGCAAAAACCTTGTTGTGAACTGTGCATGTGAGGGTTCCAGATTGTGCACTCCTTATGAGAATCTAATGCCTGATGATCTGTCACTGTCTCCCATTACCCCCAAATGGGACTGTCTTGTTGCAGGAAAACAAGCTCAGGGCTTCCACTGATTCTACATTATGGTGAGTTGTATAATTATTTCATTATACATTATAATGTAATAACAATAGAAATCAAGTGCACAATAAATGTAATGCACTTGAGAATCATCTCCAAACCAACTCCCCTCCCCAGGTCCAAGGAAAAATTGTCTTCCATGAAACCGGTCCCTGGTGCCAAAAAGGTTGGGGACTGCTGCCTTAGAGGCCTGTAAATTATTAAGACATGAACTGAAAACTACTGTATTGTGTGTTGAGAAGGAACAGAAGCTGTCTTCCTTCCTTGAATCTATATTTGGACTCTCTGCACTCACTCGCCTACTGGAATCCTCCTCCTTTGTTGCTGGTAACTTGAACCATCCAGGTCAGTGGTTCTCAAAGTGCGATCTCTGGACCAGCATGTAAGCATCACCTGGGAGCTTGTCATAAATGCACATTCTCCAGCCCAGCCCCAGGCATAGTAGGAATCAGAAGCAATGGGGGTGGGCCTCTTTGCTAATTACCTACTTTCTCTGGGTGACCCCTGATAATCATAGGTTTTGAACCACATGGTCCTTAGTTTGGCTTCTGTACCATCCAACTTTTTGGAATCTACCTTCAGGACTGAAAAATCTCACTATTCAGTGTTCTTTATCACAGCTACAGGTAAAAGTGACTCTTAGCTGGATTACAAGAGTGGAAGGGGAAGCCTGGGAGTAGGGGTGATGTGCTTAGTGAGCAACTCATTCCCAGTTCCTTCAGCTTCCCTTTGCCTTGGGGCTCCTTTGCTCTTGGTGTTTGCCACCTCTGCCCTGCTCCAGCCCATCTCTAAACGGCCTTCTGTTTGACACATGAAATTGGCCACAGTGGAAGTATTTACACCATGGAAATAGCAAATGTTATACATTAAGATATTTTTTGTTTGTTTCTAGAGAATCAGTTTATGAGCCCACTTCTGAATGAATATATTTAAAACAACATTGGCACTTGCTAGTTTCTATGAACTAAGGAATGTCACTTCACCTCTTAGGTATCAAAAATTCAGAAGCCATAGAAAGTCTAGGTAAGAGAATGGAAGTCATCCATAATTCTACCACTCAAAGATAACTTTGATTAATGTTTTGATGAATTTCTCATCTTCCATGCTGTATTAGTCAGAGTTCTTCAAAGAGACAAAATGAATGGGATAGATATCTATATATTGATATAAATATAAATTAGATATAAATATAAATATATGAGAGAGGATTTATTAGAAGAATTGGCCCACAAGATTATGGAGGCTGAGACGTCCCACAACAGGCTGTCTGCAATTTGGAGACCTGGCTCATGGTTCAGTTTGAATCTGAAAGCCTCAGAACCAGGGAAGCTGTTGGTATGACTCAGTCGGAGCACAAAAGCCTGACAACCTGGAAGGCCGCTGGTTTAAGTCCTGGAGTCCAAAGGCTGGAGAACCTGGAGTTCTGATGTCTGAGGGCAGGTAAAAAAAGAGCATCCCAGCTCCCGGAGAGAGAGGAAAGACGCTTTCTCTGCCTTTTATGTTCTCTCCAGGTTCCCAGGTGATTAGATGGGGCCCACCCATACTGAGGGCAGATCTTCCCCATGCAGTCCGACTCAAAGGCCAATCTCCTCTTGAAAGACCTCCCACAGATACACCCAGAAGGCATGCTTTACCACTTCTCTAGGCATTCCTTCATTCAGTCAAGTAGACACTTAAAGTTAACCATCACATATGCCAATATTGGGGCTCATAAAACAATACCCCAAAATGAAGGCCTCAGAAAGAGCCTCAGAAGCAAAAGTTCTTCTCTACCTTCTCCTGCCTTCCTGTCCCTCAGTCCTACTCTCTTCCAAGGCTAGCCATAGGAACTAGAAGCCCTCTGCCCCAAGATGGGTCATAGAAACCAGAACCCCTTTTCCCCAAAGCCAGACATAAAACTTAAAAATATTACTCTAACTTTCCCCACTTCTTTCTGTGTAAGAACTGGCCATAAATAAATTATCTGACCTACCTTGTTTGGTGGAGGTCATAAGACCCCATTCCAGAGAGGGTCCTGCCCCACACCCTGAAGGAAGGCATACTGCTCAGCGAGGCCAAGAGGACTCTAGACAGACAGGCCTTGCTAGGTTTCCCGGCTCAGTCTATTAGCATTAGCTCGTACTCTTTTTGTTCAATCAATCATATTTCTACAAGGCTGCCCATACTTTGTTGAATCTAAGCATAAAAATGGACAATTTCTCTTGTACCTATGCTTCTTCATTCTGAAGGCTCTTGTGTCTGTACATTAAATAAACTCATGCCTTTTTTCCAATTAGTCTGCCTTTTGTAAGTTGATTTTTCAGTGAAACTTTGGAGGGCCAAGGGGAAATTTCCACTATGCACTTATTCTATGCATTTTGTTTAAATATTTGAGATTATACAATTGGGTATCCTTTTTTCATAACAATCATATCATAACCATTTTGCTGTGTCATTAAAATTATTTGAAAACATTTTTTTGATGGCTGTGTAATATCCCATCCTTGGGATTAAACACTTCACCTGATTGATCTGCATTATAAATAATGCTGCAATGTCTCTTTTCTTCTGCATTTCAATAGTTTTCTTAGATTATGTTCCCAGAAGAGGAATCTCTGAATCAGTTTTTGAGGCTTAAATACATATTTACAAATAGTTTCCCAAAATGTTTGTCCTAGTTTATATTCACACTGATGAAGAGGGAGCACTCCTTTTGATCTTAGCCACGATGTTAGCCACATCAAGAGCTATATTTTAACTTAGACACCAGCATTTTGATACACATGACACACATTGCATTTGGATGTATTTGTTGTCTGACAGCTTTAGAAGGGGATGGCCAAATTTGGAGTGTTACTAAAAAAGATGTGGTATCAAGACAACTGAAGCTCTTCTGGTAGAGGCTGGCCAACTTGAATAAAAATGATAGTTATATTCTTCCAATGTGTCAGTCTTTTGTAATTTAAATGCTTGCAATGAAATTTGAAATGCAGGTAGACATTTCATGTATTACTATATTGAGTAAGAGTGACTGCGATACACAATTTATCCTGCAGCAGGAGTGGCTGGGATAATTAACTGTTGTATCTTATTTATCTTTTACTGGAGACATGTAGCCCTTCTTTTCTATCCTTAGTGGTGACAGGATGGGACTGAGAAGCAGGAATGAGGATAAGGGGATGCACCTAAGATTGTACCTTTCATTTTATTAATTAAAAATGTATGGCTGGGTGTAGTGGCTCATGCCTGCAACCCTAACACTTTGGGATGCTGAGGTAGGAGGATCATGTGAGGCCGGGTGTCTGAGACCAGTCTGGGCAACACAGGGAGACTCCTCTCTACAAAAACAAACAAACAAAAAAGTCAGGTGTGTTGGTACCTGCCTGTAGAGGCTGAGGCTGATTGTTTTGAGCCCAGAAGATTGAAGCTGCCATGAGCCATGATCATGTCACTGTACTCCAGCCTGGGCGGCATAGTGAGACCCTGTCTAAAAATAAAATAAAATAAAAACAGCAGCACCTTTATGGTTTTATCCTTATTATGAAAGGAATATATGCTCATTGTAGGTGATTTTAAAAATATAGACAATTTAAAATAAATATTACTTATTAGTTGTTTTCTTCCAGTCTTTTTTCTATGCACATGTATATGTATATGGTTTTAATGTTTTGCATATATTATTTTAAACCAAAAAGGCATGCTGTGTATGCTGTTGTACACTCTCCTGTTTTGATTCTCCCCTTTTACTCCCCTTAAACTAAATAGACTTTAAATGCCTTTCCATGTTATTTAATAGCCCTCTAAACATCCTTTTAAATGTCTTCCAGGATTCTATATTTGGATATACTATTTTTATTTAAGCCATCCCTTATGGTGGGACACTTTTGCATCATGTGTTTTACATTATTGTCAATAATACTTGTTATCCCTGAACTCTGAGTTTTATAGCTAGCAGACTTGTTTGGGAACAGTTCAGAAAGAAGCTGTCTCAGTCTTAGAAGGTCTCGGCTGACCAGCTCCAGTCTTAGAAGGTCTCGGCTGACCAGCTCCAGTATGGATTATTGCTCCTGTTTGTCCTATTTCTTCTTTCCTCTCTGATTGTTCTCTCTTCCTTTCATAGGCCTGTGACAGAGGGAAGTCTAGAGCTCTCCATCTTCCCCCAGCTCACTTTGTCTTGCTCTTCATCTCAGGAGCCCACAAGGCCTGAAACTGAGATCATCGATGTCATGCTGGCTCCTCTCCTTGTTTGTTTAAAATAATCAGGGACACAGTTGAAGAATAAGATAGTACAGATGCTCCTCAACTTATGATGGGGTTATGTCCTGAATGTCTTGATAAACCCATCATAAGTGAAAATATTGTGTCAAAAACACATTTAATAAACCTAACCTACCAAACATCACAGTTTAGCCCAGCCTAATTTAAACGTGCTCAGAACACTTACATTAGCCTGCTGTTGGACAAAATAATCTAACACAAAACTTATTTTATATTAAAGCATCAAATATCTCATATAATTTATTGAATACTGAAAATGTAAAATAGAATGATTGTGTAGTTACTCAAAATATGTTTTATACTGAACAAGTATCAATTTTGCACCATCATAAAGCTGAGAAATCATAAGTGGAACCATAATAAGTCAGGGACTGTCTGTACTGTAAGGGTTAGAACAAGGGGTTACTCACCTTACCCTTGCCAACTTCCCAATTCTCTATAATTTCCCAGACATAGCCATCTACAATTAATTTTAATTTTTGTGGATGCATAGTAGGTGTATGTATGGGGTACATGAGATGTTGTGATACAGGCATGCAATGAGTAATAATCACATCATGGAAAATGGGGTATCCATCCCTTCAAGTTTTTATTCTTTGTATTACAAACAATCCAAGTATACTTTTAAAGTTATTTTTAAATGTACGATTGAATTATTATTGGCTATAGTTGCCCTGTTGTGCTAGCAAACACTAGGCCTTATTCATTCTTTCTATTTTTTTGGTACCCATTAACCATCCCCATCTTCCCCTCCCCTTCCCACCTTCCCTCTGGTAACCCTTCTTCTGCTCTCTAGCTCCATGAGTTCAATTGTTGTGATTTTTAGATTCCCCCAAATAAGTGAGAACATGTGATGTTTGTCTTTCTGTGCCTGGCTTATTCCACTTAATGTAATGACCTCCAGTTCCATCCATGTTGTTGCAAATGACAGGATCTCATTCATTTTTTGTGGCTGAATAGTACTCCATTGTGTATAAGTACCACATTTTCTGTATTCATTGCATTAGTTTGCTCTCACACTGCTAATAAAGACATACCCAGGACTGGGTAAGTTATAAAAGAAAGAGGTTTAATTAACTCATAGTTCCATTTGGCTGGGGAGGCCTCAAAGTCATGGCAGAAAGTGAAGGGGAAGCAAAACACATCTTACATGGCAGCAGGCAAGAGAGAGCTTGTGCAGGGTAACTCCCATTTATAAAACCATCAGTTCTCATGAGACTTATTTACTACCGCAAGAACAGTATGAGAGAAACAGCCCCCATAATTTGCTTATCTCCACCTGGCCCCACCCTTGACACATGGGGATTATTACAATTCAAGGTGAGATTTGGGTGGGAACACAGCCAAACCATATCATCCATTTATCTGTTGATGGACACTTAGGTCTCTTCCAAATCTTGGCTATTGTAAACAGTGCTCAAACAAACTTGGGAGTGCAGATATCTCTTTGATAGACTGATTTCCTTTTTGGGGGTATATATCCAACAGTGGGATTGCTGGATCATATGGTAGCTTATTTTTAGTTTTTTGAGGAACCTCCAAACTGCTTTTCATGGTGGTTGTACTAATTTACATTCCCACCAACAGTGTAAGAAGGTTTCCTTTTCTCCATATCCTCACCAGCATTTGTTATTGCCTGTCTTTTGGATAAAAGCCATTTTAACTGGAGTGAGATGATATCTCATTGTAGATTTGCGCTGTGTTTCTCTGATGATCAGTGATGTTGCCTACCTTTTCTTATGCCTGTTTGCTATTTGTATGTCTTCTTTTGAGAAATGTCTATTTAAATCTTTTGTCCATTTTTAAATCAGATTATTAGATTATTTCCTATAGAGTTGTTTGAGTGCCTTATATATTCTGGTTTTTAATCCCTTGTCAGATGAGTAGTTTGCAAATATTTTCTCCCATTCTATGGGTTGTCTCTTCACTTTGTTGATTGTTTTCTTTGCTGTTCAGAAGCTTTTTAACTTGATATCATCCCATTTGTCCATTTTTAGTTCGGTTGCCTCTGCTTATGGGGTCTTACTCAAGAATTTTTTGCCCAGACCAATGTCCTGGAGATTTTCCCCAATGTTTTCTTGTAGTAGTTTCATAGTTTGAGGTCTTAGATTTAAGTCTTTGATTCATTTTGATTTGATGTTTGTATTTGGCAAGAGATACCTCCATTCATCTGCATATGGATATCCAGTTTTTCCAGCACCAATTATCAATGATACTGTTTTTTCCTCAATGTATGTTCTTGGCATCTTTGTTGAAAATGAGTTCACTGTAGGTGCGTGGATTTGTTTCTGGGTTCTCTATTCTGTTCCATTGGTCTATGTGTTTTTATACTAGTACCATGCTGTTCTGGTTACTATAGCTCGGTGGTATAATTTGAAGTCAGGTGGTGTGATTCCTTCAGTTTTCTTCTTTTTGCTTGAGATAGCTTTGGGTATTTTGGTTTTTTTGTGGTTCCATATAAATTTTAGGATTATTTTTTCTATTTCTGTGAAGAATGTCATTGGTATTTTGATAGGAATAGCATTGAATCTGTAGATTGCTTTGGGTAGTACAGACATTTTAACAGTATTGATTTTTCCAGTCCATAAACACAAAATATCTTTCTATTTTGTAAATGTCCTCTTCCATTTCTTTCATCAGTGTTTTACAGTTTTCCTTATAAAGATCTTTCCCTTCTTTGGTTAATACTTAGGTATTTAATTTTATTTATGGCTACTGTAAATGAAATTTCTAATTTACATTCCCAACAACAGTGTAAGAAGGTTCCCTTTTCTCCACATCCTCACCAGCATTTGTTATTGCCTGTCTTTTGGATAAAAGCCATTTTAACTGGAGTGAGATGATATCTCATTGTAGTTTTGATTTGCATTTCTCTGACGATCAGTGATGTTGCATACCTTTTCTTATGCCTGTTTGCCATTTGTATGTCTTCTTTTTTGGGGTTAATTAAATATTTTAAAAATCATAAAATGTTTCTTGCAAAAGAGCATTACATTCTGCACACTGCTCTGAACAGATGCCAGGGACATGTGGACTACTGTTACTTTTCCTCCCTGTCCCACCCCCCAAATGTTACAGTGACCACGAAGCAAGGTGTTCATAATAATTACACGGGAGGAATTTCTTCAAACCACCAACAATAACAAAAAATAAAATCCGCTCACTCTGCTGCTGTTTCAAAATTTCAATGTTAGTTTTTTTTTTTTGCATGCCCTTCCCCTCTCCAACCTTGTTTGTAAGGATCTAAAACATTACATCTGGTGAACAGCAAAGATTTCACTACACCTTAAATGCAGAACACCTATGAAGCAGAGGAATGTTAGCTTTTTAAACAGCAGCAGATTGAAAAAAAAAAAAAGATGCAGGACTCCTTCAGTTCTTCACTAGTCTTAGAAAAATTTTCCAGAATACTGCTTCACACTATTCTGCAGCAAATACTGCACATTCTGTATCTGGTCCTGTGTTCCTGTAATGATAATGATCCAATCTTCGGATCCTTCTAAAGGCTCATCAATTTTGATCGAAGCTGCCTACTCATGACAGATTTGTTTAATCCACTGACCATCTTTGCCAATAATATATCCAGCCAAATCTTTGGGAATAGTTACTTGTGTAGTAATAATACTTGCTTAAGATAACTTTGGGTATTTTGGTTTTTTTGTGGTTCCATATAAATTTTAGGATTATTTTTTCTATTTCTGTGAAGAATGTCACCAAGATCACCATATGAGCCATGACCCCCTGCATAGGAATAATCATATCTGGAGCCACCCTGTGATTCATAAGCCATCTGCCATTCTGATGCATTCCATGTATCTATTGCAGAGTCCCAAGTTTCATCAGCACTGAAATCAACCACGCCGTTGTAACGGTCTCCAGGTCTCCCTTTTCTGTTATAGGTCATGAGGTCTCCCCCTCTAGGTGGTGGTGGAGGAAGAGGAGCATTCTGAGCTTTGCTACCACTCTGGCCACCTCATCTGGGAGGAAGGGGAGGTGGTCCTCAACGAGGGCTCATATAAACATAATCTCTTCTAGATGGAGGCATGGGACGCCCACCCCGACCAGGAGACATTTTGTCAAAACCACCTCTTCCCCGCATCAGAAATCTCACTGGGCGTCCACGGTGGTCAGCAAACACCATTGTAAAACCATCATAATCATAGGTTTCATTGTAAAAATTGGGATCATAAGGCTGTGCATGTCCTTTGATGGGATTTTCCTCCAATAAGAACAACTCTATCAGTGAAATGAGGACAACATTCCTGGAAAAGCGTGATGGTTGTTTATGTGTTTTCTCAGTTCTTTGAGTTTAGCACCTTTGACCCCAATAATTCCTCCTGCTAGACTCTGATGAATCAACAGCTTCAACTCACAGTCAAAGTCCCTTCCTTTATAGTGTTGGTAATTTAAGTATTCTACAGCATCAGATTTGAGCGGGAGCTGGCTGGTTGCAGTGGGTGATGGCAACTGCAGGCCCTCTTCCAAGGTAGGGATGATTTTCTTCAGAATTTCTCCAACTGTTTTGATATCAGCACTGATACGCAATATGCGCTCGGGGCCACTGCTGTCTAGAACTGAAACGCTGGCGTTGTAGTCTGTACGGAGAGCCTTAATATTCTTGCCTCCTTTTCCAGTCACTGCCCCAGCATTCTTGCTCTGAAGCAGAATGGCTAATTCAACCATCTCATCAGTATTTCTAGATCTTTTAAATGCTTGTTCCTCTTCTATATCTTCTGCAGAGTGTTTACCAAATTCACCACTGGTTTCAGTGTTAGGGAAGGTTTCTTCTGGCTGTTCAGTTTCCATATTCTTGTATTAAATGGACACACCAATCAGTTATTATATATCCTTGCAGAGCAGAACTGAAGTGTTCTTGGTTGGACCAACAACTGACACCCCAGTGCTGCAGTAGCCACTTGAGGCCACCATCCCTCTGCCGCCGCGCTTGTGTGTCTTTTCTTGAGAAATTTCTAATTAAATTTTTCCTCTACTTTTAAATCAGATTATTAGATTATTTCCTATAGAGTTGTTTGATTACTTTTTAATTTCTTTTTCAAATTGTTCACTATTGGTATATAGAAATGTTACTGATTTTCATATGCTGATATTGTATCCTGCAACTTTACTGAATTTATCAGTTCTAATAGTTTTTTGGTGGATTATTTAGGTTTTTCCAAACATAAGCTCACATCATTTGGAAACAAAGATAATTTGACTCCTTCCTTTCCAATTTGGATGGCTTTTCTTGCTTTCTCTTTTCTGATTTCTCTAGCTAGGACTTTCAGTATTATGTCGAATAACAGTGGTGAAAGTGGGCATCTTTGTTATCTTCCAGAGCTTAGAGGAAAGGCTTTCAGTTTTTCCCCATTCAGTATGATACTGGCTGGTGGTCTGTCATATATGGCTTTTATTATGATGAGGCATGCTCCTTCTATACCCAGTTTTTAGAGGGTTTTTATTATGAAGAGAGTTGAGCTTTATTAAATGCTTTTTAAGCATCAATTGAAATGACTATATGGTTTTGTCCTTCATTCTGATGATATGATGTATCATGTTGATTGATTTGTGGATGTTGAACCATTTTTGCATCCCAGGGATAAATCCCATTTGGTAAAAATGAATGATCTTTTTAATATATTGTTGAATTCAGTTTGCTAGGATTTTGTTGAGAATATTTGCACCAATATTCATCAGAGATATTGGTCTGTAGTTTTTTTTTTTTTGATGTATCTTTGTCTGGTTTTGGTATCAGGGTATTACTGGCCTCATAGAATGAGTTTGAAGGTAGTCCCTCTTCCTCTATTTTTCAGAATAGTTTGAGTAGGATTGGTATAAGTTCTTCTTTAAATGTTTGGTAGAATTCAGCAGTGAAGCCATCTGGTCCAAGGCTTCTCTTTACTTGGAGACTTTTTAGTACAGCTTCAATCTCATTACTTGTTATTCATCTGTTCAAGTTTTGGATTTCTTTCTGGTTCAATCTTGGTGGGTTGTATGTTTTAGGAATTTGTCCATTTCTTCTAGATTTTCTGATTTATTGGGACATAGTTGATCCTTTAAGTTTCTGCAGTATCAGTTGTATGTCTCCTTTTCTATTTCTGATTTTATTTGGATCTTCTCTCTTTTTTTCTTCATTAGCCTGGCTAAAGGTTTGTCAGTGTTTTTTGTTTTTTTTTTTTTTTGCAGTTGCAAGATTTAATGGAGTGAAGTAGAGTGAAAACAGAGCTCCCATACAAAGGGAAGGGACTCAAAGAGGGTAGCCATTGCCGGCTCGAATGCCTGGGTTTATATCTCGATCATTGTCCCTCCCGCTGTGCTCTCAGGAGATAGATGACTGGCTATTTCTTTACCTCCTATTTTTGCCTAATTAGCATTTTAGTGAGCTCTCTGATTGGTTGGGTGTGAGCTAAATTGCAAGCCCCATGTTTAAAGGTGGATGTGGTCACCTTCCCAGCTAGGCTTAGGGATTCTTAGCCTAGGAAATCCAGCTAGTCCTGTCTCTCAGTACCCCCTCTCAACAGGAAAATCTAAGTGCTATTGGGGAGGTTGGCCGATGACTGCTGTAATTGCTTCCTGCTAAATTGGGGCATAGTAGGGGCTGTGCAGTTGAGATTTCCTTGGGAGGGGTGCCTTCGATGTCTTTAACATCAGAGCATGGGCTAGGAGGCCAGTCCAGGGGTCCGCAGTAGATCTTAGTCATGGACTGCATCTGGGGCTCCATTTGAAGAATGATTTGTAGTTTTACAGCTTCGATTCTGGAAAAGACAAACTTAACAAGGAGGTTAAAGATACAGGGTCTAAAGAGGAGTAGCAATATTATAGCTGCTACAGGTCCTAAGAAGGGGAGAATCCAGGGCATCCATTGGCTGAGGAGGCCCCAGGGTCCAGTGTTTTGAAGCTCCTCTGCTCTACGTTGTATTCGATCTCAAATTTCTTTAACTTTCTCGGTGATGATTCCAGATTGATTAACATAATAACAGCATTCCTCTCCTAAAAATAAACAGGTTCCCCCTCTTTCAGTGGTTAGCAAGTCTAAAGCTCTTCGATTTTGAAGGACTACTGCTGCTAGAGAGTTAAGTTGATCTTGCAAGGTGACCAGGGAGTCGGTGACCCATTCCATGTCACCATTTAGTTCTTGAGATAGTTTATAGTAGAACTGAGTAGAGGTTGTGATACTGCCAATTAGTCCGCCTAGCACTCCTGCTCCGATAACAAAAGGAAGAATGGGTACTCTTTTGTTGTGGGGCTTAGGTACGACATGATTGTATAAATCTTGTTCAGTGTAGATGGTCACAGGGGGCACTAAGAATGAGAGGAAACACACAGATTCTGAAGAGCCATTCAAACAATGGTAGGCTGAGGTACCACAGAAAAAAATATTCCTGAGGGTAGGCAGACTATTCGTGTGGGAGGCGTTACCCACCTGATGCATTGGGAGTTGGTTGTGTCTATAGTATTGCTAAATTTTACACGGGTGAGGTCGGGATCAGTCAAGGGAACCTCTAAAAGGTCCCCTTGGGTGGCATAGGTTTGAGCAATTACTTACTGACAGTTATGTTCTATCTTTTCTTCGTTGTCTGGAAGAAATGTGGCTGGGTTAAGAGTTGCACAAGTGCGCAGTTGCAGCACTGGCCCTTCAACAGAGCCTGATATTTGCCAGTTTTAACTTTCAAAAAACCAACTCTTTGTTTCATTGATATTTTATATAATTTTCTTTATTTCGTTCATTCTGCTCTGATCTCTTTTTTTTTTTTTTTTTTGAAACTGTCACACTTTGTCACCCAGGCTGGAGTGCAGTGGTATGATCTCAGCTCACTGCAGCCTTGACCTCCTAGACTCAGGTGACCCTCCTGCCTCAGCCCCCCAAGTAGCTGGGACTGCAGGCATGTGCCGCCATGCTGGAGATATATATATATATATATATATATATATATATATATATATATAATTTTTTTTTGAATTTTTTGTAGAGACAGTGTTTCGCCATGTTGTCCTGGCTGGAATTGAACTCCTGAGCACAAGTGATCTGCTGCCTCAGCCTCCCAAAGTGCTAGGATTACAGGCACTGCACCTGGCCTTAAAGCCAATAACTGTTAGATTTGCCCTTTTGAGGCTATTTTCTAGACCCTGTAGGTGTGCTTTATTGATTTTTATTCTTTTATTTTTGTCTCATCTGACTGTGTATTTTCAAATAACCTGTCTTCAAGCTCACTAATTCTTCCTTCTGCTTGACCAATTCTGCTATTAAAAAATGCTGATGCATTCTTCAGTGTGCCAATTGCGTTTTTCAGCTCTGGAATTTTTGTTTAATTCTTTTTAATTATTTCAATCTCTTTGTTAAATTTATCTAATTGAATTCTGAATTCCTTCTCTGTGTTATGTTGAATTTCTTTGAATTTCCTCAACACAGCTATTTTGAGTTCTCTGTCTGAAAAGTCACATATCTCCGTTCCTTCAGGATTGGTCTCTGCTGCCTTATTTAGTTCATTTGGTGAGATTATGTTTTCATGGATGGTGTTGATGCTTGTGGATGTCCTTTGGTGTCTGAGCATTGAAGAGTGAGGTATTTATTGCAGTCTTCTTAGTCTGGGCTTGTTGGTACCTGTCTTTGGGAAGGCTTTCCAGATATTCAAACAAACTTGGGTATTGTGATCTAAGCTGTATTTGCTTTAGGGTGCACCCAAAGTCCAGTAACACTGTGGTTCTCGTAGACTCCTAGAGGTGCTGCCTTCATGGTCTTGCAAAAGATCTGAAAGAATTCTCTGAATTACCAGGCAGAGACTCTTGTTCTCCAAAAGTGGTCTCTTTTGGAGTTGTGAGTTGTGTAGCTTGGATTTAGGGGAGGGGAAATGCCAGCACCCCCTTAGTCACCCTGGCTGGTGTCCCAGTAGGTTGCATTCTCTTCACCCAAATGAATGGAGTCTCTCTCTTTCTGTCCTGAACCGCCTGGAGGTGGAGGTGGTGTGACACAGCACACCTGTGGCCACCACAACTATGACTGTGCTGGGTCAAATTTGAAGCCAGTGTAGCACTAGATCTCACCCAATGCCTGCTATAACAACTCCCTGGCTACAGTCTATATTTGGTCAAGGCCCTGTGGCTCTACAATCAGCAGGTAGCAAAGCCAGCCAGCCTGTGTCCTTCCCTTCAGGGTGGTGAGTTCCCCCAGGCTCCGGGCGTGTCCAGAGGTGCTGTCTGGGAGGCAGGGACTAGAGCCAAAAACCTTAGAAGTCTATCTGGTATTCTATTCTACTGTGGCTGAGCTGGCACTCAAACCGCAAGACACAGTCCTTCCCACTCTTCCCTTTCCAAAGGTAGAGGAGCCTCACCTCATGGCTACTGCCAACACAGGCCCATGGGGAGTACTGCCAGACTACCATCTATGTTCCCTTAAGGCCCAAGTGTTCTTCAGTCAGCTCGTGGTGAATGCTGCCTGGTCTGGGATTTACTCTTCAGGGCAGTGGGCTCCCCTCTGGCCCAGGGCAGGTCCAGAAATTATGCCATTCAAGATCCAAGTCTTGGAATCAGGGACCCCAAGAGCCAGCTTGGTGCTCTACCTCCTGTGACTGAGCTGGTACCTAAGGTGAAAAACAAAGTTCCCTTTGCTTTTCTCAAGTGGAAGGGGCATCGCTTCGTAGCCACCACAGTAGGGAATGTGCTGAGTCTCACCTGAAGTTAGCAAGTCTCAGAGTCTCACCTAAGGCCCTTGGTATAGTACTCGGGTATCACTGCTGGTTATTCTGAGCTCAAGAGTTCTTCAGTTAGCAGGTGATGAATGTTGCCAGTACTGGGTCTTTCCCTTCAAGGCAACAGGTTCCCTTCTGGCACAGGATGTGTCTGGAAATGTCATCTGGGAGTTAGGGCCTGAAAAGGGGGGCTCATGATTGTGACTGGTGCCCTATCCTGCTGTGGCTGAGCTAGTATCCAAGATGCAAGATGAAGTCTTCCCAACTCTTCCCTCTCCTCTCCTCAAGTGGCGGGAAGTGGTCTCTTTTGGAGTTGTGAGTTGTGCAGCTTGGATTTAGGGGAAGGGAAATGCCAGCACTCCCTTAGTCACCCTGGCTGGTGTCTCAGTAGGTTGCATGCCCCCTCAGTCCCCTGTCTCTGGGCCCAGTTCGGCACTAGTACTCAACCAGGAGTTGCAGTCCTTGTGGCCTAGGCTGCCTTTCAAGTTTATTGAGGGCCCCAGAGCATGTTAGCCCATAGTGGCGAGGCTTGCAGGAACTCAAATTCAGACACTGTGATTGGCAATTCCCCTCTGGCTAGGGCTGGTTTAAATGCTCCTTTGGTGGTCGGGCATCACCTGAGTTTGGTCTGATTTTGCTTTCTGTTACAATAGGGCAGCACTGAGCTCAATGCCTTACAGATGCTGTGATCTTCCTCTCTCCAGTGCACCAAAACACTCTCCATACTGTGTTGCAGCTGCCGGGGGATGGGGGAAGGCTGGCATTGGCGATTCAAGACTGTTTTCCTACCTCTTCAGTGCCTTTTTCAGAAATATGAAGTTAAAACCAGATACTGCGAGTGCTCACCTGATTTTTGGTTCTTATGAAGTTGCTTTTTTTTGTGTGTGTAGATAATTATTAAATTGGTGTCCTGGCCGGGCGCGATGGCTTATACCTATAATCCCAGCACTTTAGGAGCCCGAGGCGGGTGGATCACCTGAGGTCGGGAGTTCGAGACCAGCCTGACCAACATGGAGAAACCCTGTCTCTACTAAAAATGCAAAAATTAGCCAGGCGTGGTGGTGCATGCCTATAATCCCAGCTACTCGGGAGGCTGAGGCAGGAGAATCACTTGAACCTGGGAGTTGGAGGTTGTGATGAGCTGAGATCACACCATTGCACTCTAGCTTAGGCAACAAGAGTGAAACTCCATCAAAAAAAAAAAAAAAGGTGTCCTTACATTGGGGATGCTTGGTAGAGCCTCTATTCTGCCATCTTGCCCCACCCCAAGTTCACCATCTACAGTTTTAAAATTTGTTTCTTCAGCTGTCTTTCTCCTTATTTATTTATTTATTTTTTTGGATACACGGTCTTGCTCTGTCACTCTGGCTGGAGTGCAATGACATGATCTTGGCTCACTGTAGCCTTGGCCTCCAGGGCTCAAGCGATCCTCTTGCCTCAGTCTCTCTGGATAGCTGGGCCACAGTGGCACCACTTCCAATTAATATTTGTATTTTTTGTAGAGGCCAGATTTCACCATGTTGCCCAGGCTGGTCTCAGACTCTTGGGTTCAAGCAATCTGCCTCCCTCAGCCTCCCAAAGTGCTAGGATTACAGGCATGAACCACCATGCCCAGCCTTTTCTTAATTCTATATAACATGCTTATGCTACAAATTTTTTTATATCACATTTTATGTATTGTTTTCCTAGATTTAGAAAGTATTCTATTACTTTTAACATCTCCCAATTTTCCTCATTGCATTATTTTGATCAAGTTATATTGTAGTGTTAGTCACATCAATATTAATATTGCTTTCACTGTGATTATATCAACATTATTTATAGCAGAGCCAAATAATGTACTACAGTTACAATTCCTTCTTTTTTGTGAAGTGTTGTATTTCCCCTGTAGTTAATAATTGCCCTTTTTTTTTTCTTGGCATTGATATCTGTGACTAATATGTCCCTAAAGTCTTTACCAGAGTTTTAAAAGATCTCTCAACATTGTTGAAACTCTCAGATAATTTATCAGTCTTAGCTTCTTTTTGAAAGACATTTTTTTCTGGAACCTTATTTTTTTTATTTTTAATTTTTCAATTTTTTGAGACAGAGACTTGCTCTGTTACCTAGGCTGGAGTGCAACGGCACAATCTCAGCTCACTGCAACCTCTGCTTCCTGGGTTCAAGTGATTCTCTTGCCTCAGCCTCCCGAGTAGCTGGGATTACAGGCGCGTGCCAACATGCCCAGCTATTTTTTTTTGTATTTTTAGTAAAGACGGGGTTTGGCCATGTTGGCCAGGCTGGTCTCTAACTCCTGGCCTCAAGTAACCCATGCACCTCGGTCTCCCAAAGTGCTGGGATTACAGGCATGAGCCACCATGCCTGGCCCTGGAACCTTATTTCTATCTGATTTCTTCTCAGCTATACTGAGATTTCTCTTCATCATTATGTTTGGAATTCACCGAGCTTTTTCTCCTAAAGGTCTTGTGTTAGTTCAGGCTGCTGTAACAAAGTACTTTCGACTGGGTAATTTATAAGCAATAGGAATTTATTGCTCACAGTTCTGCAGGCTGGGAAGTTCAAGATCAAGGCACCAGCAGATTTGGTGTCTAATGGGGGCCCATTCCTCATGGATGGCACCTTCTATGTGTTCTCACATGGCAGAAGGGCGAAAGAGGCAAAAAAGCTTCCTCAGGCCTCTTTTATAAGGGCATTAATCCCATTTATGAGGGCCCCACCTCTTAATAACAACACACTGGGGGACTGGGTTTCAGCATATGAATTTTGGAGAAACACAAACATTCAGACCATAGCAGATCCTTTATCTTTCTCTTTCTTGGTTCATTCCAGTGGTGTGCTGGTACATGTAACAACCACCTGGGGGTCAGGGAGGGTTGAGGGGGACGGGAAGCCCTAGTTCATAGTGTTTGCTGATTTCTGTGGTATCAATAGTCCCATCGTGGCTGGTTTTAAGCGACCAATGTGATGTCACTAAACTCAGTGTTGAAAAGAGATAATCTTGGGTGCTGGCCTGAGCCAGCTACAGCACACCACTGGGTTACTCCCTTATTTTGATGGAACACATCTACTATTTCCTGAAAAAGGGTACATGGGAAGTAAATGTTTTGAAAACTTCACTTTTTTTTTGAAAATGACTTTTTAAACTTTCACACTCAATTGACTTTGTCTTGATATTAAAATCTAGGTGGGGAATAGTTTTCACTCAGAACTTTGGGAGTGTTGCTCCATTTTCTTCTAGTTTCCAGTGTTGCTGGTCAGAACTCTGGTGCCATCCTGGGCCTCATCCTTTGTATCTTATTTTCCTTCTCTGGAAGCCTTTAGAATCTTCTCTTTATCCCTGATTATATATAATTTCATGATGATGGATTCCCTGCCACTTACAGTTCTATATCCTTAGCAGATCCTTTTCATTCGGGAAGCTCATGTCCTTCAGGTCTGAGGAACTTTATTAAATTTCTTTAATGGTTTCCTCTCTTTCATTCTCTCTCTTTTTTGCTAGAATTCCTGTTTGTTGGATATTGGATCTCTTGCTTTGATCATCTAATTTTCTCTCTCTTTCTCAATTGCTGAGAGGTTTTCTCAACTGTATTCTGGAACTTCTGTGTAATATTAGGCACTCCTGTCAGTGTGCTGACACTTGGGTTGGGGGCCGTGTCATACATCTGTGTTTCCTCCAGAGTGTCTGCCTGGCACAGTGCTTGACTGGATGGAGAGGCAGAATCACCGAAGGATTTTTGATCCAGATGAAGCTGGTCTTGAATCGCAGATCAGCAAAAAATTATTTAACTTCTCAGTTCTTCGGTTTTCTTGCTTGGAGCTGAGCAAGAGGGCAAGTCATTCCATGGGGAGGGAGACTAGAAAGCTTGAGGGGTGGTCTACCAGACCAGGTTGAAGGAGAAGACCTTCTTCCCATTCTCCTACCCTTTCCCCAGACTGCATTCTAAGTAGTGCATTTTAATCTTCAAACTCTAAAATTTCATGAGAGATTACTTTGCAGTTTATAGTACCCAGTGTCACCGTTAAACAATTCCATCTTGCTTACAAGGAACATTTTGATACTTAAATAAGATTACTGCGTTTCAACGATGAACTTAAATTGTCTTTTTCCAGTGCTTTCCACATCTGACCTCTCTCAACCAAATTAATGACAAAATAATGACTAAGATTAGTGAGCATTTTCCACATCCCAGGCCCTGTTCTAAGTGTTTAACACGTATTAATTAATTTAATCCTCAGCAGCCCAATCATGTAGGCAATATTATTATCCTCATTTACAGTTGAGGAAACAGGCTCTAAAAGCCCTTGAGTCACACAGCTAGTCAATGTAACATTGGGATTTAAACCCTGACATTAACTATGGATTGTCTGCTACTATGAAATCTTCATGAAGGAGGTTCTGAATTTGGACTGAGGTCCAGGGAGGTTTCCCTAGTGGAGGAGCTGAGCATGGTAGGACTCACTCTGATGCTGAGTAGGAATGAAGAACAGGCCTTAGCAGATGCTCCAGCCCATGAGGGAGGAGGCTCCTTCGGGTTGCACACCCTTTGCAGCTGTCCCAGGAGCTACCAGACAGGCTTGGTCAACAGAGGGGACTCTTCTGTGCGAACAGCCTCAACCACTAACACATTGTTTCGCCTCAGCAGCCCTGCTCAACTCCCAGCAGGCCTTGTTTAAACAGGCGGCTTGTAGCAGCTGGGGTTGGCTCAGTGGAACGTGTGGGCAGCCAAGGATGCCCCGAGTGCAGGTGCCTGTCTCTGAATGTGCAATCATGCAAATCAGAGGACCCAGACTGATGTGAATTGAAAGCCTGGTGTTCACTTCCAATAAACTCAACTGTCTATCGCCAGAGCAACACAGACTTCCAGTCTTCAAGTCATCAATACAAATCAGCATTTCTGGTGTTAGAGGGAAAAAGTGTGGGGTGAATCCCAATCAGAGCTTGCTCCCTTTTGGGCAAGCAGCATCTGGAAAAGGTTTTGGAGGGGCAAATACCTTTCCTAGAAGTAATTTTCACAGGAACTGTTCAGGGCACAGGAGGCATTGCAGGAGGAAGGAGCAAGGGAAATCACCCCATGTAGTCATAGGGTCTTGAAGATCACCTTATCCTCTCTGCTTGTTTTACAGAGGAGTTAAGAGAAAGTCAGGGAAGTTAAGGGACTTGCCCAAGGGCACCTAGCTCATCAGTGGGCTGCTCCTCCTTATCCTGAGTCCTGGTTTCCTTTTAGCCACTCCACCCACCAGGCTGTTTCTCTAGTTCACTGCTTTGAGCACCAGGTCACAAGTGAGCACACCTACCAACAGCTCTCCCCCTGAAACCATCGAGGGAGGCTAGTGATAGCAAACTTTGTTTAGTGCAAAGAATGGAAAAGGCTGCTTGAAGCACAGAAAAAGGGAAGTCGGAGCAGGTTGTGGCACAGATGTCTGGGCATTGCTGTGGGGACAGAGTAGCTCACAAGACACAAGGCTTGTCAACCTCTCTTCTGACCCTCTGTGCCCAAGGATTCTCAAGGAGCATTCAGATTGGATTTTAACTATGGATGTTGTGCTTGCAGGTAATAGAACGGCTAATAAAAAGCAAACCTGGGGTGTCATCACCCTGTCAGCAGATCAACAGTCTCTTCTTTGGTCCATAGGGCTGACCGTACAGCCTTATAGTGCAGAGGCCCTGTTACATAATCCTTCCACAACTCCCCTCTGTTCCTCACTGCACTGCCCTGGCCTTCAAAGTCCATATAAGTGCTGTAGAGATAAGCCTCATTAGCCTCACAACTTGCAGTAAGTGCCAAGATCATGCTATTCAAATGCCACTGAGGCCAGTGCAGAGGGAGCTAATTAAATGGTATGGGCTTTCTAGCTCTGAATCATCAGTTCAGGTGGTTACCTTTAATGCTATCTTCAAGCTCACCTTCTAGGCTGGTCTATGTGCCTAAGCTCCCACACCATGCCTCCAAGCCAGGAAAACCAGCAAGGAAGCTCTTCTGGTACCAAATGGGGGTCACACAACTGGTATTTTTTCACCCCCATTCCTACCTTGAGGAGAAACGGTAAGTTCTGTTGGGCAGATACACGTAGGCAATTGAGGTTCTGTGAGAATGAACACCTCACATTTTAAAGTTCAAAGACTAGAAAGAATGAATGGAAGGTGAGCGTGCATTTTCCATCTTAACCCAGAGCAGCCTACAAACACATTAGGATTTCAGTTTTAGGGGGAAATTGACCTGCCAACCCCAGTTCCTGAGGGAGGCAATCTGATTGGCTGTCTGTGGGTCAGGTGTCTATAGTTGGTCTAACCGCCAGAAGGGCTACTGGAAGCCCAACCATGTGAACTGTGTTGGGAAGAAAAGGGGGTTGTGGCGAGCTCAGCAGACACCTGAGAGATGTCTACTCCCAATGTCTAATTAAATATTCAGGCTAAATAGCCTTTCTGTCACCAGTTAGTCTATTTGAGTTTGGGCCAGTTTTCCCAAGGCAGAACCACCATTTCATTCCAGAGTGGAATCCAGCCTCTTTGGAATAGATAGAGGGAACAGGGTCCTTAAAACCATATCCTTACAACTCAGGCTTGTAGGCTTTGACCAAATCCTTTTGTTTCACAGATGAGGAAGCAGGTTCAGAGAAAAGACATGAACCTGCTCAAGGTCAGCCTACCCACCTGTAACAGGCACTTTGTAAAATGAAGGGACTTGGAGGGCCACCTTGTTAAATCCTTCACCAGCCATCAGCTCGCTATGGAAATGCTGACTGGATCAATAGTGTACCTCTATGGCAAGATTTGTGGCTCTCGGAGGCCTTCCCGTAACAATGCTTAAGAAGGTTTTAATGATCTGCCTACTGGGCATTTCTGAAGCATTCATTTTAGGGAAAGCCAAGGTGCTCAGACTATAATTCTGAGGCTAATTTCTCCCTGGACCTTCCTGACCTGGCAGCAAGAGGGAGTGAACAAGGAGAATGACTAGGATTGCGCCAGCCCCTTGATTCTTATCCTTTTGACCTTGTGCTTCTGAAGGGAGACGGGTTTGGTGTGACTTTCTACACCTGCTTCAAATGTTGTTACAGAGTGGATGAGGGAGCTTGCCATAGCCCAGTACCTTTGCCTGCAAAATATCTTGCTGTAGTTCTTATGCTCTTGACCCTGAGATCAGACTAATGCTCGGAACCAGTGGGGCGTAGATCAAGCTGGGGGTGGATATGGGAGCTGGCTGATGTGAAGAAAGGGCATTGTTAGAGCTTCTTTGAGCTCTCTGTATCCCAGATCATGAGGAAGCTGAAGGATTAGGGAGAAGATGAAAGGCAAGCCAGGGAAAACAGGCAAAGGAAGTAGTTCTTAAAATAGGTAAAATTCATGGGAAGTAAATCCAATGTTTTGCCCATACTCAACTGGATTAGGAACGTGTAATGAAAGCAAATAGATTTAATGGGGTGGGGATGATTAACGTTGTCTTGCAATACGTCAGGAAATGACTTTGTTCAGGACGAGTGGAGGGCTATGAGAGGAAATTAAACTTAATTCTTATCCCCTTACGATGTTTTAGTTGCTTAACTTCTTACAACACACCTGTAAAACCAGAAAGAGAGAGAGGCCTGAGGTTTAATATGTTGTTTGCAAAGTAACTGGAGATATGAATGTCTTGAGTGTGTGCTTCAGTCTTATCAAGGATCCAGTGTTTTTTTTTTTCTAACAATTTGTTGTAATAAGTAGATGTCCTTAGTGGTATTGGGGACTCTGGTTAAAAATTACCTTTCAAAGAAATGAAAGTTTAGTGATTATTGGCTTCCCAGGACCCAGGTGAAATTTTATCCCCATCATAAACCTTACAACAAATCCTCTCTCCTTGGGGCCCTTATATTAATAGCATGTCATTTGTACTACTCATCTTTCTATTGCATCATTTATAGTTGTGTATTGCTGGTATATTATAGTGAGATTTGAATTTTCAGACTGTTCTAATTTTGGCAGAGAATAATAATTGTTCCTTCTTTATTTTTAATAAGACATTTCTCTTCCCCACTTGCACAAGGCACATGGCTATCCAGCTAGAATCTATATTTCTCAGCCTCTCTTGCAGCTAGACGTGGCTGATGATAGAAGAATGTGAATTGACATCCTGTGAAGAGAAGTCCACAATTGTTCCTTATTAAAAGAATGTTTTTGGCCTTCCCCTTTTTGCCCTCTTCCCTTTATTACTGGCTAGAATATAGGCTGGCACATGCCAGTAGGATAATGGAAGAAAAGAAGGGACTTGAGTACTGGGTTGGCTTTAAGGAATCAAGTTGTCTACCTGCTCTAGACTGCCTATCTGCCTCCTGATATTAAGTATAAGAGAGAAATTTAGGTCTTGTTTTAGCCTCTGCAATTTTGGTCTTGTTGCAGCCACTTATTCTATACTTAAACTAATAAAGAAGTGAAATGCTTTGTGTTTCTTCCCTTTCCTTGCTAGGCAGGCACAGATGTTTCCCCTAACCTCCAGGGAGGGTGTGAGGCTTCTGTTCTTCCTGCTTCTCAGAAGGTGGGAACTGATTTTTACTTTACTTGAGCTCTCGGTCAGATGGGTCATCATGTTTCTGTTGAGGGAATAAGAGGAGAAGAGGGTTTGAGGAGGAGGTAGAGGGAAGGAAGTGCCTTGGTAGAAAGAAGGATTTATTCAGTGCCAGTAAGAATGTGGGCAAGGGGAGTGCAGAGAGGGAGAAGGAGGGAAGCACAGGGTGGCCTCAAGAGCTAGAACCGAGCCTGGGAAGTTACTAAGGAGAGGGTGGGTCTGCTGTATTGGTAAAGCTGGGAGAATGGAGCTGGCAAAAGACCAGCAAGAGAAGTGTTGTTCAAGCACAACATTGAAACTGATAATGGCACTTGAGAAGAGCCCAGGTTTCTGCCAGCAGAGCTTGCAGTAGGTGTCTGGTGATGCTTTCCTTTCATCAACAGTTGGCACCTTGGCCTATCGTTGCCTGACCAGAGTGACATCCATTCATGCTCCAAGGTTTTGCTCAGTCCGCACTGATTGCCTATGTACTTCTTCTGTGTCTTTTACCCTAGGATACTGCTGAACTCAAGATAAGGCCAGTGGTTGCACAATTCCCTCAACGTCTGGACTTGGGGGTAGACCTGCCAGATTTAGGATAAAAAATACAGGATTCCCAGTTAAATTTGAATTTGGAATAAATAATGCATTTTTTTGTATAAGTGCATGCATTCTACCTGGCAACCCTACTTGGGGAGAGAGGGAAAGGTTGCTAGAAATCTCTTGAGCTAGGCCAGTGATAATAATACCCCAACTGCATTACTCTTTCATGAGTATAGATAGGCTTTCTTAGTCAGCTTGGCTGCTATGACAAAATACCTTAGACAAGGTGGCTTATAAATAGAAGAAGTTTATTTCTTACAGTTCTGGAGGCTGGAAAGTTCAAGATCAAAGTGCCAGCAGATTTGGTGTCTGATGAGGGTGGCTTTTTGGTTCTTAGATGGTACCTTTTTGCTGTGTCTTCACATGGTAGAAGGAGCAAGGCAGCTCTCTGGGGCCTCTTTTATAAGGGTGCTAATTCCATTATCTGATCTAATCACCTCCTAACAGCCTCACCTCCTAATACCATCACATTTATGATTAGGTTTTGACAGATGAGTTTTGGTTGTGAGGGAGGACCACAAATATTCAGAGCTAGCAATGGTACAAATCTGAAGCAGGAAGATTGATTTCCAGTACCACCCACAGCATGAGGAAGTCAGGGTTCCCTTGCCTTATCTCCACAACCTGACTGTAAGATTCTTGGGTGTGGGTTGGGGGACAGGCACTAAGTCCTACACATCTGTGTATTTCACTCAGCACAGCACAGGGCTGAGCACATGGTGGGCATTCAGTGAAGACTTGCTCCCAAGTGGAATCCAAAGGCTGTTTGCTGAGTTGGAGGGAGAACTGGACCAAGAGTCAGAAGATGAGGTCCTGTCCCTGGTATTGTCTTTAGCTTGGCATGTGCTCTTGAATGATCTTCTCTATGTCTCTGGGCTCTGGTTCTTTTAGGCATAAAACAAGGAATTTAGATTAGAATTTATGATTTTCAACTTGAGCCCTTTAGGAAAGTGGAAAAGTAAGAAGAGATAGGGTACAAATAAGTAGGACCCCAGATCTATGTCACCTACTTGAAAGAGATCACATGCAGCAGCTGTCTTTCTCTGTATCTTAATAGTCAATTAACATGATTCTGACCCCATATATCTCTGACCCCTTATTGAATGGAGAAGTCCATTTTCCTGTGGCTATTCTTCTCCCAGGATGTTCTTGGGGACTCCTAGGCTTGCTACTCTGACCCAGGACATCAGCCTGGTTACTGTGGTCAGAAAGTCTGGTCAATCTGGCTGCAGGCCTGCTGTCCCCTAACATCAGGGTTGTCATGATGCCACTGCTGAAAGCCAGACTGTCTGACTCAGCCACAAGCTCTTCTGCTCATTGCCATCTCTGCCCTGGCCCCATATCTCAAGGTAGAACCACTCCTTGCACATTTGCTCCAAGCCCAGACACAGTCCTCTCCCTCCCCTCAAGAAGTCTAACTAAACGTGGGCTCCATGACCCAGCCTAGTGGTCCTCAGCACATTCCCCAGAGTCCCAGGTATTCACTTTTATTAACTCCATTGGGGGTAATGTTTTAGTTTGTTTGAGCTGCTGTTACTAAAATACCATAGACTGGGTGGCTTAAACAATAAGCATTTATTTCTCACAGTTCTGGAGGCTGGGAAGTCCAAAATCAAGGTGTTGGCAGATTCAGTGTCCAGGGAGGGCCCACATCCTGCTTCATAGATAACTGTTATCTCTCTGTGTTCTCACTTGGTAGAAGGGGTGAGAGAGAGCTCTCTGGGGCTTTTTTCAAGGGTACTAATCTTATTCACAAGGGCTCCACTCTTATGACTTAATCATCCTCCCCAAACTTTCTAATATCATCAAATCAGGGGTTAGAATGTCAACATATGAATCTTGAGAGGACACAGATATTCAGTCCATAACAGGTAGGGAATGGGAAGAGCTAACAGTCCAGTATGCATTTCTCTCTAGGAAAAACCATTTTTCTTCTGCTTTCAAGTGTACAGTCTGGCTTGGAAGCTCACTTTACATGTCTCTCTTTGGCACATACATGCAAATATAAGAAGACCTCACAGTTTCCTCCAGGGACAATGAGTGGGGACTTATCTTCCTTTGATGGAACTGAAAGGCCTATGAGCTTCCCCAAATAAAGAGGGGAGGGGCTCCAAAGCAAACAGCAGCCTCTGCTTCTAGAAAATGAAAATAAAAGTCACCCCCAAAGTTAACAAGTCTATTACTGAAATTTTAAACAAACAAAACCCCTCTTTACCAGATATTCTACTGTATCCGATGTCCTGTGTTAGGTGTTTTTTTTTTTTTTTTGAACAAAGTTTTTAAAAAGTTTGGAAGACATTAGAGGTTTAAGGTCTAGTAGAGGAAGAAAGAGTAATCAGGAAACAAAACTGGAGGGCACAGGATAGAGCTCCCTTGTGTGGTATCAGAAGGCAGCCCTGGGAAATGGAAGGAAAGAGAGATTGGGTGAGGGAAGATTGGGTTTGGGCACCCTAGAGGCTTCTTGGAAAAAATGAAATTGAAACCAGACCTGAAAGGATGACTCTGCTTTGGAAAAGCAGAAGGGAGAACATTCAAGTACAGTGTCTTGACCTGCAATGGCTAGGAGGTATGGATTCACATGTTGTGTTTGTGAGAAGGTGCGGGCACCCAGAGGGCAGCACCAGGTGTCTTCACTCCCTTTCCCTAGCTGGGATAGAAGAGACTTCATCTCCTGTGGCAACTCTGGTCAATTGCAGTGGCTGCCTGTAGTGCTGGGCTGAGAACAGTGTTAAGGACACACAGTGCTCAGCAGGGAAGAGTGCTGTCATTGATTAGTGATGTCTGCTGCTGGTGTGGGAGGGGAGAGGAGTAACATGTGTTTCAAGAATATGCCAGTTTTTCCCTAGACACTGTTTGGTGCATATTCCAAAGGACCTCCAGTGTGGGGAGAATTTTATTCCTTTTTCCTCTCTTGAATTACAATCAATTAATGCTGAGAGCAACATCTGTGACTTTAAATGCTATCTTATCACCTCTCTGCCAATTTCTCAACTCCAAGTGTGCCAATTCCCCTTTGTCACTTTTCAGGCTGCTCAGAGAAGTCAGGGTCTTTGTCTCTGCTGCCCAGGTGCAGGAGAGAGCAGTCTTTCAACTAGGCACAAATAACAACGTTGGCTGAAGAGAAGACTTTGAAGGCACTGAAGAGGGGAAGAGAACAGGGGAAATTCCAGCCACGGACACTTGCTAATACTCATGTGAATGTGTTATTACATAATGTGTGGCACTGGTCTTGCATTGCCTCATGTCCCCAAGTCTTATCTCTCTATCAAGGTTGTAAGTTCCTTGAGGTCAGAGACTGTGCTGTCTTTATCTTAGGGAGTTGGAGGGACAGGAACTGAGTTTGTGCTATTTGTTTCTCTACAGTTCTTTGCAAATAGTGGACATTGTATCCTTCCCAGTGACAGATGCTTATAAGATGACTTTTAAATTGCTTGAGAGTCCTGCTGATGCCTTTTTTGCTTTAAAAGAAAAATAGAAAGAGGAGTGGAAGGGGAAGATTATGAAATTAACCTGTGGTCCTTGAGTCAGAGCAACTGGCAGAATAGAACAATGTGCCATTCACATTACCCCCTTTCTGGGCTTTTTCTTAGGGCCTGAGCCTCCTCTCAGTTCATAAGACCTTCTCTTGAGGGTGGAGGAGGATTGTGGGCAGACAAAGGGAGAACTGACTGGATAGGGCACCTTCACAGATGTTTTTCCTGAAGCCTACGAATGGCATTTTTCTGTTTGTGTTGAAGTTGTCCAACCGGTATTTTCAAATGATGGATTTCTGGAAAATTGGAGCCTGGAGGGTGACTTTTCATAAGATAGGCTCTGATCTTCGATCCATTTAAAAAACTGCATACTGGTAGGAAGACTGCATCACTGCAGTAAGAAAGTAACCTGGCACACATGGTAAGAAGTTGCTGGGGTGAGTCCATATTATGGCATTAATGATGAAGTTATATGGTACAATTGTGGAAGCAGCAAGGGTGCTGAGGGCTGCATCAGGTCACAGAGAGCAAATGAATTAGACGTGTAGTGTATAAAGTGGAAGGCCAGGTTAGTCTAAGTGCAAATGCTTTGTAAAATTACGTAATAATCTTGAAAGTACAGTACACTTTGACATTAGATGGGAGGTGACATCCATAGAATATTTATAGATATCATTATGTGGGTCTTTCACTTTGCAACTTCTTAAATGATCAATATTTAAATCTTTGGTGAAAAAACATTATAGCAAATAAGACTGGAAAAACTCTCTTTACTTTCAGATTTTGCATTATCGCTATTTTCCCAGGAGGATTGAGAGATGAGTAGAGGGCTTAAGCAAGTCATCCAGCCATCGGAATTTACAGCTTAAAAGGAACACTAGTGAATGAGTTAATCCTACCCCCTTTGGGCTGTAGATGAGAACAATGAGACTCAAATGGCTAAATGGCTTGAGTTAGTGGCCACACTTGGCTCAGGACTCAGCATTCCTGACTCCAGGTCTAGGCACTATCCACCCCACCTCTCTCACCTCCGGGTGAATAGGAGTTCAGCTGGTTTTGGTTCCTCCGAAGCCTTTAATGGAGCCCTGGCTATTGCTCTGCTCTGAAATGTAATCTCACTGAATTCCAGTTCCCACACTATCTATACACTGATGACAGCATTATGCGACTTGCTTACCTTGAAGGAGAGTTAAGCATGGAAAAAGAGAACATGTCTAAAATGACAGTGAGAAGCCCACTGCAGGAAGGGTGACAGGCAATGTGGAGCTATGCTAGCTTTAGTGGTGTGTGGAGATTAAATATATAGCCTCTGGGCAGGTCACTTCACCTGTTGGTGCCTCAGTTTCCTCATCAGTGAAATGGTGCTAATAATAGAACCTACCTTATTGGGTTCTTGTAAGGATCAAATGAATTAAAACACACACACACACACACACACACACACACACAGCCCTTAGAAGAGTGCCTAGTATATAATAAGCACACAAAAGGACTCTTGCTAGTACTGATGTGAGTGTGTTATTACATAATGTGTGACGCCAGTCTTGTATTGCTTCATGTCCCCAAGCCTTATCTCCCTATCAAGGTTATAAGTTCCTTGAGGTCAAGGACTGTGCTTCTCCTTATCTCAGGGAGTTGGAGATACAGGAACTAGGTTAGCTTTTATCATATAAGTCATAAGATGTCTTTTCAAATGATGTTGGTTGTTGTAGCTATGATTATAACAGCAATAGGCTATTGGGCGACTCTCCTCTTATATACAGTAGCTCATTTCTTGTCTCCAATGTCCATATGAACTAGCTATTATAACTACCCGCAGTTGTGGATGCTGCTAGTGCTCCACACCTCATCTCCTCAGCCTGGGTGATCAGTTTTTCCCCTCATGAAGGGTTCCCACCTCAAGTGCTTGCTGGGTCTCCCAGCTCTCCTTCTTTAGGGTTTTCTCCTAAGCTGTGGAAGTCTGTTCAGCCAGGAAATGCAAGAGAGCAAATGGTTCCTCTACTAATGAGTGACAAGAGCCTTTGGCCTTTCCAACACCCAGCACTGAGGTGCATTCTATACCAGGACATCTCCAACTTGAATGTGCACAGGATCTCCTGGTGCAAATTATCATTCAGGAAGTCTGGGATGGGGACTAGATTCTGCTTTTCTAACGTGCTGCCAGCTAATGCTGAGGCTGGCCCATGGCCTACATTTTCAGTAGGAAGGTTCTACCGAATTTTCTTTGAAGGTCCCTCAGGGGTTTGAATCAGAATTGCCCACAGTGAGACCCAGCTCAATAGCACACTCTTTATTGATCTTCCCTCCTTCCTTGTCCACTACCTTTCTCTGGCTTCATAGGATCACCTTTCAAATAAATCACCTGCTGCCACCTAAATCCTTCTTCAGACTTGGCTTTTGGGAACACCCATAGTAAGACACTCCCCTTTACAGAGGAAGGTCATTGATTCAGGTCACACAGCTCCTAAAGAACTAGGGCTCCAGTATGAGTCTAACCTCCTAGCTCTTTGTACTGTACCTCATTGCTTTTTAGTAGTCTATGACTGCTTTGAGTTTTGAGTCCAGTTTTGGGAATGAAACCCAAATAACAATGGCTTAAACAAAATAAGAATTCATTTTTATCATATAAGAAGAAATCCTTAGGTATTCAGTTTGTGATACTGATTTGGTAACTCAGGGATTTTAAGATGAGAGTTCTATGAGTCTCTTGACATTTTCCTTGTGGCTGTGAAAGGGCTGCCATGCCTCCAGCCACCATCTCTAGATTTCATGAAGGAGGATAATGGAAGACTGAAAGGCAAAAGGGTGCATGACAGCTGAGAATGCCTTCTCCTCCCTTTTAGAAACTTTCTTTGCAGCCCTGCCTAAAATCTTCCACATATGTTTTAAAGGTTAGAACTGTCATGTGGCTATTGCAATCTATAAACAGCTTTGGGAAAAGGTAGTTCTGAATGATTGTTACGTTGCTGCCTCAACACAATCACTCTAGCTGGTCACTCCCTTAGGACATTAGTGGAGGGTTTAAGGAGTTCTTTTTGAAGGGTTTTATGTGATTTTTCCAAAGCTTTCTTTGGTCAAGCGTGGCATGAGATGGAAGTGGTGGTGGCAGACCGGGTAGGGCACTGTATCCCTGTTCGGGGCACCTCACTCCCTGGTACCATTTAGGGGTGAGATCTGGCCTAGAGGATTTTTTTGGGGTGGGGTGGAACACACAGTGGGGCTTTAACTCCTGGCTGGGTTGGCTTTCTCCCAAAGTATAAGAACTCAAAACAGTTTATGACCCCTGGGAGTAATTTCCTTCTAAAGACTCCCATCTGGTCATCAGGAGAAATTAATATTCTTTCTATTAACATAACCTTAACCCTATTTATAGCAGACTAATAACACTGGCCTTATTATACCAAGAGGGCATCAGTCCCCTTCCTGCCTGGTTATGCTTCAAAGCTTTCTAACATTGACTTACAGCAAAGGACACGCAGCTCAAGAGGTTTCTCCCTGATCTGCAGTTTCTCATCCCCCCAGCACATCCTTCTATTGTAGTCCATATATCAACCAGACAGATATTAGGTTTTTAAGCAGGTACCTTTCCACTGGCTTGTGAGCATCTGTAGTATCATTACTTAATTCTTATTCTTCCAAATGCCTGCAATTAATTGACTGGGGATATAGCAGTGATACAACCCAGTTCCCTTATCTCCTAGAACTTAGAATCTTTTATCCAAAGAAGGTACTTAAAAACTCCAAGTTCTCCTGGAACTTGGACTCTTTTATTTAAGTAGGTACTGTGTGTTGAATTGAATTAGTCATTCAAAAAATGATAAAATTTAAATATAGAAAGGTCCTTGAAGATGTTTTTCCTCCAGACTTTAAGATCAGGCAGCTTGGGTCTATCACTGAAATTCATTGTGTAAATATAAACACACTGACTCGTCTCTTTGTCTTCAGTTTCCACACTTATAAAATGGAGCTGATAATCCTGCTAGAGTGTTGAGTACTTACTATGTACCAGGCACTGTTCTAATTATACATGTATTAACTAATTTCTTATCATTGAGTTCTTACCAAATGGAAGTGAATTAATACATGAAAAATGCTTAGCGTGGTTTCTGGCACATGACAAGCCTTCATATATATTAGCAGATGTTATTATAATCACTTCTCAATTCTTGCCCAAGGTTAATGTTTGTTTTGAGGTCTGTTTGCAGCATCTATTTTCTTCTTCTTTTAAAATATAGGGGAGTGTTTGTTCATGTTCCAGGCTTTCAGCACCTCTGCCCACCCATATCTATATTCCTGGGCTATCTGCTTTAAATTGTCCTCTCATTCTGTATCCTGCTCCCCATATGAAAATATTTCCTTTTCTTGGTGGTGATGGCAGTGGCAAAAGGAGTAGTCCAGGTTTTGCAATGCCTTTAAAATTTCAAAGTCTATCTTCATAGCTTTACTGATATTTTTTTCTCTTCCATAACACCACCAAAAAAAAAAAAAAAAGAAAAATCTTTAAGTTGTAAGAGCTGGGTAGAAGGAGGTCATTGTCACAATACACCACATTTATAAAGTGCTTTGGAGCTTACAAAGACCTTTCACCTATCTCTTCTCACTTAAGCCTCCCGGCAGCCCCAGGTGGTCCTCATCGGAATCCTTGTGATAGAATTGGCCAGTAAGTTTTAAAGTCACTTTCAAAGAGTAGGACAACTGTCATAGACAGTCATCTGGTGGATTCTTAGTTTAGATCCTGTAGCAAGCTTGAAAATTGTCACTGTGGGTAACTGAAGGTAGACTGAGTCCTGGACAATGAGCTTCCTGAGGAGAGGAATGACATCACTCATGGGACATCCCCAGGGCCTGGATCAATAAACTAGTGCTCAATGAGTCAGTGAATAAGTGGTGAGAAAAAAACATTAGCATTTCATTATTTGAATAGCCACAACAGAAGTTATTCAAATTGTGAAAGTTCAAACTTTTCAGTTCTCAGTGAATTGTCCATTGGAGTAATAACCAGTCACAAACTTGGAAACTCTTAAGCCTCCTTCTTCAGGGGATTGAGGTGTTTATGTGGGGTGGGAAGAGAGGGTTTTAGTGGAGGGAGATCCTTGGCTGGGGTCTTTGAAAATCGGAGTGCATTTTTCAAACTGTACCTACAAAGGTTTGGCCAAGAAAGAGTACAAGACATTCAGTGGGAGCCAATACATGAGCTCAATGAAGCCACAGAGCCAAAGATCCCCACACGCTTGTGTTTGAAGGCAGACGGCAGACTTCCTGGGTGTCCAACTTTGGAATTCTTCCATTGTGTGATGTTTTACATTTGACCCAGTTTCCTGGGCAGTCTCTTAATGGTTCTTTGGGATAGAGAGGGCAGGTTCTGGGAGAATTTTGAGAGTCTGATGACAGCTATGCACTGGCTCTAGAAAAATGCACACATACACATATGGACAGCTCTGCTCCTCCAGATCAGAGGACCTAGTAAAATACCTCCTGTCTCGCCCCATGCTTCCCCCAAAAGAGAGTTGAATTGTCTGTGTTTCTAAATGTTTTTTTAATGTGTTCCATTTTCCCCAGCTTTGTCCTCTTTCTGAGAACAATGGTCACTCCACTGTCCAAATTACTCTTTGTGCTATCTTGGGCTGTCTTCAGTTCAGCACTTTGGTAGTGAATTCTGACAGCTGCTGGAGAATGGGGGGTTCACCCTTGCTCCAGTCACTCCATTATCTGGGATCCACCTATTGATCGTCCGCTCTCCATGGAGCAGGACATATTCCTTAGCTTTGGCTACATCCCTGAAGGCATAAAAAAAGAGGTGAGGTTGATGCTGGGAGAGTTTGCTGAGAGGATTTAAAAAGTCAGTTGTGATATTTTCGGGGAGGATGGGACCAGGAAAGAGAAGAAAGAGAGGTGAATTACAGGCATACCTTGTTTTATGGCATTTTGCTTTATTGCCCTTTGAAGCAATTACGTTTTTACAAATTGAAGGCCTGTGCAACCCTGCATCAAACAATTCTGTTGGGGTGATTTTCCCAGCAACAGGTGCTCACTGCAGTCTCTGTGTCACAGTTTGGTTATCTTCACAGTATTTAAAACTGTTTCATTATTATTATATCTGTTATGATGATCTGTGATCAGTGATCTTTGATGTTACCATTGGAATTGTCTTGAACTGTGCCCACATAAGATGATGAACTTAATCCATAAATGTATGTGTTCTGACTGCTCCACCAACCAGCCATTCCTCCATCTCTCTCCCTCTCCTTGGACCTTCCTATTACCTGAAAAACAACAATATTGAAATTAGGCCAATTAATAATTCTACAGTATCATTTAGGTATTCAAGTGAAAGAAAGGCAGAGTCACTTGATGCTCACTTTAAATCAAAAGTTATAAATAATTAATATTAGGGAGGAAGGCATGTAGAAAGCCGAAATAGGCTGAAAGTTAGGCTTTTGCACTAAACAATTAGCCAAGTTGTTAATGCAAAGAAGAAGTTCTTGAGGGAAATTAACAGTGCTACTCCAGTGAACACATGAATGATATGAAAGCGAAACGGCCCCATTGCTGATGTGAAGAAAGTTTGGGTGGTCTGGATAGAAGGTCAAACTGGCCACAACATTCCTTTAAGCCAAAGCTTAATCCAGAGGAAGGCTCTAACTCTCTCCAGTTTTGTCAAAGCTGAGAGAGGTGAGAAAGCTACAGAAAAAAAAAAGTTTGAAGATAGCAGAGGTTTGTCCAGGAAGTTTATGGAAATAAACTGTTTCTATGACATGAAAGTGCAAGGTGAAGCAGCAGTGTTGACGGAGAAGCTGCAGGAAGTTATCTAGAAGATCTAACTAAGAGAAATGATGAAGGTGGCTATGCTAAACAACAGAATTTCAATGTAGATGAAACAGCCTTGTTTGTATTGGGAGAGGATGACATGTAGGACTTTCTTAGCTAGAAAGAAGTCAATGCCTGGCTTCAAAGCTTCAAAGGACAGGTTGACTATCTTGTTAGGGGCTAATATAGCTGGTGACTTTAAATTTAAGCCAATGCTTATTTATACTTTCAAAATCCTGAGGCTTTTTAAGAATTGTGCTAAATCTACTCTCCTTGTACTCTATAAATGTAACAACAAAGCTTGCATGACAACACACCTGTTTACAGCAGGGTTTACTAAATATTTTAGGCCCACTGTTGAGACCGACTGCTCAGAAAAAAATATTCCTTTCAAACTCTTCATTGACAATACACCTGGTCACCCAAGAGCTCTAATGGGGATGTACAGGAAGGTTAATGTTGTTTTCATTCCTGCTAACACAACATCCATTCTGCAACCCAGGGTTCAAGGAGTAATTCTGATGTTCAAGTCTTATTATTTAAGAAACACATTTTGTAAGGCTAGAGCTGCCATAGATAGTGATTCTTCTGATGGATATGGTCTAAGTAAAATTCTTTCTGGAAAGGATTCAACATTCTAGATGGTACTAAACACATTTATAATTAATAGGAGGAGGTCAAAATATCAACATGAACAGGAGTTTGGAAGAAATTGATTGCAACTCTCATGGTTGACTTTGAGGGGCTCAAGACTTTAGTGGAGGAAGTAGCCACAGGTTAGGTGAAAATAGCAAGAGAACTAGAATGACAAGTGGAGCCAGAAGATGTGACTGCATTCCTGCAATCTCACGATAAAACTTGAACAGACGAGGAGTTGCTTCTTATGGTTGAGTATGGAAAGTGGTTTCTTGAGATGGAATCTATTCCTGCTGAATATGCTGTGAATACTGTTGATCTGACAACAAAAAATTTAAAATTTTTTATAAACTTAGCTGATAAGGCAGTGGAAGTGTTTGAGAGGATTGACTCCAATTTTGAAAGAAGTTCTATTGTAGTAAAATGCTATCAAACAGGAATGCATGCCACAAGGAAATCTTTCATGAAAGAAAGAGTCCATTAATGTGGCAAACTTTACTGTTGTTTTATTTTAAGAAATCACCACAGCCCTCCCAACCTTTAGCAACCACCACCCTGATCAGTCGGCAGCCAGAAACACAGAGGCAAGACCTTCCACCAGCAAGAGGATTGTGACTTGCGGAAAGCTCAGATGATTGTCAGAATTTTTTTAGCAATGAAGTATTTTTAAATTAAGATATGTACCATTTTTAGATATAATGCTATCGAATACCCAATAGACTACAGTATAGTGCAAACATAACTTTTATATGCACAAGGAAACAAAAAATTCATATGGCTTGCTTTAGCATTATTTGCTTTATTGAAGTGGCCTGGAACCAAAAATAAACGATTGATGGTTAATGATGTCACTGTGTTTTCTCTCAGATTGTCCTTGCAGGAGATGAGTAATCAAAGGTTCCTGATTTCCATCAAACTGTTCCTTTTCCTGATCCTTGTCTTAATTCTTCTATAGTAATCTACCAGGTTATTTTGCTTATACGTATTCCCAAATTTGTGTATTTTTGGCCAGTAGGGACACAGCATGAGGCATACTCTGATTACTTCCCTTCTGCTGGGTCAGTTATATGAGTTTTCCCAGACGGGCTTTTTCCAGTCTGAGCTATTGATTGGTTGCCTTTGCTATAGGCTCAGTGATCAAATTTCCTGCTGCTGAGAGAGGGACAGAGGAAGAAAGGAAGAAGAGTAGTTGGTTGAGGCCTTGAGACACGTGGGGCCATCCCCTTAGTTCATTTACCTTTATAAAAATAACGTGAAGGCCTGTAGGCCACATCAATAGATGCACCAACATTTGCAATGCAAGCATAATTCTAGTGAAAATAATCACACTCAATATTCATTTAAGCAATGCTTACTAGGATCCACCTTTATTTAGCAAGGCGCTGTGCTTAGTAGAAGAAAACAAGCTGTTGAAAATATTCACTGGCCGGGTGTGATGGCTCATGCCTGTAACCCAGCACTTTGAGAGGCCAAGGCGGGCAGATCACCTGAAGTCAGGAGTTCGAGACCAGCCTGGCCAACATGGTGAATCCTGGTCTCTACTAAAAATACAAAAATTAGCTGGGTGTGGTGGCACACACCTGTAATCCCAGGTACTCGGGAGGCTGAGGCAGGAGAATCACTTGAACCCAGGAGGCGGAGGTTGCAGTGAGCCGAGATAGTGCACTGCACTCCAGTCTGGGTGACAGAGCGAGACTCTGTCTCAAAAAAAAAAAAAAGAAAACGTTCACTCTTAGCTTCTGTGTTATTGCTCCGTGGAGAGACCTGCAAATGCTGTCAGGCTTCCTTCTTCCTTCCAGAGGACTGAGGCTCCAGTTCCCTTTCGATTTATATCTAACCTCTACACTTGAACTGCCTCTTTGTGTTGGAGGATCAATTTAGAATCCATACCTTCAACTCTTTCTGTCTCAGGAGTGTTTTCTTTTCCTGGCACGTTTTTCAGTTCACTTGCTTGACTCAATGATAGCCGTTCGTCAGCCATTTCAAATTTTACTTTGCTTTCACACCGTAGTAGAAATGCCACACTTCTAGTTATTTTTACAGGTATCACCTTAATACTCAAAATGCCCTCTAAAGTTTATTGAGGCCCTCAGGGTCAGAAATATGAGCTCGAGTTTTTGTTGGGCTTGACCTATTGACCCAGGAGAGCAGCTGGTGTGGTTCCTACAGCTGCCCTCCGCTTGTGGAGCCTTTTACCCACAGGAGCTGCCTTTGATGGACTTTTCTGGGAGGAGGGCTATTCCCGAATGGATTTCTCTCTGAAGGCCCCACCAGGTCTGGCAGAGAAAACAATGATAAGGAGAAGGCAAACAGAGAGCTGAAGGATTGCTTCACAAGAACAGCAAGAACAACTACAATGAGGAAAATCGCTTTGAAGTGAAGCGAAACCCTGAACTTTCTCAGTTATTCTAACAATCAGAGGGAAGGGTGGAGGACCACAGCGGCAGAAGAGACGGCAGTGCATTTGGGCAGCACTGAATGTGGGCCTTTGCTAGGGGTTACGCAGTGAGTGCCAGGTGTCCTGCAGCTCAGAATCCTCTCCTCCATCCTCTGAGTTCTATTCAAATGTCCACTAAAGCACTTATTGGCTGATCCCATTAGGCTGAGTTAATTTACTTCCCCTGGCTAGAGGGATCCTCAAAGATAAGGACCTCTTCCTATTTGTCTCTGAATCCCCAGGGCCTGGCCTAATGTGGGACCCAATAAACATCAGTAAATGCTGCTGTGGCATCCTGCACCCACCACCATCTCAGTACTCTCATGCCATGTTGTGAATTCTCTTTACTTCTCTGCCCCCTCACCATGCTCTGTGAGAACTCAGGCAGCTGGGGTCCATTTCTTTCTTTCTTTTTTTTTTTTTTTTGAGATGGAGTCTCATCTGTTGCCCAGGCTAGAGTGCAGTGGCTTAATCTCAGCTCACTGCAACCTCCACCACCCGGGTTCAAGTGATTTTTCTGCCTCAGCCTCCCGAGTAGCGGGACTACAGGCGTGTGCCACCATTCCTGGCTAATTTTTGTATTTTTAATAGAGATGGGGTTTCACCACATTGGCCAGGCTGGTCTCGAACTCCTGACCTTGTGATCTGCCCGCCTTGGCTTCCCAAAATGCTGGGATTACAGGCGTGCGCCACTGTGCCTGGCCTGGAGTCCATTTCTTAACACCTTTGCATTCCAAGAAACTTGAGGAGTGCCCAGGGCGTGGGAGGCTGTCATCTGTGTGTGCAAAGTATACAGGAGGCCTCAGCTGAATAAGATGGTCGTCCAGGCTCTTTCTCCCACCTTACTGACATCTGAAGGGAGTCACCATTCCTTTGGCCTGTGAAGTCACCTTTACTGCTACGAAACCACCTATAAAAAGTTGGAACCAGGCAGCTATTATAGATGCCTCTGGTGAGGTGAACTGAAGAAATAGTTAAGCGTTAGAAGGCCTGAGTTCTAGTTCTCCACTAATTAACTATGTGACCTTGGGTACAGGAGTTACTCATAGAATGTGGTGACAATAATACCCATGATATCTACTTCATTGAATTTTTATTTTTTATATTTTTAGTGGCTTTTAAAGAAATAGAAAAGTAATGCATGTTTATGGTAAGAAGTCATACATTGTATATCATGGGTTTTCTTATTATAATGTTTTGCTGGGGCCATGTCCTCTGCTCCTTAGATTTCCTATTAGATATAAAAGTGAGACTGCAGACCTGACTGATTCTTTGTGGAGGAAACTTTCGATCTTGTGCCTGCTGTCTATGCAGCTCCCTGCTATTCAAACTGCTTCTTGAAGTCTTGACTTCCTCAGCTGTAGTTTAAAGAAAGTTATTTCCCTTCCACACTAGCTGTAGGGGAGCACAGCTTTTGCATAGAATTCAAGGTGGGGGCTTCAGAGAGATGGCAAGGGAGGGCAGCTCTGTGCCCCCTCAGCACTCCCTGGCAGGAGGCCCGTGATGTGACATCCCAGGGACCCTGGGTGTGTGTTTGTTTGTTCTTGGTTTCTAGGCTTCAGTGAGGGTTATTATCTTATTGTTTCCTGTTCCCTCGGCCTCACGTCAATTCTGTCTGATCCCACACCTTCGAGGTCTCTGTTTTGACACGCGGTTTGTGGCTGGGAACCCTGCAGTGTCCTGAAAACATTTTCTTGACCTGTCGGGGACATCCTTCTCCTTTTTAGTGAAACAGTGCCTTCCAGAGCACAAGGGCTTGAGGCCTTTGGACCTTTCATCAGCAGTGTCAAATTTAGATTCCAAATGTCAATCTTGCCGTGGCTTCATCCTTGACTTCTCTTTCTTGAGAATCTATGCTCTTCGGCTAACAGCTAAGGGCCAGTTAGCTGCCTGCTTTCACAGTTATTGTCTGTGGAAATGTGAAATCAGCTGTGAAGTGTGTGCCTGGTAATGAACACAGTACAGCTTTGCAAGCACTGTAGCTCATGGTGAAGTACTGCAGGCAGATTGGACAGGGATTCAGGAGAATCCTGAATTAAACTTGGAGAGGGGTCTGTTTAGAATGTTAATCTGCATTTCCTGTCCTGGAAGACCAAGCACAGAAGGCTTGGAAAATAGCCTGTGTTTGGCTTTGAATGCCAAACAGGTGCTGACACTGAGCCTTTTCCACAGCTGCCCTGGGACAACACCTAAAGAACTGGTCATTAAAAGGAATCCCTGAGATGGTGCTTCCCATCTTCTGGGGGTCCTAGCTCCTTTTTGGGAAATAGGTGAAAGCTGTTTTCCCAGGAACGTGCATCAACGTGCTTACTGTTTTGCACCAGGGTCTTATTTTCATCTCAGGGAGATCCACTGGACCAAAGTCTCTAGCATCGTCATAGCTTGCACACAAAATGGATCACACTGGTCATTTCCCCACCTTCAACACAGTGTCTGCTCTCCTGTGGGCTGTGTTTGTGTACTTTGAGCAGTCTTGGTTACATCTTAAAGCCAAATGCTCATCAGATGCAGGAAGCACCCAGTCACTCTGCAATGAGGAAAACTTAATATAGCTGTAAACATTTTATATGGGTCTTTACTACTGTTATTTAACTAAGTCTCACATTACTGTGCACCTGGGGAGCTGTACTGTGCAGCTGGGTGACAGATGGATGGGTCAGGAACAGGAAGGGACCATTAGGAATTCAGTGTGTTTGGAAGCACGCTAGCTTCGAAATCAGACAGACTCAGGCTTGACTCTTGGCTCTGTCCTGTAAATCATCTGACCTCTTGGAAACCTTACTCACCTCATCTGCAGAATGGGATCAACACAATATGAACTTCAGCAAGATGAAGATTCATTAAACAATGTGTGTAAAAACCTTCCTGGAGTGTCCCATCAGTGTTTATGTAGGAGTGCCCCGCTTGTGCAGGGCCTGTGGCTGGTTGGACATGGGCTGCCCTGGCTCTGGTGTCAGCCCTGGCGCCAGTGCTTCATGCAGGTTTTTTCTTCCTTACTTGAGTTTCCTACTTTCATGCTCAAGGTTTGGCCATCCTGAGAAATGCTGATCTCCTTACATGGAGAGGATTTTGTGGCTCTGCTTGGGGCATGGGGGTTGCTATATAGCAGATGTGGGTGTGCAGACATCCCCCCAACCTTTCTTTTCCTGGAGGTTGCTGTGGCCAGGCCTCTCCTGTTCAGGGGAGGCAGCTGGCTGCACAGAAAGGTTTGGTATGGCAAGAGCTGGTGAAACCACCAGATCCATGTAGGGATTAGGCCCTAGACTTGCTATTTTCATGTGTTCCTCAAATGAGCTCAGGGCATAAAGGCACAATTTGGGAAACCTCATTTCTAAATACTTCCATCTGTGCTGTATATCGAGATGCAAAGGTTAAAGGAAACTCTAAGGGAAAATTAAATTCATGAAACAGATAAATCAAGTGTTTTGATTTTCTACCTACCTGCCTACTTACTTACCTACCTACCTACTGTAGATAGTAATAGAGGCTCTCCATATCCAGAAGGATGTTTGTTTATATACATCCATTATTATGGAGAGAAAAAACACTCTTCATCTCCCCAATCTGTCCATTTGTCCATCCATTCATCCTTCCATTTATCCATCCACCCATCCCTCCACCCACCCATCCATCACACGTACTATATTCAAGATACTGCGAGGACTAAAAGATTTTAAGTATTGTGGTTGTCTTTTGTGTGGACCCAGGTTAGGGTAGTGCTTGAGTCCTTAGATTTTGGAGTCCAACAGACAACCTTGGGTTCATAGTCCTGCTCTTCATTCACTGAGGAAAGGTCAGTAGATTATTTACTGATTGAAACTACAGTTTACTCATGAAGAAAAAGGAGGATAAGAATATCCTCCGTGAGGAGCAAATGAAATAATACATATGAAGCAATCTGCCTCGGTTTGGGTGTGTATTAAATCCTCATAAAAGTAACTGGCACAATGTGTGGCTATAATGAATGGTCACACATAATTGCATAATTGGTCTAGTGGCAAAGACAAAGCACCTCTGAAATGTTTCCATATTATTTCGCTTGTAAACATTTAAAGTACTTGCAAGTTTCAGGCATACACTGTGTGCATGCATATGTGCATTCATGCTTTGTGAGCATATGTGTATGTGTGTGTGTGCATGTGTAAATCAAGGAATATGTACTCAATGGGGAAAACTTGCCCTACATGCTTTTTGTGACAAATTCTTAATTTAGATTTCCAAGTGGCAATTTTAGTAGGTATTGTCTTCCTTCCCAACACCAGTTTTATAATATATAAGTCCTCTGGGGATGTATATTTCAGTTGTGTTCTTCATGTATTCTTTGTTATTAGTAGTTCCTTTTGTTGTCTTGGTTGATACCATTTTTTGGTAAAGAGTCTTGCCTTTTCATTGTTGTAGATATGGTCTTCGTGACCAAAAACTCAAAAGCAAATGCAACCAAAACAAAGATAAATAGATGGGACTTAATTAAACTAAAAAGCTTCTGCACAGCAAAAGAAATAATCAGCAAACAGGCAAGCCATGAAGTGGGAGAAATCTTCACAACCTATACATCTGACAAAAGACTAATATCCAGAATCTACAAGGAACTCAAACAAATCAGCAAGATGAAAACCAAACAATCCCATCAAAAAGTGGGCTAATGACATGAATAGACAATTCTCAAAAGAAGACACACAAATGTCCAACAAACATGAAAAAATGCTCATCATCACTAATGATCAGGGAAATGCAAATCAAAACCAAAATGCCATACCACCTTACTCCTGCAAGAATGGCCATAATCAAAAAAGCAAAAAATAATAGATGTCAGTGTGGATGTGGTGAAAAGAGAACACTTTTACACTGCTGGTCGGAATGTAAACTAGTACAACCACTATGCAAACAGTGTGGAGATTCCTTAAAGAACTAAAAGTAGAACTACCATTTGATCCAGCAATCCCACTATTGGGTGTCTATCCAGAGAAAAAGAAGTCATCATATGAAAAAGATACTTGCACACACATGTTTATAGCAGCACAGTTTGCAATTGCAAAAATATGAAACTAGCCAAATGCCCATCAATCAACGAGTGGTTAAAGAAATTTTGTTATATATATATATATATATATATATATATATATATATATATATATATACATACATACCATGGAGTACTACTCAGCCATAAAAAGGAATGAAATAACGGCATTTGGAGCAACCTGCATGGAATTGGAGACCATTATTCTAAGTGAAGTAACTCAGGAATGGAAAACCAAACATCTTATGTTCTCACTCATAAATGGGAGCTATGAGGATGCAAAGGCATAAGAATGATACAATGGACTTTGGGGACTCAGGGAAATGGTGGGAGGGGATGAGAGATAAAAGACTACACACTGGGTACAGTGTACACTGCTCAGGTGATGGGTTCACCAACATCTCAGAAATCACCACTAAGGAACTTATCCATGTAACCAAATACAACTTGTTCCCCCAAAACCTATTGAAATAAAAAAAAAAATCATTCCATTAAAAAAAAAACACACTTGTCTTTTGTGCCTGGATTGTCAATGATTATGGCCATTAACAGTTTATTGCACTTAGCTATTAGCCAAGTATTCCTTCTCAATATTCTTATTTCTCAAATATCCTTATTTCTATCATGGTTTTATTCAGACTCTTCACATGTATCCTTCTTATAAAGTCATTAAGAAAACAGTATTCAGGCAAATGGTAAAAAGGAGATTTGACTTCTAGGCACTATGAGGAAGATTTTAACGTCTTGATAAAGGAGACTCTGGAAGAGACTGTCTTCAGTCGGAAACTGTTCTGTCTTGAAATAATCACAGCTGGAGGGAAGGTCCCAACTCTCATACCAAATATTTCCCATTTATTCTTACCAGGTTGGTTCTGACAGATACTTTAAATGTCTTTGCAGCAAATCCTAAAGGCATATCTATGAGATTATTTAATAACATCTGGAAGCACAGACAAGAGAGATGATAAAGGAAATAAAGCAATCCAAATGAACTGAACAAGTCTGGGACGTGACATCCTAGACCTTGCCTAGGAGCGGATAATGGTGTTTTCAGCCAACTGCAGGGAAAGGGATTAGGAAAAATAAGCTAGGAAAGAGACCACCCAGGCTGAGATGCTCATTCTTGTTTTACAATTTAAAGTGTAAAGGAAATCCAAATTAATTTCTCGGGATAGCATCACCTGCTTTGTGTCAGGGAACAAAGAGTGAGTCAGAAGTGTCATATAAAACCCAATAGCAACGAGTTGATTCTGCACTGAGGTTCGCAGAATGGGAATGCAACTTCCCTGGCTCCATGGCATGTTGACAAGAGGCAGAGCCGAAGACCAGGGAGCCTGGGGGTGGTATCTATTGGAATCTTTCAGCCTCACTGATCAAAGTAGCTTGGATGAGATGGAAAAGGGCCAGATGGCGTGAACCCGGGAGGCGGAGCTTGCAGTGAGCCGAGACTGCGCCACTGCACTCCAGCCTGGGCGACAGAGCAAGACTCCGTCTCAAAAAAAAAAAAAAAAAAAAAGGGCCAGAGTTCAGGCGGGGGGAAATATAGCTGGGTCAGAAGGAGTTTTATTGACAACTTAAGGAATAGGAACTCCTCTGGTATTCAATATATAGGCGAAGCTAAAGAGGATATTGGGAATGTGCGCAGGAAGCCTCATGCAAGAATGTTCACAGTGGCACTGCTTGTAATAACAAAAACATTGGAATTAACTTAAATGTCCATCAAGCAGAGACTGGATAAATGTACGGGGGTGAACTTGCTTAATGGAATAATAGACAGTAATGACAGTGGAATAAACAAGAGCTACATGTATTAACATGGATGGCTTTTCAACTGCACAATGCTGAGCAAAAGAGCAAACAGAATAAAGAAAATGTGTGTATAAAGAAAAACTATGCATATCAAGTTTAAGAAAATGTGAAACCATACTATATATTGTGTATCCAATTGTGACTGGATATAGACACACCGAGTACAAATGCTTTAAAATGCATGGGAATAATAAAAACCAAATTCACTTTAATGGTTATATTTGGGGAGATGGAGAGGAGACGTGACCAGGGAGGGGGTGCACAAGAGATGCCAATTGTATTAATGTTTTATCCTTTAATGTGGGCAGTAGGTACATAGATGTTTTGTTATATTACTCTGTAGTTTTTTTGTAAGTCTGAAATATTTCGCAAGAACTTACCATCCCCCTCCTATCCACAGAGAATTTTTAAAGAATCTAGAAGATAGCGTTTCTGAGGAAGGAAAATGGGTATGTTGGAGTGTTACAAAGAGAGATAAAGTGATGTAGTGTCTTGCAAGAGTAGGTGCTTAATATATGTATTTGCTGAAATTAACAAAGGTTGGGAAAGAAAGTAAACAGACCCAGAGAGGAATAGAAAAGGCGAATGAGATGAAAGGCCTCTGGGGAGAAGAAAGTTTGGATCCAGTGATGCGTGGAAGATAGTAGCACACGCAATAAAGCAAAACGGGAGGATTGGTGAGTTGGATGGATGCTGAAAACCAGCCAAACTCCCCACTTCCTCAGCCTCAGAGCTTGGAAGGAGCTTCTGCTGTGTTGGGAATTCCTGTTGCCAGAACGTCATCTTCTAGGTGCTGCTCATCAGGATGTCGTAAATGGTTTCTTAACAAAATTATTCTTGCGAAGAGAAAGGGAGAAAGAAAATGCATTTGAGTTTATCCCTGCAAGAAAGTCACCAAAAAATGGCGATCAGCCTGACCCTTTTTGCTGAACTAAGAGAGTTCCTTTAGTCATTTTTCATGAAGTTCAGTGTGATTTTTATTCTATTTTGTAGATCATATTTTCCTATGATCTACAAGGTGACATACAGCTTTGATAAGGATGTGATCAGCATTCTGGTTTAATAATTGACATACAATGGGTTTTTTGGAATTGCATCTTATGTCTTCAGTATTATGATTTCTTTGCTTGGGTGATTTATTCTCCTGGACTCTGAGAACACAAGTTGGGCTTTTAGAGTTAGCAAGCTGAAAAATGTTCATTTTTAAACCTGTTACTCCACAAAGTCGGCTGTGCCCTGAGCTCCTTTGATGTTGCTCAGTAGACACTGCGAACGTTTCAGACAAATTCATTTTTAACTGCTCACTGAGGGCTTTGTGATTATCATCTAGTCGTTGTTCTAACCATTGGGACAGACCTTTGCTGAACAATGTTGAATTAATCAGGCAGAACAGAGCTCGAATCTCCTCATTCCTTTTGTCTGTATGAACTGAGCCCTGGACTCACAGCACGTAGAATTCTGGGGCTTAGGAAGCTTCTGCCTGTGCTTTATTTTGTTGTTTTATTCAATTAAAAATTAATTTTAGTTTGTTCTCTTTCTCCTCCATGGCTCAAACTATTAAAGATAGTTCTGAGGAAGGAAATGCAAAATAGCAAGAAATTGTTCTGCTTGCCAATGGCCCAGGCCCTCTTGCTTTCTAGGTTAAAAGGACTGTTTGGGGGAAATGAAGTTCTGTCTCTCTAATGACACTGTTTAGTTTTGTATCCTATTTTAGTTGGAGGGTGAAATGAACCAGATCTGTTTCTAGCCAGTCTGACTCTTTGATTCCAGATTGGGGCATCTTCAACAGGGTTTTATATCCTGTTGGAATGCTAGGCTATTTTAAGAAATCCCTATTGGATTGAGAAAAAGCACATAGCATAATTATGGTGACCAAACCATGTGTCCCAGATTTTCCAGGATGTTCCCCAATTTCATGTAGTTTCAGTCTTTTCAACAAAGTAAGTGCATTTTGTATGCATCAACATGGAGCCTGATAAAGGGTATCTTTGTGTATGTGAGTGTGTAAAATAAAAATAAATATATATAAGTATATATATTTTATATAAATAAAAGTATATATACACACTTTTTTGCTGTGTGTATTCATTTAAATGAAATCTTTTTTAGGATCTTGTGGTTTCAGAATAGATGATCAGTAAGTATTGCAGAAATAACTGTCAAGGTCCTAACTAGCTGAGTGACCTTGAACAAGTCAGTTCCTGTCTCTGGATCTCATCAGTTCCTCACCATTCTGGCACATAGCAGGATCTCAGTAACTGTGCTGTTGAAAACCAAATGCCAAGCCCTTTCAGAATTCTCAGTCTTTGTCTTTACTTCTTCCTCTGTGTGTTCCATACTCCATGGCCTAGTCCATTGTACTTGCCTCAGTCTTCATATTATATGATCTTTTACTGTTGTCTTGTAAGCTTCACTCCTAGGCTGCAAGAGGCTTGAGGGCTGGGTTGGGTCTTCACATTTAAAAAGTCTCTATGGTTTAGCACAGTGCCAGGCAGATATAAAAAAACAAACTGAAGGAAATACACCAAAAAGATGAGATAATAGATGACAATAAAAATGTATTCTTTATACTTTTTCATATTTTCCATTATTATTATTATTATTATTATTATTATTATTATTATTATTTGAGACAGAGTCTCACTCTTGTCACTGAGGCTAGAGTGCAGTGGCGCAATCTTGGCTCACTGCAACCCCTGCCTCCCAGGTTTGAGCAATTCTCCCGCCTCAGCCTCCCGAGTAGCTGGGATTACAGGCACCCACCATCATGCCCAGCTAATTTTTGTATTTTTGTAGAGATGAAGTTTCACCACGTTGGCCAGGCTGGTCCTGAACTCCTGACCTCAGGTGATCGACCTGCCTCGGCCTCCCAAGGTGCTGGGATTACAGGTGTGAGCCACTGCACCTGGCCCATTATTTTATTTTATTTTACTTTATTTTATTTTATTTTTAATCATAAATAGTATTACTTAGAGAATGATAAAAATAAAAACAATAAGTGGTTTTTTTTTGAACACTCAGGATCGGAGAGGATCTGAGAAGCATGCTGTACATGTTTCCACCCCGAGGCCAACGTAGCATCCTTGCCTTAGCTTCCAATGTGCGAGAACAGCCGGCTATTCCTAGGGCTTTCCCACAAGCCCCAGACACACTGTTGTGAGGGGCGGCCATGTGGGTGTCACAGCTGGGAACTGGTTCTACTGTGGGCTGTCCCTTTTCAGGGATTGATTTGGGCTGTGTTACGGTAATCAAGCACAAACCAACAGTTATGTGGGATATCTTATATATACCAAATATCCCTGCAGCTGGAGGGCACTCAATTATCTTGACTGCCTTGGGGCTGAGCTGAGTGATGCAGCCAGGCCCTGTGCTAGGTGCGAAAGTGACTCAAAGGAGCCAGGCTGTGTGTTTCATGCTGTTTAGCAGTTTGCAAGCTAGTTGGGCTAATGATGTGTGTGCATTCAAAGCTAACCAATATCAGAAGGCAGTATTTAAGCTTCAAAATGAATGGTAAAGAAAGCCAAATGGGCCACAGGAGTTTCTAGGAGGTAGAGAGGGTAGGAGGGCTGTGTAAGAAGATGGTGTTTTGAGATGGGACTTGACCCAGGGTCTCCAACGGTGGCGAAGAGGAGGCAGGCCTTCCAGGGAAGGAAACAGCTTGCAGAAAAGCCTGGCAGTGGGAGTGAGTTTGGCTTGTGTGTTTCATTTAGGGGTGGTGGGGAACTGAGTGATGGATGGGGACAGAGAAGAAAATGTGCAGCCGCGAGTGGGAAAGTGATGGAGACGTGAGTATAGGCCGGGTCTGGGAAGGCTGTGAGAACAGGACAAAGGTGGAGCCATGAACTGGAAGGTGGTGGGGGCCCTTGTGTGGCTCTCAGGGGAGGAGGTGCTCTAATGTAACCACTCTGGGCCACAGATTCTTCCCATATGTGGAAATGTGGTATGAACCCTGTTAAGAACATGGGCCATGGGTGAGATGCTTGCATTTGATTCCTGGCTCCACATCGTATTACCTGTTTGAGACTCAATTTCCTCATCTGCAAAATGGGGATAATGAAGCCCCTTCTCATAAAATTGTTCTGAGGATAAAGGAGATAATCCATATAAAGTGTTTAGCATAATGTCTGGCACATTGCACGAGTCTAATAGATTGCTGTTATATGCAAATGAATATTAGTACTTATTTAATCAGTATGGTAAAAATGGTAGTAAATCTAGAAAAACCAAATATTAAAATAACTGGAAATTATTCTATTAAGAGAATGAACTTCAGAATGCTTCAGGGAGATCTTTGTTGGAAAATCCCACTCCAATTCTACAATTTAGCTCCATTTACTGTGGCTTAGCTTTTGTGAAATATTTATGTTGGCAGGTTACTCAGCTATAATTGTTGTTCGTTATCTCTCTAAGCTTGGTGAGCAAAATTAGTCCGTTTATCTTATATTGCAGAAGACACATGTAGATATAAATGCACTGCCATTTGTTACAACATCTCTTCCATTAGCATTTACCGTGGTCGTCAGCCAAACTTCTCTGGGGTGGAGGGGAAGAAAAGGGGACAAAGGGGTCCGTGAGTGATGGTGGTCGGGCAATTTTATACGGTGAAGAAGAAGGTGGTGGAAAATTTGGAGGCACCAGGGTGGTTTCTGCTTCGCCAGACTTAAGACTCAGCCTTGGAAGTCCTTGCAGAGGATTAGGAATGACCAAAATTGCTAAAACAAGACTGGCAAAGCAAACCAAATACCTCGCACTCTTTAAAGTATTAGTCATTCCTTTGGATGCTATAGTTTAAATTCTCCCTAATTAAAATTAACAACCTTTGGGGGACATTTGAGTGCCATTATCAGTGGACTTCTTAGTGGAGAATTATTTTCCAAGCCAAAGGACAACACCCCCAAACTTGGCTGCTGCTTGACATTCCTGTGTGCCGGACTTACGTGAGTCTTTTTAACTAATGACAATGGTGAGCTGAGAAGGTCCTCCAGGGGATATGACTCACAGTGACTCAGGTGCACCAGAGCCTTGATCTAGCCCTATTGTTTTTCGTCAATAGGCCTTTGCCATGCTCCAGCTGGAATATAAGTGGAATTTAGCTGGTCACGATAGAAGGAGAGGCCATTCAATGCCAATGCTCTTGCGAGATGCCTGGTAGTTCCGGTTACCTCTGCAATGGCTGGCCCTGGTCTATGTGTGCTGGCTAACCACATAGATGATGGTGGCAGTGCCTAATGGTCCAGGCAGATGGGGGCCTGAAGGAGCAGAGGGAAGGCATCAAACACATCTCAGGGCACAGCCTTGACAACGTCAGATGCCTCCTAGGTTCTTCTCATACATAATAATGAACCTTTTCCACAGCCCTGCAAAGCACTGGCTGCTGTTTCACATGGGACAAATGCCTGTGTTGACCCTCAATCTCCAGTCCACAGAGCTGATCTCCTGTGTCTTCTTCACTACCCCTCTATAGGGCTTTTTACTCCCATTTGAGAAAAGAATGATTCCTCCATTTAGAAGGAAACATACTGCACCCCAGGCTGGGCCTTTTGCATTTGGCTCAAGAGCTGTGCAGTGTTTGTTTTTTCCCTGCCACACATCCATGTCCTCTTCCTTTAGAAGCAGCATTCTAATTTTCCTTGAGGTCAGCATCCCTTCCTCAGCCTTAGCCAATGTGGGCCAGATAGAGCTGACCCCACCCTCTGGAGTACTGTATATGTGTGTGACTTAGGTCTGGCCAGTTGGCATCATAGTGCTTGTTTCAGAGATGGACACATATAAGTTAAGCTGGACTGATGGGTATTAGCTCTGGGGTTTTTTATGTGACTATTGACAAAGAGGTTCTTGCTTTCCTCTGGGGCTGCTAACTTGGTAGCATATAAAGTTGAAGCTGCTGGTAGATTATCTACATGAGTAAATAAGAAGAGCTTGCCCAGAGAATAAAGTAAAACCAAGAGGCAGAGAGACATGTTCCTGAAGACAGCGTTTGAGCACCTGGGTACCTGAATGTGGATCCGTTAAAAAATTACACAAGCCAAATAAATGAGCTTTTTTGTTTCAACCATTTTGAGCTGGTGTTTTTGTTCACTTGCAGCCGAAATAATTTTGGATAATAAAAGTTCATCAAAAAGGTGTACAATTAAATTTAGGAACTTTCAGGTGAGGCTGCAGTGCTGTGATCCCACCACTGCACTCCAGCCTGGGTGACAGAGCAAGACACAGTCTCAAAAAAATTTTTTTTAAAGGAACTTGTATTTTCCTGAGGACTGTGCCTTTGCATATTGTCTGTGGTACCAGCAGTCTACCACCTACCCAGGGACCACAGAAATCTTGGGTGGCAGAAATGGGCAGTACTTTAACATCTCCAATACCTGTGGCTTTTGGCCACCTGGATTTTAGAGAAAAGAGTCAGAGGTAATGTTTAGTTGAAGAACTTTCCTCAACCAATATTTTCCAGCTAACTTATCTTTTTCTTAGTTGTTTTCTGTAATATTGGAAAAGTGTCCAGGCAAATACTGACCCTCTGGGCTATATAGAAAAGGTATAGAAATCATTTACTGGAATGGAAAGTTGAGTGTATTCTGAGCTTTAAGGGATCTGAAACATTTCGGGAGAATATCACAAAGTTCTGGAATCATCATTTTAGCATGGGACCTTAGAGTCCTGTTCTGGTCGAACCTCTTTATTCCAGAGGAGAAAAGATTTAGAGAGACAAAGAAGCTTTGCTGAAGGCTCATGGTGAATATAGTTGCAGACGATCAGTACAAATGAAGAGGAGAGATGGTCCTGCTGAATACCTCATAAAGACCAGAAACTAGACCCTTTGCTTATTGTATTATAACTCTTTGAACAAATTTCCAGCTGAAACCATCAGAAGAGATGATTGGACTCACTGCTGAAACATCCAGCAGTGTGGCCTAGCTTCAGGTAAAGATGGATCCAGGAGTTTGGAATCAAATCCTAAAGACAAAGTCTCTCTTTTTTTTTTCTCTGTATTAACTGTGCTGCTTTCCTTTGTGTTGGTTTTAATTCCCCAGCAGGTTCTACCCACATGGTAGCTTCTGGCAGCTGTAAGATTTTATGCTACCAGATTAGTAATTCCAGTTGATGAAGAGCTTATATTTCCCAATAGTTCCAGCAGAATCTCAGGAGTCATGTTTGTGGGCTCCAGAAGGGTAAACCCTGAGTCAGTCAGTATGGCCAGGGGTTTGCCCTCAGCATCATGGGCCAACTCAAATCAGCTGAATGGAGACTGAGAGTAGGGGAGGGGTGGGCAAGGTGAACATGCTGTTACCTGGAGGAGGAATCATTGCCAGAAACACTAGAGGGCCACGGCTGGGCGCGGTGGCTCACGCTTGTAATCCCAGCACTTTGGGAGGCCGAGGCGGGCGGATCATGAGGTCAGGAGATCGAGACCACGGTGAAACCCCGTCTCTACTAAAAATACAAAAAATTAGCCAGGCGTGGTGGCGGGCGCCTGTAGTCCCAGCTACTCGGAGAGGCTGAGGCAGGAGAATGGCGTGAACCCGGGAGGCGGAGCTTGCAGTGAGCCGAGATTGCGCCACTGCACTCCAGCCTGGGCGACAAAGCGAGACTCCGTCTCAAAAAAAAAAAAAAAAAAAAAAAAAGAAACACTAGAGGGCCACTACTCTTACAGTGGGCAAGGAGGAGGTGGGGTGGGGGAGGGCCAGAGATTTTCTTTCAGGAGCTAAATCCCAGGGCTTAGTAATGGTATTTGGCTTTAAGCCTGCAAATGGCACTTTCATCCAGCAATATAAGCCCTGAAGTTTTTCTCAGCTACAGAGAAGAGGTTTCCAGGAGGGTGTCAGTTTCGCCCTTGCTGGTGGCCTGGTCTCTGCTAAACATCTCGGCCGTGCTCCTCCATTTTCTGGCCGTGATAAGGCACCCCGCCAAGCATATCTCAGACAAATATCTGTATTGTTTGTGGTGTGATTGTGACTTCCTGTCTTCCAATTTAGTTTTCTGCCTTACTTTTCACTGTCTGGGTCATTTGATATTACATCTGGCACTTCCTGTTTTTTAAGACTCTGACTCTAGTCATCTGACTGTAGAAAACAGAGGTCAACTTCTTCATAAGTGATGCCAGCTTTAGTCACTTGTTTTGGTATACTAGTTGAGATTTGCGTAAGGAAAATTGTCAGGTGTCTGCTGGTTTTCTTAGCCTCAGACACTTCCCTATTTATACGTTTTTGTTTTTCAGACATTGGGACTTTCTCCCCCTTGTGTGGATGTGGTGGGAGTGGGTGATCTCTGCCCTGCCCCCACAAATAATTCAACGGCGGTTCTCTCTCTCTTAAGGAGAACTACTGGTCCCATAGCTGTGGCTCTAGAATGAGGGTGCTTTGGGCATAACAGGCTCAGCCATCCTTCTGGCGTCTCGCCCTGTCTCCTTTCCCATCCTTGGGTTCACTGCTCTCTGTTTTTCTCTCCACTTCAAAGGTGGTTAGCTCCAGTTAAATACCTGGAGTCGAGACAGCAGAAAAGCTGCTAAATGCAGATTTGCTTTCTCTCACTAAAGAAAGAGGAACATTTTAGTCACTAGTTTTCACTTCATTTAACCTTTCTTTCCACAGAATGGCCTGACTTTTGCTGGAAGGGGACAAAGCCCTAAGACATTTATATCCATGAGTAGAACATTTATGATATCACTTACACAGATTCCTGGCCTGAGCTTTTCCAGACTTAGCTTATTTTTTAGTCAAAGTAGAGGGATGGATTTAAGGATTTGTCTAAGATAATTGAGAAGAGAGGACATTTATCCTACCTAAAGGCAATGGCAGCTTGTGGGTGTGGCGGGGGGAATCTATAAAAAACATCAAAACAGGCTGGGCATGGTGGCTCACGCCTGTAATCTGAGCACTTTGGGAGGCCAAGGCGGGCGGATCACCTGAGGTCAGGATTTTAAGACCAGCTTGGCCAACATGGTGAAACCCCATCTCTACTATACAAAAATTAGCCAGGCATGGTGGCGGGTGCCTGTAATCCCAGCTACTCGGGAGGCTGAGGCAGGAGAATGGCGCAAACCCGGGAGGCAGAGGTTGCAGTGAGCTGAGATTGCTCCACTGCACTCCAGCCTGGGCAACAGAGCGAGACTCTGTCTCAAAAAAAAAAACAAAACGAAACAAACACTTGAGGCTTGACATTCTGCTCCTTCTCCATGTAAGGTCTTCGCTGAGCAAAAGCAATGGTTAGCTGTGGCAGCTGTGAAGAATCAGAGCATGGCTGTGGGTATGTTCCACCGGCATCTCCAAGGCTGTAGCTGGACTTCACAAAGGCTCAGTTTCCAGAGGAACTACTTCTGACTGCCCTACTTCCCAGGCACATGGGAGGTGAAGGCCAAATCTTCTCTCCTCTTCTCTCCTACTTTCACCTCAAGCAGTGGGACCACTGGAGCTGTGGAAATGTCTTGGGCCTCCAGTGTTTCTGCCAACAGAGTCACAAGACCAAGGAAAACCTCTTGTCTCTGAATTCTCCCTTCACTTGTCTTACCTGGGTGGTGATGGAGGGGCATGTTGGAAGTCTATCTGGCTAATTGTGTAAGTCTGTGTGTGTGTGTGTGTGTGTGCATGCACACATGTGAGACACACATGCTCAGCAGCATCCCAGCTCAGGCCTTCATATTCCTCGGTTAGAACTACAGAATTAAGTGCTTACCTTACCCATTGAAAGAGAGGCAACACTGCTCAGTGTCATGACTTAAAACAAGGGAAAAACCAACCAAATCCCAAACCAAACAGAAACTCCCTTGTTTTGTTGTAATGCTTTAAATGACCTCATTTCTTCTCCAAAGCCACCTCATGAGGTTGGAAGGACAGGCATCATGGATGGATGGGAGGTTTTAGATGGGGAGAGGGAAGGAACCCACCTGTCAGTGGGCTCCCACATCCAGCGTCAGTTTAGAAGGCCTGCATTTCATTTTTAGTTGACAAAAGAAACCAAACCAGCCAGGCGCGGTGGCTCACACCTGTGATCCCAGCACTTTGGGAGGCCGAGGCAGGCGGATCACGATGTCAGGAGATCAAGACCATCCTGGCTAACATGGTAAAACCCCGTCTCTACTAAAAATACAAAAAAAAAAAAAAAAAAAAAAAAAAAACTAGTGAGGCGTGGTGGTGGGTGCCTGTAGTCCCGGCTACTCGGGAGGCTGAGGCAGGAGAATGGTGTGAACCTGGGATGCGGAGCTTGCAGTGAGCCGAGATCACGCCACTTCCCTCCACTCCAGCCTGGGCGACAGAGCAAGACTCCGTCTCAAAAAAGAAACCAAACCAACCAACCAGCAAACAACAACAAATGGCCTTTCACCCATACAGACAAAAGAAATCCGACGTGCCTGGAGTTTATGGAGAAGCCATCCAAAGCAGATGGGGCCATCACAAAGTTATCAATGCCACCAGGAAGGGATGGACACCTGCGGTGAAATGAGATTTCTAGAGTCCCTCTAATTCCTGCTTCCATTTAGGAAGGTGTCCTCCTACACCCTGTCCCTGAAGCTCTAACAGAGGTCAACTAGGGCAGTAGGAGTCTCTTAGTGGCCTGTAGAAAGGACAACGGCTCACCCTGGGGTTGGACTGTGTCTCTGTTCCCTTTCTTTTTCTTCCTTCTCACTCCACTAAGTCTGCTTCCACTCCCAGTGAGGATGTCACCTGGGAAATACTTCATGTGTCCACGGAGTCTTACCTTTTGCATGTTCTGCTCTGTGATCTCTGGTGGGAATCTGCAGTACAGCAGAACTAGACTGGAACAAGGCAACAAGGACTAGGAGCCTTCCATCCAAATCTTGGCTTAGCCATTTTCACTTACTGAATGCCCTTAGGGAGGCACTTAATCTTTTCAAGTCCCTCTTGATATATCTGTAAAATAATAAACCAAGGTGTTTTGTGTGGTGTTCTAACAGTGCTTGGTACAGTGCCTTGCACCCAGTAAGTCCTCAATACAAGGAAGAGATTAGTAGCATCCTCTGGATACAATCCAATTTTTCTAATCCTCAATGAAATTCCAATGAGCTGCTACTTTTGATTATCATGATAATCAGAGATACTATGATTTTTAAACATCTTCTCTTTCAAAAATATATTTGCTTATGGCTTAGTATTACAGTGAAGCCTCTGGCATGCGACAGACCTGGGTTCATGTTCTGGCTTCATCATTTATCTCCTTCTCTTCTTTGTTTCCTTATCTGAAAGCTGGGGCTAAGGACAGACAGTTCCTTCAGGTTGTATTATGCATATGAGAAGTGTATGAAAAGGGCTCTATGAGTGGTGGTGCTGGTTCGATTTTATTGAGTACTTATTGTGTGCTCAGTGTTCTCATACCTGATTTCTTGTGCTGTCAACACAATAATCTTGAGAGGTAGGAATTATTATCATTCTCATTTTATGGGATAGGAAACTGAGGCTCTGGGAGGTCAAGTCTGAGGTCACATAGCTAGGAAGTGGTTGAAACTGCATTTAAATCTCAGTGTGGGAATCCTTCCACATCACTCTCCAAATGAACCCTACACATTTTTACCCCAGCCCCGGTGTTCCTACCCTCTCTTTAGCTTTTGGCATTTCCACGGTTCATTCTCCGCTGGGTGTGCCACCCTGTCCTCAGCCAGGATGCCCAGAGGCTTCCTGTCCTGGCCTCTGCCATCTCTGTCTCTCTCTCTCTCCATGCTTGTCGCCCCCACCAGACTTCGGCATCCTTGAAGCCTGTGGCTGGGCCAGTCCCTACTTCCCCAGCGCTGGTGGCCAGCCTGGCCCACAGCAGACCTCTCCCCAGTGTGTGTAAAATTAGAAACTGACAATAAAAGGTAGTGCCTGGGAGTTTCAGGGTGCAGGGCCATCCCACACTGTCTGTCCACCTCCATCTCTGGGTGACCTGGCACAGATGGGCTGCCCGAGATGTTCCGAGATGTCTGTGGACTGTGAATTCTACTTTCCTCTGAGTCATCAGCACTCCACATACACTGAGCTCATCTGCCTCTACTGGCAAGATGGCCCAGGCCTGCTGGCATCGGGACCCACATCCTGCCCCCATCCTGTGTACCCATCGTGTGGTATTAGTAAGCCCGGCAACTCTGGGCCACACTGCTTTACCAGTCCTCTAAGCCTCTACTGCTGACCACATCCACATGCAAGCTTCCAAACATACCTCAAACATGTATTTGTCTGTTTGTTCGTTCATTCGTTCGTTCATTCATTCATTCATTCCCACACTGATCTAGGTCCTACAGATACCTAGACAAATAAGGAACTCGGGCCAGGCGCAGTGGCTCATGTCTGTAATCCCAGCTTTTAGAAAGGCAGAGGTGGGAGAATAGCTTGAGCCCAAGAGTTTGAGACCTGCCTGGGCAATGTAGCAAGACCCCGTTCTCCACAAAAAGGAAAAAAAGACCAAAAAAAAAATAAGCATAACAAATAAGGAACTCAGAGTTAAGCGTAAGGGTTTCCCACACCTGGGTATGTCTCAGAGTCACCTAGGAAAGTTTTTACAAATACAGTTTCCTGGACTCCACTGGAGACCTACAGAAGCAGGATCTCTAGGAGTAGGTTTGTAGGAATCTGTATATTTAAGATACTCACAGCCAGACTCTGAACACAACTGGTTTGGGGAACCTGTCAGGGAATTCGCTGAGTAGCAAATACCTTGAGAAGGCAAGAAAGCAAGACAGAGGCTGTGAGTGGGGAGTGCTGCCCTGCCACAGCCTTATCCTTTGCATTTGGGATCATGGCCTCTAAAAATCCTGCAGCATTTTCTTCTTCCCAGGAGCTCCTGCATATAAAACTGCTACCAGATATTCAGCTCCCTGAGGACAGGGACACATCTGTTTCCATCCCTGTTATGTCCCCTGTGCCCACAGCAGGGCCTGGTATCTAGAAGGTGCCAGGCAAAAATTTGTTGAATAAATGAATCAGTGAATGAATGAATTCATTCCATGATTCCCTTTAGGTGCAGCATGCATACCATCTTGTTGTTTCGTGACACTGTGTGTGTGTCTGCGTCTATAGGAGGTGGACGGGGAATGGCACGCTAGGATGAGAGGTTACCTCAGCTTTGCATCCAGCGGGTCCCCTCCAGGTCCTGGGCTGTGAGGAGAAATGGGGGTTGGAAGTGGGGTCTACTCCCTGTCCCTGCAGAGAGAAAGGGGAGCATTGGGGCAGGAGTGTGCCCAGCCCTCTGGGGCATGTGGAGTTTGCCAAAGACAGACCTTGGCCTGTGCTGAGGAAGAGAGAGGAGGATGGCGCAGAGCAGTCATTGAGACGGCAGTTGACCTCTTGGCAGCTCCAGCGAGGCCCTGCGGACCTCGGTCCTCCCCAGCCGGCCCACTGAGGCCTCAGAGAGAGGCCCATCCATCACAGGGGCCCCCAGGGAGGGCCGGGGGTGGCTTTCTGTGAGTCAGTTAAGGGGCTCCGTTTTCAGCACAGATCTTGTCAAATTCAAGCTGTCAACTGCACAGACTCTGAAAGCCTGTCACAGACCCCTGGGGACAGGTGTGTGGCGCATGACCTTGAGGGGACTCTGCTGAGTGTGGGACTGTGGTGATAAGAGGGACAAATGAGAGGAAGCCACCTGGGCCAACTGCATTGTGCTTGTCCACACCACCCCTTTGTGCTTATCCTTGAGGGACGTTGGGGCAGCTGCACTGAATATATTTTCTCCTTCCCCCTCCTTGGTTGCCCCTCTCCCTTTCTGCCATCTCTTACAAGGCACGGGGAAGGAGGCAGTGCACTCAGGTTAAGGACAGACTGGCTCTGCTGCCTAGAAGCTGTGTGACCTTGGGCAAGTGACTTAACTTCTCTGAATCTTTTCCCTCAGGTTATGATGAAGATTGTACGAGGTGATACATTGCTAAGAACAGGGGGCATACTGTGACTGCTCCAGGGTTATTCACTATTGTTATCATTTTCATGGAGGTGAGGCACAAACAGTTTGGATTCCTTGCTGGTGTTCCCTCATCTCCTTAGCATTTCAAGCTGCACACTTCAACTCTACGTGACCTCACAACATCCCAGTGCCCATTTAAAGGTGAATAAATGGGCAGGTATGGTGGCTCATGCCTGTAATCCCAGCACTTTGGGAGGCCATGGTGGGGGAATCACTTGAGGTCAGGAGCTCAAGCCTGGCCAACATGGCGAAACCCCATCTCTACTAAAAATACAAAAATTAGCTGGGTGTGGCAGCACATGCCTGTAGTCCCAGCTACTCAGGAGGCTGAGGCAGGAGAATCACTTGAACCTGGGAGGCAGAGGTTGCAATGAGTCAGGATGGGGCCACTACACTCCAGCCTGGGCGACAGAGTGAGATCTCTGTCTCAGAAAAACAAAAACAAACAAACAAACAAACAAATTAAAGATGAGTAAATAGAGGCCGAGCTGGGATTGAAGGCCAGGACTCCCACCAAATTCCCATCTTGGTGTTCAGATGGGTTCCTGAGGAACTAGACAGCCCTGCCAGCCCTGTGTGTGGGTACAGCCATTCAGGTTCCCTTCTGAGGAGACAGGCCGGGCTCTGGGCAGGGCATTCGTCTGTCCTGTGGGGGAGGCGGGAGCTGCTCTGACTGGTGGGCTTCCTGCTGTCAGCTCTGGGGCAGGGGATATCTCAGCTGGGGCTGTGGGGAGCTTACGTCTGATCATTGGGTGAAGGTTGAAATCGCATTAGCTGAAAGGAGCCATCGGGGCAGGCCTGAGACATGAAGAAGGCTGAGAGCGGATGGGAGCTCCAAGGAATGAGAACGCCAGGGAGGCCGGGGAGGCGGCAGCAAGACTGACAAAACGGAGAGCTGCCCAGGACCACTGCTGGGCATGCCCTGATGTCTGTGAGGAGACTGTTTTGGACCTCCTGCGGGGGCCAGTCTAAAGGGCCCAAAGTGTTCTAGAAGGCTCCTCTGAGGAAAGCCAGCGTTCTCTCACTTTGCACCTGTGTTGAGTCCTGGCTGCTGGGACTGGCCCCAAGCCTCCTCCTCATCCTCCTCAGGAGGAAACATTCCTGGTTGGAGGGGAGATCTAGGCAGAAACAGTAGGAACCTACTGCCACCACCCGCCCCCACCACCACCCCGGCCCTGGCTGGCTCCTCACTCGCACTGATCAAGCACCTGCTGGGTTAGGGTGTTACAAAAAATTGTGGGACAGGGCTGTTGGCTTGGCCTCTCATCTTCATGGGAGGATCCTTACCCCTGGCCAAGGCAAGGGGCTCACACATCCTCTCAGGAGGACTGTGGCCAAAGGACAAAACCAAACTCCTCCCCCGAGATCAGGCAGGGCCAGGCTGGCTGTAAGCCAGAGGAGCCTTGAACTGTGGCAATGGCAACTGCCACCCAGAAGCAGTGCTGGTGGGGGTGGGGGAGGGGGAGGCCGACAGAGGCTGGTGGTGGTCTGGCAGGCAGCGGGCAGACAGGGGTTATTGAAGGGCATGGCCTGCTTCCACGATTACTCAAAGGCAAGCTGCACTTCTTACTGGCCCTTTAAGAACGGCGCCTACGTTATGAAATGTCAGGGCGGAGTGGAAGCCCAGAGAGTGTGACCAGAAGCCACTCCCTGTGTGCTGAGAGTCATGCAATCTATGGTCCATGCTGGTGAGTGACTGGGAGCTTGTTTGTGTGGGGGGGCTGTTCCCGCAGCTGGAAGCCCCAGGTAACCCCAACCCCCTGCAACTCACAGATGATACTAAACTAAACAGCCCCGGCTGCCTCTGCCTCGGACCCCGTGTTCTCTTTCCCTCTTCTTGGGTGTCAAAGGGCTTAGACAAGACGCGTGTTTCCCCAAATGCGCTTTTGGGTACCGCTGGCAAAACACAAACCAAATTTAGGTAGTGGATGGTCAGGCTATTTTATATATGTATTTTAATGCTTATTAGAAAAAATTTAACTGGCACATCAAACTTATGATTTCATGCTTATCGATACCTGGAATAAGACTAAGTTTAGTTAGGTAAAAAAGGTACGTCAAATTTAAAGAAAAAACCATCAGGTAAATATTAGTATGGTCAACACTGTCCACTAGAAATACAATGGGAGACAAAATGGGAGCCACATACATGGTTTAAAATGTTCTGTGAGTCACAGGAATAAAAAATAAGTAGCTGAAAGTAATTTTAATAACAGATGTTTTATTTAACTTGGTATATCAAAAATGCCATTTCTACATGTAATCACTAGAAAAATTATTGAGAGAGATTTTATTGATTGACTTTTTTTTTTTTTTTTTTTCTGAGGGGCAGAGTCTCACTCTGTTGCCCAGGTTGTGTAGTGGTGTGATCTCGGCCCACTGCAACCGCCACCTCCTGGGTTCAAGCGATTCTCCTGCCTCAGCCTCCTGAATAGCTGGGATTACAGGCATGCGCCACCATGCTCGGCTAATTTTTGCATTTGTAGTAGAGATGGGGTTTCACCATGTTGGCCAGGCTGGTCTTGAACTCCTGAATCACCCACTCTGGCCTCCCAAAGTGCTGAGATTACAGGCGTGAGCCACTGCGCCCAGCCCTAATTGACTTTTTTTGGTGGTAACTCATCAAAAGCTGGTGTGTGTTTTATGTCACATCTCGATATGGCCCAGGCATATTTCAAGGGCTTGTGGCCACTGTGCTGGAAGTGTGGAGACCTAGGCAGGCAGGGCAACGCTGTGGAGGCAGAATATAAATTTAGGCAGCCCAGAGCCTTCCAGCTCTAACATCTGTGCTTCTGCCATATGCTCACTCTCTGCCTTACCCAGAATTGCTCCATCACTCTCCAAATGGAGACCCAGTTTGCTGCCTATACTCCACTTTCTTCACTTACCAAGCAACACACTTCATCAATTGTCCACCAGAAATTTTATTATGTGGAAAGTTCGTATTGAATGTGTCTGCCAAATCTTTTGCAAGAAATAAGTCAGAGAGAAGCTTCTTTTGAAAGCCAGAGAGAAATGTCCCTTGGCTCATCCCTGCTGCTGCCTTAGTCATCGGCCAGTGGCAACGTGCATGGGTGTGTTCACCAGTGATAGATCGCCTTTCTCTAATTCATCTGGCAGGTGCACTGAGGGGATGGGACAGCTCTTCTTCAAGTCCCTTAGCATCATTTGTTATCAGTCTTTAATATTCATGAGGATCATCTGGGGAGCTTCTTAAAAATGCAAGGGCAATTATAAAATCATTGGATGGGGCATATGATTATGATTCTGGGAATGTGATTCTGATATGAATGAAAATTTGAGAACCATTGCCTGAAATGTTTTCCTAAAGTATGAAGGCTGGCGATGGCTTGTTGGAGAACTCCAAACTGGAATTTCATAGGCTTCATCATTTCAGATCTAATCACTAGAAGAGGAAGCCCGGACTGGTTTCACCCCATGGTCATGACTGAACTAATTGGAAACTCTCTTGAATTTGCCACAAAGAACTGAGCACCAATTAAAAATTGCCTTGGAAGAAATACCTACTAAATTCTAGCCAGGCCAGGCATCAGCTCCCTGGGCCCTTAGTGACTATTATTTCCAAAAAGTGTTCTCACTCCGATCCATTTGTTCTCCCTGTCATTTCGTCCCCTGTAATATTCTCTAGAGACCAATTACTATCATCTGAATGGAAGCATGAGTCATAAGTGGGAATGAGCTTCTCCTGGATCAGGTTTCCATGTGTGTGCTCAAGTGTGTGTGTGTGTGTGTGTGTGCACGTGTGTTACATCACAAGGAAAATCGCTGGTACCTAGAATCATTGAGAAACCCATCTTCCCATTACAGTCTAAGAATGAAGCCCTTGGGACTTAAGGATTCAAGATGGTTGGGTAAAGTGAACTCAATTCATGTTAAGGAGGAGAGCAGGAGGAGGCTTCTGAGACCCAAAGGCAAGTCCAGGACCCGAGAGAAGGCAATGGAAACCTTAAAGTAAAGGGGGAGAGAATTTAGATTTATTAAAGACATACTCTGGACCAGGCATTTAAAATTTGTTACTTTTTAATAACCCTGTAGACTAGATGTTTTTGTCCCCTTTAACAGACTAAGATATTGAGGCCCAGAGTGGTAACTTGCCCGATACCAGCCAGAGGTAGGTAGGATAGCTGGGGAAGGCTGATCCCAAAGCTGGTGTTTTTCTCTGAATGCCAAATACTCTCTCAAGGTAGTGATTACTCAGCCTATTTCTGGGTTCACCACTCCTTTTGTGAAAAAAGAATGCAAGATGAAGTATGCTGTGTCTTTGCTGAAGGCAGAGCTTGTCACTATGTCCCTGGAGGAAACAGAATCATACTTGCTAGCATCAGTTCCCACGGTGCACTTGTGAATGTGGTGCTCTAGTCGGGATCTTCAGCGTCATTAACCTGGTTTACGTACATTGTATCAGCCAGGGAACCACGAGAGGCAGATGACACACTGAAAGGGATAATGGAGGAGAGGTTTAATGAAAAGACAATCTACAGAGGTGTGGGTAGGGTTTGGGAACAAACAAGGGATGGAGAAACCTAGAAGAGAAGCTGTTATCATCCCAGATCTGAAGGGGCAAGCAGAATGAGTGCTTTCTCAAAACTCAGGGAGAAGTGTAGCCCTGGGAGAGGGGCCCTTAGGCCCCTGTGGGCACAAGGAGAGGCAGACAGCCACTGCCAACACAGCCAGAGGAGCAGAAGAGTCAGTACCCCACCTCCCCCTTTCACCCTCTGATCTTGTGCCTCAGTAAGTGGGGAACAACCAACATACACCCCAAACCTGTGGAACAGTGCCTCTACTTGGTAAGGGCTAAGTGCTGGCCATTATTCCCATCATTATTCCCACAAAGTAACTGCCTGGTGCCTATCTGAGGCCATTTCTCCAGAAAATGAACAGAGAGCCCTCTCCTCTCTGCTGAAAACCAGAAGCAAATTGGTCTGGAGAAATGGAATTTGCTGCTTGAGCCTAGTATGGGTCCTCACCTGCCTAATTGGATATGATCTTATTCAAGTTATAAGGGAAACTCTTGTTTGATTGACTCTTTTCATTTGTTTGTTTTTTTGTTTTTGAGACAGTCTCACTCTGTCGCCTGGGCTGGAACGCAATGGCACGATCTTGGCTCACTGCAACCTCCGCCTCCTGGGTTAAAACAATTCTCCCTGCCTCAGCCTCCGGAGTAGCTAGGATTACAGGTGCCCACCACCATGCCCAGCTAATTTTTGTATTTTTTAGTAGAGATGGGGTTTCACCATGTTGGCCAGGCTGGTCTTGAACTCCTGACCTCAGGTGATCCGCCCACCTTGGCCTCCCAAAGAGCTGGGATTACAGGCGTGCCTGGCCTGATTAACTCTTGAATTAAATGACTCTGAATTAGACTATCTTTCCCCTAAGAAATGTGGAGACTGACCATGGATCAGGAGGATTTATGAGCTAATTGATCAAGAGATCAAGAAAGGATTTGTGCTGAGTTTGCTGTGTGTGCCTTGTGACCGAAGGATGCAGCTGATTCAAACGGGAAGCACAGTGGGATGGGAAATGAGCCACTCTGCTAGTCATTAGGCACCCCCAGCGCCTTCCAGCTCCTGATCTATTCTTTCTCTTCCCCACCCTGCTCTGTGGCCAGTGGGGGCCTGACACCTAAGGATTGCATCACTCAGCCATCCTTGCCAGCTGGCTTCCAGTTGGGTTTAACAAATGGGGGAACCCAGCAGGAGATCTGAGAGTGGGAGGAAAGAGACATTGGCATATTTCTCTGCCCTGGGTCTCTGACATTAGCTGTGCCCCTCCATCACCTCAATTCCCACTGGCAGCCATCCTTCAGGACTCCAGCTTCAACTGGGCTCCAGTAACACTATTTCCTTCCAGTGTCCCTTCAGCCTTGGTGTGGCTGTCGCTTCCCACTGGTGGTTGGTCCCTGGGTGCCTCACCATTCTTGTTCTGTTCCCTCAAGCTGGCCCACAACCCTATGAGGGGTCCATTCATTAAAGGCTCTTCATTTGAACCATCTGTGATGCTTTGTGAGCTGCACCCTTCTGACCCTGACCTACTTGTAGCCTGTTCTAATCAACTCATAGCAGATGCTCAACTGAGAATCTTGAATGAAATGACTCTGTGGCATTTGGGTATCCCAGAGGACATGACTGATGTTCTTATATAAACATGATGTTATTGTGTGTGTTGGGGGGTTGGGCAAATGCATGAATAAGCTGGCTCTAAAACTTACTTTAAAGATAAGGTATTCAATGATAGATTCCAATGCCAAGAGGAATTAGAAATGACCAATACTGTCATGTGTGACCTTGTTATTCAAGAGTCATCAGAAATGTAGTATATCTTTGTCACATTTATTCTTCAAAAGTTCAGAATAGTGAGAATTGACCTTCACACAGCTTGGGTTTGCAGAATAATTCCAGACACTTGTTTATGTTTCTAGAGTTTTATTAAATACAGTCTATTCTGAACTGACGGCTTCATCCTATTTTATACTTGCATGGTATCAGATCAGGGAAAGGAGATCTCAGGGTCTTGGTTTCTTAGTCCCTCAAGATGCCATAACACACTTTTATGCTTGTCTCTCTAGACACTTCCTTGACTATTGTCCTTAGAAAAGGGAGCCTGGCTTTGAAACTGTGGACCCATTGAGGTTAGAGTGGTTTCCTGTCCCCGTTAAGAAGACCATATCTGTCACACACGTTGATAGATGCCTCTGCTTCTCAGAGTTTTGCCTGGTAAAAGGGCATGGAGATGTATGGGATTCCCACACCCTCTGGTGTCCCCCAAGGAAATGAGTTATTCCCAGAAAGCTCCAATATCTTTAATATGGGAGGCATATTTTAGCACACATGCCTTGAAGTCAGTTGGTCAATTTGGCTTTGTTTAACTTCCCTGAGAAGCAGTGCTATGGGAAAGACTGTTAAATGTTTCCAAAACATGTTTTGAAAAGAAGCCACCAGAAGGAGAAACAGTTTGCCAAAAATAAGTCATTTACCCACTGCAGTGCTTTGGTTGTTGTTTGCTCTTAAGAAATGAAAACCCCAAACTCTCAGACCAAAGTGTGGCCCATATTTGTTGGCCTGTTGACCTGAGGGGCTTTGTTTGGCAGAATCTATGGAGAGTTACTTAGGGCACTCAGGATCCACAGTGGAGCGTAATGGCGGGCCAGGGAATAACAGTGGCAGGCTGGGCTTCTGGGACCTTGGCACCTGTTATTCTCCCTTCCTTTCTGCTCAGCTGCCCCAACCTCAATCTTGTTCTCTCCAGCTGCCAGCTGCAAACAACTGCCTTTGTTATTTAGGAAATAACTTGGACCATTTCCCGTTGACTCCGGTGTGTTTTGCTCTTGTCTACCTCTGCGATTTCAGGGTTCTGGCTCTATCCAAGCTGCTGTTACTCCTGGTCTTGGCCACTTCTCATTGGCAACTCCTTGGTCTGTCCCTTTGGAAGTCAGCCTTCTGTTCTGACTTTAATCTGTGCCTGACCCCGAGGTGCAAAATCCTTGCTCCAGCCCTGGGTCTCTGGAACCTCACTATCTGGCTCATTCCCACCCCCGTGCATCCTTCTGCCTCCACTGAGTGTATTGGTGTGGGCTGGGGAGGGATTAGACTCTGTTTTTGGCTCAAAACTATAACTGCTTCCCCATGATAAGGGAAATGCAAATTGAAACAATGAAATACCATTCACATCTACCAGATTAGTAAAAATTAATTAAGTGTGATGACAACAGGGATGGTGAGATGTGGCCGTAAGGGAACTCCCTGGTGGGAGTGTAAATTGGTACAGTCACTTTGGAGAACAATTTGGCAGTATCTATTGAAGTCAAAGATGCATTTCTGCTATGAAATAGCAATTCTTCTCCTGGGTAAACAGCCTGGAGAAACCATCATACAGGTATACAGATTTGTGTTTGTATGTATACATATAGATACACATATATACACATATGTATATGTATATGTGTACACACAACATATGTACACACATGAAAGAGTGCTGATTTCATAGCCCACAAGCTGTGGTTTATGGAATGTGATAATGGAATTGAATACTACACTTCGTAGCAGTTAATAGAAATGTCTAGACCCAATTTCTATCAACATGTATAAACTTTAAAACAATGCTGAATGAAAAAGTTGGTTGTAAAAGGACAGGTATGTGCTACATATATGTATATACATATATAGATGCAATTCATATTAAAATGTAAACAATGTAATTTTTATTATTACATTTATATTTATTAAAATAAAAACACACATGGGGATGATACAAGCCAACTTCAGGTTAATAGTAACCTTTGGAGAAGGAGGGAAAGGATGAAGAAATAGAGCTTTAGTTGTATTTGGACACTTTTCTCTGAAGGTGGGGTTAGAAAGAAAGAAAGAGAGAGAGAGAGATCAATCTAAGAGAGAGAGAGAGAGGTCAATCTAAGGCCAATATGGCAAAACATGTTTCATTGTGGTGATGGGCTTCTACAGATGTAGTATATTATTTTCTCTACATGTCAGTATGATTGAAATGTTTCATACTTACAAGTTTGAAACAGTAAGAAAATGATTTCTTACTCTTATTGTTGTCTTGGTGAATTGATGCTAACTTGAAGATTCATAGACGTGTACTTTCTGGTGAGGACAGGATCTTTGAGAACAACTGGTCAAACTTCATCTGCTTTCAGAGTCTCTTCTATGGCCCTGTGTAAACACCTGCCCTAATGTGGATCTCTAACCACTGAGACTGCCCCCAGATTGGACTCTTGGGAAGTTATTGCTTACTTTGAGCTAAAATCCGCCTCCTGCTGGCTTTAGGCCATTGGTCCCAGTTCTGTTCTGCCATCCTTCAGATTCCCACCATCTTGGAGCTGTTGGGAACCAGGGGCCCTGGGGTCATCCTTGCAAGGGAACTAGGGAAGAAAGAGGAAGCTGAGGGGCTGGAGCCAACCGTAAGGCGTTCCTCTTTGGGAAGGCTGGCTTGTGACGGGACTTGCCACGACCAGCATGCTGAGAGGAGGAAGCCAGCTCTCAGGTCAAGATTCCGTTGATGTGGAACAAACTATAACCCTGCGCTGCTGTTGCTTTCCCAGGCCTCACTTCCCCAAACGGGGGCACGTGAACAGCTGCAGTGGCCTGGTGGCAGCATGCTGGGATCCTTCAGGCCAGGCCAGCAAAAGGGTGAAATCTGGGCCAGTGGGTACCCTCATGGGGACTCTCCAGGCTGCCTTCCTCTTCCAGGTCTTCTGTGAAATTAGCTGGAAAAGGAGATCACATGCCTGATTCCCCTTTGTCCCAGCAAGCCTGGAAAACAAAGTCAAGCCCCAGTCAAAAGCTTCGTCTGATTCTCTTGTGTCTTGTTAAAATGCAGCCAAACTCAAGGCCTCACTACCAGGTAGGAAAAAAAAATTATAGGAGTAAATAAGAACCCACTACTCCATACTGCAAATAAAACAATGACTCCCTTGATTTCCAGGACCATCATCTCTGTACTTTTGGTGAACTGGGTTTTTTTCTTCCAAGCTACTCTTCTTGTAGGAGAAAATGGGAAAAGATTTGACATGCCCTCTACCTCCCTCCCCCCACTCCAAAATCATCTACCAGGTAAGGTGTGGAGTTAGTTCAATTTTAGTCTAATCTGTCTCTTTCTTTTTTTTCTTTGAGACAGGTTCTCGCTCTGTCACACAGGCTGGAGCATAGTGGCATGACCATAGCTCCATGTAACCTTGAACTCCTGGACTCAAGTAGTCCTCCCACTTCAGCCTGCTGAGTAGCTGGGACCACAGGCATGCACCACCATGCTCAGCTAATTTTTACATTTTTTTGTAGAGACGGTGTCATCACGTTGCTCAGGCTGCTCTCAAACTCCTGACCTCAAGAGATCCTCCTGCCTTGGCTTGCCAAAGTGCTGAGATTACAGACATGAGCTGCTGTGCCTGGCCTCTTTTATCTTAAATATTTTGGAAAGAGAAGCCTTGAGATCTCTGGGACAGGGAAAGAACCTGCAGCTGCAGGTTCTTTCTCAGTGTGATCTTAATGAGGTAGGGAGATGGAGTGATGTTGTGGTCACTGTAAGCTTTAATGTTTGTTGGTCCTTGTCTTGCCTGTTCTCTAGCTATAGGTTCAGTTTTGTAGATCACTGATTCTCAAACTTTGCTGCATACAAGGTCCCCTGGGAGATTTATACAATGGGGGAAAAGTCCCAAGTGCACCTTAAACTAATTGAGCCAGAATCTTCAGGAGTGTATCTTTGGCACCTGCACTTTTAAAAACTCCCCAGGTGATTCTAAACAAGCCAAGTTTGAGAACCAGTGCCATGCCTTGAAACATCAGGGAGGTGTTCTTAGGGCCTTGTGAAAAAGCAAACACCAAAGGTTTCATTATGTTAATATAACTTAAGAACTTAAAAAACTCAAGGGCTTGCTATTGGCCAAACAGTGTGCCAAATGTTTTCTGTGGATTATCTAATGAAAACAACATGTTGAGGTAGGTTATTTATTTCATAGAAGAGGAAACTGACCTTCAAATAAGTTAAGGAACTTGCTCAAGGTGATGCAGCAGAAATGTGATTTGACGGGGCCCTCACTTTGGAGGCTGCATTTGACATTGATATTTACTAGGGTGGAAAATTACTGTTTCTGTTTGACACACACACACGTACACACACACATATGCGCACACACACAACTTAGGAATGTTTGTAATAATGTATTTCTAAAAAAGATCTTGCCCACCCATTTTTTTTTCAGTAGATTACCAGAAATGTGAATTATCAGGGCACTACAATTCTTGAGTTTGCTAATTATTAGCTTTTCACTGAGTATCATATTGAAGCAAGTGCAGCATCAGCATCTCCTGTTTGGATACAAAGGGTCAGTGATGAGAGCACTCACTAATTTTAAGAGACTTGGAAAGTTGATGAAATTTCTGAATTTTAAAGACAGTGTAATGATGTAATGGAAAGGACGGATGAGATCAGGTTTTCTTAGTTCTTCCACGTATGAGCTGGATAACTGAGCAAGTCACTTCCCCTTTCTCGGCTTCAGTTTCCTCATCTGAAAAATAAGGAAACCTAATCAAGGGTTTGTTAAAAGGCCTTTCACTCTAGATATGATCCAAAGGATAAATATTATCGTGGCAGCCTTAGTATATCTGACTCTGAAGTCTCAGCACCTGTTGTCGTTGGCCCATTTATTCCTGCCCGAGTAGCGTATTTATAGGACCGACTTCCTCAAGCTTATGGTTAGTGATGTAACAGCGAACCAATCTCCATTACATGATGGGCAAATCACTCAAGTAGCAACAGATGGTCCAGGAATGATTGGAAAAGGCACACTTTATTTTGTAATGAAAAATTTGTAGATGGATTTTTAATTTCATATGGATGAAAGTGGAAATTCACAAAATATATCCAAAGAAAGTCAACCTCGTGGCAGATTTCTGGATCCAGAATGGCTGTGTGGGGCCTGTCACTGCCACAGCGTGGAGAGGCGTGCAGCCAGGTGGAGCTCGTGGGTGAGGCCAGCTGTCTGTCAGAGTCTGGCTTTCACCCTCACGCATCTCAAGACCTGACTCAGGAGATCTGCCTTGAGGTAAACATGATCCTAGCTGATTGACAATCCTGCTAACTTACAGTGAGGGATCTTCCTTCTTTTGGAAAGAAAGGTTTACATCTGCTGTCAGGGAAGAAGCCTCTGCCCCAGTGCAAGGACGGTGGATTGGAAGGGGAAAGGTGGCCAGGTGAGCACAGGGTCAGGACAAAGGCAAGAGAACAACCCTGGAGTTCCTCAGACTGTGTTGTGGATATTGACTGCCCAGTGACTTTTCCCACTGAGCACCCCAGTTCCCTTTTAGGGATCTTTCTCTCTCCCATCATGTTCAGGCTTTGGGATTGGTTGGTCCAATATGTACCCTCCTCTGTTAAAGGTTGCAGGCTCCTCCTAACAGAGCCTTCCTCTGAGAAGTAGGCATGTGACCTCAGCTTAATCCATCATACTCTCTCCCAGGACTTTGTGTCTTGAATGCTGGAAGTATGGTTGGAGTTTATTTATGCTGGGGAGAGTACCCAGGTGAAGCTGAGCAATAGCTTCTGTGACAAAGACCTTCAGGTTTTCGTCTGTTCTGAACCTGGTTTCTAGCTCCTGTATTGATCCTCTGTGGTTTTCCATACTACTCCATCCAAGAGCATCCCCCTACCTGCTATTCCCAACTGTTTTCTTGAAATGGTCCAGAGTCAGTCGCTGAGTTTGCAGCCATAAACCTTGGCAGATGCAGGTCTCGGTTAGACCCTCATAGAGGGTACTCTCCCCTACTGCTGTGGCTTCTGTCCACCTAGTTGTCTCTCTTTCCCCTGGAAGTCATGGGTAAACACAGCCAACCTCTGATTCTGCATTTTCACTTTTTCTGTGTGCTCACTCTCTTTCTGTTTCTACAGAACTTCTCCGGGCAGTATACAAAACAGCTGATTTGTTCTCCATTGGTTAAATCCAATTTCATTTCAATCCTGTCACCTTGAAACGAATCTGAGGTGTTCCCAAATTCTTTGGGCACACACTCACAGAAACTCTTTTAGGCTGTGGTTTTCTTTCATTTAGCATAATAACTAACTTCAGCCATTGTGCATGAATTTTGCCAACCTAAATCTTCAAGAGCAACTAACTGCATTTCCAAGTTCTTGGAAGTCACCTCACTTCTATTCCTCATGTACCACTTAGATGTTTAAATCAATCTTGAAATGATTAATAGCCCTTTGAAAATTCTGTCTTCTATGATTCCCAACTGTGGGTAGCCTCCTTTGCTCAAGCTTGTGTTTTAACTCTTTCTTATACTCTATCTCCAGAATGACAAGTTGCTCTAGGGGATGCGAAAACATAAGAGGCAGGTTTCTTGCCTTTAAGGGTTGTAAATCTATTGGAGAGTTGAGATTTGTTCACATAGAAAAACCTATGTCTTTGCCTTTGAGAAGCTCAATGGCTTATGACAATGGTTTTCAAACTGTTTCAAAGTCCTAGTTGTGTGACACCCACAAGGGGATATCTAGGGGGTGGGGAGGTGAGGAGGGAACCCACCTGCTGTTCTTCTGCAGGATTTCCTTGAAACAGAGCTCCAGGACTAATAAGGGTTTGAGAACCACAGGATCCAGTCTTTTGCTGGTGTACAAGCTCTTTCCTGACCTCCCCTCTGACTACAGATCCAGACCCATGTCCTGCTGCCTGAAGCTCCAGGGGCCTCCTGGCTGTACTGGGGCCTCCATGCTGCCCTGCCCTTCTACATGCAGCTGTCTCTGCTTTGTGTGCATCACATACCAACCATACCAAACCATGACTATAAACTCCTTGAAGGCACATGTTGATTGAATTAAGGGCTGAATTTTGCAGTGCCATCTGTAAGAGTTATCAGAACTTAGAGATGAGGAAGATAATTACTGACTGGGGTGGTCTGGAAAGACTTCCTAAAAAAAGTCAGACTGTATTAGGCCTTTGGGAAATGTGGCATTCAGATTCATAACAAGGAAGAAGGAAAGTGTCTCAGGCATGGAAAGCATTGCTGAGCAAAGGCTCAGAGCAGGGTTTATGAGTATCCCATAGAGCGGTAAAGAGAACCAGGAAATAATTGACAAGGGAGCTTTTAAGATATACCTTGCCTTGACCCACTGCAGACCAAATTAAAGAATCTCTGGAACGAGCCTGGGCCTCAGCATTTTTAGAGCTTCCCTGATGAGTCTAATGTGCAGCGAGGGCTGAGGACAGTCTTCGGACTGTCAAGGTGTATTTGGAGGGGTCTAAGGAAAGGCTGGCTTTGAGGAATGGAGGCTCCTGATGAAACTTCTTGCATTTTTGAGGGTTTCTGACTTGAACCAATGCATATTGAGGTGCTTTCACTGTAGAGTGCTTTTCATGTTTGCAAACTAGATTTTATGACAGGTTAATCTGGTTCAGATTCAAGTTGTGGGAAGGGGTGGGAAGCTTGGAAAGTGAGCCAGCAGGATGGCACAGAGGTCCATGAGACAAGCCTGCTCTCAGAGAGTATGGCAGAAAAGGGAAGATAAATCCAAGAGATACTGAACAGGAAGAATTAATAGAGTTTGGTAGGATGAAAAATGAGGAGATGTTTTCTAATTAGGTACAGCAGCAATGACAGAAATTTCTCTCTACACAAACAGTCCCAGAGTCATGCATGTGAAGAAGTTAGGAATGGTACTCAACCTCTACATTGCCTTCTCTCCTGGATATTAAGAGCTCATTCCTTCTTTTGATCTTCCTATCTCCTAAACTATCATTGCATTTGATTTCCTTCATTCCTTCCTGGGGAAACTTTCTGAATGGGGATTCTACACTGATGTCCTTACTGCCTCACTGCCTACATTCTCTCTAACCTACATCTCTGTCACCTACCCTCCATCTCTTTTGATGGTTTCCAGCGGCCTTCCAATTTCCAAAATCTAGTGACTCTTTTCTGGGCCTCCTTCTGTTCCACCCTTTGGCTGCATTTGACTCTTTTTTTGCTTGACACTGTTGGCTTTGGGGCTAGTAAATACTCCTGGTTCTCCTTCTGATTTGTTTTTCCTTCCACTTATCCTGAGTTCACCCAGCATCCATCCAGAGGCCCTTTTAAAATTTTGACTCTCTTGGCAACTACTAATGTTTCCCCAGGTTTTTTATTTTCAGCAGGCAGCTGGGTATTCTCCACTTGGTTGTCACCTCTCTGCCTCACGCTCACTGACATTATAATCACAGCTGTTTGCAAAGTCTTGTATTGCTAGAATCTCACTCTGTCACCAGGCTGGAAGTGCAGTGGCATGATCTCGGCTCACTGTAACCTCTGTCTCCTGGGTTCAAGTGAGTCTCCTGTCTCAGCCTCCCGAGTAGCTTGGAATTCAGGCGCGTGCCCCCAAGCCTGGCTAATTTTTGTATTTTTAGTACAGACGGGGTTTCACCACGTTGGCCAGGATGGTCTCGTTTTCTTGACCTCGTGATCTGCTTTACCTACAGTGTTTCACTTGAGTTTCACCTTCTCTCCCAGCCCTGCTTCTTTCCTTCAGCTCTTCCCTGAATTTGAATCTTGGCTCTATTGATTACTAACTGAAGCCTCAATTCCCCAATCTTTAAAATGGGGATAATGATACCCGTATCATAGGAATGTTGTGTTAAACAAGAAAATCTATGTGAGATGTCACTGTCTGCTTGCTGTATGACTCACTGTCACAATTTCTACTCACTTTCATACCCTTCTCCTTCCTTGAAGGCAGGAGCTGTTTTTTAAAATTCATTTTTTAACTATACTTTAAATTCTGGGATACATGTGCAGAACATACAGATTTGTTACATAGGTATACACATGCCATGGTGGTTTGCTGCACTCATCAATCCATTATCTACATTAGATATTTCCTTTTTTTTTTTTTTGAGACAGAATCTCACTCTGTCACCAGGCTGGAAGTGCAGTGGCATGATCTCGGCTCACTGTAACCTCTGTCTCCTGGGTTCAAGTGATTCTCCTGCCTCAGCCTCCCGAGTAGCTTTGAATTCAGGCACGTGCCACCAAGCCTGGCTAATTTTTGTATTTTTAGTACAGACGGGGTTTCACCACGTTGGCCAGGATGGTCTCATACTCTTGACCTAGTGATCTGCTTGCCTCGGACTCCCAAAGTGCTGGAATTACAGGCATGAGTCACTGCACCTGGCCAGGTATTTCTCTTAATGCTATCCCTCCCCTAGACCCCCACCCTGCGACAGGCCCCAGTGTCTGATGTTTCCTCCCTGTGTCCATGTGTTCTCGTTGTTCAACTCCCACTTATGAGTGAGAACATGTGGTGTTTGGTTTTCTGTTCTTGTGTTAGTTTGCTGAGAATGATGGTTTCCAGCTTCATCCAGGTCCCTGCAAAGGACATGAACTCATCCTTTTTTATGGTTGCATAGTATCCCATGGTGTATATGTGCCACATTTTCTTAATCCAGTCTATCATTGATGGGCATTTGGGTTGGTTTCAAGTCTCTGCTATTGTGAATAGTGCTGCAATAAACATACGTGTGTAAGTGTCTTTATGGTATAATGATTTATAATCATTTGGGTATATACCCAGTAATGGGATTGCTGGGTCAAATGGTATTTCTAGTTCTAGATCCTCAAGGAATTGCCACACTGTCTTCCACAATGGTTGAACTAATTTACACTGCCATCAACAGTGTGAAAACATTTTTATTTCTCCACATCCTCTCCAGCACGTATTGTTTCCTGGCTTTTTTTTTTTTTCTTTTCGAGATGGAGTCTTGCTCAGTTGCCCAGGCTGGAGTGCAATGGCGTGATCTTGGCTCACTGAAAGCTCTGCCTCTCGGGTTCATGCCATTCTCCTGCCTCAGCCTGCCGAGTAGCTGGGACTATAGGCACCCGCCACCACACCCAGCTAAATTTTTTTGTATTTTTAGTAGAGATGGGGTTTCACTGTGTTAGCCAGGGTGGTCTCGATCTCCTGACCTCATGATCCGCCCATCTCGGTCTCCCAAAGTGCTGGGATTACAGGCATAAGCCACCGCGCCCGGCCTGTTTCCTGGCTTTTTAATGATAGCCATTCTAACTGGTGTGAGATGGTATCTCATTGTGGTTTTGGTTTGCATTTCTCTAACGACCAGTGATGATGAGCTTTTTTTCATGTTTGTTGGCCACATAAATGTCTTCTTTTGAGAAGTGTCTGTTCATATCCTTTGCCCAATTTTTATGGGGTTATTTGTTTTTTCTTGTAAATTTGTTTAAGCTCCTGGTAGATTCTGGATATTGGCCCTTTGTCAGATGGATAGATTGCAAATTTTTTTTCCCATTCTGTAGGTTGCCTGTTCACTCTGATGATAGTTTCTTTTGCTGTGCAGAAGCTCTTTAGTTTAATTAGATCCCATTTGTAAATTTTGGCTTTTGTTGCCATTGTTTTTAGTGTTTTAGTCATGAAGTCTTTGCCCATGCCTATGTCCTGAATGGTATTGCCTAGGTTTTCTTCTAGGGTTTCTATGGTTTTAGGTCTTATCTTTAAGTATTTAGTCCATCTTGAGTTAGTTTTTGTATAAGGTGTAAGGAAGGGGTCCAGTTTCAGTTTTCTGCATATGGCTAACCAGTTTTCCCAGCACCATTTATTAAATAGGGAATCCTTTCCCATTGCTTGTTTTTGTCAGGTTTGCCAAAGATCAAATGGTTGTAGATGTGTGGTGTTATTTCTGAGGCCTCTGTTCTGTTCCATTTGTCTATATATCTGTTTTGGTACCAGTATCCTGCTGTTTTGGTTACCGTGGACTTGTAGTATAGTTTCAAGTCAGGTAGCACGATACCTCCAGCTTTGTTCTTTTTGCTAGGATTGTCTTGGGTGTATGGGCTCTTTTTTGGTTCCACATGAAATTTAAAGTAGTTTTTCTAATTCTGCGAAGAAAGTCAATGGTAGCTTGATGGGAATAGCATGAATCTATAAATTACTTTGGGTGGTATGGCCATTTTCATGATATTAATTCTTCCTATTCATGAGCACGGAATGTTTTTCCATTTGTTTGTGTCCTCTCTTATTTCCTTGAGCAGTGGTTTGTAGTTCTCCTTGAAGAGGTCCTTCGCATCCCTTGTAAGTTGGATTCATAGGTATTTTATTCTCTTTGTAGCAATTGTGAATGGGAGTTCAGTCATGATTTGGCTCTCTGTTTGTCTGTTATTGGTGTATAAGAATGCTTGTAATTTTTGCACAATGGATTTTATATCCTGAGACTTTACTGAAGTTGCTTATCAGCTTAAGGAGATTTTGGGCTGAGATGATGGGGTTTTCTAAATATACAATTAGGTCATCTGCAAGCAGAGATAATTTGACTTCCTTTCTTCCTATTTGAATATGCTTTTGTTTCTTTTTCTTGCCTGATTGCCCTGGCCAGAACTTCCAATACTATGTTGAATAGGAGTGGTGAAAGAGGGCATCCTTTTCTTGTGTGGGTTTTCAAAGGGAATGCTTCCAGCTTTTGCCCATTTAGTATGATATTGGCTGTAAGTTTGTCATAAATAGCTCTTATTATTTTGAGATACATTCCATCAATACCTAGTTTATTGAGTGTTTTTAGCGTGAAGGGATGTTGAATTGTATTGAAGCCTTTTCTGCATCTATTGAGATAATCATGTGTTTTTTGTCATTGGTTCTGTTTATGTGATGGATTACGTTTATTGATTTGCATATGTTGAACCAGCCTTGCATCCCAGGTATGAAGCTGACTTGATCGTGGTGGGTAAGCTTTTTGATGTGCTGCTGGATTCAGTTTGCCAGTATTTTGTTGAGGATTTTCGCATCAATGTTCATCAGGGATATTGGCCTGAAATTTTATTTTTGTGTTGTGTCTCTGCCAGTTTTGGTATCAGGATGATGCTGGCCTCATAAAATGAGTTAGGGAGGAGTCCCTCTTTTTCTATTGTTTGGAATAGTTTCAGAAGGAATGGTACCAGCTCCTGTTTATACCTCTGGTAGAATTCAGCTGTGAATCTGTCTGGTCTTGGGCTTTTTTTCGTTGGTAGGCTATTAATTACTGTCTCAATTTCAGAAATTATTATTGGTCTATTCTGGGATTCAACTTCTTCCTGGTAGGGTGTATGTGTCCAGGAATTTATCAATTTTTTTCTAGATTTTCCATTTTATTTGCATAGAGATGTTTATAATATTCTCTGGTGGTAGTTTGTACTTCTGTGGGACCAGTGGTGATCTCCCCTGTATCACTTTTTATTGTGTCTATTTGATTCTTCTCTCTTTTCTTCTTTATTAGTCTGGGTAGCGGTCTATGTATTTTGTTAATCATTTAAAAAAAATCAGCTCCTGGATTCACTGATTTTTTGAAGGGTTTTTCATGTCTCTATCTCCTTCAGTTCTGCTCTGACCTTAGTTATTTCTTGTCTTCTGCTAGCTTTTGAATTTGTTTGCTCTTGCTTCTCTAGTTCTTTTAATTGTGATGTTAGCATGTCAATTTTTAGGTCTTTCCTGCTTTCTCCTGTCGGCAGTTAGTGCTATAAATTTCCCTCTAAATGCTGCTTTAGCTGTGTCCCAGAGATGCTGGTACATTGCATCTTTGTTCTCATTGGTTCCAAAGAACTTTCATTATTTACCCAGTAGTCATTCAGGAGCAGGTTGTTCAGTTGTTATGTAGTTGTGCAGTTTTGAGTTAGTTTCTTTTTTTTTTTTTCCTTTTTTTCTTTTTTTTGAGACTGTGTCTCACTCTGTTGCCCAGGCTGGAGTGCAGTGGCAAGATCTCAGGTCACTGCAAGCCTCCCAGGTTCAAGCAAGTCTTCTGCCTCAGCCTCCTGAGTAGCTGTGGATTACGTGCCACCATGCCCAGCTGATTTTTATATTTTTAGTAGAGATGGGGTTTCACCATGTTGGTCAGGCTGGTCTTGAACTCCTGACCTCATGATTTGCCCACCTCAGCCTCCCAAAGTGCTGAGATTATAGGTGTGAGCCACCACGCCCAGCCGAGTGAGCTTCTTAATCCTGAGTTCTAATTTGATTGCACTGTGGTCTGAGAGGCTGTTATGATTTCCATTCTTTTGCATTTGCTGAGGAGTGTTTTACTTCCAATTATGTGGTCAATTTAAGAACAAGTGTGATGTGGTGCTGAGAAGAATGTATATTCCGTTGATTTGGGGTGGAGAGTTCTGTAGATGTCTATTAGTTCTGCTTGGTCCAGAGCTGAGTTCAAGTCCTGAATATCTTTGTTAATTTTGTGTCTCATTAATCTGTCTAATATTGACAGTGGGGTGTTAAAGTCTCCCATTATTATTGTGTGGGAGTGTAAGTCTCTTTGTAGGTCTCTAAGAACTTGCTTTATGAATCTGGGTGCTCCTGTATTGGGTGCATATATATTTAGGATAGTTAGCTCTTCTTCTTTCATTGATCCCTTTACCATTATGTAATGCCCTTCTTTGTCTCTTTTTTTTTTTATCTTTGTTGGTTTAAAGTGTGTTTATGAGAGACTAGGATTGCAACCCCTGCTTTTTTTGTTGCTTTCCATTTGCTTGGCAAGTATTCCTGCATCCCTTTATTTTGAGCCTATGTGTGCCTTTGCACGTGAGATGGGTCTCCTGAATATACCACACCGATGGGTCTTGACTCTTTATCCAATTTGCCAGTCTGTGTCTTTTAATTGGGACATTTAACCCATTTACAGTTAAGGTTAATATTGTTATGTGTGAATTTGATCCTGTCATTATGATGCTAGCTGGTTATTTTACACGTTAGTTGATGCAGTTTCTTTACAGTGTCTATGGTCTTTAGAATTTGGTATGTTTTTGCAATGGCCAGTTTTTCCTTTCCATATTTAGTGCTTCCTTAAGAGGTTCTTGTAAGGCAGACCTGGTGGTGACAAAATCCCTCAGCATTTGCTTGTCTGTAAAGGATTTTATTTCTCCTTCACTTATGAAGCGTAGTTTGGCTGGATATGAAATTCTGGATTGAAAATTCTTTTCTTTAAGAATGTTGAGTATTGGCCTCCACTCTCTTCTGGCTTGTAGGGTTTCTGCAGAGAGATCCACTGCTAGTCTGATGGGCTTCCCTTTGTGGATAACCCGACTTTTCTCTCTAACTTCCCTTAACATTCTTTCCTTCATTTCAACATTGGTGAATCTGATGATATGTGTCTTGGGGTTGCTCTTCTTGAGGAGTATCTCTGTCGTGTTCTCTGTATTTCCTGAATTTGAATGTTGGTCTGTCTTGCTAGGCTGGGGAAGTTCTCTTGGATAATATCCTGAGGAGTGTTTTCCAACTTGGTTCCATTCTCCCCAGGACTTTCAGGTACACGAATAAAACATAGGTTTGGTCTTTTCACATAGTCCCATATTTCTTGGAGGCTTTGTTCGTTCCCTTTTCATTCTTCTTTCTCTAATCTTGTCTTCACACTTTATTTCATTAGGTTGATCTTCAATCTCTGATATCCTTTCTTCTGCTTGATCAATTTGGCTATCGATACTTGTGTATGTTCACAAAGTTCTTGTGCTATGTTTTTCAGCTCTATCAGGTCATTTATGTTCTTCTCCAAACTGTTTGTTCTAGTTAGCAATTCCTCTAACCTTTTTTCAAGGTTTTTAGCTTCCTTGCATTGGGTTAGAACATTGCCCTTTAGCTCAGAGGAGTTTGTTATTACCCACCTTTTGAAGCCTAATTCTGTCAATTCATCAAACTCATTCTCCGTCCAGTTTTGTTCCTTGCTGGCGAGGAGTTGTGATCCTTTGGAGGAGGATCTGGTTTTTGGATTTTTCAGCCTCTTTGTGCTGGTTTTTCCTCATCTTTGTGGATTTATCTACCTTTTGTCTTTGATGTTGGTGACCTTCGAATGGCGTTTTGGTGTGGTCATCCTTTTTGTTGATGTTGATGTGATTCCTTTCTTTTTGTTAGTTTTCCTTCTATTAGTCAGATAGACCTGACTAACAGACCTGCAGACCTCTTCTGCAGGTCTGCTGGAGTTTGCTGGAGGTCGACTACAGACCCTGTTTGCCTGGGTATCACCAGCAGAGGCTGTAGAACAGCAAAGATTGCTTTCTGTTTCTTCCTCTGGAAGCTTCACCCCAGAGGGGCACCTGCCAGATGCCAGCTGGAGCTCTCCTGTATGAGGCGTGTGTTGATCCCTGCTGGGAGGTGTCTCCCAGTCAGGAGGCACGGGGTCAGGGACCCACTTGAGGAGGCAGTCTATCCCTTAGCAGAGCTTGAGCGCTGTGCTGGGAGATTCACTGCTGTCTTCAGAGCCAGCAGGCAGGTACATTTAAGTTGACTGAAGCTGTGCCCACAGCCACCCCTTCCCCTAGGTGCTCTGTTTCAGGGAGATGGGAGTTTTATATAAAAGCCCCTGATTGGGGCTGCGGCCCTTCTTTCAGAGATGCCCTTCCTTTCAGAGAGGAGGAATCTAGAGACACAGTCTGGCTCCAGCGGCTTTGCCCAGCTGCGGTGGGCTCCACCCAGTCCAAACTTCCCAGGGGCTTTGTTTACATGTGAGGGGAAAACTGCCTACTCAAGCCTCGGTAATGGTGGACACCCTTCCCCCCACCAAGCTCGAGTATCCCAGGTAGATTTCAGACTGCTGTGCTGGCAGTGAGAATTTCAAGCCAGTCGATCTTAGCTTGCTGGGCTCTGTGGGAAGGGATCTACTTGGCTCCCTGACTTCAGCCCCCTTCCCAGGGGAGTGAATGGTTCTGTCTCGCTGGCATTCCAGGCACCATTGGCGTATGAAAAAAAACTCCTGCAGCAAGCTGGGTGTCTGCTCAAACGGCCGCCCAGTTTTGTGCTTGAAACCCAGGACCCTTGTGGTATAGGCACCCGAGGGAATCTCCTGGTCTGTGGGTTGCAAAGACCATGGGAAATGTGTAGTATCTGGTCCAGAATGTGCTGTTTCTCATGGCACAGTCCCTCATGGCTTCCCTTGGCTAGAGGAAGGAGTTCCCCCATCCCTTGCACTTCCCAAGTTAGGCAACCCCCCACCCTGCTTCTGCTCACCCTCCATGGGCTGCACCCACTGCTTAACCAGTCCCAATGAGATGAACCGGGCACCTTAGTTGGAAATGAGAAATTGCCCACCTTCTGCATTGGTCTCACTGGGAGCTGCAGACTGGAGCTGTTCCTATTTGGCCATCTTGCCTGCCACCCTTAAAATTCATTTTAACCCCCAAAGGAAGTGCTCCTCAAACAATGAAATGAACACATTCTGAATACTAGAAAGAGAAGTCATCTGAGTGGTGATTTGAGTGGATTTTGAGGAAGTGGTAAATTTCATCTGAACTGCATCTGAGCTCCTTTTTCCTTCCAAGTACCTTCCCAAGGGGCTGAGGAATCTGCAGGTGTTTTGGGCATGATTTCCCTGGAAGGGTCTGATGTTTTTTTCCAGCATTGGCTCAGTATGATATGAAAAGATGATAATGTGAATGCCTTTGCTACCCATTGCCTTGTGTGTCAAGGCAAGGTTCTATCTTATCAAGGAGCATCAGGTGTCTGTCAGCCTCTGAGTTGGAATATTTGACGGCAAATTTTTTTTTTACTGTATAAGCAAGTTGGCTAATTACCTGTCAATTTTGATTTATGTGTTGTTTCAGATCTCTGGACTGCTGAGCAACCTGATCTATGACTTACTACTTGGATTACTGCTTTCAAATATCTGGGCGACTGTAAAGTGATAAGGTCTTAGGGAATATGGTCAATAATCAGACAGTCTCCATGACAGGGCTGCAGGCGACTTACTTGTAATGTGATGTTCCAGCATAACTGTGAAAAATTATGTGGCCTTGAGACCTGAAACACATTTAGGATTGTTCAGGAACTATGACTACCAGCCAGCCTTTCTTTAATGCATCATTCTTAGCTTACCTTTTTCAACTGCCAACAGTAGTTTGGAATATTGTAGTCAAAGCTTTTTGGACTTTGCTTTCAGAGTTGCAAAGTGCCTTAGTGTTTTGTCTGAAATGCTTTGGTAGACATTGTAATGGTACCGAATGAGATGTGGTATAAGTGAAGAAATGGACTGTATTTTTATTTCTTTACTTCATGTGTGGGAAAGCCAATTTTCCAAAAACTTCTTTACTATGCTTAATCACATTCTGTGATTGTAGTTAGAACATCTTGTTTTCACTGTGAGGGCAGATTTTCAATAAATAGTTGATATTGGTGACCAATGGGCTGTGGAGACAAGTGAGAAGATAATGTGGGCATAAGTTGCAAACAATTTACATTCAGTTTCACTGATCTTTGCTATTCCTTGCATCAAGAGGTAATATTTGTTATATCATCCTATGCCTTGAGTCTGCATGGTCCTATGATTTGCTTTTACCCATAGAATTCAGTGGAAGTTGTACAAATTTGGAGCCCAATTCTTGAGAGACTTCATAGATTCCCCTGTTGCCTTCTTAAAATGCTGCTATGTGAAGTCCACAGTCTGCTATGTAACGAAGCCTAATCTAGCTTATCAAATGGTATAAGGCCACATGCAGCAAAGATGAGCCACCCAGCTAAGGACCCCTGGACCCACCAGCTGACAGCCACTATCGGCCTGTAGACATGGGTGTCATGCATCTTGGGCCATATTAGTTTTTCTAGTCCTAGTCAAGCTTGCAGATGACTGCAGCTGTATGAGTGACCCCAGGCGGGACTAGAAGAGAAACTGCCCAAGAGCCCAGCCCAGATTTCTAGTCCCCAAAATCATGAAGGAATAGGAAAAAATATAAAGGTTGTTTTAAGCCAGCAAATTTTGGGATTGCTTTTTATGTAGTAATAGATAAATGATATAGAGGGAAACACTGAGAAATCAAGCAAATTCTATTACTATCAAAGGTTAGCTTTTCTTAAAATTTATTTTTAATAGAAATGGGGTCTCAATATGTTGACCAGGTTGGACTTGAACTCCTGGCCTCAAGCAATCCTCCCATCTTGGCCTCTCAAAGTGCTAGGATTACATGCATGAGCCACCATGCCTGCCCAAATGTTAGCTTTCATAACTTTATTGAGAAATAAGACTTAAATAAATTGGACTATAACTTGTTAGATCCAAGAAGTTTAGTGCAAGAAGGGATTTTAGAGGTTATTCCTCTAATTCTTTCAATTGCTGACATTATTTTCTTTTTTGTTTCAGAAAAAAATTATTTATTTATTTGTTTGTTTTATTTATTTATTTTTTATTATACTTTAAGTTCTGGGATACATGTGCAGACTGTGCAGGTTTGTTGCATGGGTATACATGTGCCATGGTGGATTGCTGCACCCGTCAATCTGTCATTTACGTTAGTTATTTCTCCTAATGCTAACCCTCCCCTTGCTCCCCAACCCCCGATAGGCCCCAGTGTGTGATATTCCCCTTCCCTGTGTCCATGGGTTCTCATTGTTCATCTCCCACTTATGAGTGAGATCATGCAGTGTTTGGTTTTCCGTTCCTGTATTAGTTTGCTGAGAATGATGGTTTCAGCTTCATTCATGTCCCTGCAAAGGACATAAACTCATTCCTTTTTATGGCTGCATAGTACTCCATGGTGTGTATGTGCCACATTTTCTTTATCCTGTCTAACATTGATGGGCATTTGGGTTGGTTCCGAGTCTTTGCTATTGTGAATAGTGCTGCAACAAATGTATGTGTGCAAGTGTCTTTATAGTATAACAATTTATAATCCTTTGGGTATATACCCAGTAATGGGATCGCTGGGTCAAATGGTATTTCTATTTCTAGATCCTTGAGGAATCACCACACTGTCTTCCACAATGGTTGAACTAATTTACACTCCCACCAACAGTGTAAAAGTGTTGCTATTTCTCCATATCCTCTCCAGTATATGTTGTTTCCTGACTTTCTTAAATTTTATTTTTATTTTTTATTATTATACTTTAAGTTCTGGGGTACATGTGAAGAACGTGCAGTTTTGTTACATAGGTATACGTGTGCCATGGTGGTTTGCTGCACCTATCAACCTGTCATCTACATTAGGTATTTATCCTAATGCTATCCCTCCCCTAGCTCCCCATCCCCCAACAGGCCCCAGTGTATCATGTTCCCTTCCCTGTGTCCATGTGGTCTCATTGTTCAACTCCCACTGTGAGTGAGAACATGCAGTGTTTGGTTTTCTGTTCTTGTGTTAGTTTGCTGAGAATGATGGTTTCCAGCTTCATCCATGTCCCTGCAGAGGACATGAACTCATTCTTTTTTATGGCTGCATAGTATTCCATGGTGTATATGCACCATATTTTCTTTTCTTTTTTTTTTTGAGACGGAGTCTGGCTCTGTTGCCCAGGCTGCAGTGCAGTGGCGCGTCTCGGCTCACTGCAAGCTCTGCCTCCTGGGTTCGTGCCATTCTCCTGCCTCAGCCTGCCAAGCAGCTGGGACTACAGGCACACACCACCATGCCCGGCTAATTTTTTTTGTATTTTTAGTAGAGACAGGGTTTCACCGAGTTAGCCAGGATGGTCTCAATCTCCTGACCTTTTGATCCGCCCACCTCGGCCTCCCAAAGTGCTGGGATTACAGGTGTGAGCCACCATGCCCAGCCACCACATTTTCTTTATCCAGTCTATCATTGATGGGCATTTGGGTTGGTTTCAAGTCTTTGCTATTGTGAACAGTGCTGCAATAAACATATGTGTGCATATGTCTTTATAGTATAATGATTTATAATCCTTTGAGTGTATACTCAGTAATGGGATTGCTGGGTCAAATGGTATTTCTAGTCCTAGATTCTTGAAGAATCACCACATTGTTTTCCACAATGGTTGAACTAATTTACACACCCACCTACACTGTTAAGCCGTTCCTATTTCTCCACATCCTCTCCAGCATGTGTTGTTTCCTGACTTTTTAATGATCGCCATTCTAATTGGTGTGAGATGGTATCTCATTGTGGTTTTGATTTACATTTCTCTAATGACCAGTGATGATGAGCTTTTTTTTGTATGTTTGTTGGCTGCATAAATGTCTTCTTTTGAGTAGTGTCTGTTCATATCCTTTGCCCATTTTTTGATGTGGTTGTTTGTTTTTTCTTGTAAATTTGTTTAAGCTCCTGGTAGATTCTGGACATTAGCCGTTTGTCAGATGGATAGATTGCAAATTTTTTTCCCATTCTGTAGGATGCCTGTTCACTCTGATGATAGTTTCTTTTGCTGTGCAGAAGCTCTTTAGTTTAATTAGATCCCATTTGTAAATTTTGGCTTTTGTTGCCATTGTTTTCGGTGTTTTAGTCGTAAAGTTTTGTCCATGCCTACGTCCTGAATAGTATTGCTTAGGTTTTCTTCTAGGGTTTCTATGGTTTTAGGTCTTATCTTTAAGTCTTTAGCCCATCTTGAGTTAATTTTTATATAAGGTGTAAGGAAGGGGTCCAGTTTCAGTTTTCTGCATATGGCTAGCCTGTTTTCCTAATACCATTTATTAAATAGGGAATCCCTTCTGCATTGCTTGTTTTTGTCAGGTTTGTCAAAGATCAGATGGTTTTAGATGTGTGGTGTTATTTCTGAGGCCTCTGTTCTGTTCCCTTGGTCTATATATCTGTTTTGGTACCAGTACCATGCTGTTTTGGTTACTGCGGCCTGGTAGTATAGTTTCAAGTCAGGTGTCGTGATGCCTCCAGCTTTGTTTTTTTTTGCTTAGGGTTGTCTTTGCTCTACAGGCTCTTTTTTGGTTCCACATGAAATTTAAAGTAGTTTTTCTAATTCTCTGAAGAAAGTCAGTGGTAGCTTGATGGGAATAGATTGAATCTCTAAATTATTTTGGGCACTGTGGACATTTTCACAATATTGATTCTTCCTATTCATGAGCATGGAATGTTTTTCCATTTGTTTGTGTCCTTTCTTATTTCCTTGAGCAGTGGTTTGTAGTTCTCCTTGAAGAGGTCCTTCACATCCCCTGTAAGTTGGATTCCTAGGTATTTTATTCTCTTTGTAGCAATTGTGAATGGGAGTTCAGTCATGATTTAACTCTCTATTTGTCTGTTATTGGTATATAGGAATGATTGTGATTTTTGCACATTTATTTTGTATCCTGAGACTTTGCTGAAGTTGCTTTATCAGCTTAAGGAGATTTGGGGCTGAGATGATGGGGTTTTCTAAATATACAATTATGTCATCTGCAAACAAAGATAATTTGACTTCCTCTCTTCCTATTTGAATATGCTTTTGTTTCTTTTTCTTGCCTGATTGCCCTGGCCAGAACTTTGAATAGGAGTGGTGAGAGAGGCCATCCTTTTCTTGTGCTGATTTTCAAAGGGAATGCTTCCAGCTTTTGCCCATTTAGTATGATATTGGCTGTGGGTTTGTCATAAATAGGTCTTATTATTTTGAGATACATTCCATCAATACCTAGTTTATTGAGTGTTTTTAGCATGAAGGGTGTCGAATTGTGTCGAAGGCCTTTTCTGCATCTATTGAGATAATCATGTGTTTTTTGTCATTGGTTCTGTTTATGTGATGGATTACGTTTATTGACTTGCATAGTTTGAACCAGCCTTGCATCCCAGGTATGAAGCTGACTTGATCGTAGTGGGTAAGCTTTTTGATGTGCTGCTGGATTCAGCGTGCCAGTATTTTCTTGAGGATTTTCGCATCAATGTTCATCAGGGATATTGGCCTGAAATTTTATTTTTGTGTTGTGTCTCTGCCAGGTTTTGGTATCAGGATGATGCTGGCCTCATAAAATGAGTCAGGGAGGAGTCCCTCTTTTTCTATTGTTTGGAATAGTTTCAAAAGGAATAATACTAGCTCCTGTTTGTACCTCTGGTAGAATTTGGGTGTGAATCCATCTGGTCCTGGGCTTTTCTTTTTAATTAGTGCCTCAATTTCAGATCTTGTTATTGGTCTATTCAGGGATTCGACTTCTTCCTGGTTTATTCTTGGTAGGGTATATTTGTCCATGAATTTATCCATTTTCTAGATTTTTTTAGTTTATTTGTGTATAGGTGTTTATAGTATTCTCTGATGGCAGTTTGTATTTCTGTGGGATCAATGGTGATCTCCCCTTTATCATTTTTTATTGTGTCTATTTGACTCTTCTCTCTTTTCTTCTTTATTAGTCTGGGTAGCAGTCTATCTATTTTGTTAATCTTTTAAAACAACCAGCTCCTGGATTCATTGATTTTTTTGAAGGGTTTTTTGTGTCTCTCTCCCCTTCAGTTCTGCTCTGATCTTAGTTATTTCTTGTCTTCTGCTAGCTTTTGAATTTGTTTGCTCTTGCTTCTCTAGTTCTTTTAATTGTGATGTTAGGGTGTCAATTCTGGATATTTCCCACTGTCTCTTGTGGGCATTTAGTGGTATAAATTTCCCTCTAAACACTGCACTAGCTGTGTCCCAGAGATTCTGGTATGTTGCTTCTTTGTTCTCTTTGGATTCAAAGAACTTATTTATTTCTGCGTTAATTTCATTATTTACCCAGTAGTCATCCAGGAGTAGGTTGTTCAGGTGCCATATAGTTGTGTGGTTTTGAATGAGTTTCTTAATCCTGACTTCTAATTTGATTGCACTGTGGTCTGAGAGACTGCTACGATTTCCATTCTTTTGCATTTGCTGAGGAGTGTTTTACTTCCAATTATGTGGTCAGTTTTAGAATAAGTGTGATGTGGTGCTGAGAAGAATGTATATTCTGTTGATGTGGGGTGGAGAGTTCTATAGATATCTATCAGGTCTGCTTGGTCCAGAGCTGACTTCAAGTCCTGAATATCTTTGTTAATTTTCTGTCTTTTTGATCTGTCTAATATTGACAGTGGGGTGTTAAAATCTCCCACTGTTATTGTGTGGGTGTGTAAGTAAGTCTCTTTGTAGGTCTCTAAGAACTTGCTTTATGAATCTGGGTGCTCCTGTATTGGGTGCATATATCTTTAGGATAGTTAGCTCTTCTTGTTGCATTGATCCCTTTACCATTATGTAATGCCCTTCTTTGTCTATTTTGATCTTTGTTGGTTTAAAGTCTGTTTTATCAAAGACTAGGATTGCAACCCCTGCTTTTTTTGTTGCTTTCCATTTGCTTGGCAATTATTCCTCCATCTCTTTATTTTGAGCCTATGTGTGTCTTTGCATATGAGATGGGTCTCCTGAATACAGTACACCAATGGGTCTTGACTCTTTGTCCAGTGTGTCAGTCTGTGTCTTTTAATTGGGGCATTTAGCCTGTTTACATTTAAGGTTCATATTGTCATGTGTGAATTAGAATCTGTCATTATTATGCTAGCTGATTATTTTGCCCATTAGTTGATGTAGTTTCTTCCTACTGTCAATGGTCTTTACATTTTGGTTTGTTTTTTCAGTGGCTGGTACTGGTTTTTCCTTTCCATATTTAGTGCTTCCTTCAGGAGCTCTTTTAAGGCAGGCCTGGTGGTGATAAAATCCCTCAGCATTTGCTTGTCTGGAAAGGATATTTCTCCTTCACTTATGAAGCTTAGTTTGGTTGGATATAAAATTCTGGGTTGAAGATTCTTTTCTTTAGGAATGCTGAATATTGGCCCCCACTCTCTTCTGACTTGTAGGGTTTCTGCAGAGAGATCCACTGTTAGTCTGATGGGCTTCCCTTCATGAGTAACCTGACCTTTCTCTCTGTCTGCTCTTACATTTTTTCTTTCTGTAAAGCTATAGGGGTGGAGCAGCCCAAGACCACAGGAACCCACCTCTTACATCAGCATGATCTGGATGTGAGACGTGGAGTCAAAGGAGATCATTTTGAAGCTTTAAGATTTGACTGCTCCCCTGGATTTTGGACTTGCATGGGGTCTGTAGCCCCTTTGTTTTTGCCATTTCTCCCATTTGAAACAGCTGTATTTAGCCAATGCCTGTACCTCTATTGTATCTAGAAAGTAACTAATTTGCTTTTGATTTTATGGGCTCATAGTGGAAGGGAACACTGATACACTGCTGGTGGGAATGTAAATTGATTCTGCCATTGTGGAAAGCAATGTGGAGATTTCTCAGAGAACTTAAAACAGAACTACCTTCAACCCAGCAATCCCCTGATTGGCTATATAACTAAAGAAATATAAGTTGTTCTACCATAAAGACACATGCTGCGTGTATTCGTCACAGCACTGTTCACAATAGCAGACATGGAATCAACCTAAAGGCCCATCAATGGCAGACTGGGTAAAGAAACTGTGGTACATATACACCATGGAATAATATGCAGCCATAAAAAAATGAGGTCATGTCCGTTGCAGCGATATGGGTGGAGCAAGAGGTGATTATCCTAAGTGAACTAATGCAGGAACAGAAAACAAAATACCACATGTTCTCAATTACAAGTGGGAACTGAACATTAAGTACACATGGACACAACGAAAGAAACAATAGACACCAGAGCCTACATGTGGCTGGAGGGCGGGAGAAGGGAGGGGATAAAAAAGCCTACCTATTGGGTACTATGCTTATTACCTAGGTGCAAATTAATCTGTATACCAAACTCCTATGACATGCAATTTATCTCTGTAACAAACCTGCACATATACCCCTGAATCTAAAATAAAAGTTGAAAAAATATATATACTGTTATGACAATAAGGTATTTTATGTAAGCCTCATGGTAATCACAAAGCAAAAACCTGTCATAGATACGCAAAAGATAAAGAGAAAGGAATCAAAACATGCCACTATTTAAAAAAATAATCAAACTACAGAACAAAACAGCAAGAGAGAAAGAAAGGCACAATAGAACTACAAAACAGAATATAATTAACAAAATTGCAGTAGTAAGTCCTTACCTATCAATTATTACTTTAAATCCAATGGATTAAATTTTCCAATCAAAAGAGGTAGAGTGACTGAACTGACTATAAAACAAGATCCAATTAAATGCTGCCTAGGAGAGACCAACTTTAGCTTTAAGGATACATAGGCTGAAAGTGGAGGGATGGAGAAATATATTTCCTTCAAATCATAACCAAAAAAGAGCAAGCCTGGCTGTACTTCTATCAGACAAAATAGACTTTGAGTAAAAAAATTGTCACAAGAGACAGATAAGGTCATTACATTACTATAAAGGGGCCAATTCATCAAGAGGTTATAATATTTGTAAATATATGTGCATCTAACAAGAGAGTGCCTAAATATTTAAAGCAAATATTAACAAAACAGAAGAGAGAACTAGGCAGCAATACAATAATGGTAAGGAACTTTGATACGCTCTTCTAACAATGGGTAGATTTTTTCAGACAGAAAATCAATAATGAAATAGCAGAATTGAACAATATTGTAGACCAAATGAATCTAATAGACATATTTAGAGTATTCCACCCAACAGTAGCAGAAAACACAGTCTTCTCAAGAACACATGGAGCATTTTCTAGGACATATTATATGTTTGGCTACAAAACAAGTCTTTAAAAATTTAAGAGTATTGAAATATATTAAATATCTTTTCTGATTACAATGGTATAAAAGTAGAAATCAATAACAGGAGGAAAGCTGAAAATGTTACAGATAGGTGGAAATCAAGCCACATACTCTTGAACAACCAATGGGTCCAAGAAGAAGTCAAAATAAAAATAAGAAAATATCTAGGGACAAATGAAACACCACACTCCAAAACTTATTGGATGCAACAAAAGCAGTTCTAAGAGGAAAGCTTATGGCAATAAACACCTACACTAAGAAAAATGTAAGATTTCAAATGAACAACATAACTTTACACCTCAAGAACTGGAAAAAGAAGAACAAACTAAGTCTAAAGTTAGCAGAAGACAGTACATAATAAAGATCAGAGCAGAAATAAATAAAAGAGACCAGAAAAAAATAGAAAAGATCAATAAAATTGATTGTTTTTTTTCTTAAGATAGAACAAAATTGATAAACCGTTAACTAGGCTAAGTAAAAAAAGAGAGAGGACTCAAATCAAATTATAAATGGAAAACAGGGTATTACAATTGATATCACAGAAATACCAAGGATTGTAAGAAACTGCTATGAACAATAATATGCCCACAAATTGCATAACCTAGAAGAAATAGATAAATTTCCATGAACACATAAGCTTTTAGCATCATGTTGGCACTCAAAAAGTTTCAGGTTTTGGATCATTTTGGATCTTGACTTTTCAGATTTTAGATGTTCAAATTGTACTATAATGGTAGTGCATAAATCATTTTTTTTTGTACTATGGAAATATATAACATGCCAAGACTAAATCATGAAAAACAGAAAAACTGGACAGACCAGTAGTGAGTAAGGACATGGAATCTGTAATTAAAAATATCCCAAAAAGGCCAGGAGTAGTGGGTCATGCCTGTAATCCCAGCACTTTGGGAGGCCGAGGTGAGTGGATCACCTGAGGTCAGGAGTTCGAGACCAGCCTGGCTAACATAGTGAAACCCCATTTCTACTAAAAATACAAAAATTAGCCGGGTGTGGTGGCATGAGCCTGTAATCCCAGCTACTCAGGAGGCTGAGGCAGGAGAATTGCTTGAACCTGGGAGGTGGAGGTTGCAGTGAGCTGAGATTGTGCCACTGCACTCCAGCCTGGGTGACAGAGTGAGACTCTGTCTCAAAAAAAAAAAAAAAAAAAAGTCCCAGCAAAGAAAAACCCAGGATCAGATAGCTTCACTGGTAAGCTCTACCAAACATTTAAAGAAGGGTTAATGCCAATTCTTCTCCAAGTCTTACAAAAAAATTGAAGAGGAAGGAGAACTTCCAAACTCATTCTGAGGTATACCTAAGCCAGACAAGGACAAAACAAGAAAAAAAAATTATAGGCCAACATCTCTGATGAACATAGATGTTAAAATCCTCAACAAAATACTAGCAAACTGAATTCAGTAGCACATTAGAAGGACCATACATCGTGATCAAGTGGGATTTATCCCTGGGAGGCAAGGATGGCTCAACATATACAAATCAATAAATATAATCCAACATATTAACAGAATGAAGAATAAAAATCATGATCACCTTCATAGATGCAGAAAAAGCATTTTGCAAGATTCAACATTCCTTCATTCAACATTCCTCAACAAATTAGGTATAGGAAAAATATACCTCCACATAATAAAGGCCATACATGCCGGGCGATATAGCTCACACCTGTAGTCCCAGCACTTTGGGAGGCAGAGGTGGGCAGATCACCTGAGGTTGGGAGTTTGAGCCTAGCTTGACCAACATGGAGAAATCCCATCTCTACTAAAAATACAAAAAATTAGCTGGGCGTAGTGGCACATGCCTGTAATCTCAGCTACTTGGGAGGCTGAGGCAGGAGAATCACTTGAACCCAGGAGGCGGAGGTTGCAATGAGTGGAGATTGTGCCATTGCACTCCAGCCTGGGCAGCAAGAGCAAAACTCCATCTCAAAATAAATAAATAAATAAATAGATAATAAAGGCCATACATGATGAGCCCACAGCTAATATCATAGTCAAAGGTGAAAAACTGAAAGATTTTTCCCTAAGATTAGTAATAAGACAAAGGTGCCCACTCTTAGCATTTCTATTCGGTAGAGTAGTGGAAGTCCTAGCCAGAGCAATCAGGCAAGAAGAAGAAATAATGCCACCTAAATCAGAAAGGAAGAAGTTAAATTGTCCTGTTTGTAGATGACATCATTTTATCCATAGAAAACCCTACAATTCCACTTAAAAACTGTTAGAACTAATACGTGAAGTCAGTAAAGTTGTAGGATACAAAATCAACATGCAAAAATCAGTTGTGTTTCCATGTACTAACAATAAACTATCTGAAAAAAAATTTAGAATGCAATTCCATTGACGATAGTATCAAAAAGATAAAATACCTAAGCATAAATTTAACCAAGGAAGCAAAAGATCTTTACCCTGAAAACTATACAACATTGATAAAAGAAATTAGACACAAATAAATGGAAACATATTCTATGTTCATGGATTGGAAGAATTAATATTGCTAAAATGTTCATACTATCCGAAGCAATCTATAGATTCAGTGCAATCTCTACAAAACTCACAGTGACATTTTCATGGAAATAGAAAAAGCAATCTTAAAATTCATATGGAACTATGACCCTGAAAGCAATCTTGAAAGAAAAAAAGCTAAAAGAAGTATCTTTCCTGATTTCAAATTATATTACAAAATTATAGAAATCAAAGCAGTATGGTATTGGCATAAAAACAGACACATAAACTAATGAAATAGAATGAAGAGCCCCAAAATAAACCCACACATATAAGGTCACCTAATTTTCTATAAGGGTGCCAAGAATACACAGTGGAGAAAGGATAGTCTCTTCAACAAATGGTGTTGGGAAAACTGGATATCCACATGCAAATAAAGGAAGTTGGACCCTTATCTTGCACCCTACACAAAAATCAACCCAGAATTGATTAAAGACTTAAATATAAGACCTGAAACTGTAAAACTCCCAGAAGAACTCATAGGATAAATCTCTTTGACATTATCCTTGGCAATGATTTTTTGGCTTTGATACCAAAAGCACAGACAACAAAAGCAAAAATGAACAAGTGGTACTACATCAAACTAAAAAACTTCTGTGCAGCCAAAGAAACAACTAACAAAATTAAGAAATGAGAGACAATATTTGCAAACCATATATCTGATAAGGGATTTTATCCAAAATATAGAAGACATTTATGCAACTGAATAGCAAAAACATAACAAAAACCAAATAATTAAATTAAAAATGGGCAAATGATCTCAAAGACATTTCTCCAAGGAAGACAAAAGGCCAACAGGTATATGACAATGTGCTCACCATCATTAATTATCAGGGAAATGAATATCACAACCACAATGAACATTTACCCCATATCTTAGAATGACTGTTATTAAAAGAACAAGAGGTATATATCCAAAAAAAGTTAAAATCAGGATCTAGAAGAGATTTTTGCATTCCTATGTTCACTACAGCATTATTCATAATAGCCAAGATCTGGAAGCAACTTAATTGTCTGTTGATGGATGAATGGGATAAAGAAATTGTGGTATGTACATACAATGGAATATTGCTCAGCCTTATAAAAGAAGGAAATCCCATCATTTGTAACAACATGGATAGACTTGCAGAGTATTATGTTCAGTGAAATAAACCAGCAACAGAAAGACAAATACTGTATGATCTCACTAAATGTAGAATCTAAAACACTTGAACTCACAGAAGCAGAGAATAGCATGTTGGTCAGAGGTGATGGTTAAAGGGTATGATATTTCAGTTATGCAAGATAAATAAGTTCTGCTTATACTGAGTCTATAGCATAGTGCTTATAGCTAACAATACTGTATTATATACTTAAAATTTTCTGAAAGAGTAGATCTTATGTTAAGTGTTCCTACCAGAAAACAAACAAACAAAAAACCCACAAATAAATACCACCCCCCAAACCCAAGGATAAAAATAAAAGGGATTGGAGGAGACTTTGGGAGATGATGGATATGTTCATGGCCTTGATGGTTTCATGGGTATATGTTTATCCCCAAACTCATCGAATTGTATGCATTAAATATGTACAGTTTTTAATATGTCAGTCATACCTCAATAAAGTGGTATAAAACATAAAAGAGTATAACTGTTCTTCACAGACTCTTCTGAAGTGCTCATAACTTTCCTAAGAACATTCCAAGCATCTGATCATCACTGCAGAAATGGTGAAAACAAGGGGTCACATCCTATATTTTCAAGACAAGAAAACAGAGAAGCAAGTGTCAGTCCTGGGATTCATCCCCAGTCCTCCTGGCCATCTGTTCAAATTTCCTTCCTACAGACCAGGCCATCTCAATGACCTTCAGAAGGTGGCCAAGGACCCTGTGATTCTGTGACAGTGCTGGCCAGTCGTGTTATACTGTGTCTGTGTATTTATGTGTACCTGTGGTAGACATGAGATGCTCTGTCCAGGTGTCCAGATCTTCCTTCAAGAAAGGTTAGCAAACAGCCTCCAGCATCAGCAGCTTCAGTGTTGGCCTGAGCTGCTGAGAACTGCCTCACTCGTGGTCAAAGCTTTCTAGGACAACCTGTATCAGATGACTGAGCAAGACGGGTCATAAAAGTCCAGCCACTTTGGCCTCACTTGGGACAGCTCTGACAGGCAATATTTGATCTGAAACTTCCTGCCAGATTGGCAAGAGTCAGGCCTGCATCAACATTTGCCTTCTCCCTCTGCCCGATCCTGCATCTGCCCCCTTCTTTCCACAGGTATGGATACATAGTAAACATCCTTACCTCATATTCTGTCCCAGCATCTGCTTCCAGGCAACCCAGCCTGTGACAGTCCCCTCTTTTTTCTCTCCCATTTGACAAAGAACACTGTCAGAGATTAGAGAGACAAGACAGGCTGTAGATGAGTGGCCCACTGGCATATTTTGATTGGCCTGGGCAGTTGTATTAGTCTGTTTTCATGCTGCTAATAAAGACATACCTGAGACTGGGTAATTTATAAAGGAAACGAGGTTTCATGGACTCACAGTTCCACGTGGCTGAGGAGGCCTCATAATCATGGTGGAAGGCAAAAGGCATGTCTTACATGGCAGCAGCCAAGTGAGAGAAATGAGAGCCAAGTGAAAGGGATTTCCCTTTATCAAACCATCAGATCTTGTGAGACTTATTCCCTACAAGGAGAACAGTATGCGGGAAACTGCCCATGTGATTCAATTATCTCCCACCACACTTGGGAATTATGGGAGCTATAATTCAAAATGAGATTTGGGTGGGGACACAGCCAAACCATATCTGCAGTGTTTATAAAAATGAGTCAATATAGAAAAATTGGAATATTACCCATAAAATCTGAATTTCTATATTCTATTTAAAATTAGATGATCAGGCAACATTGGCCCTTTATTCTTGAATAAGAGACTATTGGTTGGGGCTGAAGAGTGGCTTCCCCCTTTAGAGAGAAGAGTTCTCCAGCTTGTCAAAGTCCCCAGAACTTTCTACAGACTTGCACCTGTTCACTTCCCTCCCTTGTGTTATCTCCCTGACTCCTATGACCATCTGATCTTTTCTTTTGACAAATATAGATGGTTCAACAGACGGAAAGCAGAATCTTTCCTATGCTACCATATCTTTTTGATTCGATATGGATCTTTAAGAATTGGATTTCTCTTGGTTTAAGGCCATGAGAGCCTTTTGCTGGGTCCTTGGTTTAGCTAAGCACTCAGGGCCACTATCGCTGCCCTAGTCTTGTCTCACCCTCTGTCACTCACCACCCCCAGAAAAAGGTGTTCTTCATGGACACATGGCAAGGAACAACACACACTGGGGCCTGACGGGGTATGGGGGTGGGAGGAGGGACAGCATCAGGGAGAACAGCTAATGGATGCGGGGCTTAGTACTTAGGTGATGGGATGATCCGTGCAGCTAATCGCCATCCATGGCACACGTTTAACTATGTAACAAACCTGCACATCCTGCAAATGTACCCCTGAACTTAAAGCAAAAGTTGGAAATAAAAAACAAGAAAAAGGTGTTCTCTTCAGTGAGGTTCATGTCAGACACCGCCTACATCAAGAAACCATATTTATTTCTTTTTACAAAGAGTATCATATTTTTCACTATAAAACTCATTTTTATTATTGAATATTTGTTACCTTCAAAGGCTAACATTTTTCCAAAAATAAATATATCTCTCAGTGTGCTTAGGTTGATAGTGGACCCCTCCAGCCAAAGAAGCAGAATAGCCAGAAACTCCTCAAACAGGGCCATGTCACCTCCCATCTTGTCACCAACACTGCCTGTGGCCAGATGTCCAGAGCTATGGAAAGACTCTTTGCCAGCCAAGTCTAATGCCCCTTCCCCCTAAACAAATTGCTTCTGCTTCTTCAGGGGGTGGTAATTATGTAAGACTCAATAATTATATAACAAATTGCTTTGAAGTGATTATTTAAATTATGCATTGGCAGGAATCGGGTATTCAACTATAATGAGCTTCACTGGTTATGAAAATGTCTTCTCTGAGCTGATATAATAACTGCTTCTGTCTGTTGCTGTTTGAAATATGGGCCAGCTGGAAGACTTCAAAAACTTAGAATGAATCACATTCAGAATATAAAAGACATTGTAAAGGGGTTGGCTCCCTTTGTAGCTTCTGTTCCTGGGTGATAAGGGTCCTTAGAATATGTCCTTGGCCACAGAATGGGGCTCTGATGGGGCTTCCTGCCAGGGCAGGTGGAGCTGGTGCCCAAAGAACCAGGTCAGTACAAGGCTAGGTGGACTGCAGCTTTCCAGCAGGAGTTCCCTTGGCATGAAGAGCTTGAGGGGGCCCTAGACTTCCAGGCATCTGGTCCCCTTTCTCCTCCCTACCTGCTCAGCCCACTTGGAGAAGGCGATGTGTGTTTGGTGGGCTGGTGTGCTGTGCTAACCCTCCCACAGCTTCCCTGAAGGCTGCTGCTTAGGGACGGTGGATGCTGGGAGTGTGTTGGAACACCTCTTCCCATGTGAATCATTACTATGCGGAGCCCCAGCAGGCTGGAACAGGCTGGCATGGTCCAACGCAGAGGAGTAGGAGGAGCCCAAACCCCTCAACCCATGAACTGGCCTCTCTCACACCCAAAGCACCTGGACCAACAAGGAGAAGACCTTTGAGATGAACCTCTATCAGCCAAAGGCATTCAGGTTTTCCCAGAAGGGCCTCCAGGAAATCTTGACAAATAAGGGCTATGTTTCTGGCCACCGTGGCCTCCCCAGGCCAAGCATTGGCAAACTTTTTCTGTAAAAGACCAGATGGTAAATATTTTAGGCTTTCCAGGGCCTGGACTTCTCCCTCTCATATTCTTTGTTGTTGTTGTTTAAACAACCCAGTAGAAATGTAAAAATAATTTGTAGCTACTGGGCTGTAGAAAAATAGTCTTCAGGCTGGATTTGGCCCCAAGGCCAGAATTGCTATATCCCTGCCTGGTGCAGTGGATTCCGTGACAACGCACTGGATTTTTCTGCTGTCCATGCTGAAGCCATGGAGATCTGATGGTGGGAAGCCAGCTGTGAATTTTAGATCTGGTAGCTCTTTCGGAAAAAATGGAAAAGGATCGAACAGCCACATGCCCATCTTGGACCCTCTGATCCTGCAGCTGGGGTAGCTCCATTCTCTTAATGCCCACAGCTCCTGTAGAGCCTTCTTGGCAGTCAGTATTTACTGCCTGGCATTTGTAAGGATCTTTTCATGTATACCAGAGCTGTATACATCCGCCTACACCCACCCACCCACTGCAAGAGTCCCTTGAGGGCAGAAGTGGCAAGCTTTCAACCACTTCATCTCTGGCCAGCACCGAGAACAGTGCCTGGGACGCTCGCAGTGGATATTGTGCTGACTGAGTGATGTCTCATGCCCCCTGTGTGTTCCTCTTTTCCCCTTTCCTGCAGTGAACCCCAGGAAGTACAGAAGGTTAAGATATTTTGTGCATTGTGGGGTGTTTGGCAAGGTGTGGCTGTGCAGGTGTTTGCTTAGACCACCCTCTTGGTTCTCTGTGTGTTTCTCTAGCAAAACACATAGCAGCCTTTGTGATCTGCTCACCAAGAGTGGAATGTGGCTGCCACTTGGTTGGGAGGAAACTGGAACCCCTGGGCCAGGCTGTGGCTCCAGTCTGAACACAGGTTCCTCAGATCTGCTGCTCCTCAGCTTTTTGGGATCACTGGTTGAGAAGCCGGGATTGCTTTGCAATCAGAAGCCTGCCTGCTCTTTCCCAAGACTGCATTCACCTGTTTGGACCCAAGTGTATTGTGATTGGCTTCACCCTGTGCTTGCGGAAGTGTCTGTGTTTGAGCCTTAGCCTAGGGGTTCTCATTCAGCTCAGGATATTTTGTTCTCTCTTGGAGTAATTTAAGGATTATTTCCTCTCTGAGATTATCTTTTTAGATGGCAAGAATTTTCAGAATCCTTTCGGTTGGTAGCAATGGAAGTCACTGACTTAAGTGGCTTGAAGGGCAAGCAGCATTATCTCACATAGCAAGAAATCCAGAGGCGGAGTGCTGCAGGTATGGCTAGTTCAGTGGTTCCAGCTTGCCATTAAGGAACAAGCTCTTTCTTCTCTTCGCTGCCATACTTAGTGTGTTGGTTTAGGCTTTGCACGAGCTTTCCTCATGGGTGAAAGATGCCTGTCACAGCTCCAGGTGGTGCATCATCATGATCACATCCAAGGGGAGAAAAGGGACTGTTTGCTCTCATGCATCTTTGGTCCAAAGAAAAATTCTTTCCAGTAGTCTCTTGCTGACTTTCTCTCATTAGCCATAAGCATGTCCTAGGTCTATGCCTAAATTAATCCCTGATATGATGTGTGAATCACCACAGTGGGTTTAGATCAACCATGTCTCATCCTCTGGGACTGGGGCCAGGGTTCCTGGGAGCACAAGGCCCTACTGAGGAGTGTAGCCACGTGCATGACATTGGGGTTTTGTTGGGAGAAAAAAGAGGGGGAGCACCCAGCACCCATCAAAGTGACTAGTATAGCAAACATTCCCCAGAATCTTTCCTCCTTGAGATGCTGAGGGACACAGAGCCTTCTGAAGTTCTATTAATAAAAGAGAAGTTTTAGAGAAGGCTGCTTGGAAAACTCCTATGGGAATACTGTGAGCTACTTCTTGCCCCATCCTGCTTTTAGACAAGAACCATCGGTCTGTCTAATCCCACCTTAGTATATTGGCTTTGAAGACAGCTATGACAGCCATTGTTTATTGAGCATCTACTCTGTGCCAGGCATTGTGGGAGGGGCTTTGCACATATGGCTTCTAATCATACAGCTACACTGGCAGGGCTGCGTTATTGTCCTCATTTTACAGATTAGGGAACTGGAACCCAGAGAAGTTGAGTAGCTTGCCTCTGGCTGCACGGTCTGTATAGGGCTAAGCGAGGAGTAGGCAAGCACTTTTAAAGCATCTGCTTTGATCTAGGCACTGTACTAGGTGCTGAGAATGCAAAAAAGAATCAAATATGGTTCTCACCATCAGGGAGCACATAGCCTGTCCCTTCTGGAAGGTCACCCAGTATAATTAAATAGATGTCGCTTGTCCAGGCCAGAAAACATCTTTGGATGTGTGAGGTAATTAGGCAGTGTCTTGTGCCTTCTACCTAAAGACCTCCTGCCTCCTGTCAGGAAGCCTAAAGCTTTGCTGAATAGCTTGGTAAAGGAATTAGGAGCATGGGCTTTGGTGCCAGAGTGCATGAGTTCAAATCCCAGCTCTACCACTTTCTGGCTGGGTGATTATAAGCAAGATACCTCGTGGGCTGCTATGAGGTAAAATGAAAGAGACCTTGTGAAAGCATAGGAGAAGAGCTTGGTAAAAGTTAAGCAGCTCTTATTACCAATTTACGTTGCTCTTCAATGCACTTTCTTACCAGGTAAGATATCAGAGGCCCAACCTCCGAATCCCCTTAGTCTCTTAGCATTTCGCACTCTCCCCCAGGTTTGGGCATTGATGTCATAGGCTGCAGCGTGTAGATTGCTCCAGGTGGCGCCCGGCACATTGAGCTGCTTGAGACTATTAGTGTGAATGACAAGCTTGGCAGCCAGCTCCTACTGCAAGTGTGATTTCCTCCTGTGTGGTGGCTGCACAGGGAGGTGATGGAACAGGAAATGAGCACCTCTCTGCCCCTCTCAGGGCACTCTTTGGCTTCCCCATGCTGGGTATAAATGAAGCTGCCTGCGCTGAGAGGCCTGGGAAAGCCTACTGCTCCCTTCTAATGGGGAGATGGGACTGAGTGGGCAAGAAGGCAGGCAGGGGAATCCTCATGCCTGGCTGTTGTCTCTTGTCACAGACCTGAGCTGTGGCACCAGGAAGTCCCCTCGCCTAGGTTTCCTCTCCTGTGAACTGGGAGGGCCTTATCAGCCTGTAATCTCATTGAAAAATCCCCTATGGGGGGCCGAAATGGAGATGGGTATCTGAGAAATAGGGCAGCCCAGACCTGCCTCCAAGGCAGCTGGCCCGAGGAACCCGCCCGAGGAACCCGCAGGCCGCAGGCTCTGCTGGGCGTGCTGCATCCCTGTCTGCTCTGCAGCTTTGGACGCAGCTCATCCATCTGGAAAACTGTCGTGGGATGCTGCTGCCCAGGGGGCCGAGGGGTCTCATCGATCTTCGGGAAATAATTAAGGCCCGCAAAGCCTTGCCGGGCTCTATCGGTGCAAGGTGCTATTAAGAACAAGATAAAAGATTTGAGCCTTGATTGAATCTGGAAAACAAGGCCCATGCAGGCATTTTTCTTTGTCATGGTGTCAAAGGAGAAGGGAGAGGCCCGGGGAAGAAGGAGGAAGATGAAGGAGCCAAGGAGAAAAGGCAGTTTTTGAGACAGTAGACAAGAGCCTTAGGGAAAAAAAAAAAAAAAAAAAAAAAAAAGCAAAACCCACTAAAATTGCCTGTGCTTTTTGCTTTCTTTCTTAAGGGGACACTGTGAAAGAGGAGTGGCAGCTTTGAAGGTGACACCACACACCACCTTCTCCTGTTTGTCCCCAGTGCCTCAGGTGAGCAATTATCACCATCATTCCTGCAGAGGGAGTTTGCTCCTCCAGCGGGAAGTCCGACTGTGTTCCTTGGGGTGGTGGCCTCCTTGCCCCCGGCTCAGGGTCTTTGTTGCTTTCTTTCTTTCCTCTTGTGCATTGCTTTGCTCAAATGTTTGCAGGAGGGTCTGCTCAGAGGCAAGGCCAGCGCTGGAGCGGCCCCCTCCTTCCTTAGAACTTTATTGTGCTTTTGCTCTCTTTTTACTGCTTGGCTGCAACAAAGCCAGCTCTCAGGGCTGAAATCCAGCCGAGGAGATCTGATTTCTCAAAAGCTATTTTGATCTTTTCACTTCAAAGGTAGGTTTTTTCATGCCCGAGCCCCAGTTTGGTGGCCCCAGACCTGCCCTTTTGGACTGTGGGTCTGGAGGGACCTGTGGTCTCTTCTTTACATGCTGTTGGGAGAGCCTGGGGTCCTGGCACTGGGGCTGCCTGGGCAAGCCTCCGATGTAGGGAGATTTGTCCTTGATGTCCCTGCTCTCCAGCACCCCTGATGCCCTGCCTTTTCCTTCTGTCTGGCTCAGCCTTATACATCTCCCAATTGCCAAAGCCCTTCTGCTCCCCAATCCCCAGTCATCTTATGAACATTGGGTCTCAGGAATGAAACTGACCTTTGGGGTCTTCTTCAGAGAACTTCCTTGATAGCTCCTGCCTCCCATCCCCCCTACCCCACCCAAGGTGCCTTTCCTCAGGGGCCCCACTATATTCTGTAATGCTCGGTAAGTTCCCTTATTCGGTTCATACTGCATTTTGCTTAATTATCCTTTTTCCACCCATGACCCTCAGGAGATCATGAAGGCCTTGAATAAAGGATGTTATTCCCCCATATGCGGTCCAGGGGTCTAGCACAATGTCAAGCACATAGTTGGTTCTCAATGCATGTCCAGTGCATTAGTGAGTTCCTTCCTACAGCTCTCTCAAGCTGTCCTACGGGTTGCTGAGGCAGCTCAGGGGCAAGCCAGCTTGGTGGAAGGAGAAATGGGCAGGCAGGTCGGGGGAGAGAGACAACATTTATTCTGGATCGCCTCCAGCCCATCAGGTAATTTCCAGACCCAGCCCCTGCTTTGTCCACAGCAAGTTTACTTTCATTGATTTTATAGTTCTATGCACATATAACATGATAAATATTATGTCGATCACATGTGGTAGGCAATAATATAGTGTATATGTAATATTCATATATGTATATATATCATACATATAATATAGTATGACATGTACAAACATACATATACAGATTTTTTTGTGAAAAGGGTTCTGTTTAAAAATTAGTTTAAACATCAAGGCCTTGAGCTTTTCATCCAAGGTCTTCTCTCTCCTGGGGGCATTTGCTTTTGAAGTTGTTACTCATTACCGCTTGGACAGTGGAAAGCTTTGTTCTGATTGAAGACGTTTTAGGCTTTTACCTAGTTGATGAAAGCATTGCTTTTCGGATGGTGACTTCTTTCCGTTGTACCTACCACCCATCTCCCCCATACATCAGCAATCCTGGCTGGTATTAAGGAATGAAGAAGGGCATTGGATTCTCTGAGGTCACAAAACTAGTAATGTTATTTATCTCAGATGATTTTTGTTGTTGTTGTTTGGTTTAGAATCTGGCCAGATGGGAGGCCAGGGTTGACTGGGTTGCTGTAAGGGGGCATTGGAATTCTGGCCTCTCTCACTGGCCTGCTAGGGGGCAGCTGGCTTTTTCAGCTCTCCACCCATATTCCTCTGAGCTGCCCCCCTCCCATTTAGCACCCCAGTGAGGAGTACTTCCATTACTGTGCTTCCTAGATGCTGGGCCTCCTCCCATGAGGGGTTCCCCTGGGCCTGCCCTTCCTTGCACAGGAGTCCAAGTGCCTGCCTTTTGGTTCCTGATCAAACCCCACTGGTCTCTGTTCCAAGGTGGGATAGTGGCAGAGCACTGAATTAGGAGCTAAGAACCAGGTCCTGAGTCTTGAATTACTCACCATCTGTGGGACCTAGGGTTCATCACTCATTCTGGAATCTCAGTTTGCTAGCAGGTAAACAGCCATAATCACCCAGCCTTCCTACCACAAGGAGAGGCTCATCCGAAACCTTAGATTGGTTTTTCTTAGGTTTCCTGCAATTAAAATCTTCTGGGAAGCTTTTAACATCCCAATTCCCAGACCACACTCCCAACCCAATTAAATCAGATTTTCTGAAGATGAGATCCAGACGTCAGTATTTTTTAAGGCTCCCCAGGTAATTTGAATCTGAAGCCAAGGTTGAAAAACCACTGTTTAAGGTCAAAGTATTTATGGATATTGAAAATGAAAACACATTCTGAACTTCCCTCCATTTTCTGCTAACTAATCTGCAGTAGTTCTTAGTTTTAATTTGGTTCAGAATCTGTTTAAGAATCTCTTGAAAGTTATGTGTGTATTTTCTTATGAATTGACACACATGCAAAATTTTACATGTAGTTTCAGCCAATAATATCCCATTGTTAGTGAGGCCATCTCTGGCTACCCTATCCAAAATGGCAACAGTGCCCCTCTTCACTACAATTTCCTATCCTCCTTGCCTACTTTAAGCTTTCTCCATAGCCTTTATCACTATCTGCATGAACATCCACAAGTCCCTCAGGAGGGTAGAGTTTCTCAACCTGTAGTTCCTGGACCATATTTACTTGATCAAGATAACCGGGGTGGGACTCAGGATCTGCATTTTCAGAAACTCCTTGAGTTTCTTTTGAACACTGAAGTTTTCGAGCCAGTGAGCTGGATCCCTCGATTCTTGATTTATAGTTGCAGGGTCAAGTCTGTTGCTGTCTTTCTTAGAGTACCTCCTTGCTCTTCCAGATCCTGCCCTTTAGACAGGAATCCGTCTCCCTCAGCCTACCGGTAGTCTCAGGTAAACTCTCTAATGTTCCAGAGAAACCCCAGGTATTTTCCAAGTCACCTCAGGGGTATGTGGGAATGTGGCTATCTCAATAGTGTGGGTTGCGGGGCTTGGACTAAGGCCTCTGATCTAATGAAAATTATCTCCTTTCCCTCCCCTCTAGTGGTACTTGGAATTCTGTCATTGTCCAGTCATTCTTAAACTCTTTGGCACCCACCTCTATCGTGACGAATAACAAAGACCATGAACAGCGAGCATATTTGATTCCATCTCTCTGCTTGAAGTTTTCCATTGGCTTCCAGTGGCCTACAGGGGGAAGTATATCCCTATTTTTAAAGTTGCCAGAAGGCTCTTTGGGACGTGGCTGCCATTCATCTTCCAGCCTCAGTCCTAGTGTCTTTACTAAACTCTCCTGCAGGACTAAACTGCATGTATTTCCTGGAGCTGCCACTTCCTTTCTTGGATATCCTGGATTGTTTCTTTCATCTCTTTGCACAAGCCACCCCTTTCCCAAAACTCTCAAATGACTCTCTAGCTGACTCAGAGTACAAGCCAAGACATCACATGGCTGAACGTGGTGGCTCACGCCTGTAATCCCAACAGTTTGGGAGGCCAGGGCAGGAGGATTGCTTGAGCTCCAGAGTTCAAGACCAGGCTGGGCAACATGGCGAAACCCCATCTTTACAAAAAATACAAAAATTAGGTTGAGGTTGCAGTGAGCTGACATCGTGCCACTGCACTTCAGCCTGAGCAACCCGAGTGAGACCGTGTCTAAAAAAAAAAAAAAAAAAAAATTAGCCAGGTGTGGTAGCATGCTCCCATAGTCCCATAGGTCCCAGCTACTTGGTAGTCTGAGGCAGCAGAATGGCTTGAGCCCAGGAGGTAGAGAATGCAGTGAGCCGAGATTGTACCATTGCACTCCAGCTTGGGTGACAGAGCAAGACCCTGTCTCAAAACAAAACAAAACAAAAAACAAAAAATCAAACATTAAGGGCGTCACGTTACCTATAGGCTCTACTCGATCTGTCCATCACCCTCCTTGCCTTTGTACCCTCACCTTCTTCTATTTCCCTGTTTTTGTTTTCTGGGGCTGCTGTAACAAAGCACCACAGACTAGGTTGTTTAAACAATAGAAATTCATTGTTCTGCAGTTCTAGGGGCTAGAAATATGAAATCAAGGTGTCAGCAGGGCCATGCTCCCTCTGAAACTTGAAGGGAAACATCCTCCCTAGCCTCTTTCTCACTTCTGGTGTTTGCCGGCTCTCTTTCCCTTCCTAGGCTTGTAGCTGAGTCATTCCAGTCCCCTTGGCCTTCTCCCCATGCACCTGCACATGGTCATCTTCATGTGAGGACAGGAGTCATCCTGGATTAGGGGCCCACCTTACTCCAGTATGACCGCGACTACTTACATTTGCAATGAGCTATTTCCAAAAAGGTCACCTTCTGGGGTAGTGGGGATTAGGATGTCAAAATATCTTCTTTTGGGGGATAACATCCCCCCTCTTTCATTCTGCTTCAGTCACACTGACCTAGATAGAGTTGTCAGATTTAGCCAAATAAAAAAAATAAGATATGCAGTGAAATTTGAATTTCAGATAAATAATGAATACTTTTTAGTATAAATATGTCTCAAATGTTGCATGGAATTTTTTTTTTTTTTTTTTTTTTTTTTTTTTTTTTTGCCAAAGTATGTACCATGCACTATTCAGGATGTACTTATACTAAAAAAGTTATTTATTGTTCATCTGAAATTCAAATGTCACTGGGTATCCAGTGTTATGTCTGGCAACTTTTACTTCTTATTCCTTGAACACACCAAGCGTGCTCCCGCCCGAGGCCTTGGCATTTGCTATCCTGTCAGCCTTGAATGCTCTTTCCCGAGATGTCTGGGGTGCTCATTCTCTGAGGAACTTCAGCAGGGCCTTTCTGGATCCCCTACTCCCTATACACATACCTCCTCTCCTCCTTTTTTGCTTTAATTTTTTTTCCCTTATCCCTATAGGGCCATCAATTTCCATTGTATGTATATTTCCCCCTTTATCCCCTATCACTAACAGACTATATATTTTACCTACTGATCATGTTTATTGTCTGTCACCCCCAGGAGAATTTAAGCTTGAAATAGTTATTCATTGCTGTCTCTCCAGGGCCTAGAACAATGCCTGGTGCACAGTTGATGTTCAATAAATCTTTAGTGAATGAATGAGGAAATAAATAAACCCTTTCATTGTCACTCAAGTACTGGAAAGTGGGCATCTGTGGGTTTGTTTACCTAGGAGCCACTCCCACTTCTCCCAAACAGTGCCCCTCCCCAACTCTCCATAGAAGTAGCTTGGGGAGGTCCTGCCCAAACCCCGGAACCAGATGCGTAGACACAGTCCGGGTCAATCCATTAATTCTGTCCACTTGGCCACAGTGATTGGTTCAGGGACGGGTGCAAGACCCAAGTCAGTCTGACTGGAGTGAGTCTCGGAATTTCTACTGGAACTAGTAAGATGGAACACTCCCTTCCTACTGGTGTTTCTGAGAAGAATAAGATGTAAGCCTGGAGCCACTGACAGCCATCTCACCACCGTAAAGGACGAGAGGGGACTTGGCTCCCGGCCAAAAACCTGCTTATGATCTTTCAGGCCTGACCGTAGGTGAATTCAAAGGCTTTACCTGGCAGGCTTCACAGAAAAAGCTGCCGTCCCTGGCCACACTTGGTGCACAGCCAGCACCCGGGAGTCTCTGAAACAGGTTGCACTCAAGGGCTCCCATCAACGGCCATGCTGTGACGTGTATCTGTATTCCTAGCCTCAGCGTCTCCATTTGGCTTGAGGCCTTCCCAGGTGCCTCATCTGAGTCCTGCTCACTGGGAGAAGGGGGAAACTTGAAGACAATTTTCTCCCCTTGAACTCAGCACCCAGCACTTTTCCACACCTGAACCTCAGCCCAGATGCATGAAAGGGCAGGAGCCTATTGCTCCAGTGAGACAAGTCCCCTGTCTGTGTGGATCCACCTGACCCTCGCCAGGTGCTGCTCCAGGGGTATGGACCTGTGGGGGAGGCGGTGCTTCCTCCTGTCTAGCCTCTTGCTCAGACCATCATGGGAAGTAAATAAAGACTTAGCCATTACTTTCCTTTTCGCTTGTCTTAACTGACTACTCGGACACCTGGCAGCTCAGCTCAGCTCAGGTCTTGACTACCGTCTGCCTGAGAGTGGAGCCAACCCAAGAGAACAGAGCTGAGGGACAGAGAGAACTAGGGTCTCTCTAATGTCCGTGACTCCCCTAATCTTGCTATGTTGGAAGCCAGTGCAGCACCTGGACCTTTGCGCTGAGCTCAAGCCGATTAGATGTGTTTTTTCTGTCACTGAGTCTTGAGTCCAATGCACACTCTCAGTGACTGGCCTCAGGAACTCCTCCACCTGTGTTCCCATTCACCCTGTCCTTGCCATGATCGTGGTCTGGTTTATCCCACACTATTCAGCTTCATGTGCCTCCCCAAGGGACATCTGCTCTTAGAAGCCAGCGGGTGTGACTTTCTCTCTTTTTCTTTTTATTTATTTATTTTTTTGAGACAGGGTCTCTCTCTGTCACTCAGGCTGGAGTGCAGTGGTGTGATCATGGTTCACTACAGCCTTCAACTCCCGGACTCAAGTGATGCTTCCACCTCAGTCCCCCGAGTAGCTGGGACTGCAGGTGCCTGCCACTACACCTGGAAACTTTTTTTATTTTTATTTTTTATAGAGATGAGGGTCCTGCTATGTTGCCCAGGCTGGTCTTGAATTCCTGGCCTCAAGCAGTCCTGCTTTGGCCTCCCAAAGTGGTGGGATTACAGACATGAGCCACTGCACCTGACCCTCTATCTCTCTCTCTTTTTTTTAAATCTCCACACCCCATATATGCCCATTTTAGTCTGTTCAGACTTCTGTAACAAAACACTATAGACTGGGTGGCTTATAAACAACAGATATTTATTTCTTTCAGTTTGCAGGGCTGAGAAGTCCAAGATGAAGGTGCCCCCAAATATCGCGTCTGGTGGGGGCCCACTTCACTGACAGCCATCTTCTCCCTCTGACCTCACATGGTGGAAAGAATGAGGGGTCTCTCTGGATCCTCTTTTATAAGGATGCTAATTCAATTCATGAAGGCTCCAGCCCTATGACCCAAACAACTCCCAAAGGCCCTACCTCCTAATACTATCTTTAGGGGAGTGGATTTCAACATATAAATTTTGAGATAACATAAACATTCAGATCATAGAGATACTCTTGCACAAAATCAGACAAAAATTTCTGCAGATGACTTAATTGATGAAACTGCAATGGGCTGTTTACAATGTAAATCACTCATTTGGTAGTTATAAATAGGATGAAAACTTCTTAATATTTAAAAAGTCTACGTTAAAACTTTTATTATTCCCTTAGGAAATCAAATCTGGATCAGGGGATAAAATCTGTGTTAGTTATCTTTTGCTACATAATAAAACTCCCCCAAAGCTCATCAATTTAGAATGACAAGTATTTATTATCTCAGTTTCTTGGGGTCTGAAATCCAAGTACAACTTAGACAGGTCCCCTGGTTCCGGGGTCTCTCATAAGTCTGCAGATGTCACCAGAGCTGTGGTCATCTCAAGGCTCAACTGGGAAAGAATCCCCTGCAAGCTCACTCATGGGCTGTTTGCAAGCTTCAGGGTCCTCACTGGTTACTGGCTAGAGACATCAGTTCCTTGCCACATGGGTCTCTCCATGGGGCTGCTCACAATATGGTTGCTGGCTTTCCTTAGAGTGAATGAGTGGAGATTTGAGATGAAGTCACAGTCTTTTTATAACCTAGTCTTGGAAGTGACATCCCAACACTCTCACCATGTTCTGTTTATTAGAAACTAGTCACTGGGTCCAACCCACACTCAAGGGAAGGTTATTACACAAGGTATTTATGGTATTTGTTAGGTATTTATTACAGCAACATCCCACTTTCAGATACCAAAGTCTGTATTTATCGCTTTTCTCATCTTACCTCCAGAGGCAACTGTTTTCATGTGTTTAAAGCATATCTTTTTTTTGTGAAGTCTTATTACAAAATTATACCCTTATTTTATGAGCAAACTTTTTTTATTTTCCTAAATAGCATTGCCTTTTATATCTCTCATTCTCTTTCTCGCTCTTTGACCAGAACATCAGTGGGCAGGGATCATTAGGAGCTATCTAAGAGGCTGCCTACCACAGTCCTCCCTCTGACTCCAGTGATTTACAACCCCCCTGCATGTGCATATACGCTTCGTAAGTCTCATCTAGTTACAACATCAACTCAAAGTGCAGAACTGCATCTAAATCAGGTTCATGTAGGGATGAGTCTCCACAAATATAGTACCTTAAATACATATCCTCTTGATCTTTAGACCTGTGGAACTCAAGATAGAAGTTATCTAGCTGCCCTCCACACCCCAGATTACCTAACATACAACTGTGGGCCAGGAAGGCATTACTGTTCAACAAGGGAGAAAATTGGAGGCACAAGGGTGTCACTGGTCCATAGACATTCTGAAATCCCAGCAAGCAAATGTTAGGAGTTCCTTGATTAGATCTTAAGGCCTGAGAATAATTCCCCATGGCTCTTGGCTCCACTCTTTGGGTCATTGTTTCTGCTCTCTTGGTCATTTTTCTTTCTCATGGAAGGTAGTGCATATTCAGCCTGCTTCCTGTCAGTAGAATTCTGGGGGTTCAAAGGCCTCTCTTCATTTGGTCCCTCTTAATCCAGGTTGGCAATGTTTCTCCAAACATAAGTCTTTAGGAAAAAAAAAACAAAAAAATTTTTGGAACATATTTGTATATTTAGGCAACGTTTTCCTAGCAGTGCCCTCAATTTGATATTTGCTTGGAAGCCATTTCTTAATTTTAGCATTGTTTGCTGTCTGGAGAGGCTGAAGAATTTCAAAACTTGGCTTTGGCTTTTTTTTTTTTTTTTTTTTTTTTTGGTATGACAGTCTTTCACTCTATTTTTCTTCTCATGCATCTTACTCCATGTAGGAAAAAGAGGCCCACTGGCACCTGCAACATTTTGGAAACCCTTCATAACTAGACCACTCAGTTCATTAGGCATATTTTCTACTTTCCACATAACTGCAGGTAACAGTGTTGCTAAGCTTTCTGCTACTACATTATAACGTTCTTCTTTCTTCAATTCCCAATAGCATGCTCTTCACTTACTTTGAGCCCTCACCAGCAGGGATCTCAAAGTCAAGGTTTCTACTAATAGTCTGTTCAAGATAATTAAGCAATCTCTAACGTGCTTCTCTAATTTCTCCCAATTTCTGCCTACTGCTAGGTTCCAAGGCCACTCCCACATGTTTAGATATTTATTACAGCAGCATCCTACTTTTAGATACCAAAGTCTGTATTTATCCCTTTTCTCATCTTACCTCCAGAGGCAACTGTTTTCATGTGTTTAAAGAATATCATTTTTTGTGAAGTCTTATTACAAAATTATACCCTTATTTTATGAGCAAACATTTTTATTTTCCGAAATAGCATTGTCTTTTATATCTCTCATTCTCTTTCTCACTCTTTTCAGCTATTGCTATGCTTTCAGTATCCTTCCATGTTATTATGTGGACATCTAGTCTGTGGCTTCCAGTGTGGTAGTACACCATGGCTTGTACTCCTTCTTCCCACATTTTCTCTGTCCAATCCCCAAGAGATGAGTACCCAGATTACCTCCAATGTCATGCCATCATTACAAATAGTGTTGCAATGGATGTCCTCATTCATGGCCCTTTATAAATGAATCTGCGTGAAGGTTTCTTTGGGATATGTGCATAACCGGAACTGGAATTGATGATGCACAGGTTACACATAAACTTAGTTTGACTAGGATGTGCCAAATTACTCACAGTAAGGCTACACTACTTTTCATCCCCACCTGCCATGCGTAAAGGATCCTGTGTCCCATGTCTGAACCAACACTCACTATTTCATCCAGTTTTAAAATATTTCTCTGTTATTTGGTTTGAAGTAATGTTTAATATTTTGATTTACATTTTCCCTGATAATTGATGAGTTCGAGCATCTCTTCATATACTTTTGACTTCCCTATCCCACAAACTGCTTATATCTTTTATATATTCTTTAGGATCAGAGACCACATATCATTTCTTCTGCATTCTCCTCTCCTCCCAGAACACTGCTGGATATTAACTGATGATTGATGAGAAGGTCAATGTGAGTTTCTCTATTTTGAGGCCTACATTTCCTCTACACACCCTGAGGTGTTTGCCTGCATTCATTTAAAATACATTTATCAAATGACTACCCACGTGCCAAGACTTCCTGTGTGACTCTTCCTTCTGGCAAAGCCCAAATTACCTATCAGTCACTTTATCAATTGAACAGAAGAATCAGACTGGTCAAACTCATCATCTGGCATCAAACAGACTCTAGTATTTTAAATGCCCTTTTATAGTCTCTCACATTCTATGATCTGATTCTATCTTATTGACTAATTGATTTTTTCTTTTGTTAACTGCTGCATGCCTAAAGCAAGGCAAGAAGTAAGGAATATTGGCACATTGACAGGAGGCTCAACAGCCCTTTGTTAAGTTTCTCTGTTTGTGAAGAGCAAACCCACATTATAGTGAATGATGATTGCTGATAAATATCATGGATTTAATGGTCAAAAAGTAAACTCCTCTCCTCATTGTACCCCATAAGGGTCACCAGTTTCAGTGTGACAGCATTTATCTACATTTCCAGAGAGAGAAAGGATTCTCAGCCCTGACTTAACTACTCCCACACCCACCCCAGGGCAGGGTTAGATGCTTAACTCTAGAAATCTTGATTGAAACACAGTCACCCTGTATTGTAATTGTCTGTTTATTTGCTCTCCTTCTAGATTTGGAACATGCTGAGCGTACAGATTGTGTCTCATTCATTTCTTTATTTTATTATTTTATTGTACTTAGCAAAGCACTTGTCACATAGTAGGTGTTCAATAAACATTTATTGATTGAATCTGAATAGACACATGGAAAAACATTTATGCTTTTTTTTTTTTTTTTTTGAGACGGAGTCTTACTCCATCACCAGGCTGGAGTGTAGTGGCACGATCTCGGCTCACTACAACTTCTGCTTTCCGGGTTCAAGCAATTCTCCTGCCTCAGTCTCCCAAGTAGCTGGGACTACAGGTGCGTGCCACCACACCCAGTTAATTTTTGTATTTTTGGTAGAGATGGGGTTTCACCATGTTGGCCAGGATGGTCTTTATTTCATGACCTCATGATCCACCCACCTCGGCCTCCCAAAGTGCTGGGGTTACAGGCTTGAGCCACCATGCCTGGCCAGGAAAAACATTTATTGAACACCTACTTGCCATATACTATGTCAGATGCTGGGAATGCATGGATGAGTAAGACACAATTTAAGCACAAAATAGTGTGCAACATGTACAGAGAAGGGGCATTGTATTCTAAAGGAGATGAGCTTTAAATCAAGAGACGACATCATTTGTAGCAGTCTTCTTTTTCTTATTTGAGAGATTCCTTCTGCCCTTGAATTCCAGATGTGACTTGTACTTTAATTGCAAGAAATAGGCTCTCTCTGTGTGTGTATGTGTGTGAGAGGTATGGATAGGGAAGTGTGTGCTGCCTGTGTCTGCCCCACTCTAGCCTGGAGTTGGTATAGGGAGGTTGAAGGCTATTTGCCCACCACCCATAAGGCTTGGTCACGATGGCTGGGACATCTGTGCAGCCATCCAGACTGCAGTGCAAACAAACAAGTTAGCCTCCCAATATTAGGCACTCACCTCCTTTGGTGTATGACTCAATAACTGAGAAAATCTGAGTCAGCCCAGGAGTGATCTTTCCTGGCTTCACTGCAAATACATGTCAATTTTCAATTCCTTGGTTAAGTCAAAGGAACCTGGGTCAATTTCTGCCCTGGGTTGGAGTTTGAGGGAGCCTTAGACATGTACGTTTGCTGTAAAGTCCAGTTATGCACCTCTCAGAAAACATACCAGTCAGGGTCTGCCAGGGCCTTATCTCACTTCATGTCAGACTCAGTGAGAAGGTTTAAACAGTGACTTCTAAAATGGCCCACAGGCACGGGGCAGAGTCAGGAAGTATGCTAGATTTCACATTACATAGTCCATAGAGAAACAAGTACCCATTTCTTTGTTCTCATTTTTCAATGTACTCCTTATAAAAAAGTTTTCTTTGTGAAGAATCAATTAATAGTTGGTATTTGATCAAGTGAAACAAATCTGGGTTCTCTTGAGCAAATCCCTAAAGGGATTTCCTTCATTTTCATATCTATGGACTTTGGATAGTGGCGCCTGATGTGCAACAATCTTCAATAAGATTTGTTCATTTATATTCCACAGAGCAGAGTTCTTTTATCTTTATTTTCTCCATACAACTCCTGACTTGTCATTTTTAAATAAAAATTATTGGACTAATTTCCTTGTGTGTAATTGTTAACTCTTAGCCACTTATAACCAGGATCTAGTGGCCATGAGTTTCTTATATATGTATATTTTTGGTTGGATTTTGTGAGCTTTTCCATCATAAACCAAAAGAGTCAGTAACAGGCAAACTGGTGAATGCTTCCACTAACAATAATTGGGTGATGTGAGGACAACAGAAAGAGCAGGGGTCAATGCATGTGTACGTTTTTGGTAAATGGCCAGATAGTGCATATTTTAGGCTTTATGGATCATATGTTCTCTGTGGTAATTAGAACCACAAAGGCAGGTAAACTCAGCAACAGACAATACACACATGGGCATGGCTGTGTTCCAATAAAACTTTATTTACAAAAACAGGTAATAGGCCAGATTGAGCCTGTGGACCTGAGTTTGCTGATGCTTAGTCTAGAGAAAATGGTAGAAAGAAATAGATTTGCTATGAAAAATATCTAGCCTGCCCTATTTGCCTTTGAAACCCTCATTTTCAGTTGTCTCTTAGCACATAGCACCTGTTGTTCAGTTTTGTTTCTTGATCTTTAGGTTTATAGGTAAAATGAGGGGTTAATGTCAGTATTCACAGAGTTTCCAATGACCAGACATCTGCCCTCTCATTAAAAAATTAATCTTATTGTGTATATTTAATGTATATAACATGATACTATAGGATATACATATATAGACAGTGAAATGGTTACTATAGTTAGGAAATTATAATATCCATCATCTTACATAGTTACCCATTTTTGTTTTTGATTTTCTGTGGCAAGAGCAGCTAAAATTTACTCATTCAGCAGGAACCCCAAATGCAGTACCATTTTATTACCTCATGTTGTACATTAAATCCCTAGTCATATGTTTGCTATTTTGTATCTCCTCTGACCATCATCTCCCACTTCTTCTTCCCTTTCACCCCTGTAACCACTTTTTAAAAATATTTTTATTTATTTGTTTATTTATTTTGAGATAGAACTTTGCTCTTTTCACCCAGGCTGGAGTGCAATGGCAAGATCTCAGCTCACTGCAACCTCCGCCTCCCAGGTTTAAGCTATTCTCTTGCTTCAGCCTCCTGAGTAGCTGGGATTACAGGCACCCGACACTATGCCCAGCTAATTTTAGTAGAGGCGGGGTTTCACCATGTTGGCCAGTCTGGTCTCAAACTCCTGAAAATTTCATATATATGTGAGATTGTGCAATATTTTTTTTCTGTGTCTGGCTTATTTCACTTAGCATAACATCCTCCAGATTCATCCATGTTGTGGCAACTGACAGAATCTCCTTTTTAAAGACCAAATAATATTCCATTGCATATATATCACATTTGCTTTGTCCGTTCATCTGTTGATGGATACTTCAGTTGTTTCCATATCTTGGTTATTGTGAATCATGGTGCAATGAACATGGGAGTGCAGATATCTTTATGAGGTGGTGATTTCATTTCCTTCGCATATGTACCTGGTAGTGGTGTTGCTGGATCATAGGGTAGTTCTATTTTTAATTTCTTTAGTAATCTCCATACTGTTTTCCATTATGGCTGCACCAATATACAGTCTCATCAACAATGTACAAAGGTTCCCTTTTCTGTACATCTTTGCCAATATTTGTTATTTATTAATTTTTTGATAATAAGCATCCTAACGGGTGTGAGGTGATATTTCATAGTGGTTTTGATCTGCATTTTTCTTTTTTTTTTTTTGAGATGGAGTCTCGTTCTGTTGCCCAGGCTGGAGTACAGTGGTGCAATCTCGGCTCACCGTAACTCGGCCTCCTAGTTTCAAGTTATTCTCCTGCCTCAGGAGAATAATTCCTGCCTCCCGAGTAGCTGGGATTACAGGCGTGCAACACCATGCCCAGCTAATTTTTGTATTTTTAGTAGAGATGGGTTTTCACCACGTTGGCCAGGCTGGTCTTGAACTCTTAAACTCAGGTGATCTGCCCACCTCAGCCTCCCAAAGTGCTGGGATTACAGGCATGAGCCACCACGCCAGGACTGATTTGCAGTTTTTTAGGCATCTTTTCACATACCTGTTGGCCATTTTTATGTCTTCTTTGGGGAAATGTCTATTCAGGTCCTTTGCCCATTTTAAAAATCAGGTTATTTGTTTCTCTACTATTGAGTTGTATTAGTTCTTTATAAAATTTGAATATTAACCCCTTATCAGATGTATGGATTATAGAAATATTTGTCCTATTCGTAGGCTGTTGTTTCCTTTTGTTGATTGTTTCCTTTTGCTAAAAAGCAGACTTTTTTAGTTCGATGTAGTTCCATTTATTTGTTTTCGCATTTGTCACCTGAGCCTTTGGTGTGATGCACTCTCATTTTTAAGGTGAAGTGTCTTTTCCTTATCTTAGCTGGGCCATGATAATGGGCTGAAAGAGAGAAGGGTCTGGAGTGGAAACCAGGCACTTCATGGAGCATCTGTGTCTCCCAGGGGAGTTGAGGTTTGGTGCTTGGGAGGAAAGAAGGGCCATACTTCTGGGAGTAAGCTAGGAGCTTTATTCTCTAGCCACTCAGAAATGAACAAGAGATCAATTTCCCTAAATTCCCCTGGGTGCAAGGTTGGTTCTGGTTTTGAAGTGTCATGGCACCCAGGAATAAAGTCCCAGATTTAAGCTGGTGATTTGTATGTTGTTGTGTCAGTCCTAGGGCTCTCTTTGCAGCTGTTGGCAGATGTAAACAGTTCATTGCCATATGGACTCCTTATACCGTTTCAGCATTTGCCAAGGCAACAATTTCATTGTCTTTGTGTGATTTCAGACGAGAGCGAGTAAGACTTAAAAGAAAGGCCAGAAACTGTAGCCCAGGTATCCTTCACCTGGAAGAGGGCCAGCGGATACATTAATGAATAGGGTGGATTGTGGCAGCCAAGACCGAATTCTAAGACTGTGGATAATTTTCTTTCTGCCTAGGGTAGATCTGTAATCTCGTTCTTTGCTGTAACATTTTTTCACAAGTCTGAGCAAACATAAGCTAACATTGAGCTTCTGGTTCTAGTCATGGATAGGTTTCTGAGTGTGCAGCATCTGTTGGATGGATAAGTAGTTTGTGCCCAACGTGTTCTTAGAGGGGTGATCCAACACTGGTGTCAGGGCCATCAATTAGACAGTGGGAGAGAGGAAGTGAAGAGGCAGCGATGAGGGTGGTAATTACACACTACAGTACAGTTGACCCCCAAGAGCAGGTGGCGGGAGCAAGTGAAATTCTAGGCTCTGTCACTCAGGATTCATTTTCGCTGTTGTGTTTAGGCCTGAGGGGATGCTCATTGATCTGGAAGAGACTGTCTACACTGTTTTATTAATATTAATAATAAGGATAACAAGAAAATAATGTATTTACTGTAGAAGAGTATTTTCCTTTCCTTTTAGTTGCTTTAAAGTCACTGTTATCGTTAAAACCCATCCCTCTTTTTTTAGTGATGTACCTGAGTCATATTCTCTCTCTGTAAAATGTATACACACACATATATCCATATATATGTGCAACAGTGAGAAGATCAAGGTCTAGATCTCTAGTATGAGTCCAATCTTTACTGCTTCCAGAGAACTGACGCTTGGTTAAGCCCTTTGCAGCTCTAATATTCCCATTCTTCAAAATCACCTTCCACGGGGGTACCATTATTGCTGTTTCACAGCTTTGGAGATAAAGGCCCAGAAAAATGAAATGACACCCAAGACCTAGAAGCAGATTTCTACAGCCTTCCCAGTTCTGCTGGCAGTTTTCAGCTGTGGTTCACTTCTGTCCCCTCTGTCTCTGGAATCTGTCTTTCCCAGTGACTCAGCTTTGCTTTTGGTCCTCAGCAGAGTGAGAAGACCTCAGAGTTGTGCTGGATTCCTCAGTTCAGCCCTGAGTGGTGCAGAGACGAGTGGGGAGCAGATAGCAGCACAAAGGGCCCAATCAGACACTTCTTACCATGATAGATCCTGATGTGCAATTGATGCCCAGGACAGACAGAGGTCTTGGGAGAAGCTGAGGTTGCTTTCTAATTTCTTTCTTTCTTTTCTTTCTTTCTTTCTTTCTTTCTTTCTTTCTTTCTTTCTTTCTTTCTTTCTTTCTTTCCTTCTTTCTTTCTTTTTTTCTTTTTCTTTCTTTCTCTTTCTCTTTCTTTTTTCTTTCTTTATCTTTCTTTCTCTTTCTCTCTCTTTCTTTCTCTTTCTCTCTTTCTTTTCTTTTTCCTTCCTTCCTTCCTTCCTTCCTTCCTTCCTTCCTTCCTTCCTTCCTTCCTTCCTTCTTTCCTTCTTTTTGACGGAGTCTCACTCTGTCACCTAGGCTGGAGTCCAGCAGCGTGATCTCAGCTCACTGCAACTTCTGCCTCCCAGTTTCAAGCAATTCTCCTGCTTCAGCCTCCCGAGTAGCTGGGATTACAGGCATGTGCCACCACGCCCAGCTAAGTTTATTATTATTATTATTATTATTATTATTATTGTTTAGTAGAGACGAGGTTTCACTATGTTGCCCAGGCTGGTCTTGAACTCCTGACCTTGTGATCTGCCTGCCTTGGCTTCCCAAAGTGCTGGGATTACAAGCGTGAGCCACCACACCCGGCCTGCCTTATAATTTCATTGAGGTTATAAAACAACATTGCTGAACTGTAAATCCTAGCATTCATGACCCTGAGCATTTTCTTCTTCCTTTTTTGTCATTCTCTTCCTTGAAGACCAAGTCACCTGTTCCTTCAGCTTGAGATGTTTCAGGTGATAAGAAAAGACAAAATATCAGAAACGCCAAAGGTGTCATCCTCTATCCCTTCATGCAAGCAACTTGCATTTCTTATTACTGGTGTGTAGAAAAGTAACTACTCCTTTTTTCAACATGCTGTGGAGGCCTTTATCTGTGCCAACATCACAAGATCAGACTTCTTAATGAGCAAGAGTCAAAAAAGAAAAGAAAAAAAGTAAATTGACTTTTTACAGGGAAACAGGCCATTCCTCAAAAGCCATTAAAGATTCTGTCATCCAAAATATCCCTATCCTGTTGACTTTATTTACAGATTTCATGAAAAATACATCATTGTAACATTGATGTATGGACCCTGTACCATTCAATTTCTTGAAAGCATCTATACCTAATGGGGATGCTGGTCAGGCATTCATAAACATGGGGGCAATATAAATAAGACGATGCCGTGTGGAATATAATGCACACAGATGCTTTTTGAAAAGCTCAGATCCTTTGGAAATAAGGCAATTTGGTGCTCTAGCTTGGCTCTGAATGAAATAATGTTTTGGGCAGGGGAGGCAGGTAATAAAAGCGACAATTGTGAAGTGTTACTGGCAATTTTCTTATTTTTACCGCAAGCTGGGCATACATTTGTCTTCATTGTCAAAATGCCTGTGTTGTTTACAAGGAAGGCAAGGAAGCAGGAAAGCTTATTCAGTTCTCTTGGCTGAGGAAACACCATTTCCTCTCACGAACCCAAAATCACATCGCGCGCAGGAATTAGGCGGCACTTGTTGCTTTAGATTTTGACACATTTGGAAGGTTACTTTGGTACCTTCCCCACCTGGCTGGCAAGGTGGAAGTACCTGGTCAGAGCCCACATGAGTGTGATGTCATCACATACCCGACCATGTTCCCAGTATGAGGGTTCAGTTGGCTGGATCTTGAGAACTGCTGTGGGGTCCTGCCTTTGACAGTTTGGAAAACCTTTATCAATTTTTCTCTTCCTTCAGGGAAACAAATAGTGGTTGTGAGAATCGTGGAGGCTAAGTGACAGTTGTTCAACTCCTCTACTGTGAACAGTAATGCAGATAGAAAAGCATGATTCTGTATCCAGGCCTTCGTCTATCCATTAATCAATCTTGATTGGCAGGGCAAAGCACAAAACCGGGAGGTACGGTGCTAACAGAGTGCCTCTCACATGTATTGGATGAGGAACCAGATGGAACTTGTAATCTTTCTTTGTGCTTCGGAGAAAAACCAGCCCAGCCCTTTCAATTGGAGGTGTTTATTGGGGCAATGCAGCTGGAAGGAAAATGCACACACCCACAAACAAATCTAAATCTAAAATGCAAGGGACTTCGGAGGTGGAGACGACTGAAATTCCAGCTCGGAGCTTGCAAATCCTCAGCAACCAAAGAGCAACCTTCTGTGCATCTCGTCCTCATTTATGAACAATCAACAAAGCAACTGCAGGTGATCTTGGCTGATGCCGCAGAGGCCTCTCAGATGGTCGGGCCCCTGAAAACTTATTCACCACCTCATTAAAGCAATTTCAAAATCAATTCCGGATTTGACAAGCCGTCAGTACATTGTTGCTTCTCCGTGATGGGAGTGACATGTTAATAGCAATTAGACTTTTGCACACACACGTCGGAGCCTGTTCAGCATATTCTTTATTAGAAAAGCCTAAAAAGCGTTATTATAATCATCTAACCTGGGGTCATGGACACATGCTCTATGATCTCTGCCTCTGTTGGCAGTCGCCTCGGTGAAATTTTGCCTATTGTCCATAGAGATTAAAAGGAAGTGCTTACCCCAGATGCGATATTGAAAAATCAAAGGTCACAGCAAAGCTTGTGGTGACCTCCACGTTTTTTAATACAAGTGATAGGAGCAATCAGATTAGCATGAACAGATATTGCTCCTTCTAACAGATGGAGCAGGATTCTTATGCAAATGAGGGAGGACAGGCTAAGATAATTTGGTGGCAATATTCTGGGAGCAGGAGTGGATGGCAAAGACTGGACTCCAGTTAAGCAGAGGTATATCAGTCATTCATCTCATAGAAAACCACTTCCTTCTCTAGTACAATCAGTTTCTCCTGTTTGGAATGATCTCCTTTGTAGCCAGCTCTATTGGGCAGTGGAGGTCTTCAGAGGGAGCTGACTTCTCTGTTTCACAAGCCCTGCAGAATCTACTGAAAAAGTATAGAGCTGGGCACGGTGGCTCAAGTTGGTAATCTCAGCGACTTGGGGAGGCTGAGGAAGGAAGATTACTTGAGCCTAGGAGTTTGAGACCAGCCTGGACAACATAGCAAAAACCCATCTCTGAAAAAGAAAAAGAATTAGACAGGTCTGGTGGTGCACACCTGTAGTCCCAGCTACTCAGGAGGCTGAAGCAGAAGGATTGCTTAAGTCCAGGAGGTTGAGGCTGCAGTGAGCTATGATAGACACCACTGTACTCTAGCCTGGGTGACTAAGTGAGATCATCACTGAAAATAAAAATTAAAAAAAGAAAAAGTATAGAATAATCTGATTTTCCTAAGACTCAACCAGCCAAATGAGATACAATAAGTCTCAAATCTTACTGGATCCCATTTATGTCTGGGGGGTTCTCTTAAAAAAGTCTCCCTGTGCCCCCAAACAGTTCCTTTCTGGTCTTCTCTTCTGATTGCTGCTTTGATGGCTACTGTTTGAGAATGGTTTTGTGCACAGTGTTCAATATGAGGAAAGCTTGTATCTTACAACAACCTTTCAAATAAGGACTTTTATTATTCTCACTTTGAAAATGGGGAAACAGAGGAGTGGCAAGGTTCAGTCAGTTATCCGGGATCTCCTAGCTAGAAGGTAGTATGCAAACGCAGGTAGTCTGGCTCAGATCTTCAATGGTAAACCATTACCCTATGCTGTCTTTTTTGTTGTTGTTGTTGTTTTGTTTGTTTTTTGAGATGGAGTCTCCCTCTGTCACCCAGGCTGGAGTGCAGTGGTGCAATCTCGGCTCACTGTAACCTCCGCCTCCTGGGTTCAAGCGATTCTCCTGCCTCTGCCTCCTGAGTAGCTGGGATTACAGGCGCATGCCACCATGTATGGCTAACTTTTGTATTTTTAGTAGAGATGGGGTTTCACCATGTTGGTCAGGCTGGTCTCGAACTCCTGACCTTGTGATCCACCTGCCTCAGCCTCCCAAAGTGCTGGGATTACAGGTGTAAGCCACCGTGCCTGGCCTGCTGTCTCTTTAATAAAAGCTGATCTCAACCCAAGGGGGCTGCCTCCCCCAGCTCTTAAGGTTGTAATGGCTTCAACCTTCCAAGTAAGTATTTGCTGACTCACTGATTAACTGACTAACTGAAAGAATGAATACTGATTGATTTTAGGATGGGCAAATTCAAGCAAAGCTATATAATATTTCAAATTCCCAGGCATATGGGTTTGCCTACACTGATCAGCTTATTTAAAAGTACAAACAACCCTCAACCCTGCAGTCGATTGCTCTTCTCTGCTTTATGTTTCTCTGACTCTTGTAACCACTGACATATGATGTATTTTATTTGTCTAACTCTCCTACTAGAATATAACTTCCATGAGGGCAAGAATTTTTCAATGTTTTGTTCACTGCTGTATCCTCAGTGTTAGAATATACCTGCCACAAACTGTGGTCTTGATAATTATTGAATAAATGAAAGGATTATTAGGTATTTCAGGCATAAATGGGATAAGAAATGTACTCTATCTTTGGTTCAGAAATATATCCTTAGACCTATGTGCATTAATGATAAGAAATATAGCATTAAAAAGCTGGAAGGAACTTCAATGCTCATCTTGTGCTCTTTGTCATTTTCAGAATAAGTCACTTGCTTTTGGTAACACCAAGCTGGTGGCAGAACCAGAATGAAAACCTTTTAACTGGAGTCTTCCCAACCCATAGCCCACCTATGTAGTGTGAACAGATCTAGGGATTTCTTTTTCCACTTAGCTTTTTGTTAAAAGCTGTCTTAGAAAACTCCCAATTGGCCTGATGTTGCCCCCTGCCCCTAGTTTGGGCTGCTTCCCGATTGGCTGACTCTGGGGACTTTAGAGGGTCTCTGTGGTTTTGTTGGATCAGGGGGTTGCTAGCTGTTGCTTTTGAAGCAGTCCTGTTCATTGCTGATTTCCTTTAGGCATTTGTTTTTGAAGCCAAGGCTTCAAAGGCAAGCAACATTTGAAATTCCTCAGCTATTCATCCAGCTGGAGAAGCTAGATGCAAACCCTCAAGAAGCCATTTGTTACTTTCATTGGGTTCAGAATAGATAAGCTAGAAGCCACCATTTGGGAGGATGGGCTGACACCCTACTTTGAGGAGTGGTGTTTCTGCAGAGGGTCTGCTCAGGGTTAATATTTTGATTTGCAGTTTCCCAGAGAGGGGCTGTAGCAAAATAGAGTGTGGAAATTGCCATGTGTGTTTGTATGTGTGTGTGTGTGTGCTTTTTTTTGTTGTTCTTTTTTTTTTTTTGATGGTGAGTAGGCAGAAGGTTTGAGAAGAAATGTTAGCATTTCCAATAAGAATTAATAGAGCAGCAGTTTTCGAAGTGTGGTCCAGAGACCGCTGGGGGTTCAAAAAACCCTCTAAGGGGGTCTGTAAGGTCAAAACTATTTTCATAATAATACTAAGACATTAGCTCTTTTCTCTCTCATTCTCTCACCAGCATATGGAGGAGTTTCCAGTGGCTATGTAGCATGTGATATTGTGAAAGAATGGGTGCAGAAGTGGATATGAGAAGCGAGCTGTTTTCTATTAAGTCAGACATTAAAGAGATTCGCAAAAAGGCAAAACAATGCCCTTCTTCTCACTCTTTTTTTAAAAGTAGCTACTTATCATAAAATTATATTTTATGTTAATATGTAATAGGCTTATTTTTAAATAAATGAATATAAATATATATATTTAAATTTCTGTTTTAGTTTTCTTTCTTTCTTTTTTTTTTTTTGAGACAGAGTTTTTTTGCTCTTGTTGCCCAGGCTGGAATGCAATAGCACCATCTCAGCTCACCCCAACCTCTGCCTCCCGGGTTCAAGAGATTCTCCTGCCTCAGCCTCCCGAGTAGCTGGGATTACAGGCATGTGCCACCACATGCAGCTAATTTTGTGTTTTTAGTAGAGACAGGGTTTCTCCGTGTTGGTCAGGCTGGTCTTGAACTCCTGATCTCAGGTGATCCACTCACCTGGGCCTCCCAAAGTGCAGGGATTACAGGCGTGAGCCACTGCACCTGGCCAATTTCTGTTTTAGTTTTTAATACAGAAAATACTGACATAGATGTGTATATATAGATATAAAACTCACTTTATAAATGAAAGCTCTTTCGGATCTTCAGAATTTCTAGAAGAGTAAAGAGGTCCTGAGACCAAAAAGCTGGAAAACCACAGTGATAGAGCTGTCAATACTCAGCCTGAATAAGGTCACAGAGAGCTGTGCCTTTCAGAACAAGAAGAATCCTTGAAAGATGACCTGGCCTTGTTTACCAAGATAGACTAAGTGTTATTCCTTTTTACAGATGGAACAACTGAGGCTCCTAGGGTTCACAGACTTTACAGATGCTATATAGCTATTGAGGGTGGAGTTGGGGAGCAGAGTGGGAGTGAGACAGGACCCAGGTCTTATTCCTTCTGATGCAGACAGATCTTCACTCACTAACCCAGGCTGTCAGAGACATGAGTGGTCGCTATTAAGAAAACAAAAGCAACAAACAGACAAACCTATCTCCTTCCTTTTCTGTTTTCCTTTATTAAATTTATCTTTGGTGATTTTGCTGATGAAAGTTCTGAAAGTGCTGGAAAAACCCTTTATTCACTCAGCTTCTTGGCATTTAAAACTTTGGGCTGAGATTGGTGCTGTCAATAATGCTGGCTGCAATCCTCTCAAGGCTTGACTTGGGGAGCATCTGCTTCTAAGCCCCCTGGAGTGACTGTTGGCAAATCTCAGGCTTTTGCTGGCTGTTCACCAGAGAGCTCAGTTCCCTGCCACGTGGGCCTCTGCACAGGGCCGCTCACAACATGGCAGGTGGCTCTCCTCAGAGCGAGCAAGTGCGTGTGAGACAGGCTTCACAAGGTGAAAACCACAGTCTTCTTGCAGCCTAACCTTGGTAGACATAGCCTATCGCTTTTGCTGTATTCAAATTTTAAATTCACCAGGTTCAGTGCACACTAAAGGGGAGGAGACTACACAAGGGCATAAATACCAGGAGGTGGGGATCCTTGGGGACCATCTTAATGGCTGCCTACCACAGCCTCTAAATCCAACATCTGACCCTCTCACTCCTCCAGTGAATCCACATCATCTCACTGTGCCTTCCAACTGTAAATAGCTTGTGCCCTCTCTCTACAGGCACAAGCTAGTGTAGTGGTTAAGGGCATGGACTCTGAAGCCTGTCTTCCTAGGTTTGAATCTCTGTTCTACCACCTGTTAGCTGTTGGCCTCAGGCAAGTTATTTAACCTCTCTGTGCCTCAGTTTCCTACCCACAAAATGGGGATGATAATTGTTGCTCTTTGATGGAGGCTGTTGTGAAGATCGACGTAATACACACCACAGAGTGCTTAAAACAATGGCTGGCATGGATTAAGCACCATATAGGTACTTACAGTCATTATTACTATGTACCAGAGGCATTATATAAATGGTCTTATTGCTAACAATGTTCATACGAAGTAGGTATTTTCATACCATCTGACAGGTGAAAAACTAAGGCTTAGACAGTGTAAGCATCTTGCCCAAGGTAGCACCACTTTTAAGTAACATGATGGTTATTCTTTACTAGGTTTGCATGTCCCAAAGCTGGCCTTCTTCCACTCACTACATCTTTAAGAAATGCACCATGGAAAGAAAATAGTCATGTGAGAGTTCAGGGAGAACAGGATAAGGATATATGTAACATACTGCTGATGTAATTATGAATTAAAAAGGAGACATTTCTTGAGCATTCCTGTATATACCAATGAGAGATTTTCTAGGACTAAATTTTTACTTAGAAAATAAATGACTGGTAGCCAGGCAGACTACAAAATAACCAGTACTTAGGCTATAATTGTTTACCATGTGATTTTCCCATGCTTTTCTATGGTATTTACCTTGCAATTAAATGATCAATAGTTATCCTGTAAGTAATAAGTATACCCATGAAATTTGTGACCTGGAAAATCAACCATTACAAGAGTGGAAGTGTTAAACGGCCTGGAAATGATCAGAGACATCAAATCCACACCACTGGGTAGGTAAGGCTGCTTCCTCCCTTTGACACATCCATCTAGGCACTAAATTCAGGGATAGCTGAATAAATTCCCAGGCTGTGACTTGGCACCATCTGCAGGTCTTCTCACGTGGGAGCTGGAGCTGCCTGTGGCAGTGTCTCCTTCCAGGCTGGGAGGGAGGTGCAGCTCTCTAGGTTCCATTCCGTGAAATTCCATAATGCATTTCCAGGGTGAGTGACTAGGCATGTCCAGTTGTGTTCCAGTGGCAGGTTGCATTGGCTGCTCTTGTGGTGCATGTTTCCTTGTGATCTCCTTGCAGAGAGAGAAACTTCAGAGAAGGCCAGTGTCTGCTGATAGGCCTTGGGGAACTGGGGAGTGCCCACTCCTTCTAACATGAGTGCAGGCACACCATGCTGGGGAGAATGCAGCCATTGCTGATCTCCATATCCTCTCCAAAAAGAGAGAATTGATTCCATAATTGCTTATTCTGGGGCATGATCTGTTCGTCTTCTTTAAGAACTTGCATTTTTATTGGGGATTCATTATGGATTCACATGATCCAGTAAGGATTTTGTAGGGCAGGGGGACTCTGTCAACAGTATTTGGGAATATCAGAGGGCCTGGAACATTCAGAAAAGACCTAGTGAGAAGGATAGGGTTTGAACCAGTCCTGGAAGAATTTAACTAGGCAAGGAGGAAGGAAGAATCCAAGTTCTTTAGCTTTCTAGCATGAGGCCATAATCGGCCTTTTCCAGCCTCAGATCCAGGAAGGCAGCTTAGTGTAGAGAAAGTGAACAGACTGGAGTTGGGAAGACTTAGCGAAAAGTCCTGGACCTGCCACATCCTAGCCTTTGGGACCTAAAACAAGTCACTCAATCTCTTTAAAGCTCTGTTTTTCTGCCTACAAATAGGAATAATTCAACCTATTGAGGGTGATGGTAAAGATATCTGAAAATATATGTGCTTACACATAGTAGGTGCTCAACAAAGGTTGGTTTCCTTCCTTGTCACTGCCCTTTCAGATCCTTTATCAGACCAATCAGGCCTGCAGGCGCAGTCAAGCCAGTTGTTCTCTCATCCTCATCTCATGCCCATCCTAGTCTCTTGAAACCCTCCTTCAAGACACCATTGCTGCCTCCTCCAGGAAGCTTCTCCCTCCCTCCAGCCACAGGAATCTCTTCTTTCTTCACACTCTCTCAGCCACTCCATCAGGCACTCATCCCACTATAATCACTAGCTATTTACTGCTGGAATTCCATCTGCCTTACTGGGGACCAAGTGCCTTGGGAGTATTGATCATGTCATGTTTATCTTTCTAGATCCGTAATGCCTAGCCCAGTGCCGAACCCCAAAATGTGTTCAAGAAATCTTTATTGTATGCCAATCAAAGGGCTGGAAGGAGGAGAGAAGGCAGTTCTGGAAGGGAAGGCACAGCAAGAGCAAAGGCATGGGGACAGGCACACCAGTGTGTCCAGGGAAACAAGGTCAACTTGTAGGAGGGAAAGTTTGTGTTAGGACAGTACCCAACTCGGCAGCTTGGGAGCATCAGGGTCTTTGTCCCTTCTCTACTTGACCACCTCCACCCGCTTCCCTGCTTTTGGGGTTGACTGGATAAACATCTGAGTTTGGTTCACTTAAATTTACTTAACACTCAAGCTGGAAAATCTCTTTCCCACAGAGCTAGTTACATCAGCTCTCTGGAGTCGAGGTGATGATATCTGGGGCACAGTTTTAATGGGGAGGGTCTAGTCTAACAGAAATGCTCTAAAAGAGAGGTTGGCTATGTCTATCTCTGCCAAGAAGGAAGGAGATTCTGGCTGTCTGAAGTCATACACGTCGTGTTTGTTAAGCCCCCAGCAGTGTTCATATTGTAGGCCACTCACTCCTCACCTGTTCATGGAATGAAAACTCAAGAGCAAGGAGCAGAGCTGCCTGAACCTCTGCCAAAGAGTCACATTTCCTCTCCAGAGCCAGGATGCTTTGCAGGGAAAATTCTAAAGTAGCTCTGAGACTACCAGAGTGGGAAAGGGGGAAGAAATGTGGGACGGCAACACTATTTAAATTGAAGCTGAAAGAACTAACTCCAGACGATTAGGTACAGAGGATACTGTTGAGTTGAGCACCACCTTAGCCATACAGAAAGTACTTGGCGATTTTTAATTTTTGTTTGACATTTTTTTTTCTTGAGACAGATTCTCGCTCTGTTGCCAGGCTGGAGTGCAGTGGCACGATCTTGGCTCACTGCAACCTCTACCTCCCGGGTTCAAGAGATTCTCCTGCCTCAGCCTCCCGAGTATCTGGGATTACAGGCATGCACCTCCACGCTTGGCTAATGTTTGTATTTTTAGTAGAGATGGGGTTTCACCATGTTGTCCAGGCTGGTCTCGAACTCCCGACCTCAAGTGATCCACCCGCCTCGGCCTCCCAAAGTGCTGGGGTTATAGGCGTGAGCCACCGTGCCTTTTGTTTGACTTTTCACGGGATCGTGGAATTTTTGGAAGGGACTTTGACAATTATATGCACAGTCTGCTCGAGCACACAACTAGTTGGTGTCAGAACTGAACCTTGTGATGATGTCTTCCACTTGCTTTATGCTTTTTACATTTTTAGAGTCTTTTTACTAATATTTGTACTTCTTGCAACCAGTGATATAGGTTGCTATCCCCATTTTAAAGATGAGACCATTGAGGTTCAGAGTCAGAGTCAGTTAAATGGTAAACCTTCCATTGAGAGCTGCCTTCCCTTTTCTTCTTCCCCTCTTGTTTCAACTTACTGCAGGGAATAAAAATGAAATGAGTGCTAGAACTAAGGACAGGTGTGCGCACAGCTGCTGCTTTGGGGCTCTGCTTACGCGACAGGAGGAGAATGCTTAGGAGTCCCCGACAACCTTGGTGGGGAGGAATGTCACCAGGAGCATCACCGATTCATCACCCCACCCTGGAAATCCCCAAGGCTCTGCAGCCCAGGGGACCGCTGTGCATTCCCCAAGAAGTTCTGACTGCAGCTCTCCCGGCAGGGTATGAAAAACTTCAGGCACATTTTTTCAGACAACCGTTAGCAGGCCACAGAAGTTCCCTAAGACACTTGGTTAACCTTTGTCAAATCTGTTCTGACGTGTGGGTGGCTGAGTTTCATCAAGAGAGTGCTGAAAGCAGCAACCTGGAAGGTCGGAATCTGGACCCAGGAGATCCTCAGGTCTTTGCCCTCTCTCCTCCTTTCTTTGCCACTCCCCGTTTCTGAAATGTAAACTCTGACAAAATACTTACATATTACACATGCTCCTTTATTTGCAAGCTTTGCCAGGATTTATGAGATATTTTCTCTAAATGTGTGTTAAGCTCTAGGTTCTAAAATCCAGCGGAGTTACATGTGAGGGGAAATCCACTGTGGGATCTTTCAGTTCTTAAAACACACACGAAGAGATGCCGTGCTCACCGGGCATTGCCAATGGGTTCAGTCACATTTTGGAATGATTTCTGCAATTAGTACTAAAATGAAGGAAGACCGATTCTAGTTTTGAAAATTAAGGCAGGAGAAACTTGGACAAGAAATCTTTACTTGCTTTATTTCTCATTTATCATCAAGTCCCAGCTTTCCCAGGAAGTTATTGAATCTTGCTGGTTTCACTAACTTAAAAAAAAAAAAAAAAAAAAGCTGCTCTTCTTTTGTCCACAGAGTGAGCTGCTGGTAGCTGAGATCGGGTCGCCAGCATGGTGACTTTCAGAGACTAGCCAGATGGCTTCATAAACAGATTCCCTGAGTGGCGAGGGCAGAGGTGAGGACAGACAATGAAGATGGGGAGTGTAAGCACGAAGCCGGAACATCTCTTGGAGACAGCAATGGGTAACAGGTAAGCAACACATCTGACTTGATGTTTAAGAAATGTTAAGCAATGATGCTACTGGTATCAGACTATTAGTCCCTAGAGAAGACCTCAAGAGATGCGTGTTTAAAGTTTCCATAAACCCCAGATGACAAATCTTCTTGTCTTTCTTCCCAACTTTCAAAAATGGCGCATATTACTCAAGAAAAACCACAACGCTTTGAGCTGGCACTAGTTAGCTCAATTTAAGGTCAGATTTTGCATAGAAGATTCAGAGACAGGAAATTCACTGGCGTAAAAGCCATCAAGAGGGTATTGAAACAATACCATCCTTTCCACAATCTTCACACCAAGATGTGCTGTGTCATCTGTGGGTGTCTTTCTGGATGATTTGCTTGTAAAAATGACTACAGCACCTCTGCATTGCCAGGGAGACTCTGCTGTGAAATTCCATGGAATGAAAGAAAAGGGGAAATTTTGCTGTGTAGCCTGGAGTCTATTCTCGGTTAGGAAGGAGGAGGAGGAAGCTGCTGGTCTGACGGACGAGTCTGTACTGTGACCTCCACAGTTAAACAAAATAAAGTACTGGTTTCTTCTCTCATTAGGAGTGGTGTCAAAGCTGTCCAAAAGAAAACACTGCTATCCTTCCACACACTTTAGTAAACAGATCTTTGGGACAACCTCTTCACAATGTGCCTTTTACAATTTATGCCCTTAAAGCATCATTCATTTCTGACAAGTCAGCCAGGTTGGCTTGTTACATTTTAAACTATTAGATTTTCATAATATTTTTATAAATGAATATACTCCCAACTGGCTGTTACTCCTGGGAAAACTAGGAAGTGATCTGAAAAAGATGATAATTTATGATAATATAAGGCAAGACCAATTGTTCCTCTTTGGATTAACAGTTCACAGTTGAACTGAAGTCCAGGGACTTGAATTTCTAATCAGTATTATCCCCCTGCAATGTTAAAACTTCCTGGGCCAATTTTGCCATTGATAGAACTTTCATTTAATAAATATTAGACTGCATTTCCTAAGAAAGATTAACTGAAATATATTATTCAGCCATTTTACATAAGAATATAACAAACTTAAATTCTTATTTCAGTTTTTTTGGTTTTTAATTATCATGGATACACAATAATTACATTTATGTATGGAGTCGTGTGATATTTTGATCTGCATAAGGCTTCTTATGTTGATGGACCATATTGGCAGGAGTGATTTTCATGAAGAACTAGAATTGCCGCCACACAGCAAGGATAGGAAGGAGAATGTCTTGAACCAAAGCATGTGATCTGTAATGACCAAATCAGGGTAACTGGGATATCCATCACTTCAAGCATTTATTATTTCTTTGTGTTAGGAACATTCTAACTCCCCTCTTTTGGCTATTTTGAAACATGCAACAAATTATTGCTAACTATAGTCACTCTATGGTACTACTAAACACCTTCTTCCTTCTATCTAAAACTTAAATTCTAATAATACATATTAACAGCTATGTTCTCATTTTATATTGATGAGTGTAAGACGCTTTGAAAGATTTTTATATTAAGTCAACATATGTATAAATTAGAACTAATGACATCTGCTTTCTATCAAAAACTTAAATTCTAATATTATGTATTAACAGGTATGTTCTGATTTTATATTGAGGGGTCTAACACACTTTCAAAGATATTTTTATATTAAGTCAACATATGTATAAATTAGAATTAATGACATCATTACAAAAATGGTAAGGTCAAGGTTTATATAAACAAGACTTATTTAAGAATTTTATGGGCTGGGCACGGTGGCCCAACACTTTGGGAGGCCGAGGTGAGTGGATCACCTGAGGTCAGGAGTTTGACACCAGCCTGGCCAACATGGTGAAACCCTGTCTCTACTAAAAATACAAAAATTAGCTGGGTTTGGTGGCACACGCCCGTAATCCCAGCTACTCAGGAGGCTGAGGCAGGAGAATCGATTGAACGTGGGAGGCAGAGGTTGCAGTGAGCCCAGATTGTGCCATTGTACTCCAGCCTGGGCAACAAGAGCTAAACTCTGTCTCAAATGAAAAAAAAAGCAAAAAAAAAAAAAAAAAAGAATTTTATCAATCAAACTGCTGCCCCCAGAAATACTACCAGTCTGAATTGTACATATTACAAGTTACCCACATTTCATGTTAAACACACACACACACAACTTTATGAATTTTTGTAATTGGATTTTAAAATTATAACTTATTTTGTTACCTGTAACTTATTTATTTGTAATTGGCTGTAAGTGCATGGCCATAATTCATGTATAATTTAGAAATTCTTTTGGAGAGAAAAATCTAACCTACAAATTGTTTTCAAATGCGGTTACATTTTTATAAATATTTAATTTAACAATTAGTGTCATGTCACTTTTTATATTTGTAGACACTGAATTAAACATTTGTTTTAATTTTGTGATTTTATTTTTGTGTTATGGAATCAATACGATTTTTTCCAGTGGTCTCTAGAATTTCTGTAGAGTCTCGAGAAACACTGTTCATAGTGCCTGATGTTTATAATGGCCCTGTTTATAAAATCCTTTAAGGTCATAAAATATGATTTAAATGCATAGGACATTGAACAAGTGGTAATGTATTATTGTTGTGTTCTGTCTCTTGTTCCTATAAGCTAGGCTACGCAGGTCTGGGAAGCAAGAGTTAGAAGTTGTATTGGTTCTCCTATGTACACTCCTAGTGACCTACTTGTAAAATTCTTACTCCTTGTCCTTTAACACTTAAGCTCTGCTGGATTGGAAGCCCTGGTTCTTGTGAGAGGGACTGAAGAACTTCCTGCAGGGGATGCAGTAAAGGTACTAGTAATCTATATTTCTATAAATCCGAAGCTGTGACCGCTACCCAATCAGTTTAGGCATCTTATGCTGATGGACCACATTGGCAAGGGTGATGATCATGAAGAACTAGAATTGCTGCCACATAGCAAGGATAGGAAGGAATATGTCTTGAACTAAAGGAATTCCTTGGGTGTCTCTAGGAGCTTCCAAAGCCCAGCATTAACTGTTAATGGACAAGGTCAAGAAGCACAGCCCCAAATCAGTAAAGAAACTGAAGGTTCAGATTCTTTGAGCTTGATGGCTTGGGTTCACTATAGTGTTGGCTGAGGGGGAGGGAAAGCTAAAACATGTGATGCAGAAAGAAGATGAAAAATATCAGATATGGCTTTAGGATCAGCTACATCAGCAGGGACTAGGATCTCTACCACAGAAGCTTGGGTTTTAAGGTTTTGGTAGAGATTTCAGCTGGCCACCACCTTGAAGGTTCTGTGATAGTTTGGACTTAACATAGGGTTTGAGCAAAGCTGGGCAGTGTGAGGGGTGGACTGCACTGGGCAGCTTATGTGCCCTGCTTCATATCATGTTGGACCACCTTTTCTCTCCTTTCCCTTCCCCTTCATTCCATTTCCCTTTTCCTTTCCCTTTCCCTTTCCCTTCCCCTTCCTTCCCTTCTTTCTCTTTTCTTTTCTTTTGGTTTTTTTCTTCCCCCTCCCCTCCCCTCCTCTCCCCTTCCCTCCCCTCCCCTCCCCTCCCGTCCGCTCCCCTCCTCTCCTCTCCTCTCTCCTCTTTCCTCTCCTTTCCTTTCCAGAAGGCATCTCACTCTGTTGCCCAGGCTGGAGTGCAGTGGCACAATAATGGTTCACTGCAACCTCCACCTCCTAGACTCAAGCAATTCTCCCACCTCAGCCTCTGGAGTAGCTGGAACCACAGGTGTGTACCACAATGCTGGGCTAAATTTTTTTTTTTTTTTCATAGAGACAGGACTGTGCCACGTTGTCCAGGCTGTTCTCAAACTCCTGGGCTCAAGCGATACATCTGCTTCGGCCTCCCAAAGTGCCGGGACTATAGGCGTGAGCTACCGCACCCAGCCTTGGCCCACCTTTTTAATTTCAACATTGCTATAGCAACCAGCTCATGCAGGTATATTCTGAGAACACCTTTCTTCAACCATTCCTCACTTCTCTTGCTTTCTGTCCTGGGACTTCTCGGCTTCTGTGATGGGAGATGTCCAGCCATTCTGATACATTAAAAAACCTGGACAGAGGTGGCTCACGCCTGTAATCGCAGCACTTTGGGAGGCCGAGGTAGGTGGATCAGCTGAGATCAGGAGTTCAAGACCAGCCTGACCAACATGGAGGAACTCCGTCTCTACTAAAAATACAAAATTAGCTGGGTGTGGTGGCACATACTTTTAATCCCAGCTACTCAGGAGGCTGAGGCAGGAGAATCGCTTGAACTCAGGAGGTGGAGGTTGCGGTGAGCGGAGATCATGCCATTGCACTCCAGCCTGGGCAACAAGAGCAAAAATTCATCTCAAAACAAAAACATCTGGACATTTGAAGGTATTATTACCCTTCGGGGAAACCCTAGACCAGGGATGACAGAACCCTATGGATAAATGCCCCTATATTCTTTTCTTCAGATGGACATATCTGGATTTTATACAGATCCTTAGAGAATCCCCAGTGGGACTGGTCCTCAAGAATTCATGGAGATCATCAGCTTGAAAATGAATGCCAGTATAGGCTTTCCCTTTCCCTCTGCTCTATTCTTCCTAGTCAATCATGCCTGTTTCCTGGGATCACTTCCTAACATAAACTACCTGTGTGCAAGTCCCTGTCTCGGTCTCTGAATTTGGTAAAACTCAGACAAAGAGAGATAAAAACTGTTCTAATTCCCTATCCTGAATATATTGGCTTTTCCCTCCTGCAAATTATGTGTGCATATAACATAAATTTATAACAATAATTAATAGATTTATAAAATTAATCAACTTTACAGTCAAGGATTGAGAGGCTTTGTTCTCAAATCTGTGTGATCATTGAAATTGCTTAGAGATGCCCTCAAACCTACCATGGCAGAATCTCCAGGGTTTTGGTCCAGAACCTTACATTTTCTTAAAATTCTATGATTCATTCTATACCAGTTGTGTTCCAGAACCACTGATTGGGATGCTCTACGTCTGTTCCAGTGACAGAGGATTAAGAACTCATGAACTCACAGATATTGTCAAACAGGAGGATGATGTGTGAGACCCTAAACTTTCTTTAGGCAGAGAGAGTCAGAGGAAAGGCAGGTGCACACGAGATTTTCAAAAGGCTATGTGCTCTGTCAGATGCCTCAAACATTTCCTGGTGTTACATGGGATGGCTGATATTTTGGTTTGGCTTGATATAAATACTTTTTGAAGTTGCTGGCTTGCTCCAGTTTTGAAATTGTCATGGCATTCATTGCTTCAAAAGCTTCTCTTTTCTCTGTAGATGACTATGCTCTCTTCTGCATCTGAGAGCCCTCTATTTAGTTCTAAAGGCAAGTTTACAACACATGGAGAAAACAACAATCATGCTACATTTTCACTTGTTGAAAGTTCTGAGAATATAAGTTTTTAATGTGTAAATTCTATGACATTTGAAAATTCTTTTTTTTAAAGATATTAGCTTAAGAATCACAAGAGATGGTCTCCCTTGATCCTGACTTAAAGAGGCCTTCAGAGCATTTTATAGACAAGGCCATCTTCCCACTAGGCTATGGGCACAGTGCCAAGGGCCCTCAGGCTTTACAAGGTCTGTGAAAACGGTGCAGGCTGGTGCCCCCTCACTTAGTGCCTTTGTGAAAGGTATGCCCTCTAGGCCCTTTGGGGGAGCACAGTCCTGTGGTGGCTTCTCCCATTTTACATAACAAATCCACTTTGAACATTTCCACTTTTCTGAGCCTTCCATTGCTCTCCTCCATATTCTGCAAGACAGTTTGGTGGATCTCTATTGCATTTTAGTCTCATCATTGTGCCCAAACTTCAAGGAGCCATCCCAGCAGTGTATTAGGACTGGTTCCAGGTGACTGCATCAGGATGTCAAATCGGATCCATGGGACATTGCTCTGATGTCAGTAGAATCCCTCCTTATTCAGTCTTACATTCAACTTCCAAGATCCACTCCCATGTGCTCCCTCAGTCCCCGCCAGCACACATGGGGAGCTCTTGTAGTATGGGTTGTGTATGTTGTTTCCTCCCATGGCAGGGACCTCACTTGGGTTGTGCTTAAACTGACTCTAGTTTTTGGTTTGGAGTGAAGGGAGAGGCAAGGTGTTCTGGAGGAAGATAAGCATCATGGTACAAAGTACCTGACTCAGGTGAGGTCTTATCCTTGTTTCCAGGTGAGAGGAGGCTGGTGTTTTCCAGCCAGGGAAAGGGAATATCTTATTAGTTTAAAGGTTAAGAGGATTCGGAGTTTTCCAAGTTCTCAGGCTCATCTACCCAACCCAAACATCCTCATCCTGGGTCTCTAGATCCCATTCTTTCTGTATTAGGACTCTAACTGCGGCACGGGAAAACATTGAAGCTGTGCATTCAGTCTGTGTGACTCTGCTACCCTTCTTTTCAAATTCAGGGTCTGGATTTCAGCACAGCCTGCTCTCTGGCTATAGGAGACAAGTATTATCTCCCAGCTTCAACACTGCCAAGGAGCCATTTTTACTTTCATAGGATGTCCCGAAGTTGTTAGTTGGATAACTTGAGCCTCTTTTTTCTCTTTTTTTCAAAGTGTCTAAAGCCCTTAACAAAAGCTGGATAACTCCATAATTCTTAAAATTACCATTGCCTGGCTGGGCTTGGTGGCTCACACCTGTAATCCTAGCACTTTGGAAGGCTGAGGTGGGTGGACCACCTGAGGTCAGGAGTTCAAGACCAGCTTGGCCAACAGGGTGAAACCCTGTCTCTACAAAAATACAAAAGATTAGCTGTGTGTGGTGGAAGGCACCTGTAATCTCAGCTACTTTGGGAGGCTGACGCAGGAGAATCGCTTGAACCTGGGAGGTGGAGGTTGCAGTGAGCCGAGATCGTGCCATTGCACTCCAGCCTGAGCAACAATTGTGAAACTCTGTCTCAAAAAAAAAAAAATTACCATTGCCCTTACCACTGAAGGGCTCCCACTGCCACATAAGCCAATGCTTCCCATACCACCCATGCTTCATCCAAGTTCCACCTGTGAGAGTTTTAGTACTCACGATGCAATTGCATGCCAGAGTTAATTACCACCTTACTATTAGCAGTGGAGTCTTTACTGCCCTCTGATCCAATTCCAAAATCCCATCTCAAGGGTCTGCTTTTGAGGCCCGCTTCTGGTATTTTTTGTCTTAACCTGGGTTTTCCCCAAAAGTGTGAGCCTGAGAGAAGTGCCTGCATTCAGGTAGTTAATTTTAGTAAGTGACTCCGAAGAACAGGTGCCAAGGACTGAGGGGAGAGAGGATAATTGGCAAGGAGTGGGAGTCAATCCAAGAGGGCAGTCATTAAGTTCATGAGCCCATCATCCCTTTGGGAGACTGGAGCTTGATCCCAATGGGGTCCGTCTGAAAAGCTGTGCAGCCTGTGCCTCAGGACGGTCTGCTTGGGAGACACAAGAAAGGGGTGTTTACCCAAGTATCCACTTTCTCCCTTTCTCTATTAGTCAAGGGTTGCTCCATGGTGTGCTAATTCCTCATGCTTTCAAGCTTGTGCATGTTTTAAAAATGCATGGTGTCCCGTATGGTGGGACAGAGAGACACCTGGTGTAGCTGCAGCAAGACGTTTTCAGGTTATTCCTGCACTTGACTGTTCCTTGACATCGGCCGGGGTGAAAAGGTGGGCCACGATCACCTGAGGCAGGGCACGGGAGGTATCCTGTCGGGACCCAGCCAAGAACTCATTTGTTAAGTTGAAACCAGGATAGAAAATTAAAAACAAAACACACGCACACACCCCACTAATGTGCGTCTTATGGGTTGTATGTTACTCTCAATTAAAAAAAAAGTATGCATGGAAAAAATCTCATTTCATTTTCTCTCCTTTTATTTTTCTCTAAATGTTTAAACCGTGGAGAAAATAAAATACCCCTATGAGAAAGTCGCTTGTGTATTCCAAAGGAAAAAAAAATAATAGAGTAAAAAATGAAGAAAAAGTGAAAAGCCAGCTGCCCAAAGGACTCAATGGAAGAAAATCTAACCCCAAATGATGCCTGGTTTGTCTTGAAGAAGATACCCCATCCCTCTGCTCCATGCCAACGCCTCCTCAGCCCCAGCACCTCCTCAGCCTTCAAGTCCCAGTTGATTTCTCTGTGGTTTCCAGCTGCTTCCCCCTTCCTCCATTCTGCAGGGCTGGCCCTCCCACAGAGTTACTGGCTCTGTCATCTGTGCCCCTAAAGCCTTTGACACAAACCTCTGTTCTAGCATCTGTCAGCACAGCAGCTCTCTGTTTAACCTTCCTAATATCAGGGCCTCCCTTTTTTTTTTTTAACCATGGGTGCCTTTTCCAGTCCTTTGTATGAGCTCAATTTCTAAGTTTCACTCATTTAGTTATTTAGCAAATGACCTTTCCGGGTCTGCTGTGTGCTGGGCACAGCGAGAGAGTGACACCATTTTATAAGACCCAGGTCCTTGCCTCAGCAGGAGGCAAAGAAATCCACTGGGCAGGTCAGAGAGGTAGCTGATTAAAAGTCCCAGCTCCATTATAAAGCCAGAAATCCTAATTTCAGGTGTTAGATGAATGGTCTTGAGCTGGCAAAACCCATGGGGTGAGCTGGGGAGATAATGATTCCATCAGAGGTGAAGACACAGGGTAGCCGGTGGAGGAGGTGGGTGACCCTCAGCTAGGGACCTGAGCATACACTTCCCACCTCACACAGGCGGGTGCGCAGAGGAAACAGAGCAGCTGTGATGAACCAAGGCCAGCCTGGGCGGGGAAGAGTGGGATCGGGGGATGGGCTGTCAGATCGCTAAATCCAGTTGCATCCAGAAAGGACGAACTTGCTGGGGGCCCTATTAGGACAATAGTTCTGAGGACCAGAAGCAATTTAAGCAAAGCCTGCATAACCTGGCCCAACCCATGTTTCCCCCGCCGCCTTTACTCCCTCCCCACCTGTTGTCCATCTTGGATCAAACTCACCCCTAGAATAAAAGTCAGCATGTGGATGTAACGGGCTGGGGCTGCCCACAAACCGGCCCTGTGAGTGCTTTGGAAAAAAACGCCTTGCCAGGAAAGAATGATTCAGAGACATCACGGCTTCCACTCTCAATCTCAGGTCTCAGGGCAGTTTCAGGTCTAGGTCAAGAGTTGAAACAGCCCAGACAAACCATCCTCAGCTCCCTCAAAGTGAGGCCGCTCTGAACCTGTCTGAGGTTTCTGGTCAGGCCTGTGCAGAAGCTTGACTAGGCCTCACTTTTCCATTGGTGGCATGTTCTGTTAATTTGGAAATTTTCATGAATTATTTTGAAAGCATCCGTGACTGGGGGGAAAGAAGTGGATGCCTGATTTGTCACTTTTATTTTTTCATTATTATTGTTATTTTTTGAGACAGTGTCTAGCTCTGAAGCCGAGTCACTGTCTGGGGTAAATGCCCGAGATTCGTTGTCTCACGGCCATGGAAAACTAGGACGCAGACATACAAAGAGTGAGGTTCAGAGAGGAAGTTTAATAGGCAAAAACCCCATTTTCTTTTTCTTTTCTTTTTTTTTTTTTTGAGATGGAGTCTCGCTCTGTCGCCCAGGCTGGAGTGCAGTGGCGTGATCTCGGCTAACTGCAAGCTTCGCCTCCCGGGTTCATGCCATTCTCCTGCCTCAGCCTCCCAAAGTAGCTGGGACTACAAGTGCCCGCCACCACGGCCGGCTAATTTTTTTTGTATTTTTAGTAGAGAGGGGGTTTCACTGTGTTAGCCAGCATGGTCTCGATCTCCTGACCTCATGATCCGCCTGGCTTGGCCTCCCAAAATGGTGGGATTACAGGCGTGAGCCACTGCACCTAGCGGAAAAAAAAAAAAACGAAAACCTATTTTCGTGGTAAAGGTTAAACTTTACCATGTTACCCAGGCTGGTCTCGAACTCCTGGGCTCAAGTGATCCACTTGCCTCGGCCTCTCAAAGCGCTGGAGTTACAGACATGAGCCACTGCGTCTGGCCATCACTTGAATTTTTTTGTTTAACTGAGGTCAATTTACATGACACAGAACAAAGCATTTTTTTTTTTGAGATGAGTCTCACTCTGTTGTCTTGCTGGAGTGCAGTGGTGTGATCTCGGCTCACTGCAACCTCCGCTTCCTGAGTTCAAGCGACTCTCCTGCCTCAGCCTCCCAAGTAGCTGAGAATACAGGCACGTGCCAACATGCCCAGCTAATTTTTGTATTTTTAGTAGAGATGGGGTTTCACCATGTTGGCCAGGATAGTCTCGATCTTTTGACCTTGTGATCTGCCCACCTTGGCCTCCCAAAGCGCTGGGATTCCAGGCAGGAGCCACTGCACCTGGCCCAAAACTAAGCATTCTCTCTCTTTTTTTTTTTTTTTTTTTTTGAGATGGAGCATCCTTAAGTGTACAAGGCAGTGACATTTAGTACATTCATAGTGTTGGGCGATCTGTATCTAGGTCCAAAACATTTTTGTCACCCCAAAAAGTTATCCCATATCCATCAAGCAGTCCCTCCCATTTCTCCCTCCTACAGCCGCTGGAATCGCCAATCCGCTTTCCATCTCTACAGATTTAACGATTCTGGATATGTCATGTAAACACATCATACAACAAGTGGCCTTATGTGTCTAGTTTCTTTTACTTAGTGTAATATTTTCATGGTTCATCCATATTGAAGCATGGATCAGAACTTTATTCCTTTTTTTCTTTTTTGCGACGGAGTTTTGCTCTGTTGCCCAGGCTGGAGTGCAGTGGTGCTCTATTCATCCATCACTTTTATTTTTTGCCACCTCTTAATATCTTGGATGTTGAGGCATCTGAAGATGAAACTGGGTCACAGAGTCCCTTCTGTGTTCTTCGAAAAGGAAGCAACTTATAAAGGAAGTGAGGACAACCCAAAGTGCAACTCCCTAAATTTGGCACCTTTAGGTTAAACACACATTTAGCTGGTTAGGAAAGTCTCCTTCTGACTCTGCTGTGAAGGAGACAAGAGAAATCTTTGATGTATTTATTTATTTTCTTGCTTAAAATAAAGCACTGAGCTTGAATTCCCTAAGTGGGTCTCTCTTCTCTGATTAGACAGTTTTCTTAATGCTCTAAAGTGGACTTTTTGGGCAGGATAAAAATACGATGGGTGAATTCAGTTCTCCAAATCTTGAAGTATAAATACAGCAGGGCTCGAACAATAAGCTGAGAGACAGACACCTGCCCGTGGGGCCTGGTGTTTGGGTTTGGCTTGTCTCCACCCTTGGGGTTCAGCCTCCACCTTATCACCAGCCCACCATTTGTGCTCACAGAGCTGGGGTCCAATCAAGACAACAGAGCTCCTTTTTCTCTCCTTACCCAGCCACAAATTACAACAGAGGAGATGAGATAAAGAAGAGGAACCTAACAGTGTGTTTGCTGCCCAGTGACAAGAAAGTGGCGTGAGAAGGGCAAACTGATGTACAGTTAGACCTGGCTGGGAGCAGAGAAAGCCCTCTTTCCTTGTGGGGGACTCACAGTGTGAACCTGCTAATGCTGAGGGACCAGCCAGGGCAAGCGCCCCTTTGACTTTATTCCCAGAGGATGGACTCCCAGATATCCAGGCTGAATTTCACTAGCAGATTTTTCTAGAATTTTCCCCAGAGTCCATTTACCTGAATTAGAGTACTTACAGTGAAGCTGGGGTCTGAACCTGTTAATTAAATGCGATTGGTGGAAACAACAGCTTTATGGGGCTATGGCAGAATTGGCGGATGGATTTCTCCATTCTGAATATAACTCTGGGTTTATTCTAGTATTCCTGTCACTCTTAGCTTTGAGCTCCTGTTGGGGTTCTAGCCTTTTTCTGGGACAGCCTATAAGCTTCCAGCATTGCTTTATTTATCCCCAACCTCATACTGAAGTGGTAGAAAAAAGGGAAAACAAGAAGCAGGAAACTCGAATTTTAGATACAGTTCTTGTCATGGGCAAGTCATTACCATCTCAGTATTGTGATCTCTAAAATGAAACAGGGAGGGGAGACGTTTGCCCAGGTGTGTTCTGTATATACCACTTCTGTGTGTCATTGTTTGAAGGATGACCTGGGGGAGGCTTTGGTCCCCACCCCTTTCCAGCCTGCTGATTACTTGGATAGAGGAAGACCTCAGGCAAAGAAATGCAGATAAGTCAGGAAGTGTAAGGCCTGAGGGCATGGCTTACACACATGGCATGAATTTCCCTAGTGTTCTGCATTTAGGATGCTATCAATTTTCACATTAAAAATCACAGTAAAATGGAACAAAACGTTAATTTTTGTGGTTATTGTTGTTTTTTGTTTTTTGAGATGGAGTGTCACTTTATCACCCAGGCTGGAGTGCAGTGGTGCAATCTTGGCTCACCGCTCACCGCAACCTCCGCCTCCCGGGTTCAAGTGATTCTCCTGCCTCAGCCTCCCGAGTAGCTGGGACTACAAACACCTGCCACCATGCCTGGCTAATGTTTTGTATTTTTAGTAGAGACGGGGTTTCACCATGTTAGCCAGGATGGTCTCCATTTCCTGACCTCGTGATCCACCCACCTCAGACTCCCAAAGTGCTGGGATTACAGGCGTGAGCCACTGCACCCGGCCCAAAAAGTTAATTTTTGCTCTTTGTTGTTTTCGTTGTTAGTTACGGTTAGTTGTTAGTTAGTTGTGCTCCCTCACTCCTCCACCCCCACCCTCGGCAAACAGTATAATGACTTAACAAAGAAGGAAGTTCACTTTTATTTCACACAACAGACCAAAGGTAAGTCCAGGGCCTGAGGGGTGACTGTGCCATTGTCCACACCCAGCTTCCACCTCTGGTCTAGGATGGCTGCTCTAGGTCTCCTCAAGACCCAGGCAATAAGGAAGGAAAACGGCAGCAGGAGAATAGGGTCTGGAGGCAGGGAGCATAAGGCCGATTCACGTTGAAGTTCTAGAAATAAATCAAATGGAAACACTTCAGCTATGACAGGAAATATCCTCTGCATTTACATAGGGTGTACACTGAGTAAAGGAGTTTGTAACTTTACTTCATCCTCTTCATTTACATAGGGCGTACATCAAGTCACCAATGAAAACCTCTAGAGGGTATTTAAACCCTAGAGAATTCTGTAATTCCAGAGAATTCCAGAGAATCTCTGAATTCCAGAGAATTCAGCCCCTAATGATCAGACCACTCCCACCCTGTGGAGTGTACTTTCGTTTTCAATAAATCTCTGCTTTTGTTGCTTCATTCTTTCTTGCTTTGTGCATTTTGTCCACTTCTTTGTTCAAGATGCCAAGAACCTGGACACCTTCAACTGGTAACAAAATGGTAAGAGGACACTCACACCTTCCTTAATAGCATATGACCTGGAAGTGGCACATATTCTACTCATGTTTCATTACAAGATTTAGTCACATGGCCACATATGAAGCTGCAGAAAGGCTACAAAGTGTTGTCTGTAGCTTGGCTATGTGCCTAATTAAGATTCAGGGCTTTGTTTTAGAGATGGGGAGAATGACTATTGGTGGACCATGCTAGTCTCTGCCAGTAGGCTCATTATTTTCCAAAATGACTTGTGTCAAAGTTCAGTGCCACTAAAATTGCATGGTCATGCCAGTTTAGCAAGTGTTTATTAGGGATCTTTTATTGTGTAAAACCTGCAGACACCATGGGAATGTTGATATGGAATATGCAGGCAATGGTTAGCACACAAGGAACAACTATAGACAGGGACTAACTTAAATGCTGACTTTCATAGTTCATACCCCACATATTTTGGAAAGGATCAACAAAATCTGGAGTATGCGGGTATTTCCCCGGAGGAGGTGACTCTGGGTGGAACCTGCAGGATGGTGTTTCTCACCAACTCCTGTATCTGCTCATAGGGTCAGGGGTCACTAAAGGAAGTCCTCACTTGACCCCTAATGCCATTCTAACCAACTTGTTAACCTTTTCACTGTATCTTTCCACTGTCAACATTGCAAAATGGTAGGGTTTTGAAACATACTTCCTCTTTCTTTTCACTTCATCTTTACGGACGTATTAATGAGTGGAGTAAAGCACTCAGAAGAACAGCAGGAAAACAGGATTCATGTATGTTAGAGGAGCTGAAGGCTTTTGATAGGTTCAGAGAATGCAGGTCTTCCAGCTGCTGACGGTGTATGCTTCCACCATGCCTCATAGCAATCCCCGAACAAAGTGGGGTCTCTAAAGTTCTATTAACAGGCCCAATTACTAAACACCTTTAACCAGAAAATATTCCCTCTGGGTCCTTTTCCTTTACGTTCCATGAGTTGGAGAAGGGAAGGAATTAGTGTAGTAGTTGAATGAATGGCTGAATGAAATGATACAGTTGATGGTGTAAGATTCTACAAGCAGCAAAAGCCTTGACTATGAAAGATACTTCATTAAAACTGAGAAGAAGATACTCATTTTTGTCCCCCACTCCCTGGATTTTCATCTCTTAGCCATTCTCCGCATTCCTCCAAAATGTGTCCTGTTTGACAGGATCTCATGCTCTATCTTGTTCTACATTTTCTGGAGTCTAAGCCTACCTTCTCTTCTCTCATTCTTCATTCCTCTATCCACCCATCTATCCTGTCATCTACCCATCCAACCATCCATTTGTGAGAAATAAAATTAAAAGCTGTTGGAACCCCAAAAAACACTTTGAGAGATGTGAGTGTGATTTGAGTCACATACAGTTGCTATTTTTGTTTCTCAGATTATAGATTAACTATTTTTCGTATTTTTCTTGTTCTCTATCATGGCTAGAGGCAATTAAATGACCTCAAGGACAAAAACCTCCTGCCTTCTAAATTAATGACCACTGTTACAGACTAATTTCCCCTGTGTTGTGTTGCTTTGCTTAGACCAGATGACAGACAGCCCATGACTATTATACCCTCTGTAAAAGGTGACAAATGCACCCTTTACAAAAAGAAACTCTGCCTATAACCAATCAAGTTGCCGTAACTATGTGCCAACTTTATGAAAAATGCTGTAATCCTGCTAAAAACTCCTCTGTCTCTGCCTATATAAATGAAACCTTAACTTCTGTATTTTAAACTCTGACTCCATTCCTTTGGAATTGGTGTTTCCGGGTAGGCCATCCTTAAACTATACTTGAATAAACTCTCTTGAAAGTTGGGGTTCCGGCTGGGCATGGTGGCTCAAGCCTATAATCCCAGCACTTTGGGAGGCTGAGGTGGGTGGATCACCTGAGGTCAGGAGTTCGAGATCAGCCTGACCAACACAGTGAAGCCCCATTTCTACTAAAAATACAAAAATTAGCCAGGCATGGTGGCAGGTGCCTGTAATCCCAGCTACTCGGGAGGCTGAGGCAGGAGAATCGCTTGAACCTGGGAGGTGGAGGTTGCAGTAAGCCGAGATCATGCCAATGCACTCCATCCTGGGTGACAAGAGCAAAACTCCGTCTCAAAAAAAAAAAAAAAAAAGAGAAAGTTTGGATTCCAACAGCTTTTAAATGTTGTTTTTCACAAATGGGTGGTTCTGACTCTTTAGATTATTTTATCATATTTTATTATAGGTTGACACGTCCATCAATCCTCCCATCCATCTATCCATCCATCCATCCAACCAAACATTCAGGTAAACTAATGTAAACCACAGTGTTATTGGCTTTAAAAATCATAACATTACATTGTTCCCAGTTGAGAGAATTTCTGGCACAATAACAGACTAAAGGGGTAGATATTGAGGGAGAACACAGAGTGGGTTTAACTATCTTATGTTCTCTACTTAATCAATAGCTGGTTAACTTAAATCTGTTATGCCAGGATAAAAGCAAATTTGAAGATGGTTCTGCTCAGTCCACAGTCACTTCTGCCTAGTTGCTATCATTATAGAATGTGAAATAAACTCCAACTGTGGCCACAAAGTCCCTTTTGCTGAGGCTGGGAGGGCCCAGGTTGCAGCAGATGTGGAGGCCTCTGCCAGGCACCTGCCCTGGTCTTGCTGCTGACCTCCTTGCAGGGTTTCGGTGGTGGGGCTCCTCCTGTGGTCACATCACTGGGATTTTGAATACGATCTGTCCTGTCATCACTTTCACTTTGATTAGCTTCATTCTGAAGAAATTTCGACAGCATTCGCAAACATGGGTCAGCATGAGAAAACCGGTTCCTCTGTATAGGACTGATTTAATTTCTTTGTATAGAGGCTGATCTTGGGAAAAAATACATTCCTGTTTACGTCAAACATACAGGACGTGTCAGCCCACAGCTACTCTCAATGCTTCCTGGGTTTTCTTGGTGGGGGCCCCTCTGCATCGCTGGGACAGTGAGTGAAGAGATTGGCCCTGATGCGTCAGTCCCTGCTGGGCTTGGTGCCATTGTCTCTGGGTGTAATCAAACAATCTGTATCTTAGTGGGACATCCTGCTTGCTCTGTGTGACTCAGAGCACTCAGGCAGCTGATTGAAGCTTTGTTTATAGCAGTGCCACCCACTCACTCCACACCCCCGACTCCCTATAAACTACTCCACAGGTGGCCAGACTTTTGGTGCAAATAAAAGTTTGTCAACTGTTGCTCCCTTTCTCCTGTCTTTTTTTTTTTTTTAACTTATCTAAACAAAATTAAGCTGTGGGGAGTTCATTAATAAAAGGTTTCTTTTACAGCATTATTGGCACTCTGCAAGGCGCTTTGGAGGAGAGTGGGAAGATCAATATTACCTAGAGTAAAATAGCAGGGCAGATATTACTCAAGGGAAATCGGTTCTTAATAAGAGAGAGAATATGGATTTCTATCTGAGCAGTCAGTTTGAATATGATGAAACAGCGTGTTAGAGTTGGCGGTCTGGTAATTATTTGAGAAGTCTTAGAGACTATAAATGTGTGTGTGTGTTTTAAAAGAACAAACCAAAAAACCTCTCAGCCAAAGCTTTTCAGAAATAAAAAGCAAGTATTTCCACAGATGACCAGAAACCAAAAAATTAGAACAATGTGAATCCATTAAATGACAAAAGTGCAGAGCATTTGATTACTTTCTGTATGGATCTAAAACCACAGAAATGGTGGATGACTGCCTGCGTTTGCCTCTGGGAGGGAGGCAGAGAACAGGGAGAAATTGCAGGCTTCTAGATGGGACTGCTAATGAGAAGCCATTCCTCTTCTTTAAGCCTGGGTCTTTTACTTGTCTCTTGGACGCTTCGTGAACATGTGAAAACGGGCAGAAAGTGCAGTGGAATGGTACTGAGAGCAGACCAATTTAATGGGGTGCAGGTTACTCTCCATCCTTGTCATGTGAGCCAATTAACCTTCCGGCTGGTGAAATGCAACTGGCAGTTAATTGGGCCATTGTTGAGAACAGTGCAGAGGCCTTAGTACCATTGGCAAATTGCTGAGATAGGAATCTCTGGATGGCTCCTGGGATGAGGGCAAACCAGTTCAGCTGCAGCTATGGTGGAACCTTGGCTCTTAGGCCCAAGGAGTTTCCAGGGGACCCCTGGAAGTCCCAGTGCATTGCAGTCTTAGCACATTGCTCGAGAAGGTGAGGGAGAAGAAGAGAGAAATGAAAGAAAATTTCCAGATGAAGAAAAGACAGGAAAGATGGAGGAAGAAAGGAGAGAGGGAGATTGAATAAAAGAAAGAGGGAGAAGATGAAGAAGGAAAGAGAGAGAGAGAATATATATAATACTTTTAGGTGTTACCTTTGATCAGGGCGATTGACCAAGGTCAGCTTTCTTCAATGTGTATTCAGAGGAGGGCTCGTGTCCTATAAGGTATTAACTGGTGTTTCATGGGGGAAATTTTAAAAAAGTGGGGCAGGGAAATCCACTGGTCCCATCCATTTGGGAAGTGTTTGGTTCAACAGGTTTCTCTGGTGTAGCTTGTCTCAGAGCCTTTCGTAAACTGGAGTGCATTACGGAGCTCCAAGATGGGGCCATAGTATACAATTTCTCCTTACATTATTTTATTGAGATATTGTTTATTCAAGGACAAGCAGTCTGAGAAATGGAGTTTTTGAAATAATGATCCAGGCCTTTCCTGCAACACTGAGCTATCTCTTTCCTTTTCTTTTTTAACCATGCAACAAAACCTTTATTAACATTTTGAACAGGTTCAGCTATTACTGAAACTTGTAATTTCTAAACTTAAGTTGGGGCAAATGGCTGTACTGCAGAGTAATGCCATCACTGGGCGCTGCGAATGCAAGACTGGGGAATTAACAGCCACCCCTCAGGTGCAGGACCAGGTGCAGGGTCGACTCTTTCTGGATGTGGTAGTCAGAAAGAGTGCGGCCATCTTCCAGCTGCTTGCCTGCAAAGATGAGCCTCTGCTGGTCGGGGCTGGGGGTGGGGGAGGCCTTCTTTATCCTGGATCTTGGCCTTCACATTTTCGATGGTGTCACTGGGCTCCACTTCCAGGGTGATGGTCTTGCCAGTCAGGGTCTTCATGAAGATCTGCATACCACTTCTCAGACACAGGACCAGGTGCAGGGTCGACTCTTTCTGGATGTTATAGTCAGAATGAGTGCGGTCATCTTCCACCTGCTTGACTGCAAAGATGAGGCTCTGCTGGTTCGGGGGAGTGCCTTCCTTATCCTGGATCTTGGCCTTCACATTTTTGATGGTGTCCCTGGGCTCCACCTCAAGGGCAATGGTCTGACCGGTAAGGGTCTTCACGAAGATCTGCATTTTGACCTGTTAGCAGATATGACGATGCTCCGAAACATCAATCATGTCCAGCCACAGGGACACCACCACATACTCACCCAACAAAGCCTGTCATCCCTACCACTAAGCTATTTCTATGCGGGTTCTTCCCTTGGCCCTTAAGCTGGGATAAATCCCTGTCTTCATGCAAAGTTAGAGACATGATTAGATACAAGATCTACAATATTTGTGGATAAAAATCAGCCAGTTGCTTAAGAAAACTACAACTATTTTTTTTTGCTGACACCAGAGTGAAATTTCCCCCATTTATCCCCCATCAGCCTTTGGTAGGAGCACAAAAGCTACGTGGCAGGGCACATTCCAGCACCATACCCATGACACCAACCCTCGTTCATTCATTCCTTGACGCATTTACATTCAAACTGCGTCCTCGTTTGCTGCTGTGCTGCTGGTTCTGGCTCCAAGCACTTCTTTCTTTCTTTTTTTTTTTGAGACAAAGTCTCACTGTCACCCAGGCTGGAGTGCAGTGGCGTGATCTCAGTTCACTGCAACCTCCGCCTCCTGGGTTCAAGCAATTCTCCTGTCTCAGCTTCCCGAATAGCTGGGAGTGGGCCACCACACCCGGCTAATTTTTGTATTTTTAGTAGAGACGGAGCCATGTTAGCCAGGCTGGTCTTGAACTCCTAACCTCGGGTGATCCACCCGCCTTGGCCTCCCAAAGTGCTGGGATTACAGGCTTGAGTCATCGCACCTGGCCTCCAAGCACTTCTTACTCTGTCCTCAGACTTACATGCTTATGCCTGACTCCCATATCTTCAAAGCTGAAAATGTCCTGATTTGTTTTCTCGTGTTTTGACAATCAGTACTCTTGCTTTTTTTTTTTGAGACGGAGTCTCGCTCTGTCACCCAGGCTGGAGTGCAGTGGCGTGATTTTGGCTCACTGCAAGCTCCGCCTCCCAGGTTCACGCCATTCTCCTGCCTCAGCCTCCTGAGTAGCTGGGAATTTGAGATGGAGTCCTGCTCTTGTCACACAGGCTGGAGTGCAATGGCTTGATCTCAGCTCATTGCAACCTCCGCCGCCTGGGTTCAAGCAATTCTCCTGCCTCAGCCTCCCGAGTAGCTGGAATTATAGGTGCTTTCCATTATGCCTGGCTAATTTTTGTATTTTTAGTAGAGATGCAGTTTCACCATGTTGGCCAGGCTGGTCTCGAACACCTGACCTCGTGATCCACCCGCCTTGGCCTCCCAAGCTCTTGCAGTTTTTGATACATTCTTTGGCTTTGCCTTCTCCTCTGAACTCAGGGTTTCTAATGTCTTTACAGTCAACCAGTCTCCAGTGCAGCCCCTCACCTTGGATAACCCCACCTGTGGCTCATCTGCAGCTCAGTTCCCTCAGTCAGAATAAGCAACAAGTCTCATCTTCACCTCCTCCTGGGATTCATGTGCCACCTATCCTCTGAGCCTCTTCCAGTGTCTCAACTGTGCCAGGGTCAGGAAGATTTTTCTGGTAGCGACCTAAATGCTTCTGCCAATGGATGAGTCAGTTACTTCCTCCTGTTTCTTCACAAGGGCAATGGAGAATGTAGAACGCTGCAGAGGGGTATACTGGGCGTTGGCGTGTTGGTGCTGAGGTGGGCAGGTCCCTCTCTGCTGCTTGGCAACTCTGCATTCTTCTTCCTGAAAAGGAACAGCTCCCACCCTAGTGTGGCTCTCCAGATGCCCTCTGAGGACCTCCATGGTGTAGAAGGTGCTGGCACAGTTGCCTTAGGTCTGGTTTTCACTGCCAACTCCCTCATGTCATTGAAATGGTGACAACCCCCAGAACCCCCATCCCTGAGAGAACTCCCTCTAGAGATACATTTTCAAGGGTGTGTGTCCAAACTCTGGGTAGGATTGCCCAGTGGACAGAATCCTCTGGGCAGGCTTATGAGATGCTGCCCCAAACGCCCTCCTTCTGTGCAGATTCACTGCTTCCTCTGCAGACTCACAGCGTTCACTGCTCCCCACTGCAGGCATTTACTCCATTTATCTCTCATTTATGAGAGATATATAAATATATGGCAGGAAAATTACCCTTACCCAGAAGCTTAGGGGGAATGAATAAAGGAATCGAAGTACTTAGGCTTCCCTGGCATACCACCCGTGAGCTCTGGGAGGGATTAGAAAGAATAATTAACTACTCTTAGAAGCCTCTTAGATCTACTTTCTCCCACTTTCTACAAATGAGGTTCCAACAAGTTGGGCCAAGGAAGAGCATACAATGTGGGGAAACTTAGGCATCACTCTGTCTCCAAAATTAACAGGAGAAATAGGTAGTGGGAAAGGTGCATGTGGAAGGAATTATGTTTTCAGAAGGTCCAGTTATTTTTCCCCAAGTACAATTATGGTCTGCTCATTATAGACATTTTGGAAAATGCAGAAAAGTAGAAAGAGTAAAAATTTGTCTGTGAAGATAAATGTGGGAAATTTCACTCTGGTGTCAGCAAAAGAAATAGGTGCATTTTTCTTTAGCAACTGTTTGTTTTGTATCCACATTGTAGATCTTGTATCGAATCATGTCTTTAACTTTGCACAAGTTGCTGGAAAACTCTGCAATGTTCATTTGTGAAATAACTAATTATTTTTGAACAATGTTTATTAAATGCCCACCATGTGCCAGGAACTCTGCTAGGCTTTGAGGATGTTTGACTGAGCCAAACAGATGTGTGGTTGCCCATGCATACACACCATTCATAGGCGGTGTGACCTGATGGATGTTGACAGGTGTTAATAGGACTCATGGAGTGTGTAGCTAGCACTGTGTGAGCACTTTGCATCTGTGTCAGGAAAATTTAATTTCTTCATTGTATAAATATTCTTCCAGAATTTTTCCCTTCTCCTCACTCCAAGGGAGCTAGCCCACACGATTGTGCTTTCTCCTATGGGTGAGGTTGCCAGAGGACAGCTCTGCCCTCAGCTTTTGTGGAAGTCTCTTGGCATAATGTCTTGGGCAAGATTGTGGCTGGGGTCCAAGAGGAAGAGGGGAGAGAGGAGCGTAGGATGAGGGAGGAAGGTGGAATCTGAGAGACAACAGCTTCCAAAGACCTGAAAGGCAACAGAGGGGGCTGGCTGAAAGCAGTATGGACCTGTGAGTTTCTCCCTGGGGAGACTCAGAGGGGAAAGGCTGGTAGCAAACCAGGGAGGAAGACTCCAGGCACCTGTGCTCCCAGCAATAGCAGAGGCCATCAGACTCCCCCTCGGGAAGAGAGTAACCCAGCCACCTGACTCAAGGGACCATGGAGACCTTGACAGTGGGCATCTGCTTGCTCACCAGGGTGAGTGATGACAGGGTGTCCCAGTGTTCCAGGATTCTTGAGAACCTTGGGCCTTTGTAGAACTCATCTAAGCTGCTTGGGTCACACACTTAATACATTTTGTGTCGCTATAACAGAATACCTGAGACTGGGTAGTTTATAAAGAATAGAAATTTCTCACAGTTCTGGAGGCTGGGAAGTCCAAGACCAAGGCACTGGCAGGTTCATTGTCTGGTGAGGGTCTGGCCTCTGCTCCACGCTGACACCTTGAATGCCACATCCTCCAGAGGGATGTGCTGTGTCTTCACATGGCAGAGGAAGAAGGGCAAAGAGGAGCAAACTCTGTCAAGTCCTTTTATAAGGGCACCTAATTCCATTCACGAGGGCAGAGCTCTTAAGACTCAGTTACTTTCCAAAGGCTGTGTCTCCCAATATTGTTGCCCTGGGGTCACCTGAATTTTGGAGGGGACACATTCAAACCATAGCACACACCAGTCTTAAGTTCTCTTTGCAACATAACGGTAGCCAACATTAGCTCACTCCCATCAAATGCTGTCCCACAGCACTGAGCTAGCATGTTTTAGCAAGCAGAAAACACACTCTTCCTGCTACCGGCTCTTATATACTCAGAGAGTTCCAGCTGTCTGTCCTCCTAGGTGCTTGGACCACTACCTGCTATGCAAGATTCACTCAATACAGATTTAATATTATACCATAGGCAGGATTTTTGTCCATTTATAGGGACAAAAGCAACTGGATTTTTCCAGACCAATAGCTCAAGCAACTGGAATTTTCCAGACCAATACCTCAGCAAGGGAGTGTTCATAGATTAAGTCTCTGTGCCGTACCTACATGTGCAAGCTGAAGGTCTTTGCTAGATTCTTATACTCAGTGTACGCAAAGATGATGACTATCTCTCAATTGTTTCAATTAGTCTTCATAGTTGACCAGTGAGGGCCCATTTCTAGCATCTTCAGGTGGACTAACACACCATTACTATTATCAATTGTATTAGTTTCCTGTGACTGACATAAGAAATTTCCATAAACTTGGTGGCTTAAAACAACAGACATGTATCCTCTTTCAGCTCTGGAGGCCACAAGTCCAAGATTAAAGTATCAACAGAGCTGTGTTCCTTCCAGAGGCTCTAGGGAAGAATTCGTTCCCTGACTCTTCTAGCTTCTGGTGGCTCCAGGCCTTCCTTGGCTTGCAGCTGCATTGCTCTAACCTCTGCCTGTCTTGACATTGCCTCTTCCTCTTTGGTAGGTGTAATCTGCCACTGCCTCTTTTTTCATAAGGACATTTATCATTAGACTTAGGGTCTACCTGGCTAATCTAGGATAATCTCTTTATCTGAAGATCCTTCATTACATCTGCAAAGAGTCTTTTTCCAAATAAGGTAACACTCATATTCACACTGATAAATAAGACCCCCTAAAATGATGTATCAACAACCTAATCCCTGGAATCTTATTTATCACTGTGAATATGAGTGTTGCCCACACCTGTTTACATAGCATCTGTGTGTGTATGAGTATGCCCTTGCACTGCTGTAAAGAAATACCTGAGACTGGGTAACTTACAACAAAGAGAGGTTTGATTGGCGCGCAGTTCTGCGGGCTGTACAGGAAACATGGTGGCATCTGCTTGGCTTCTGGGGAGGCCTCAGGAAACTTACAATCATGGCAAAGGCAAAAGGGGAGCAAGGCATCTCACATGGTGGGAGCAGGAGCAAGAGAGAGGCGGGGAAAGCGCTGTACACTTTTAAACAACCAGATCTTGTGATAACTCACTCACTGTCATGAGAACAGCACCAAAGGGATGTTGCTAACCCATTGATGAAGGACCACCCTCATGATCTGGCCACCTCCCACCAGGCTCTGCCTTTAGCACTGGGGATTACAATTTGACATATCAGTGTGGTAGAGTGCCTTGTCCTCAATTCTTCACCCCTCCGTTTCCCATTGCCATGTGGGTTTGCAGTTCCTCCTCCTAGAGGCAGAATATTGCCTCATCCCACTGAGATTGGACTTGGCCACATAACTTGCTTTGACCAATTGGATGTTATTAGATATGATGTGAGCAAAAGCTTAACATGTGCTTCAGAATTGAGCCTGTGCTCTCGTGCTTCAGCTATTGCCATGAAAAGAACACAATCCAGCTAGTCCACAGCTCCAAAGTGGTTTAGAGAGGCATGGAGATGGCATGGGTTCAGCCTGCAGTTTCAAATCCAGCCTTGCTAAGCCTAACCTAGATCAGCCAATCGATGGCTAACCTACTGGTACCTAAGTAGGACTCATTGATTGTTGTTTTAGGCCATGCCACTCTATTTTGGAATGGCATATTGCAGCGATGGCTGACTGATACATTCTGCCTCTGTACTTGTCATAGCCACCTCCCCCCATCCACATCCCCACAGTTACTGCTACATTACTATTCAGGGGTACCAGCAGCACTAGCAGGACTTACAGCCCTAGGTGCTAAGGCCATTCCTTGCCATAGGGCTGGGTTCCTGAGGGGCATGCCCAGGCCTTGGGAGAGAGGGAGATGGGTCCTCTTCCTATCTTGCACCATGCTGCAACTGCCCCCTCTTGCAATCTTCCCAGGAGAGACCTAGCATCTGCATATAGCCAGTTTTCTGAAGATGAGCCTGCAGATATAGCCACCCCCTCACATCATCTGTAGGTGTGGCATCTCCCTAGCTGGTTATAGACATGGATATTTGCAACTTGAATTGAACCAGCCAATTTAAATTGACTTCCATCCTTTCTACCTCTCTAACTGCCCACACCCAGGCCTTTGCTTCTAGGAATATTGAGGGGAATGGCATTATGGCAGAGAAGCTTTTTGGAGACACAAAAGGGGACAGCCAATCTAAATTCCTGTGACTTCGATAATTAGCAGCCAGACAGGGTGGCCACCAGTGGTTTTCTCTGAGTAGTAGGATTATGGAGGTTTTAAAAACAGTTCTTTGTTCTGTGGATTTTCTGTCCTCCAAATTGGATATTTTTCTTGAATCTGAGAAACAATAAATGTTAATAAAACCAATGAAACAGCCTCACTGCTTTGAGTGAAGCCCCAAGGGCTGGGACGAGTTGGGAGGCAGGCAGGGTGGCTGTGACAGTAGATGAAACCATAGCCAGGGGAGTCAGCACCCAGCGCCTCTTGCAGCAGCAGCCCACCACTGTGGAGTTCACCTCATCACTTGGTGCTGGCCTCCCCTGAGGGTCGGGGCTTCTAACCTTAGCTGGGCAGCTTGCAAAGAAGGTATGGGGGATACCTGAGGTCTCAGTGAGGGAGTAGGACCAAATCAGACTAAATGCATCAGCACTGTAGGGGTTCCTTGCTTTGTGTGGTAAATGGATTTCTGAAAAATCATGTGAATTAGAATTCTAAATCTAAAACCATTTTACATGTGCCTAGGGAGTTTCCTGAATAAAAGGATCCTACTGTGAAGCCTTGAGTTAAGTGAATAATCCCTTTCCATTTTGTCTTTGGCATAAATCTGGATTTTCACTTAGAGTTTTTTGGGTTTCCATGAAAAGGCAGATGATAGAAGTTCTGGAAAAGCATATCCTGGAACTTCTGCTTAGGGTTTATGGCCAGTGGCATCATCTCTAATTGGATTGTGGCTCCTGTTTAAGTCCCAGTCCTGGACCAAACATACTATGTCCTTTGCATGTCCTGCCTGGAATGCTGTCCACCTAGATATGCCTATGGCTCCCTCCCTCTCATCCTTAAGGCTTGTGCTCAAATGCCACTCATCTTCTTAGTGAAACCTTGCACATCATCCTATTTAAAATTGTAATTCTCCAGTGCCCTATTGCCATTTTGCCTGCTTAGTTTTCCCCATGGTACTTATTACTACTCATTGTACTGTAGGCACACCTGGTTTTATTGTGATTCATTTTATTGCACTTCACAGATACTGTGTTTATTACAAACTGAAGGTTCGCGGCAACTCTGAGTGGAGCAAGTCTATCAGCATCATTTTTCCAACAGCATGTGCTCACGTGGCTCTGTATCATATTTTGGTAATTCTCACATTTCAAACTTTATCATTATTATTATATCTGTTGTGGTGATCTGTGATCAGTGATCTTTGATGTTATGGTTGTAATTGTTTTTGGACACCATGAACTGTGCTCATATAAGATGATGAACTTAACCCATAAATGTCATGTGTGTTCTGACTGCTCCACCGATTGGCCATTCTCCCATCTCTCTCTCTCCTTGGGCCTTCCTATTTCCTCAGAAACAACAATATTAAAATTGACCAATCAATAATTCTACAATATTCTCTAAGTATCCAGGTGACAGGCAGAGTCACACAACTTTCACTATAAATCAAAAGCTAGAAATGATTAGTCTTAGAGAAGAGGGCAGGTAGAAAGCCAAGACTGGCTGAAAGCTAGGCATTTTGTGCCCCTTAGCCAAGTTGTGAATGCAAAGGAAAAGTTCTCGAAGGAAATTAAAAGTGCCACTTCAATGAACGCATGAATGATAAGAAAGCAAAACAGCTCTGTCTGTGATATGGAGAAAGTTCGAGTGGTCTGGTTAGAAGATCAAACCAACCATAACATTCCCTTAAGCCAAAGCCTAATCCAGAGCAAGACCATAACTCTCTCCAATTCTATCAAGGCTGAGAGAGGTGAGGAAGTTGCATAAGAAAAGTTTGAAGATAACAGAGGTTGGTTCATGAAGTTTAAGGAAAGAAACCATCTCCATAACATAAAAGTGCAAGGTGAAGCAGCAGGTGCTGATGGAGAAGCTGCAGCAAGTTATCTAGAAGACCTGAGACAAATAATGAAGGTGGCTACACTAAACAAAAGATTTTCAATGTAGTCAAAATAGCCTTGTGTTGGGAGAAGATGCCATCTAGGACTTACATAACTAGAAAGGAGAAGTCAATGTCTGGCTTCAAAGCTTCAAAGGACAGGCCCACTCTCTTGTTAGGGGTTAATGCACCTGGTGACTTAAAGTTGAATCTAGTGCTGATTTACCATTCCAAAAATCCTAGGGCTTTTAAGAATTATGCTAAATCTTTGACCCATCTTGACTTGATTTTTGTGTAAGGTGAGAGACGAGGATCCAGTTTCATTCTTCTGCTTGTGGCTTGCCAATTGTCCTAGCACCATTTGTTGAATAGGGTGTTCTTTCCCCACTTTTAAGTTTTTGTTTCCTTTGTTGAAGATCAGTTGACTGTAAGTATTTGGCTTTATTTCTGTGTTCTCTATTCTGTTCCATTGGTCTATAGGCCTATTTTTATACTAGTACCATGCTGTTTTGGTGACTACTGGCTTATAGTATAGTTTGAAGTTGGGTAATGTAATGCTTCCAGACTTGTTCTTTTTCCTTAGCCTTGCTTTGGCTATATGGCTGTTTTTTGGTTCTATATAAATTTCAAGATTTTTTTTCTGGTTCTGTGAAGAATGATGGTGGTATTTTGATAGGGTTTGCATTGAATTTGTAGATTGCTTTTGGCAGTATGGTCATTTTTACAATATTGATTCCACTCATCCATGAGCGTGGGATGTTTCCATTTGTTTGTGTCATCTGTGTGACTTCTTTTTTCTTTTTTTTTGAGAAGGAGTCTCGCTCTTTCACCCAGGCTGGAGTGCAGTGGCACGATCTCGGCTCACAGCAGGCTCCTCACCCTGGGGTTCACGCTATTCTCCTGCCTCAGCCTCCCGCATAGCTGGGACTACAGGCACCCGCCACCTTGCCTGGCTAATTTTTTGTTGTATTTTTAGTAGAGACGGGGTTTCACTGTGTTAGCCAGGATGGTCTCGATCTCCTGACCTCATGCTCTGCCCACCTCGGCCTCCCAAAGTGCTGGGATTACAGGCGTGAGCCACCGCACCGGGCCTGTATGATTTCTTTCAGCAGTGTTTTGTAGTTTTCTCTGTAGAGGTCTTTCACCTCCTTTGTTAGGTATATTCCTAAGGCTTTTTTTTTTTTTTTTCAGCTATTATAAGAGGGGTTGAGTTCTTGATTTGATTCTTAGCTTGGTTGCTGTTGGTGTATAGCAGGGCTACTGATTTGTGTACATTAATCTTGTATCCTGAAACTTTGCTAAATTCATTTACCAGTTCTGGGAGCTTTCTGGATGAGTCTTTAGGGTTTTCTAGGTACATGATCATATATCACCAGCAAACAGCAATGGTAAAGACTTCCTCTTTACCGACGTGGATGCCCTTGGTTTATTTCTCTTGTCTGATTGCTCTTCCAGTACTATGTTGAATAGAAGTGGTGAAAGTGGACATCCTTATCTTGTTCCAGTTTTCAGGGGGAATGCTTTGAACTTTTTTCTCTTCAGTATAATGTTGGCCATGGGTTTGTCATAGATGGCTTTTCATCACCTTGAGATATGTCCCTTCTATGCTGATTTTGCTGAGGGTTTTAATCATAAAGGGATGTGGGATTTTGTCACACACACACAAAAAAAGAATTATGTTAAATCTACTCTGCCTATGCTCTATAAAGGGAGAAACAAAACCTGAATGACAGCACATCTGTTTACAGCATGGTTTAGTAAATATTTTAAGCCCACTGTTGAGACCTACTGTTCAGAAAAAGAGTCCTTTTAAAATATTACTGCTCATTGACAACATGTCTAGTCATCCAAGAGCTCTGATGAAGATGTACATGGAGATTAATGTCATTTTCATGCCTATTAACACAATATCCATTCTGCAGCCCATGGGTCAAGGAATAATTTTGACTTTCAAGTCTTATTATTTAAGAAATACAATTCATAAGGGTATAGCGGCCATAGATAATGATTCTTCTGATGGATCTGGGTGAAGTATATTAAAAACCTTCTGGAAAGGATTCACCATTCTAGATGCCATTAAGAATATTCATGATTCATGGGAAGAGGTCAAAATATCAACATTAACAGGAATTTGGAAGAAGTTCATTCCAACCTTCATGGATGACTTTAAAGGGCTCACGACTTCAGTGCAAGAAGTAGCTGAAGTTGTGGTGGAAACAGCAAGAGATTCAGCATTAGAAGTGGAATCTAAAGATGTGACTAACTGGTTGCATTCTCATGATAAAACTCTAACAGATGAGGAGTTGCAAAAGCAAAGAAGGCGATTTCTTGATGATCAAGATCACCACTTCTGGTGATGATTCTATGAATATTGTTGAAATGAATACAAAGGATTTAGAATGTTAAATATTCTAGTTGATATACTTAGTTGATAAAGCAGTAACAGGATTTGAGAGGACTGACTCCAATTTTGAAAGAAGTTCTACTATGAGTAAAATGCTATCAAACAGCATTGCATGCTACAGAGAAATCTTTTGTGAAAGGCAGAGTCAATCGATGTGGGAAACTTTATTGTATTATTTTCAGAAATTGCCACAGTCACCCCTGCCTTCAGCAACCACCACCCTGATCAGTCAAGGTCCTCCACCAGCGAAAGGATTGCAGCTCACTAGAGGCTCAGGTGATTGTTAACATTTTTAGCAATAAAGTATTTTTTGGTCAGGCATGGTGGTAATCCCAGCACTTTGGGAGGCTGAGGCAAAAGAATGGCTTGAACCTGGTAGGTGGAGGTTACAGTGAGCCAAGATCGTGCCACTGCACCCCAGCCTGGGCGACAGAGCAAGACTCTATCTCAAAATAAATAAAAAAATAAAATAAATAAATTTTAAATTAAGGTATGCACATTATATTTTTATACATAATACTATTGCATACTTAATAGACTACAGGATAGTGTAAACATAACTTTTATATGCACTGGGAAACCAAAAAATTCATGAGACTTGCTTTATTATGATATTTGCTTTATTGCAGTAGTCTAGAACTGAACCTGCAGTATCTGTGAGGTCGGCCTGTGTATGTTTTCCTGCTTTTTCTTACTGTCTATGTCTCTCCCTGGACTGAAGACTCCATGGGGCCAGGATTTTGGTTTATTTTGGTCACTGCTATATCCCTGGCATCTTCAATAATGTCTGGCACAGAGTCTATGCCCCACTAAATATCCGCTGAGTGAATTAAATGTATGACGTTGGTATGTGAATTTTTTTATGTGTGCATAAAATATAAATGAGTGAAATGGGCAACTGCCCCCTGGCCTGAGTGTTGGGGGGACGGTAGGTGTTGGTGGAGCTGGGACGACCTGCAGAGAGCAGCTCTCCTTTGTCTGATGGGGCAGACACTCCTCAGCCCTGGCCAACTCTTGTCACAGGGAATCTGGGCTGTATTGTCAGATTGTAAAGTATTTTTTTAAAGAAAAGCTAGAAAATAAAATTTAAATAAAGTAAAATCACCTGATTTTGTTTTGTTTTGTGTCATTTTGTTTTTTTTTGGAAATGGAGTTTCACTTGTTGCCCAGGCTGGAGTGCAGTGGCACAATCTCGGCTTACTGCAACCTCTGCCTCTCCGGTTCAAGAGATTCTCCTGTCTCAGCCTCCCAAGTAGCTGGGATTACAGGTGCCCGCCACCATGCCCGGCTAATTTTTTGTATTTTTAGTAGAGATGTGGTTTTACCATGTTGGCCAGGCTGGTTTTGAACTCCTTCTGACCTTAGGTGATCCACCCGCCTTGGCCTCCCAAAGTGCTGGAATTACAGGCATTAGCCACTGCGCCTGGCCAAATCACCTGATTTTTAAATATTAGTAACCAAGTCATATTTTCACCAAGACCTTGTGTAGGTCAGACAAAAACATCTGTGAGTCAGATGACAGGTGGGTACCCAGGATGAGACCTCTGCAGTAGATATTCCACCTTGAAAATTCTCTTCTGTCCTATTCTAGCCTATTCTAAAATTCTATACTTCCATTAAATTGTTTCCATATGTCCCACTGTAGTGGGAAGCATACTGACTAATCAAACATAAATCAAATTATGCCTTAAATGGTAAAGATGGGGCCAACTTACTTGTCTCCCCGAACTGACAGGGGTAAGTTTGCTCCCTAGGAAACCCAGCTGCCTCTTTAACAGCACAGAGAACGCCGACGTGCAATGTGGACAGATTGGTTCAAGGAGCGAGGTGACGGGACTCCTGTCACATTATTTATCAGGTTTATAGAATGTAGAAGATTTCCTCCATACAAGATAGCAACCCCACTGGGCCCTAGCTCTGTGCTTATTGGGTGGCTTGCAGAAAAATAATCCCTTCTTTTCCACTCGGTCACTCCAAATTTCATTTTGCGCAGTGCATTTTATTCTCACATCATGGTTTCTGCTGCTTGGCTGCTATTAACAATCCTTAATGCATGTATTTTATAACTTGTGAAATGTCCCAGCAGGTCCACTAGGATCTGTAAAGGACTGTGATGAAACCATGGCTGAAACAAACAGGAAAAAGTCCAACAAATGGAATTGCTCTGATGACCTCCAATCCCAGGGCCACCGTGATGAATGACACTCTTTTGCCAATTACATGGGCTGTAATTGGACCCCTTCCTGCTGCAGAACAAGTTATTTTATGACTGTAATATGGTGTATGATATGGAAATATGGGCCTTGGGACGCATCGGGAACTGTAAGTTCCTGGACAGGGTCAGACAATAAGAGGTGAGAGAGAGAGGAGCCAGGAAATGCTGGTATGCACTAATGCAGAGGCAAAAAGAGTGCTGGGGAAAAGAGAGGTAAGAGGCAAGAAAGAGCAGTCATGGCCGGTGGCAAGAATCGCTATGGAGGAGCACAAAGAACTCTGGCTGGAGACTCACAAGACCTCAGTTGAAATATCAGCTCCATTTTTTTTTTTATCAGCTATGTGTGACTAGGCAAGTTCCTAAATCTGAGATTCAGTTCCATCATCTATAACATGGAACTAGTAGAGCCTTTCCTCCCAGGGTTGACATGAAAAGCAAATGAACCAATGCATGTGTGATGCGAGGTGCAGCCTAGAGATCTCAACAGCTCGCCCTCCACCCCAGATCCTGGGCCTCACAATCTTCAGGTATAAAATGGTAACTGAGATTGAGCCAGACCAAGGGTGTAAACTCAAATGCTGACAGGCTTGAGACAGACAACTTTAAGGAGCCAGAGAGAAAACTGCTGCACGCTGATGACCGCTTCAGGCTGAATGGAGCCTGTTAGCCCTGCTGCATGCTCTGAGTTCTTCAGCACTTTCAAGAGAAGCCTCAACCCTGATCTCAAGGTGAGACCTCCTGACTTATAAATGTGGGCACCTAACTCCCCACTCCCTGTTAAAAATGCATTGCCTGGGCCACCAGTGTGTAACAGGCCAAACAAAACTCAGATCATTCCAGCCCATGCACCACCATTTTGCAGCCTCTAAACAGAGGATTTAGAAGGATCGTAGAAGGATTGTTTATCAGGGCCTGGGTAAATAACTCTGGGTTCAGATGACCATAGGGAATGTAATTTTGACTCAGAAACCAAGCTGTGCTTGGAACTCAACAGAAAAGTCAGGAAACTTTGGTGACCCAAATCTGGGATTCAGAGAGGGTCCGTTCTTTGTAGAATATGGGGAGAACCAAAAAAGCCAGACATACATCAAATAAGTGGTTTTTCTACCCCCAACCAATTGCATCAGAATCTCTTGTGGTGATGCTGGGGTATTGGTATTTTTAAAGGCTCCCCAGGCCGGGCATGGTGGCTCATGCCTGTAATCCCAGCACTTTGGGAGGCCGAGGCAGGTGGATTACTTGAGGTCAGGAGTTCGAGACCAGCCTGGCCAACATGGTAAAACCCCGTCTCTACTAAAAAACTACAAAAAAAAATATTAGTTGGGTGTGGTGGTGGGCACCTGTAATCCCAGCTACTCAGGAGGCTGAGGCAGGAGAATCGCATGAACCCAGGAGGCGGAAGTTGCAGTGAGCCGAGATTGTGCCATCGCACTCCAGCCTGGGTGACAGAGTGAGACTCCATCTCAAAAATAAAAGGCTCCCCAAAAGTTCCTTGGGAGACTGAATTATGCAGCCATGATAGTGACAACCGCTATAACATTTTGAAAAGGTAATCTGGACTTACATGGAATAATAATTCTAATTTATCTTGAAATACATATTCTGTGAAATAAACAAGGAAATTTGTTTTCCAAGAACTTTTTCTTTTGTAGTCTCATTCCTCAAATTGCAGAATAATAAAAATATCTGCCCTCTCTGCCTAACCCATCAACATCTTCACCTACATAAATAAATTAACATACACGTACCTATGAGATCAGTATGTACAATAGAAAGTTTTGTTGCTGTTGCTGCTAGAGAATTGCATTTACATTGGCTATCAATTTTTAACTGTGGAGAGTTGCAAGTACATTCAGTGGTAAATTAAACCTGGCCACACGTTATTTGAAGCTCCTTTCCTGAAGGGCTGGAGGCTGTTTCCACACTCCTGGAAGTTGGGCTAGGCTTGTGACTTGCTTTGACCAATAGAGTGTGATGAAAATGATGTGTGACTTCAGAGCTCAGGCTTCGAGGGACTTTGCAGCCTCCATTCTCACGTTCTTGGAACCCATCTGCCATGGGTGGAAGCTGTGCTGTCCTGCTGGAGTGGCCAGAGAGGAGAAGCAAGTTGCTCTCATGGACAGCCCAGCTGTCAGACTCATGAGCAAGGCTGTCTGGGACCAGCCAGCCACCAGCTGACTTGCGAACTGAGATCCGCCAACAGATTGCAAATGCAAAGTTGGCCTGACTGACACCATATGGAGAAGAGATGGGCTGTCTCAGCTGAGCTCAGTTCAAATCAAATTATTGACCCCCAAAATTGTGAGCAAATAAATAATGGTCATTTTAAACCACTCCATTTCAAGGGTGATTTATTACACAGCAAAAGATCACTGATACACCTTGCCTATCTTTTAGGCATTTCTTTAATCATGGGGAAACATTCAGAAAGTTGAGCAAATGTCATTCATTAATATCTGGGAGGCCCAGAAGTTAGCACAGTATTTCAAAAGGAATACTTACTGTTTGGATCTATTTATGTTTTGAATAATGGATAGGCATCTGAAGGAGGGAAGGGAGGTGCTGAGGTCTAGGGAGGATTTACGAATCTCTGGATAGAATTGGATAGTGCTGGCTGGGTGTGGTGGCTCATGCCTGTAATCCCAGCACCTTGGGAGGCCGAGGTGGGAGGGTCCTTTGAGGCCAGGAGTTTAAGACCAGCCTGGGCAACATAGTGAGACCCTGTCTCTATAAAAATTAAAATAAAAATTGCTGGGCGTGGTGGCACACGCCTATAGTTCCAGTGACTTGGGAGGCTGAGGTGGGAAGATTGCTTGAGCCCAGGAGTTCAAAGCTGCAGTGAGCCATGATCACACCACTGCATTCCAGTCTTGGTGATACAGAGATACACTGTCTTTTTTTTTTTTCTTTAAAGAAGAATTAGATAGTGCCCTTTAGTCCATTTGGATGACTATAACAAAATACCATCAGCTGAGTGGCTTATAAACAACAAAAATTTATTTCTGATAGTTCTGGAGGCTGCAATGTCCAAGATCAAGACACCAGTGGATTCTGTATCTGGTGAGGGTCAACTTTATGGTTCATAGATGGTGTCTTCTCACTGCGTCCTCACATGGCAGAAGGAGCAAGGGACCTCGCTAAGGCCTCTTACAAGGGCACTAATCCCATTCATGAAGACTCTTCATGGCCTAATCACCTCCTGAAGCTCCCATTTACTATTACCATCAATTTGGGAGTCAGGATTTCAATACATATTGAAATATATATGTATATATGTGTGTATATACATATATATTTCAATATTTGGATTCCCCAAAGGGGAAGGTGGTGGGAAAGAAGGTTCTACTTTCATGTGGCTCTATTTATAAGAGAAGAAAATTTTTCCTAGGAGTTTCTTAGTGGACTTTTTCTTATGCTTCATTGACCAAAGTGAGATTACTTGGCCACCTTACTGCAAAGGAGGCTGGGAAAGTAGCCATGCGTTGTTTCCAGTCCCTGTTGTGGGAGGTGGGCTCTGCCTTAAGGAAAAAAAGGGTAAAGATGGCTGTTAAAAAGCAACACACAGAGGCTGAGCTGGCCTTTGCCCTCTTCCAGAGGACAAGTGCAGAGAGGAATGGGTGCCTTAGGATTCCAAGGTTGTGTGGTCAAGCAAGGGGTCTATTTGGGTTGCATAACAAACATGATATACAGAACACATAAATATGTCCCCAAATTATCCAAGATCTTAGATCTGTGAAAAGTGACTTAAAAAGGAGAAATGTTTCAATGTTCTGACATCAAGACAGATATTTCATAGCTTTTTGCCTTTTGTATGAAGTGCTTATTTTGAAATTACTCTAACGATAACACAGAAACTTTTTGCTGTTACAGTGAATAGACATTGGGAGTTTGCAGAACTGGCTGACTACATTAGCTGAATGGAAGGTGGTTGTGATGGTCTGAGTGGAAAATTCCCCTTAATCCATTGTGTCTTGGTGGCAGGAAGTCAGAGACAAAGGAGCTTTCTCTGTGGATGCTTTGGGAGGTTGGGTCAAAACTAATTGGTGCCCAAAGTAATCTCTACACCTTAAACTGTTAGAGAGGAACATAATTCTCTGCATCTTTCAAAATAATGCCTGCTTCATGTTACCTGTTAGTGGAGTTGACAGCAGATTTGGAGCCTGAGGGAGGCAGGTAATTGTTGCATTCCTCATTTCTATCAGACCCGATTTAGGCTACCAAGGTGTAGTGGTTTCCCAGGCTGGCTTGAGACTGGACCTTTTCAAACCAACTCTTCTAATTTGCTTCAAACTATTTCTCTGTTCTTTAAAAAAGCAAGTTGGCAAAGCTTCACAAATCACCTATTAGAGTTTTTTTGTTTTTTGTTTTTTACCTATGGTAATTTGTTGACTTTTTTCTTTCCTTCTCCTTTTTTGGGGGGGTGGGGAGGTGTGGGGATGGAGTCTCACTCTGTAGCCCAAGCTGGAGTGCAGTGGTGCGATCTTGGCTCACTGGAACCTCTGCCTCCCAGGTTCAAGCGATTCTCGTGCCTCAGCCTCCTGAGTAGCTGGGATTACAGGCACTAATCTTCTTTTACTTGACTTTTTGGACTCTTCTTGACTGCTTTGTGTGTGACACTCACTATCTGGAATTGTTCTAACGGTTTCCCCAGATAGCATGTAGCTAAGGATCCAAATGTCCAGTCCTGTGGGACATTAGCAGCTCACTGAAGTCCGACTGGGAGCTGCAACCTTAACTACTTTGACCATGCAGTGGCCAATTCAATAGTTTGCTTTAAAAAAATTCTTTCTTCTTAAAATTTAAGAGATATGGACTAGTAAGAAAGTAAAATATAAATAATTTATAATTGTTATCAGAGATAACTCTCCCTTCCATTTTGTTGAATATCCTAATCTTTTTGGGAAAATAGTATATGTGTATACTATACATATATATGCATAAATATTATATATGTATAATTTCCCCTCAAAAAGATATATATGGGAATTTATTATATATAGAGTATTTACAAAATGGAATCACATTGAACATTCTGTTCTATAATGATTTTTTCATTTCATTTTTCATTTAACAATATGTCATGAACATTTCCCATGAGCATTTTTTCTCATGAATGTTTAACTATTCTCTAACAAGATTTTTAAAATTATTATGTCATCATGTATTTAATTAATCTTTCATTTTTAGATATTTACATTGTTTTCATTTTTTCTATTATACGCAATGCTATGATATAAATAGCCATGGGGCTAAATATTCACATAATCATATTTTAGAGTACATTCTTTACAGTGGAGTCAATTGTTTGCTAATAAACTGCCTCCTGGTACTGACCCAGAAGTGCTATGGGGTGGCATGTGTGGGGTGTGGCTAGGTGTCAGTGGTTTCGGGGCATTTGTTGTAGGGTATGCAATGGAGATGCTGGACACAGGGAGACTGCATGGACTCTTCCAATGAGGTCAGTTTGAGAAACTCAACACTTGACAGATAGGGGTTATGTATGTCTCTAAAGTAAATTCTGCTAAATTAATTTCTGTTCAGTGACACAGACCCACTTAGCCTTGGCTTTGGACTGCAGTGACCAGCAGAACAAAGTTATATGGGGTCAAGTATAAATTCCCCTCCCCACCCCCAATAGTCTCAAATGCATGGTTGAAGTCTGAGAAAGAAGAAATTGTGACAGGAGCAAGAGCTGGAAGATTTACTGCTGTAAAGATGACTGGGTGATATGGTTTGGCCCTGTGTCCCCACCCAAATCTCATCTTGAATTGTACTCCCATAATTCCCACGTGTTGTGGGAGGAACCCGGTGGGAGATAATTGAATCATGGGGGCGGTTTCTCCCATACTGTTCTCATGGTAGTGAATACGTCTCACGAGATCTGATGGTTTGATATGGGGAAACACATTTTGCTTGGTTTTCATTCTCTTCTCTTGTCTGCCACCATGTGAGACGTGCCTTTTACCTTCCACAATGATTGTGAGGCCTCCCCAGCCATGTGGAACTGTGAGTCCAATTAAACCTCTTTCTTTTGTAAATTGCCCAGTCTCGGGTATGTCTTTATCAGTGGCGCAAAAACAGACTAATACACTGGGTCATATTTTTGCTTACAAGTCTAGCCTCTGTTTTGTGATTTCAGGATTGTAATCTAGGATCCATGAATTTAAGAAGTGAGTAACTGATAAAATAGAAACTCAGCCAAGATGGTGGTGAATTCTGGTCCTAATTATTACTTTGCTGGAATGTTTATCTTTGGTATCTTCCCAACTTTAACCACTGTTTGCTTTTTGGGCCCTTTTTCTCTGTCATGTGTTCTAATATAATGTATAATTTTGCTGGATAAACACTTGGAGCATTTGATAGAAATTGATAAAATTAAATTAATAATTAGCCCAGTTCTCTGACTACAAGTATGGGTGTGGGAGTTAATAGTAACTTTTAAATTTCTCTTTATACTTTTTCAAATCATATGTATGTATTTGAAAAGTGCACTCCCTCCACCCCTCCTTCTCCTTTTTTTTTGAGCTCTCAGGAGGATTTAAGGTGATGTGAGGTAATGACAGGCTTGTAAACTCCCAAACCAAACTGGCCTGCTGTGGGTCCCACTTTGCTGTCTTCTGGCTACAGCGTCTTGGGTTAGTCATTTAATTCCTCTAATCTTCAGCTTCTTTATCTTAAAATAACTATTTCATTAGTTTCTTTAATATGTGAAACGGACTCTGGTTAGCTTAAGCAAGAAAAAGATTTACAGGAATGATATTGGGAAGCTCATGAAATGGAAGAAAGAGCTGAAGAACAAAATCTTTGTAAGGACTGGGTCAGGGATTCTACCTAGACAGAGCAGACTACAAATGCCCTAAGCCCTGACCTGTCTCCAGCCTCCAGAGGAGGTACCTCATTGGCTGGCATTGAGTCAACACATCCTCCTCGGCCTCTCCTCTCCCTAGAGGGGTATTACTGGGCAGTTTGATTGGCAATTCCACCAGAGTCACAGGAAATACAGAAAGGACACTTCCTTAACACCAAGGAGATTATTACCAGAGGAAGGCACATACGAAACCCAGAATACCACCTCACAGCTCTTAGGAAGATCCAGATACTGTACCTAAGGTACCTCAACAAACAACAGCTATTGTGGTCATTATTTCTATCAGAAGTTAAGCCCAAGGTTACCCATTGGGTTAGTATGAGAGTAAGAAGAGAAATGAAGTGTTTTTCTTTTTTTTTCTTTTGAGGTCAGTACATTCTCTTCACATGACATTTTACTAAGAAGTAGATTGTCTGTGCCCCTTCTCAGGCAGACTGAATCAGAATCTCTTTGGAAGAGGGTCCCGGGACTCCCCCTCTTTAACAAGGAGACCAGGCGAACATTGTGCACACTAGTTTTGAGACCCAGAGCCATTACTGAGTAGGTGGGAGAATTTGACTACCTGCTTAGAAAGCATTTTTGAAGGTGAGATTTTTCTCTACCACTGTAGCTACAGAGGGCCTGTGTTTTGCTTGAAGGAGTAAAACAACCTAATCAGACAGATTGGTCTATAAGCTGTGGCTCACAACACTGGCTGCACATTAGAATCACCTGGGGGGCATTGACAACATACTGGTACCTGGGACCCATCATCAAGAGCCCCCGTGTGACCATTTCCCACCAGCAACCAGATGTTTTCAATGTGCTCCCAGGATGGGAACTACAGAAAGATGCTTTTCAACCCAGTCGGGAAGTCCAGTGGCCTTGTCCTTCTGGGAAATGGCTAAGGATGCTGTGGTTTCAAAGCATGTGCACATCAATGACCTTGTTTTATCCTAGGGCATGTAGTGATCTCCTGCTCCTGATTTTACAGAGGCAGAAACTGACTGCTCTGAAAAGATTCATTGACTGCAGAGCCTAGAAAAGGCAGTGTGAGAACTGTTGTTCCAGCCTGAGGCTCATATTTCCATTCTCTTCCCTCTCAGAGACTGGGGGAGCATCCAGATTTTCCAAACTTTCTTTCCATTACAGGTTCAAGGAAACCTAAACATGAGCCCCTATACCCCTCACGAGAGAGCTTATGTGAGAATTCTTACTCTTCAGGGCCTTCAGCCACTTTCTGGGAGGTCTCCTAAGTCATTTCTATCCCTCATGCTTTGATTTAGCCACCAGTGTCACGAGTGTCCTGCCTTCCGGGAATTAAGGGAGTGCGGCAGCACATGTAATGACATCGTCCCTGCCAACATCGTACTGGCTGGGCTCATCTTCTGAAGGACCATTCCCGAAGGACCCGTGAACTCTGCTGCAAACAGAGCCTGCCTTAGAGTTCTCTTCCTTCCATGCAACACCAGACTGAGCACTAAGCATGGTCAATACTTCATGATTAGACACAGTGGGAATCTTCTCACCCTCTGACCTCTCCCACATCTGCCTTCTTGTGACCACCTTTTAAAGCCTATTTTTTCATTAAAAAATATGTATAGTCACCAAAGGACATACAAAAGTACGTAAAAGGAGAAATAGGAAAAAACCACATGTGATTATAAGTATTTATTACGAACACTATGTATCTACTAAACTTGTCTTCTGTTATCTGTATAACAGCCCTTCACATGAGGAGCTTCAGAACCTGAGTTCTTACCCCCCTCCACTTTCCCTTCCATAGCCACCAGGAAAGCACATGGCCTCTGCTAAGGCGTGGGGTACTTCCTTCTGGACCTCTTTCCTGTTTTCCACCTGTGCAAACCTCTTGTTGTTCCCTGAAGGAGGGAAGAATTGGATATTTCTGGGTCTTTGCTCTGCTAGGCTTGGCATGAAGAATAATTCCCCGTTCTGCCCATCAACTCTGCTATCAAGGCACAGCCCAAAGATAACCTCTCTGTTATGGGCTGAATTATGTCTCCTCCAAAATTTAGGTGTTGGAACTTAATGGTCAATGTGATGATATTGAGAGATGGGGTCTTTAAGAGGTAATTAGGCCAGGTGGGGGTCTTTAAGCTGTAATTAGGCCAGGTGGGGGTGTTTAAGAGGTAATTAGGTCATGATGACTTCTCTCCTCGTGAATGGGATTAGGTGCCATTATAAAAGGGCATGGTGGAGAAAGCGGTTCCTTTTGTCCGTCCTTCTTCTGATATGTAAGGAAGTAGCATTCCTCTGGAGGATGCAGCATTCAAGCTGCCACCTTGGAAGCAGAGACTGGATCCTTACCAGACAAGCAACGTGCCAGGGCCTTGATCTGGGACTTCCCAGCCTTCATAACTGTAAGAAAATAAATTTCTGTTCTTTATAAATTTCTTATTTTGTCATAGCATAATTGAACTAAGATAAGACCTTTAAAGAGTTAAAATAATGCCGTTAGGTTGGGCTCTAATACAACCTGACTGGTGTCCTTTTAAGAAGGGGAAATTTGGACACACAGAGATATCAGGGATGTGCCTGCACAGATGATAGGCTATGTGAGGACACAGCAAGAGGGTGCCTTCTGCAAACCAAGGAGAGCAGTCTCAGAAGAAACCAAACCTACTGACACCTTGACCTTGGACTTCTAAATCTCCAGAAGTCTGAGAAAATAAATTTATGTTGTTTAAGCCACCGAGACTGTGGTATTCTGTTATGGCAGCCTGGGCAAACTAATACACCCTCTGAATCCTTCTAACACCAGGCCCTGCTCCTAGGCAGAGGTGATACCTTTTCCTTGGTGCACTCACTATGTCCCCTTTATTTAACAGTTCTCCCATTTGTGATCCCCTCTCTGCAATAAGCTCTTTGAGGGCCAGGCCTGGCTCGTTTCTGCATTCTCAGCATCTATCACAGCGCTGAGTACATGCCATACTTGGGAAAACATATTTGAATGAATGAGGGAATGAATGAATGAGCAACAGACTGCTTTAAGCTCTTGCCTGGTATCCTGGGCTCCTACAAGGGATCCAACAGCTGCTTGTGGGTAGATGGACTCATGTATGTGGCAGACCTTCAGGGAAGGGCTCAGGGACTCCAGACATGGAGAGAGGTCAGGCAGATGGGCAGGACGCAGGGATGATGGTCCAGCCCCCCACCCACTGCACCCCCTCCTGCTGACTCGCATGCCTAGGAGCAGTCCTGTACTTCACAGCCTGCCAGCTTAGGCCCCGGCTCCCAGCCCTGCCTTCCGCCTCCACCAGCCACTTAATCACATGCAGAAGATGTAAATTCCCTGAGGCCCTGTTGTGTGGTCCTCTCCTCAAAAGCTGTCTCCCCACCCCAGTTTCTGGAAGTCCCTTTGGAGGGTCTGACAGACGGTCTTCCCTTCCCACCCCTCCAGCTGGACAGACTCAGGGAACAGAAGGAGTTTTCTGGGAACAGACAGGGGAGGAGGAGCCAGGAACATTGACAAAGGCACAAGTTGGGGCTTTCTGTGCTCTCTGCTTGCTGTCCAAGCAGGGATCTGAGCTGCCCCCGAAGTGGTCCACGGGCAACAGTGAAAGCAAAGAGATTGCTCATGGTGTAGTGTTTGGCCCACCCTGGGATTCAGCCCTGATGCTAGACAGCCTCTTTGAATAGGAAACCCTCTGGAGGAAACAGTTCTAAGTGAGAAAGAAGCCAGGCAAACAAACCTGGCCTAGGATCAAAGCTATGGGCCTTAGAGGGTGGGCTCAGCTTGAAGACAGGCTGCATCTATCTACAGGGTCAATGCCATGAGCAGGGCTGCAGGGACCAGGCCAGGCTTAGCATGACACAGGGAGAGGGCAGCATCCCCTACTTTCAGAATCTGGCCCGTGGGCACTCTGGGGGCTCCTGCAGTGCTGAGAGGTGTCAAAAAATCTGCAGTGGCAGGATGTGTTGGCTGGCAGAGTCGGATGTGCTCCAGGGAAGGCGGGAGCTTGCCCAGGAGCCCAGACTGACTTCTCTAGCAGTTGCAGTGTCTGGAGCCCATGACACTTGGGCCCATAATAATGCCTTACTTTCTTTTAAAATCGGGAAGGAAAACAACCTGAACTTTTAAGACACACAATGTCTCATATTCTACTTATACGAAATATCCAAATTAGGCAAATGCAAAGAGACAAAGTAGCTTAGTGTCTGCCAGGTGCTGGGAGAAGACAGGTGTGAGGAGTGACTCCTAAGAGGCTTGGGGTGTCTTTCTGGAGGGATGAAAATGTCTGGAATTAGTGGTGAAGGTTGCACAACCTTGTGAATACACTAAAACCCCAGAATTGTACGCTTCAAAAGGGTCAATTTTGTGTGGTTTGGCTTTTCTCAATAAAGCTGTTTCTTTACTTTTGAAAGACGAGATTTGTGGACAGAGGGAAATAGAAGAAAATAAAGAGCAACTGTATAATATGCAATCTTTAACCCAATGAACAAGAAATGTATTTAAACGAACACAAAGATGAGATGGTTAGACAAAATTAAAACTGGGAAAAAGTGTTCATCTGGTGTAGAAACTGTTGGTGGCTTTCTGGAATGCTGAGCTAAAGATAATTTAAGGCTGCATGAGTCTTTTAGACTCAAAAAGAACAAGCTGTGTGATCAATTAGTGATACCTGCCCTGGGTACAGGAGAGGAAGGAGGAGGAGGTACAGGTGACAAGTATTTGCCATCCTTGACTAGATGATCTCTGTGGTCCCTCCCCAAAATCAAGCTCCCTCACCTGAGTCACTCCAACATGAAGTGGGTGGGGAGATGTGGGCCGCAGGGAGTGGGGTTGGAAGAGGAGGGAGGATGGAATAAGGCAGAGGCCTTTTTACATCCAACAGATGAGACAGAGAACTCTCCTTGGAGAAGAGGCAGCAGAGCCAGTGATTTAGAACAACCCCTCCTGGCACAGACACTTATTAAAATACGTGCATCAATAGCACACTTCTTTTTCCAGCGGGGCTTAGCAATTAAGATCCTCTGTCACTTCTCAGTGGGTAAAGAGACTTGCTCTGGGCAGCAAAGAAAAATACATTTGTCATTGGAATGACAGCCACAACTGCCAAAGCCATTTTTATTGGTGGCAGTGGAGCTGGCCTTATCCTTTCTGGGAAAAATAATGAATATTAGAGGTTCTGTTTACAAATATGCACCTTTCACTGGTTTCTCTCATGGCTCAGCAATTTTTCAACGGGACAGCTTTCCCGGAAACACTGTACATGGCCAAAAGATGATAAAATGTGGTAATCAGAGAGATGCCTGGGGCTCTGTTTAACTGGGTAATTGGGCATAGACTTGGAAAGGTCAACCTCCTGCAGCCAAGTTGCCCCAGGTGTTGTTCTAGAAGGAGCCTCTCTGGTTAAGTAATCAGGTCTAAAGTTGTTCCTCCCTCCTTTCACCTGCTTCCCAAAGGGTCACCCTTTTACAAACCCCCTACCAACCTTTATTCAAGCAAATCTTGAGCTCACTTATCTGCATGAACCTTTCCAGAAAGAGCCCAATGTGTGAGAATCATTTCCCCCATCCCTTTGCTGTTTGAAGCTCAATCTGCTTTCTCTCCCGGGCTCACTAATATACTTAAACCCTCGAACTGCTAATGAGATCAGAAAGTGATCAGCTGTCAGTTCCCAAGTGAAATTGATCAGCAATTGTCTCAGGCTAAGGAAAGAAAATGCTTCCCATGACAGCCTGCAGATTTCTCTGATCCTGTTTGTGCTCCTCTTTATCATCTATGAAATTTATTTTAGGGGCTATTGCCTCTACAAGATTATCTGCAGAGCCTCATGGCAGCTGCTGTCCACATGTCCGCTTTAGAAAGCCCAGAACAACTATTATCAAAAACCGAGCTCAGGGACGAAGGCACAACATTCAGAGTTTGTTGCAGCTGTGATTCATTTAGAAACTAAATACTCCTGGCCAGGTGCAGTGGCTCACACCTGTAATTCCAGCACTTTGGGAGGCTGAGGCAGGCGGATCACCTGAGGTCAGAAGTTTGAGACTAGCCTGGCCAACATGGTGAAACCCCATTTCTACTAAAAATACAAAAATTAGCTGGGCGTGGTGGCACGTGCCTGTAGTCTCTGCTTCTCAGGAGACTGAGGCAGGAGAATCACTTGAACTTTTTTTTTTTTTTTTGAGACAGTCTTGCTCTGTCTCCCAAGCTGGAGTGCAGTGGCGCTATTTTGGCTAACTGCAAACTTAGCCTCCCGGGTTCAAGTGATTCTCATGCCTCAGCTTCCTAAGTAGCTGGGATTACAGGTATGTGACATCACACTTGGCTAATTTTTGTATTTTTACTAGAGATGGGGTTTCATCATGTTGGCCAGGCTGGTCTCGAACTCCTTGTCTCAAATGATCCACCTTCCTGGGTCTCCCAAAGTGCTGGGATTACAGGTGTGAGCCATGGGGCCCAGCCAAAACTAACCATTTTAAAGCATGCAATTTAATGGCATTTAGTACATTCAGAATGTTGCTCAGCCATCATCTGTCTAGTTCCAAAACATTTTCCTCACTTCCAAAAAAGATCTTGTCCCCATGAAATAGCCACTCCCCATTCCTTTCACTGAGCATAAGGTTGTCAAGGTTCATCCATGTTTCAGAACTTTATTCCTTTTTGAGCTAAACAATATTCCATGGTAAGGACCTACCACATTTTGTTTATCCATTCATCTCGTGATGGACATTGGATTGTTTCCACTTTTTGACTAGTAGAAGGAATGCTGCTGTGAACATTTGTGTAGAAGTTTCTATCTGGACATTTTTCATTTTTCTTGGATATATACCTAAGGGTGGAATTTCTGGGTCCTGTGGTGACTCTAAGTTTAACTTTTTGAGAAACTGCCAATATTTTCCAAAGGGGCTGCGCCATTTTCCATTCTCACCAGCAGTATATGAGGGTTCGACGTCCACATCCTCTCAACACTTATTATTGTCTGTCTTTTTATTGTAGCCATCTCAGTGGGTGTGAAGTGGCAGTCCTCTCATTTTGAGAATGAATAAGCTGAGGGCAGAGAGGAGCTGTGACCTGTTCAGCATCATTGTCAGAGTCAGGCTCTGGACAGCAAATCTCTGTAACTCCCATATGATGCATGTTCCCATCAGAACAGGCATCCTTTCTCAACACTGAGAGAGGAGCAAAGGCAGAGCAGGAAGTGAGGCTGCATTGAAGCCAGGCTTCCCCCACCAGCTATTATGATAGAACTCAATGGCTCACCATGAGTGGAGGATGGCAGCAGTGGGCCTTGGGGGAGGGGGTTCCCACCCAGGGGGCAGTCTGGCTGGGGTTTGCCCAGGCCCTTGCAGGCCTCACTTTACTTTCTAAACTTTTCTTTGATGGCAGAGAGCTTCAGCAATGACATAAATTGGCTTTACCTACACATGATTGAGAACCTATTCAAAGCTAGTCATAGTTTTACACATTGGAGGCAAGATAAGATGGGAAGTAAATAAGATGGGGCTGAAATTCCACATACAGACATACAGTCTCCATATGATTCTGTCAAGTGTCAACAACAGAAGGTAGAAGTAGGGCACAAAGGGAGCACAGATAAGGGGCTCCAACCCATTCTGGAAAAGGGGAGCAGGAGCTTAAAGTTGAAGGCCTTAGAGTGATAGTGCGAAGCTAGCCAGGCCTGCTCTGCAGACAGAGGTGCTGAGAGGTGGAGTGAGAAAGGCGAGCATGGACTAGCTGAGAAAATAACCCTCACAGCCACGAATCAAGCTCTGTGCTTGAATGTGTACCTTATGGAAAGTATGAGGTATCAGGCTGGCTTTGCTGGTAACTCCTCCCCGACATGCAGCATGACTATTTTTCAGTTATGAAGGAAATATTATATCCCAAACAGCTCTACAAATAAAGCCTACTTTGATTCATCTTTTCCATCTTAGTTTGCATAATGCACCTTTTTTTTTTTTTTTTTTTTTTTTTTAACATCAATGTGGTTTCTGCCCAGGTGGGCCTCAGCAAAAGTGTGAAATAGCTGAGGTTTCTTCCTCAGACCATGTAAGGCTACTATAACTCCACCTCCTCCTGATATACTGTGGAGAGTGATGTATACAGGTGTAATGTGCCCTAGGTGCTTACTGTAAAGTTGAATACATTTTTTATTTTAAACCTTGGTTTTAAACTCTTTACTCTTGCAAGTTGTGTTTCCAGTGCTTTGTGCTTTGTGCTGGTAGAGATATCTGCTGAGTTCGCTTTGAGGGTCTTTTATATGAAAGTCTAAGATCTGTTGACTAGTGACCGTGGCATGCAAACATGAATGTTTGCAGCAAATTTCAGCTGGTATTCAAAGTTATCATTTCTAGTGTAAGAATTCTGGCAGGCTCTAGAATTTATACCTAGGAACATGTAGGAATGGTAATTTTTGAGTCATAAGAGGGTGAGAGAGTAGGAACCTGTCTAAAGCTTTTAAAATAAATTGGTTAGATTATATATTACCAATTGATAAAGAAATATTTCTGAAGACATTTAGTTACATTTTAAATAAGTGAGGAGATGGTAATTGTTCATATCACAGGATGTTATTTTTAAAAATTGGGATTGCTAGGTGGGTGCCCCATGTCTCTAAACTAGTGGTCCCTAACCTTTTTGGCACCAGGGACCAGTTTCATGGAAGAATATTTTTCCACATACTCAGGGAGGCGGGATGGTTTCAGGATGATTCAAGTGCATTACATTTATTGTGCTTGCTTTTCTTTTCTTTTCTTTTTTTTTTTTTTTTTTTTTTGAGACAGGGTTTCACTCTGTCACCCAGGCTGGAGTGCAGCCAATCTCGAGATTGCACCAACCTCCGCTCACTGCAACCTCTGCTTCCCAGGTTCAAGCAATTCTTCCACCTCAGCCTCCCACATAGCTGGGACCACAGGCATGCACCACTATGCTCAGTGAATTTTTGTGCTTTTAGTAGAGACGGGGTTTCACCCCGTTGGCCAGGCTGGTCTCAAACTCCTGTCCTCAAGTGATCTGTCTGCCATGGCCTCCCAAAGTGCTGGGATTACAGGCGTGAGCCACTGCGCCTGGCCTGTGTAAATGAAATAATTATACAACTCACCATCATGTAGAATCAGTGGGAGCCCTAAGCTTGTTTTCCTGCAACTAGATGGTCGTATCTAGGGGTGATGGGAGACAATGACAGATTATCAGGCCTTAGATTCTCATGAGGAAAGTACAACCTAGATCCCTCGTGTGTGCAGCTTCGCACTCCTATGGGAATCTAATGCCGCCTGTGATCTGACAGGAGGCAGGGCTCAGGCAGTAATGCTCACTCACTGGCCACTCACCTCCTCCTGTGTGGCCCGGTTCTTAACAGGTTGCGAACCGGTACTGGTCTGTGGCCTGGGGTTTGAAAACCTCTGCTCTAAACCATCCATAGCACCACAGTTGTGGAAGAGGAAACATTCTTTCTCCTTTAGAGAATGAATGTGACTTTCTTCTGGCTTGGAAGTAAGGCCTACTCTCTAGCCCGTTAGAATATAGACATATAGTATGAACCCTGTCTTCCTCTTTTTTCTTCCATAGTTTGTGGAAGGGTTCTAGAAAGGGCATAGGAATCTTCCTTTCTCTTATTGGTGCTGGGTCCTGGGCAGCATCTGGCAAACCCTGGAGGGAGGGCTGAGAGAAGCCTGAGGGATATGATAGGTCAGGAAGGAGAATTTCCAGGGCTGCATTTTTGGGGGACTCCTGGAGTGAGGGTGAGAAATGAGGGAGTTTTGGAATTTGATGTCTCACCTTCCCTTCTTCCTTCTCTCTCTCCATCCATTCCTTCCCTCAACTTTTTAAATGAGCACCTACTACATGTCAGAGAGTCTATGCTATTGGTGTGTGAGAGGGGCATGAGCCAGGGTTCCCGTGCTCCCAGAGCCTGTGGTGGATCCAGTGGGGGATGTGACACGTGGTCTCGGGGAGAGTATGCAGAGGATGAGTCTCACCCATTGATTTCAGGCAGTGTGGGTGGTTTATGGGTGATGTCTTCACAAGAGCCCTGCAGTGGCTCACACTGCTCTGCTTTCCTGTGATTTAGTTGGCTCCACAAATACCTGCTCGCATTGCGAAATTCAGCTGGAACATCACTTCCTGACACTGGACACAGATTGCAGCACTCCTAATGCCCTGTTTGTCTCTGCCTCCTGCTTCCAGGAGGAGAGGTCCTTGAAGCTTGAGACCATGGTTTACTCAGCTGGTATCCACTGCTCAGGACAAAGAAGATGCTCAGCAATGGTGCTTGAGTGAATGAATGAATGAATCTCAGGACTTGTATTTTGTTTATCAAGCACTACTTGTTGAGGTCATTTTCTTCCCTGCCTGCAGGCTCCTGAGTTACCACACAGCCACCTAATTTAGTCAGGGGCACTATGGAGAGGGCCTGGAAACCAGGTTACACAAGTGTCTGGCCTATTAGTTCTCTATGCCTGCTGTATCAAGTTATCACAAACTTAGTGGCTTAAAGCAGCACAAATGTATTATCTTACAATGCTGGAGGTCAGATGGAGGACACAGGGTTTGAGCTCGCAGGGATGCATTCTTTCTTCAGGCTCTAGGGGAGAACCTATTTCCATGCCTTTTCTAGTTTCTTAGGGCCACCCACATTCCTTGCTCCCAGCCATTTCTTCCTGTTGCTTCTACCAGCAACAGTAGCTTGAGTCCTTCTTATGTCATCATCTCTCCAGTTTTCTCTTCTGTGTCCCTCTTCCACTTATAAAGACCCTGTGATTCCACTGGGACTACTCCAAATCCAGGATAATCTCCTATGTCAAGATCATCTAATTAGCAACCTCAACTCCATCTGCAACTTTAATTCTTCTTTGCCATGTAACCTGACGTGTTCACAGATTCTGTGGAGTAGGTCATGGGCATCTTTGGAGGAGTCCATTATTCTGCTTACCACTGTCTATGATACATTTCACATCCCAGATAGGGAATCTCTTGGTTACCTTCCCATAATTCTCTTCCATTCCTGTGAATAACTGAGAGTTAACTGCTGTAAGACTTGCCTTTCAAGCCAAAGACCAGTGTTTGATCCAGAAAGAACCAGGTGGGTGCTGTGGGTGAACACCTTCCTCTACAAATGGGGGTGAAAGTAAATGAGTCATGTAAGGTGCTGGCTTCTCTTTGGTTCTGAATCATGACCACAAAGATGTACTTGACCACAGATGAACCAATCTTAGGTCGAGATGACTGTTAATAACCTTGTGCCAGGAGCTCTTTTGCATATATCATCTCAATTATCACTGTCACTGCAGGGTAGGTATTATTGTCTCCGTGGTTCAGGTAAGGAAACTGAAGTTGAACAAAATTAAGGTCATGCAATAAGTGGCAGAGCTGAGTTTAGAGCTGGGGCTTATCTGATTTCACTCAATTTATGGTCAGCTCCAGGAATCCATTTCTCTTAAAAGTCCTCCTGAGGCCGGGTGCGATGGCTCATGCCTGTAATCCCAGCACTTTGGGAGGCTGAGGCGTGCGGATCACCTGGCCAACATGGTGAAACCCTGTCTCTACTAAAAATACAAAAATTAGCCTGGTATGGTGGCACATGCCTGTAATCCCAGCTACTTGGGAGACTGAGGCAGGAGAATCGCTTGAACCCAGGAGGTGGAGGTTGCAGTGAGCTGATATTGTGCCATTGTACTCTAGGCTGTGTGACAGAGTGAGACTCTGTCTTAGGGCAGAGGCTGTGCACTTGAATTACCTGGTATGCTTTTAAATAATACCAATGACCTGCAAATCAATTGTAACTGGATCTCTGGGGGTGGGGCTTGGTTGTCTGCATTTTTTTGTTAGTTTCCCTAATTGTAAACTGCGGTTGAGGTTAAGAGGCGCTGCCTTAGGAAGTGCTGTGTGTTCCCTTCAGAACAAGCTTTGTAAGAGCACTTTGTGCTCGTAACCTCAGAGTACCCAGAACTGCCCCCATTGTGTTCTGTGACTAGGGAAGAAAAGTGCAGCAAGCTGGTTTCTCTCTCTTTTGGGACTGCGTGGTCCCCTCTGCACTTCTTGGCAGACTTCTTGCTGAAGTTACATGGGAGCCTCTGCAACTGCCCTTCACCACTTTCTTGACTTAGCCACTACAGGTGGTGCCTTTGCCTGGGTGTCTCGGTCTCCCTAAGTGAACAGGGAAGCAGAGAAACAGCCCCATAGAGTGCAGGAATATATACGTTGCACTTCAGAGGATAAAAGTACTTCATTTTCATTCTCTTCCTCCCCTTCCCCTCATTGATTTTATGTTGGAATAAGTTCTCAGTACCAGCAGAAAATACTAATTTGCAAAGACAGTGATTTAAGTGTCTCTCCAGACTCCTTGTTGGTTTAGTAAATCCACATAACACTTTAGAGTGGAAATAACTTGAATGCTTGCCCAGAATGGCAGACATGTGCTGTTGCCAGAAAGAGCAGTCAACTGGGGTAGAGGGAAACGGACGTTTAGCCATGTTTTTGTGACAAGTTTGCTGTATGGCATCAGGAAGGTAATTAAAACCTCTATGCCTTACACAAAAAAACAGACCCCAGGAGTGTGGTGGGGTACGTTAGGGGATTCCTGACCTTTCTAGGCCACATGTGTTTTAACATATTAAAAGTTCTTATTCATGAAACATTTCAAGAATATAGATTAGAGGAAATAATATAATGCCTATATATCCATTTCAAAATTTAGATAATGGTTATTATTTTGCCAAATTCATTTTAGATTTCTTTTAAAAAGAGAAAAATACATTGATGCTTACCAACCTACTGTCCCTTTTTCTTTTTTCCCTTCCTTCCTCCAATGTGACCATTTACTTGACCTTGATATGTTATTGTCATGCAAGCTTTTCTGTTTTTTTCTGCTTGCGTATGTGTGTTTAATTTTGTATTTTCAAATTAATCATATATTTTCTTCTGTTTGTGATTTGAAAATGCTTTTCTATCCCTAACTCAAAAATATTTTCCCATGTCATATTTTAAAGATTGCTCGATGCCAGGAATTGAAGGCTGAAGTGATCTATGATTGTACCACTGCACTCCTGCTTGGGCAACAGAGTGAGACCCTGTCTCTAATAAATAAAATCGAATCCATATTTGTAAAGTTGTATTGGAGGAACAATTTTTTCCCTATGATTTCAATAGTTCATTCTTTCTCTACTGATTTATGACATCACCTCTATTCCATGTCAGGTCTTTGTATACGTAGATCTTTTTTTATGCTCTGAATTCAGTTCTGTTGGTCTAGGTGTCTATTCCTACAACAATACCACATGGATTTAATTACTGTAACCTCATAAGTTTCTCAGTTAATTTTAAATTGAGATATAATTTGCATACCATAAAATTCACCCCATTAGAGTATAAAATTTGGTATATTTGCAGAGCTGTGCAACCATCATCACTATTTAATTGCAGCACATTTTTAACACTCCCAAAAGAAACCCTGTACCCATACCAGTCGCTCCTCCTTCCGCCTCCCCCTAGCTTCAGGCAACCACCAATCTACTTTCTGTCTCTATATATTTGCCAGTTCTAGTCATTTCATATAAATGGAATCATACAGTATATGCTCTTTTGTGTTTGGCCTCTTTTACTTAGCATTTTTCAAGTTTCATCCATGTTGTAGATTGTATCAATACTACATTCTATTTTATGACTAAATCATATTCCGTTGTATAGATAGTTGCCAAATTTTATCCATCATTGATGGGCATTTGGATTGTCTCCACTTTTTGGCTATTACGAATAAGCCAGTATGTACATTCCTATACCAGTATTAGTGTAAACATATGTTTTCATTACTTTAGGATATATACCTAGGAGTACAATTACTAGATCAAATGGCAACCCTATGTTCAGCATTTTGAGAAAACATCAAACTATTTTTCAAGGTGGCCTACCAGTAATGTATGAGGGTTCCACTTTCTCTACATCCTTACCAATGCTTGTCTGTGTTTTTTATTATAGTCATTCTAGTGGATGTAAAGTCATATTGCATTGCGGTTTTGACTTGTATTCCCTCCTGACTAATGATGTTGGGTGTCTTTTCATGCGCTTATTGTTCATTTGCATACCTTCTTTGGAGAAATGGTTATTTAAATCCTTTGTCTCATTGTCTGTTTTGACATATAGTAGATGGTTCCTTCCTTTTACTTCTTCAAAATGGTCTTGGCTACTCCTGATCCTTCACTCTTTCATATGAAATTTATGAATGGACTTATCTCACACAAAAATTCATTGGGATTTATAATGGAACCTGAGTGTGTAATTTGAGAAAGTTGATTTCTGCAAATGTCTATAAACGTGGTAAATATCATTGGTTTCCCGTTTTAGTACCACCTACCACCAAATTGTCACATGAGAGAGAAAGAGACTAATAGTTTAAACAAACCACTATAATATAGGTCTCTATTATACTTAGTGAAATTCATATCCCAAATAATAAATGATACATTATCTATTTAGATTCATTAAATACACTCAATTAGTTAAAAATTTTGTCCATAAAGACTTTCACATCACTTGTTAGATGTATTTCTATGTTCTTTATATTTTTTGTTGTGATTGTTACATGTATCTTTTTCAAAACCACATGTTCTCTGTTATCCTTAATATATAAGGACATTATTAACTTTGTATACCAGCAACTCTACTAAATTTTCTTAGGACTTCTATCAGTTTGTCTATAGATGTTTTTGACTTTTTTTGTGTTGATTAGCATATATGGGGATTCTGACCTTTTTCTCTTTCAATTCTTATATCTTAAAATGTCTTCTTGTCTTTCTGCATTGACTAACATTGACAGTACAAGCTTCTATAGAAGTAATGATAGCTGGTATCTATGTATTTTTTCCTATTTTAAAGAACAAAACTATGTTCTCACCATTAATGGTTAAGTTTGCTGTTTTGTTTGTTTGAGATGGAGTCTCACTCTGTCTCCCACCTGGAGTGTGGTGGTACAATCTCAGCTCACTGTAACCTCCGCCTCCTGGGTTCAAGCAGTTCTCCTGCCTCAGCCTCCCAAGTAGCTGGGACTATAGGCATGCAACACCATACCTTTCTAATTTTTGTATTTTTAATAGAGATGGGGTTTCACTATATTGGCCAGGCTGGCCTCAAACTCCCGACCTTGAGATCCACCTGCCTCAGCCTCCCAAAGTGCTAGAATTACAGGTGTGAGCCACCATACCTGGCCTTGTTTGTTTTTGATATTCTTCATCTGGTTAAAAATAAATCCCTCTTTTTTTTTTTTTTTTTTTGAGACGGAGTCTTGCTCTGTTGCCCAGGCTGGAGTGCAGTGGCGTGATCTTGGCTCACTGCAAGTTCCGCCTCCCAGGTTCATGCCATTCTCCTGTCTCAGCCTCCTGAGTAACTGGCACTACAGTCCCCTGCCACCACACCCGGCTAATTTTTTGTATTTTTAGTAGAGATGGGGTTTCACCATGTTAGCCAGGATGGTCTCGATCTCCTGACCTTGAGATCCACCCGCCTCGGCCTCCCAAAGTGCTGGGATTACAGGCGTCATCTCTTCTTTCTATTAACAGTTTTTTTTCTGGAAGTGACATTAGTAAGATGGTGAAATAGGAGGTCCCTGGCTGTAGTTCCCCTAACAGAAATGGCCATTAGCAACTAAATATCTAAAGGAAGTATTAACAGAACTGAAAGGAAAAACAAGCAGCAATACAGTAATAGCAGAAGACTTTAATACTCTACTCATCAATAGATAAATCATCCAGACAGAAAATCAATAAGCAAACAGCAGACTTGAACAACACTGTAGACTAAAATGACACACCAGACATATACCTAACATGTCAGCAACAGCAGCAGAATAGACCATCTTCTCAAGCACATATGGAACATTCTGCAGAATGTTAGGTTACTGAACAAGACTTAAAAATTCAAGAGGGTCCGGGCGCAGTGGCTCATGCCTGTAATCTCAGCACTTTGGGAGGCTGAGGTGGGCGGATCATGAGGTCAGGAGATCGAGACCATCCTGGCTAACACGGTGAAACCCCATCTCTACTAAAAATACAAAAAATTAGCTGGGCAAGGTGGCGGCGCCTGTAGTCCCAGCTACGCGGGAGGCTGAGGCAGGAGAATGGCGTGAACCCCGGGGGGCGGAGCCTGCAGTGAGGCGAGATCGTGCCACTGCACTCCAGCCTGGGTGAAAGAGCAAGACTCTGTCTCAAAAAAAAAAAAAAAAAAAAAAAAAAAAAAATTCAAGAGGTATGTATATTTTTCAACCATAATGGTATGAAAATATAAATTGACAACAGAAGGAAATCTGGAAAATTCAAATACATAGAAATTGAACAACACACTCCTGAACAAACAATGGGTCAAATAATCGGGAAATTTTTTAAAAATTTTGAGATAAAGTAAAATGAAAACACAACATACTATATATCATCAGATGCAGCTAAAGCAGTTCTAAGGGGACCATTTATAGCAATAAATGTCTACATGAAGAAAAGATCTAAAATAACCTAACTTTATCTCAGGAACTAGAAAAAGAACAAACTAAGCCCAAAGTTGGCAGAAAGACAAAATAATAAAGATCAGAACAGAAATAAGTGTAACAGGAACTAGAAAACAATTTAAAAAAATGAAACCAAGAATTGGTGTTTTTTTTTCAGATAAACAAATTGACAAACGTTTAGCTAGACTAACTATGAAAAAGAAGTCTCAAACCAAATTGTAAATGCAAAAGATAGTATAACTGATATCACAATAATACAAAGGGTCTATTAACAATACCAACAAATTGGATAATCTAGAAAAATAAATTCCTAGAAACATAGAATCTACCAAGACTAAATCATGAAAAATAAAAAATATAGACACCAATAACAAGGATATTGAATCAGTAATAAAAAATATCAACAAAAAAGTCTAGGACCAGATGGCTTCATGGACAAATTCTATCAAACACTTAAGAATTAATGCCAACCATTATTAAACTCTTCCAAAAAATTGAAGTGGAGGGCACACCTCTAAACTCATTCTATGAGACCAGTATTACCTTGATACAAAAGCCAAACAAGCACACAAGAAAATTACAGGCCAACATCCTTAATAAAGAAAAGGATGTAAAAATCTTCAAAATATTAGCAAATCAAATTCAACTGTATATCAAAGGGATAATACCATACAAGTAGAATTTATTCCTGAGATGCAAGGATGTTGCAACACATATAAATCAATAAATGTGATATATCACATTAATAGAATGAATGATAAAAATCATATCCTCTCAATAGATGCAGAGAAATCATTCAACACCCTTTCATGATATAAACGCTCTGTAAATTGGGCATAGAAAGAATGTACTTCGACATAACAAAGGCCATATGTGACAAGCTTACAGCTAATATATTAAAAGGTGAAAAGCTGGAAAGTCTTCAAAGATCAGGAACCAAAAGTTTCTTCCTCTCATCATTATATTCAACATAGTAGTGCAAGCCCTAGTCAGAGCAACTGGGCAAGAAAAAGATATAAAAGAAATTCAAATCAGAAAAAAAGTACAAGTGCCTGTTTGCTGATATAATCTTATTAACCCTAAAAGAACTAATAAGTGAAATCAGTAAATTTGTAGGTTACAAAATCAACATATAAAAAACCAGTAGCATTTCTATACACTAACAATGATCTGAGTAAGAAATTAAGAAAACAATCCCATTTATAATAGCATAAAAACTAATAAAATACTTAGGATTAAATTTAACCAAGTCAGTGAAAGATCTGTACATTAGAAACTATATGACATTGATGAAAGAAATAGGAAAAAACCACAAATAAATGGAAAGATATCCTATGTTCATCAACTAGAAGAATTAATATTGTTAAAATGTCCATACTAGACTATCTAAAGTGATTTATAGATTCAATACAATCCCTATAAAAACTCCAATAATGTCTTCCACAGAAACAGAAAAAAAAATCCTAAAATTTGTAAAGAACTACAAAAGACCTTAAATAGCCAAAGCTATTTAAGAACAACAGAGAAGAACAAAGCTGGAGGCATTACACTTCCTGATCTCAAGCTAAATTATAAAACAATAGTAATCAAAACAGTATGGCAGTGGCATAAAAACAGACAGAGGCCAATGGAACAGAATAGAGAGGCCAGAAATAAACGTATATAGTCTAACATTTGATGAGGGTGCTAATAATATGAGAAAGGGCAGTCTCTTCAATAAGTGGTATTGGGAAAGCTGGATAGTCACATGCAAAAGAATGAAATTGGACCTCTATCTTATACCACTTACATAAATTAACTCAGAATGAATTACACATTAAATGTAATACTTAGTAAAACTCCTAGAAGAAAACAGGAAAAAAGCTCCTTGACACTGGGCTTGGGCTTGGCAAGGATTTTTTGAATATAACACTAAAAGCACAGGCAACAAAAATGAAAAACAAGTAGAACTACAGCAAACTAAGGTGTCTGGATAGCAACAAACCAATGAACAACACACACACACAAAAAACCCAACAAAATGAAAGGTAACTTATATGGCTTGCATATATTTTCTATTATATATCTGGAAAGAGATTAACATACTAAATATGTAAGAAGCCCATACAACTCAATAGCAAGGAAACCAAAAAATCCAATTAAAAACTCAACAAAAGACCTAAATAAACATATTTCCAAAGAAGACATACAAATGACCAGCAGGTATCTGGAAAGGTGCTCACCATCACTAACCATCAGGGAAATGCAAATCAAAACCATAAAGAGATATCACTTCACACCTTCTAAGATGGCTATTATCAAAAAGATAAGAGAGAAGTGTTGGTGAGGATGGGGAGAAAGGGAACCCCTTGTGCCACTGTTGCTGGGCATCCAAATTGATTCAGCCATTATGGAAAACGGTATGGAGGTTCCTCAAAAAATTAAAAATAGAACTACCATATAATCTAGCAATTCCGCTTTTGGGTATATATCCAAAGGAAACAAAATAAGACCTCTTGAAGAGATACCTGTACTCCTGTGTTCATTAGTTACAGTAATCAAGACACAGAAACAATCTAAATAAAGAGAATATGGTCTATTACAATGCAGTATTATTCAGCCTTAAAGAGGGAAATTCTTCCATTTGTGACAACATGCATGAGCTTGACGGCTTTGTTCTAAGTGAAATAAGTCAGACAAAGGCGGATACTGCATGATTACATTTATATATGGAATCTAAAAAAGTTGAACTCATAGGAACAGACTGATAGTTGTCATGGGGTAGGGAGAGGGGAGAAGGAAATGGGGAGATGTCTGTCAAAAGATACAAACTTTCAGTTACATGATAAAATTCTGGGGATCTAAGGTGTAGCATGATGACTAGAGTTAATACTATATTGTATACTTAAAATTTGCTGACAGATCTTAAGTGTTTTCACTATTTATAAAAAATATGGTAACTATGTGAAGTGATGGATATGTTAACTTGATTGTGGTGATCATTTCACAATGTATGCTTAATATCAAAACATCATAATATACTACTTAAAGATATACAATTTTATTTGTGAATTATACCTCAGTAAAACCGGAAAGAAAAACCTCAAGAATGAGAGTTTAATTTCATCAAATGCTTTTCTTTGCTTCTATATATATTTTTTAAAAATTTATTGTACAGATTATATGAATAGATTTCCTAGCAATAAACCTTTCTAGGATAAAACCTACAGTCGGGATTTTTTGGTACATTGCTTAACTTATTTTGTGAATCGTTTATGAAGTTTTTGTGTGTTCCTGTGTTTGTGAGATTGGCCTATGGTTTTCGATTTTTATACCATCCTGTCCGGTTTGGCATCAAGGATATATTGCTCTCATAAAATGAGTGGGGAGCATTCTCTTTTTCTGTTCTTTGAAGCAATTTGAATGAGATTGAAGATATGTATTTTTTTAAGTTTGTTAGAATGTACCCATGGAATCATTTGTTTGGGTTTTTTGATGAGTATATTTGTGGGTTTGTGTGCATGTGAGCCTCTCTGCTTGTATGTGAATATAGTTTAAAGTACTGTTTCACTTCCTTTAATGATAGGTCTATCTAAATTTCATACATATTCTTGGACAGTTTTGATAGCATATTTTTCTAGAATATTGTATCTTTTCTGGAATATTGTACCTTCAATCTAAATGTTCAAATGTTCATAATATTGTTATTCATAGTATTTTCTTATAATTTCTGAAGATCTTCACTGCATTTGAAATTAGGTTCTTATATTTCTTCATTGGTGGTGGTGTGTGTGTATAATTTTTAAATTGATCTTAATCTTTGTCAGAAGTTTGTGAAATTTACTTAGCTTTTTTCCAAATAAATGCTTTTGGTTTTATTGACTTTTTCTGTTTCTCTTTTCTCTTTTATTATTAATTTCTCTATTCATCTTTATAATTTCGTCTATTCATTTTTTGATGGGTGGGGGGTTTACTTTGTTCTTTTCTCAACTTTTTGAGTTGGATACTTAGCTCACTAATTCTCGGACTTTCTTCAGTTATATATGCATTCTATACAATTTCCTCTAAGTGATGCCTATGCTCTATTACCTGAAGTTTGACATATGCTATTTTTATTTCCTTTCAATGCAAATTATTTTCTAATCATTAAAATTTATTGACTCATAAATTATTTCCAAACACATGGGAGTTTGGAGGGTTACCTTTTTTGTAGTATATTTTAATTTTTATTGCGTTATGATCAGAAAGCATGGCTGTGTGATATTTGTTGTTGGACATTTGTTAAGTTGACTGAATTGTAATACTGTGTATTCTCTAATTCTTAGGTACAGGGATTTTGATATATCTATTAGATCAACTGTGTTAATCATGGTCTTCAAAATTTCTACAGGCTGTCTGTTATTGTATTTTCCTACAGCTTTCTTTTTATTAGCTATTTAATTATTTTAACCATTACCAAGTTTCAGTTTGTAATTCTATTACCTCAAGTTGTTGAGAGTCTAATCTTGAATTTATAGTGTATTCTACCTTTTGTCTATGGTAGATTTCTCCTCGTGGATTTTGAAATTTTTAATTGTGAGGTTAACATTTTTCTTCCATGAATTTCTTTTGGCATTAATGGTTTTGCTTTTTCTAGCTGATCAGAATTATCACTGGCTTAGGACAAATTTTTATGCTAATCTCTCAATGAGGAGTTCCTAAAAAAGGTGAGTAAATTTGAACCCCAGGTCATTTGGAGGTTTCTAATTCCCAAGGGAGACATTTTTGCTCATCTAGATCACAGGCAGAGACAGATAAGTCTCCTTGTTTATCTGTGCTGACAGATTTTGTTCTAGTCTGTCTTTTCTGAGAGGGTATCACTTTTTGAGAGTTTCAGCTTGAGTGTTCTCAATTCCAACTCTCCTCCTTGCATTGGCCCAGTATCTTGTCTCTTATACTTTTAAAAACCAAGTCGTCGTATTATTTCCCTTCTGGTAACTATATTATCAGCTCCTAAGTTGCCATTCTGGTTTTATGCTTCTCTTTGGCACCTGGAAATTTCTACTTTCTTTTTCTTGTGAGCCTAATCATATATTTAAAATATTTTTAAAGTTATATTTTGTGAAGAATTCTTGGTTTTAGGAGCAAGAACTTTCACAGTTGTCATTGGTCTTCATCTCAGTGTTCCATGTTTCAGGAACTGGAATTCATCCTTAGAGTCTTTTAATTGTGAAAGATGAATGTTTCAGGACATCACAAGGCAAACACCTGTCAAAACGTTTTGACTGTTCATTTTCTACTGAATACAACATCTCAACAGTATTTAAATAGGTGCTTCATTGCTGTCAGCCAGAATGAGCCAGAATCGTTCCTGGGTTAGTGCTTGGTAGAAGACCCTGGTGGGGGTTAGCAGCCTGTAGTGGGGCCACTGGAGGGAAACTGAGCTGTGGTTCTCATATATGGAAAAGACATCTTATCTTCTTCTTTTTTTTTTTTTTTTTTGGAGACGGAGTTTCGCTCTTGTCACCCAGGCTGGAGTGCCATGGCATGGTCTAGGTTCAGTGCAACCTCTGCCTTCCGGGTTCAAGAGACTCTCCTGCCTCAGCCTCCTGAGTAGCTGGGGTTACAGGCGCCTTGCCACCATGCCTGGCTATTTTTGTAATTTTAGTAGAGATGCAGCTTCACCATGTTGGCCAGGCTGGTCTTGAACTCCTGACCTCAGGTGATTCACCTGCCTCGGCCTTCCAAAGTGCTGGGATTACAGGCATGAGCCACTGTGCCCGGCCTATCACCTTCTTAAAACCCCTTTCCCGGGGCAAAAATAGCAGGCCTATGGTGAAATTTGCTTGGATTTGTTTCGTGGAGAAGTCCTCTTTGATTTCTGCTTATGGGGAGACCCTGTTATAAGATTTTTCTTTGCTTATTCCAGAAACAAAGGGCTCTCCCTGATCAAAAGAAAAAACAGGCAGAATTTCCAAATGGAGTGCCTCCAGGAGAGGATTTTTCTATGTTATTCATTTTCCCTCTGTGTAAATACAGAGATATATTATGGGGAAATATACAGAGGCCTTAGTAGGTGTTCCTTGCTTAAGAAAAATGGTCACAATGATTACAACCCTCTATTCCCATATAAAGGAACAATTATTACACAGCAATGCCAGGAGGTTCAGGCCCCATGTGGAGGTTTCTTTGTGGCCTTCCCATAGTAGCCAGGAGCAATAATGCAGCCAGAAGAACTATAATTTCAGCGTCTTCTAAGTGCTAAGCCATGGTGTTGGGAATACAAAGATAGAGGAATCTTGTGGTCTTTACCCTGGAGGAGCTCACAGACAAGTGGTGTGTTAGAAGCCACTAGAGAATTAAGAGTGATAACAATCTGTAAAAGAGAATGTTGAGGAATTGAACTTCATCACAATTAAAAACTTTTATTCTTTAAAATACACTGCTAAGAGAATAAAAAGACAACCCACGGACTGGGAGAAAATATTTGTAAACTACATAGCTCATAAAGGACTTGTGTCAAAAATATATAAAGAACTCTCAAAACTTAAAAAACAAATACCCAATTAAAAAATAGGAAAAAGATTTGAAGAGTCATTTCACCAAAGAAGATATATAGATGGCTAATAGGCACATTAAAAAGATGTTCAACATTCATCATTAGGAAAATGTAACTTAAAACCACAATAAAATATCACCACTGATCTATTCGAATAGCTAAAATTAAAAAGATTGATCATATCAAGGGTTGGCTAGGATGTGGAGAAACTGCAGCCCTCATGCATTGTTGGTGGCAATGTAAAATGGAACAATCACTTGGTAAAAACAGTTTGGCAGTTTCTTAAAAAATTAAGCACACTCCTAGCATATATCCACCCACTTCACTCCTAAATATGTGCCCAAGAGAAAAGGAGATATATAACCACAAAGAGACTTGTACATGAATATTCATAGATGCTTCATTTGTAATAGCTGCAAACTGGAAACAGCCCAAATGTCCACCAACAGGTGAATAAATAAACCAAACGGGGCCCATCCATATACCAGAATACCCCACTCGACAGTAAAAAAGAATTGAACATTGACACACAGACAGATGGATGAATGTCAAAATAATTATGCTGAATATGAAAGAAGACAGACCAAAAAAAAAGTACATGCTACATGATTTCATTAAATACAAATCTAGAAATTGCAACCTAATCTAGAATGAGGGAAAGCCGATGAGATATATGGGGATGTCGTTGAGGGAGGTGAGGGGAAGCATTACAAAGAGTCATACAGAAACTTTCAGGGGGGATGGGTTTTTTACTATCTTGATTGTGGTGATGGTTTCATGGGTGTATACCTATGTGAAAACTTACCAAATTGTTCAGTTAAAGTATATGCAGTTTACTGCAGGCCAATGATACTTCAAGAAGGCTACTTAAAAATAGGGTGATAGCACGTTAGAAAAGGCATGTTCAGACTGACAGTACATGGGAGTCTCTCTTGACTCAAACTAACCAGGGGTCAGGGAGAGGGGAGGACGGATCTGAGATTTGAAATTTGAATGCAGGTTATTCAAGGAAAAAGGAGTGAGGAAGGGCAGGAAGGGTGGAGGCCTCTCCATGTTGGGGCTATAACAAATGCCAAGGTCCAAGCGTGTCAGAGTGTGGTGTGTTCAGAGACCTGCCAGTGGCTTGGCATGATGGAAACATAGGATGCCCACGAGCAGGAGAGAAGAGAAGAGGAAAGGAGAAGAGAGAAGAGGGGATAGGCAGGAAATGACTCTCTCAGATCTCTTTCCATCTCTGGGTTTATGAAATTCTCTTTATATGTCACTTACTTGTGTCATCAACTTGTCCAGGCATGCCCAGCCCTGCATATGAGATCAGAACTCCATTTATGTACAAATTACAATGGTACCACTTTCTAACTCCCTTCCTGCCCAAAGTATCCCCTAGTTACTTGGCAAAATCCCCGAATGGGGCCTCATATGTTCAGGAAACAGTTTGCCATGTTCTGTTCTTCCTTCTCAGCTCATACTTTTTGCTATCTACTCCTCAGGAAGCTGACTGACAGAGCTGCAATGATTTTCCTGTTCAAAGTACCCACTGGGAGTACTCCAGAGTTCATGCCAAGATGCATGAAATGCTGGGTGGGCCCAAAGCTTCCAGTTTCAGGTACCGGAGCATGGAGACAATCTTGTCGCAGATCTGCATTGTGTTAGGCTAGCTAAGCGAGGACTACCCTTTGGAGAATTCCCTTTTCTCTATGGGTCCAGGATAGCATTGCTCACAAGAGAGATTTTGCGTGAGATCTGTAATGCGGGAGTAAAGCAGCAATAGTGTTTTTTCACTCTGCTGATCAGTGTAGGTGCCATGGCAGCCTGCCCACGTTTGTCGCTGATCAGCTGTGTCGCTGGGGTGACTCTCACCAACCTCCTGCTTTTTTGAGTCCTTGGCCAGGTGTGTGTTCAGCTTTGTGGTGAAGGGGCTGGCATCCTGCAGCTCAGCCAGGGCATCGCATTGAGGCTGGAGGTGATAGACAGATGCAAGTCCCACTTCATCCTTGTGGGCTTCAGTTTGTCCTTGCTCTTGTCGACAACCAGCTTTGCTTTGTGACTGCCAATCCAGCTGACCTACAGCAAGTCAACACTAGACACAGAGGGACCAGGCTGCACAGAAGGGTCTCTCACCTCCCCCAATATAATAAATCCCTTATTTTATATCACTCACAGTGGTTCCTCTTCCCTGAACCCTAACTAGTTCAGGTTTCCTGCTCACCTTTGTGCCACCTGGACCTAGGAGCAGCTCTGCTTCCCTAAAACATTTGTAAAAGCTTCTCATGAAAGCCAAATCTCCGAGGTCGGACAACCACCCTTCCACACAGACTCAAACCCCAGGGCTGGTTGTGGGGAGGTGCCAATACAAACCTTGCAATTTACTCACTTTTCCCAAACCCACCCCAACCAAATGCCTTCCTCCTCTTTCAGTTAATAAAAACAAAAGCTCGCTGCACTTCCACGGGTGTGAACAGATGTTCTGTGTGGGCGTGAGTGCTGGTCCCCACCAGCTGCCTCAGGGCCCTGCTGCCCCAACAGCCCCCAGTGCCCTCCGAGACGTGATTAACTCCTCCCTGAGTCTTTGATTCTTCCGTTCAAAGAGTTCTGGCAACTTGACCCTTTGCTCATATGTCTTTGTTTTCACTCATTTCCTTTCCCTGCTGCTTTGCCAGGACTCTGGGATGGATTACAAGGCCTCGGTGAGGATCTATCTGACTGGAGTAGTGCACAGCGACAGACAGGAATATCGTGGCCTTTGTCTGCCATGCAATCCCATATCTGGTAAATGTGATTTACAAGGCCTACAGAAAATGAGAAAATGCTTTTTATTATTGTTTTAGAGACGAGATCTTTGCTCTGCCACCCAGGCTGAAGTGCAGTGGCGTGATCATAGCTCACTACAGCCTCAACCTCCTGAGCTCAAGGAATCCTCCTGCCTCAGCCTTCTGAGTAGCTAGGACTACAGGTGTACACTACTACATCTGGCAAAACATTTTTTTTTAAACGACAGGATCTTGCTATGTTGCGTAATCTGGTGCTGGTCTTGAACTCTTGGCCTCAAGCCATCTTCCTGGCTGAGCCTCCCAAAACATTGGGATTACAGGCATGGGAGCCACTGAGCCCAGCTGAAAGTGAGAAAATTCTAAAGGCTAGAACAGGATGAACTAGTAATAGAGGACTTAAGTGTGAATCTGCCTGTATGAGTCTCTCAGACTGTGGGCAAGTCTCTTGCTGTCCCTTCTCTGTAAAGAAGAGTCTGGAGAGTTTTAAGATTTCCTTCCTACTGCTCCCATGGGACATTCTGAATATGATGAGAAAGTGCTCTGAGGTCTGAAGAGCAGTGTTCCCTAGTGCAGCTGTTTCTAAACCTCACTGGAACCCCTCAGTTGGGTTACTATTCCTACACATATGCTAGAAACCAACACCACTTTCTAGCTCTGCCACCTCCTTTCCAAAATGTTAAAATCACTAGGTGGAAGGTGATATGGCATCTGTACTTTAAAAACCAAAATAAGACCGTAGGTGATTCTGTTGATCAGCTGAGTGTGGAAACAACTGGTCTAGTGAACAGGAGATGAAGAAAAGGGTCTTACAAAGTTTAGGGTTCTGTCTATAAGGCCAAGGAAAACAGAAGCAATTATTCAGATAATCTCAGCACAAAACCACAGTTTCACTGGAATTGCAGGAATGATGAGTATCTGTTTCTGAGATATTTGGGTGGAAAGTGTGTGGGTGGAGCCCAAATCTTACATATTTAAATTCAGATCAAGCCTGTAGTAAAGATGACAGCGGTGGGAGATTGAGCAGAGCGGGGAGAATGGCACTTTTGAATTCTCATGGTGTTGGGATCCCCTTCATTTCACAGATGCTTATTGCTAGTAAGTACTCTTGTAGCTCACAAACCATGAGTCGCCACTTTTGACATGGGAAAATGATGCTTGCTATTTATTTATAATACAACATGTTTTGACTAACCATCAGAGAATATATTTTGAGACAACTTTCCACTTTGCTTAGGATATAACATTTTTAATGCATCTTTCAATGGATATCTATTTTTAGGTCACCATTAGTTGCCTTGTAACTGAGTTGGCCACATATTCACAGATATTTGGGGAGGCCCACAGATTTATTATTCTGCCTCATTGTCTTGTCGGCACCATATGACCAGTTAGCCTCGTGTTTCCTCACTTGAGTGTGGGAAACGGCTGTCTTTAGAGACTAAATGGAATGCATGTAATCTTGTTTAGGGTCATTGTTCCCGGGTCTGAGTGTACTAGATGGAGAATTTCTTCAATGCCAGGTTTCCCAGGAGGAAAATGAGCCTATTTTGGTTCCATCAAATGCATCAGTTCACTGCTCTGGGTATCATCTGAGGAGCAAGAGGAGTCTGGGGGCCAGTATTGCATTTCATGTGAATGCTGGCTGAGTGCTGCCATCTCGTGGCTGGGCAAACCCTAAAGCCTACCAGGGACCTTGGAGCAACCTTACAAAAAGAAACCAGACATCGAGAACCCATGTTCTCTACCTGCATGCAAGAAAAAAATTGACCGTGAATCCCTAACAACAGTGCCATCCCTCCTTTCCTAGCTCTTGAATAAACAACTGCTCTCTTGTTAAGACAGAGTCCTCTCTGTTTCTTAAAGAGAAATACATCCATAAGAATGGTTTTAGTAATTTTTGGACGAGACTTTAGATAATCTTTTGAGCCAAGTTTTGAGAAGTTTGGAGAGGAAAGGCCTTAAAAATATGTATAGTATCCAAGGCCAGAAAAAGAGGCAGAAATTGCAGACAGGTGACTCCTGCCCCTGGGGCAGTGGCTTTTTAAGTGAGGTGTGTCAGCAGCATCAGCATCACCTGGAAGCTTGTTAAAATGCACATTCTTGGCCCCCAGCCAGACCTGCTGAGTCAGAAACTCTGGAGGTGGAGCCCAGAAATATGTGTTTTAAGATGATTCAGATGCACTTTCAAGTTAGAGAACCCCTGTCTTGGGGAATAGAAGCCAACCCCAGGCAAATGTGAAGCAAAGATGTCCAAGGTCCATTCTGTGCTCCATTATACTCATTGCTGTTCTGTTCCCTTTTCCTGTGTTAGGAACTCAGTAAACAATACATATTTATTGTGTGAATACTATTGGTAAGCCACTGTATGGGGTGACATGGGGGTTGGTCTGATTAAGGGTCTAGGAATTTGCATTTCTAACAGCTTCTCAGGTGATGCTGCTGCTGCTGCTCCAGGGACTGTGTTTTGGGAACCCAGTGTTAAGAGATAAGAGCAGCAGGCCCAGAAGCCCATGTGGTTTTCAGATGGAGAGTGCAGTTCAGGCTTTTTGGGGAATCCATGTGGCTACGAGCCTGCTTCTCAACCCTGCCTGCTTCTCAACCCTGCCTGCTTCTCAACCCTGCCTGCCTCCTACCAAGGGCACAGGGAGACATGTTTATTTGAAGTGAACTCTAGTCCATTATAAAGAGATTAAAATAACATGCTGTGATTTTACCACCCAAAGGTTAGGCAGTTGAAAAGCCAGAGCAGGCATGTGATGATTAAAAGGCATGGCAGAAAATTGTCAATAGCTTTGGAGATTTCATCCATACATTAAAAGACCCGTTTCATGTTCTGTTGGATCAATATGGCCTCAATGCTAGCACATTCACCTCTTGTTTAATTTGCCATTTAAAAGTTTGGTTAGTCCAATGACTCTAAACAATTCCAATGCAAAGAATAAATAAGCAGAACAGCAAATCAAACTGGATTTGTGGGCACAATTATACAGTAAGAACTCCAGAGCTGGAAGCAGAACTCTAATCACAGATTAGAATACAAATGTTTGCTTGTATATCATATGCAGGCTCTACTATCTGCTGAATATAAATGGCTCCCTGATCGAACTTCCAGCCTGCATCGGGTGGGAAGGTAAGAGCTGGGTTTTGCTTTGCAAAATCTTAAGTCTCACCGAGAGAATCAGGGAGGCAGCCAGTTGTAGTGGCAAATACTCAAAGCTTTGGAGTTAGGAAGTTATTTATTCTCTGGTTCTCATTTTTATTATGTATGTATTTTTCTGAGACAGGGTTTCGCTTTGTCACCCAGGCTAGAGTGAGTGGTGTGATCACAGCTCACTGCAGCCTTGACTTTCCGGGCTCCAGTAATCCTCCCAACTCAGCCTCCCAAGTAGCTGGGACTACAGATGCACACCACCACGCCTGGCTAATTTTCGTATTTTTTTGGTAAAGATGAGGTTTTGCCATGTTTCCCCAAGCTGGTCTCGAACTCCTGGCCTCAAGTGATCCACCTGCCTCGGCCCCCCAAAATGCTGGGATTACAGGCGTGAGCCACTGTGCCCAGCCTGGATCTCATTTTTTAAAACCTGTAAATCTGGGACAATGCAACCTACTGCATGGAGTGGTTTTAGGGGTCAAGTAAAAATGGCAGGCAAGGCACAGAGTAGATGCTCTTATAGCAGCTTTTCTTTCTTGTTTTTTTTTTTTTTTTTTTTTTTTTTTTTTTTTTTTGAGATGGAGTTTCGTTCTTTTTGCCCAGGTTGGAGTGCAATGGCATGATCTTGGCTCACCACAACCTCTGCTTCCCAGGTTCAAGTGATTCTCCTGCCTCAGCCTCCTGAGTAGCTGGGATTACAGGCATGTGCCACCACGCCCAGCTAATTTTTGCATATTTAGTAGTGACAGGGTTTCTCCATGTTGGTCAGGCTGGTCTCGAACTCCTGACATCAAGTAATCCCCTCCCACCTCGGCCTCCCAAAGTGCTGGGATTACAGGTGTGAGCTATGGTGTCTGGCGCCCTATAGCAGCTATTCTTAAGCCTCCAGCTTCGGAGGGCTGGGGCCAGGAGATGTTAAGAGGTGAACATCCATATTTACCGCCTTCATGTTTGGGTCCGCCTTCTCCCTCCTAAGGTTGTTCTGTGTTAAAATGCAAGTACATGTGCCCCAGGTGGAGTAACTCCCCGGGCTATAAAATTTTTACTACAGAATTGACAGAACGGGTCCCTGTAGATTTGGCTGAAATAAGATGTGCTTGAATTGTAAAGGGATGCCCCATATTTGGGGTAGGTGCCGTGCTAGTCACAGTCAATGTGCTTGTCAGAAGCCTCCCCCTAGAAAACCAGCTGAGTTTGGTGTGAAGATAATTGGGAGGAGGAGAGTTTGGGCTCAGGGAGGAAAGGCCTGATGGGGGCCTGCAGTGGATGGGAGACCAAGAAAGAAGGGGCTTAGAGAAAAGTAGGGAGGCAGCTGTGGGGGTGCTAGAGGTCGTTACTTCCTGAAGTTGGGTCCCTCTGGGTGGAATGCCTTTCAGTGACCAGGGTCCACCTGTCCCACCATGTGGCTCCATTGTTCAAGGAGCATCCAGTGGAATAAGTGAGAATCTGAAACAGAAAAAAAATCATCCAGCAGCCATGTGATGAGTATGTAGGGGAGAGTTGAGGCTATGTGGTCAGCTTCAGTCCCGAGTTAGAATCAGATTTGTGACTTCAAGCAGAGTGACCTTGAGCTGGTTATGCAACTAATTCGTGGCTTAGGCCTTCTGGTAAACTGGGCTTCATAATATACTCATCTCACAGGGCTGGTGTGAGGATCGGCAGGGGTCATGTGAGGAAGCACTTAGCAGAGTCTAGCAAGCACTTAAATAGCAACTAGTGTCGTGACAAAGCTTTATGCTCTGGATGCCCTTGACTGGGCTTTTAGCTGTGTGACCTTCAAGAAGTCACCTGCTCTTTCTGAGACTCAGTTGCTTCAGCCCTTTAAAAACAGAAACAAACACAGCCGACCACAGGGTGTGTATGGATCTGAATGAGTACAGACAAAGTCATTCATTGCAGGACTGAGTAGGAGGCAGGGTGCTGGGATTGGTGGGTCTAGGGAGGTCTGGGAGGGCACTGAAGCTCAAGAGAAGTTTGTTTGGAAAGAAATGCATCTTCCGTTTTGACTGAGAGGAAATGGTGAGGGGATGTGGTGCAGCATCAAAGGCAGGGTCTGCTGATGAAACTTGGGGGTGGTGTTTCTCAAACAGAAATAGGACATTCTCACCCTTCGTGACACTCAAACTCCAAACTTTTGGCCTGGGTGGTGGTTGCACCTGTCACTGACGACCTCACTTGACTTTGAGTTAAGCTGCCCAGGCAGCCACAGCAACTGTGCCCTGGAAGGCGGCCCTGCCATCAGACAGACATGTTTTTCATATATTCTTGATTTTCATGTAGTAGTTCGCTGGACATTTACTGCACACCTACTGTATGCTAGGTGCGAGGGATTCAGCAGTGAATAAAACAGTTGCAGGTCTTGCTCTCAAAGACCTTTCAGTCTTGCAGGAGATAGAGGCAATAGAGAAATAACAGCCTACATGCATGTATAATTAAGATTTTTGCTGTGATGTTAAAGTTCAGAATGCTATGAGACTGTACAATGGGGCAAAACCTAATTTAGATTGGGAGACCAGCAAGATAAATGAAACAGGAATGGAGTTCAGATGAGAGACGAAATAACGCTAGACTGAAGTGGAGACAGGCTTTCTTTTTTCCTCAAACACCTCCCTTCACATCCAGGCATAGACCACTGGAAAAGTAGTTGCCCTGCTTCCTGATATTACTGTCCTCTAAATACACACACTTTGTGTACCCCCTCCATTTCCACCCCCTGTCAGTCATTCTTGCCTGTATAAATTTCAACTTCAGGCACAGCCCTGGCCTCACTTCTTATAAAGCCTGCTTCACTCTTCAGTTCTCCAACTTCTCTCTTCCTTTAGGCTTTTTTTTTTTTTTTTTTTTTCAGGGTGGTCTGGACTGCTCTTTCAACCTGATTCTATTTGCCCATGTGGCATGTTTTGTTAATCCCATGGCCATACGTATGCTGGCATGTCTATAGTCCATCTGTGCGAATAGATGATACGTAGCATTTCCTCAACCAGAATACTGAGGAGCCTATGCAAATGAGCCATAATAGATCTTATCCTTAGCCTGCTCACATGAATGAGTTAAAACTGAGACACAGAGCAGTTAAAGGGGCCCACAAGTCACTGGATGAGAGTCTCAGACTATGATCATGCCTTGTTATTTTATCTTTATATCTCTTCGGGGCATTTGTTCCAGAGTCAGAATGCAATAGATGTTTTCTCTTTGATTGTTTATTCCTCGAGTTGGCCCATACATGTACTATCCCATGTTCTTCCATTACTCATTTCAAGCAGTAGCTGTAGCATCTGGTATTATTTAGCTCCTCTGTATGACTTGATTATCTTATCTGTCAAATGGGTATAGTAATTCAAATTAACAAACATTTATTCAATACTTACTATATCTCAAAGACTTTGCAAAGCTTTGGCGGTGGGGGTGGGTGCTGCAATAAGCCTGTTAAGACAGATCTGTGCTCTTGCCTTAAGGAAACACACAGTGGTAGAACTTGGTAAAGGAATAATTACACTATAGCAAGAATGTCTATAATAAAAGAATGTGCAACATATGGGAACACAGAACAGAGTAACTATTGCCTGGGGAAAGTGGAAAAGCTCATTAATACCTTCTCTACTTACCTTGAGTTTGCATTATGAGATTCTAATGAGATCATGCAGTGAAAGTGTGATGAAAAATGGAAAGGATTGTGCATGAAAACTACTAACCAAATGGATGGCACTGTGATATGGGAGACTTTGGAGAGAGGTGAAAGAAGAAAGTAGTGGCTGTGACAAGAGGTTTGGACAGCATCTGTCCTGACGAATCAGTAAGTTTTACACACAGATAAGATTCAGATGCATGGCTATAGACCATCTGAGCTACAGCCACCCCAGCTTTAAATTAAGATTTTGGCCACAGGAATGACCCAACCTCTTCATTCCATTAACATAGGTGAAAGCTCTGTGACCTGGAGTATTTGTCACCATTATCCTCCCATTGGAAGAAGATGATGATTGGGAAGACTGGAGTCAGATGAGCAGATGGAATGCTGGTGGGAGTGGGCCTTTGGAATGGGAAGCCCATAGCTATGACCATCTTGTCAGAACTAGGAGCCCTGATGGGCTGGTGAGAGAGTCACTTCTCTCTCCTTGTCCCCTGCGTCTGTAATCATGCAGATCTGAATGGTGTGTTGTTTTGAAATAAGTGGTTTGCAAACATGAGCAGCTGTCATAATAATGAAAGCACAACACTCAGAAAATTACTCTTCGGTTAGGATTGACAATAGTTTGGGTCAAAGGACGTTGCCCAAAGCAAAATAATTATGTATGGTGCAAGTCTGACATCATCTGAAGAGGCATTCTTCAAAAACCAAAAACAAAAAACCCATTTGTGTACTGTCCTTGACTCTTGGTTCTGCCCAAGCTCCAGACCGACATCCAACCTAGTCCTGAGAGTAGGAGAGAAAAGTGACAACAGGGCACTCTCTGCTGGTGAGGCCGACCCACTACAGCTCATTGCCGGAGTCTGCCTCTGAGCGAAACCTGTAAATCTCAGGAACATCTACAAGAACTGTTTTTCATATCCCAAGATGTGGAGGGACATTTTCTGCTTGTTGACAAAACATTCTGAGGATCTTGCTGGGCTCTGTGGCAATAAAACAGGCAAGTACTGTGTAGTCTTCCATAAATGGCCCATTATTGGAGTGAAAATGAAGTAAGAATAGCCCCAGTGTAAATCACTATGACAAACGAGTAACTAAACCAGCACGAGGGCTCTCTGTCTTATACAACTGTCTCTCTTTGTTTCCTCCGCTTAGCTAACATTAACCAGCAAGGGGTATTCTTTCTCTGAAGTTGAATCTGTGTTATGCTGTGGAAACAGCAGTAATTGTGGTACCCCCAAACCATTAGTGGGGTCTCCTCTTTGTGGTTCTGTAAGCCTTCAGGAAGTATAGATGGAAAGAGGAAGGCTAGAAAGGAAATAACTCAAATAACCTGTTGTCTTCTCACCCCAGGAGGGATGCCTTTGCTACTGACCAATACACAGATGTTGCAGTGGCTGTTAGCATAAGTCTCTGTGTGACAAAGGGTTGTGATCTCTGAGGCCATGACTGGAGCTGTCCTCTGCTCAATTTTATGGCAGTACTGCATGATACCTTAACCATAGTAAAAATGAAGGGAGGTCCATACAAAGAACAACACCTCAGTGCTGTCTAGATTTATTTATCTTTGACTAAAGCTGATTTCAGATACTCAAAGCCAGCTGGAGATGGCTCCATTGGAAATTCAGCAGGACGGACTTTCCTAGCCTTTGCCTGGACATCCTTGCTTACCTATAGGATCCTTTTGGGCTGATCATTTGTCTATGCCACAATGCAAAATACCAGGTTAGAAAATGGAGTCTCTGGCACCCCCCATTTTGCAAATAACAGGAGCAGGCCTGTGATTACTGCAGCAGAAGATTAAAGCAATGAGTACTAGATGGATCATAGGTTGAGCTTGTGGTGGGAGGGTTTTGCATGCATGTGCTTTAGCTACTAGATTCTTTTTCACCTAGTGATTCCCTCAAAATCATTCTTTGGTTATGGCAAAGAATGTATAGTGGCCAATAGTGCAATAGCCTCACATAAGGTCTGCTACCACCACCCCTATATCCTTTGTGCAACTTTGGGTGAGCTGGGGAGAAGGACAGGGAAGAAGGAATAGAACTATTTCTGATGGTGGAGTCTCTCTGCAGCAAAAACATGGTCAGGCAGTTCCTGGGCCTGAGAGGTTGCAGTTCCTGGGCCCCAGAGGATGCAGAATCTGGCACCACCTTACCTGAAGCAGAGCGTACAGTGTATTTTTCTTCACAGATAGCCTGTAAAGCTCTGCCACTAGCCCTATTTTACTCAGGGCTAGTGACTCATTTGGGGCAGTGAAGCAGGAGTGAATCTCATGGACAGATGGTGACCTCGTGTTTGGAGGACACCCTAGAGGGAATCAATCAGACCAGCATTTTTCACTTTTTTTTTTTTTTTTGCAACTAATCGAATCCATGTAGTTTGAACATTTAAGTAAATTGCATAGTACACACTTTTAACTAAAACATGCAAACCCAGTGTCAGTAGTTATCACATCATCGCAAACAATTTTTGTAACCAATTCAATCTTTCTCTCTTTCTTTCTTTCTGACAGAGTCTCACTATGTTGTCCAGGCTGGAGTGCAGTGGTGCAATCTCGGCTCACTGCAACCTCTACCTCCCGGGTTCAAGCCATTCTCATGCCTCAGCCTCCCGAGTAGCTGTGACTACAGGCGTGTGGCACTACATCTGGCTAATTTTTGTATTTTTGGTAGAGATGGGGTTTTGCCATGTTGGCCAAGCTGGTCTGGAACTCCTGGCCTCAAGTGATCTGACCTCCTTGGCCTCCCAAAGTGCTGGGATTACAGGTGTGAGCTACTGCATCCGGCCCAGCCTGATTTTTTATATTTTAATGCTCAGATAGCTCCTGCCCAATAGATACTGCAAATCAACATGTTAGCATACTTGTTTATAACTTAAAGATCTCCTGAAACCATCAACGGCAAACTTAAGAACGTGACCTGTCAGGAGCATATTGATCCTCAAGGGAATTTTCCCATTGCTCAAGTGATTCTCCTGCCTTGGCCTCCCAAAGTGCTGGGATTACAGGTGTGAGCCACTACACCCGGCCTCAGTTGCTCTTTTGAGGAACATTCTATCACCATCGAGAATTTTCCCCATAAATCCTCAGGAAAATCACTTATTGAAAATGTTCCTTGGTCAATGCCCATTTCTTGGTCAATGTCCGTGAATGGGTGGGGGACTTGGGCAGGTTACATTGACCAAGTTGGCATATGCACAACCTGTCCTAGATACTTGATTATGTCTAGGCATTAGGCCACTAGGTAAAGTTGCTAGACTGCTCCAAATGACACAGTTACCTTTGACTCTCCCATAAAGATCTCCCCATGTGTAGATTACTCATGTTGAGGGTTCTGAATGCTGCCATTCAGCTGGGTACCTGGTCTACACCCAGAGTAAGTCATGGGACTTATTTGATGGAGAACTGTAAAATTGTGTGACTTGATCAGCAAGCAAAGTTGTTTTTCTGATGTCAAAATTTCAAGTCAACAGAGCATTCAAAATTGCTCCTCTAGGTTTGTAAGAGACTAGGTCCAGAATGAGAGTCCAGGGCTGAATGTACAGGTGATCTGACACCAACTCATCTAAGAAAGCCCAGGGTTTCAGCTCTGAGGGGGTGAAGAACAGATTTGTCACCTACATAGCTGGGCACTCGCCAAACCATTGCTCTTATTTGGAACATATCATTGGTTCATTTAACAAATAAGTATTGATGCCGGGCGCGGTGGCTCATGCCTATAATCCCAGCACTTTGGGAGGCCGAGGTGGGCAGATGACCTGAGGCTGGGAGTTCGAGACCAGCCTGACCCACATGGAGAAACCCCATCTCTACTAAAAATACAAAATTAGCCCCGCTTGGTGGCACATGCCTATAATCCCAGCTACTTGGGAAGGCTGAGGCAGGAGAATCGCTTGAACCCGGTAGGTGGAGGTTTTGGTGAGCCGAGATCACGCCATTGCACTCCAGCCTGGGCAACAAGAGCAAAACTCTGTCTCAAAACAAAACAAAAACAAAAATAAGTATTGATGGTGGCGGGCGCCTGTAATCCCAGCTACTCGGGAGACTGAGGCAGGAGAATCGCTTAAACCTGGGAGGCGGAGGTTGCAGTGAGCTGAGATTGTGCCACTTCAGTCTAGCCTGGTGATAGAGCGAGACTCATTCTCAGAATGAATGAATAAATAAATAAATATTTAGCACCTACTACATGTCAGACAGTGGGAATACAAGAGTGAACAGATATTTATCTTCTCATATTTTGTTTTAAGTGTTTATTAAAGTAATGGAGGTAGTCCAGAAGAACTTGTGATGGGAAGCTGCAGTCTCTTGCCTTATCAGTACCCCTCCCTAGCCCCTGCTTCAATCTGTTTATGATTTAATTCTTCTGGTGGTTATCGCTTTATAATATGTTCTGTTCTATTTCTTGGTTTATGAAGGTTAGATAATGTTTTTAACTCTCACTATGAAAAATGAGGATTTAACTCATTTATACTATATTCACCTAACCTCACCTCTGTTCTCTCTCCTTCAGTCTTTGATGATGATGATTGAATTAGAATGTTGAATATGCCGCCCCCACCCCTGCCCACTGCCATCACTGGAAGCTGCAAAGTTGAAAACAATAGGTGGCAGTGACAGATATCCCCACATTCTAAACAGAGGCACCAGACTCTCTACATGCGGGACCTACTAAAAGAACATCCCCATGGAATCTAGCCCATCACCACCTCCAGGTGATAGGTGAGAGAAGGGAAGAGTCGGAGAGAGATGGGACAGTAAGAATTTCTTTTGGAGTGGGGGTTATTGGGTTCTTCCTTTGTACCTTAAACCAAGAGAGAAGGGTCTTTAAGATTGCCTCTCAGAAAAACGATGGTCTTTGCCAGAAAGAGATTGGCACATGTTTCTCCTTTAGGTACCACAACCCTGGGATGTCTTTTTCATGAATGATGCTTGTGGTTTTCTCTGAGGTCTTGGATTCTGAATCTATGATTCTTATTTCACTTTTCTTTTGTAAGATGACAACTGATTTGGACTCCTTGCCTGAAGTGTACACAGTAACCTAATTTCTCTTCCATGATATGGAACCATAGCTCCCTATATGTGTATCACATCCACTGAAGACTTTTGCTTTATAAGTTTAGGTAGGCTATGCCAGATCTCTGGGGATGAGGGGCACCAGGCTTTTCCTCAACCCCAATAACTCATTCTCAAATTCTTCTCCAATCAAAATGATATCCCCTTTTCCTCTGTCACTCCCTCACCATAAGCCATGCTTACTAGTGTCCCCACTGTTGATTCTTTCTCCAGTCCAAGGAAGGTCCAGAACATTTTCTCTCTGGTTCCAATATGATCAGTAGTTGGTAGTGGGTGCCATAATTTTATAAAGAATTAGGTTTTTGTAGGGGACACACTATGGTTATTCCCCACATCCATTCCAGCCCAGATGGATGAGTCTATCATCTCCTTCCCTGGGCCAGTGACTAACTGAGGAAAGGGCAACCAACCTGACTCTGAACACTGAGATGTGAGGAGAAGCCTGCTGGTGGTTTCTGGGAAAGGTCAGTTTTCTCCTTTAGGTAGGGAAGGATGATCTCTCTGGACCTTGTCATCCTGGATATGATTTCTGCTGTAGCCATCTTTCAATCAGGTTAAAGATGAAGCCAATTTTGAGGATGAAACAAGAGACAGATGGAGAGAAACCAGGTCCTTGATGAATGAATTTAGCCCCCAAATCAACCAACCCTAAAGTTCGCTCTTCGTCTGACCTTCCTAAATTCCTGTTATGTGAGACAATGCATTTCCATATTGTTTAACCCAATTTGAGTCGAGGTTTCTGTTGTGTGCAGCTGAAGTCAAACTAACTGATATAATGTCCCAAGTCATGTCTGGAATTGGTGTGAAAGGGTGCTGTGATCCATTAGCTATGTCTGTCAAAGGTGGGCGGGGGTTTCAACCTTTGCCAGTCTGTGCTCTTTTGCTCCTTATTTGCATCTCGTGCAGGGGTTCTCTACGGGGTTTGTTTTGCTTTCATTACTACCCAGATTAGTACTTTTAATGTGCAGACAGTGGTTATAAAATACCCTTATTTGTATGTCTTAGTCTGCGCTTCAGCTTCCTGAGCTGCCCTACCCATTCTGCACCTCATTTCTCCTGTTCTTTTTGACTCCCCTGGTTACTAAAGTGTTGTTTATTCCATTCTTATGACTTTCTCACTTGCCTGATGCTAAGATTTAAAAATTCACCTGGAGATAGACCAAGAACACAGCACTCTGCAGCCTATTTGAAGCATCAGATGGGTGGTGCTGACGATATCTTATATGAGGCTGATCTGGCCTGCTGTATGTGTGACCCCATCAATTGCTAGGGCTGAGCTGGCCGATCCAAAGGGTTAGCATGTCCTTCATCTGGTCTTCATTGAGCTGTGGACAGCCCTCCAAAAGCTGAATGCCTGTCAAGAAGGATGCCCTTCCCAGACAGGAAGAGCTGTTCTTTGGTCAAAGTTATACAGGTGCTATACTGATGATGTGAAGAAACACAGCTTTTGGGCTTTTAGGCTGACGTTGTTCTATGAGCTTTTCTTAATTTCTGGAGTGCACAATGCATTATCTAGGTCTATAAACAAGAATAATAAAAGGAAACAATGGGGCTGACATTTCTCAGCTCTCTCATCTTTTTTTTCTTTTAAACTTGGAAACAAGCCGCAGGGTCTCAAATCCGGCGTTCCTCGTAAATTCTGAAAATAAAAATGGACAGTGCACACAGGTATGGCTTGTGGAAGAGTTAATGGAACCCTCAGCTAAGACTCTTTCTTTTTTTGTTTGCTAATTGATTAAAAAATATATATGTATTGCAAAGCTCATGTATTGATCAAGAGAAGAGTGAAAAGGATAGCTTCTCTAATTAAAACCGATTGGAGCTGTGAAAGTTTAATTAATTGGATGCATGTCACTTCATTTCCATGTTATGTTGTGCACAGCACTCTGTTTTCATAATTACCGTGTTGTGTCGGGGTGGCGGGTGTCTCTCTAATTAACAGTCTGAGGGAAAAGTGATGTATGATCCTGCTGAGCAGACAGAGTGGGTGGAAAGAGAAGACCCAGCCAGAATCCAGAGGCTCTGTCCCTGTGGCCTGATTCTCAGCCATTTCCATCACCCTTTGTTCAGTAAACGAGGTTTTGGTGCATCTTCCCAGAGACTGCTGTTTGTTTGTTTCTCAGGTTTCTCCATCAGGAGACAGGGAGGCTGGATGACACTTCCAGGGATTGAAAGGTGAAATGCCCACTGGTTGAAAACCACTCCAACAGCTTTCTTCTTAGAACCGCCAATATTCACTCCTCACTTGGCAACCAACACTTGCCCACCTAGCCACGACAGACCCTTACTGAGTGTCTACTCCGTGCAATGTATGGTGATGGGCGGGGTGACTTTGAGTTCGGGTTGCTGTTCCTTACTAGACATGCGGCTTTGGGAAATTTTCCTGAGTTCTTTGTGCCCCAGTCTTCCAATTAATAACATAGGAATACTAAGACCTTCCTAGTAAAGATGCTGGGCAAATTACATGAAATAACAAATAGTATGCTTAGTGTACAGTTTTATCACCCTGGATTTATTAAACAATCCTTTCATTTCCCTGTGTAGTTATTTTTTAAAAAATACTTAGTTGAATCATCTTATTGTAGATTGTAACTCCTAACTGGCCTCACTTCTGTGACCACCCTCTTAAATCCATACTCCACTTTGGAAATAGGATTCTTTTTTCTAAAATGAAAGTTGATTATATGAATGCCTTGGTGAGATACCTGCCCAGATGATGTTTCACCTCTGTAGCACGGGAATTCTACCCTTGCACCAGCTGGCCCCTGTGGCCGCACCTCCAGCACCCCTTCTTTTCACAGCCTTCCCAGGGCTGCCTAAACCCCCAAATCTCCCTCACACCCGAGCATGACATGCATTTCTCTCTTCTGCCCAGAAGACATTTTTTCTCCTAAAAGCAAAAGTCCCACAAATTATTTTCATATTCAGCTCTAATATCTCCTTTTCAATGAAATTATCTGTGCTCCTGCCCTATCCCCTCCTCCCTGCTTCCCCCGCCCCAGCACTGTTTTCTTGTTTGGAGTCTCTTCCTGACTAGACAGGAAGTTCCTACAGGCAGGGACAGGAAGTTTCTATAGGTAGGGCTGTGTCTGTGTTATCTTTGGGTGTCAGTGCCTGGCAAGCATATGGGATGAAGCAGGCTTTTAATAAGTGCTTGTTGAATGATGGATACAAAGAACAAAAGTTGTCTTCATATGGAACTCCCATTAAATATCTGACTTCCTACAAGACTTTTGGCACCATACAGGCAGGGAACACGTCTGTCTTGTTCTATATTGTCATGTCCCTGTTTGCCCAGCACATGGTAGGTACTCCATAAAGAAAACTGGCACATATGTGGTCTGTATGCTTTATTGGTTTGTTGTGAGGGCAAATTGATAACGAATATAAAAGTTTTAAAGTTTAAAAAGGTTGGAAAAATACTGTAAGATTGTTTAATAGAACAATAATGTCAACAAAAAGAGTCAAACCCTGTAAAATAGTTGAAGATATTTATTCTGAGCCAAATGTGAGTTACCATGGCCCATGACCCAGCCCTCAGGGGACTCCAAGAACGTGTGCCCAAGGTGGTCGGGGGCAGCTTGGTTTTTTATACATTTTAGGGAGACATGATACATCAATCAAATACATTTAAGATATGCATTGGTTCAGTTCAGAAAGGCAGGACAAGGTCGGGGGGTATGCTTCCAGGTTATAGGTAGATTTAAAAATTTGCTTTTGGCAATTAGTTGAAAAAGTTCTTATCAGTAGAAAGGAATGTCTGGATTATAAGGGATTGTGGAGACCAAAGTTGTATCATGCAAATGAAGCCTCCAGGTAGCAGGCTTCAGAGAGAAAAGATTATAAATGTTTCTTATAAGACTTAAGGTCTGTGTTGATGTTTAATGTTGGTCAGCTTTTCCTGAATTCCAAAAGGGAGGAGGGCATAATTAGGCATGTCTGACTCTCCCTTCCCGTCATGGCCTGAACCAGTGAACCAGTCTTTCAGGTTATCTTGAGTGCCCAGGCCAAGAGGAAGGAGTCTATTCAGATGACTGTGGGGTTGGGGCAGTGGGGCAGCAGGGAGTTGCTTAGAATTTTATTTTTGGTTTACAATAATTGCTAATGACATTATCATGCTTTTTTTTTTTTTTTTTTTTGGAAGGCATGCTCTTTCTGCTTTGGAGTAGATTTCCTGAGTGTCAGTGACCTCTGAGTCCTTCTGCATGTTGTCATTACAACTGGGTGTGGTGTCTCTCCATAGAGAGGCTGCCCTCATAACCTTCAGAGAGGAATTCGGAAGGCTTTGTCAGCAATACTGCAACTGAGTCTCAACCTGTCCCTTTTTAAAAATTCGATAACTCTCTGGATTTCCTAATATACTATTCTCCTACCTCAGTGACATGTGCAATAAATAATGCATTCTGGTAATTTTAGAAAATCATTTTATTTCCAGGCACTTGTTTGGAGTCAATCAATATTTATACTTATTCAAGGTTTTTTTTATTATTAAGAAAAGTTTTTTTTTCTTCTTATGCATGTTTGACCTTGTGTCAAATAACATCTTTTCTCCAGTGTAAAACCTCCAAAACAATGCCCAGCCATGAAGATTGTCAGCCACACACCTTCTTACTAATGAGGAACTGCTGAGGGAAATAAGCCCTGATCCCATGTTTCATTTTGACTAGCTCTTCACACTTGACTCTAGTTCAGGAAATTGGACTGTGGACTAGTCTGCCTTCTCTAGTCCAATGCCAGTGCAATTCTATTAGCAACATTTTCAGTACTGGGAGTGGGAGTTTATAAAGACCCAGGGTGATTAAAAATAAGTTTGGGTTGAAATAACTAACTTGTTTCAGTGACTCTCTTTCTGCACCCAAAATTTAATATTAATTTTAAAAAGTTCAGACCCTGCACCATTATCCCAGGTGTATCTTGACTCTGACAGAAAAGCACTGAAGGCTAGCCTTGAGGAGTTTGGGTGTGGAGTGAGGGGATGAAGGCCCTGGAATGTGAAGGTCCAGGTTGTAGGCTGCTTCTGCTATTGGTTGGCCCTGTGACAGGGGAAGTCACTCCATTTTTCCGTGTTTCGGTTTCCTTGTCAGTCAAATGAGATGCCGGCTCTGTAATTCTGGGTCGGTCTGCAGGCAGCTAGTCCACAAGGATAATGACTGTATTTTTCTTTGTACCAGCACTGTGCTGGGTGCAAATGACATAATAATGAAGGAGAATCGCTGCCCCAAGGTACCAATGCAAAACTCATGTGTGCTCGGCCCTCAGTCCCCAAGAACGGTGTGCCATGGTGATGGGCTTGGGGTCTAGGTCACCAGGTCAACCTTCACCTCCACACGGCATGAGTTTCGCTCTGCCTGGGCTTTCTCTCCCACTAACTGACTTTACCCCAATGCAGATTGTAGGAGAACTTCTAAAAGCATTGGCTCTTGAAGGTGAGGAAGCAAGCAGAGCTTAGCTCTCCATCCTCCCTGAGAGGCCTTGACACTCCTCTTCTGCCTGGGACAGTGTTGGGTCCTCAGGGTTCACATGGGGAGGAAGTGGAAGCCAGTGCCTCAAAGGGCCCAGGCAATGTGGGCCTCCTCAAGTTATGGAACTAAAATAATGTGCTGTGCCTGCTCAGAAAAGCAGCTTTTCTTACTGAAAAAAAAAAAAAAAAATTCTGCTTTGCCTTACCAGGTAAAAAGAACAGCAGTTAGGAAGTCTTCAAAGCACACTGGAGGAACGGAAAGTACAGGGGGGTTGAGGGTGGAGAGGCTGGGAGGCCACATTCAGACACCATCTGTGACCCTAAGATAGTGGTTTTCAAATGTTATTCAGCACCAGAATCACCTGCAGGGCTTGCTCAAACATGAACGAATTGTTTCTGATGCAATAGGTCTGGCCATAGCCTGAGAATGTGCCTTTCCAGCAAGCTCCCAGCTGATGCTGATTCTGCTTTGTGAATAGCTGTGCTAAGGGGAGCAGCTTGAAGGCACTACGATCTTAATGAGTGAAATATTGTATCAACTAACATTTTCCATGGAATATTAATAAGCCATGACAAAAACGCTGGGTATGGATTGACTACAATAGAAAATTCTATGCCAGTGAGACTTTAGAATGGTGTTTCTCAAGTGTGATTTGCAAACCGCCTTCATCAGTCACAGGGCCTTGCTATTCAAAATGTTCCCAGACCAGCAGCATGGACGTCACCTGCATGTGTTAGAAATGCAGAATCTCAGGCCCCACTCCACACCTACTGTACCAGAACATTGATTTTAACAAGATTTCTGTGACAGGTTGAGAAGCATTGCTCCAGGGGTTTCTCAGATGTGTTTCTAGAGTGGGTGTCTTTTGGGTTTGGGTTGGGGAGGTGAAATATATGATTATTATAATCCAGAATCATTGCACACTAGCTCAGCCTAGATGTTAGCCTGGGTGTGACCCTGGGTGGGCAATGGCTCAAGCCTTCATAGAGCATCCATTCCTGGAAACAAAGCACACAGGAAGGTAGGGTGTTTCAATGTGTATGACATCTGTCTATTTTGACAGTGTATTTTTGAAGATCAATATGCAATTGTTCTTAGCTTCTATGTGGCAGATAAACCTTGTCATTTCTGGGAATAAGAGATCATGGCTAAAGTGGAGGAACAGGAAGAGGAGGAAGCACTCCATTCCAGGCTGCTTCTGCCATTGGTTGGTCCTGTGATAGGGGAAGTCTCAATTTTTCCATGTTTCAGTTTCCTTGTCAGTCAAATGGCTCTGTAATTCTGGGTCAGTCTGCAGGCAGCTAGTCCATATGAATAATGACTGTATTCCTCCATTATGTACAGCCTAATCAGAATTCCCTGTCTCATATTTCTCAGGGTATTGGGGGTGAATGAAATAAAAAAATATGGCAGGGTCTTTGTCCTATAAAACATCACTAATAGTATTTTTCCAAAAGACCTAGAATATTTAAAAATGGTTTTATTGAGATAAATTCAAATACCACACAATTCACCTGTTCAAAGTGTAGAGTTCAATTGTATTTAATATCTTCACAGAGTTGTGCAACCATCACCACACTCTAAGCTTGGAACATTTTTATCACCCCCCCCACTCCTCGCCGCCAAAAAACCCCTACCCACCAGCAATCACTCCCCGTCGCTCTCCTCCAACCAGCCCTGGGCAGTCACTGGTCTACTTTCTGTCTTCACAGATTTCCCTCTTCTGGATATTTCATATAAATGTAATCATACAATGTGGCCTTTTGTGACTGACTTCTTTCAGTTAACATACTGTTTTCAAAGTTCATTCATGTTGTAGCATGTATCAGTACTTCATTTTTTAAATGATAGCTATATGGTATAGTTTTTACATTTGGTGTAGCTTATATGTGTAGTTTTTACATTTAGGTCTATGATCCATTTTGAGCTGATTTTGTATATGATGTGAGGGAAGGGGTCTAACTTCATTCTTTCACATGTGGATATCCAGTTGTCCCAGCAATACTTGTTGAAGGCGATTCTTTACCCATCTAATTGTTTTGGCACCTCGACAAGTTATTTTTTATTTATTTTGTTGAGACAGTGTCTCATTCTTGTTGCCCAGGCTAGAGTGTAGTGGCATGATCTTCGCTCACTGGAACATCTGCCTCCTGGTTTCAAGCAATTCTCCTGCCTCAGCATCCCAAATAGCTGGGATTACAGGCACATGCCACCATGCCTGGCTAATTTTTGTATTTTTAGTAGAGATGGGGTTTTGCCGTGTTGGCCAGGCTGGTCTCAAACTTCTGATCTCAAATGATTCACCTGCCTCAGCCTCTCAAAGTGCTGAGATTACAGGCATGAGCTGCCACACCTGGCCCTAAACAAGTTATTTTTAAAAGCCTAGCTCTATATTAGACTCACCTGGGGGATGATAAAAATATATCCATGCCTGGGCCCCTCCTCAGTTAATTAAATCAGAATCCCCAGTGACTCTAACGTACAGTCAGGGTTGAGAAACACGTGCCTAGGGTATGGCTCTTAAATGTGGTTTCCAGATTAGCAGCATTGGCTACACCTGGGAACTTGTTAGAAATGCAGGTTCTTAGGACCCTCCTCATGCTTGCTGGAATCAGAAATGCTAGGGGGTAGTGCTGAGCAATCTCTGTTTTAGTAAGTCCTTCAGGTGATTCTGGTTTACACTAAAGTTTGAGAACCATTGGCCCTGACCAGTGTTTTGCTTTAAGTGATAACAAGATGCTCTCTGGCATCAGACTCACCTGTGAGCTTTATGCTCCTGTACTTATAGACAGCCCAGAGTGCAGAAGAACCGACGGCCCCTGTCTTGGGTCCTTTGAAGTCCAGTGTCTCCTGCTACCCATGCTGTGCCTGTGATCCTTTCTCTTCCTAGGCTGAAAGCCCTGTCTGCAGAATGGGCACATGTCCTGCTACTCCTGCCTTTCCTTGTGGGGCTAGTGACTGCCCTGAACAAAAGGTGGCTTTTGTCCTCAAGGAGCTCTCAGCCTAGCCTTAGGGGACTCCTGTGACTAGTGTTTGTTGATCTTCTCACCCACCCAACTTGCCCCACTCATCATGGATGAACGTATTTAATTCATACCATAGGAGGTTCAGTCTTCCCGTAGACTCTGGGATTTCAGAGACGATGAAGGTAAGGAAAACAGAAATTACTGTCAGTGCCACACTGATTTGGGCTCCTGTTGGATTCTCCTTGCCCAAATCCTAACCTTGTGCCACACATTTAGCACCTGTCCATACTCTTGCTTGGAAACTTACTCCTGCCTTTCTGCCCAGATTCCCTAATTGTCTTGAAGCCCAGACCCAGTGGTTTCAAGGGCTTGCAAACATGCCGACAGATCTCCCTGCCTTTGCTCAGCCTGCCCCTGGTGTCTGTGATGAGAAGGGCCTGGCACACCTCTAGCATGTCAGGTGCCCCCAGGTGTGCTTGCCTGGCTCCCATTCCATTGGCTCCACCTCTGGTGTGAGCCCTGGCTCTGACCTTACTCATGTATCCTGCTTCTGAACCAGATCCCCTTCCTTCCAAGATTATCAGCATTTACAGATATGTTCTGCTGTTAAAGCTCTTTAGATTTCCACAACTGAAAATGTTACCAAAACTGGCCAAATCAACGTGGGGGTTCTCATGTGACTGAAAAGCCTAGGAAGGTTTGATTTAGATGCTTGATCAGAGACTTATGTGTGCTTTTTGCTTCACTATTACTAGGTTCTTCTCTTTCATCGTGATGCATTCTTAGGCTGTTCCCTGTGGTAGTAAGAGATGCCTATAGCAGGTGTAGATCTTGCATTTTTTTCAGCTTCATCTCTCATGGGAAAGAATGAAAGTTCCTTATTCTAAAGTCTCGTTGTGACTCGTTGGGTCTGATCATGTCATATCCAGTCATATCAACCCTGGACCAATCTCTGTAGCCAAATCTCCTAGACTGGAGATTTGATGCACTGATTGGCCTGGATCTGTTTTTTTTTGTTTGTTTTCTTTTTGTTTTTTTTTTTTGAGATGGAATCTTGCTCTGTTGCCCAGGCTGGAGTGCAGTGGTGTGATCTTGGGTCACTGCAACCTGCGCCTCCTGGGTTCAAGCAATTCTTCTGCCTCAGCCTCCCAAGTAGCTGGGATTACAGGTGGGCATCACCATACCTGGCTAACTTTTATATTTTTAGTAGAGATGGGGTTTTGCCATGTTGCCCAGGCTGGTCTTGGACTCCTGACCTCCAGTGATCTGCTGCCTTGGCCTCCCAAAATGCTGGGATTATAGGCGTGAGCCCCCCCACTGTGCCAGGCCTGGATCTGGCTCTTAAGCTCGACCCTTGAAGTTAGGAGTGGATAGTGCTCCATATCCACCACAAAACAGAAAATGGGGAAGGGGCAACATGGTATAAAACATAAACATTTGATCTTTTCTCTAGTTTCTGGCACAGAGCTCCCACGACTCTTGGAATTGACTTTTTTTCTTTTTTGCAACAGGGTCTCTCTCTGTCATCCAGGCTGGAGTGCAGTCGTGCCACCTGCCTCAGCCTCCCTAGTAGCTGAGATTACAGGCGCTTGCCAACGTGCCTAGCTACCTTTTTGGTCTATTGGCCAGGCTGGTCTTGAACTCCTGACCTCAAGTGATCTGCCCACCTTGGCCTCCCAAAGTGCTGGGATTACAGGCATGAGCCACTGTGCCCGGCCAGAATTGGTTCTTTGGTATGCTTATGAATGACTGGTGGCTGAGTCAACCTCCGGTGATCAATCCCTATTCTAGATAACTTCAGGACAGGGGTTGATCACTAGAGGGACAAAACCATGATTACAGAGTGGAACTTTCAGCCCCGCCCTGACCTCCAGAGGAGGGCTGGAGATTGAGCTCAATCACCAATGGTCAGTGATTTCATTAATCATCCTATGTAATGAAACCTTCATAAAAACCCATAAATGACGGGGTTTAAGGAGCTGTGGGGTTGGCGAATGCACTGAAGCGCTGGGAGGGTGGTGCACCCAGAGAGGGCAGGGAAGCTCTGTGCCCCTACTCTCCATACCCTCCCTGTGAATCCTGAGTTATGTAATAAATGAGTAATAGTAAGGAGATTTCCTGAGTTCTGGGAGTTGTCCTAGTGAATTATTGAACCTAAGGTGGATGTTGTGGGATCTTCTAAGTTTATAGTTGTTCCATCAGAAGTGCAACTGGCAACCTTGGACTTGTGAGTGGCATTTGAAGTGGGGCAGTCTTGTGGGACTGAGCCCTTAACCTGTGGGGTCTATGCTAATTCCGATAGTGTTACAGTTGAATTGGATCGTTGGATACCCAGTTGGTGTCAGAGAAACAGAGAATTGATGTTGGAAAATATACCAAGTATTTAGTGTCTGGGGCGGGTGGGGGAAGCCCCTAAAGTGTATTCCTAGACAGGTGGTACCAGAAACAGGGTTAATGGAAGTGTTGGTCAAAAAGCACATGCCTACAATATTCCTTGGCCCTGGCTGGATTTCAGATTTGCTTCTCCAGACAAATGGATTAATCTTGTGGGGACACTCTCATAGGATACCACCTTTCTTCCAGCCTTAAATGCTATGGCTCATCTGGGAAGTGGTTCAAAGTTTGATATAGAGAGCAAAAGTTCTATAGTTGGTTGGGGGAGTTTAACGGGTAAAACTTTTCTTGAAGTCAGTGTGGTATTACACATTGCATTAAAAATGCTCCTACTCTTTGGCCTTGCATTCTTAAATTTTGGGAATTAATCCTAGGGTAGTGATCTGATAGGTGAGTCAGGATTCAGGCAAAATGTTATTATTATACCATTATTTATATTAGAAAAAAATTGACCTTGAAAAGTATCTATTATAGGATTGGCCAAATAAATTTCAGCATATCAGCATATCCTTAGGATGGAATAATATGTAACCACCAAAAATTATAAAGAATTTAAGTCCATTGGCAAATGATACAAAATATAATTTGATATTGATATTATCATATTAACAGTATGCTCAATATATAATATCATTTAAATTGTATCAACCATGCTTTATTGAAAGGACTAGAAATTCACACTAATACAATAATATTGTTATCTTGGGTGGTAGGATAATTGGTGTCTGAATTCTTTTTCGTATATTTTATTCTGTATTTCCTGGTTTTTCTGTGAGGATGCTGTCATTGTGTCTAATCTACAGGGTAAGACCCAGAAGGGCAAGAAATAGAGTTCTCCTTTTATAATCAGGAGAAAAGTTAATAAAAAAAATTCCTCAGATGTGAATCCTGCATCAATTGAGTTAGACTCTTATCTCCAGAGCTGTGCGAAGAGGCAAGGGAATGAGAGTTTATAGGCTGCATTGATTTTGCACCTTTTTTTTTTTTTTTTTTGCTTGTAACCTGTAACCCATTCAGGGTTACACTTGAGTTGAATCCTCTTAGGATGTGTGAGTGGGAGGTACAAATACAAATCAAAGGCTGGGACAATTGGGAGAAGGCTTGTCAGAAGCACACTTAGGAAGGGGGCCTTAGGATGGATAATTCCCCTGGGTAGACTCAGTGGGCGTGAAGGACCAGGCTTGTCTTTCAGATCTGGAGAGTGTTGTCAACTGTTGCCAGTTGTACAATTTAACTTAAATCACTGCTGAGGACAAGGGAGCTGGGAGCTTTTTCTGAGGCCATGACATGCAGCCTCCAGCATCTTTGGAAGACCAGGCTCCTCAAATACGAGTCCTAGCAAAAGAATGAACTTGGGGAAACACATCTCCTTTCCCTGCCCTCTCTCAAGGAATGCTTAGGGCTTCTTTTTGAGATCCCATCAGCTCCCTCTGCCCTGCCACTGTTCTGGCTTCATATGGATCTGACAGCTTTAGTGGCATCCCCAGATCCTGTGTCCTGTACCTCCTCAAATCTCCATGACCAGGGTCCTTCTCTTTCAGTAGCTCCCATCTCTGCTGATCTAGAAAAGTAGGCACATACGCTGTATTCCCTTCCCAAATAATGCTTGAATTTGCATTGAAGCTTTGGCCCAAAGTACAGTGATAGGCAAGAGGGACTGCACAGTCCCCTAGAGCCCTTTTCCAGCTTCTGCAATGTTGTCCCTGGCTGTGCATGTGTTTTGTAGCCTCTTGGAAGAAGGGTGCATGTACTTGATAGAGAAGCCAACCTCCTGGGATTCCTGGCCCTTCTCCCAGGCAATCCATCTTTCATCACTTCTGGAGAACTATTTATTTATCTATCTTTTTTTCTTTGACTTTTTAGAGTGGGTAATACTTTTGAATAGGTGCTACTTCAAAGATGACAAAGCATGGAGAGCAAACATCTCTGGTGCATTCCTGTTCCTCTCTGCTAGGTTGGCTCCTTCCCGTTGCAGAGGATGAAGGCAGAGCCAGCTCTTCCAGATGGCCACCTGATGGTCCCAACCTCATTTATTGAACAGTCCATTTTTCTCTGCTGATTTGAGAGGATGTCATAATGTTCCATATGTATTTGGATCTACTTCTGGGATTTATATTCTCTTCCACTGTCTGTCTATTTACATGCCGACATCACTGAGAACTGAGGGCGGGCAGCAGCTATTTAAGCCTAGAGAGAGGTGCACAGCTTTTCTCTCTCTCGCCTTGTTCTAGATTTCAGTTTCCTTCACCTTTTAGACTCAGTGCTGGTACCACACTAATATTCTTACAGTGACATATGGGGTAGATACTATGATTCCCATTTTATGGATAAAGAAAATGAGGAACAGAGAGGTTTATGCGACTTGCTTAAGGCCACATAGCTGCTAGGTAGAAGAGCAGGGGCTATAAGCCCAGGCAGTACATCCCCAAGACAGATATCTAACTACCATGCCTCTACCCTTTTTCACAATGGTCTTTATGAATATAATTAACATTAATAGCTACTGTTGATTGACAGCTGTCTGCTAGGCATCGTGTTGAGTGCTTTGCATATAGTGTCTTACTTAATTTCCATAATAACCCTACAATGTAGATATGATCATCAGTTTCAGGTGGGAAACTGAGGCTCAGGGGTTACCCAAATTGCTAAAGGTCACTTGATGTGTGGCTCCTGGGCTCATGCTCTTTACAGTGATGCTTTACAGACTCTCCATTTTCATGATTAGGTATTCCTCCTTATTTCATTGATGTCACTTCCTTTATCAGCCACAGTCCTCAAACCTTGTCTAAAGGCAGAGAGTCAGGGATGGACGGGGTGTAGGGCATCTCATGGTACTCTCTGAACTCCTGAGGCAGTCCCACTCTTCCAACACTTTTGCTTTCTTAGGCTATGAAACTCCCTCAAACAACAACATGTAAATTCATAGTGCAGGGTCTTCGTCTTTTAAGGCAATTAATACATGTGTTGATATTGAGATAGCTGATGGGGAGGTATGCATTAGGAAAAAAGAAATGGAGAATCCTAACAGGGAAGCTCTGACCTGATGGTGAAGGCACTGGGGAGCTACAGAAGATTCTTGAGCTGAGAAATAAGACACCAAAGTGGTGTTTAAAGAAAAGTAGTTACAGCTTGTATGCTTTCTGTATAATCCTTTCCAAAGAAAGATAAGAACCAGGACAACTAACTACTAAATACAATTAACACTATCTGTAAAGGCTTTCGTCTCTGGGAGCAATTTGTCCAGCTGTTTTAAACATCTTTTCATCTGAAAGTCCCAATACCTCATTATTTTTCTCTGTAGATTATGGATCTCTATGTCCTAAGAGTCAAAGAGGACAGAGAAATACTTTATCCTTTAGCTTACCCTCTTTATTACAAAGTCTGGGAAGAGCCATAGGCAGAACACAACCCCTCAGGCAACAAGCTTCCTCATGACAGGGTTCCTGCCTCATCTTTTGGGCCACTGCCTTTCACCTTTCTACATTTTGCCATCCACCCTCTATCCAAACTGAACATTTCACTTCCCAAATGACCGTGCTCTATTTTGCCCCTGGGCAGTTCCCTGGAATATTTCCCCTCCTGTTTAACTCCTTAAGTCTTGGCTAGGATTCTGCCTCCTTGGGGCAGCCTGCCTTAGCCCTCTAAGTGGGTGCTCCTTCCATGACTTCCGGCTGCTTTCTGTACTCTCCCCATCATTCCTGCTGGGTCTGTGATGATCTGATACTTTGCTTCCTCCCCTTTACTCTGATCTCCTAATGGAAAAGACCTATGTCTCAGTTGTCTCTGGGCCTGGCACATAGCAGCTGTTCAGAAAATGCTGGCACATGAATAATGAAGGAACATTGCCATGGACCAGCTGTCTCCATCTGTTGCACCAACTGATTAGATGGTGGCTGTTGGCTCCTTGAGTCTCCTCTTTGTCATCCCAACAGGAAAACATTTGCTCCCAAGTCAGAGGCACAGCAACGCTTTCCTTCCCAGGAAGACCTTTCTTTATGGATCCTTGACTCGTGCCTCCCAGGTCCTTGAGTCTCCCTTTTCCCCAACACCAGCAGCTGTGCCCTTCATAAGCTCCTTCCCTTGAGCCAATAAATGAGAAAGCCATGTTTCCACTTGCCATGTGACTTTCGAGGTTACCAGGCTGCACCCTCAACTCCCCACTTTACACCTCTTTCCTGAGCCTCTGTCTTCTGAGATGCCCGCTGCTCCACCAACTTCCCACAGCCTCACTTCTTCTCCTTCTCCTAAGACTTTACTCCCTCTTTCAATTAACTGCTTCCTGCCTTTGATTTCTGTGATCGCTCAGCATTTGGTTTTCCTCCCCTTCTATTTTCTCCCCAAGCTGGTACTTGTCCACCCACATCTTAAATACAGATTTTTCCAAGTTTGTGTTTTTAACCCCCTGTTCCTCTCACTAGGAGCACATTCCCTCTCCAGGGAGTCCCCTGCAAGCCCTCAAAGTGGCTAATGTCTCAGGGTGGCTGAAGACTTAGCAAATGCTGGTAGGTTTTCTGGAGTTCAAACATAGGAGGTGTTCTCAGGCATCAGCTCAGCCTATGCCCCAAGATCAGGATCTCCTCATCCCTTGGGGTGATAGATGGGGTCTCAGGTGTCTCTCAGGGCGTCTGAATGGAGTGGGGTCCACGGACATGCCCCACAGTCCTGCTCAGAGCCCATCCATCACTTGCCCTATTTCCTGGACATCCACATAGGAAGGCGGCTGTAGGACCACCACTGCCCACTGAGGATGAGGGCCTAGAAAGTGGCTGGAGGAGCCAGCGTTGCAGGTGTCCAGAGAGCAGGGTAGGTTGTGCAAGGCATGGGCTGCTCACTGTGTCCTGGTGGGCATTAACTCCAAGTGTCTTCACATGCCCTGGATAACTATTTTTTTGTAGCTTCTATACCTTTTAGTGGCATCCAGGCCAGCTCTGTGTAGGTTGACTATCCTAATAATTCATGTACATTTTGCAAATGTACATGTTATTATGTTGAAGTACTTGGCATGAAAAATTTGATTGAATTTGAAATCTATTTACATGATCACGAAAATGTCAATATTCCTTGTTTGTCAATGAAAGAAAAGAGTTATTGGATCATTTCATTGTAATTTCAGTGTAGATTTTTGAAGGTTATAAAAATGATTTTAAAATTTGTATTACCTCCTTGTGTGAGTAAAGTTTCTTGTTAAGGGAGACCACCAAGGATTTAAAGGGATAGCCATGAAGAAGTGTTGTTCAAAGATTACGTGGAACCACTTCCAACCTGTGTCCCCCAAGAGAATGAGCACCTTATCCCTTGCAGAGAGGTTGTACAAAGTATGTTCATGGACACAAATTCAAGTTTATCTACTTCAATATTTGAAAATATTTTATTTGGAAATATTATATAAATTCGAAATTTAATACCTGTCTGAAACTTTTATATTTTACTTTTCTTATAATGATATAAAGAATAATGATTTTTTTTTCACCAAACTCTAAATTTCTTTTAGCTTACCCAGGGTATGATACCAATGCTATCATTGTTTTTTGTATGCCACAACATAAAAAATGTTCGGAAGTTTTTAAAAACAGCTTTGTTGAGCTATCATTTACACACTGTGCAGTTCACTCAAGTGTACAATTCAATGATTTTGAGTACATTTATTGAGATGTGCAACCATCGCCATCTAGTCTTAGCATGTTTTCCAATAAAACAGGAAGCACGTTTTGAAGAAGATGAGAAAGGATGAGAAGGCTTTCCCAGGAGAGCAGAGCTTTGGGTCCCAAGCAGCCAAAGGGCGAGTATGAAGGTGCTGAAATCCCAAGAGGGATTAGTGCCCTCAGCCCAGGAAGACCAGGGAATAGGTTATTGCTCAGAGAAGGGGTTTGTGGCTTAGCACAAACATCAGCTCCTCCAGAGAGGCTTTTCCAGCTCAGAAAGCAGCCTACTGCTTCCTTTCCAGGGGCTCAGTGTCCACCTCTTCTGCCATGGCAATTATAGGGGGATTCTGGGTTTGTGGATTGCTGTTCCCACTAGACTACGAGTTCCCTCTTCTGTGTCCCCAGAACTTAGCTTCATCTCTGGTGGAGGGCAGGGCCTCAAGCAATGTGAACCCAATGAAGAAATGATTTCCAGCCCTGGATCCTCCTTTCCAAGTTTGCTGATGCCAACCAGAGGCACACATGGAGATTCCCAAGCAAATCACAAGGACGGGAGCAGAATCAGACTCCCTCAGCACATGGCTGAGAGAGTGTGCGGGGGCAGGCGTGGGAGCCCTGAGCTCCTGTCCGGCTCTGCTTCTGTTCATCTGTGCCTCTGTACCATCACTGCTCCTGTCTGTCATTCCATCGCCTCTGAAGGGGGTCTGCCAGATCATCTGCTGCTTCATAGTTGCTTTCCCACTAGAAAATCTCATGATTCCAATGGCGCGTCCCCCAGCGTCTAGTGGAGCTGCCTGCATTTGAAAGGACAGTTTCCAGGGAACAAGGGAGGCAATTACAGGGGCTCTAGCCCCCGGCACTGCATGGGGACTTGGTGTCATAGCATTTGCCAGCCTGCTGCAGCTACCCCCAGACACGAGGGAAGGCAGCAAGCAGATAAATTGCCTTCACAACCTCAAGAAGCGGGTATATTGGCACGACAGCTTCTGTGGTTGAAGAAAAAAATGAACAAGTTTAAAGCAAGCACATCAAGCTGTTTCTGAGTGCACTTAATGGCTGCCCAGACGTGCAGGCCCCTTCTAAAAGCAGAGTGACTTCACTAATAATAGAGCTCCGTCATTCTTTATCGCTGACTCTCAACTCTGCTCCATATTTCCCCTTGGTGGTGTGCTCACTAACCCGTTTATCCTCTCTTAGAAACCTACACTTAAAGGCAACATAAAATACAGCATGACATCAAGGGAAAGCTTTCTGGTGGTGGCTTGAGCTAGCAAAATGATTGTGGCAGTGACAGAGAATCCTCTCCAGGCAATTTTGTTTCCAGGGACCTCAAGGAGGTGTTGGGATTGGGAATGGGTGTTGCTTCTTGGTGCCCACTTGAAAAGATGTAAGGGCTCCTGGTCTCTCTTTGGGCTCCAGTGCTGAGCCCTGGTGTGGGGGCAGGAGGACAGCCCAAGGGGAGACAGTGACTCTTCCTCTTCCATTCCCTGGGTCTTTCAGGACCAGTCTGGGCACCCGGGGACAGATCAGACCTGCCTGCGGTTTTCCTGTCTAATCACGTTATTAATTAACATAACAAATCTTCGCAGCTGGTGGCTGCTGTTTGTGTCTCATCCCCTCCTGCTCCCCCTTGCACACTAATTAGTGCAAAAGCGGGGAGTAAATCTTCAAGCACTGATTCGCCTTTGTAGTAATGATTATTTTGGGAGCAACCCAACCGCCTCTAAGCAGATACACTCCCCCCACGCTCTCAATTTGAACCACATGCTTTCTTCCTCATAGATTTTTGGCTTTGCTAGTTAGGGAAGGGGAACCCAATTATTGAAGAGAATAATACCACATTTGTCTCGTCTGGTTTTAAAAGACAAAAGGGATTGTGAGCCAAGAAGGGGAGAGAACACCTGGAGAGGGTGTGACTCATTTAAAGGTGTTGATTCATCTTCTTTTCAAAAAGCCCCTTGAAGGTGGAAGCCTCGCTTAGCCAAGTGTCCGGCGGACACCTCGCCCTTTATGAAGTGGTTCTCACTTAGCCAAGTGTCCGGCGGATACCTCGCCCTTTATGAAGTGGTTCACGGCTCAGACAGCACTCAGCCTTGTGGTGCATCTCCCCCTGCCTGGGCCTCTACTGGTCTGTCACACAGCAAGGACTGATGAGCTTCTGTGTGACTGGAATCGTGCCTGCAGCAGCCTGGAGGGGGATCTGAGGATGGAGGGGTGGAGGGACCAGTGGCCCAAGTGGCCCAGGGACAGAGGCAGAAGTTTTGAACTTGGGTCTCTGGGTATTTGCTCTAGCTCTTTCCCATAGACCTTGCTGCCTTTGTGGCCAATTGGTGCCCTAGTAAACAATAGGGGAATGCGGTTCCAGCATAGGAGCACTGGCCTTCTGCTCACTGAGGAGTATTTTGAAGACTCAATTGTGCACACTGTGTTTGAGGGGACTTTGTCTGTTGGGCCTTTTTTCCTCCCTAGCATCTTTGGAGGACAATCGCCTTCATTTTTCCTTACTCTCACTCCCTCATGCCCTCTCCCAAACACAAATTCTCATAACTTTCATTACCTCACTTTCTCCCCATCTTTTCTCACACTGTTCTCTCCAGGGTCAGGGAGTGTGAGGATCTGCGCTCTGCATGGAAGCGTGCAGTTATCAATGAGCAATGTTTGGTGGGGGTGAGGTGTGCTATGAGATGTCTGCCATCCCCGTCTTAAAAAAAAATACTTAAACTATGATAAAACAAATAGAACATTAATCTACCATCATAACCATGTGTGCACTTTAGTAGTGTTAAGTATATTCGCATTGTTATGCAATCAGTCTCCAGAACTCTTTTCATCTTGCAGAACTGAGACTCCATACCCAGTCAACAACACCTCGCCATGTCTCTGTCTCCCCAGGTCCTGGTAACCACCATTCTACTTTGTTTCTGAGATTGACCATTCTAGGTATTTCATATAAGTGGAATCATACAGTATTTGTCTTTTTGTGACTGGCTTATTTCACTTAGCATAATGTCTTCAAGGCTCACTCACGTTGTGGCATGTGTCAGAATTTCTCTTCTTTTAAGGCTGGATAATATTCTTTTGTCTGTGTATACTACGTTTCGTTTTTCCTTTCACCCATTGATGAACGCTTGGGTTGCTTTCACATTTCGAGTATTGTGAATTCTACTGTGAACATGGGTGTACAAATATCTGACCCTTTTTGTTTTTTGAGACAGTCTCACTCTGTCACCCAGGCTGGAGTTCACTGGTGCAATCACGGCTCACTGCAGCCTCAGTCTCCTGGGCTCAAGCTAACCTTCCACCTCAGCCCCCTAAGTAGCTGGGACTACAGGCCTGCGCCACCACGTGTGGCTAATTTTTTGTATTTTTTTTTTTTTTTTTTTTTTTTAATGGAAACGGGTTGGCCATCTTGCCCAGGCTGGTCTTGCACTCCTGGGCTCAAGCGATCTGCCCACCTCGGCCTCTTCCCAAAGTGCTGGGATTATGGGTGTGAGCCATTGTGCCCCCGGCTCTGATTCATTTTTTAAAGAAAAAATTCCAACCATTCAGTGATGTAACCCAGTGGTTTTCAACTCTGGATACAACAGAACCACCTGAAGAGCTTTTAAAAAACATTGTTCGCTGAACCACCATCCTAATTATATCTAAGTGACTAGAGGTAGAGTCCATTGATTAATACATTGCCTTCCAAACACGCTGCAGCTCAAGAATCATAGGAGATTTTAAAGAATACAGATTCTCTGGAGATTGTGATTTATCAGGGATGGGGCCCAGAAATCTGTGCTTTTAGAACAGCGTTAGGATATTCTCATGACTCTAAAATAGCATTTTAGAAATTACTGTTGAAACCATCAATTAAAGGCCATCCTAACCTCCATAAAGCCTATATCCCTGGATTGCAAACTGCTTTAAGCTGTTCTATAATTACCTTATTATGTATCTTGGTCTTATATCCCCACCTAGATGGTAAATTCATAAAACTGTAGAATTTTTGGAATTCAAAGGGGCCTTAGAGACCAGATAATCTGTTTGGCCAAAGCCACACATTAGTCAACTTCAGGGCTGGGTCGAGAAGCAGTTCAAGATTCCCTCCATTCAATTGAAATTTAAGATTTTGTTTTCCCACAGTGCCAAGGCAGGCTAGCATTTTACTTTTAAGAAAGACATTGTGACTTCCATTGCTCTGATGAAACTCGATGCTTATCACTTCTGTTACTCTGAGAAACCCCTGTCAATCAATGACTGGCATATGGTGTTCATGAAAATGAGAGAGATCTGAAGAGTTGACTGAATGACAAAATTGTCTAAGAGGCTGGAAATTTTCAGCATAAACTGGGCTGACCAGAGCACTAGTTACAGATAACTGACTTGATGTTTAGGCCAGGTTCAAATATACATCATCTATGAGACTCTAGATCAGTAAGTGACTTAACAGTTGGAAAAATGGATGTAAGGGTACTTATTTCATTGGGTCATGAATTATAAGAGCTTTCATTAATTGAGCATTGACTATACACCAGGTGCTACACTAAATGGATTACATGGATTGTTTGACAGGGCTCTGAGGAAACTCCAGCTTGGAAATGTTAAATGACTCGTCCAGGGTGACCTAGCTAGCAAGTGGCAAGGCGTATATTCAAAGTCACTCTGTTTGATCCCTCAGCCCATTCTCTTAACCACTGTTATTTAGAGATGATGAGAAAAGGTAAGGTAAGCAAAATGTTCAGCATAATGTTAGTTCAGAGGATTGCAATAATCATCATCGTCATCGTCATCATCATCATAGCAACAGTAACTAACCCTTACGTAGCTCTTATGTGCTAGGCACTGTTTTAAGAACTTCACATATATTTATTTGCAAAATAACCCTATGAGGTAGTACTCTTATTACAGATTTCATAGATGAGGAAGCTGAGGCACAAAAAGATTAAGTAATTCAAAGTTATAAAGCCTAGTAAGTGGCAGAGCTGGGATTTGTACTGGACAGTCTGGCTCCAAACTCAGTACCATTAACCAGTATACTCTCCTGCTTTCCACATGGTAAATGGTAAATTTTAATAATTATAATGATTACTGGTAAGGCTGTCAGTTTCTTTCAACACAGTGTGGATGATATTGTTCTATATATTTTCCTTGTAGACGTGCTATTAAGATACAAATAAATATGATAGTAGATTCGAGTGTCCTTTTGATGTCTCCCCTTTCTGCCCTCTCAAAATTCTTATATGGTTCCATTTAATACTAATTCACAGCATCTGATTTCTTAGTCATTTCGGAAGTGACTTCTGGAGAAGGGATGTTCATAGGGTCATTACATATTTTTAAGATGGAAGAAACCTTTGGGATTCTCTAGGACAAAGGTCTCTACAGGATGTACAAGGTTACAGATAAAAGTCGGGGAAGAAAATGTTAGTATAAAGTAAATGAAACGAAGGGCCACTGTGACCTTCCTGTTATTAATCCTGTGGATACCTCCAAGCCATTATCATAGTGACCCCTTGGCTCCAGCTATCTCAGCTGACCCTCCCTTCTTGAAGCATTCACCTCCCTTAACTGAGTGAAGTCACATACTCATGGCCTTTCCCCCCTCTATCTCTGGCCATTCCTTTGCAGGTTTCCTATTCTGCACTACATTAAAAAAATTTAAAAAGATTAATAAATACATGGGCATGGTACCTTCATGTGCTGTATGCATCAGAAGGTCACTGAGGCAAGGATGGAGGTTCTAGAATATGGACAAAGCTGCCTCCTTGTTCTGTTTTCCTTCAGCATATTTATATATGCTGATTGGGCTGAATTGTGTCCCACAGAAAGATATGGTGAAGTCCTAATACCCAGTACCTCAGATCTTACTTGGAAATAAGGTCATTACAGATGCAATTGTTAAGACAAGGCCATAATAGAGTAGGGTAGGCTCTTAATACAATAGGACTAGTATCATCATAAAAAGAGGAGACACAAACACAGAGACACACAGAAGACAGCAATGAGGTGATGGAGGCAGAGATTGGAGTGATACACTGACAAGCCAAGGATGGCTCAAGCTGAGGTTGGCTCAACAAATGTTGGTGTCAAGGATTGTTGGCAACCAACAGAAGTTAGAAGAAGCAATGAAAGATTCTCCCCTGCAGGTTTGTTGGGGAGCATGACCCTGCTGGCACCTTGATTTCAGACTGCCAGCCTCCAGACTGTGAGAAAATGAATTTCTCTTGTTTTAAGCCATCCAGTTTGTACTCAGTGATGGCCACCTCAGGAAACAAAAATATGTGCCTACTTAAGTAGGTTTGTGAATTCTATTTCCCTATTTGGGTAAAACTGTCCCTCACAAAATGGACATTCTGCAAAGACACCACAATCTGAAGCTAATGACTCTAATACGAGTTCAAGTGAATATGAAGGATGTGGCAGTCTTGTCCCCTCCACCAGCCCTCATCATGAGGGAGAAATGAATACAGTTCTATTAAACCCAGAAGTCAACCAAAGATGTCTTGAAACTATCAAGATATTTGATCTATAGATTGTCATCTAATGTTATCAGGATAAGTCAGTCTTGCCCCAGTTCATATTGTGCCTTGAGGTATTAGCTGATGATAGTATCCAGCCATCACAATCAACAGAACATTTCATATTGCTATTTCACCTTTATCTCATCCTTTTAAATATTTTATTTTTCTGCTTTTTAATAATATATGCAATGTTTCTTAAAGTGCATATTTATGGCTTATATGGATAAATAAATGCATAGATACTGGCAATATGTGCTCTTTAAAAAAATGGAGTTTATGATCAAAGTCAGAGACCCCTAATCTAGTCAATATTCACCTCCTTTTATGCATAAGGAAACAGGTCTAGGGTGGTTATGTGAGTCAGAATCCATTACCAAAGTTAGAACTTGAACTTGGTCCGTCTGACTCCAGGCCCTGTTCAAGCCTCTATGCCACTCTCTCCCTCAAAGATGTAGTGAGATGCACACTGTGTCCCATTTTAACATCCTGGGACCTTGAATGACTTTGAGCAAGGTGCTCCTCTTTAGCAAGTCTTCTGGTGAGCAGAGATGTTCTAGCAGCTCAGGCAAATGTGAGATTGAATTCTGGGTCTGCCATCCACTAGCTGTGTGACATAGGGTAAGTAACTTAACTTCTCTGATCTTTACTTTCCTCAAATATAAAATATGAATAATTATATTACAGGGTTGCTCTATAAGGAATAATTATATTGTCAAAGTGTATACTATGTGTTCCTTAAAGTATAGTTGCAATAATAATAGTGGATATTACTGTTAAGATTATGAAGATGCAGGAGATACAGTTCACTCTTGTTTGAAGGAGATTCCTGGGGACTGATGGGTGCCCCATGTCTAGATGGTAATGGTTTGCCCAGCTGGCCAGGTGGCACGGAGGTAGTGTGGTGCCATATGTGGCACCCAGTTCAGGACCCCAGAGGTTGCCTCTGTGGGCCCATGCAGAATCCCATCCTTTCTTAAATCAGAGAGAGAAGGTTTCAGGCTTAGATTTATTGTGTAAATGACAGAATCTAGCCAGCAATTGAAAACATCATCTTGTTTTCAATTTATTGTTTGATGCTTATCTTCTCTTTATGACAAGTAATTGTCATAACAACTTTCTACTGGTGCTAATGATATATTTTTTCTCAAAATTAACTTTTAAGTTAAAAAAGGTGTGAATTGAATAAAAACATTATGTTCATCATAGTCCAGTCAATGTATGACTATGGAGGAAAATCATGGGTGGCTGGTACATAAGGGAGAAAAGTTTAGAAAGCAGGGTCTAGCCTGGTTAACTCAGTGGTCTTCAAATGATTTGCTTGAATACTCCCAAAATATTTTAAAAAACTACAAATCTCTTGCCTATCTCAAAGTTGACACAAAGTTTTTATAGTAAGTTTCTAAGTTTTCAAAAGATATATCTCTCCCTTCAACTTTCATAATACAAATATCAAGTCTACAGAAAAGTTGAAAGAATAGTGCAATGGCTACTCATATACCCTTCATCTATAGCCAACAATTGTTAACATTTTGCATCATTGCCCTATCTCTCTGTTGTTTTTTTTCCATGTGATAGAACATTTGAAAGTCAGTTGCAGACATTCTGACATTGATTCCTAATACTTTAGCATGCATTTCCTATGAATAAGGACATTCTCCTATCCTAAGACAATAAATATCTTTATCACGTCTAAAAAATGAACATAATGCAAAGCATGTAACCTCTGACATAACTTTAAATATTGACCTTTAAAAATAAATTTCTTACATTATGCTTTCAAATTTAGCCAATGAAATCTAAATACCATAAGGCTCTGATGCCCATCACTATCCATTTATAAATACATAAGTAAGTTCTTCTTTAGCATTTGAACATTTTACACCTTTACTTTCTTTCATTGAATTTACATATCCCACTGACTCCACAAAATCTTATCCTACTATATAATTCTTTATGCTTGAAAGTTTTTTATTGATCATCCTAGCATGTTCTTCTAAATAAAAAAAGCATTGATTAAAATTGAATTCTTTTTTATGTGCTGTGATCACTAAACTCTATTAAAAATTATTTTTGAATGGGTTATTTTTATAATTAGTACGCAAATCCAATATGAGTGTACTATTATCACAGTAACATTGCAATTTTGATATTAGTCATAAAATGTAAAAAATGTTTTGGAAATGTATCTCCTAAATGACATGATTTAACAAATACTGTATTTATGGATGAATATTACTTATTGCTTGAAAGAGATAGGGTGCAGCATCAATTGTATTCTTGTTTTTATAGAAATAAAAATTCATACATACTATTTTGTAATAAAATCATGGTATCCATTACAAAATAAATAGTAATAGAAGGGGTTTATTATTTGTGTATATGCATTTTAAATTCTTTCATGGTTATATAACAACAATCACATAGTGCTATATCACAAAAATTATTTTAATAATTTTAATAATCTATCATTTGACAACTCAAATTCTTCAATTTTATTAAAAGCAATGAATTGAAAATAACCCACACTGCAAAAGATTTGTTATCTAGTTGTCATAGTTATTCACTCTCTTAATTTTTAAAAATTATGCTGGAAAGTATCAATCCACATTAAATTATTATACTTAATTTTTCATTTAAAGGCATCTTTAACCTGATATAGTGGTAAGTGATTGAGAAAATAAAAATATCAGTCATTGCAAAATATCTTTGCCAATACAATCTTTTTCTCAAATGCAAAAACTTTAAATGTATTTATAAACCGTGGAATTGAAGCTTTTAATTTATGGAAAATATTTACCATGTCAAACCCATCAGCTAAAGTTAGCTGTTTAGTGCCGGAAAGCTTCTGACCTCTGGATCCAATTTAAGTATATATCTCTGTGATGACCCTCTTGCTTCTGGTTCTGACTCTCACAAACAAAGAGCTAAGTGGGACGTGGAGTCTCACTTGGTGCTTGTAGCCCTGGTGAAGTAAGGCCTGGGACACTTTTTTGGCTTTGCTCAGGTCTCTGCAGCCCTAATTTATTTGATGCAAGTTGGGGCTAGATGAGAGGAAACAAAGTCGAAGTTCTGAGTATTTGAATTCAGAACTTTCAAACATGACTGAAATACCTTGTCTTTAACCCCACAGTTTGTCTTTAACAGAATATGTTTAACACCAAGAAAGACAAGCAGCCTCAATGAGTGCCTGGTCTAGACATTGACATTCCCACTTTCCCCTGGTCTGGAAATACCTGGACCCATGATGCTTGGATAAAGCCCCATGGGAAGAGACAGGCAGGGTGGGAGGGTAGGCGTTTACTGTAAAGCGAGCCCAGGGGTTGGTAAAAGTAGGGAATGGGAGGGGGTACCCGCAGACCAGCAAGAAGCCTCTACCATCGAGGAGGCCACAGGAGGGTCTGTGTTAGGGAGAGTGGGGATGTTTTCGTGGGAAATCTGGAATTTGATTTCCCTAACATTATCCATGGCTGCAGATCCTTGGTGAGGTGTCTAGTTCCCCTGGGATGCGCTTGTCCCAGATGAAGCCTGCTGGACTAGTGAACTACTGTGCTGGAGTCTGGATTGAGGATGAAGTTGGGGAATGGGCACCAGTCAATGTCCCTGCTGGTCCTGGGTGCCCTGGGCTATGGGCTGCTGACTTGGCTGTGGCCGGCCCGGGAAGCCCTTGGATCCCTTCCTCCACTTGAGAAGCTTCCACATAGCCTGGAGGATGGTGGGGGAGCTCCAGGCTGATCTGGCTGATTCTTCCCCGGTGACAAAAAATACACTTTGTTTATTCAGGCAAAGCTTCTGACTCTTCTATTTTCTTGGGAAAGTGGTCTAGCAAACCATTAACATTTGATCAACCATCATGCCATACATGATAAATATATACAATTTATATTTATCAATTAAAAAGATTTTAATCATGTATATTCATATTTGGTATCAGAAAAGTCTATTGCATTTCAGTTCTGAGTTGAAGAATATGGAAATAAGTTGAAATAAGTAAAAGAAGGGAGATTGTTCAGCAATTAGAAAATCAAAAACAAAAAAACCCCAAACTATTGGATTGAAACTTGGCCAGTGTCATACGAGGGTAGAGTGGATCTCACCAAATACATACTGAGGAACCGCTTGCGTTTCTTCCCTCTGAGAGCGAGACTTTCTATCATATTTGGGAAACTGCTGGTGTGCAATAATCTGTTCTGAACCTTCCTGTATCAGCTCATCAATTAATTGCTTAGCTTTCTAGGCTAGATAAAACCCGAGCAATCTGTTCCTAAATCTCAGCTTTGCAGAGTCACACAGGGGAAGAGGGGAAACTCTTTTGATGTGTCTCCTTCTCCCCGTCTTCTCCATTCTAGCCATTTTTGGGTAGTTTGGGTCACAGAGACCTCATAAAGCTGTATTGTTTAAACACTTTGCTTGGTTTGAATGGCATGAAGTGCTCATTATCCAATTCAGACACTTTTTCTCATATATAAAAATGAGTGGATTTCACTGCTCTTCCCAAAATGCCAATTTCAGGTTTGTTTGTTTGTTTATTTATTTATTTTTTTGAGACAGAGTCTCTCTGTCGCCCAGGCTGGAGTGCAGTGGCGTAATCTCGGCTCACTGCAAGCTCCGCCTCCCAGGTTCACTCCATTCTCCTGCCTCAGCCTCTCAAGTAGCTGGGACTACAGGTGCCCGCCGCCACGCCCGGCTAATTTTTTGTATTTTTAGTAGAGATGGGGTTTCACCATGTTAGCCAGGATGGTCTCAATCTCCTGACCTTGTGATCCGCCCGCCTGGGCCTCCCAAAGTGCTGGGATTACAGGCGTGAGCCACTGCGCCTGGCTTCAGGTTTATTTTTAATAGAAATTAAAGCAACATGTCTCATGGCAATGATTGGCTGGGCTAAGTAGTGGCTGTCTTCTTTAGATGATGGCATGAGCTCTCTAGTTTGTCATAGAACTCACATCACCCTTGCGTTTTCCTGCGCATTCCCTGTAGGAATTTGGTTTTGTGACCTCTAGATGAAGGCTTATGGAGGCAGTTTGTTAATTTCCCCAGTAAACATTAATTGAACACCTAAGATGGCTAGCCATCCGTGCAAAAATCCCTGTCCACATAGAGCTTAATTCTAATGTGGAAAGACAGACAATAAACAAGCAAATTATAGAATATGTTAGAAGTTGATCTATTGAGAAAATAAAGCAGAGAAGAAGATAGCAAGTGTGCATAGGGGGGCAATTTTAAAATAGGAAAGGCAGGCCGGGCACAGTGGCTCGTGCTTGTAATCCCAGCACTTTGGGAGGCCAAGGTGGGTGGATCACTTGAGGTCAGGAGTTTGAGACCAGCCTGGCCAACATGGTGAAACCCCGTCTCTACCAAAAATACAAAAATTAGCTGGGCGTGGTTCCTTGGGAACCTTGGGAGGCTGAGGCACGAGAATCCCTTGAACCCAGGAGGCAGAGGTTGCAGTGAGCTGAGATTGCGCCACTGTACTCCAGCCTGGGTGACAGAGTGAGACTCTGTCTCAAAAATGAAATAGGAAGGGCAGGGAAAGGCTCACCATAAAATTTAAATCAAGATTTGGAAGAGGTGAAGGAACTGTCATGCAGATATGGGAAGAGCATTCCAGAGGGAACAGCAAGTGTTAAGGCCCTGAGGCAGTGGGAAGTTAGGGCAGTAGGGCAGCTGTAGAAAGAGTGATGGCTGGGGTGACAGATGCTGCTGTGTGCTCTAGATGAGACAGGAGCCCACTCTGAGCCTCACCTTCTTCATATGAAAATGTGGGCTTGAACAAGGAGATTTCCAAGTTTCTATTCAGCTCTGACATTTGGTGATGGTAGGGCAAAGCCCTTCTCTTAGGGAAAGCGGGAAGCTGTTTGCCAGTGGGAATGTGCTTATGGAATTAGTCTTTTATTATTTCTCTTAGATAGAATCTGAAAAAGTTGGCTTTGTCTTTGGACTCCTCTAATAAGGGAGAGAAGGGCCAGGCTAGAGTTTGGCAGCTGAAACGCACACGCTCGTGCTCTCTGAGGGCTGAATTTCCGATCTACCTGGGGCACAGATGGGTCGGAAATGAATGGAATCAGCAGAAGCGATTGCTATCATTTTTTATTACTGTTCAGTGTTTGATTTCTCCTGTAGCCCTGGCAGATGACAACAGATTGCTGGGCATGAACAAGAGAAGATTATTTTCTATCTGATCATTCTTTGTGTGTATTTGGGGTGACCGAAGGTTTTTAATATTGAAAAGTCAAACAGCCTGGACCATTTCACCCACCATCAGCTTAGCCTATTATTTACAGTCGCATTCCTTTAACTTTCCAGTTCTTGGAAAAAAAAATCAACTATCGACTGTTTGGACAGATAATGTGGGAAGATGAAAGCGGGAGATAAAGACACATCTTCCATTACTCTTAGATCTCTTCTGGAGTCTTGGGTTGACACACAGTCTCCTATTTGTGCCTTATGTGGGTGAGTCCCATGAGAAAGGTCCATGGATATGGCAAGTATTCTTTAACCATGTCATGCCAAGGATTTGGACATAGCAAGGGACTAAGTGCCTGGAAAAATTATTTCAGCATCTGGGGAGTTCTTTAAAATACACAGATAATTACTTTGAGATTTCTATAATTTAACTGCAAGTGTTAAAAATATATTTCCGAGGATTGATTGGGTGCTAAGGACCCAGTGTTTACATCTGGGAGGTAGGTCAGGGACAGGGGGCGGTGACAAGGAAGAAAGGGACATTAAGACTGTGAATGGTCTGGGATTTTACCCCACTTGCCAGCTGACAAGTTAACCTGCCACAGTTTCATGGATGCTGGTGGACTCCTGGGTCAGAGACAAAGAACTTTACTATATTTCACATTAGCAGTAACCAGAATATCAACATTTGTACCAGGGCAATGTGGAGAAGGCCAGGTAATGCCTGTGCATGCAGTGAGTTGTGTTACAGAGGTACCCTGAGCTCAGGGAATCCAAATCTTTTCTAACAGGCAATGAGTATGGCTGGGCTTAACTCCAGAGGCAGATGTCATTTTTATGATGTGGACAATAAACAACCTTGCTCTTTGCTCTGGAGGGAGGCAAAATTTCTGTCTTCCAAGGCTGCTCTCTATACAAACATCCTGGGAAAGATAGTCTCCCGCAAAGGCAGTCAGACACATGGAGAATTGTCTTCCAAGAGGGACTTAGAAATATTTTGGCCATAAAGATGCAATTAATTCCCTCCTCACCAGCTCCCTTAGGTGAGTTTACCTCTTGAGTCATAGTAGCTTTTTCTCTTTAACTTCCAAGGAAATCCAAGGAGACACATTTCTATCTGAACTCAAGGCACAATTCAAACCCTGTGAAAGCTCTGTCCACTTCACGACCTGTATATCTCTTTTACTCTGCTGCTCATTGCAAGATAGTTGAACATTCCGACTATTAGAAATGCTAATTTCCACAGTGGTTGAACTAGTTTACAGTCCCACCAACAGTGTAAAAGTGTTCCTATTTCTCTACCTCCTCTCCAGCACCTGTTGTTTCCTGACTTTTTAATGATGTCCATTCTAACTGGTGTGAGATGGTATCTCATTGTGGTTTTGATTTGCATTTCTCTGATGGCCAGTGATGATGAGCATTTTTGCACGTGTTTTTTGGCTGCATAAATGTCTTCTTTTGAGAAGTGTCTGTTCATGTCCTTTGCCCACTTTTTGATGGGGTTGTTTGTTTTTTTCTTGTAAATTTGTTTGAGTTCATTGTAGACTCTGGATATTAGCCCTTTGTCAGATGAGTAGGTTGCGAAAATTTTCTCCCATTTTGTAGGTTGCCTGTTCACTCTGATGGTAGTTTCTTTTGCTGTGCAGAAGCTCTTTAGTTTAATTAGATCCCATTCGTCAATTTTGGCTTTTGTTGCCAAAGTCAGTGTGGCAATTCCAGTGTGGCAATTCCTCAGGGATCTAGAACTAGAAATACCATTTGACCCAGCCATCCCATTACTGGGTATATACCCAAAGGACTATAAATCATGCTGCTATAAAGACACATGCACACATATGTTTATTGTGGCACTATTCACAATAGCAAAGACTTGGAACCAACCCAAATGTCCAACAACGATAGATTGGATTAAGAAAATGTGGCACATGTACACCATGGAATACTATGCAGCCGTAAAAAATGATGAGTTCCTGTCCTTTGTAGGGACATGGAAGAAACTGGAAATCATTCTCAGTAAACTATCGCAAGGACAAAAAACCAAACACCGCATGTTCTCACTCGTAGTTGGGAATTGAACAATGAGAACACATGGACACAGGAAGGGGAACATCACACTCTGTGGACTGTTGTGGGGTCGGGGGAGGGGGAAGGGATAGCATTGGGAGATACACCTAATGCTAAATGACGAGTTAATGGGTGCAGCACACCAACATGTCACATGGATATATATGTAACAAACCTGCACATTGTGATTATGTACACTAAAACTTAAAGTACAATAATAAAAAAAAAAGAAATGCTAATTTCACATCATCTTTAACCTTGAAGGGACTGCAGGTTGTTGCCTGGGTCAGTCCTTGACTGAGACAGACTTTACATTTTGGGCAACTAAGGTTCGGAAGAATTAAGTGTCTTCTTCAAATTCATTTAATAAAGAACTAGTGGAACCATGATTCCAAGTGAGGTCCACGGAAATGGAAAATTTCCTGTCATTTTCCTCAAAACCAGAATTTTGACTAGGGAATCTTTTTAGACAGGATCGACCAAGAAAGGTTGAGGGGAAAATAAGATGAAAGATGGGTGATGGTCCTCAGAATATCTTGTCCAGAAAGCAGTGTGTGAAAGAGATTGCCAGTTGCCTACCCAGTATCCATGCTCTCTTGTTTTTTTAGGATAAGGTCCCTGTATATTTGAGTATGGCAATTCGTCCAACTTATTTAATTTTTAATTTTAAAATTTCTAATTTTAAACATTTTAATTTGTTTTTAATTGAAAAATAAAAATTGTATATATTTATCATGTAGAGTGGGTTTTGAAATACATGTCCATCATGGAATGGCTAAATGAAGCTAATTAACATATGTATTGTCTCACATACTTATCTTTTTGTGGTGAGAACATTTAAAATCTCTTTTTGCATTTTTCAAGATGCCCTGCTTAAAAAAAGAAACACATTTGTTAGCTTTCCTTGAGGTTGGGGTGGTCAATGAAGTGTGAGTGGAAGTCACTTCCAGCAAAGTTCCTTCAAGGGGATTCACCTGGCTGGCAGGCCCGTTCCTTTTCCCCTCTCCCTCCCCCCTGCCTGGAACATAGCTAGGATAACGAGTCCCAGTGACAGTCTTGGGATGGTGAGGAGACCTCATGGATGGAATCTGAGTGGAAGACGGTGGAGCAGAAAGTGAGAAGAAGCCTGGGTCATCGCTAACACCATAGGGCACCACGACAGCCCTGGAGAAAACCCACTTTTGGATTTCTTCTGTGAGTGAAAAATGATGCCTCCATTTTTTATTTTTATTTTTTTTTTGCCACTGTATTTTTGGGTAGCAGGTGAATGTTCATTTTTAACAGATAGTGGATGCTTGCTGATACCTAACTGTGATCCCTGAATGTTCATTGTATCCAGTCGAGTTTCTTAGTTGCAAGTAATATAAAGTTTGGCAGCCTTTAGTAAAAAAAGGACTAATGAACTTTTAAGAAGGTTTACAGGGTCAAATAATGGAAGTGATGGCTGAAGAACTTGGAGCAGGTGGGCACCAGATTGTTCCAGAACATCTTATAGTGGGCTCTGCTCATTGTTCTCTCCAGGGCTCCATAGGAATCAATGGATCCTAATTTCTTGTCCATCTTTGTGCCACTGTCAAGATTCAACATCTCAGGGAAGCAAGTATTCTATTGGCTGAGCCAAGGTCATAGGACTGCCCTGTATCAAGCTGGCAAGAGGAAGGACAGAGCAGAAGGAGCCTCGTGGGGCCCCTCCAGCTTCCACTCTGGGAGGGCAGGCACGTGGTTTTATTGTCCCACAAAGACTGCACACAGTAAGGGCCAAGGTGATTCCCTACAAGGAAATCAGAGCATGGTTGGGAAGTGCCTCCCACCATTAAACAAGATTGAGTATAGCAGATTTGGCACTTTCTGTGATGAGGTGAATTGGTCAAGATAAAAGGCAAAGATTGTTACACGGTGAAGGCTTCAGGGATGAGCAGTTTCTTACAGACCTGATAATAGCAGTGCCTTTGAGGAGGGCAATGCTTCATGCAAAACAATTCTTTTAATCTTCTCCGGTTGATGTAGATGTAATCAATATTTCATGGTAAAAATACTAACACATCTATTTCCTCGGTTGCCTCTTTTTCTTGCTTTAACTGGCGGCAGTTTCTAATTCACACTCATGAACCTGCCTGCAACAATTATAGGTCTTCATGGATCTCCCTAAGTGGGGGCAAGTAGTCTTGTTCTTCTGTGTTGGGAAACCAGGGCTCCAGAAAGATCAAGTGCTGTCCCTAGGGCCACAGGTATGAGGGTGGGGTGGGGAGGTAAAAGCGAATTACAGAGTCTGTGGCTAAGGTGGCTGTAGGTTGTCAGTTAAGTGCTGGCTGCTGAAGAGAGCAGACCTCAGTGTGAAGAGGCTCATGAGTAGAGAAATGAATGTGACTGTCTAGCCTCAGAAAGTCTAGGTTGTTGTGAAATATTAGTGAAATAAGGAATGCAAAAACTTGGAAACTTAGACTCTTAGGGTCTCCACCAGACCTCAGTTTCTTGTTGCAGCCATGTCTCAAATGCAGCACTGGGGATGGGTATTGACAGGAAAGCAAAGGCTGAAGTCTCTACCCTGCTGAAATGCTCCACCGGCTTCTCAGAGACAGCAGAATAAAACCCAATCTCCTCATTCTGGCCAATATCTTTTTTATTTTTTTGAGACGGAGTCTCGCTCTGTTACCCAGGCTGGAGTGCAGTGGCATGATCTTGGTTTCCTGCAACCTCTGCCTCTCAGGTTCAAGAGATTCTTCTGCCTCAGCCTCCTGAGTATCTGGGATATATAGGCACGTGCCACCATGCCCTGCTAATTTTTTGAATTTTTAGTAGAGACGGGGTTTCACCATGTTAGCCAGGATGGTCTCCATCACCTGACCTTGTGATTTGGGAGGCCTTGGCCTCCCAAAGTGCTGGGATTACAGGCATGAGCCACGGTGCCTGCCCCAGTGAGATCTTTCATGACCTGTTGCCTTTCCATGTGCTCCCCTCTTTCCCTCTGACTTCCCTGCTGCTGCAGCCACTTTGGTCTTCTTTCAGTTTCTGCAACCTCTTTGCATTTGGTGCCAGGGAATGGTCTGTCCCAGAACCGTTGTTTGGCTGAGTCCTCCTTGCCATTCTGGTCTCAGTTGAGATGTTGCCTGCCTTAAGCGGGCTCAACTGCCTGGCTTCCGTTCTTGGCTCTACCATAGGCTGGCTGTGCCGTATTCAGCTAGCCCTTAACTGCTCTGTGCCTCATTTTGCTGAGCTGTAAATGAGAATCACGTTAGCCTTGTTATCATATGGTTACTGTGTTCTGGCTTGCTTTTGTTATAGCACTAATCACTCTTTGAAATTATCTTGTTTGCTGATTTGTTGTCTGTCTCCTCTAGGCTATTAGCAGGTTGAGTAATTGGAACTACATAGAACCCAAAGTTTATTCATTAGGCAGGCAGTGATGGAGCAAAACCTCACAAATGCATCCTCATATGTCATCCTGGACCCTGGATTCCCCACCTGAGTGGTGAAGGAGTGGGCCACACCGGTGGTTCTGTGTATCAGAATCACCCTGGGGCCTGTTAAAACTAAAGGTACCAAATAGAATTACCAGACGATCCAGCAATCCCGCTTCTAGGTATATATTCAAAAGAAATGAAGCAGGACCTCAACGAGATATTTACAGTAAATCCATGTTCATAGGAAAAAAAAGCCGAGAGGCAGAAATAACCCAAGTGTCCATTGACAGATGAATAAAAAAAATGTGGTATGTAACACAGATAACTATTGTTCAACCATAAAAAGGAAGGAAATCCTGTCTCATGCTACAACATGGATGAGGTTTGAGGACATTATGCTAAGTGAAATAAGCCAGTCACACAAAGACTATTGTATGATTATATGAGGTACCTAGAACAGTCAAATTCACAGAAACCGAAAGTGGAATGGTGGTAATTAGGGGCCTGGGGAAGGTGGAAGGGGAGGAGTTGTTTAAAAGAGTTTCAGTTTTGCAGGAAGAAAAAGTATTTTCTTGATAATGTGAAAATACTTAACGCTACTGAACTGTATGCTTGAAACTAGTTAAGATGGTAAATTTCATGTTATTTTTTAAAATTACAATAAAGGTAGATTAAGTTAAAAAAATAAAGATGCGGCACCTAGATTCTGAGTAAATAGATTGGAGTGAGTGGGGCATTGACATTTTCAAAACCTCCCTGGGAGATTTTGACACTGCTTAAAGTTTAAGAAACTCTTGGCCAGGTGCGGTGGCTCACGCCTGTAATCCCAGCACTTTGGGAGGCCGAGGTGGGCGGATCACTTGAGGTCAGGAGATCACTTCAGGTCAGGAGTTCAGCCTGGCCAACGTGGTGAAACCCCGTCTCTACTACAAATACAAAAATTAGCCAGGCATGGTGGCATGTGCCTGTAATCCCAGCTAGTCGAGAGGCTGAGGCAGGGAAATTGCTTGAACCCGGGAAGCGGAGGTTGAAGTGAGCCAAGATCGCGCCATTGCACTCCAGCCTGGGCGACAAGAGCGAAAACTCCCTCTCAAAGAAAAAGGAAAAAAACTCTTAGTTAACACTAGCATTAACCCCAAAGTTAAAGGTGAGTCTGTGGTTTGGATTTGGGGCATTTAAAACTTGCATCACCCCTGACATAAAAAGTCTTAATTATACGGAGAAAAAAATGCTCCCCAAATCCTCCTCATGGGCTAATTTTGCTGAACGAATCCGCTTCTCGCCTGCATTAGCGTCTCTGGCCGCCTTTCTTTCAGGTGCACAGAGATAAGGTGGGCAGAGGGCACTGGAGCCAGCCCACCGGAGGTTTTACTCCTGGTGTCCACAAGGTGGCAGGCCAGGCACTTGGATTTGCGCAGCCGAGGGCGTTCGCAGCCCGCAGCCGGAAGCGCCCCGGCAGATCGCAGACGGGGTGTTGAGGGACCCCGCGCTTTTGCTTTTGTGTGATTTGGGGGCTTAGAGCTGAAGCCGGCAGGTCAGTTTCCTGGGAGCAGGGGTGCGTCTGTTCTCAGAGAAGGGTTTGAGCCGACTCCCACGTACGCCCTGGAGGCCGTAAGAGCATCCCAGAGGGACGCAGGACCACCAGCGTGTGCACGAGTGTTCAGGAATAATGTGAACAAGCTGTTCTGTTTTTGTTGTTGTTGTTGTTTTTGGAGGGCAATGTTTTGGTGATAGTTTTAAATACTAAAAGGTCAAAGGCAGAATAGATGTTTTGTGTGGTTTGAAAACTCCTAACTGGAGGGCAGAGGACTCCAGTTAACATGCACTTGCTGTTGGATATTTTATGGGCATTTAAAATATATGGACTTGCTCACCCACTTCAGGCCTTGACCCAGCAAGGGGACGCAGTCTATAACAGTAAATAAGTCAGCGAGTGGCCTGGTGACACGTTAGGATGAAAAGTGGAGGGGGAATTTTTATATGCTTTTAATATGCTGTTTGTTCCTACCTCAAGCTAGGACAGTGGTTTCCCGTAGGTACAAAATGCTTGCACGTGGTTCAGGGCTTCTGAAGACTGGGAGGAGCAAAATGACACACGAGGAGGCAGCCCAAAGAGCAGAGGCTTGGGGTTAGACAGGCGCGGGCTGCACCTCCAGCTCAGCCTTCCACCAGCTGTGGAGTTTGAGACTGGTACCTCATCCTGGCTGAGCCTGAGTTTCCTCTTCCGTGAGATGGGGATGAGAATCCTGGGGTGGGGTGAGGAGTAAAGGAAATGCAGTTCGTCTGTTCCCTCATTTAGCACACACAACTTCACCGCCTGTGTGCCAGGCACAAGAAGGTTCTGAGGATGCTAAGGCAATCAGGCATGGTGATGCCTCCCAGGCAGATATGCTGAGGGGTGTTTTCAGTTCAGCAAGAGAGACAGGAGTCTGCATGGGGTGCCCCGGGCTGGGGACTGGCAGGGGAGGCAGCAGGACAAAGGCAGGGAGGATTAGAGGGTGTGGATGTTCAGGGAAGGAGCGGAGAGAAACATAGATCAAGCCAAGGTAGCAGATTGGAGACCAGGGGGTTTGGAGCGTACACTGTTTGCCATCAGAAATAGAATTATTTACCATGATTTTAAAAAATGGAGAGATTTCCCTTGAAATTCCAGGCCTCCAACTTCTCTGGAAAAAAATAGACATGGCTACACTGAATCAATATTTCCACATCAAACAGTGGTCTGAAACTATGTAGTGGTTGCCTTCTTTCTACAGCGTGTAGGCTGCAGTCCCCACCACACCCTATTGCACACCCAACTCTACCTGCTTCCCTTGTTGACTTTTAGTCCTTGCTTCTGTGCAGAGCAGCTGCACACAGTGGGTCCTTAATACCTGTTGTTTCCTTGCCCTTCTTGAGGGCCCAGATGGCCTCACAGGTGGCTTAGAAGAATAAAGGAGCCACAGGTGTAGTCAGAATTCCATTCTCTGGGTCTTCTCTTTCACTTGGGGGGTCTTTTCACCTTTGCAGTGAACTTCTGGCCACACAGCTAGGTGTTTGGTGAATGTCAGGGAGGCTTGCTGAAGTTATGGTTTGTAGGGCATTTTTTATCAGCCATGCTTGGCTCACTTGAGAGAACCACATGCAAATCCCTCTCTAAAGCAGCATTTCCCCACAAATAATAGAAGACTTGTTGGGAGCATGGAGACCCTGTAGTTCTGTAATAATAGCATTTTCATGAAGGAAAATCACAGCCCCACCATGAGCACAGCTGAGAACATGGAACCTATTATTGAGACATTCTGCTTAAAATAAAGCATTATCCCATAAGATGGGTCTGCCTGTGGGAGTCTTTGGAAAACCAGGTGAGAGGGGTTTGCAGGTCCTGCTGGAAATGAGTCAGTAAAAAAACATCCTTCCATCCAAGGATGATTAAACTCAATCATGAGGCTGTTAGGAAGCCCTGGTCTCACCTTCCTAGTGGGAGGCAAAAGTGGATAATTCACTGTCACAAAAGAAAGAGAGGAGTGAGAATGGGGTGAGGGTGGTAAAGTAGAAGAGGGAGGGAGGAAAGATGGCTTCATTGTGGAGTCCAGGCTCACTGGAAGTGTCAGGGGGAATAGCTACAATCAAGGGGTCCTTCTGTGGACTTGAGGGTGGTGCCATTTGTAGGGGACAGTGGGTTGTTGTGGTTGTGCCATTGAATGTGGACTGTACCCCGAGTCAGAAACCAAGAGATGGGGAGACAGCTGCTGGCAGAGGAGGCTGGGACCAAAGGACTTAGAGGGGAGACAAGCAAGCCCTTCATTCTCAGACAATGCAGGAGGCAGGGGCTGCCCCTTGCCCCTCTTCTTATACTTAACTACCCTTTTGTCCCTGTTACATTAAAAGACACTTTCGTTCTGCAATTTACTGAATCTCAGAAGTATAGAGAATAGTGTTTCCTGCATATTAGAATCACTTGGGGGATCTTTTAAAAATTCCAAAGCCGAATCACTTTCCCAGACCGTGTAAATCACTGTCTCTGTGGGTGGAACGCAGGTATCAGCGTATTTGACACTCCCTGGCTGGTTTTGATGCACAGACAAGTGTAGGAACCACTGGCATTCCTTCCTGTTCCTATCACCCAGCTTCCCTCATAACCAACATGTGGCCAGTCTTGCTGATCCCACGGCTTTTGTGTCCTAGGTCCCTAATTTTCCCACTGCCCACCCTCCTTCCCAGATGCTTCAGAAACAATACCAGGCTTCATGTTACTTCATTCTTACATGCTTCAATATATAAACACTTTTTAAAAAGTGTAAAACAACATTATCACTCCCCCCTCCACAAAATTAATAGTATTCCTTAGGATCATCTAATATTATGCCTGTGATGCTCAGTTTAGCTTTTGAGACATTTATTCCTCTCCTTTATCTTTGATTTTAATTTGACTCTGAAGGGATAAAGTTTCCCCCTTATTTGGGAGGTAGTGGTGTTGGTGAAAGGGACATACAACTGGCTCACCCATGATAACCTGCCTCTTTTCCTTAGGGTGACTGGGGGTTCCAGTCCCTTCAGGGACAGTCCTGCCCACATTTGTGAGGACAGTCAGGCACAAGAGGTTCATACAGTCATTCAGCAATCGTTGATTGGGAGCCTCTATATATTCAGACACTGTGTTAGGTGCCAGGGGATTGAGTCTGTCTTTGTCATCATTCTGTTTAGCACATTGTGGGGGCTCAAGAAGTATTTAGTTCAGTGATAAAAGCATATGTTTTGTTCCCATAAAAGTATATGTTTTTGTTACCATTATGGTCAGCAGCCAATCCATTGCTGATGTATTGAGTCTGAGTATGCAGTACCACTTTATAAATCACATATGCACAAAACTTCTACATCGTACCTCTTTACCTCTGGAACTTCTACATTGTACCTCTTTATCTGAGAATCTATGAACATTTTTTTCTATTAAGTAATTTCCATAACAACTTCATATGTGGTTCCCAAATGAGATGAAACAGCATGGTAGAGTTAAATCGTAGTAGCAGGGAGTGAGGGCAGCCTGAATGGTTGAAATGCAAACATGCTGTCTAAGCCTTATTCCAGCCACGAGGTTTCAGCCGCCTCTTTCTATCAAATCCTTTCAAAGGAGTGCTAACATGCAACAGAAATTGATTGGTTTGAAGCTGACCTTCTTTTATTTCTTTTACCCAGCTTCTAAGTGTAACACTTAGAAACAGAGCAATAAAATGTCCAGAAGGCAACCAATGTAACCAAGGGAGAAAGTGGGATCTCACTGACCCACACATTTTTCTTTTAGACTATTTTGTCTGCTTAACACACTACTATGTTTATTATTTAAAAATTAGAAAAATATGGAAAGAAGAAATGAGGAAATGAAAATCACCCTTATGTTACCATTCAGAGATAACAACCATTATCTGCCACAGATAACTGACTGGGTGTGTTTCCTTCTAGTCTTTCTTTTCTCCTATGCCTAAATATGGACTGTGTATTCTGATTTAATTAGAGGTAGTGTTATTTAAATATTCTTAGAACTTTGTGCTTTCATTAGCAATTTTTGTTCTGTTTTCTCCTTTTTTTCTCATTATAAACTTGTAAAGGATGTAAGGAAAATATTATTCTAATTTTACAAATGATAAATCAAGGTCTGGAGAGGTTAAGTAGTTTTTCATCAATGGCCCAGAACTCCTCACTTTTTTTTTTTTTTTTTTTTTTTTGAGATGGAGTCTCACTCTGTTGCCCAGGCTGGAATGCAGTGGTGCCATCTCAGCTCACCGCAACCTCGGCCTCCTGGGTTCAAGTGATTTTTCTGCCTCAGCCTCCCAAGTAGCTGGGACTATAGGCGTGCACCACCACGCCTGGCTAATTTTTTTGTATTTTTAGTAGAGACGGAGTTTCACCATGTTGGCCAGGCTGGTCTTGAACTCCTGACCTCATGAGGGTGATCCACCCGCCTTGGCCTCCCAAAGTGCTGGGATTACAGGCGTCAGCTACTGCGCCAGGCCAATTCCTCACTTTTAATCCAAAAGTCTTTTATCTTCTCCACCCCTCTTCCTGCCTCCACATTTAGACTGTTCTGGAAGGTATCTGACTTAAACCTTCTGGAGATGGGAACAGAAATAACAGTAGGTCCCACTTCCATAAATAATCTTTTTTTTAATTATTATTATACTTTAGGTTTTAGGGTACATGTACACAATGTGCAGGTTTGTTACATATGTATCCATGTGCCATGTTGTTTTGCTGCACCCATTAACTCGTTATTTAGCATTAGGTATATCTCCTAATGCTGTCCCTCCCCCCTCCCCCCACCCGACAACAGTCCCCAGAAGTGTGATGTTCCCCTTCCTGTGTCCATGCGTTCTCATTGTTCAATTCCCACCTATGAGTGAGAACATGCGGCGTTTGGTTTTTTGTCCTTGCGATAGTTTACTGAGAATGATGTTTTCCAGTTTCATCCATGTCCCTACAAAGGACATGAACTCATCATTTTTTTATGGCTGCATAGTATTCCATGGTGTATATGTGCCACATTTTCTTAATCCAGTCTATCGTTGTTGGACATTTGGGTTGGTTCCAAGTCTTTGCTATTGTGAATAGTGCCACAATAAACATACATGTGCATGTGTCTTTATAGCAGCATGATTTGTAGTCCTTTGGGTATATAAATAATCTTAGGGATTTCCTCACTGATGGTTCACGCCTCTTGTATCCAAGAGGAAGCAGATTTAGAGAACACATCTGACTGGACTGTATATTTGCCGGGCAGAAATGAATACAGCCCATTGCAGTGATTGGTGGTTTGGATTCTCTAAACCAGTTTTTCAACAATATAACCAGGATTTGACTTGAGTGGAATAGGAGAGGAAAAGGAGTTCAGAACTAATATTTTAGGTGGATGGTATGTAAGTCTCTATTCTTTTATTTTCTAAATATACTATTTTGTAGAGCTATTTTAGGTTCACAGCAAAATTGAGAAGAAATTAGAGATTTTCCATATACCTCCTGCCCCATACATGCATAGCCTCTCCCATTGTCAACATTCCCTACCAGATTGGCACATATGTTACAACTGATGAACTGACATTGACAAATCATTATCACACAAAGTCAATAATTCACCTTAAGACTCATTCCTGGTGTTGCACATTTTATGAGTTTGGATGAATTTATAATGACAGGTATCCACCATTATGGAATCATACATAAAATTTTTCTGCCCTAAAAATCCTCTGTGTTCTGCTTATTCATTCCTCCTTCTCCCTTTAATTCCTGACAACCACTGGTCTTTTTTTTACTGTGTCCATAGTTTTATCTTTCCTGGAATGTCATATAGTTGGAATGATTCAGTATGTAGCCTTTTAAGACTGGCTTCTTTCACTGAGTGATAATATGCATAAAAGTTCCCTCTATTCTTTTCAAGGCTTGATAACCCATTTCATTTTAGTACCAAATAATATTTCATTGTCTAGATATACCACTGTGTATCCATTCCCCCACTGAAGGACATCTTGGTTGCTTCCAGGTTTTGGCAATTATGAATAAAACTGTTATACACATCTATGTACAGGTTTTTGTATAAGCGTAAGTTTCAACCCCTTTGGGTAAATACTAAGCACAATTGCAGAATTTTATATTAAGGGTATATTTAGTTTTGTAAGAAACTGCTAAACTGTTTTCCAAAGTGACTACTATTTTGCATTCCCACCTAGTAATGAATGAGAGTTTCTGTTGCTTTACATCCTCGCCAGCATTTGGTGTTCTCAGTGTTTTGGATTTAGGCCCTTCTAATAGGTGTGTTGTGGTATTTTATTATTGTCTTAGCTTACATTTCCCTGATAACAAATGATGGATACATCTATTCATATGCTTATCTGCAATCTGTATATCTTCTTTGGTGAGGTATCTGGTTAGGTCTTCAGGCCATTTAAAAAATTAGATTGTTTTGTTTTCTTATTGTTGAGTTTTAAGAGTTCTTTGTATATTTTGGATATTAGTCCTTTAAGAGACACGTGTTTGACAAATATTTTCTCCCAGTCTGTGGCTCTTCTTACTCTCTTGATGGTGACTTTCATAGAGCAGAAAATTTGAATTTTACTGAAATCCAGCTTATCAGCCTTTTCTTTCATGGATTGTTCCTTTGATGTTGTATCTAAAAAGTCTTTGCCAAACCCAGGTCATCTCGATTTTCTCTTATGTCATCTTCTGAGAGTTGTACAGTTTTGCATTTTATATTTAGGTCTTTGATCTATTCGAGTTAGTTTTTGTGAAGGTTGTAACGTCTGTGTCTAAATTCTTTTTTATTTTTCATGCGGGTGTCGGTTTTTCTATAAACATTTGTTGAAAATACTATCTTTTCTCCATGTGTTGACTTTCGTTTTGCCATAAACCAGTGACCATATTTATGTAGGTCTGTTTCTGAGCTCTCTATTCTGTTCCATTTATCTATTTGTCTATTTTTTTTTTGGCCCATACCACACTGTTTTGATTAGTGTAGCCTTTGTCATCAAGTTGATTTGTTTTAGTTTACTTTTAGTACTGTAATTCTTTAAGCCGAGCAGTGTCATTCCTCCAACTTTGATCTTCTTCAGTATTATTTTGACTATTTTGGATCTTTTGTCTTTTTGTATAAACTTTAGAATTAGTACCAAATAATATTTCATTGTCTAGATATACCACTGTGTATCCATTCCCCTGCTAAAGGACATCTTGGTTGCTTCCGGGTTTTGGCAATTATGAATAAAACTGTTATACACATCTATGTGCAGGTTTTTATATGAGCATAAGTTTCAACCCCTTTGGGTAAATACCAAGCACAATTGTGGAATTGTGGAATTGTTAATATCTTCAAAATAGTCTGCTGGGATTTTGATTGAGATTGCCTTGAATCTGTAGATCAGTTGAAAATAATTGATATTTTGACAATATTGAGTCTTTCTATCCATGAACATGGAATAACTCTCCATTTACTTAGTTTTTCTTTGATGTCTTCATCAGAGTTTTGTAGTTTTCCTCATGTAGATCTTGTATATATTTTGCTAGATTTGTACCTAAGTATTTCATATTTTTGTGTGCTAATATAAATGTATTGTTTTTAAGTCCACTTGTTCATTGCTGGGATATAGGAAAATGATTAACCTTTGAACATTAACCTTGTATTGTGCAACCTTGCCATAATTGCTTATTAGTTTCAGGAGGTTTTTTGTCAATTCTTTCAGATTTTTCTACATAGAAAATTATGTCATCTGCATACATTTTATTTCTTCTTTCTCATTCTATATGCCTTTCATTTCCATTTATTATTGCCTCAGCTAGGACTTTCAGAATAATATTGAAAAGCAGTGGTGAAGGGGGACATTTTTGCCTTGTTCCCAATCTTATTAGCAAAGCTTCAAGTTTCTTATATCCATTTTTTCAATAGATATTTATTGAGTGTTGTGTCAGGGAGAGCCAGAGAGACAGAACCAATAGAATATATATGCCATATGGCATATATATATGAATTAGGGCTCATCCTAATGACCATATATATTATATATGTGTGTGTGTATGTATATATATACACACATATATATACACACACATATATATACATATATATATATATATATATATATATATATATATATATGCCATGCATATATATGAGAGGGAATTTATTAGGGGAATTAGCTCATGTGATTATGGAGACTCAGAAGTTCCATGATAGGCTTTCTGCAAGCTGGAGACTTGAGGAAGCTGGTGACATGACTCAGTCCAAGTTCTAAAGTCTCAGAACCTGGAAGCCAATAGTTTATCTCTCAGTAAAAGGCCAAAGGTTTGTGAACCTGGAGTGGGGGCAGGGGGGTGGGAAAATTGCTGCCGTTGCAAGTCCTGGAGTCTAAAGGCTGGACGACCTAAAGTTCTGATGTCAAAGGACAGGAGAAAGAAGGGTGTCCCAGCCCTGAGCAGGGGTGGGGTGGGTGTGGACAGGAGGGCAGGGAGAGAGAGACAGCGAGTGAGAGCACAAATTCACCTTTTCTCTGCCTTTTTGTTCTATCCAGGCCCTCAGCCAATTGGATGGTGCCCACCATGTTGAGGGTGGATCTTCTCCACTCAGTCTACCAACTTATATGCCAGTCTTCTCAGGAAACACCCTCATTGTCATGCCCAGAAATACTTTACCAGTTATCTAGATATATCTTAATCCAGTTGAGCTGACACCTAAAATTAACCATTTCAAGTGTCAATTCTGTCCCAGGCATTATTTTACATGCTAGGAAGACCGCAGTAATCCAATCCTACAAAAATCCCCGTGCTCCTGGGCTTATGTTCTATTGGAGTTGCAAAGTTACTAAAAGGAAATGTGGCATGTATTAGGTTGCCATGGCTGAAATAACAAAGTATTACAGGCTGTAGCTTAAGCAACAGACATGTATTGTCTCACAGTCCTGGAGGCTTGAAGTCCAAGATCAAGGTGGCAGCAGGATTGGTATGTTTTGAGGCCTCTCTCCTTGGCTTGTAGAAGGCCATCTTCTACTTATGTCTTCACATGATTTTCCTTTGTTCATGTCTGTGCCCAAGTTTTCTCTTATAAGGACACCAGTCATATTGAATTAGGGCTCACTCTAATGACCATTTTCACTTAATTACCTCTTTAAAGACCCTATCTCTAAATACAGCCATATTCTGAGGTACCGGAGGGTTAGGACTTCAACATACGAATTTTGAGAGAGACATAACTCAGTCATGACATGGCACAAATTAAAAAATGGTTTTGATGCATAATGATTAACCATATTTAAAGCATAGAAGTTTTTGTATTGATTTTCCAAGTTGGGAAAATTGTCCACTGACAATTGTGTATGGCACACATAGGCTTGGTAGGAAGACTGGCCTTGGCCAGCAGAATGGTTTAGGATTGTGTATGGAGTAGCTTTTTTCTCATGAAACTTCCCAGGCCACATAGTGATTGAAGCAATGGCCTGGACTTGATTAATATCATAGTCGAAGCATCATATTTTAGATGTTTAGATGGGCCTGTTTAGACTGTATTAAGTCATATATATATATATATGTATATATACGTATATAATATGTATATATATATATATATGTAGCCTAGCTTGCCAGAAATCAGTAAATTTATTTTCATAAGCAACGGCTCAGGGAAGAACTGCAGCCATTCCACAGAAGTGCATTAAAGCCATTTGTTTCTTTTTTTGCTTGTAATCACCTCCTATTTTCCTAATGGGATTGGAGTGTGTGTGATTCCTGCTGTTTTATATACTTTTCTTGCCACGTGGCTCATTGGTTTATTTTTTTGTTTATGCTTTTGTGGTTTTACTGAACAAATGATTTTCTGTGACATAATGAGTTTCTGGGCCTTGACATGCTGAGCATAAATCCACCAAATCTGCAACTCCTTGCTCAGGAAGATTCAGCTTGGCTTCTGAAATAAGACAAAGGTGCTGAAATAGTTGGTTAAGTACATAGGAGAAAGTCTCATGGTCCTCCAGAGGCTTTAACCCAACAGATGCCTGGACTGACTTGTGGTGTGTGAACTTGGTCCATCTGTCAAGTAGGAAAAACCATCCGTCTGCCAATCTAACAACAGGGGCTTCTTTCAGGGGCACGGGGAGACTAATTTGTTAGTGAAGGGCTTTTCAGGGCACTGAGTAATGAACAGGGGAGTATCAGTGAAGCACTCCGTGGGGTTGCAAAGGCTGTGTCAGTTTTTTGCCATAGGAACTGGTTGAAAAATGAAGGATTTAGATAAATCAGGGGAAGCAGGTGGGTTGATTCTAGAAGCAGGATTAGGAAGAGAAGTTTTCTTTTGTGATTTCTGTGTTCTTTTTATTGTCTTGAAAGTCTTTATTGGAACTTTGTCTCTATTCATTGATTGATTCCCTCATTTCTGTATTTATTCATTTATTGAACATCTGTTAGATACCAGGAATTGAGCTAATATGTAGGCCCTTCTTCCAAAAAGCCTGTGTTAGTCCAGGACTTCTGGAAGCAGACACCAAGACAGGATTAAATGTGCAAAGATTTTATTAGTGAAACTGCTTCACCCTCTCAGGCTCTCAGGCTAGACACCCTAAGCATTTTCTACTCATCTTTCTTTTTCACTCAAAAATCCCTCCTCTCCCCTCAGTGAGCCACAAGCTCCTATCATTCTGTGTCTTCCCAATTTCTCCTTTCTCTTCCCTTGAACACTCCAAGTTCAAGGTTTTCTTATCCCTTGCCTGGATGATTACAGTGGCTTTATAACTGGTTTCTCTGCCTCTAACAGCTTGTCTCTTAGGTTCACCCTCCACAACTGGGGTTATCTTTCTCAACAACAGTTATAGTCATGCCTCTACCCTGTTGGAGTCTTATCAGTGGCTTCCTGCTGGCTACAGTTTGGATTCTTTGGCTTGGAGGTTGCATCATTCCCCAGCTGGCCCCATCTCCATCTTCCACCACACCTCTTCACAAACTCTATGCTGTTGTCAGTTGGAGCATGCACGGCTTTTTGCATCTTCGTGCCTTGGATCATGTGATTTCTTTAACCTGTCAATCTCTTCCCTGCCTTCCTTGCCTCTCGAAATACCGTGTTACCCAACAGGCTTCAGTTCAAGGTCCACCATCATTGTGAAGTCTTGGTATCTAGTCAGTATAAACTGTGCTTCCTTACTATAAATTGTAGCTCTTCTTTATATACTGCTGTACAATTGGTGTTCACATTTTCTCTTTCTTTCTAGACTGCAAGCTGTTGAGTACATCAATTGCCATCTTTTATTTGTCTTTGTGTGTAGCCTCATGATTAGCATAATTCTGTATTATGCTATGTAAACATATTATGTATACATAATTCTATATTATGCTATGAATACATGTATGAGCACATGTATTCGTTCCTCAGGAAGGGTTTACTGGGTGAAGGGACTATCATCAGACAACTCCATTTCACCCCTGGGAGGCCCCACCATCTACCTTAAGCACAGCATGTTCGGAATTGAGCTCCTGAGTTCTGCCCACCTCAAAACTGGCTCCCCTCCCCAGCTCCCTAGTTCTGTCAACTGCTGTTGAGTCACTGCAGCCCAGAGGCTCCACCATCCTTAATTTGTCTCTCCTTTCTGCCATAACACTTGTTAATTCCAAGGCCTTGCACATTTCACCTAAGATATGATAAATATGTGGCCCTTTCTCTCTGATGAACCTTGCCCTTATCATTTCATCTCAGCTTTTATTTATTTGTTTATTTATTTATTTAGATGGAGTCTCACTCTGCACTCTAGTCTCTCTCAGGCTGGAGTGCAGTGGTTCGTTTTCGGCTCACTGCAACCTCTGCCTCCCTGGTTCAAGCGATTCTCCTGCCTCAGCCTCCTGAATAGCTGGAACTACTGGCGTGTGCCACCACGCCCAGCTAATTTTTGTATTTTTAGTAGAGACGGGGTTTCACCATGTTGGCCAGGCTGGTCTCCATCTCTTGACCTTGTGATCCTCCTGCCTCGGCCTCCCAAAGTGCCGAGATCACAGGCATGAGCCACTGCGCCTTGTTCATCTCAGCCTTTTTTAGTAGTGTTTTAAGTAGTCTCACCTGGTTCCATTTCATAGCCATGGTTTAGAGTAGGCGTATGCTGAACCAGTCTAGAGCAAAGAACATAGAACAAAGCTCTCTGAGGACCAAGAACCAGGTCTACATTTCAGTGAGCACAGGCAGGGCCTCACTATCAAAAAATGGTTTTTATAACTTTATTTCCGTGAAAACAATACATGTTCACTTTAGATAATTTACAAAATACCAATAGGAAAAAAGAAGCATACAAAAATGACATACAATTTCACCACTATACATTTTGGTATATCCCCCCACACCCTTTCTTTCATAGCATGTATGTGCGTGTCTTGTGATGTATGTGTATGAGTGTGTGCCTGCGAATGTGCATGTGCTACCATGGGTTGCATCTGGCTTCAAGTGACAGAAAACCCAACTACAGTGTCTTAAGCAAATAGAAGTTAATTCTCATCTAACAAGAGATCTGAAGAGAGTGAGAGTTGGCAGGTTTAGTGGCTCATCACGTCAGTGCTGAATTCTCTGCAGTTCCCTTGCCATTTACTCAAGAGCTGAAGATGGGGGCTGCAGTTCTAGCCATTGTAGCTGCATTAGCTTCAAGAAGAAGGCAGAAAGACAGCATCTGCAGACTTGTCTCTCTTTCATTGGTCAGAAGTCTGTCATAGGACCAGTCTTAGTTGCAAGTGAGGCTGTGAAATGAACATTTAGCTTTTATACCTTTACTGTACAGCAGACAAGAGGCCTGAAATTGGTGCTGGCTGTATTGAACTACAATATCTGCCACATGGACAATGCTGCATTTAATACCCTTCTTGCTAAATATTTTTGTATAGTCTGGATTGTAGAATTATCATAGGATAAATTCTAGACATGATTCTTTTTTTTTTTTTTTTTGAGACGGAGTCTCACTGTTGCCCTGGCTGGAGTGCAGTGGCACTATCTTGGCTCACTGCAACCTCCGCCTCACGGGTTCAAGTGATTCTCCTACCTCAGCCTCCCAAGTAGCTGAAATTACAGGCGCCCACCACCGCCACGCCTGGCTGATTTTTGTATTTTTAGTAGAGAGGGGTTTCATCATGTTGGCCAGGCTGGTCTTGAACTCCTGACCTCAAGTGATCCACCCGTCTCGGCCTTCCAAAGTGTTGAGATTATAGGCGTGAGCCACTGCACCCGGCCTTAGACATGAATTTGTGGGTCAAAAGATGTATGACATTTAAAAAAAGCTTTAAAGAATTAGTTTTGGACTGTGTTGATAGCAATAGTGAATCATGGTTTTTATTGCATGTCAAACAAACTTGACTTTGGGGATATAACCAAATATATCTCATTGCCCTTTTAAATTTCACCGGGTAGGCTGGGGTGGGGAGTGAATTTCTCTTGCCTATGATAAAAATTTGGGCAGGTCTGTGGCTTTTCTGCTCACTCTTAGGCAGCAAACCAATAGTTATACTAATTGCAAACACAGTTCAGAAAATAGAATCTCCAGACCTCAACAATAATCAAATCTCTGAATATAATTAGCATGAGATTTTGTGCCTCCTGTGGCTGGACCCCCACTGTGGCTGACCCTTTGTAAGAGCAGAGCCATGTCCTTCTTGCTTCGTCTGCTCTTCTCTCTGTACCGGATAACTGCTGTTCCCAATCACTGGGGGAGGAAGATGGGGAGGGAGGAGGGGAAGGAGGGACAGCAAATCTCCTTGCTGAACTGCCATCTGTGTCGTACTCCCAGGCCTGGCAGATATTTTGAGCTGACTCTCACTTACGCGGATGTGAATATGGGGGGCTGCAGTTCTAGCCATTGTAGCTGCATCAACTTCGAGAAGTAATTTTATTGATTGATTAATTGATTGATTGAGACAGAGTCTCGCTCTGTCGCCAGACTTGAGTGCAGTAGCTTGATCTTGGCTCACTGCAACCTCTGCCTCCCTGGTTCAAGCGATTCTCCTGCCTCAGCCTCCCAAGTAGCTGGGACTACCGGCGTGCACCACCTCGCCCAGCTAATTTTTGTTTTTAGTAGAGACAGGGTTTCACTATGTTGGCCAGGCTGGTCTTGAACTCCTGACCTGGAGTTTGCTGGAAACCCCTCTGCCTGGGAAGCCCACTGACACTACCTTGATACAGGATGTGCAATTCCTTCCCGCCATGCTGCCCTCATCCCTGTTCTCTGACATTCCTCCACACAGCATCTCACACTCTCCACATGCTCCTGGGCAGCCTTTGGGCAGGATTTAAAATGGCTCCAGGCTAGCTTTCCCTCAGGGTCTGCATCCTGTCCCAGTAAACCCTAGAGGTTCAGACCAAGCCCAGCTGTGTGCTCTTTCCAGCTGCCACAAGCCAAATGCAGCGGCTGCCTGCTCAGTTTTCTGTCCAGGGCACAGTGTTCCCTCACCACAGGGATGCTCTTCATGGTCTTTGAATGGATCAACAGAAGCACCTTCTCCAGAAAGCAAGTCCTGCTTCCTCTGCATGGAAGGGTTAGGGTGGGACTCCCAGCATCATGATAGTTCTCTTCAAAGCAACTGCTTCACACATTTCCCCTTCCTCCACTCTCAGAATTTTATATTCCCAAAGCAAATAAAGGCCACTGAGTAAGGGGCTCAAGAGCTACAAAACTGGTTCTCAACCATTTCCTGAAAATTCTGTATTGGAGGCTGTTCCATATTCACTTTGCTATCAGATATCTGTGATATTGGCATTTCGGTTGGAGCAAACAGGAAGAATTTCAGAGTAGCATCTTCTTCCAGAGGAATGCAAGGCTATAGACATGAGGAACCCCTGCTAGGGATGGAATGCTTGTGTACCCCCAAACTCATGTGTTGAAACCTAATCCTCAAGGGGATGGTGTTAAGTGGTGAGGCTTTTGGGAGGTGTTTAGGTCATAAGCGCAGAGCCCTCATGAATGAAATGACTGCTCTTATAAAAGAGACCCAAAAGTGTTCCCTTGTCCACCACATGGGGACACAATGAGAAGACAGTCATCCAAAAACCAGGACATGGTCTTTCACCAGACACTGAATCTAGTGGTGCCTTGATCTTGGACTTCTCAGCCTCTAGAACTGTAAGAAATAAATGTTTGTTACTCATAAGGCACCCATTCTTTTTTTTTTTTTTTTGAGATGGAGTCTTGCTCTTTTGCCCAGACTGGAGTGCAGTGGCGCAATCTCGGCTCACTGCAAGCTCTGCCTTTCCTGGGTTCATGCCATTCTCCTGCCTCAGCCTCCCGAGTAGCTGGGAGTACAGGTGCCCACCACCATGCCCGGCTAATTTTTTGTATTTTTAGCAGAGACGGGGTTTCACCGTGTTAGCCAGGGTGATCTCAATCTCCTGACTTTGTGAACCACCTGCCTCGGCCTCTCAAAGTGCTGGGATTACAGGCATAAGCCACCATGCCCGGCACACCCATTCTTTTGGTATTCTATTATAGCAGCCTGAATGAAATAAGATACCCCCGCCCCCCTCAAGTCTTCTCTAAAGCTCAGACCAAGAAGGTTCCCACTCTCCCTGGAATTGAAAAAATAAAAAGCCAGCAATTGTCCTGGTGGTAATAAGTATGTGTAATGATTTACTTAATCCAAATGGCAGTGAGAACTGAAATCCAGCTCATACAAGAGGTTAGGCAAATCCTTGCTAAGGAGGATAATGCTGCAAACTGTCGTTGTCTATTCAAACGTCACAGGAAGTGCCTTATGGAAGAGGCAACTGGAATTACTGTGTTCTTTCAGGGAATAGAGTGTGATGGCTTCTTACACTTATGGTTGTCCAAATGCAAATGCAGCAGCTGCCTGCATAGCCTCGTGTTGGAGGGTGTGCTGAAAGCCCAGGAGTGGATTTCTGCATCATAAAGGAAGGTGTGATTTGGCCAGAAGATCAGTGGCCCTGCCTTATGGCAGTTCAGCAGCTCCTGCAAAGTTTCTACTGTTCAGTTTGGGGAACTTCCTCCAACTTGCACAGAATGCTGCCTGCAGGACTCTGGCTGGCTTTCTGCCAGAAACCTGGAGCAAGGGGTCTGCCTTTGGGGTAGAGGGCTGAAGTGGTCTCTCTGCGTGTGAGCTCATATCCTGTTCATTCCCAGGAATCCTGACATGTTCTCCCTCTATCCACACAGCCTAACCATTTTCCAAGTCTTCGGCTCAATTCCCCCTCCTCCATTAAGCCCTCCTTGATCACTGCCTGGAAGCCCTCTCCCCTTGAGGTCACACAGCAGCATTGTTATTTACTTCTTTCATTGTTGCTGTGGCCCTTGAGTAAGGGCATCTCTGCTGTTACCTTATGTGCCTTCTGGGAGGAGCTGGAGGTGCCCATGTGATAGATAAGAGCCCTGGGGGGCTCTGATTAGAAATCAGTTGGAAGCTGGGACCCTCTGCTGTGGGATTCAGTTTGTTAGATATTTGAGCCCTACCCAGCTTGGAGTTTACAGATTCTTTTTTCTTTCTTTCTTTTTTTAACCTACCACAGGTGTTAACTGAGCACGGACTGTGTGCTGGGCTCAGGGATAGGCCCTGAGCCACATTGGGAAGAGTGGTAGTACTTGTTCCTCCAAGAACCCAGTGTTGAGGGAATCTTGCCATATGTGTGTGTAATGAAGTGGAGAATTTCATCCATTCCATTCCAGGGGGCACTTTCTGGCAAGATGAGAATTCAGAGGCTCACACTGAGCTGTCCTTCCCTAAGAGGTGAGGCCAGGAGGTTCTCTTATCAGAAGCAAGGGTACTGGAGCAGAGAGGCTAGTGTGCATGGGAGTGAATAGTATAGCGGAGAGGGAGGATGAGAGAAAGAGGGATTTTTGGCAGGTGCTGTGGGTGGGAAGCTTTGAGGAGAGGAACAGATATCCAAAGAGGATTTTTATGAGGGTTTTCTGTGGCTTGTGTGGTATAATCCCCAGTTCCCCCAGGCAGTGTCCTTTAAGGAAATTGTGGTAGATTTGGGGACTTGCAAGTACAGGCTGGGCTCAGAGAGCTCCACAGTGGTGATGGGTGGTGAGGTTGATCAGATGGCCCGGGCTGCTCACCTCTCTGCTGGTTTCCGTATTGCAGCCTGTATTTCCAGTATTACCTTTTGGTTAGAATGTGCTTTTAGCAAAATTTATGCATCCTAAATGATTTTATTTCACTATTTAATCTTTTTAATATGTTCCATTAGCTAATATTATTTACTTTTGCCTTTTTATCTGTAGTTTTTATTGTATTATTTGTCTTTTATGATGTGATCTTAGTGTTTATTTTATTTTGGCTCTCTTACAGTTCTAACATTTTAAGTGCACTGTTCAACTCATCAAATTTATTTTCCAGCATTTTTTGATTTTGTTGGTTTTCATTCCAGCGTGTTTTAAGCTAATGTTTACTTATAGCTTTTTACTTTTTACTCCTTTGCAAAACTGTTTTTATCCTTTTAGCTTATTTCATCTTGTTACTGTCACAGAGAGCTATGCTGATGTCTTGTCTCTTGGTCCTGCCTTTTTATTCTTCCACAGTCCCTGGCAAAGCAGGTGGCCCTAAATCTTTGCGGAGAGAGTGATTGAATGCACGATTCATTCATGTCGAAGTCAGTCACTGAGTTCTGGCCATTTCACCTTCTGAGTGTTTTAGCTCCGTCCCTTCATCTGCTCTGCCACTGGGTTGGTATAAGCACCGCCATTCCTCACCTGTGGCCCTACCGAGGCCCCCTAATGGCTCCTGTCTTCTCTCTTCTTTCTCCCAATTTAGTCTGCATCCTGCAGCACAGTGATATTTTTTAAATGTGGAAAAAAATACCCAAATACTCTCCCATTAGTTTTTGGCTACTAAATTAGGATATTTAACATTGAAAAAAAAGTATGAATTTAATAGGACTTCTTCAGATCTTATTTTTTTAATAATTCATGTGATTAAAAATATATCTACTATGAAAAGTTTAAACTTACACAAAAATAGAATGAATAATATCATGAACCCTCACATACCCATCACTGGTCTTCATTATCAACAGTTCATCATTTTGAAAAATCAGTCTCCCTTTTGGTTTTTATATTTTGCTTGAGTAACATGTTTTTATATTTTGCAATACCCAGACATCATGTCATTTCAATGCCTTCGTTCTTAAACACAAAACTGAACTTGTCACTGGCCTGCCTAAAACCTCTCAATGTCCCTCCAAAGTCACGAGATCAGGTATCAGTACCATTGCCTGCATCTCCCAACATTGGCTTCACAGCAGCCTGGTCTACCTCTTCTTATCTCTCCCACACCCAGGCCATGGAACACTTTGCTTCTCACACTGCCATCCGCTCTCTGTCTGCAGCCTTTGCACTTGCGGATATCTTTGCCTGGAGTGTTCTATCTCTCCCATCCCTCCCCATCCCTGTGCACCTAGATCTGGGCATCAAGGCGCTGGGCTCTGGGAAGCCACCCTGACTCCCCTTCTCTGACTCCTCTCCCTCCTACCTAGTCCCCCTATAACACCCTGGACTCTCCTGCCATAGAACTTATTATGCTTCTGCGATTACTTGTTTACATATTTATTTCCCATCTAGGCTCTGAACTCCTTGAGGGCAGGATGTTCATTTCTCCCCAACTTTTAATTATGGGAAATAATAAATGGAGGGGCAGCTGATAGTGTCCTCAGGGTTGTTCTGGCTGCCTGGGATTGGGATGCTCCAGTTTCGCTTTGTTACTCATTCACTGAGCATCTCACCATTCATTGTCATTCACATATCACCATTCACTGTGCTGAGCTCGGGACAAGTTTGGTGAGAAGGGAGGGTGAGACAGATGCATCCTTGGGCATGCATCCCTGCTTTCCTTTCAGGTAGGGGACTTTCTGAGGTGTGAGGGGCCTCTGCAGATCCCATTATGTGGGGCTACTCTGTGCCAGTGCCTTGTCCTGGAACCTGGGAATTGGGGTGCATGGGTGGGGTCTGCACATGCAGGAGGTGACGGGCAGAGACACAGCCTGGCTCTTCCTACAAGATGTTCAGGGCTGGCCTCTGGAAGTCAGTCGGCAAGTCTGACAAATAGCTCTTGGGTCTCTGTGGAATTGCTTTTTGTTAGAGGCATAATCGTTGGACCACTTGCTGTTTTAGCCTTTGTGTAAGAACAGAGTGTGTTCCTTCAGCGGGGCTGCATCTTATCCATTCGCCTTGCACATATTTATATCTGGATGGATTCGGTGAGGCCAGTAAATGGTCTCTCTGCTTTCCCAAGATAGGACAGATTTTTACACCCACATATAATCTCTTTTCTGAGAATATTGTCCAAAAACTAGGTCATCTATTGTAAAGGAAATTAGATGGTAATTAAATTTAGCTGGAAGTTACAGTATTGGTGGTTTCATTTTAGAGAGAGTGTGCTTCCCTAATTACTTTATTGCTACAGTTATACTGCTTGGTTTTTATTTTTTGAGGGTGGCATGGAGTGGTGTTGGAAAAGGTTGTATTTAGTAAGTTAGATGATGAATTCTGGACTTGAATTTTTAGTTTGCAGAGTCCCACGTCCACGGGCAAGTTTCCTTTCCTTTGTGCCCTTTTCAGATCTACCTGACGGAAGTCAGCTCTACTCCCTGCGCAGTCATTCAGCTCAGCCTCCTCGGGATATCTTTTGACAAGAGAGCCATATAGACAGACGAGACTAGGCCAGCAAAAGGCAGCTGATTTCAGTGGGTTTTCCTGTATGCGGTCCCTGGTTACAGCTGGATGGGACCTAAATGATCTCGCACTGTGTCCCTCCTTTCTCATTTTCCCATCAGAAAGGGCACAAAGACAGAAGCCCGGCAGAAGGCCAGCTCGCTAGTGGAGCAGCAGAGCTCCTGGGAGAACACAGGTCAGATGACGCCACATTCAGTGACCTGTCGTTTGCCACCTTTGATGGGTGGCCCTGAGGTCAGGGAAGCTGGGAAGAGTTGGCCCAGCTGGAATTTGGCGTCATCATGCCCACAGGAAATGCTGAGTGACAGGACAACCTTGGAACAGGCTAGCAGGCCCTTGGTATGTGGGTTACATGACTTCTTCACTTTCTCTTAGCGCTGAGATTCACAGAGATCACTTGACCCCGGGGAGCAGGCCAGGCCATGAACGGGTACAGGTCTGTGGCCTGTTAGGAACTAGGCCATATAGCAGGAGGTGAGCAGCAGATGAGTGAAAGAAACTTCATCTGTATTTACAGCCACTCCCCATTGCTCACTTTAGCGCCTGAGCTCCACTTCTTTTCAGATCAGCAATGGCATCAGATTGTTATAGAAGCATAAACCTTGTTGTGAATTGTGCATGTGAAGGATCTAGGTTGCACGCTCCTTATAAGAATCTAATGCCTGATGATCTGTCACTGTCTCCCATCACCCCTAGATGAGACCATCTAGATGGAGGAAAACAAGCTGAGGGCTCTCGCTGACTACATTGTGGTGAGTTGTATAATTATTTCATTATATATTACAATGTAATAATAATAGAAATAAAGTGCACAATAAATGCAATGTGATTGAATCATCCCAAACCATCACCCCCAATGCCCAGACCATGGAAAAACTGTCTTCCATGAAACTAGTCTCTGGTGCCAAAAAGGTTGGGGCCATTAATCATGATGATACATAAGAATTTAGCTGGGTACAGTGGCTCAGCCCTGTAATTCCAGCACTTTGGGAGGCCAAGGCAGGCAGATCGCCTGAGGTCAGGAGTTTGAGACCAGCCTGACCAACATGGTAACACCCCGTCTCTACCAAAAATACAAAAATTAGTCAGGCGTGGTGGCGGGCACCTGTAATCCCAGCTACTTGGGAGGCTGAGGCAGGAGAATTGCTTGAACCTGGGAGGCAGAGGCTGCAGTGGGCCGAGATTGTGCCACTGCACTCCAGCCTGGGTGACAAAAGCAAAACTCCATCTCAAAAAAAAAAAAAAAGAATTTAAATAAACATAGACGTTTCTATGAGATGCCCAGCACAATGACTCTATTTATTAATTCCTTTGCTTAATAATTCACTGGATAAACATTTTCCTAAACATCCATTCTGTGCCAGGCACTGGGGAGAAGAAGGTACATAAGGCATGGTACTTTTTTTTTTTTTTTTTGAGATGGAGTTTCACTTTTTTACCCAGGCTGGAGTGCAGTGGTGTGATCTCGGCTCATTGCAACCTCCACACCCCCACCTGCCTCCCACCCACCCACACTCCCGGTTAAAGCAATTCTCCTGCCTCAGCCTCCCAAGTAGCTGGGATTATAGACACCCACCACCATGCCTGGCTAATTTTTGTATTTTTAGTAGAGACAAGGCTTCGCCATGTTGTCCAGGGTGGTCTTGAACTCCTGACCCCAGGTAATCCACCTGCCTTGGCCTCCCAAAGTGCTAGGATTGCAGGCGTGAGCCAACGCACCTGGCCTGGTCCTTGCCTTTAAAGAGTTCCCTGGCTAGTGACACACAAGCATGGCATGGCCATCCAGGCGGGTATGCTAAAGGACAGCACTATGTGCCCTCAGGCTGCAGGTCAGTGGTTAAAGGGTGGAGGAATGATCTCACTTGGAGCCATTAGAGAAGGTCTTGGGGGCTGTGCTTGAGCTGGGCTTTGGTAGGTAAGTGGGGTTCAGCAGATGCAGGTGGGGGCAGCAAGAGAAGAGAACATGAAACAGCATGGCTCACTCTGACTTGGGTGACTAGCTACAATGTTGTCTGGACTGGGACACTCTTGAGGGTAAAGGGCAGTGTCAGTAATAACACGGGGCACTGGTTGTGTACTGAGGCTGCTCCTGGCAAGTAGGCTTTATGGATATTCTTAGTGGAATCCTCCTACCAGAAACACGGGTGTATTAGAGGCTGGGAGTGGGTGGGGGTGTCAGAGAGACCTGGAGAATCTGCATTTTAACAAGCATACCAGGTGATTCTGAGGCAGACAGTTCATGGACTGTGTGTCTCTGTGTGTGTACACACACACACACGCACACACAGTGTTAAATTAGAAGCTCATTTAAGTTTACTTTTAAAACTTTTCAGTATGAAAATCTTTCAAAAGACATAAAAAGAGAGCAGAATCAAGACCCCATAACTGCTCATTCAGCTTCAGCAATTAGCAACACATTTTCCTAATCTTGTTTCATCTGCTTATCCTGGTACTCTTTTTTTTTTAAATACTGGAGTATTTTAAAGCAATTTTTAGACATGATTTTACCCATATCCAATATAGACTGTTTTTTTTTTTGTTGTTGTTGTTTTTTTTTTTTTTACTCTGTCTCTGTCGCCCAGGCTGGAGTGTAGTGGCGCGACCTCGGCTCACTGCAACCTCCACCTCAGGTTCAAGTGGTTCTCCTGCCTTGGCCTCCCAAGTAGCTGGAATTACAGGCACGTGCCACCATGCCCAGCTAATTTTTGTGTTTTTAGTAGAGATGGGGCTTCACCATGTTGGCCAGGCTGGTTTCGAACTCCTGACCTCAAGTGATCTGCCTGCCTCGGCCTCCCAAAGTGCTGGAATTACAGATGTCAATATGGACTTTTTTTTTTTTAAAAACATAATCACTATTTATCACACCTAACAAAATTAACAATGATTCTTCACACCCTCCACTACCCCATCATTGTTCAAATTCCCCTAATTGTCTCAAATGTCTCTTTGGAGTTGTTTTGTTAAGATCTAAAAATATGCACATGCTGAATTTGGTTGTTAAAGTTCTTAAGTCTCTTTTAAGAATCTTTTTCTTTTCTTTTTTTTTTGAGACGGAGTCTCGCTCTGTCGCCCAGGCTGTAGTGTAGTGGCGCAATCTCGGCTCACTGCAAGCTCCGCCTCCCGGGTTCATGCCATTCTCCTGCCTCAGCCTCTTGGAGTAGCTGGGACTACAGGTGCCCACCACCACGCCCGGCTAATTTTTTGTATTTTTAGTAGAGATGGGGTTTCACCGTGGTCTCGATCTCCTGACCTCATGATCCGCCCGCCTCGGCCTCCCAAAGTGCTGGGATTACAAGCGTGAGCCACTGCGCCCGGCCAAGAATCTTTTTCTCTCCTGTGCTGTTTATTGAAGAAATGGATCATGTGTCCTGTACAGTTTCATGGATCACACTGGTCTGATCTTTCTTGTCTAGATTACTAGCTCTATTTTGGAGGATTCTGTGGTGGCTTTGGGTAGTCCTTTGCAAAGGCTCCTGACTATCATGAGAGAGGACATCAGCCACGTGGTTAACATGATTCTAAGAAAACAAATGGTTTTAATAAGTGACAGTTGTGCTACAGATTTGATGATGTGAAAGAGAGTTCTTGCTTTCAAGGAGTGAGAAATCTAACTGCGGCAGCCAAAGTGCAGTCAAAAATTCTGGATGCTGAGTCTTATACACCCAGGTGCGGAGCGGGGAGGCATCTGGGAATGTATATCATTTTTCCACCTTTATATGTTTTTTACTTTTTGATTCTGTCATGACTTTTTAAACCATGATAAATATTTAAACAATACAGAGCTGAATAATTGCAGTGTTGACAATTTCCCTCTAGCCTCTTCTAATCTCAATTTGGGAGGTCATCAATATCAATAACTTGGTGTATGTCTGTCCATACCCTTGAGCTGAATCTTGCTGAATCTTGTAAGTGGAGAGGGCCTTCTCCAGGTGGCCAAGGCAGCCAAGGGCCTTTCCTGGGAGGAGGTTTCTAGCTAAGGAGGATTCCCTTCACCCTGGAGCACTGGAGACCCCCTGAAGGATGAGCTGGAGAGAGGTGTGCTTGGATTTATGCTAGGACTTACATGGCCACAGCGTGGTCCAAGGAGACAAAGAGCCCATGAGCCAGGCTGACAGCTGTGGGAATGGAGAGAGGGACACACATGGCAAAAGGGGTTAGGAGTATCTTTTTCTCAGAGATACTCTCTTCCCCACTATGAGAAAAATCGCATTTGCTGGCCTCTACTTCCACTTCACTCACTACTAACCAAGTGTGTCCGTTATGTTTGCTCATGCAGCCCTCAGATGGGCTGGCAGCAGCTGCTTACAAGCATGGCTTTCAGCAGGGTTCTGCAGTGGAGGCTGAGCCCAGCAGGATGCATGGCCATGAACTCCTGACTAATGAGCACAGGAGGGGAGCAGCAGCCTGTGTGCTGTTCCTGCCTGGATACCATGAAGAGTGATGGCTAGAAGGACCCAGGTTCCTTGGGATGCTGCAAGAGCTGAGAATAGCAGTATTAGGGATAAAAGCATAAGCTTTGGAGTTGGAAATATCTGAGTTCAAACCCTGGCTTTACCAACTATGTGATCTTAAACATGTGACTAAACTCTCCTGATCTCCAGGTTTTGCATCTGTGAAGTGGGATTGGTGAGACCTGCCTTATCGGGCCCCTGGGATAATGAAATGAGAGAATACACACAAAGCACTTGGCATGGTGGATGGCACACGGTGAGTGAGGTGGTTCTTGTTATACTGAGACATTAATTTATGCACACCTCCCAAAGTGGTGAAGCAGAATGGCCCTGGGGCAAGTCTGCTCTTATTGAAGGCAAGTGGGCAGCTAGGCATGGTTCCTGACTAATGCTACCTCTCTGAGCTTCTTTATCAGGTTGTGGCCCTCCTTTCTTACCCCCAAGGCTGGCTGTGGCTCTGCGTTTTACTTTCTGCCCCGCCGTGCGATCTTTGATGTGTGCTTTAATGAGATTTCACCCAGGCATGGCCTGGCTGAGAGGCTTGCATTTCATATTTGTCTGCCTGTCAATCCATCAGGCCCCAGAGCGATGGGCACCCACCATGTCTCATGTAGCCCTGGGCTTGCTATGATCCATGCCTTGGTGCCCAAAGGGACACTGTATTTATAGCATCATGCCTGTTTGTCTCCTGCCTTAACCTTGAAATGGTGGCTTTAACTGATTTTTGTTAACCTTGCCTGGGGAACAAACTGCCGATTCTTATGATTCCTTTCTCACCCTGTTCCATTTCTCTGCAAATGGAGCCTCTTTATCTCTAGGGAAGAACTTTATCATCTCCATTCACTCACACCCTGATTGGAAACACTGCCTGTGGGGGTGGCAGGCTATCTGGAAGTAGAATATGCCAGAGATTCCTGGGTCTGTTTTTCCTGAAGCAATTGCTTGTGCATGGAATTGAGGAGATGAGGAAATGCTAAGTAGCCATCTTTTCCCTTGGGGTGGAGTGGTGTCAGCTTTGTTAATATTAAATCATTTTTATGCAGCTTCTTGCTTGGCATCTTTTGGAGTTCAGCATCTCTTTGTGGTTCCAGAATTCTGGGATATTAAATTAGGTCCCTTGTTGGCCTTGCCCACTTAGATGCAAAAGTTTTCTGGGACAATGTTTGGGGGCTGGAATGTAGCTAAAGGGGTAGCTGGAGAGCATGGACAGCACATTCTCTAGCGGCCCCTTTCTTATAATTACTTTTAAAATGTATTGACGTGATGGTTGTTAAGACTGTGTTGAAAACATCTTTGGGGAGCCACATGAAATAAGCAATTGAAACATCAGTGGGAAGATGGGCAGATGAAGAAAGACGGAAGCCTTTGGGGCACAGTATATTGAAGTGCTGGTTTTCCCCACCAACCCAGGATGCAGGCATGGCTCATGATCTCTGCCCACAGGTTTGTGGGTACCTGTTTTTGACAGTGGTCTTTATCCATGTGTTTTTGTAAACATTAGGACACAGTAAGCTTTTCTTTTGTATTTTCTTTAACAGCAACTTGATTTACACCTGACATTTTGTATTATCCTCATGTGCTAGAGTATATTCAGTAGAGAAGGAGAGGTGGGCACAGGAGGCGGGAGGGGTGGGAGATATAGCTTTCAGTATTGATAGTATTCTGTGGTGATCTATGCATATGGGCCACCAAGCTTTGGGATAATGAGTTAACTAATGTCTATTGATTAAGAAGAGAGTATTCACTGTCAGCCACACACTGTGATCAGAAAAAGCAACCTCTAACCCCAGCCCAAGTCAATGACACTAATTTCTTCCTCTTGCAGGTGAGCTTTCCCTTGGCTGTGGGTCCTGGTGGTTGTAGTCAATCAGTCAGGATGGGGTAGGTTACGCTGTGGTAACAAACAACTTCCAAATTTCTGTACCTTAAAATAACGAAGGTTTGTTTCTTGCACTTGTTCACACTGTGTGCCCTTTGCAGGTCACAGGAGTAGCTCTGCTTTTACTGGAATTACTCAGGGCCCCAAGCTGACTGAGTAGCCACCACCTAGAAAGTTGCTGATATAGGTGCAAAAAGCCAAACCCTATGAACTATTTAATGAGATTTATTCTGAGCCATTATGAGAGATCATGGCCCGGGGTACAATCTCAAGAGGTCCTGAGAAAATGTGCCTGTGGTTGTCAGGTAACATCTTGGTTTTATACATTTTAGGGAGACAGAAGTTACAGGCAATGACATAAATCAATACATGTAAGGTATATATAGGTTTGGCCCAGAAAGGTGAAACATCTCGAAGCAGGGTAGGACTTACAGGTCATAGGTATATTTAAAGGATTTTGGTTGGCAATTGATTGAAAGAGTTAAGATTTGTCTAAAGGGTTGAAATCAGTAGAAAGAAATGCTTGAGTTAAGATAAGGGGGGATATGGAAGTCAAGGTTCTTTTTATGTAGACAAAGCCCCTAAGTAGCAGACTTCCAGAGAGAATAGATGGTAAATATCTCTCTTTTTACCTTATGAGGCGTCAGACTTTTAGCTAAATCCCTCCTGGAGCCAGAAAAGACCTAGAAAAAGAACGAGATTCCCCATAGTTGCAAATTTCTCCCACAAGAGAGGGCTTTGCAGGGCTACTTCAAAATTTGTTAAAGAAATATATTTGGGGATAAAATATTTTTATTGTTTTCAAGGCTTGCTATCATGTGATGCTATACCAGTCAGGTTGAAATATAATATATTTTATTGCTATAAGGAGTCTGTTTTGTCAGTCTTAGGATCTCTATTTTAACCTTAATGCTGGTCAGTTGTGCCAAACTCCAAAAGGCAGGGGTATACCGAGATGTGTCTGACTTCCCTTTTTGTCATGGGCAGGAATTCAGCCTTCGAGGCCTCTCTTGGTCCAGAGAGGGTCCGTTCAGTCAGCTGGGGGACTCAGGATTTTATTTTTGGCTTACATTGGTCACTGTGCCGGGGGAAACAGTTCTGGAGGGACTTACACTGGTAACTAAATGTTTTAGCTTAGAGGTGAAGGGGATCTGAATATGCCACCCCCAAAAGGCTACTTTGGCCTAATAATTACTTTGATCTGAAGGCAATTAAGAAACAACAGACAGAGGAGGAACCCTCTCTCCTCCACCTTTCTTCCTGAAAGCAGGGCATACATTTTCCTTTGTGAAGGTGTTCCCCCTCCTCTCTCCCATACCAGGAAGAGGAGAACAACTCTTAATCACCAGAGATTTACCAACTCTTATCACTGGAGACTCACCAATGACTCTGCATAACCAACATTACTAACATAACCTTATCTTCCATTAGTTTCTTCATATATTTATCTTCACACAATTTATAACCCCTAGAAGCCCAGACACTTTTTCCTCTCTTGTCACTCTTTTACAATTTATTGTCCTTTGTTAACATGGTATATAAGCTTGCAAGCCTTTATTTCTTTTCTGTAAAGCTCTTGTGTGCTTAAATAAAATGTTTCTCTTGTTAATCTGTCTTTTGTCAGTTTAATTTCCAGGCCCCAGGCACAGAATTTAAGAGAACAGAGAAAAAGTTTTCTCCCTCTCCTACAGAAGTGACATCATGTCATCGACTAGAGCTAGTCACATGGCCACACCTTATGCCCAGAAATTAGACAGAAATATGTGTCAAACAGCATTCACGACTACCCCAGAGGACACTGGTTGCTCTTTTTTGCCCACTGATTGTAACCATCCAATGGGTTCACCTTGCCCACTGCTTAGAGAGAGCTAACTTATCAAGATAAGAATTGCAATAGAGAAAGAGTGATTCATGCAGAGCTGCCTGTGCAGGAGACTGGAGTTTTATTATTATTCAAATCAGTCTCCCCAAGCATTCAATGATCAGATTTTTTAAGGGTAATTTGGTGGGTGAAAGGGGTTAGCTAGTGAGTCAGAAGTGCTGATTGGTTGGGTTGGAGATGAAATCATAGGCAGTTGATGCTGTCGTCTAGCACTGAGTCAATTCATGTGTGGGGGCCAGAAGATCAGATGAGCCAGTTTTTCTGGGTGGTGCCACCCGATCCATCAAGTGCAGGGTCTGCAAAATATCTCAAGCGCTGGTTTTAGTTTTTACAAATAGTGTCGTTATCCCCAGGAGCAATTTGGGGAGGGTCAGAATCTTGTAGCCTCCAGCTGCATGACTCCTAAAGCATAATTTCTAATCTTCTGACTAATTTGTTAGTCCTACAAAGGCAGTCTAGTCACCAGGGAAGAAGGGGTTTGTTTTGGTAAAGGGCTGTTATACAGTCTTTGTTTTAAACTATAAACTACAAATTAAGTTCCTCCTGAAGTTAGTTTGGCCTATGCCCAGGAATGAACAAGCCACAGCTTGGAGGTTAGAAGCAAGATGGAGCTGGTTAGGTCAGATCTCTTTCACTGTCTCAGTTATATTAATAATTTTGCAATGGTGGTTTCATGATAATGCAATAGCAATCACATTTTACTAAGTATTTATTATATGTCAAGCACTATGTCAACCACTTGGTATAAATTGTCTTATTTGTCTTCCCAACAGCCCCATGAAGTAGATACTATTACCATTTTCCCTATTTTACAAAGGGGGAAATTAAACTGAGGCACACAGAGGCTAAGTAACTTACTCAAGGTCAGACAGCAAATGGTAGAAACTGGGTTCAAACTCTAGTATGTATATTCAGAGTACCAACTTCCTACCACCACAATTTGCTGCCTCTCTAACCTGAGTTGGAGCCATTAGAACTCTTAAAGATATTCTAAAAATATTGAACCTCGAGAGAAACATTGTTTAGCATCTTGGTATCTTCTCTCCTGGGAGCTCCTTAGTTTCTATGCAAATTTGCTGAATTTCTACCCAGAGGTCTTTAGCTTCAAATATCAAGTGGTAAGGGGAGTATGGTGGGTGCAGGGATGACAATTCTCAAGTCCAAAGGACATTTCATTTTGACAAAATGAAACAACAATAGCATATAACATTTATTAAAGGCTTACAATATGTTAGACATTATCAGTCTCCATTACATTTATTTAATCCTCATTACACTCCAGTGTGTATAGGTCCTATTTTTATGCCCATTTTACAAATGAGGTAACTGAGACACAGAGAAGTTAGGTAAGTGGGATAAGTTCACATGAATGATAAGCAGAGGAATCAGCACACCTTTTGGAAAGGTAGGAGATTAAAGAATGGTTGGATTTTATTTTCTTGCCAGCCCCTTACCATAGTATCAAATGATTTTTAGGAAGAGTATCAGCCCTTTCATTGGAATGTATTCCTTTATCTTCTAATTTAGAACTAGAGGCAGCAGCAAAATGGAAAAGGGGAAACGTGGAGACATGAAGAGAAATGGCCACTGAAAACTCAAAGTGGTGCTTCATAGAGGACACCTACTTTAGTGTTTAGAGACGGAGTGTTTGCATTTGGCATATCAGTTGTCAGTGAATGTTTAACAACCTGAAAATGTTGTGTTCTCTTAGGTATCTTAAATGGCTCCCATCCTATCTCATTTACTTCACTTTGCCATACCTGTTAAGAAAGGGCATACTTGGCAGTGCTCACTCACAACAGCCTTGCTGTCCAGTTCTCCTAAATTCTGATTTGGAGGCTTTGGCATCAATGAGGTTGTTTGTTTATTGAAACAATTTCAAAATTAAACAAAACTTCCAAGTACATTACAAATAACATCTTTTTCTGAACCACTTGAGAGTAAGTTGCTGAACAACAGCCTATGGCTCCTGAAGGCAGTATGCTTTTTTAAAAATAAATACAAATATTCTCCTTCATCAGTGTCTCTCAAATGGTCTCTGAATCAACAGCATTGGTGTCCCCTGATAACTTTTCAGAGGTACACATTTTTGGGTCTCACTGCAGACTTCCTGAATCAGAAACTCTGATATAGGGTCCAGCAATCTGCATCTTAACAAGTCATCTAGGTGATCTTGATGAACACTCAGGATTACACCCCAGGTATTTTGTAGAGTGTCCCATATTATCTCAATAGAACCATCAAAATCAGGAAATTAATACCAATGCATTACTACCTCTACTTCTCACAATGCATTTGCATTCTACCAATTTCCCCAATTTTCACATCCTTCATAGTAAAAGGATGACAGTCAGAGTTTCCCATTGCATTTGTTATGTCCCTTCAAAACCCTTTAGTTTGAAACAGTTCTTTAATCTTTTCTAGGTTTTCATAACCTTGACATCTTTGAAGGTGACAGGACAGTGATTTTGCAGCATGTCCCTCAATTTGCCTTTGTCTCATGTTTCCTCATGATCACATTCAGGTGATGCACTTCTGGCAGAAATATCATGAATGTGAAGCTGAGATCTTATTATATCCCATCAGGTGGTGCGTGATTTCAATTTCATGTCTCATTTCTTATGATGTTTACTTTGGTAACTTGATGAAGGTGAAGCCCATCAGGCTTCTCCACTGTGCAGCTGACATTTTCATTCTGTAATTAATAAGTATTTTGTGGTGAGAAATGTTGAGATTACGTAAATATACTCCTTATTAAACCTTCCATTTATTTATTTATTTGTCCATCCATCCACTCATTTATTTATTTGGGCATGGGACTCATGGATTTCTGTTTTATTAAATGGGTTGTAATCCATTACTATCATTATCACTATGTTCAAACTGTCTCAGATTGGGGTAGTGGAAGCCCTTTCAAACTCGCTTCTCTGTCCTTTTCACGTGTCGTCATTTGCTGAGCCCTCCCTTGCTTTCTGGTGCAAAAAGATATTCCAGGATCCTGTTATGTTTTCTCCCCTAGAATCGGCTATTTCCTAAGGAGCCCTAGTTTCATTTTGTTTCTTTTGTTTTGTTTTATGGCAGATGATATTTAGAAATCAAGATCTGGGCACTGGATGTTCTCATTGCTACTGGGGTGTTACTGCTTCCAGACCCACTCAGTGGACAGAGCTAGAGACTATATGTATGTGTGTGTACACGCAAACACACTTATATTTGCTTCAATATCAGCTATACATATTAAAGACTATGAGTTCACACTGCTATCTCCAATTCCAGTCTAATACCACAGAGTTTATTCTAGTTTTCTCTGTTTCTGTATTTGCAGCTTCCTGCTGTGATGGTGAGGAGATGATTCCCAATCTCTTTACTGTGTTATATATTTCATCAGCCTCCCAGTCTACACCACTCTCCCCTTACCATGGCTGCTCCACTCTGCATAGACACCCTCTCTTCCTGCTGGGTTCTGACACTGTGCTGCATCTGCCACTGCTCTGGTCTGCACAGATGTCTCACATCCCACTTGTGTGTCTTCTGATGCTCTGGCCCTCTGTCTGGCTGTTCTCTTCACTCCACTTGGGCTCTGACACCCCACACTGGACCTCTTTCCTACATAGATATCATTCTTACCCTGCTCAGACTCTGACGGTACGGGCTGGGCTGCCCCTCACATATACACAAGACCTACCTCCTCATGCAGCTAGGGCTCTGATTCTCTGCACCACCACCCTCCTGGCCCCACTAAGTCTCCAGAATCACGGGCTGGGCTGGGCCGCCACCCCTTCTCCTCCTTCCTCTTCCCCTTCCTCACTGCACGTGGGCTCTACAAAGCATCCAGCTATTCTCCGCTCTTTCCCCTCCTCACACCCTCACACACTCATGGGAATGCCCTCTGCACCCTGGGAAGGCTACAACGCTTCACTCTGGGGCTTTGCAAATTTCTCCCCCATCTGGGGCTTTTGGAGTGAATTCTTCAGGTCAGAATGGGAAGGGGGAAAAGGGAAAGAGAAAGAGGAAAATACAGAGAGGCTTCAATATACTTTTAAAATGGACTTCTTTATCCACAGTACCAGAAGAATTTAATTTTAGCATTTGTTTAGGAAGGGTACAAAATCACTCCCACTTTAACTCAAAGCTTATGAACCTTATACTCTCCTAAAATAATAATTTCATATCTATAGTGAGATAGATATATAGATAGAGATACATGTCAGGTTCCTAGAGACATTCCAAGTGTTTTTCTATGCTTACAGCTAATATGTTCACATGAAAATTAATATGGTAGGGTAGAAGCATTTTTCTTTATTTTTTCTTTTTCTTTCTTTCTTTTTTTTTGAGATAGGTTCTGGCTCTATTGCCCAGACTGGGTGGTAGTGGCGTGACTGCAACTGACTGCCGCCTTGACCTCCCAGGCTTAAGCGATCCTCCAACGTCAGCCTTCCAAGTAGGTGGGAACTCATGCACATGCCACCATGCTAGACTGCTTTGTAAAATTTGTTTGTAAAGACAAGGTCTCACTATGTTGCCCAGTCTGCTCTTAAACTCCTGAGCTCAAGTGATCCTCCTACCTCAGCCTCCCAAAGTATTAGGATTACAGGTATGAGCCACCACACCTGGTATGAGAATTCTTGAATTTAAAATCTGCACAGTGTTGCAATTCTTGTTTTTGTTGTTCGTGTCACAGTTGGATTATATCTGTTGTCTCTCTTCCTCACTAGACTCATTAATGTCTCTGATGCAGGTCTTCAGGGTTTTTCCCGTTCCCAGCACTCTGATCTGTGGGCTTGCACTTCAGAAACAGCAACTAAGGAAGCTGCTTGTAAAAGTGTTAGATGAAAGAGTCAGATACGAAGTTTGAAAGCAGGCTTGCAAAATGAATTTTCCTGTTTCCATAAACTACATCAGTCTGAATTGGGGAAGGAGAGGCACCTTTGAAGGAGGGAGTAGGGAGGAAAGAGTTGGAAACCCTCTAGGTTGGGCTGGTGGCTGGGAATGATGACAGGGACTTTCTGGGGAGAGTATCAGGGAATCGTGTAGGTCACTCAGCTGTCCTGCTTATTGCTGTCACCAACAGCCAGTGGTCAGCCTGTTAGCCATGAGTGTCTGGGTTGAAGTGACACTTGTCAGGGCAATGGAGAGCCCATTCAGCCTTTTTCCCTGTCCCAATCATAACTTGGGGATACAGACTGGGGAAAAGATAACCCCTGGTGGGCTGAGATGATGGTCTGAAGAGAAAGCTTGCCCTTAACAAAGATGGGGCTAAGCGGGGACTGGATAGAACCAGTGGGCAATTGCATCTTGGGCCAGTAGAGTGGTAAATGTGTACTTCCTGTTATATTATTGTTATTATAGTAGATGTATTTGCAAATTAAAATATTAGCACAGCACTCTCCCTGTGTTAGTCTGTTTTTTTGTGTCACTATAAAGAAATATCAAGCCAGGTGCTGCGGCTCACAACTGTAATCCCAGCATTTTGGGAGGCTGAGGTAGGAGGATCACTTGAGATTAAGAGTTCAAGAGCATCCTGGGGAACATAGCAAGGCCCTGTCTCTACAAAAAAATAAAAAATTAGCTGTGTGCAGTAGTGCATGCCTGTAGTCTCAGCTACTTGGGAGGCTGAGGTAGGAAGATCACTTGAGCCCCGGTGTTCTAAGGCTGCAGTGAGCTATGACCATGCCACTGCACTCTGGCCCAGGCAACAGAGTGAGATCCTGTCTCAAAAACAAAAACAAAGAAACACCTGAGACTGAGTAATTCATTTAAAAAAAGAGGTTTAATTGGTTCACAGTTCTGCAGGCTGGGCAAGCATGCTCTCCTGGCATCTGCTTGGCTTCTAGGGAGGCCTCAGAAACTTTTACTCATGGCTGGAGGTAAAGCAGAAGCAGATTCATCACATGATAAAAGTGAGAGCAAGAGAGAGAGGGGAAGTGCCACATACTTTTAAACAACCAGCTCTCCCATGAACTAAGAGAGTGAGAACTCACTCATCACCAAGGGGATGATGCTAAGCCATTCGTGAGAGGTCCACCCCCATGATCCAATTATCTCACACCAGGCCCCACCTACAACACTGGGATTCACATTTCAACATAAGATTTGGAGGGGACATATATTCAAACCACATCATTCTGTCCCTGACCCCACAAATCTCATTGCAAAGTATAATCATCCCTTCTCAATAGTCCCCTGAAGTCCTAACTCATTCCAGCATCAAGCCAAAGTCCAAAAGTTCCAACTGAGACTCACCTCCTTCCACCTATGAGCCTGTAAAATCAAAATAAGTCATTTACTCCCAAGATACAATGGTGGCATAGGCATTGAGTAAACAGTTTTATTCCAAAAGGGAGAACCTGGTCAAAAGAAAGGGATAATAGGCCCCATGCAAATCTGGAATCCAGTGGCATGGTCATTCAATCTTAAAGCTCCAAAATATTCCTTGAATTTATGTCCTGCATCCAGGGCACACTGGTCCAAGGGGTGGGATCCCAAGGCCTTGGGCAGCTCCACCTCTGTAGCTTTGCAGGTGCAGCCCATGTAGCTGTTCTCATGGGCTGAAGTTGAGTGTCGTGCCTTTTCCAGGCTCAGGATGCAAACTGCCAGTGGCTCTACCATTCTGGGGTCTGAAGGGCAGTGGCTCCTTTCCCACAGCTCCACTAGGCAGTGTTCCAGTGGGGACTCTGTGTAGGCCTCCAACCTCACATTTCCTTTCAGCACTACCCTAGTAGTTTCTCTGTGGGGGCTCTGCCCCTGTGGCAGTCTTCTGCCTGGGTACCCAGGCTTTCTCATACATCTGAGAAGGTGCCAAGCCTCCTTCACTCTTGCATATTGTGTGTCTGCAGGCTTAACACTACTGGAAGCCACCAAAACTTATGGGAGACTGCACTCTGTAAAGCAGCAGCTGGAGCTGTACCTGGGGCTCTTTGAGTCATGGCTGGAGCTGAAGTGGCTAGGATGTGGATAGCAGTATCCCAAGGCTGTGCAGGGCAGTACAGCCCTGGACCTGGCCCCTGAAACCATTGTTTCCTTCTAGGCCTCTGAACTGTGATGGAAAGGGCTGCCTCAAAGATCTCTGAAATGCCTTGGAGGCCTTTTCCTTGCTGTCTTGAATATTAGCACTTGGCTCTCTTTTAGTAATGACAATCTCTCTAACAAGTGGTTCCTCTGCAGCCTGCTTGAATTCTTTCTCTGTCACAGGGCCAGTCTGCAAATTTTCCAAACTTTTATGCTGTTTCTGTTTTAAATATAAGCTTCAACTTCAAGTCATTCCTTTGCTCCTGCATCTGATCATAGGCTGTTAGAAGCAGCTAGGTAACATCTTGAATGCTTTGCTGCTTAGAAATTTCTTCCACCAGATACCCAAGGCCATTACTCTTAAGTTCAAATTTCCACAGAGCCCTAGGACATGGACATAATGCAGCCAAACTGTTTGCTAGGGCATACATGGGTGACCTTTGCTCCAGTTCCCAGTAAGTTTCTTATTTCCATCTGAGACCTCATCAGTTTGATTTTCACTGTCCATATCTCAATCAGCATTTTGGCCACGACAATTTGACCAATCTATAAGAAGTTCCAGACTTTCACTCATCTTCCTGTCTTCTTCTTACAATTTTTTGAGACTGAGTCTTGCTCTATTGCCCAGCCTGGAGTGCTGTGGTGTGATGTCAGCTCACTGCAAACTCCGCATCCTGGATTCAAGTGATTCTCATGCCTCGGACTCCTGAATAGCTGAGATTACAGACGCCTGCCACTATGCCTGGTTAATTTTTGTATTTTTAGTGGAGATGGGGTTTCACCGTGTTGGCCAGGCTGGTCTTGAACTGTTGACATCAGGTGATCCACCCACCTTGGCCTCCTAAAGAGCTGGGATTACAGGCATGAGCCACCATGCCTGGACCTTCTTGTCTTCTTCTGAGCCCTCCAAACTCTTCCAACCTCTGCCTGCTACCCAATTTCAAAGGTGCTTCCACATTTTTAGATGTCTTTATAGCAATGCCCTATTCCTTGGTACCAACTTTCTGTGTTAGCCCATTTTTGTGTTGCTATAAAGAAATATCCAAGACTAGGAAATTTATAAATAAAGAGTTTAATTGATTCACAGTTCTGCAGCCTGTATAAGCATGGCACTGGCATCTGCTTGGCTTCTGGGGAGGCCTCAGGGAGCTTTTACTTACGGTGAAAGGTGGAGCAGGAGCAGGTATATCACATGGCAAGAGGGGAAGCAAGAGAGAGGGGAGAGGTGCTACATACTTGTAAATAACTAGATCTTGCATGAACTAACTGAGTGAGAACTCATCACCAAGGAGATGGCACTAAGTCATTCACGAGGGATTTGCCTTTAGGATCCACCTCCCGTTGGACCCCACGTCCAACCCCGTATATTACATTTCCATATGAGATTTGTAGGGGTCAAACATCCAAGCCATACCATCCCCACTTACATTGCCTTTAAAAAAAAAAAAATCCAGTACTTCTTTTCTCCTTATTGTGATGTATTAAATTTTTAAATCTATACTTTGTAAGATGAGAAATTTAGTGCCTTAACCCTTTCTACTGTATCTCCTTCCTCTACTTCTCAGCTGGCCAACCATACCAATACATTTTTATTGATAAGGTTTATAACGTGTGCATTATGTTATATTTCAATTGAGTAAAATTAATATCGAGCAGCATTATAATATTTACTATAGAACTAATAGGTATTATTAGACCCTTAGAAAATACTATGTCATATACCACTAAACTTGGGCCATACAGAGGAAGATACTCCAAGCTTCAAGGTCAACCGGAATTTTTTTTCAAAATCATGCCTTTTTTTTTTTTTTGCTTCCTATTTGGAATATAATGGTCTAGGAATATGCATTGCTTTACTGAAAGTTTATGATTGCCTTCCTTTTCTGTTTCTTGTTGCCTGAAAGAACATATGCTTTCTTCATCATATTCCTAAGCTCATTCAGCTTTTTAAAGCAAACCACTTATTGAGATACCAAATGGCTTTATAGGCCTGCTCCACAGCTATCAGCCTGGGATTTAAAAAAATTGTATTTTTAATTGATTATACCGTTTCTAGAATCCTGTATCTTTTTCTGTAATAATTATTTTTTTCTCTACTTTGTTTTAGTGGGGTATAGTCTCAATTTTTTCAGAAAATGTTTATAGAAGATAAACTTTTTGAGTTAATGCTTGTCTGAAAATGTCTTTTATTTTGCTCTTGCACTTGATTGATAGTTTGGCTCAGTATAGATTCCCACATTCAAAATCATTTTTTCTTTTGAACTTTGAAAGCAGTGTTTCATTGTTTTCTAGTATTCCAAATCGCAATAATACATGGTCAATTTTTAAATTTTAATCTATGCATTGCAAGTAACTCCTTTTTCCCCTAATTCTAGATCTTGTTTTTAGATTTAGCATTCTTAAGTATTAGGTAAGCTGTTGTAGTAGTCCGTTCTCATGCTGCTAATAAAGACATACCCAAGACTGGGTAATTTATAAGGGAAAGAGGTTTAATTGACTTATAGTTCTGCAGGCCTGGGGAGGCCTCAGGAAGCTTACAATCATGGCAGAAGGGGAAGCAAACACATCCTTCTTCACATGGTGGCAGCAAGGAGAAGTGCAGAGTGAAGGGGGAAAAGCCCCTTATAAAACCATCAGATCTCTTGTGAACTCACTCACTGTCACAAAAACAGCATGGGGGGACTGCCCCCATGATCTAATCACCTCCCATGAGGTCCCTCCTCCAACACATGGGGATTATAATTAGGATTACAATTGAAGATGAGATTTGGGTGGGAACACAACCAAACCATATCAGCTGTGATTACTTGCATTTTGGAAAATCATCTTCAATTATTTCTGTGATTTATTTGTGACTTTCATATTCTCAGACTTCTAGTGGAAGTTCCTTTCCAGAACTTCCACTGGATGTATGTGGCCCTTTTGAATTGATCCTCTTTTATGTTCTCTCTTCTTTTTTCTAAGCTTTGACTTTTCACTTTTCAATACAGTATTTTTTTTAAATGTTTTTGTCCAGTCATTTTACTGAATATTTCAACTATCATATTTTTAAATTCCATTAATTCTATTCTTATTCCATTTTCAGAAGTATAATCTTATCATCTGGAACAATATATTCTCTAATGTTAATTATATGCTTTTTTTTTTTCTTTTTTGAGACAGGGTCTCAGATATAGTGATGTAGTGGTGAGATCATAGCTCACTATCAACTCCTGGGCTCAAGGGATCCTTCCACCCCAGCTTCCCAAGTAGCTGTAACTATAGGTGTGCACCATCATGCCCAACTAATTTTTTAATATTTTTTTAGAGATGGGATCTCACTATGTTGCACAGGCCGGCCTCAAACTCCTGGCTTTAAGCAGTCCTCCTGAAGTGCTGGGATTACAGGCATGTGTCTTCTACACCTGGCCTAATTATACATTTTTAATCCTTTAAAATATTTCCTTACATTAATACATCCTTCAGGTTAATTTTTATACTAGTTTGTCTTATGGTCTGTCTGTTTTTTCCCAAATGTCTAGTAATCCTTGGTTATACATTTATATTTATGATAGAAAGATTGTTGTTTAATGGGTAGTTGGGTAGATTTCTTCAGTCAGTACAGAACTGAATGAGAGCTGAGAATGCATCGGTATATGTGGTTAGGTCTTATCTATTAGAAATCTTCATATTAGGATGTACAAATAGGAATCTGAAAGCAGGCAGACCCCTTCCTTTGACCCCTGATGGTCTCACCTCTGGGCTGCCAGCCCCTACACAAAAGCCTCAGCCTGCGCAATTTGGATTGCTTAGTTTCTTCAGATAGTATTTCTGTGACTTCAGCCTATGAACAAATGCCATCTGTACACTTCTTCAATCAATGACTTCAATTCCTGAATTCCTGTCCCTCATCTTCTGTTCTGGATTGCTGCTGACTTGGAAGAGTTCATCCAAGAAGAAAGGCTCCCTGCTCCTTGCAGCCTTCCTTAGTGGATGCATCAGGCAGTGGCATTTCTGCGAGTTCATCCAATTTGACTTCTTCCATCTTTCAGAAACTAATTAGGACCTTTGGTCTATTGGTATCCCTCCCTCTAAGTCTTAGGACTTGGGGGAATATATTCTTTTTCTTACTGCCACTGCAATTTGTTTTAGGACTAGGAGCAAAAACTTGCATTCAGCCTAAGATTTTGATGAAGAGAGGAGATTTGCTTATTCAATTTTACAGTTGGCTGGAGTATCTTTTTAAATGTTTTAATTTTGTGGGGGTTCTATTTTATAGAACCCTATGTATCTAAGAATGTCTTTCTGTTGTTTTCATATCAGCAAAAATTCTTAGTTGTGTATAAAATTCTTAGCTCAAAATTACTCTAAAAATTCAGGACATGTCTCTCCATAGCCTATTTCAGTAGAGAATTTGAGGCCAGCCAGATGTTTTTCTTCCAGGCAGTACCCCTTCATCTTTTGTTTCTGCTAAGAAATATGTTAGATTTAATTTAATTTAATTAATTTATTTTTAAATTTCCATTTTTATTTTAGATTCATGTAGTACATGTGCAGGTTTATTACAAAGATATATTGCATGATGCTGAGGTTTTGGGCTTCTAATGATCCCGTCACCCAGATAGTGAACATGGCACCCAATATATGTAAGATTTTTTAACCTCATTTAACCGTTCAAACATTTTAGCACATAAAAATGAGGTGTGGGTCTTTCTTAAAGTTACTTTTTCCTGGAATGCAATTGTGTTCACCTGCAAAACTTGGCATACAGTAGGCACTCATTAATAGCAAGTAGACAAATTAATTAATAAATTATTTCAATTTGAAATCTCAGTTTCCATTTCTTAGGAAAGTCTTCTTTTTTATTTTTATTTTTTTTTGAAACAGAGTCTTGCTCTGTCATCCAGGCTGGTGTGCAGTGGCACAATCATAGCTTGCTGCAGCCTTGAAATGGGCTCAAGTGAAGTGATCCTCTGACCTCAGCCTCCTGAATAGTTAGGACTACAGATGGGCACCACCACATCTGGAGAATTTATTTTAGATGAGGTCTCACTATGTTGTCCAGGCTGGTTTCGAACTGCTGGCCTCAAGTGATTCTGCCTCAGCCTCCCGAAACACTGAAATCACAGGCATAAGCCACTGGGCCCAGCCTTTATTAAGTTTTTGATATTTCTTGTTTTTCAGTTATTCTGGTTTCTTTCCCATAAGCTGTTATAATGGGTTTGTTCTCTTAGTCACTGATTTGGTTTTATACAATGTGCTTCTGATATTTATTGCCTCTGTTGTGGGTTTAAATCCTCTTATTGCATTATAGTGTCCTTGCCACCTTTCCTCAAGTTATCATTTTCATCTCATTCTGTTATTCTTACATCTCAATCTTTCTTCTTATGGCTTTTTGTTCTGTTCCACAAAGGCTATGTCTCTAGACATTCTAATTAGAATGATAATTTTAATAGTTTTCTTCTAGTTTTAGCAGTTGCCTTAGTTTGTGCTGCTGTAACAAAATATCCCAGACTGGGTAATTTGTAAGTAATAGAAACAGTTCTGGATACTTGATGTCCAAGATCAAGATGCCAGCAGATTCAGTGTCTGGTTAGTGCTCTCTCTCTGCTTCCAAGATGTCACCTTGTTGCTGGATCCTCCAGAGGAGGGGAGCACTGTGTCCTCACATGCCAGAAGGGACAGAAAAGCAAAAAAAGGGCCTAGCTAGTTCCCTCCAGCCCTTTCATAAGGTCGTTAATCCCATTCATGAGGTCTTCATTCTCATGACTTTAATTGCCTCTTAAATGTCCTACCTCTTAATACTGTCATATTGGCAATTAAGTTTCAACACATGAATTTTGGGGGATGTTCAGATAATAGCAGTAGAAAATCATCTTCAGAGGTGTTTAGTTTTTCTCCAGGTGTTACTTTTTCTGGTTCCGTAGTAATTGTTCATAAATACCATTTCTTACCCTTTTGCTTTCTCACCTTCAAAGAGGGATCTATACAGAGTCAGTTTTTATCTGCAGAGAGCTCAGATCTTGGCTTCGTAGTCTGCCTACTTTGGTATGGATCACATCTTCTTCTCAGTGGGGTTTGGGTGTGCACAGCCCCTACACCCAATGCTGGTATTATCAGGGCTTCCTCCGTTATACTTCTCTTGGCTGGATTGGGATTCTCACTTTCCTTCTCTGCTTGAGTTAGTAGTCCCCTGAATGCATTTACACTGGGTTTCTACTTTTCTTTATTCTATCCTCAATGTTTCAGTTGAGGGGATTTCATCTCCCAGAATTTAATATGCTACCTTACTACCTTGAATTCCTCTGTCTTCTCCCTAGCTGTTATTTGGGGGTTACTTGAGTCATTTGATCCTTGAGCCTTCAATCATCTGTATGAACATTAATTTAATTTGTACATGCATGTTTATAGCAGTATTCATAAAAGCTGGGAGCAACCCATATGTTCATGAATGAATGAATAGATAAACAAAATGTGGTATATACATAAAATGGAATATCAGTCAGCCTCGAGAAGGAAGGAAATTCTGACACATGCTATAAGATGGGTTAGCCTTGAGGACGTCATTATGCTGAGTGAAATAAGCCAGGCACAAAAGGACAAATACTGAATGATTCCACTTACATGATGGACCTATAGTAGGCAAATTCATAGAGGTAGGAAGTAGAATGGTGGTTGACAGGGGCTGGAGGTGGGGATTAAGGAGTTATTATTTCTAATAAAGTTGAGATAGAGGAAACCCAACGTAGCTATTATTGACTGGTACTATTGTTTCTGGGATGTACTGTGGAGAGATACAGGTGAAATAGAAGGCACACACCTGGCACTGGAGAATCATTTGTGTACTTGGGAAAACAGGATATACAAGTTTAGAATAAATCAGACCTAACTGTGTACCTGTGGGAAGTGCCTAACCTCCCCAAATCTACATTTCCTCACCCGTAAAATGTGTATACTATAGTGGGTGCAAGGGCTAGGATCAATATCTTCATTGGGGAGTTGCAGTAAAAATAAATTGATGTATAGGTAAAATAGCTATATTTGGCACATAGTAGGTGCTCAACTATTGTTATTTTCCTTTCCCTTAAAAAGTGAGATTGAACAATGAGAAAAGCTAGAACTTAAACCAAACATTTCACTAAGACTAGAGCATACTACTCTTTCTCCTAAAAGGCAAATGTTCTGAAATGAAGGAGGCAGAACTAACATCATCTATGAGTGCATTTCACTATGGATTCTTGCCTGTGTGGGCAGATTGATGATTATCTCTAAATATGTGAGAATACTAACATATTACACAAGCGTGGGTTGTAATGCTTATTTGATTAATTCTGTCAACCTATGCTTTAAATGTACAGTAAAGTACCTGTTATCTAAGCTTACATTTACCAAGTATGCATGTGCGCACATGCACACACACACACACACACAATTTTTCTGCTTTGATGATTCAAAGGCTCATACAAAAACATTTTTAAATAATTTGATGAGGCATAAACTACTGTGGCCTTTTTGGATATGAATTTATAAGGAGCAGGGAATTTAATAATGATTCTAATTCTTATGCTCCATCAAGACCCTTTCCTTGGGTTGGATGTCCTTTCACAAGTTTCCATATTATCCTGTGTATATATCTATTATTTCACCTCCAAGTTGTATTTAAGTCCTTATGTGTCTGTTTCTCTCCATGGATTGTGAACTCCTTGAGAGCAGGACTGTCTTATGCATTTCTACATCTGTACCATCCTGTACAACACCTGATCATAGTAGGTGATCAGTAAATGTTTATTGAGTTGAATTGAGCCTTGGAAAATTTTACTTGGCAAATTCTTGATGTTAACTTTCTTCCCTTTCTTCTGATGTTAAAAAGAATTATCACTACTCTATACAAATCAAGCTAAAACTTTAAGTTGGATACCAATGACTATAAATCAAATGACTCAAGTAACCTTGGGGTACAAGAATATTGTTTCACTAGTTAGAAATGTTATTTAGAATGTTCCAAATATCATTCATGTTGATGATACCTTTTTTCCTCTCAGTCTCTCCAAAAGAGCAATTGAGTACAGACAGTCCCAACTTATAATGGTTTGACTTACGATTTTTTTGACTTTATGATGATGTGAAAACAATATGCATTCAATAGAAACGATACTTCAGTACAGTATTCAACAAATTACATAAGATAACAGTTCATTATAAAGTGGGCTTTGTGTTAGGTAATTTTGCCGAATTGTAGGCTCACGTGTTTTGAGCATGTTTAAGGGAAGCTAGGCTAAGGTATAACGTTTGGCATGTTAGGGGTATTAAATGCAATTTCAACTTATGATGAGTTTTTTGGGTTGTAACCACATAAGTTGAGGAACATCTGTATATGGATTTATTGTGTTTCTAAAAGATCAATTTCAGAGCTTCAGGATCATGACATGGCATAGTCTACATTGTGAGACCACATTAGATAAGGTCTTTTAGGCTTTTCTGTAATAAAATCCCACAGGATAATGTGCAGGCTAGAAGCACCTCCTCCTCAATTCTGCTCACTTCTTACCAGTATTGTGGAGAGATTCTAGAGTCCTGACACTGAGGACAACTCAGGACGTTGTGATTCCTCCTTTTCTGTTACTTCCCTTACAGAATAGGAGATCTTGACAAGGAGGGGCATGAGATAATGTTTGGTGACAGAATTATGAGGAGTGATGTCTAGGTGGCTGATTTTTGGCATAGGAGCTGAGACTGTAAAAAGCCATCAATAAGAAGGCCTTTTTTTTTTCATTTCTTTTTTTCAACAATAAGCAAATATTAACCTGCAAAATTGAATGAAAAAAAAAAAAAACTTAACAAAATCAAAAACATCTCCCCCACCCCAAGCAACTTATGTTTTAAATTGATAAAAGTGAGATATACTGGGTTTTGGTATTGGCAAAGAAATAACTTGTTTCATCAACATCTGTAGCAAGAAGGGCAAGCAAAATAGAATCCACCTTTGTAGTGTCTGGTAGATGTGTTAGAGGAATTCACTACTAAATTGTAGGTAGGAACTTTCATAAATCCCAACCTGCCAGCCTTTTGACCCCCAAATTGACTAAATGGATTCAACTCAGAGAAATGAGGCGATTTCTTCTGAGAATGCAATTTAGGGAGGTAGCCAGTACAATCCTGGAGACAAGGGTTATTTACTGCATGCCACTGCACAAACAATGAAATCACAATTGATGAAGGGGGAAAAATTCTATCAACAACTCAAATAAAGACGCAGGAAAGGGTAAGGGTTAGATAGGAAGAGGAAATAATCCATCTTTGCTGGAGAACACTGGGATTTAATAAATGACAAAATAAAAATTCCCAACTGTTGTCCAGTCTTAGCAAATGGCACACCAGGAGATTATATGCAGTGCCTAGCTCAGCGGGTTCCACGCCTATGGAACCTTGCTCACTGCTAGCACAGCAGTCTGAGATCGACCTTCAAGGCAGCAGCCTGGCAGGGGGAGGGGCATCTGCCATTGCTGAGGCTTGAATAGGTAAACAAAGCAGCTGGGGAAGCTCAAATTGGGTGGAGCCCACTGCAGTTCAGCAAGGCCTGCTGCCTCTGTTGACTCCACCTCTGGGGGCAGGGCATAGCTGAACAAAAGGCAGCAGAAACTTCTGTAGACTTAAATGTCCCTGTCTGACAGCTCTGAAGAGAGCAGTGGTTCTCCCAGCACGGCATTTGAGCTCGGGGAATGAACAGACTGCCTCCTCTAGTGTGTCCCTGACCCTGTGTAGCCTGGAAGACACCTCCCAGTAAGGGCTGACTGACACCTCATACAGGCAGGTGCCCCTATGGGATGAAGCTTCCAGAGGAAGGATCAGGCAGCAATATTTGCTGTTCTGCAATATTTGCTGTTCTGCAGCCTTTGCTGGTGATACCCAGGCAAACAGGGTCTGGAGTGGACCTCCAGCAAACTCCAACAGACCTGCAGCTGAGGGACCTGACTGTTAGAAGGAAAACTAACAAACAGAAAGGAATAGCATAACATCAACAAAAGGACATCCACACCAAAACCCCTTCTGTAGATCACCAACATCAAAGACCAAAGGTAGATAAAACCACAAAGATGGAGAGAAACCAGAGCAGAAAACCTGAAAATTCTATAAACCAGAGCATCTTTTCTCCTCCAGAGGATTCCAGCTCCTCTCTAGCAATGGAACAAAGCTGGATGGAGAATGGCTTTGATGAGTTGGCAGAAGTAGGCTTCAGAAGGTCGGTAATAACAAGCTTGTCCAAGCTAAAGGAGGATGTTTGAACCCATAACAAGGAAGCTAAAAACCTTGAAAAGAGATTAGACGATGGCTAACTAGAATAAACAGTGTACAGAAGACCTTAAATGACCTGATGGAGCTGAAAACCATGGCATGAGAACTACAAGACGCATGCACAAGCTTCAGTAGCCGATTCAGTCAAGTAGAAGAAAGGGTATCAGTGATTGAAGATCAAATGAATGAAATAAAGCAAGAAGAGAAGTTTGGAGAAAAAAGAGTAAAAAGAAATGAACAAAGCCTCCAAGAAATATGGGACTATGTGAAAAGACAAATCTACGTTTGATTGGTGTACCTGAAAGTGACAGGGAGAATGGAACCAAGTTGGAAAACACTCTTCAGGAAATTATCCAGGAGAACTTCCCAACCTAGTGAGGCAGGCCAACATTCAAATTCAGGAAATACAGACAACACCACAAAGATACTCCTTGAGAAGAGCAACCTCAAGACACATAATTGTGAGATTAACCAAGGTTGAAATGAAGGAAAAAGTGTTAAGGGCAGCCAAGGAGACAGGTCTGGTTGCCCACAAAGGGAAGCCCATCAGACTAACAGCTGATCTCTTGGCAGAAACTCCACAAGCCAGAAGACAGTGGGGGCCAATATTCAACGTTCTTAAAGAGAAGAATTTTCAACCCAGAATTTCATATCTAGCCAAACTAAGCTTCATAAGTGAAGGAGAAATAAAATCCTTTACAGACAAGCAAATGCTGAGGGATTTTGTCACCACCAGGCCTGCCTTACAAGAGCTCCTGAGGGAAGCACTAAACATGGAAAGGAACAACTGGTACTAGCCACTGCAAAAACATGCCAAATTGTAAAGACCATTGATACTAGGAAGAAACTGCATCAACTAATGGGCAAAATAACCAGCTAGCATCATAAAGACAGGATCAAATTCACATATAACAATATTAACCTTAAATGTAAATGGGCTAAATGCTCCAATTAAAAGACACAGACTGGCAAATTGGATAAAGAGTCAAGACCCATCAGTGTGCTGTATTCAGGAGACCCATCTCATGTGCAGAGACACACATAGGCTCAAAATAAAGGGATGGAGGAAGATCTACCAAGCAAATGGAAAGCAAAAAAAGGCAGGCATTGTAATCCTAGTCTCTGAAAAAACAGACTTTAAACCAACAAAGATCAGAAGAGGCAAAGAAGGCCATTACATAATGGTAAAGGGATCAATTCAACAAGAAGAGCTAAGAATCCTAAATATATTTGCACCCAATACAGGAGCACCCAGATTCATAAAGCAAGTCATTAGAGACCTAGAAAGAGACTTAGACTCCCACACAATAATAATGGGAGACTTTAACACCCCACTGTCAATATTAGACAGATCAAGGAGACAGAAGGTTAACAAAGATACCCAGGAATTGAATTCACCTCTGCACCAACTGGACCTAATAGACATCTACAGAACTGTCCACCCCAAATCAACAGAATATACATTCTTCTCAGTACCACATCAAGCTTATTCTAAAATTGACCACATAATTGGAAGTAAAGCACTCCTCAGCAAATGTAAAAGAACAGAAATCACAACAAACTGTCTCTCAGACCACAGTGCAATCAAATTAGAACTCAGGATTAAGAAACTCAAAACAACTCAACTACATGGAAACTGAACAACCTGCTCCTGAATGGCTACTGGGTAAATAACGACATGAAGGCAGAAATAAAGATGTTCTTTGAAACCAATGAGAACAAAGACACAACATACCAGGATCTCTGGGACATATTTAAAGCAGTGTGTAGAGGGAAATTTATAGCACTAAATGTCCACAAGAGAAAGCAGGAAAGATTTAAAATTTCCACCCTAACATCACAATGAAAAGAACTAGAGAAGCAAGAGCAAACACATTCAAAAGCTAGCAGAAGGCAAGAAATAACTAAAATCAGAGCAGAACTGAAGGAGATAGAGAAACAAAAAACCCTTCAAAAAATCAATGAATCCAGGAGCTGGTTTTTTGAAAAGATCAACAAAATTGATAGACCACTAGCAAGAAGAATAAAGAAGAAAAGAGAGAAGAACTAAATAGATGCAATAAAAAATGATAAAGGGGATATCACCACTGATCCCACAGAAATATAAACTACCAACAGATAATACTATAAACACCTCTAAGCAAATAAGCTAGGAAATCTAGAAGAAATAGATAAATTCCTGGACACATACACCCTCCCAAGACTAAACCAGGAAGAAGTTGAATCTCTGAGTAGACCAATAACAGGCTCTGAAATTGAGGCAATAATCAATAGCCTGCCAACCAAAAAATGTCCAGGACCAGATGGATTCACAGCCGAATTCTACCAGAGATACAAAGAGGAGCTGATACCATTCCTTCTGAAAGTATTCCAATCAACAGGAAAAGAGGGAATCCTCCCTAACTCATTTTTGAGGCCAGCCTCATCCTGATACCAAAGCCTGGCAGAGACAACAAAAAAGGAGAATTTTAGACCAATATACCTGATGAACATCGATGCAAAAATCCTCAATAAAATACTGGCAAACTGAATCCAGCAGCACATCAAAAACCTTATCTACCACGATCAAGTGGGCTTCATCCTTGGGATGCAAGACTAGTTCAACATACGCAAATCAATGAATGTAATCCATCAAGTAAACAGAACCAATGACAAAAACCACATGATTATCTCAATAGATGCAGAAAAGGCCTTTGACAAAATTCAACAGCCCTTCATGCTAAAAACTCTCAATAAATTATGTGTTGGTGGGACATATCTCAAAATAATAAGAGCTATTTATGACAAAGCCACAGCCAATATCATACTGAATGGGCAAACACTGGAAGCATTCCCTTTGAAAACTGGCAGAAGACAGGGATGTCCTCTCTCACCACTTCTATTTAACATAGTATTGGAAGTTCTGGCCAGGGCAATCAGGCAGGAGAAAGAAATAAAGGGTATTCAATTAGGAAAAGAGGAAGTCAAATTGTCCCTGTTTGCAGATGACATGATTGTATATCTAGAAAACCCCATTGTCTCAGCCCAAAATCTCCTTAAGCTGATAAGCAACTTCAGCAAAGTCTCAGGATACAAAATCAATGTACAAAAATCACAAGCATTCCTATACACTAATAACAGACAAATAGCCAAATCATGAGTGAACTCCCATTCACAATTGCTACAAAAAGAATAAAATACCTAGGAATCCAAATTACAAGGGATGTGAAGGACCTCTTCAAGGAGAACTACAAACCACTGCTCAATGAAATAAAGGAGGACACAAACAAATAGAACATTCCATGGTCATGGATAGGAAGAAGCAATATTGTGAAAATGGCCATACTGCCCAAGGTAATTTATAGATTCAATGCCATCCCCATCAAACTACTAATGACTTTCTTCACAGAATGGGAAAAAACTCCTTAGAAATTCATATGGAGCCAAAAAAAGAGCCCGCATTGCCAAGTCAATCCTAAGCCAAAAGAACAAAGCTGGAGGCCTCATGCTACCTGACTTCAAACTATACTGCAAGGCTACAGTAACCAAAACAGTGTGGTACTTGTACCAAAACAGATATATATAGGCAAATGGAACAGAACAGAGGCCTCAGAAATAACACCACACATCTACAACCATCTGATCTTTGACAAACCTGACAAAAACAAGCAATGGGGAAAGGATTCCCTATTTAATAAATGGTGCTGGGAAAACTGGCTAGCCATATGCAGAAAGCTGAAACTGGATCCCTTCCTTATACCTTACATAAAAATTAATTCAAGATGGATTAAAGACTTAAATGTTAGACCTAAAACCATAAAAACCCTAGAAGAAAACCTAGGCAATACCATTCAGGACAGAGGCATGGGCAAGGATTTCATGACTAAAACACCAAAAGCAATGGCAACAAAAGCCAAAATAGACATTGCTGCACAGCAAAAGAAACTACCATCAGAGTGAACAGGCAACCTACAGAATGGGAGAAAAATTTTGCAATCTATCTGACAAATGACTAATATCCAGAATCTACAAAGAACTTAAATTTACAAGAAAAAAGAACCCCATCAAAAAGTGGGCAAAGGATATGAACAGACACTTCTGAAACAAAGACATTTATGCAGCCAACAGACATATGAAAAAATGCTCGTCATCACTGGTCATCAGAGAAATGCAGATCAAAACCGCAATGAGATACCATCTCACACCAGTTAGAATGGCCATCATTAAAAAGTCAGGAAACAACAGATGCTGAAGAGAATGTGGAGAAATAGGAACGCTTTTACACTGTTGGTGGGAGTGTAAACTAGTTCAACCATTGTGGAAGACAGTGTGGTGATTCCTCAAGGATCTAGAACTAGAAATACCATTTGACCCAGTGATCCTATTACTGGGTATATACTCAAAGGATGACAAATCATTATACTATAAAGGCACATGCACATGTATGTTTTTTGTGGCACTATTCACAATAGCAAAGACTTGGAACCAACCCAAATATCCATCAATGATAGACTAGACTAAGAAAATGTGGCATATATACACCATGGAATACTATGCAGTCATAAAAAAGAATGAGTTCATGCCCTTGCAGGGACATGGATGGAGCTGGAAACCATCATTCTGAGCAAACTATCACAAGGACAGAAAACCAACCACCACATGTTCTCACTCTTAGGTAGGAACTGAACAATGAGAACACTTGGACACAGGTCGGGGAACATCACACACTGGGGCTTGTTGTGGGGTGGGCGGCTGGAGGAGGGATAGCATTAGGAGAAATACCTAATGTAATGATGAGTTAATGGGTGCAGCAAACCAACATGGCACATGTACACCTATGTAACAAACCTGTACATTGTGCACATGTACCCTAGAACTTAAAGTATAATTAAAGTATAATAATAAAAAAAGTAAAAAAAAAAAAATTCTAGACTGTTGTCATATAGGTGGTGTAGGGTCAACAGTGAGGTATCCCTAGAGCTTTTTAAGACAAGCTAGAAAAAGCAGCCATACATTGGTGAGATCAGATATCTTCAGACACATCTTAAAAAAACAAAGCCCCAAATCAGAAGAGTGGGGTATGGGTGTAGCCTGAAAGATGCGTTAATATGGACAAAGACTGCTCTCAAGAGAGAGACTATTGCCATGGGTTTAGAGAGAGGGCATCCAAGGATTTAGAATTTGTTGGTTTACACATGCTGTGTGAATAGAGACAGAACATCTAGGGAATTTTAGCTATCCAGCCTTTTTTGAAAAGTGTGCTCTGTTTTGGGAAAGGCTTTATGAGGCTTCAGCATGACCGTGGCTGCCTGCGGTGGCTGAGACATTTATGTCTGAGAAGGCCTCATTCATCTCACCCTGTCAATTAACCAAGCAGGATTTACTAATTATTTCCTATGTATTATTACTCACGATTATAGCATTCCCTCCCTCCAACTGAAGACTTTCAACTTGACTGCTGTTCTCAATGTAAGCTTTAAGACATCAAGCATATTTTTTTTGAATGTTTAGATTTTTTAGTGTATTTTCTTCTAAAAGCACTTCAAGAAGTATTCCCACACAAATATTGTTAACTTCATAAAAATTTTTAAATGATTCGTTTGTTTATTATTTTACAAACATATATCAAGTAGCTGTTGAGTAGTCAGACTATATTAGAGAATAGGGATATAGAGATAAAAGACAGAGGAGGTCGTGATCCAGTATGGGAGGTGGACATTTACAATGGAGTTTGAGAAACGTTTTGATAGAATAGATCAGAGGGTGCAGAGGGGAGGGAAATTCAGCTGAGATTCCTCTGGGAAGGGTGTTTTCAGAAAAAGTGATCTCTCAGCTAGGTTTAGAGGATTGAGTAGGAGTTAGGTGCAGATGGGATGGAAGGATATATAGAGGGAACCACTTACATTAATTGAATCAGTAATCACTGAACATCTGGTGTATACCAGCCACTCTTCCAAGCACTGGACATACAGTATCTGCCTTCATGAAGTTTATGTTCTAGTTAAAGGGTGAAGATGGGTAGACAACAATGAGTATCTAAATAAATAACTGATAAAATTTAGTTAAAAGTGTGATGGTTTTTAAAAATTTCTATATATATTTTATATATTTACGGGTACAAGGGTAGGTTTCTTGTATGCATATATTGCAAGTAGTGAAGTCTAGGCTTTTAGTGTACTCATCACCCAAACAGTGAACATTATATCCAATAGATAATTTTTCAACTCTCACTCCATTCCCACCCTCCCACATTTTGTAGCCTCCAATGTCTATGATCCTACTCTGTATGTCCAGATGTACCTATTGTTTAGCTCCCACTTACAAATGAGAACATGTAGTATTTAACTTTCTGTTCCTGAGCTAATTTACTGAAGATAATGGCCTCCAGTTCCATCCATGTTGCTGTAAAAGATGTGATTTTATCCTTTATTATGGCTTAGTAGCATTTGTGGTATATATATATATATATATATATACACACACACACTATATATAGTATAATGATAGGTATATACTGTATATACTGTAATATATAGTGATATATATACATATATACTATGTGTATATATGTGCATATATACTATGTGTCAAATAGTCATATACTACATGTTGACTACAAGTCAAATACTACATGTTCTCATTTGTAAGTGGGAGCTAAACAATAGGTACACCTGGACATAGAGAGTGGAATCATAGACATTGGAGGCCACAAAATGTGGGAGGGTGGGAATGGAGTGAGAGTTGAAAAATTATCTACTGGATATACACATATACATACAATATATGTGTACATATTTACATATATAGATATATACTATGTGTATATATGTGCATATATACTATGTGTATATAACTGTATATTACAGTATATACATATTATATATATCACTTTTTAAAAGATTTTATGTTATAATGATATATATAGTAGTTTATATAGTGATGGTCTGTGCATGTATATGTATATAAGTTATAATTTGACAAGAATAATTTGATCTCTTCTTTTGCAATTTGGATGCCTTTTATTTTTTTCCCTTGCCTGATTGCTCCGGTGAGGACTTCCATTACTATGTGAAATAAGAGTGTTTAAAGCGGGCATTTTTGTCTTATTCCAGTTTTTGGAGTAACTGTTTTCAACTTTTCCCCATTAAGTATGACGTTAACTGTTGGTTTGTCACATATGGCCTTTATTATGTTGAGATATATCCCTTCTATGCCTAGCTTGTTGAGAATTTTTATGTGAAGAGATGCTGAATTTTATCAAATACTTTTTCTGCATCTATTGGGATTATCTCATGGTTTTTGTCCTCAATTCTGTTTATGTGATGTATTGTGTTTACTGATTTGCAGATGTTGAGTCATCCTTGCATCCTTGGGATAAATTCTACCTGATTATGGTGTATTATCTTTTTGATGGGCTGTTGGATTCAATTTGCTAGTATTTTTTTTTTGAGTATTTTATGTGTATGTTCATCAGAGATATTAGTCTGTTGTGTGTGTGTGTCTGTGTCCTTGTCTGGTTTTGGCATCAGGGTGGTATTGGTCTCATAGAATAAGTTAGGGGGAATTCCCTCCTTCTTGATTTTTTTTGAAATAGTTTCAGGAGGATTGGTATTAGTTCTTTGTATATTTGGTAGAATTTGGCTGTGAATCCATCTGGTCCAGGGCTTTTTTTTTTTTTTTCCTTTAAATTGGAAGATTTTTTATTGCTGATATAATCTCACTACTCAGGTGTTCCATGTGTGGATGAAAAGAATGTATACCCTGCAGTTATTGTGTAGAATGTTCTGTAAATATCTGTTAAGTCCATTTGGTCTAAAAGTCAAATTTAAGTCCAATGTTTCTTTGTTCATTTTCTGTGTCAATGATCTGTCTAATGTTGTGAGTGGAATGTTAACCCCCTATCACACACTATTAATACACAGCTGTCTATCTTCTTTTTTTAGGTCTAGTTATATTTATTTTGTGTGCTCCAATTTGGGTGCTCCAATGTTGGGTCCATATATATTTAGGTTTTGATATATCTTTTTATTGAATTGCATCCTTCATTATTATATAATGACCTTGTTTGCCTTTTTTCCCCTTTTTTTAAATTAAAAGTCTGTCTTACCTCATACAGGTATCTGACTTTGATTTAAAATCTGTCTTATCTGCTCACTTTTGGTTTCTGTCCATGTGAAATATCTTTCTCTATTCCTTTACTTGTAGTCTATACATGTCTTTAAGGGTGAGTTGAATTTCTTGTAGGTGACATATAGTTGGATCATGTTTTTTAATCCATTCTGCCCATCTGTATATTTTAAGTGGAGCACTTAATCTATTTATACTCAAGGTTAATATTATGTAAAGCTTTGTTCCTGTCATCATATTGATTGTTTTCAAGTTGCTTTATAAATTGTTTCTTTCTCTTCAGTGTCTTTTTGTCTTTGTGGTTTGATGAAATTCTGTTGTGTTGCTATTGGTTTCCTTCCTCTTCCCGCTTTGTGTCATTGTTTTATATAAACTGTGAGTTTTATAATTCCGGGTTTTCATGATGGTGAATATCAACTTTTTGTTTCCATGTTTAAGACTGCTTTGAGCATTTCCTCTAGGGACAGTCTAATGGTGACTAATTCCCTTAGCATTTGCTTGTCTGGGAAGAACTTTATTTCTCCTTTGTTTATGAAGCTTATTCTGACAAGCTACAAAATTTTTTGCTAACAGTTTTCTTCTTTCAGCACTTTGAAAATTCCACCTGATTCTCTACTTGCTTGTAAGAGTTCTGCTGAAAAGTTTACTGTTAGTCTGATGGGGTTTCCTTTATAGGTGACTAGGCACTTTTCTTGCTAATTTTAAAATTCTTCCTTTCACTCTGATTTTAGACATTCTGAATATTCTCTCTTCCCCCTCAGAAATACTAGTAATTGTATGTTCAGTTACTTTATGTAGTCTCAAATATTTCACAGGTTTTTAAAATTCTTTTCAATTATTTTGCTTTTATTTTGTCTGACTGGATTATGTCAAAATACCTCTCTTCAAGTTATGAGATCCTTTCTTCTGCTTGGCCTTGTCTATTATTGAAGTTTATCAATGTATTTTGCATTTCCTTCAATGAATTTTTTACTTCCAGAATTTCCTTTTGGTGTCTTTAAAAACATGTCTTATCTCCTAGATACATTTCTCATACGTATGCTGGATTTATTTTCTGATTTCTTCATATTTGTTTTGAGATTTCTCTTGAATCTCATTGAACTTCATTAAAATCAATATTTTGAGTTTTTTATTTTATTTTCAAGGAATTCTTTTTGATCGAGGTCTACTGCTGGAAAATTGTGGTCCTTTGGTGGTGTCATATTTCCCTGCTTTTTCATGTTTCTTGTTTCCTTCTGTTGATTTCTGCACATCTGATGTAGCACTTGCTTATTGCAACTTTTTGAAATTGCTTTTGTAGGGGAGAATTTTTTCCTAAGTAAGTATATGTGTTGTTGATTAAGATATTTTGTCTTTGATTTTGAGTGTCTGAGGCAATGTGATCTTTGTATTATCTCTTTGACATTACACTCATCAGTGGTCTCTGTGATTTTCTCAGTGACTAAGGGTACACTTGTTAGTTGAGGTTGTGATGAAGTTTACCTGGGGACTTAGACACCAACTGAGCCAGTCTTTGGGCCCCAGTAGTGGCAGAAGTTGGGTGGGTGTGCCTGTGTCTAGACCCCACAGCAGCTGATACTGGCTTGGTATTAGCAGGTCCTGAAGCACTGATTCTTGAGCAGCTCCAGGTGGTTTGCTTAGAAGGTAGTGGTAGGAGAGATGGGCCTAGTGTGGGGGTGGCACAACACTGGGCAGCTAGTATTGTGTGGGTAATGGCAGTAGTGGTAGTGGAGCAACCCAGTGGGACCCAAGCACTCTGTGTTGATGTTACTGGAAGTTGTGATGGATTGGGTGGGATAATCTCCAACCCCATAGCCACCCATAGCAAGGTGGTTGGTATTGTCCTAAGTGTGCTTAGGAGAGCTGGTTGTCCCCTGTTCCTCCACAAGCTGGGTGGTGGCTGCAGTCACATCATCTCAAAGTTGGCCTGAATGTGGGGCATAGCCCAGTGTTAAACTCTCAAAATGGTGCCAGCTGTGGGCTTGTGGTCAGAGAGGGTGGGGTCCCTCTCAGGCGAGCAGCATGGGCAAGAAGCTGTGGGGAGTGCTGTCAGCATGAGTCTCAGTTTCACAGCAGTCCACAACAGGGCATTGGGTATTGTCCTAGGTATGCATAGGAAAGCCTGGCTTCCCTGTGTCTCCTCTACAGGGAGGCAGCCACAACCATGTCAAGTCAAACTTGGCCCACAGGTGGGATAAAACCCAGCATTACACTCACAAATGGTGCATGGGGCCTGTGACCAGGGAGGATGTGACTCCTCCCAGGCAGGCAGCATAGCATGGGCCAGAAGCTGTGGGGACTGTGGTTCATTTGTGACTCAATATCAACAGGAACCCATTGCAGAGCCATGGATATTGTTCTAGATGTGTATAGAATAGCCTGGTTTCCCTGTTGTTCCTTGGGTGGGTGGCAGCTGCAGCCATGTCAGATCAATCTCAGTCTGAAGGTGTGTTGCAGCCCAATGTTAAACTGTCAAAATGGCACCTTGGTCCTGGGACTAGAGAGGGCAAGGCACCTCTCAGGGAAGTAGTGTGGACAGGAAACTGTGAGGAGTGCAGCCTGTTCACATCTCAGTCTAAACAGCAGCCTATTGCAGAGTAATGGTTCTCACCTTAGATATGATATGCACAGGATAGCCTGGTTTCCCTGTTTCTCCTTGGCTGGGTGGTTGCTTCAGCTGTGTTAGACCAACCTCAGGCTGAGGGTAGGACACAGCTCAGTGTTAAACTCACAAAATGGTGCCTTGGGCCTAGAAACTGAGAAGGTGGGGTTCCTTCCAGGCAAGCAGTGTGGGCAACAAGCTGTGGGGAGTATGATCTGCTCCTGTCTCAGTCTCAACATCAGCCCACAGAAGGGTGGCAGGGACCCTCTCAGGGGCATGTGGGAGGGTCTTGTCTCCCCTCCCCTTCCTTGGGGCAGCAGGGTGGCAGCAGCCATGTCTGTAGATCCCCAGTATGAAGGCTTTCAAAATGGCTGCCAGCGGAGCCTTCTCCAGGCTCAGATGCCTGTGGGATTTTGTCTGGGTTCCCATTCTGGAGCAACATGTCTGTGTAAACTTTAGGTAGCTCCGTATGTCAGGCCCAAAGCCTAATGGGTTGAAGGTTTCTTTGGTAGCCAAGATTGTAAAAGCCCATTTTGGAACCCTGGGGGTTTCTCTTTTACTGTTTCCCTGCATCCGGAAGCCTTCCTTGGCTTCCAGTTGGTTCCTGGCTGGGCGAGCTGCCTTGAACCCTCTTACTTACCTCTGTGCTTTCCCTCTCTTCTCTGGTGAATCCCAACATTCTCTCCTACATGATCTGTTCAAAATCTGAGTTTCTACTTACTATTCTAGCTCTTCTCTATGGAGAAGGCATACACTACCTTCAACTAGTCAGCCCTCTTGATCCCTCTCTCCTGTAATGATTAATTTTGTGTGTCAGCTTGGGCTAAGGGTGCCCATGTAGCTGGTAATTATTTCTAGGTGTATCTGAGAAGGTGTTTCTGGAATAGACTATGATTTAAATGGGTAGACTGAGTAAAGCAGATGGCTTTTACCAATGTGGATGGGCATCATCCAACTACTGAGCACTCTGATGGAACAAAAGGTGGAAGAAGAACAAGTTGTGTCTTTCTCTCTTGAGCTGGGACACTCATCTTCTCCTGATCTCAGGCATCAGAGATCTTTATTCTTAGGCCTTTGGACTCTGGGACTTACACCAGTGGTGCCCATGGTTCTCAACGCTTTGGGCTTAGACTGAATGACACCAGCAGCTTTCCTGGTTCTCCAACTTGCAGATGGCAGAGCATGGGACTCCTTGGCCTCCATAATAGTGTGAGCCAATTTCCATAACAAACCCTCAAATATATGTATCTCATATTTGTGCTGTTTCCCTGGAGAACCCCAACGAGTACCAAGGTACTAGGAAGAAAATGAAAATGTGATACAGGACAGAGAATGACCAGGAGAACTGGCAGAGAAGGAGCTGGCACTTTAGTTAGAAAGGCTGGAAAAAGTTCCTCTGAGATTACCAAAGGAAAAAAGAAGACTTGCAGGAAGAGTATTCTAGGCAAGTGAGCCAAAATTGCATGTTTGGAAGGGGCAGGGAGAAAGACAGTGGAGGGGATTGGGGATACAGGGGAGGGGAGACAGGTAGATGAGGTCAAAGAGGGAGCTCTGGTACTGGCTGGCTTTGTGGGTCATGGTGAGAGCTAGGATTTTACTCTAAAGTCAATGGCAAACTTTGGAAGTTTTAATCAGAGGAGCGGTAAGATCAGATTCATCCTTTAAAAAGATCACTCTGGTTGGCACATGGAAAAAAAGGGTGTTGGGAGTAAGAATGGAAGCAGAGTAAGTAAGTAAGTTGGCAGGCCATGCTGGGATCTAGGCCAGATATGATGATGGCTTGGACCAGAATTTGAGCACTGGAGGAGGAGAGATGTAGTCAAAATTCAGGATGTATGTTGGAGGCAGATTCATTTTGTATAGGGAATAAATAAAGACAGTGATCAAAGATGAACCCCCTGGGTGTTTGGCAAAAGTAAAAAGACAGGCAAAAGCAGAAAGTAATAGGGACCAGCAAAGAGTTGATTTAGGGTACTGAATACAACATTAACTTTGGAATCAGAAAACCTGTTTTATTCCTGACTATGTCACTTCCCAGCTGTGTGACCCTTGGACAAGGGACTTACCTTCTCTGGGTGCTGGTGTCTTCAGGGTGACAGTATTTATGTCTTCCCTAGATTGTTGTGAGGGTTCAATAAGCTAATATATGTCAGCTATAATAGTATCTGACATGTAGTAAGTACCTAATAAAAGGTAGCTCTTATTACTACAGGTTCAAAACTGTGCTGTGTTTTGTCCTCACAAAAGGCTTGTACATTAAAATATAAATATAAACGTATCCAGGTTCTTCTGTCTTCACATGTATAAGTGTTTTGGTTATAGCTCAATGAAGGAGGAATCAGCTCTCTAGGACTGCTGGTTATTTATTATAAACATTCTTTCTGTTTGTGCAGTTGAATATTCCCCCTTTCTGCTCTTCTCAATCTTTCCAACATTTATTTCTTTGATTGATAATGATTGGTCTCATCAGGAATTAAAATACTTATTGTGCATTGAACACTCACAGGTGTGTTCTTTTTATCAGCTGGGAATAGGAGACCTGTGCTGAGTACATCCTAGCACTCCTGATGTTAGGGTTAATTTACAAAGGAAAAATAGTCACCTTTTCTCTTTTTACTACTGGTTAAGAAGCAGTTTATGAAGGCAGTGCCATGAGGAAGGATGAGAGGATTAAGTGATTAATAACTGAATGGGAGGGGCCTGCTATTGGGCTGCTGGCAGGCTCTGAAAATGTTGCTCTCCAGATAGCAGAAGCCAAGCACTGAGTGCTTACTGTGCCTATGCAGCATGTAAAGGGATGGGCACGAGGTTGAAGAGATTGACTATAGACTTGAAGGAGTTTGGTAGAGCCAGAGTTGGGCAGACATGGCGTAGGGCGGAGACTGACATGCAAAGGGCAAAACACAAGGGGGATTATAATGAGGACTCAGATAATGGGGCAACAAAAGCTATGGGGGCACAGAAGAGAGAGCAATTCATTTCAACCTTTTGATCTTAGAAGCTTCTTGAAGGAGGTAGCATTTGAGCAAGACATACAGGCCAGTGGCACTTTGAGCTGTGGGTCTGGTCTGAGCACAGGCATGAAATGTTTTTATTCTTCTTTCAGCCCTCAACATGGTGCCGACACACAGTGAGTTTCAGAAAACATGAACTGACTAAATTACTATGAAAGGTGTGTATATGGAACCACAGGTAGTGAGGCGGGTCTGGGATGTGGTGGGAAGGAATATTTTGCTGTCCTTAACTCTGTAGTTTGATTTCACCTCCTTGTGTGTTTTTTTTCATTGTGGTAAAATATATATAACATAAAATCTGTGCTTTTAGGCATTTTAAAGTGTACAATTCCATACCATTAATTAAATTCACAGTGTTGTGCAACCATCAGCACTGTTTCAGAAACTTTTTTTATTACCCTAAACTGAAACTCAGTACCTGTGAAGCAATGACTCTGCATTCTCCCCTGTCTCTTAGCCTCTGGCGACCTGTAATCTACTTTCTGTGGCTCTGAATTTGGCTATTCTAGGTATTTCATATAGGTGAAGTCATACTATATTTTCTTCACCACCTCCTCTTTTTATTATTAACCTGGAAATATCAGATAGTTTTGAGGCATTTTCTGCTTTAGCATGGCTTCAGGCTTTATGCAGGTCACGTTGAGTGTACTGTCTTGTGACTGATTTCACAAAGTAAAAATCTCTTACAAAATGTTCAGCCTCACTTCTTGCATAGTCATGGGTGTGCTCATCTTTCTCTCTCTAGACTGCGAGCTCTGGGCAGCCAGGCAGGTGTATCACTTTCCTTTTTTTTTGGATGTTACATATCTCTCTTGATGATGACAGTGTGAATAAATATAAAATAATACAAATTAACTGAATTTGATACACAAGGTATAATCAAAGAGAAGATAAAAGTGATGGAGAGTCATGTGTGTTTATAGTAGAATGATTTATAATCCTCTGGGTATATACCCAGTAATGGGATGGCTGGGCCAAATGGTATTTCTAGTTCTAGATCCTTGAGGAATCACCACACTGTCTTCCACAATGGTTGAACTAATTTATACTCCCACCAACAGTGTAAAAGGGTTCCCATTTCTACACAGCCTCACCAGCATCTATTGTTTCCTGACTTTTTAATAATCACCGTTCTGACTGGTGTGAGATGGTATCTCATTGTGGTTTGGTTTGCATTTCTCTGATGATCAGTGATGATGAGCTTTTTTTTTTTATATGTTTGTTGTCCACGTAAATATCTTCTTTTGAGAAGTTTCTGTACATATCCCTCACCCACTTTTTGATGGGGTTGTTTGTTTTTTTCTTGTAAATTTGTTTAAGTTCCTTGTAGATTCTGGATATTAGAACTTTGTCAGATGAGTGGATTGCAAAAGTTTTCTCCCATTCTCTAGGTTGCCTGTTTGCTCTGATGCTAGTTTCTTTTGCTGAGCTGAAGCTCTTTTTTTTTTTATTGCAGCACTATTCACAATAGCAAAGACTTGGAATCAACCCAAATGCCCATCAGTGATAGACTGGATAAAAAAAACAGCACATATACACTATGGAATACTATGCAGCCATAGAAAGAATGAGATCATGTCCTTTGAAGGGACATAGATGAAGCTGAAAGCCATCATTCTCAGCAAACTAACACAGGAACAGAAAACCAAACACCGCACGCTCTCATTCGTAAGTGGGAGCTGAACAACGAGAACACATGGACACAGGGAGGGGAACAACACACACCAGGGCCTATTGAGGGGTGGGTGGGAGGCAAGGGGAAGGAAAGCACTAGGACAAACACCCAATGCACGTGGGGCTTAAAACCTAGATGACGGGTTGATAGGTCAGCAAACCACTATGGCACATGCACACCTATGCAACAAACCTGCACATTCTGCACATGTATCCCAGAATCAAAAGTAAAATTTAAAAAAAATTAAAAGAAGGTTAGAGGTCAAAAAAAAAAATTCTTCCCTTTGGGAAGGATTTTTAGCTCCCAAATTACAAAATGAACTACCAAAGATTATGCATTTATTTTAGCATTATAAATATGTTACCAGTTTGACCTCCATTGCAATTCTAAGGTAAGCTAACAGTGTTTTACTTACAATAGTGATTTTGTAGTACATTTTAATAAAACTGGAGTGTTTCATAAATTTCCCAATTATGACATCATTTTAAGGCACTATTTAATTGACACTTTATTAAATTGGCGGATTACACAATTAGAGCTCTTTTTTTGTTGATTCTGAAAATTTATTTTTAAATAAATATTTTTATTTTTGAATCGGCATTATTCATTTTATTACAAAGACTAACATATTTTTGCATGTGAGATAAACTTTATTTCCCACTGAAATATCCTATTATTCCAATTTTATTTAATAAATGGTAACTTTTTCAGTACTATTATATACCAAGTTCTATATACCAACATATATATAATTTGTAGGCTCTTCATTCTTTTTTTTTTTTTTTTTTTACTTTAAGTTCTAGGGTACATGTGCACAACGTGGAGGTTTGCCACACAGGTATACATGTGCCATGCTGGCCTGCTGCACCCATCAACTCGTCATTTACATTAGGTATTTCTCCCAATGCTGTCATTCCCCCAGGCCCCCACCCCCGGACAGGCCCCCCTGCATGATGCTCCCCACCCTGTGTCCATGTGCCCCCACCGTTCAACTCCCACCCATGAGTGAGAACGTGTGGCGTTTGGTTCAGGGAACACACAGGTCTGGGAAGTCCCATGCACTCAGTCATGTTTGCTGAATAAAAGCATGAGTCAATGCAGGAAAAAAAGAGAAAAAAACCTTTTGCAAGAGAATGTTTAACAGTGGGGACTGAAAAAGACTGGTATTCAGACCAAAGATATTTAAGAGTTTTAAGAAAAAAAGAGGAGGCACACAAGAACATATCTAGAGCCCAGAACGACACAAAACTCATCTAAGCAGTGAGATAACAAGGCGGTAAGAAAAGCCCTTAGCAGGCCGGGCGCGGTGGCTCACGCCCGTAATCCCAGCACTTTGGGAGGCCAAGGCCGGCGGATAACGAGGTCAGGAGATCGAGACCATCCTGGCTAACACGGTGAAACTCCGTTTCTACTGAAAATACAAAAAAAATTACCGGACGTGGTGGCGGCTGCCTGTAGTCCCAGCTACTCTGGAGGGTGAGGCAGGAGAATGGCGTGAACCCAGGAGGCGGAGCTTGCAGTGAGCCCAGAAAGCGCCATTGCACTCCAGCCTGGGCGACAGAGCAAGACTGTGTCTCAAAAAAAAAAAAAAAAAAAGCCCTTAGCAATATCTTACAAGGCAGGACATTGACAGGTGAGGTCAGTGAGGATAAACGTTAATGGTGTGACTGATTGGAATAACAGCTACCATTCAATAGGTCTGCTACTGAACCTTATATAGGGTATCTGTTTTCTTTGTGGCAGTCTTGTGATGTGCCATTAATCCATCTTTCAAGTGACGAAGTTGAATTTTAGAGATACTCAGTTACCTGCTCTAACTCATAAACTCTAGTAAGTAGCTGAGTTGGGATTAAAATCAAAGTCTGTCTGGCTCCAAGGCCCAGGTTTTTTTCCGCTATGAGAAAAGCTGTCTCTCACATTTGGAGTGTGGACTAGGGGAGAGACAGAAAATGACGATCCAAGAATGAGATTAGTAAAGCATCATAGATGAGTTTCTTGAAGACATTGGTCCAAAGTGCACCAAAGGGCCCCAAGAAATATTGGATACCACAGTGAAGGAGATTAGGGAAAATAAAACAACAAAAAGTCTTATTCTGCTCACAGCAAAGCCAGAAGAAAAATGATCACGAGTGCAATGCTAGTATAAACACTGGAAGGGTGAGGACTTGTAATAGCACCCACCCCTGCATGTTCCTTGTCATCATGTAGTGCAGAAGCAACACGTATTATTAAAAACAGTTCTGAAGCCCATGGTAGAGCAGCCACTTCCCTTCCTTTTAGCTCACCCAGGCTAACACAATAGCAAAAGAAAACTCGTCAATTTTTTACAAAATGCACAGCAGGCATTTACCCTCAGATGCTTTAAAAAACAGAGATATGTGTACTTACAGGCTATTAGTTGCTATAGAGTAATGTCTGCTAGGGCTGTTTTTTCCATCAGGGGAATCAAATTTCTTGTTGTGCTATTAGTTTCCCGCTATATCATTTTTAAAGGCGAGTCATAAAATGTTTTTTCTCTACTGTGGCAGCAAGGGGGAAACTTTATTAGGGAAAAAGTAATGCAGTTAGAAAGAGTCCTGTAAACTCAAAATCTGTTTAGGGCACTTAATTCTGGGCTTTACAGGGCAACTGCATCTTTATTTGCAAATAAACATGCAGCTCTTCAATGCACATGTCAGGCAGAAAGAATGTTCATGTGGGTGTTTGGGCTATGCTGATTTCATGGCATGGTGGAAAATTTGGGAATGAGAAGGTAGGTTGGTAGGATCGATCAAATAAGGACTTCTGTTTTTTGCTCATTATGTGGCTGGAGTAGGTGTGCAAGGTCAGTGTGTCTGAGAATGAACGTGGCTTGATGTTTCTCTCTTTCCTATCCCCTGACCTCATTTCCAATGAGTCACAACTAATCTGGTTTTTACTCATTGTTACTCAACTGATTAGTGACTGATTTTGACTTATTTGCCCCACCACGAAAACAACCACAAAAATACTCTAAGCATTATAAAAATAATATATATTAATCACAGAAAACTTGGAAAATATAGAAAAGCAGAGAGAAGAAAGAGAAAATTAATCATCATCTTTTTCTTACCACTCAGGAAAAACTGGATTAAGTTTATCTGTTGATTTTTTTTGCCTATTAAAAACATAGTTATGATCATATTCTATATACAAAATTATGTATAGTGAGTTAAACATCTATTTTTGTTCTTGTGATCCATGTGCTTTGCAGAAAACTTGAAAAATATGAAAGTATAAAGAAAAAATAATTACATAGAATGTCACCATTCAGAGAAGAATGCTGTTGTTCTATTTTAATGTATCATCATATAGTTTTTTCTACGCATTTAAAAATGTGTTTGTTTCAAAGTTTAAAATACAGTAAATGCAGGGACATTTGTAACTGTGAGGTGGAGGATGGGATAGGGTTTGAAGGAGATGATATTTTCCATAGACTAGTTTTTATTTGGTTTTCACCAATTAAAAAAAGACAACTCTGAGACTTAAGCCATTCAATATGAATTTTAAAGTTGCAGAAAATCATTACTTGAGTTCTTTGGCAATGAAAATGCTTGTTATATTGCTCTATGTAGCTCTACTTTTATGGAAGAAGAAAGAAAAATATTTTAGTGATTCTCCCAGCACAGCATCTTAACCATGTAAAGAGTTTAGCTATTATTAGAGCAAGTGCTGGAATAGAGTAATATAGGTCATCTTAAGTGGCACTCAAACATGGAAAAAGCTTTTATTTGAACTCTGGGGTAGAGAACAGAATTCATGAATGCATGTTTTCTGGAATTGATAAGGGAGAAAAAGCCAAGAGTAGCACTGCTGGGCCAAGCTTCCCTGGGACGTGAAATCCATCTGAGGTCATGGAATCCAACAGACATTCTTAAGTTTGTGGCCCAGAGAGAGTAAGGGAAGTGATTTTATCCCATAACTGACACATTTTTGAGCTCTTAAATATGATTCTTCTTTTGATTCCTAGAGTACGTTGTTAGTGACTTCTTTTTCCACAATAGAATGTTTGGCAGCCTATTTCAACTTTGCCTTGGGAAACAAGTTTGCTGGGTATAAAATTCTTGGCCTAAAACCTCCTCCTTTGAAATAGTAATTGTAAAATAGTTTTAAAAACTAAAATTCTAATATTAATGTTAATAGTAAAACAACTAAGTTTAAGGTTTATTTGATATTTTCTACTTTTAGAATATATACCCTTAAGAAGGTACAATCATACTTTTGTATTCAAAGAAATTTTAAATACTGATTTTCTTTGTGTGGTTACCAATTTTATATGCAATTAGACTCATTTGTTTCCAATTGTGTGTGATTTTAAGGCCTATTTTTACATAAAATCTTTTAAATTATTTACTCCTTTTTCATATGAGGTAAACATTACCTCTATTTGATAGATTAGAAGAAAGAGAGGTTGAGTGATTTTACATAGGCTTGTGAGCACTAGCATCAGGACCAGTGCTCATGGCGTCTACTGCTGAGAAGGTGAGTATTCCATTCCATTATCTCTCTCTGAAATCCACCTAGGGGATGGTAGATGGTTTTTATCTGCTGGCATCCAGTGCTGTTTCTTTGGCAAGGAAACAAGGCCTCGTATTTTCTATGGAAAATTTAGGCTTATTTTTAACTTAATTTTTAAATATGTAAAATATATACATGCTTCAAAAATCAAAATTATATACAAAAATATATTTTAGAGAAGTTTCTATTCCTTTCTTTTCCACCTTATCCTTATAATCACCACTCTCTATAGACAACCATTAGTCAATATTTATGTTTCTTTAAAAAATAAGCAAAATTGTGTGTGTGTGTTTGTATACTCATTCCCCCATTTTTCTTATACAAAGGTGCCGAGCTCTAATAACATTTTATACTTTGATTTTTTTGCTTTACAATGCATTATAGAATATATATTACTCCATATTTATTCATAGAGATCTTGATTCTGCTATATGGTTACATGGTTCCCTATGGTGTATCATAGGCTACTTAACAGCCCTCTATGGAGAGACATTTGGGTTACCAGACTTTTGCTCTGACAAATGCCACAGCCATAAGTAACCTTGTACATAGGTAGTTATTTTTAGGCTTTTGTCATTGTATTTTTGTTCATGTGGTCTCTGTCCCGTGGAGAAGCCCATGGTCAGATGTTCTCATTCAAGTTCTACTTGCTTTATAGTATAAGTAAATTCATTTTGGATACATGGTGTTAGCTTGATGCCAGTTTAGACGTCAGTATTTTTGTCTTTTTTTGTCATAAGTACAAGCTGTTCTTTCCTTTCATATATTCTTGAAAGTTTGTACAAGGGTTCAATGTGGAAAGCCAGACAATAGACTTATTTGATATAAAAGAGGTAGGAGTTCCATTCCTAGAGAGCTAAAAAGGTGATGAAACCGCTAATTACACCACCGTTTTTTAAACACAATTATTTATGATTTATTGCCAACATTTGGTACATGTTCTTTAATTGTGTTCTGTTCCTTCACAATTAATTGAACGTGCAATTGACCTGTCTGAGTCCAATGAGAATCTGATTAAGGTGAAAGATTCTCTGTCTTCAGGCTGCTTAAGTGATTTTCGTCTTTGTCTCAATTGTATTAAGTTTATATGACCTATACTTCTTATCCCTGGTATCAGCACATTCATTTTTCTGTTTTTGACTCATTTGTATAAAACAATATGACAAAATACAATAAACATCAAAACAATTGCATAAACATTTCTAGACTGAAGTAAACAATGGATCCACAGGTAACACCACTATGTGATAGCTTGAATTGATTATTTCTAGGCAGTTGCATGACAATCAGTATTTAACATACCACAGAGAGATTTGGAGTGATAATATCTAGTGTTTGGAACGTATAGACTGTTTGGAAGGCAAATTAATGAAAGCTGAGCAGCCTCTGTATTTTGTGAGAAGTTGGGAGAGTTTGCATGGGCAGCTGCTATGTCAATGCCATTTAAAATTGAACAATAAAAATGCTGAGAAAAATGTGCAGGCAGCCTTCAAATTATGACCTAACAGGAACACAAATTGCATTACAAAGTTGGTTATTTGATAGACAGTTCTAATTCTTGCTCTCACTTCTATTTTACCCTTTCCGTCCATCCCCACAAACCCCCAAGTTTTACTTGAATCCTGAGACGTTTCTGAGAAGAGGAATACTGAGGGCAAGATCCAACTGAAAAAATGCATGAATGAGAGGTGCTTTGGTTCTTGTATTCGTCCAGGTCCTACTCACTAAGTTTTTATAAGGCAAGTGATTTTACCTTTCCATCTTGGGTGTGAATCATGGCTTATCAATGGCATTGAAATATACACACCAACTCTGGACAGTGCTTGAAGAAATAATTCTACTGGCTTTAGAAAGCCTGCAAGGGATGGCAGGATACCCCTGCTGACTTCATGGGGAAGAAATGTGTGGCCTGGAGCAGGGTGCCAGGAAACGCAGAATGTGGATCAGAGAGCTTCCGGGTGCGCACAAGATGAAACTACAAGCCAGGGTCAAGTCATGAGTCTGAGACTGAAAAATATTAAATGAAGTCAAAAGAAAGATTTTGGAGGAGGCCAAGAACAAACCCTGAGGGGTGGAGTTGAGATCAAAATGGGATGCTTGAAGAAGAGAGGGTGACACCAAACCACAAGTTTTAAACAGGAGAGGAACCGGAATGAACTGTCGTTAACAGCAGAGAGTTCCTGGGGGGTGTTGCTTAGAGACTGAGAGCCAGCTGTACAACCTGCATGCCCCTTTTACAAAAGGCACACACACAAGGCAAGGGTTAGTTAAATAGAAAAGCAAGGAGAGAAAAACTGGATGTATGGGATGAATGTCCAGGGAATTAAAGCATTGGAATAATGACTATGATGAGGGTTTTTGGAAGACTGGTTTTCAGACTGTTTCATGGAGCAGCTTTGGTGCTCCCACTTGGATGGGGAGTTTGCCTTCAGTGTTCCCCACCAATGGGAAGGGAGAGGGTGGGAGAGGAGAGATGACTTGCAAGGGAAGGGATGGGAGGCTGCTGCTTCACACTCCCACTTGACCACAATAGTTCTCCTTTTACATATTGGTGGGGGGATCTGTGTAAGATTTCATTTGAAAGAAAGGTTCTGCTGTGTATTAGTTTCCTGTGGCTGCTATAACAAATTGCCATCAGGTTGGTGGCAATGGCAGAAATGACAGAAACTTATTCTTTTATGGTCCTGGAGATAGGAAGTCTGCAATCCCAGGGTGCCCAGGATCACACTCCTGTGGGAGGCTTTAGGGGAGAACCCATTCCTGGCCTCTTCCAGCTCCTGGTGGCTGTCCACGTTTCTTGGCTTGTGTCTGCTTCTCTCTGCTCCATCTTTGTGTCATCTTTTTCTCTGTAGAGGCGTCTAATGCCCCCTGCCTGTCTTTCATAAGGATACTTGTGATGGTGTTTAGGGTTTACAGCGATAATCCAGGACAATCTTTTTATCTCTAAATCCTCAACTGAGATACATCTACAATAGACTTCCAAGTAAGGGGACATTCACACATTGCAGGGATTAGGATGTGGACATATCTTTTTTGGGCTCACCATTCAGCCCATTACATGCTGTTAAAAAAGGCCTGAAACTTTTTAAATCTTAAATGATGAACCTGAAAGAATTGGTTAAAGAAAAAACAGAAAAAGCCTCAACCTTTTGGAGGGGAAGGAAGAGAAATACAATTATGCTGCCAATGTGATGTTTGAATATGTAGCTAAAACAGGAAGGGAATGTGGTGTAAGCTTCACAAAAGGAGTAGAATGCATATTTATCTGGGACTGAAAGTGATGGTACTCCCTTGAGGACCATTGGCCTCATTACAACTCATCAGTAAAGGGTTAGCTCGCTCAATTTCAACCACTCAGTCTTTTTGTATCTTGACACTGAACACTGATGTTTTTGAAGAATGATCGGCTAAGGGCTCACCGGATGTGATGTGGTTCTCTCACAAAACCTAGGTGTATGAAAACTGTCAAAGGAGTATTAGAAATATGCTACCCCCATGTCCATGTAACTAGTGCATAACGTAAGCACAGCATATCTAACAAAGGTGTATGTGAGATAGTCAGTGAGGTTCTGATTTTATTTTCCGTTTCCTCCTCAGGAAGGAAGAAGTGAGAATCTTTAGTCATGTCTAAGGAAATGGTCTTTGTTTTGTCCATTTTCTCTACTGTATAGTTACCATTTTTTTCTTTTATAAATTAGTAAGCAATTTGTGGGGAGAGATTGTGAGACCAAATAAATATCCTATTCCTTATTAAATTTTCCTTCCTAGATTTAGCATTCATTGATGATTTTTTTTTGCCTCAATTTGTGCTTTGATGGTTGTAAAATAGTTTTACTAATCTATCATTCCCTCTATATTTATTAGTCAGCATTCTATTAAAAGGAAACATTTTTCCTTCTTTTGTGTTTACTTATTTATTTAATATCTTTAGTATCTGTATAGACTCCTAGATTCTTTTTTTATTTGATAAGTTATGGCCCATTACTGTTACTTCTTTTTGTTGTTTGAATCGTCCCAAATTTAGCCAGTAAGAATTCCTTAAAGCTGGCTGTCATGTCCCTTTAATATGTCCCTATTGTTCTTGAGCGGATCCTTACTTTTTGGTACAGTTAGATGTTCCATGATTGTCTTCTACCTTCCCTTCCCTGCCACACCCTGGAGTCAGCCTTTCCTCCAAGAAGCCTGATCCCCAGGGGACAATGATATTGTCTAGTAACCAAGGTCTGGACAAGATCTTTTTTTAAAATTTTGCATCACATGGATACTGTCTAAAAAACAATTAAAAAAATTTTTTTTGAGATGGAGTCTCGCTCTGTCTCCCAGGCTGGAGTGCAGTGGTGTGATCTCGGCTCACTGAAACCTCCACCTCCTAGGTTCAAGCGATTCTCCTACAATCAGCTGCCCGAGTAGCTGGGATTACAGGCGTGCACCACCATGCCTGGCTAATTTTTGTATTTTTAATAGAGACATGGTTTTGCCATATTGGCCAGGCTGGTCTTGAACTCCTGGACTTCAGGTGATCTGCTCGCCTCGGCCTCCCAAAGTGCTGTGATTATAGGCGTGAAATTTTAAAAAATATATCATAGGTGAGGCTGGACGCGGTGGCTCAAGCCTGTAATCCTAGCACTTTGGGAGGCCAAGGTGGGCGGATCATGACGTCAGGAGTTCGAGACCATCCTGGCCAACATAGTGAAACCCTGTCTCTACTAAAAATACAAATAATTAGCAGGGCATGGTGGCGGGCACCTGTAGTCCCAGCTACTCGGGAGGCTGAGGCAGGAGAATGGCATGAACCCAGGAGGCGGAGCTTGCAGTGCGCCGAGATGGTGCCACTGCACTCCAGCCTGGGGGACAGAGCCAGACTCTGTCTCCAAAAAAAAAAAAAAAATATATATATATATATCTCATAGGTGGTCTCAGTTTAGAAGTGGGCTCTGAGCCAAGAATTAAAGGGGAAGCTTTTGATGGGAGGAGCATGGGTGCTGCTAGGTGAGGAGAGAGTGAGATAGGAAGGGTGCTGACAGGCTGGTTCCACAGGGGACACTTTGGAAAATGGTGCAAAACACACACCTCAAAACCATCCTAGTCAGGAATGAGAAAGCTGGGGTATTTATACCCCACACCTGTCAGCTGTAGGTCCAGGGCTGCTGTTTGTGGGTAGGGGAGTGCAGAGAAGAGGGATGGATGGGGGTGGGAAGGTGCATTCACTCCCAGGCCCCTCTAGTCTGGATCATGGCAGGGAGTCAGGCAGGCTTGCACGACATGGTAAGGGGGTTGGAGGGTGTGAGCACTGACAATATTGGCTACAAGTGATGGCACCACTAGAAAAGGGTGGTGAAGCTGACGGAGAAAACAAAAGAAGCTTGGGCCCTCTGAAGGAAGGTGCGCAGAGGGGCCTGTGGTTTCCTGACTTGGGTGGTGCATTTTAGACCTTTAGGTCTTTCCGTACAAAAGCCACTCTGGCTTGGTTGTTACTACTCCGTCCTTTCTTCCACAGAAACTTCCCACATGCTTGGCCTCCTTCACTATTGGCTGCTTTCTTTGATCTCTGTTTGTACTGCTGGGCAAGGAACGTTAAAGAGGAATGGTAGTGGGAGTGTGGGGGTGTGGAGGGGTCGCTCATATTGGCTGGAGAACAGGAGGGAAGGAGAGTAGGAGCCATCCTTTGTTTCTCACCTTCTTTCTCACCTCACATTCAATGCTTTAGCAAGTCCAACATCTACATCCCAAGTCTGGCCACCTCTTACCACCCTCGTTATTCCACACTAGACGGGGTTGCCAGGATCTTCCCTGTGGATCATTGCCATGGCCTCCCACCTGGTCTCAGTCTCCCCCCATGACCCCTGTTCTTCACACAGCAGGTGGAGTGTGGATATGCCCTGCTCACAACTAACAGCGTCTGAGGAGGTTCTGAGTCCTTCCTGTGGCTGACAAGCCCCATGCCACCTGCTGTCTGGCTGGTGGCTGCCTCTCCGATCCCCTCCCCCAGAACTCTTTTCCTCCTTTCTTCTCCTTGTTAATTCTGGAAGATGCCAGCTTATTGTCCATCCCAGGCTTTGTGTTGCTATTCCCTCTGCTTGGAATGCTTTTCCACCAGAGTCACATGGTTCCCTCCTGCCCTGCTTCTTTCCCTCCCTCACTCCTTCTCTCCTTCCCTCCTTCCCTCTCTAATTCCCTCCCTCCCTCCTACTCTATCCCCCATTCTCTCCTTCTCCCTTTTCAGGACTTGACTCCAACACCACCACCTTCCCAAACTTCCCATCCATTCACCATTCTATTCCTCTACTCTGCTTTATTTACTTTCAAAACCCCACAGAAATCAACAAAGGCCACCCAAATGAGAATAAGCAAAGGCTGCTTACTCAGAGCTTGCTATAGCAAGGCAGCAGCCACCATCACTTCTGTTGGGCCGAGACTAACGGGCAGGCAGAGGGGTGAGAAAGCTTGTAAGTGGAGAAAAGGGAAGTTCTCAGGGGCACCCTGACTGGAGGCTGTTGGTGTGGAAAAGCTATAGGCTGCTCACTAGAAGCACAGCGTCCTATGTGATTGGTGAGAGGTGCATATTTGACTTCCTCTGGTTGGTCCTGAGTTGGGAGCAGGAACAAAAATTAAGGACAGTCAGTGATTAATCCTGGCCTGGCCATTTGGGGCTGATCATTACCTGGGCTGTTGTTTGGCTTCCAGGACTGGTTGCTACAGATAGCAGTCTGACTTCCTGAATTGATAACTTTAGATATAGTAGATTGTCTTCCTGGACTGGTTCTATTTTTATACACAATCTGGCCACTGTCCATTTGTATATTCAGTCTCTCAGCACTTACTGTTTACCAGATGTAATATATATTTAGTTTTTAGTTGATGATTGCCTGTGTCACAGAGAAAGAAAGTTTGGTGAGGAAAGGGGGTCTGGTCTTGTCACTGCTGTCTCTTCTGCTCTGCAAACCATGCCAGGCACATGGTGGGTGCCCAGGAAATGCATGTTACATGAGGAGACGATGATGTCTCATCCTTTAGTTAGGTTTCTAAGTGTAAATTATTTTCAGAAAAGCTTCTGTTTCACTCCTTTTCCTCTTTTTTTTTTTGGACTGCTTACCCCTCTGGTATTTTGGACTAGCCTAACCACCACCTGAAGAAACCTGGAGAAAGGGCTTACTTAGAGAATACTGGGTATAGGCTTCAGAGGAAAGATGCCAATGTCTCAGGAGGTAGGCAGGTAAAAGGGTGAGCCAGCCTGGTGGGGTGGGACCATAGCGATGAAGATTCTTTGTTTTGTTGAAATACGGTCACCTCCACTCAGAATTGACCAATTTTTAACATGCCAGAATACAGGCCTCCTTTACTTCACTTTCAGAAGAAGCTGGCACCCTGGAGTTTTGTGTAAATGCTTCTAATATTTAAATGTTAGCCACTCCGAAAACACTATACTATGTACTGGTAAGAGGAAGGGAGAGGGAAAGTAATGTGTCTGTGGATTGCATTCAGTCCTTGGGTGGCCAGGCTTGGCCTTTGGTCTAGGCTGTTTCCTCAGATACTCTCTGGAAGTCTCTTTGAGTTTCCCTTCTTTCCACTTTCCCTGACCTTCCCCTGGATCAAGGCTAGACATCTGAGAAGAGGAAAGCTGGTGTGAGCCCCCAAGCTCCAGCCACTAGACATTGCACACTGGGTCTTAGCATACCCGTTTCCTTTCAAATAATTTTCTTCACTAGGAGTCATCTGTAGATTTGAGGAGGGTGATTGCATGAGGCCGTTTTGGCATCGAGCTGATTGTAAGTGAAGCTGCAGGAGCCAACTCTGATTAGAACTGAGACCCTGAAGCCAGATGAATTAATAATGAGGTGATGGGGAGAAGGAGAGACTCCCTGACAGCTCTCTTGTTTATGTTAAGAGAAATTTTAGTTGCTTTCACTTGAAAAAAAAGATTATTTCTCTAAACTTCATATCGCTGATGATGCCTAGAGCAATTAAGCTCACCTTCCCAGAGTATGGCCCTTCAGGAAAATCATTTTCCTAAGCACCATTCATTATAGGTTGCATAGGATTGAAAGGTAAGACTTCTGGTTAATGCAGATGATAAAATGCGAGAGGAAAGAGCAGAGAAGTTATTGCATGTCATCAGAGGTATCGCGTAAGAGCCCAACACAAATGATATTCAAAATGGATTTTTCCCCTCTAATTACAGAAAAACACCAAAATGCAAACCATATAGTTTTGTAATATTTAAAAAGCTATTGTATTAGGCTAAATCTAAGCATAACAAAACAGCTATCCACTGTTTTTAGAAGTGAGAGATAAATCATAGTTTTAAGTTGTAGTTGTAAGGTTAGCATTTTGCCAGATTTTGTGGTGGTAGCAAACCCCATACTTATTTGAAATTGCTTGAATTTTTATTCCCACAGCCCTGATTGAGCTAATTAGAACCCACTGGGAATTATGTGGGTAATGGCAGGAATTGTGGAAGTATAAATATGCAATGCAATTAGCTCCTGCTCTTTTTCTGTGTGATGCAATCTTGGCACTTATGGGCTTGCTAAAGGCCTGGAACAATAGGAACCATTGATACTCAAGCTGCTAGGGGAGTCCATAATTATGATATAATAACTTGCCAGCCTCTTGCATGCATGGAGGTAGAATGTAATATGAGTAAATAAAACCCAGCAATTTTCTCCATTCGTAATTCTTTATATCAATAGCATATTTTCTCTATTCTCTCTCCTATTTTCTCCCCCAAAGAAGATAGAAACTTATTTGTGTGAGCATAAAAAATAATTTATATACTATTGAAGGACTTCATCTTCATGGGAATAAATTTGGTTTGCAATCAGTTAATTGAAAGTTTTTCTCAGTATTATTACAAATTGAAGAAAGCTATTCTGCAATGCCCTCTGCCTATCACATGCAGATTTCTTCGACTTTGCTTTCTACTGTTGTGTAAGTTCATGCCAGGAGATACTTGAATTTTGCCATGTATTCCTTAATTTGTTAGGACTGTACCCAGTCTGGACCAACTTCATGGGCACATGACTTGTGTTGTCTCACTCTTAAAGTTTCATTTAAAACTAACATTATACAATATAAAGATGAACAATAAAATCTTACTAATAATTTCAATATTTAACTTTTTTTTTTACTTAGAATGACATTAAATAGCAAATAAAAGATACCATGACAAGTCAAGAGAGAGACCACAGAACAAAGGAAAAAGATTTATATTTTAGTACTTGTAGTATATTTGTCCACGTTCATAATGCTATGAAGAAATACCTGAGACTGGGTAATTTATAAAGAGAAAGAGGTTTAATGGACTCACAGTTTCACCTGGCTGGGAAGGCCTCATAATCATGGTGGAAAGCGAATGAGGAGCAAAAGCACATCTTACATGGCAGCAGACGAGGGTTTGTGCAGGGAAATTACCCTTTATAAAACCATCAGATCTCATGAGACTTATTCACTATCATGAGAACAGCATGGGAAAACCCACTTCCATGATTTAATTACCTCCCATTGGGTCCCTCCCACAACACAGAGGACTATGGGAGCTATAATTCAAGATGAGATTTGGATGGGGACACAGCCAAACTGTATCATTCAGTATTACTTTTTCCTGCTTTTCGAACAAGGGGTCCCAAATTTGCATTTTACACCAGGCCCCATAAGTTATGTAGCTCACTCTGTACCCAGGTACGGATAGGTGGAATTCAGAGATTGATGCATTCATTGAGCAACATTGACTGAATACCTGATCTGTATATCGACAGTGCCAGGTGTACAAGATGCAAAATATGAAAGAGCTTCCCGGTTGCCAGAGACATAACTGCAGTCAGTTCTTAAAGATGTTGGGTCTTTGGGAGTCAAGCCCAAATAAGGGAGAAGGAGTGAATCCTCAGTTGTGCCTGGTGTTGGGAGGAGTCTAGAAAGAATGCAAACTCAGATTGCATCAGAGTATTTGAACTTGTAAGACATTTTATTATTTTTTTTGTTTTTGGTGAGAACATGTGAAAATCTCTTTTGGCAATATTCAAGTATAAAATACATTGTTATTAACTGTAGTCACCATGTTATACAATAGATCTGTAAGACACTTTAGAAACTCTTTGTTAAGATGAAACCGAATAATTAGAAGTACTGTTGCAGAGACTGGAGGCTTTCCTATCCTCTATTCTGTCCTCATAGGTTCATGAGGAATGTCCAGCAATTATCTTTATTCAGATTTGAGGTAGTGACTATATTCTGCTGGTAAATATCAAAACTAGGGTTGAAACCCATGTCATCTGATTTCAAATGCTGTTCCATTCCATTCCTATTTTCTGTTCTACCTCAATCCTCAATTTGACAACTGTTTCTACTTTCCTGTTACTGATATTAAGAAGTTAGAAAATGATATAATATTTTGTAGAATATCTTGCTTTTTACTTCATAGCAAAACTTATGTAAGAGTTCTCTTACAGAGAAAATTCTAGCTGGGTTTGTTGGCTCACATCTGTAATCCCAGCATGTTGGGTGGTCAAAGAGGGCGGATTGCTTGAGCCCAGAGTTCAAGATCAGCCTGGGCAAAATGGTGAAACCCCTCCTCTACAAAAAGTCCAAAAACTAGGTGGGTGTTGTGGGTCATGCTTGTAGTCCCAGCTACTACAGAGGCTGAGGTGGGAGAATCACCTGAGCCCAGGAAATTGAGACTGCCATGAGCCATGATTGCACCACTGGACTCCAGCCTGGGCAACAGAGTGAGACTCTATCTGTCTCTCAAATAAACAAAATAAATAAATGAAAGAAAAATTCTATTAGTGTGTTTAAGTAATAATTTGATTTAGAAAAACCAACTTCTCCCTAACCACTACCACCCTGACTGAGGAATGGCTGTGGTCTGGAGCCAGCCTTGTGGTGTGGAAAGAGCACAGGCTTTGCAGTCAGGCCTGGGTGGATTCTGAATCTGACTTTGAAGAGCCATATAGCCTACTGACTGTCATTTGCCTCCTTGAGCCTCAGTTTCCTCATCTGTAAAATGGGGGCAGCAAGGACTGCCTCGTGGCGATATCAGAGGAAGGCTTAGTGAAATGAGGTTGTAGTGTACCCAATAGCTACTGGGTCCTCAGGGAATGCTGTTTCCTTCTTTTAAGAGACAAAACATCTTTTGCATCTTTTCTCTAATTCTCTTAAAGTTATTACGTGAAATTGCTTATTTTATTGGGTATTTTATCTGTTTTATCCCTAAAAATTTTATGTTACTTTAAACTTTCTATTAATCTATTGATATAGGGAGACAAAGATGATTCTTCAATTTCAGTATTTTCTTCTGTGTTCACTTTCCATCCCAATAGAGAAATCCCAGGATACTAAAAAATTGGGAGGAGGTATCAGAGTCATAAAGTTGAATAATTTTACAATTGAAAGGCACTTTGAAGATCATCATAATAGCTTACATACAGAAAGGGCTTTACTCTGGGCCAGGCACTGTCCTGGCACTTTCTATGTACCTTCTGTTAACTCTCACGAAGAGTCTTTGAGGGAAGTCTATTATTGTCTCCATTTCACAGATAAGGAAACTGAGGGACAGAATTAAGTTATCCAAGGTCACCTTGGCTGGCCCAGAGACCACACTCTGATCACTATGCTAAACTGCCTTAATTATGCTGTGTTCCACATTTTTTTGTATTTTACAGATGATAAGCTGTGGCTGCAAAGAATAACTGACTTCCCAAGGTCATCTAGGTGCTTAAATGCAGGTTCAGGACTGGAACCCCAGGATCTTGACTGCCCAGTGCAAAACTCTTTCTACTCCCGCTAGAATTACTGGCAGGACAGGCTCATGAGAGGGTCAAACTGGGAACCATCTGGGCTAGATAATATTTCTATTCCTGTATCTTTCATTAAAGATGCATGATTTTTGCAATTCTTTCCTTTAACAGTAATTGCTGAAGGAAACTGGGCAAGAGGAGATAAGCCAGTATATCTGCCTGTTGAGCCTATAGTTAAAAATAATTGTAAGAGAACATGGTGATGCTTCAGATGCTGCAAGGTGGTGGGACATTTTCAAATCATAACTTATCACATTATTCAGTTCTAGTATAGAGGAAAAACCTATAGATGGAATGGAAAGAGAGTAGGAAAAGACTAGCCAAGTGTTGTCCACTAGTTTCCTTCATAAATAATACCTGATCGAAGGTAGAAGCCAATGAAATTTGGATCTAGAGGTTCACCAAAATTATTGACTACACTCTCACTTTCCCAAACGGAATTTGATATGTACAATGAGATTAGTAAATCAGGTTCATAGCCTATCATGTAGCCTGAGAATGAAGAGAAAGCAAGGAGGCCAGCTGTAAGGGGCGATGCTATTGTGGTTGGGGAGCAGAACCTTTTGTCTGAGCTTCCCAGCTGCCAAATGAGAGGGAGGCATTTTCATTAATCAGAAGGGAAGGGGCATAGCAATGGTGATTAGGTGAGACAAAATTTATTTGAATGAAATTCAAAAGGTGGTTTCTCCCAAAGTAGCAGAACAGAACTTACATTAGTCAGGGTTCTCAAGAGAAACAGAATCTATCTATCTATCTATCTATCTATCTATCTATCTATCTATCTATCTATCGAATCTGTCTGTCTACCAAATCTATCTAATCTAACCTATGGGTTTATCTACCTATCTAATGTAATCTGTCTATATCTATCAAATCTATCTATTTAATCTATCTGTCTAATCTATCCTATTGGTGTACACACACACATACACACACACACAAATATAAGGATACATTATTCCTTATAATAAATCTCTTTTGGTCTTCCTATCTATCTTTAAATAGATATTTATATTTAGAGTTAGAGATAAAATTAGATTGATTATAAGAAATTGGCTCATGTGATTGTGGAGTCTGAGAAATTCCAAGACCTGTAGCAGCAAGCTGGAGACCCAGGAGAACTGATGGTGTGGTTCCAGTCCAAACTCAAAGACTGAGAAGCAGGAGAGCTGAAGGCGTGTGTTTTAGTCTGAATCTTAGTCCAAAGGCTTCTGCCTTCTGATGTCTCAGCTCAAAGACAGTTATGCAGAGAGAGCAGATTCTTTCTTACTCAGCCTTTTCATTCTATTCAGGCCTTCAACAGATTGGATGGGGCCTGCCCAGCTGGGAGGGCAATCTGCTTCACTCAGTCTACCAATTCAAATAAGAAGCTCATCCAAAACACCCTCACAGACACACCTAGAATCATGTTTAGCCAAATATCAGAGCACCCTGTGGTCCAGTCCAGTCGACACAGAAAATTAACCATCACAATCCTCTTCTTTTTCAAACATAATCTTTCAAACATAACCTTAATTCAGGAGACAGATAAGAATCAGGATTCTGTACTAGTATCAATCTATGTAGTATCAAGAGTTCAAGTTGATAATTTACTTATTGTAAACAGCCAGTGAAGGAAAGTGAGACTTTTGGTGGACACAAAAATATGGAATCTGGGGTTATGGAGGGCAGTTGCAATCTTACATCAGCCTCAGGGCCCAACCTTCAGCCTTGTGACTTCATTGCATGATACAGAAGTCTCACAGAGAAGTAGCTATGAAATGTAACTTTTTATGTGTGGCTTGCCTTGATATAGCAGAATATGTTTCCATGAAACTCATTTGGAAGATGAAAAGAGAAACAGTAGGGGATGTTTGTTTCAAGGTTAAAGAAGTGATGATATGGGCTCATGTTTACTTATAAGCATCATAAAAAAAGCACTGAGGACTTAAAACAAGCTGTAGAGAAACTCTACGTTGTCAGTTGTCATTATGCAGCTCTCTCAGTTGGATCTAGATCTGAAGAGATGAGCCTGGCTGGCCTGGTACTTGAGTGATGGACATGTGGACTGTAGCAGTCATATTGTTCCTCTGATGTGGTTTTCTAACCACAGGGTTGGAATTTTTCAAAAAGTGCAATGTAAAACAACACACTTTCCGGTTAGTAACATAGTTACTATTATTACTAGCTGACAGTTTACTACTATTCCTTACATGTGCTGGACACTTTCTTGAGTGGTGGACACCTTCTCTCACTCTCTGTCTCTACACACACACTTACATCCACACACACACACACACAGATATAGATGCTCTTTACTCCACAGTGGGGCCATGTCCTGATAAACCCATCATAAGTCAAAAATATCACAAGTCAAGACGCATTTAATGCCCTGATAAAACCGATAGCTTTAAAAATTGTTAAGTTGAACCATTCACGTCCAGATGCTCCTCAACTTATGATGGGTTACATCCTCCTTGTAAAGTTGAAAAATCTTAAGTCAAATCATTGTAAGTTGGGGACCAACTTTATGTAACAGTAAGACCTCAAATAACGTCATTTTGCTCAATGTTGTTTCATCATAACGTCGATGAGAAAAAAGAATCAATTCCTGCTGGGCCACTATCTGTGTGGATTCAGCACGTTCTCCCCATGTCTGTGTGGGTTTTCTCTGGGGACTCCAATTTCTTTTCATATCCCCGAGCTGTGCACATGGGGTGAATTGGTGTGTCTACATTGTCCCAGCATGAGTGAATGTGGGTGTGTGAGGGTGCACCCTGCAATGGAACTGTGTCCTGTCCAGGGTTGCTTCTCGCCTGGCACCCTGAGCTGCTGGGATAGGCTCCAGCTACCCTTGGCCCTGAGATGGAATAAGAGGATAAATAATTATCTTACTTATTTTTACCAATCTTTCTTAAATGTCTGTACAGCTCCCATTTATTTCAATATTTAATATTAGAAGTGTTTTGGTCTTCATTAGGAAGTTCGGTGATGTTTTCGTTCCTGGAAAAATGCCGTAGGAACTTAACTCGTTTATATCAATTAGCTTGTGGTAAAATTGGTAAAGTTGCAGTTGCCAAAACCTATGGATGATCTTAAGAGAGGACTTAATGTATATTCATTTGCTAGGGCTGCTGTAATATGCAACAGAATACCACACACCTGGTGGGTTTAACAACAAAATCTTACTTTCTCACAGTTCTGGAGGCTGGAAGTCTGAGATCAAGGTGTCGGCGGGGTTGGTTCCTTGTGAGGGCTGTGGTGAAAGGATCTGTTCTAGTCTTCTCTCCTTGGTTTGTGGATGGCTATCGTCTCCTTGTGTCTTCACATTGTCTTCCCCCTGTATGTATCTGTGTCCAGATTTTCTTTTCTTATAAGGACACCAAGTGTATTGAATTAGGGCCCATGCTAATCACTTCATTTTAACTTGATAACCTCTGCAAAGATCTTATCTCCAAATAAGGTTACCTTCTGAGGTACTGGGGATTAGAATGTTAATATATGAATTTTGGGGGAACATAATTCAACCCATAACACATATATGATATGTGTGTGTATATATATGTGTATTTGTGTGTGTATACATATGTTTAGTATATATGCATACACATTTGTGCATGTGTGTATATGTATACATGTATACATATACACACATACACATAAACTCATTTAATCCTCAAAACAGCATTTGAGGTAGGTACTATAATTATTTGCCCTTCAAATATGATAAAAATGAGGCACAAAGAAGTTAAAGAACTTGGGCAGTGCCCCACAGCTACAAAGTTCTGGAGCTAATATCTGAACCCTGGAAACTGGCTCCCAAGATTGTGACAAGGTTCACAGAACAGTGAGCTTTCCTAGCAGCACATGGTAAGACATCAATAGAATGCAAAAGGTGAAAATCAGGGATTTAGTCTACCTAGTTCAGATCATCTAGTTTTCTGAATATGTTGCGGCACTTCAGAAGCAAGATGTGGCTTGGAAAATCTCATCTGCTTGGGGTACTTACTAGAAGTCAGTTATGGCCTGACCCAAGCAGTAGCCCGTAGCCCATAGGGCATCTGCACTGACCTTCTACCTTGCTAGCCTGGGCTGCCAGATGCCTGTGCACTCAGAGTCAGCTGGCTGTCATGTACATACCCAACTCTAGGTATTTCCAAAAATAAATAAAAGCAATGAGGAGTCATTGTTGACCCAAAGTGTAAAGACTCCATTTGGGACATGGTGGCTGAGGTCATGGGATAAGAGAAGTGTGGCCTTCACCTGGTCCAGGTATGGGATCATAGACAGAGGTCCATGTTCTCTCCTTCCACCAGTAGGTGGCTCTTCCTTCAGAATATCATCAGGATGGCATGAAAGAAAGTGCAAGCCACTAGAGATATGACACTTCAGGCTACAGTCTGCTCCCCAATTGTCTTTCTAACCTTGGAGACGCTGTGTGACCTCACTGTGTTTCGGTTTCCTTATCTGCAAAGTGATACTTGTTGACTAAGTCGTTTGTTTGTTGAAGAGTCTTTGTCAAGGGCCATCCATGTGGTGGGCACTGCAGGGCACAGAAGTCTAAAACACAGAGTGTCTGGTGGTTAAGAGCATGGTCTTAGAGCCAGCCTTTTTAAGTTCAAATCTCAACATGGAAGCTGATGAGCTGCCACCTTGTTATTACATTTATCTGTTATTACATTTATCTGTGCCTCAGTTTCCTCATCTGTAAAACAGAAATCCTAATAGTAACAACCTCATAGAGTTGTTACGAGGATTTAACAAGTTAATGTTTGTAAAGATTTAGAGCCACAAATGGCACAAACATGCTATGTGTTTATTAAGTAACAATCTCTGGCTTTAAATAATTTACCCTGTTGTTAGGTTGAAAAGATGTATACCGGTGGAGCGAGACAAAATTGCTAAACCCAGACCATAATGTTCTAGGAAAGAGCATGAGGTGGCAGTCTGTAAGAGTCATGGGGACTCAAAGAACAGAGAGAAAAAGCTATTGGGTGTTCACTGTGTGCCAGGCACCGAACTAAGGACTGTGCATGCATTTTCTCTTAATCTTCAAACAGTCTTTGGGTAATGGTCAGTATTGTCTTCCCCATTTTACAACTGAGAAAACTGAGACTTTAGAGAGGTCAGGTGTGTCACTCAACCTTCTGAGTGGCAAAGCTGGGATTTAGGGTGTCTGAGTCCAGGAGAAAGGGGGTGGGGTAGGTGGAGGCTGAGTGCCCCAGGTTGTGGCAGGCACCTGTGTGGCCAGACACTAATGTCTGGACTGTGGGGTCTGGACATGCTTCTGCATTTTAAAGAGTCCTGAGCCAGATGCTCACATTGCCTCGTTTTGAAATCCCCTTTAGACTGAGGGGTCCTCAGCAGGTCTCACTGTATTGCTACTGGGATTGTGCTCATTGCTGCAGCAATAATCCAGTGTCAATATTTTATGCAGTGATTTGATTAGACTTTGTTCCTGAGGCTTTAAAAGAAGAGCATATTTTTAACAAATAAGTGTTTTAGCTTGGTGTTATTAACTACACTTGATGCAGATAAGGATTTCCTTGAAGAGTAAAAGAATCATGCTCTGTGTTCATGAATTTCTGAAGTCAATTACATTTTCATTAATTGGTTTTGCTTCCCCTTCTTTTAGCCTTCTCTTAACATAGAAAATAAAATCTGGGGTTAGGCTTCTCTTGCTGATGGATGGCACCCAGGGGCAATACAAGCACTTTTCAGTCATCTACTTTGTTTTTCCAGAAGCCTCTGAGCAGCCATTACATAAATCTAAGGGACCCAGGGTCAACTTTTATTTGTGGGACAGGTTCTTTACGTTTATTTCACCTGAAAATCTAACCCAGAGGTAATGTTTCAGGATATTGACTTTTAAACACTATGCTTCTTTTCCATGCCTAACAATAAAAACTACCCCTGCAATTATTATTATTATTTTTTAAGACAGAGTTTTGCTCTTGTTGCCCAGGCTGGAGGGCAGTGGCGTGAACTCGGCTCACTGCAACCTCCACCTCCTGGGTTCAAGTGATTCTCCTGCCTCTGCCTCCCAAGTAGCTGGAATTACAGGCACCTGCCACCATGCCCGGCTGATTTTTGTGTTTTTAGTAGAGATGGGGTTTCACCATGTTGGCCAGGCTGGTCTTGAACTCCTGACCTCAGGTGATCCGCCTGCCTCGGTCTCCCAAAGTGCTGGGATTACAGGTGTGAGCCACCATGCCTGGCCACCCCTACAATTATAATCACAGTTACTGAACGTTTAACACATTCCGGGGACCCTATTAAGGAGTTCTCATATATAATCTCACCTAATTCTTCTAGTAACTGTGTGAGCTAGATGGTGTGTTAATCTCTATTTGGCAGATGAGGAGACTGTGGTTTAAAGTAGTTAGGTACCAGGCACAGGGTCACACGACCAGTGGCTGGTTGAAATGGAATTCCAACCCCATCCTTCTGCCTTAGGAATCAAATTCCTAAATCTGTAAATGCAGCTCTAGCAGCAAGCGGGGCTTACCTTCTGGAACAATTCATGTAACACAATGTTGTATGTTTGGGGTTCCAAAGCAAAGGAGGTGGGCCCATCTCAGCTCAGAGACTTTGGAACATCCACCACAATGCCCAGAACCAGCACCAAGGCATAGTGGTGTATCATGTGACCTGACTGGCCAAATGGCCAGCAAACGAAGCTGGGAGCTTTTAGTGCATCACAGCTGGAGGAATCACCTGAAACCATCAGTTCTTACACTGCCTTCCTGCTCGGTTACCTTTCCCAGGTGTGAGTTGATCCAAGTGGAGTGGTGGTCATCTGGTCCCTTTTTGTCTGGGCTTTCCCTGTTTTAGTGCTGCGTGTCTTACTCCCTAGGAAACTCCTCAGTCCTGTGCAAATTGGGAATGTTTACTTTTCCTCTAAGAGAGAGTTCAAAATCACTAGTCTGGGGTTCTACCTCTTGTTATCAATCCAACCTCTTGCTTTTCCTTGTTGCACACTGTGTCAATGCTGGCCAGCTGGCTAGGGCTGCCCACTGAGAAGACTTCCTCTTTGATCAAACTCTAGCCAGGCTCCTCTGAGCCCCCTTCTCAACCAGGCCTCAACCTTGGTCTATAAAGACTTGACAGACACTAAGAGTTTCTGACAGGTCAAGGCTGCATCCCTAGGGCGACTCTATTCCCCCTTAAAAAACTCAAGGCTGCCAAAAGAATTTATGTTTGTTCTAGCTGACACCCAAAGATATGGCCCCTGTCTCCCAGCCTCTGTGGGAGGCTAGGAGACTAATTCTGATAGTGCCAGTTAGCACACCCAGATGGGTTTCACATGGACTTAGCTCCCCTTCCCCCTTTTTGTAATTTTTAACTTCCCTGACTCTGCTGAGTCCCTGCTCAAACTCCTCCCTATTCCTTCCTGCTCTCTTCAAAACTCCCAGTCACCTCTGCACAAATTGAAGTTGTGTTCAATTCATGCTGTACTTTTTCCTATTGGAATAATATATTACTGATTAAAATCTGTCCTTACTACTCCCACCAGTGTCCAGCTTTACATTCTTCAAGTGTTGCCCCCAGTGCCTGCCTCCATTGTCCCCACCCCACAACATGCACATAGGATCTAGATTCTAAGGTCCTGCTTCACCCCCATGGGTCTGCAGTGCCTGCTCCACCTCTGTTCATCCCATTCCAGCTCTTGATGACCTTTGACTTCCTGCGGCATTTGTGTTTGGCATGTGTCTCTGGGAAAAAAAGATATGCCATGTCATATTGCTTTCTCTGCAGACATTCTATTTCTGCACCTAGTTTTGGGTCTCTTGAGGGCAAGAACAATGTCTTGCAGCTCTTTGTATATGCAAGGCCTCAAGAAGGCTTGAACAACAGCAACCAAACTGTGTGTTGTCAGTGATGGCTTAGACCAGGTGATTATCCAGTTCTTGCATTACCTACCTTCCTTTAGAAAACAAGGGCTCCATTTTTTCAAGAACTGTCAGCTCACAGGAAGAGATACAGATACACACACACACACACACACACACACAATCACAGAGATATTATATATATATTATATATATCTCCTATGTGCATGGTGTGTGTGTGTGTGTGTGTGTATATATACGTGTACGTATATATACACGTGTATACACATATATATACGTATATATACACATATATACGTATATACACATATATATAAATATAAAAATGGGACCTTAGAAGGGAGATCCTATGTGCATGTTGAGGCATGGGGGTGATGGAGGCAGGCAATGGAGGCAACACATGCAGAATATAAAGCTGGACACAGGTGAAAGTGGACAGATTTTAATGGGTGGTTAGTATAATGAAGTAGCTAAGAGCACAGTCTTTGTAGTTACATTGGCCTGGAATTTCATGCTCTGTAGCTCATCTTTTTAAAAAAATCATAGACGAGTTTACTTCCCTTCTCTGAGCCTCATTTCACCAACTCTAGAATGAGTATATCACGTTCTTCAGTGGGTGGTGGTAGTTCTGAGGATTAAATGTCACGATAGTACCTGCCACATGGGAAATACCAGTAAATGGAATCAATGTAAAACATCCACCTAACCACACAAAACATAAGTGGGATAGACAGTTACAAATATGTGAAATTGGAAGGAAGAAAAGGAAAGGAAAGGGGTGAAACAGAAGCTGGAGCAATTAAAGTCTCTAGAACTTAGGTCAGGGAATCTGGAAAGACTTGGAAGATTAGGTTGGAAAAGGAAAAGGAAAATTGTCTTTAATTTATTGGGCTTCTATTTTGTGCACTAGATATTTTGCATACTGTGCTTCTTTTGCATATTGCGCTTCATTGAATTCTCAGAACAATGCTGTAAGATATGGTATTCATCCCGTAATTTACAGATATTGACACTTTTGTGTGGTCACAGAATTATTAAGGGGTAGAGCTGAGAAGGACCCAAGGCTCTCTCATTCCAGAGCCCTGTTTTCCTCATCTGGCTAACTTCCCTCCCTCACCCAATTACAAGTGTGCGAGTACATTAAAAACTTTGAGCTTTCTTTTCAGCTCCAAAACAATTGCTCTATCTTCTCTGATTAAAAAATCTGAATGGGGCTGGGTTAAGACACTGGCTTCACCCAGGAAGCCCCTCTAACCTACTTTGAATATATTGGCTTGTGCAAATCAAAGATGTATTTGACTGTAAGGAACAGAAATCCCACTTAAAGTAGTTTAAACAATGAGGAAATTTACTTTTCCTTGTAATGGAAGAAAGGAATTAAGGAAGCTTCCAGGCACAGTACCTTAATCCCCTGGACTATGGCTTTGTTTCTCTGCCAGTCTTTGAATTCCCCCATAGGCCTTATGCAAATGTGGGCTTTGTCCTAAAGGGGGCTGCCCTCAGGATTTCAAGAGGACTGCTATTAGCAAACAGCTGGAACAAGAGGCTGCTTCAGTCTATGTGAGTGGAAGAAAAATCTCTCCCTCACTCATGGACCAAATACTCATTTTCTTCAGTCTGATTGGGCCAGTTTGTTTGTAAGTCCAATCCTGGACCAATAGCAATCAACAAGGGGAGTGCTCTGTACTAACTGGCTCAAGCCAGAGTTCCTAAACCAATCAGGGGAAAAAAGGATAGGATTATTGTGATAGGCTGATGCTGATCAGGACTCATTTCTGTAGTCAGGACTGTACATAGACTAGTGTGAAGAGAAGCAAAATTCTAAATATGTCACATCTGGTACAGTATGGACGTGACCAATCAGAATGAATACTAGCCTGAAACAGCCAGTAAGTCTGTTGTGAATTAGCTGATTATCAATCCTGAATATTTAACCACAATGTGGGTTTTCATAAGGAGGAAGAAAGAAGAATGGTTCCTGGATAGGCATCCAACAGTGCCTGCTAAGTCTTTGCATGTCTACCTGAGTGTTAGGCTTAATGGACAGCTAAGATATTCTAGTCTGACAGCTCAGTGTCTGTGGCCACAGTGATTAGGCAATCTTTATTTGTAACTTGCCCTTTAAGTTAGTCTCATCTGAAAGGTGAGCCTACATTTCACCTGACCCACTCAACACCAACTTCCTCCCATGTATAGGGATGTCATAGCAAGTTAATTCAAGTTACATCTCCATTGATGGCCAGGGCAAAACACATAGGCAAAGCAAGTAAACCTAGGCCTTGCCTAGAGTGATCTCCCACACCAAATAAAAGTTTTAAGAAGTCCCTATGCTGTCTTTTCTTTGGTTTACTCAGTCCTTACAAATCCTAATTGGGAGCATAGGCAGCTTAAGCCAGTGGAAGGTCTGATTACAGAAGATTTTAAGAGATGTGCAGCATCACTTTCAAATGCAGGCAGTAACCCAAATTAGATTATAGAGGGATATCTTGTAAAGTCCCTAATATTTATAGATAAGAATGATTATGAGCTTATCGATTATTTGCATTTAATTCTTTGCTTTGAAAGTGTTTATGGTGGCTTAATACTAGTGTGTTCTGCCAACTACTTTAACCTTTCCCCAGAAATCTTGTTTGCACTAATGATTTGGACTATCAATGCCACGTCTGAAATAATAGGGTTTTGGCCTATTCCTGATTTTGCAAGGAAGACTGAAATCTTATGTGTTCATGAAGTTAGTCTTTCATTGGACACACAAAAGACTGGTCTTTGAGTGCTATTGTTTGGGAAGTCACCCGGAAAGGTGAGGATTTTTTTTTTGATATTATAATTATTTTTGAAGGGGAAATGTCAAAATTTGATCTTTAAGATATATATTTTTATTTTTCAATTGACAAGTATAATTTATGTGTTTATGATATACAACATGATGTTTTGATATATATGTATACATCATGGAAAGGCTAAATTAAGCTATTTAATATATGCATTACTTCACGTGTTTATTTTTTGTGTTGAGAACACTTATGTACTCTCTTAGCAATTTTCAAGTACATATACAACATATTGTTATTAACTGTAGTCATGATGTACGATAGATCTCTTGAATTTATTTGTCTTGTATAACAAAATTTTGTGTCTTTGACCAACATCTCTCCAATCCTCCCAACCCCCAGCCTCTGGTAACCTCCACTTTACTGTTTCCTTGAGTTTAACTCTTTTACATTCCACGTGGGTGGTATCATGCAGTACTATTCCAAATGACAGGATTTCCTTTGTTTTTAAAGGCTGAATAGTATCTTATTGTATATATATACCACATCGTCTTTGTCTTTGTCCAACCAGTGTCCATTTGTCCGTTGATGGACACTGGTTGGTTCCATAGCTTGGCTAATGTGAATAGTGCTACGATAAACATGGGAATACAGATATCTCTTTAACATACTGATGTCATATCCTTAGGATATATACCCACTAGTGGGCTTGCTGGATCATATGGTAGTTCTATTTTTAATTATTCTGAGAAATCTTCATACCATTTTCCATAATGGCTGTGTTAATTTACATTCCCACTAATGGCATCAGCATATAAAGGTTCCCTCCTCCCTACATACTTCCCAACACTTGTTATCTTTTGTCTTTTTAACAATAGCCATTCTAACAAGTGTGAGGCAATAGTTCATTATGGTTTTAGTTTGCATTTTCCTGGTGATTAGTGATATTAAACATTTTTTCATATACCTATTGACCACTTGTATATCTTCTTTTCAGAAATGTCTACTCAGGTCCTTTGCCCGTTTTAAAATCAGGTTGTTTTCTTACTGTTGAGTTGTTTGAGTGCCTTATATATTTTGATTATTACTCTATTATCAGATGGGTGGTTTGCAAATATTCTCTCCCATTCTGTAGGTTGTCTCTTCTCTCTGTTGATTGTTTCCTTTGCTGTGTAGAAGGTTTTTAGTTTGATGTAATTCCGTTTGTCTATTTTTGCTTTTGTTGCCTGTGCTTTTGTGGTCATATTCAAAAAAATCTTTGCCCAGCTGTGTCGTGGAGCTTTATACCCTTGTCTCTGAGATACATTAAATGAACACACACAGGAGCAGTTTGCACAATCTGAATGTAAACAGTGAACTCAGTCAGGAGAAATAAGTATCCTCAAGGCTGGCAGTGTGGCCAGGTGGGAGGAGTGCTGAAATACATGGAAACCTGGGTTCTGTTCCTTGTTTTGCACTGGTTAGCCATGTGACCTTGAACAAGTCACATAGCTTTTCTGGGCTTTAGCCCAGTCTTAGTGTTCTCACTAGACCAGCAGTGGCAAACATACATGCCCACAGGGACAATATGGAAAATACATGTGAATAAAAAGGCCTGGGAAGGAAACAACAATGAAACAGGCAACAAAACTGCAGCTTTAATATGAGACTAAGGGGCTATAGGGAATGGTGGGGTCTGTGGCAGAGCACAGCTCATTCAGAGTGGGAATTCCACTGAAACTGAACACAACCCTTATGTGGCCAGATCTGATTTTTCTTTTAAAGAGAAGCCAAAAAATCCAGATTTTTATGTGAAATGTATTAGTTGTTAAATATTGGGTGAAACAATAAACCCTATGTAGACCAACACCCTGTGAACAAAATGACATTTTTTTCCTGGGCTGAATTCAGCTTGAGGTTGCTAATTTGCAACCTCTAGACAAGATGAACTGAGAAATATGTTTTAGGTACAGAATGCTGTGGCTCTGTGAGTTTAAGGCGAATGTCTCCTTGAAGTCACATCATCTTAGAGTTGAAAGAGGTCTTAGCAGGTGTCTGATTTGTCTCTCAGACACCTCTCACACCATCCCTGACATTTGTTGTTTAACCTCTGGTAGCTGTTCCACAGGATGGACTTTTCTGCTGCAGGAATGGACTCTGCTGCAGGAAGCTCTTTCTTGTATTGGGAAGAAACCCCTTGGCCAACAACTTCTCTTATTGATCCTAATTCTGTCATCTGGAGCAATACAGAATACATCTTTGGTCTCTTGGGGCTTTAGATGTGGACAGGCCTGCTCCTATTCCCCTCACACAACCCCAAGAGCACTTTCCTGGGGACAGTCAGGACTTGGAAAGGACTTAGAACCCAGAAACTTGGGTGAGCTACAGAAAGTTTCCTAAATGAGAAGTCAAACAAAATCCCTTCCACCATTACTTCATGCCATGGGGGAACAAAACTTTGGGTTATTTCTGATGGAGCCAAATTTCCCTCACTTGGGGGAAAGGGGAGGAAGCTGGGCAGTGTGGACGGCAGATTTACAGCTAGCCTGTTGGGAGGCGTGAGGGAAGCTGGGCCGGACATGCCCCCTTCTGAGGGTCACCACTGGTGGATCTTTGTTCTCTAGGACAAGTCAAACTGGGAGAGTCTTTTTGTCTCAGAAAGGTAGCTCTGTGACTGTGTCCACCTCTCACCTCAAGTATAACCTTAGAACACTTCCTTCTCACACAGGACAGAGCCTGCAATCACTTTCTCCTACTCAGTGTCTTCCCATGCTCTTGCATACAGTAGCAGAGATGAGGGTTTTTCCAGCTGGAGGGAGGTGGGTGAAGTTTCTGCCGCCTGTGACTGCACACATGTAGTTCAGGGACTGCACGGCAGCCAGTGTCCAGACAGGGGGAGCAGAGTCTTTCAGAGAAGTGGAGGGGCTCAGCGTCTGTTGAGAGCTGTTCGGTGGGGGGTGAAATACTTCTTTCTAAATGTGACTCTGCATTATAGTGGAGTCTTCATGACATATTATGGGGATAATCTTTCAGATGCTTTTTGATTCGACCCATAAGGCCAGAACAGGGAAATTAACTAGGTGTAATAAATAATATAGAATCTGGTGAATATTTAGGGTCTGGTAATGATGATAAATCAGGTTTGAAATGTTCCTTGAGGAGATTGTGAGATTCTGAGAAATGAAGCCAGGAAGGTTGATTAGAACCTATTGCTGCTCAGAAAATCTACTGCAAAAAATACAGGGAGGTATTGCTAGGCTAATAGGAAAGGCGAATACAATCCACCTTGGCCTCTAAAAACCAAATGGGCGTAATCAACAAATGTCATTGCTCTTACGGGCTAATGCATAGGAGAGCAAAAGACACCTCAAAGCACCGGAGAGTTTGATCTGTAATAGCAAAGAAAGAACACATCAGGCTTTCTGTATGGTCATCATTACAATGAAGCCTCATTTATTTACTTATTAATTTGTTCATTTACTTATCTGTCCAATTTCAAGGAATGACCCCTATTGAAGAAATAAAGATTATGTTCTTAAGAGTTTGTGTCACTAAAATCTGTTCTTCTTAGGGGCCACGTACGGCAGGTCCTTAAATAATGTCGTTTGGTTCAATGTCATTTTGTTATAACATTGATGAGAAAAAAGATCAATTCTAGGCGGAGTCACTGTCTGTGTGGAGGTGGCATGCTTTCCCCATGTCTGCATGGGTTTTCTCTGGGGACTCCAGTTTCCTCTCACATCGCAAAGCTGTGCATCCCCAAGCTACATGATACCAGCGTGAGTGAGTGTGGAACACTGTCCTGCCCAGGGCTGGTTTCTGCCTGACATCCTGAGCTGCTGGGATAGGCTCCAACTACCCATAACTCTGAACTGGAATAAGTGGGTCAATAATTATCTTACCTGTTTTTATTAATCTATCTTTAAGTATATATAGTTCCCATTTATTTCATTGTTTAATATGAGAAGTGTTTTGGTCTTTGGAAGTTGGGTGATGTTTTTGTGACCAGAAATATGCTGTAGGAACTTAACTCTTGTTTAATATTAATTAGCCTATGGGAAAATTGGTTTCTTTAAACATTGTTTCACTTAAAGTTGCAGTTTCCAAGAACCTATATATGACGGTCAGTGAGAACTTACTGTACTTGTTTCTCAGCATCTGGTGTGAAGATTCATATCTTACATTTGATACCGAAGCTATACTGAGTGGGGGGATTATGTTAAATGCTGATAAGTCATCCGTTTCCTTGCAAATCTGTCCATCTTGATTGATGAACTTAACATAATGTAAAATATCAAATCTTTTGGAAATTATCTGGGAAGAGAGTAGCTTTAGTTCTGTGGTATTAAAAAAAGAGGGAGAAAAGCCTTGAGCATTTGTGAATAGAGGAGGAAGCATAAAGAATGAAAATGTGGGGAGAAAGCTGTAGTTAATTGTCAGTGGACCGGGGTAAATTTGTGATAGAGCAGAGAGAAGATAGGCTTTGGGCTCAGATTGACCTGGGTCCACAATGAGCTGTGTGACCCTGGGCAAATTACTTGACTCCTCTGAGCCTCAATTTCTGCCTAGGCAAAATGGAGAGATTATGCTTGTATCTTGGGAGAATCGAAGGAGATTATGTGTGTCAGTGCCTAGTACTGAGTATGACACATGTGGCTCCCTTCTCCCCACCTGGTGGCCTTCTAAATCTCCACATTCACCTCTGTGATGGTTCATTTTATGTGCCAATTTGGCTGGGTTATGAGATTCCTAGACATTTAGTTAAGTATTATTTTCTGTGTGTCTGTGAGGCTGTTTGTATGATTAACATTTAAATCAGTCAAATGAGTAAAGCAGATTGCCCTCCCTAATGTGGTGGCCTCCTCCATCAGTTGAAGGCCTGAATAGAACAAAAAGAGTGACCCTGCACCACGTCAAAGAATTCTTCCTGCTTGACAGCCTTCAAACTGGGATGTCGGCTTTTTTCCTGCCTTTGGACTCAAACCAAAACATCTCTTCCTGGGCCTAGAGTACTGGCCTTTGGACTAGGATAAAACCATTGACTCTCTGGGGTCTCCAGCTTGCTGACTCACCCTGCAGATCTTGGCACTTGTCAGTCTTCATAATTATGTGGGCCAATTCTTTATAGTAAATTTTTCTCTCTCTTTCTACATATATATGACATATATGAGATTTATAAGTATATCATATTTATAAATATATACACACACATATATAAGTGTATCCTATTGGTTCTGTTTCCCTGGAGAAGTCTAATACAACCTTGTTCAGTCCCTTAAACATGATGAGCTTTATTATTTGTTGGTTAATACACAGAGCCAGGGAGTCAGAGAGCATACTCCAAAATCTAGATGACAGGCAGGCAACCTTAACACTGCTGTCTCATCTCTTCATTTGGAACCTAGGGCCTTTTGTGGGAGCTCGCTGGAGCAGCATGCTGCAGGGAAGGTGTACAGTGCGAGACAGACTCTTCACTCTTCTCCCACGCATGTGCACACGTGGGCACCGCATGCCAGGCAGAGCTGGGTTAGTGTGTGTTCCAGCATCTTCCCTTTTTTCTTTCCCCCTCCCAAAGTGAAGAGAGCTGATGGTGGCAAACCAGGTTCCAAATTAAAAACCGGAGACTTAAGAAATTTTTCTTTCTTCCTCCTTTTCTTAATGTGAAGTATGAATTAGAAATGCCAATTCTGTGTAAATTATCTGATTAAACACGACATCCGTGTGCTCAATGGTTAGACTTGCCAAGAAACGCGAGGCAAGCTGGTAATGGTTTTCCTAATTTACTCGAGGATAAATAATGCAGGAAGCTCATCAGATAGGTCTGCGGATAGATTTGAATGAATTAGATCCTCAGTGCTTTGGAAGTGGTGATGAAGGAGGAAAAATATTGCTACGAAACTGGTTTAACTGCTAGAGAAATCTGGAGCTGCAAAAAGCCACGTTAAAAATCACATCACAGATTTGTCTTCAGCCAAAAAAGGAAATGGAGAGTTAAAGAAAAACTTCCCTCTCAGACTTGGTTCTATTAATCAGCTTCCATACTGGGTAGTCTGTTTAAAGATTGGCCCATTAAGGCTATTGTGTACTAATGAGACCCTTCCCCAATGGGCCATCCTGGTGTGTGGCTGCACTATTTGACAGGAAGTGGATTATCATAAGAAGGAGTCTCATAGATGAACAGTGGTATGTCACTACAAGAATTTCTAAAAATATGCCTGCTGTCTTCAATTGGCTGCAAATTACCAGCGATTGAAGGCATGGGGGGGTATTTTATGACAGATAAATATGCAGTTAAGAAGGCTGCTATTCCTGAAAGGGGATGGAATGGACAAATACCTTTGGAATGTGTTTTGTTCTCAAACATTTCCCTGGCTAAATCACCAGATTGCAGCCCTGGAATCTTTCTACTGGTTACTTCTTTGAGGTATAAAGGTGTGAAAGCATGATCACCCATGAATGTCTGCGTACAAATTCATTGATTAGCTCTGTCATCACCTGGGTCCTGAGGGAATGGTGTGAATGGGAGACCATCACAGTATCTCATTATCTTCCCTCTCTTCTCCATTCCTTTCTTCTCTTCCTTCCTTCCTTTCTTCCTTTCTTCCCTTCCTCCCCTCCCTCCCTCCCTCCCTTCTTTCCTCCCTTCCTCCCTTCCTCCCTCCCTTCCTCCCTTCTTTCCTTTCCTTCTACAAATATGAGTCAAGCAATGTTCTAGGCTCTAGCACAGCAGTGAACACAAAAGAAAAAAACCACTACCCTTGTGTTACAGTGCTTGCCATCCTGTGTGTGTGTGTGTGTGTGTGTAGGGGGAGACAGACACCAAAACAAATATGCATTTTTTGTTTATGTACACATAATTGTGTATGTACATGCCAGATCTTTTTGTCATTTAAAAGCTTATTCTGTGATCAATCACATATTAGAAGACTAAGCTGAGGCATTTAAGGCCCCAAAGATTTTTCCAGAACTCCCCACTATCTCAAAAAGTGGTAAAAGGGCACAAACAACTACAAATTTTCTGTTGTTTGTTCTCCAAATTTATTGCCCTGGGAGACCTCTGAGGAGGAGAGTAAGACGGCAGGCTGGGGGACATGAGACGGTTGTTATTTCAAATTCTAAAATACTCCTGAAGAACTGAAGGACCCCCTAAAGGACAAATAGGTCTTTAATGTCAAAAACCTTCTAAGGTTTGGTTCAGGGCAGGTTGGTCCTGGAGGCCACTTGAGGCTCATACTCACCTTGATTTAGGTCAGTGGTTCTCAAGGTGTCTAGGGTAAGGTCTGCTCATCTGCCTGTCACCTAGAGGGTTAATTACCTGTTGCTGTGGAAATTTGAGTCACCTGGTGTCTTTATTTCATGTTGCTGTGTAATAAATTTCCACAAACTTAGCAGCTTTAAACAACACACATCTGTTATTGCAGTGTTCGTGGATGAGGAACCTGGGTGCAGCTCAGCTGGGTCCTCTGCTTAGTTCCTTATAAGGCTGTGACTAATGAGAGGCTGCCTGGCCTGCATTCTCTTCTAATCATTAGGCTGTGGAAGGATCCACTTCCAAGTTCTCTCAGGTTGCTGACGGAGTTCGCATCCTTGGGATTGTACAGTGAGGGTCATGACTTTTTGCTGGCTGAACGTGGGAGGCTGCCTCAGCTACCAAAGACTGCCTGCAGTTCCTAGAGGCCGCCTGTAGTTCCTGACACATGGGCTTTTCCGACATGGCCTTTTAATTCATCAAACCAGCAAGGAGGATCTCTTGAGCAAGGGTCTTCTAGTAAATGGAGTCTTATATGCCATAACCTAATCACAGGAAGGAGACTCTATCACCTTTGCCATATTCCATTGGCTAGAAGCGAGTCACAGGTCCCATCTGGGAGTTACACCAAAGTGTGAATACCAGAAAGGGGGTCTGCTTTGTCACAAATGCAAGTTCCTGGGTTCACTCTGGACTGACTAAATCAGCGTTTCTGGGGTGGGGCCCAGGAACCTGCATTTACTCAACTTCCCAAGTGCTTTCTTGTGCACATTATGGTTGGAAAAGCTGAAGGAAAACATGGACTTGGGATAGCTTGAAATTCCACTAAGCAATGTGGGATACCTGGTGTTCCTTCCTGCTAGTTCTGAGGGGCTCTCAAGCCAGTCATAGTGCTGACCAAAGGCCATGTGGGGATGGATCTGTGAAGCCATCTTGACAGATAGCTCAGCATCTGAGGGATGGGAGTGCATTCACAGCTCATCTGTGTGGAGTCAGTTCAATGCTGAGTGGCCATTTAAAAATACGGCCTGTCTGAGAATGTGGTCTCTAAATTCCATATCCCTGGGCATTTAAAGACCTGTACATGAATATGTTTATAGCAGCCTTATTTATGATAGTTGAAACTGGAAACAAATGCCCTTCAATAGTAAGGAATTAAACTATGACACATCCATAGCATAGAATACTCCTCAGCAACAAAAAAGAACTATCAATACACCAATAAATTATTGATATACACAGCAACTTGGACAAATAGCTAGGAAAGTCTCCTGAGAAAACAGCCAATTCTGAGAAGTTACTGTATTACTCCACTTGTACAACATTTAGAAATGACAAATGTTAGAAATGGTAGACAGGTTTAGTGGTTGCCAGAGGTTAGCGACAAAGTGGAAGGGGTGGTGAGAGGGAGGTGGGTGAGATCATAAAAGGGCAATGCCAGGGATTCTTGGTGTTGGAACTGAACTGTTCATTACTATGATTGTGGACATGTGAACCTACACAGGTGATAAAATTGTATAGAACTTAATCTGCACACAAATGAGTACAAATGAACTGGGAAATCTGAAAAAGATTGGCACATTGTATGAATGTCAATATCCTGGTTGTGATAGTACAGTAGAGTTTTGTAAAATGTTACCATTGGGGGAAACTGAGAAAAGTATACAAGGGATCTTTCTGTATTATTTCTTACAACTGAATGTGAATCTATAGTTTTCTCAAAACAATTTTAACGAAAAAAATAGGGCCTGGACTTGCCCTCATTTTTGCTGGCCCTTGCCCATCTGGAGTAGGTATTTGATAAAATTTACCTTTTCTTTCTTCCTCTACAACCTCCCCCTCCAGGGGGAGGAGTTCTCAGCTTTAGATCAGTTGCTCTCCTTTTTCTACAAAAATTGTTCTCCTCAGGTGACTGCCATTGTTGGGTAAGAGCTTTGGCCACAGAAAACTCAGAAATCTGAAAAATTAAATTTCTTCGGTTGGGGGTAAGTGGAACCTTGCCTCTTCTTATCCCAGGGCCATAGCCTGCAGCTTCAAAAAAAGAGAAAAAGCGTGACTCCAAAGGCACACGCCTTGCATAGCTTTCTCTCAGCCTCCACTGAAGAATTAATATGTTGTACCCATCTCAAGATAGACTCACTTCTCCTATAGCCTCATTCCATTATGTGATGCTGAGGTTAGTGGCATAGTTATCTGTCTCCCTAGTTACATCAGGAAATTATGGATTGTCACTCTGTCCCATTCCTCTGTGTACCCCTTAGCACACAATGGTGTTCAGTAAATGTCTATTGAATGAATGAATGTTGAACCTGACTTCATTACTGTTCAGTTCCACTGGAGGGAGGAGAGGGGCAGACACAGTGGTTCTTCAGGAGACATGCTATGTGGATATTCTTGTCAAGGTTTATTTCTCAAGGCTGGAATCAGTGTCAACATGATATTGTTTTTTTTTTCCCCTTTGATTTGCATTTCAGGAGTAAGTTCCTGCTGAGCAATTCTAAAAGAATGGTTAAGAGGAATTTTGGGCCAGAGACTTGAAGAGGAGAGTTTTCTTAGCCTTTGGAGTCATGGCAAGCTGTCCCTTGTGATTTCTGAATATTTGGAAAAGAGTCCTATAAGAAAAATTGAAGTAAAGGATTGGGCCCTGTGTGGCTGATAGCCTCACCATTCTCCCCAAGCTGATTGTCTCCACCCCTCCTCTGAGCTGTTTCCAGAGGACTGACTCATCCAAGATGTTTTGCAAATTCTTCTTGATTGATAGGTTGAAGCAGCACCCCATCTTCTCAGCATCTCTGTAAGGCCAGCTCTGCATGCAACAAATTGCTTCATTCCTTCAAAATTTTGAAAGTTTCACCTCACGAATTCTTGAATAAAACGTCTTCAGCCGAGTGAAGAATAACAGCAGAAATATCAACTGGCCTGTTGTCAAGGAAAGAGGGCTGGGTTTGGGGTCTCCAAGGATGCATGCTCCAAATGTCAAAGTTTAGGTCTCTGGCCCAATCATCCTAATATCTGTGAGCACTAGCCTACTCAGGCAGTTGCACTATGTTTTTTTGTTTTGTTTTTGTTTTTGTTTTGCCTTGGTGGGACAGTAATTCCCCAGCTGGCAGCTTTATGTGATTAGAAGTGGAGAGGCAGGAGGACTTGCCCCTTATTACTCCTCTGGTGTTTGGGTAAAATGACGTCTCTCCTCCCTCCTCACTGTGCTTCTCCTTGCATTGCTTCAGGGTGCGGGCCTGTGGGTTTCCTTACCTTGATGGCCACTAGGATTGATGGTGCCCTGGGCTGTCTGGTTGGCCATCGGGAGCAAACTCTAGTGTAAAAGGTACCCGTGCGTGGGGGCATGTACTTGTTCACCTTCTGGATTTGTGTAGATGGGGTCCTTAATGGAGAATACACAATGTTATTGTGGGACAGTGATGATGACGGTGCCTCTAGGTGAGGTGTTAGGAACCAAAGTACCAGATAACCACAGTGAGCAGTTGCTAGACTGTAGATTCCAGTGGGATGGGAGAAGGAAAGGAGGCTGCCTAGAGTTGCTGTAGGAGATCTGTAAGGAAACATTATAGGTCAAATCAACACTATGCTAGACATATGTGTATAAGTCATATAAAATCCTAGCATCCAGAATAACAGGGATAGGAATTTCAGGACTTGGCAGTCTCTTTTGAAAATGCCGAAGGGTAGATGTGGGGTGGGTGGCAAGCATATCTGGTCGGAAAATCTTGCTCTTTGCTCTCTGTAAATTCCCATAGGCTTTCTCTGACACTTTGCCTGGAGATGATCTCTCTCCACCAGCCTCTGCTGACCGGCTTATTATTGTGTGCATCAACTCAGCCTCTTTCACTTCTTTGGACTGAGTCAGCTCCGCTGCCTGCTGCTTAGTCCTGACTAGGAATTTGCCAGAAGAGAGCACAGGCCTGGACCAGTAGGTTAGAGTCCTTGCTCTCTGGAGGGGCCATGGTTTGGGGATGTCAGAGAGAAGGAGGAAAGATTGAACTCCCTATAATTTAAAACATTTTCTTTTATCCCTGATACATGCTTGGCTGTATCTCAAGTGTCTGTAGAGTACTGTTATGATTTACATAATATAAAGCTATTTAGAGGGTCACTGAATTTATAGAAACTTTTCATCATTTACATTTTTCTAATCAATAGGTATTAGAAGGACAAGTACTATCAAGTAGGAGTGTGTGAAATTTTTGGGTATTATTATAACAGTTTTCTTACTGTTAAAGGAGGTGGGGAATCTATAGGTTGAAAGCTGCCACTTTTATTTTTTTGGAATAACTTTCTGAAGTGTTTCTTGTGCTTTTAAAAATGTTTTGAACTTTAGCTTTTTTTTCTGACTTAGTGAAACCAATTTGAGGGTAAATTATCTCACTCTGTGGTATACTTGTAACATGAGAGGAGTGATTAATCAAAATAATATCCCTAATGAAATAGTGGCTGTAGGAATGATTGTCAATGGCCACCAGAAACACTGGGTGAAAGTTCATGTGAGAGACTTTTAATGAGTGGACTAGGCTGGCATCATCTGAACCCATCACTGATTATCTCTAAAAGTTAGACAATCAGACATTCTATGCCTTCTGATGTGATTCAATAGGAAGTCACAGCATTATCTCCGTCATCTTGTGAGTAAAAATACTGAGCCTAGATATAATTAAGTTTCTAGATCCAACTACCAGTTATATGGGATGCAGAGGAAAGGGGAGCATATTGGATGGCACCCCAAGGATGCATTCAGCCACTGGATAAATGACTATTCAAATAATAAAGGGCATGGGGAAGAATGGGAGAGAAAACCATTTTGGATAAATAGAGACTTAAAAGGCTAACAAAACAAATGCTATGTGTGGACTTTGTTTGGATCCTGATTTGAACCAATTAACTATAAAAATAAATTTTTGAGATGATAATGGAAGATTAAGGCAAGTTATTAGATGATAGTAAGAAGTTTCTATTAATTTTATTAGATAACAATATTGTAGTGATATTAAAAAGAAAAAAGTTCCAATTACTTAAGATACTTACTGATATAGGTAAAATAATAAGAGTTCTAGGATTGGCTTTGAAATACAATAACAAAAAAGGTGGTGTAGAAATGAAATAAAAATAGCAGGACTGACGGGCATGGTGGCTTACACTTGTAATGCCAGCATTTTGGGGAAGCAAGGCGGGCAGATCACTTGAGGTCAGGAGTTCGAGACCAGCCTGGCCAACATAGTGAAATCCCGTCTCTACTAAAAATACAAAAATTAGCCGGGCGTTGTGGTGGGCACCTGTAATCTCAGCTACTCGAGAGGCTGAGGCAGGAGAATCACTTGAGCCTAGGAGGCAGAGGTTGTAGTGAATAGACATTATGGCACTGTACTCCAGTCTGGGCGAAAGGGTGAGACTCAGTCAAAGAAAAACAAAATAGCAGGATTGTCCATAATTATTGCAGCTGGGGATAAGCACCTGAGGGTTCATATTCTATTTTTTCTATTTTGTATGTTGTTTGAAAACCTGCATAACACATGCTTAAAGTCTAATTGAAACAAGTTCTAGTTTTTATTTATAGGTCTCAGAGAAATGAAGCAGAGGACGTACGTTATAGAATTGGCTATGCCTCTTATCAATGCTTTTATTTTTCTTTCTTAAGAATATGTTTTAAAGGTGTCTATAAGATTAGAAGATGAGAATGCTGTAGACACAGGCTTTGGCTATCTCAGGTGAGGGGAGCAAGGGTCCTGAGAAGATGGTGGTAATGGTTGGTCAGATGGCCAAGTGCAGGAGGGCCAGTGCTAATTTAACCGAGGATTTTTGGGGGCATGTTTCTTTCTAATATATTTCCCTTTTCTGCTAAACTTGAGGCTGGGCACTATGTCTCAGTTATTGACCTATCCTTAGTCATTTCCAGAGTGTTAGTGAAAATTTTAGGCACTTAATGCAATATCAACTTGATAAATAATTAAATTTTAATGAATTGGCATCAACTTTTTGTATGAGTGATGTAGTTAAGGCTTTAACAAATGGTTAATGCAGTGAGTAGGCTGTTCTAAACAAATCCTTAGTCTTGAAGAGCAAATGGCCACTATTAGGTGTAGAGAACATTATGCCAGATAAATATGTCATCTTCATTACGGTTAGGCACGGGGCTGTTTTTAGATGGAGTCACTGTACCTGCTTTTCAGCCTCATGAATTCCCATTATGATCTCCCTGGTTATAACAAACACACATAATGCTAAAGATACTACTTTCTTAGGGACAGCGTTACAGCATGGAGACACAAGATTACTTGTAAACGAGGAGACAAAAGGAGCTTCAATAAAATTACTTCCTATCAAGTGTAATAAACCTGTACAATAAGTTATTAAGTACCTTTAAGGCAGCTCACATTAATGATCCATCGAGACAACTAAATGAGATTTTAAGTAAAATAGAAAAAGAGAATACAGATGAATGTAAAGAAAAGAGGAGAATGGAAAATGAAGAAAACAAAGAGAAGCAGGTATGATGGAAATTGCCCTGCCATCCTGAAGCAATGGTGAAGCAAATCTAATGAGTTTCTCTGCTTTCAGTTTTAAAAATAAGATACATTTCTCAAATATGAAATGTGGTCCATTATCTGTCAATGGTATTCTGAGTTGTCTTCAGGCAGCAAATATATGCCATAAAATAAACTGCAAACTCACCACTCCTCCTTTTGAGGCGTGGCACAGATTTAGCCTGTTTGGAAAATTGGTTATTGATGACAGTTTTTATAGTCTAACTAGAGAAATTCATTGACGGATGTGATGTGATGTGATGTGTGTGTGTGTGTGTGTGTGTGTGTGTTACAGTTCATAGGTTTTATGATGAACACTTAACATCTCTGAAACCAAGATGTGTGTATCAGGGTCTAATTAGTAGCATTTTTTTCTTGATGAGTTACAAAATTGTGTAGAATATTATAATCAGCTATGTCTTATATTGTAAATTTGATCTTGATGAATTATAAAATTGTGTAGAATATTATAATCAGCCACATCTTAAATTGTACATTTGATTTATTTGAGGGGGGAGAAGGAAGAGTGTAGAAGAAATGGAAGAAAATGTGATGTCCTATGTAATGGCATAATTTAGAAAAACCTTTTAAAAACTTTAATTCCTACTTTTTGTTTGTATGACTATTGAGGGATAAAAGTCCCGTTTGCTTATATTCCTTAGAGGGACCCTTGAAAACTGTTCAATTCTTCCTTTGGAATGGTCCTTCACTTTTTTCTCTTACCTTTTGTCTGCTTCTTGTATACTTGTAATTTTGGCTTGCCAAGCTTCACATTCACAACTTTCCAAAAGGTGCTTATGACTTAGATCAACAATTGATTTGAGAAGAATTAGCTGTGACAAGATATAAAGACAGCACCCAGGTCTCTACCATAAGGTGGAACACAGATGCCCCTTAATATCTTCATGAATACCACTTCTGCTACACCCAAACATGCTTATGTGTGGCCTACAAGCTGTGCTTCTGCTTCCATTTCTCACAACTGATTGCTGGTTTTCTGGGTACTTGCTCATGCTAGATGCCACACAGCTACAAAGTTCAGTTCCGCAGCTATGAGAAAAAGGGGCCTTGGCTCTGCCCCACAGAAGTGAATAGCTTTTAACCCTTTAGAGCAATTCCTTTTGTTCCTTTGCAGCTGTAGGTCTTGTAGATTTCCACTGAGAGCCAGAGACATTAACCATCGTGGGCTCGGTTGGCAAGTCATCAGTCACACAGAGAGGAAGTGAAGCTGGAAACCCCAATGCCTGGCACCCTCAGGTCAGGAGGCTCGAATGTCGATTTGTGATGTAGGCCCAGGTTTTGTGAGACAATGAGTCTCGGATGAACAGGTGATAGACCATAGCAGGGACGGGCTCAGCAATGTGGAACTGCCAGAGGGTCTGGGGGAGAGGCTAAAGGCATCTGTTTGGATACTGGTTGCTGAAAATCAGATGAATTTGGACAATAGATGAAAGAAAGCCCTATCAGTCTCTGGCTGTATCTATCACCCAAACAACTGGCAAAAATTCAGTGAAAAATATTCATTGAGGCAGTTGAACAAAATCAGTGTCTGTAAGGCTTAAGAGTTCTGGGCATACACTCACTGCAGGCAGTGGATGCTTTCTAAAGCATCTAGTTTAGAAATCTAGTGATGTTCACTTGTGTTCTATGCAAATGTCCTTTATACATCCATATAGTTACTGTTTCATTAGACCTAATCATTCCTCTCCAGAAACCAAACAAAATGTCACCTCCCCCTTGGAGAGATTTAGTCATTGACAGAAACATAATTTCACTTACCCAGCAAGAGAAATGTTGACACTGACAAGAAGATAGTACCTTTTACCTTCAAAACTGTTTTATAGGAAACCATTTAAGCTAAAATAGCTTTTTCTTTCATTTTCTCCATTTTATCAGCAATGATTACCCCCTTTGCTGTTCCAGTGGCCCTGCCATGTCAACCCACGCCCACAGTGCCTGAGACTGATCTGATTGATCTCTGGTTTAAAATGAAGATTAAACACATATGGGCCAGGTCTTAGGGTTGGGGCACCTGAGAGGATCTTGGGCAAAGGTTTAGTATCCTGGCAAGGTTAGCTTTGTAGCTGTAAAGGGATGTTGATGTGAGGGAAACATGAAAGCTCAGTGCACTGACAGCCCCCATGCTGGGCCTGCCTCTGTATCAACACTGCGTTGAACAAAGTCATTGCAAGGAAAAGAGCTGTCCCAGGTCCTGAAAAAGGACTCACAGGAGAGCAGGAGAAAGCCAAGGAGAGTAGCAACAAAGCGGGCCATATGTCTGTGTCTCCATCTAGAGGCAGATGATACCTTTGTGGTTAGGAGTGCACCTTGGGAGTCCTGTTGCCTATCTTTAAATCCCAGTGCACCACACCACACTTCCTGGGCTCTGGGAACATTGGTGAGCCTCTAAATCTCTTTGAGCATTATCTGTAAAATGAGGATAATAACGATTCCTACTTCACCCGGGGCTTTGATGATAATGCACGTACATCATTTAGCTCAGTTCCTGTCACATAGTTAGTGCTCAATAAATGTTACACTAGCTTTTTATTCCTTCATCAATCATATTGGCCTTTCTCATCAGTCCGTGAACTCTCCTGGAACGAGAATTCTATCTTATTCATCATTTTACTCTCACATCTTCCTTCACCTCTTTGCAACCTTAGAACAGCCTCGAGGCAGTCTCTCTCCTTGCTTGCATAACATGGCTCTCTCCTGGTTCATCTCAGACCTCACTGGCTATTCCTTCCCGGTTTTCTTTGCTGCATTTTTCCTCCACTAGATCTCTAAATGTCAGCTTTTTCCTTGGACTTCTCCTCCCCCTTTACTCTCCAAACTCTAAAATAGATATTTTCTGAGCTGAAATCTTCTCTGGATCCCAGACTCACATAGCCTAATTTTTACTAGACATCTCTGCTCAGAGGTCTCAGAGCAAGTTGGATTTCAGAAACTATGGGTTCAAAATAAAAATTATTGTTTCCTTTTCTTCCCTTATCAAATCATCTAAGTATCTGGCTCCACTATCCATCTAATTTCTGAAGCAGAAACCTAGTAGTCTGCTTTTTGTTCTCTCCCCATTAGCAAGTCCTTGTCGTTCAGTCTCCAAGGACCTCAGAGCCAGCAACTTCCCTCCACCTCTCTGCCACCACTCGAATCCAGGCTGTCTTCATCTCTCTCTTGGAATGTGCAGGAGCTCTCTAACTGTTCTTTCTGTCTCTACCCATGACTTCTGACAGTCCGCTTTCCATGTGCAGACAGAGAAGTCTTTTAAGATAACAATCGAATTACATCCTCACCTTGATGAAATTCATCATGATTTTCCATTGCATATAGCATAATGCCCAGGGTCCCCAAAAGGGCCTACAAAGGCCCACAGGCTCTGGCCCTGCCCCTGCCCCTGCCCCTGCCCCTGCCTATTTCTCAAGCATCCTGGCACTTGCTTCTTCCCCTCACTCCCCATTCTCCAGTCTCATGAGCCTTCTTTACACTGGTTTCATGTCTGGAATCTTTTCATGGTTGTTCCTGCTGCTTGGGAGCCTTTTCTCCCAGCTGCCATGGCTGCTCTTCTGGCTCTCCAGATCTTGTTTTGAACGTTGTCTTCTAGTGCGGCCCACCCTTCTCCTAGTGTGCTCTGTTCCAGCCTCCTGTTGATTGCCTTCACAGCACGTTCCACAATTTGCAATTTGTAATTCTTTTATTTAATTGCCTTATGTCTCTTTCTTTCACTGAGACACACTGAGGTATCCCTAGTGCCTAGCATAATGCCTAGCACATAGTAGGACTCCACAAATCCTTGGCAATTGAGTGACTCCAACAAAGTGCTTTGGAGAGGTGCTTTGAATGAATGAGCGAAGTTAGTGATATCTAAAAGTGTGTGGTTCTTTTTGGGTGATTGCATTGTTATCAAGAGAGAAAGTGTCAAGCCTGAGGGGGGGCACATGGTTTAAAGGAAAGGCTGGAGGCTTTGAGGGGGGTATAACTTGAGTCTGCCTCTTATTAGCTGTGTGAACTTGGGAGTGTTTCTTCACCACTCCCAGCTTTAATTTTCTTATCTGTAAAATGGAGATTAAACGTGTATGTCAGAGAGCATCATGAGTATTAAATGAGATAATGTATGTAAATCCTCTGGCACAGAGCTGGCACACGGAGGTACTTGATACCTGGGCATTTCATTCCTTCTACCAAATAAAAACTCCATGGAGTTGCAGGCATCAGTGAGCTGGGAAGAAAGGTACTTTTGGAGGACAGAGGCTTTCTGTGTGCCAGCTCTCTCCCAAGCTTCATCCTCTGCTCTTGCCCCCAAATCACATTGCATCAGGAATGTCAGATAAGTACAGGAAGCACATTTTGCCAGCAGTGAAGATTGCCAGTCATTGTAGGACACATGGGCCAGTTAATTGCCCTTGTTTATCCTTCCTTGAAGTTGCAAATTTCAAATGTAAAGTTCTCAGATCCTTCAGTTTGGAATATGAGTGTATTTTAGGGTGAAGCCCAGTGTTATTCTTTTCCCCATTTTTTCCAGCTACGTTTTACAATACCCTCCTGACTCCCACCTCCATTATTTGAAAAGCCTGCTCAGATGAATGTGAGGAGGACTCTAAGAGCTCCTAACCATATTTCACTAAGTGGCTCTATCCGCTGTTGTTTCCATGTCTCCTTTTAAAGATGTTCCCTTTGTCCAAAAATCTGCTTCTTGCTCTTCACCCTGTTCCTTGTGCAGGTAGAGAGAGTTTTATCTTATTCTCTGTGCATCAAGGCCACATTGAACAAAGTCATTGCAAGGAGAAGAGCTGTCCCAAGTCCTGAAAAAGGACACACTTTCATGGGATCTTAGCTGCTCCCTCTGACTTGACTTCTGGATTCCTGCCTTTCCTTTTCTCATCTGCTTCCTGTCCTGTGCCTACCATCTTTCTTGCTCTTTGTCCCTCTATTCGTCTCTAGTCCGTTATCCACACTGTCTCTCCTTTTATGGTTCATTGTATAATCTTTCTGCTCTATGGTCCTCTTTGATTGATAGTTGGTGTGGATGCTTGGGTGCCCCATGCCACATCCCTGGGTCTACCTGTGATTTCAGCTGCAGATGTAAAAGATGCTTTTAGACCCTCCTTGCTCTCTCTGCTTCTAGGCCTCAGGGCCTTCTCCAATGCCCAAGCAAGTAGCTCACCTCCAGCAAGTGCAGCCTGAAAGTGCAGGGGAGTTATCAGTCCAGGGATTACTCTCAACCAGTGGGAGATTAGAGCAGTGATCCTGGGTCTTCGTAACTAATTAGATTTTTCATTGAGGGAGATGGAGGAGTCTGAGATTGCCAGGTTGTTGCGGCTAAGGAGACCAGCAGAGTTACAGGGATGGTGCAAACTGTCAAAATAGAGGGTACAGGAGAGACATCAGGTAGAGATGAATGACCTCAGGGCAGGGATCATATTTTATCTCTGTATTCCCAATACCTAGCATAGTGCCAGCATTTGTGTTCACAAAAGGTTTGCTGAAAGGGCAAACCCATTTCTTCATGTGCTATCCCTTTCATGAAAGCTGTTCTGTTGATATTGGGAAGCCAGGTGTGGCTACCCATGTACCTTAACACTGTCCTCAAGATAGTGATAGATTTTTTCTCTTTCAGTATTTGTTCTGTTGTTGCACAGAACATCAGCATCAGATTCATAAAACTGCTATTTGCTTGTCATTTGTCAGGCCACTTTGGAAGTCATTTGCTTTGGGGAAGATTAATCTTCTGGAATATCAGTATTGCATGGTATTTCAATAAGCATCCTAAGTGGCTCAGCACATGTAAATTGTTTAGCACTTATATATCACTTATATTCTCCAGGAGCTCAACATTAGTTAATTCTCATGATACTTAAGAGATAAGTGTCATTTCAAGTCATGATTTGTATATGTTTCAAGTTTACAAGTGTTCTCCACTGCTTTTTTTTTTTTCAGTAGCTGTTTCATTTTCTATCATGAGGACTTCTATTTAATTTTGTTGACTGCTTTCTTTGTGGACTTGGAACATATAAAGACTTTTGTTTAACAAAATGTGCAACAGCTGAAAGAGACCTACAGGGTCCTTTGTCCACGTTCCTCGGAATTAGAGGTTTGTAAAGGAGATACAGCAGCAAGGGATAAACAAGGACATTGCTTCATGAATGGCAGAGTTGTCCTGAGTTCTAGCTGTTTCTACCCTTGAGAGGTTATCCAGGAGGCTTCACAAAAACACCTACCACCAAACCTTCCCACCACCATTCCAGCCCCTCAAGTGGCGAGAGTGTGAGCATTAGTTTGGGAATGGGTGCCAGCATGCTGCCCTGGAAGATGCCTGAGTGAGTAATGGTGTGCACACCAAGGAGCAGGACACCCTGATGGGGCATGTTTCTCTGGTGACAGCCACAGGGACCCTTCATTGCCCTTTGAGGGTCTGTATACTGAAAGGCCAGGAGGCAGCTGGATGCTGCCAGAGAAGGCTGTACACCACCCAGGAAGAGGCATAACAGCAGGCAGCACCAACACTAGATCAACCCAGATGTAGAACAGGGAGGGCTATTCCCCCTGCTGGGTTTGGTCATGGCTATCGCTGGCATGGACCCTTCTGGCATGGGGACCAGAACAGATGTGGACTCCTACCATGGGAGCTGAGCAGACAGATACTGCCCCCACCCTAATACCCTGATCTTATGAAAGAATCCCCTTGGACCTGCTTGCCTTTCAGGGATAGGAAAGTTTGAGGGGTGAACCCTGAATTTAAGTGACTACCGCCAAAGAAAGTCTTAAATTAGAAAGGACCAAGTTACCTCATACTGAAGGGTTAAAAGTTTTCCACTGTCAGCAGAAATGAAGGCTCAAGAGCTAAGCTGAGATTGGTGATAGATAAAGTTTTAAAAATCAGTTTTGCAAGTTTTATAGACTCTCATGACTGTCAAACATTCTATCACTTATTTTATTATCTCATTCAGCAAATGAGGAAATTGAGGCTTAGAGGTATTGAATCACTCACGCAAAGACACTTGACTAATAAATGGTGGCAGTGTTTTCAAAGCCAAGTCTAGCCTTTGCTCTCAACCCTTACCCAAATGGATTATATATGCTTCTTAAGCTTTTCCACCAAATGCATACCCCTCCCTCAGCTGGGAGCTGAGAAGGGAGGGTGGGCTGGGTAGAGGTTACATTGGACACTGCACGGAACTTGGAATTTCTTTGAGTGTTTTTTTTTTTTTCAAAAATCATGTTTGATATGAGGAAATCATGCATTTTGTATTCTGCTACATATTATGTATTTTCTCTACTTTTAAAATGTTTTAAAGTATGTAACATTTAGATAAATGAGCCATTTTAATCTTTGGGCACCCACCATCCCTCAGCAAACCTGGCAAACCCTCCAGGGCACACACATCCCAATATGAGAGCCAGTGGGTGGTACAAGTCTTGGGGACATAAAATGCATTTATTTGTTTTTTGTTTGTTTGTTTGTTAAAGAACTAAAGCAAAATAGAAAACATTTTTACTACTGTATGAGGAAACAAGGAAATAAAGCACACACACATGTGTGTATGTGTGTGTGTGTGTGACAGAGAGAGAGGTGGGGTGGAGAGAGAGATTGACTGGCCCAGCAGGGTGCTAATGAAACCTGAGGCTATTGGCATTATGCCCATGGGCCTGTGGGACTGATTAACTTTGTAGATTAGAGCAGAGACAGATATTTTTTGATCATGTGGCTCATCTATGACCATAGACCCCTCTCCTGGCCACATGTGTGGAGGGAGCAGGCCTTTGGCTTGGCTTGGCTTGGTGAGAGCTATTGTCCTCAAGACAAGAAGAGCCAGAGAATGGATCCTTCAGTGGCTGTGGACCCCAGCTCTGTTTGCAAATGTGTTCTGGGTTCTAGGAACCTCTCTCACTGCTTTTCTATGTGTCTAGGATTACATTTATAGTCACCAAGCAACCTTCTGATTCCTTATTTGTTTTCTAGAAGGGAGTATCCTTGGCATTGGTCACAAATATTCCCATTGTTGTAAAGATTATACTTCTTCACCTGTGAGTTGGTAAATTAGCATCCTGGTGTGGCAACCCATCTCTTGTTAATTTTCTTAGCAAACTTCTGTTCTCAGAGCTAGAGCACACTTGGGTGAACAGAAGAAGACAGGTTTTACATCTGCAAAACTGAGGTGCAGCCCTTGGGACCTATATTAGGACACAGTCTGAGGCTGGATCTGAGCAGCCAATAGCCCATCTCAGCTGCTCCCTTCTGTGCTGTCTCTTCTGCCAGGGACCAATCTTATGTTTAGGGATTGTGAATGCACTTACAAGTGTTCAATCTCTTTAGTAAGTAGAAGAATGCAGATAGGAAAATGACATGGCATTCTTTACTTAGCAAATTGGCAAAATCATAATAATACCCAGAGTTGGGAAGCATAGCAAAAACTGCTCTTTCAAACTGCTAGTGAGAGAGTAAATTGGTACACTTTCACTTTTTCTCAAAATAGTAAAAAGATTTTAAAATGCCCATGCCTTTTGATTCACCAATCCTATGTCCAGGACTGAGTCCTAAGGAAATAGATGACAAGAATTGCTTGTAACAGTGAAAAAATTGTGCCTACCCTACTGTACCTGCCTTCCAGTAAGGGAGTGGTGAAGTAGATCATGGTTTATATACATAATGGAATGTGTCACACCACTAATGTAATCTTGTTGCAGCACATTCACAGACATGGACAGATGCCTCCTGATCCTGTTGAGTAAAAACATACTGAATGACATAAATATGGTATCATTTCATTCTTAATATTTGAGAATGTGTATGGGTATATGTATATGTCCATATATGCACGCTTATATATATGTGCCCATGCCCATCAACAATGGCTATCTGGTGAGCAGTGGGATGGTGACTGCTTCCAACAGAAAGCCCACTGGTCCCTTACCCTTGTGACATCAGAATACCCTTGGTGTTATTGCACTTAGACTTCCTAAGTCTGACCACCATCCCTGTGTTAATGATCTCCTGTTTCTGGACATTTAGACCTTGGTAGTCTTTTGGTTGCTCCTCTCAACTGCTACCTGCTCTGTGTTCCTGGCTCTTCCACCTCTGTCCTACAGAATCCCATTTCTCCCCCACCAACTCCAGCCAAGCCCCTCATGCCTCTGGGGTGTAATTCTTCAGTAGTCCATCAATGCTGTCCTTCATTTTCTGGCTGTTGTTCTTTGCCAAGCCTAGCGTCTTTGGGACTCAACTTCTTTGCCCCTTCCTGGCCCATGTGCTCAGTTTGCTGCTGTAGCTCCTGCAGCACCCACAGAGAGGCTATATCTTCTGTTTGGCTTCTGCTCATCCCTGATGTGTTTCTTCTCTCTCCCAATTTTATCTCCACTGCCCCCATGCCTTTGCCTGCTCACATGGCAGGGCCTGTCACTCATTCCTGGAGAACATCCAGGGCAGTGGGGTTGAGTGACAGTGAGCTCGCCTTCCATGTGGGAGGACTGGCCAAGATCCAGGCAGCTTTGCTGATGACACTGCCCTGCCATTCTTTATTAAGCAGGACTTGTGCCTGGCGTGGATGACATTGTCTTTCCACAGAGAACTAGGCTTAACATGTGCATGGAAAATGGCCTCAATGGTGGCTAGAACAGTGGGATTTAGAAAAAAGAAAGTTACAGAACCAACAATAATTCAATGCTGTACTTTGATGTCAGTATCTAAACTCTCTCATTTAGGATCTCTGTAGTTTGTCCATACAGCCCTGAGATATTATTGGAAAGAAGGTGCCAGAATCACTGATCCTCTTATGTAGGTATACCTGAGTTTTAATGCTGATTCTATTACATATTATCTGAAAATCATGGGCAAGTGGCTTAGCCTTTATGGTCTTCATTTTCTTCACTTGATGAAAGGAGGCTTACTACTAATAATAATGACAATGGCTATTTATTGTGTATTTACTATAAGCCAACTACCATGCAAAACCCTTAAATTTAATCCTCCTAAAAATGATATGGTAGATACTATTAATTTCCATTTTATAGGTTGGGAAAAGGAAATTTTAAGGATGTTATATATTCAAATTCACGCTGTTTATAAGGCATGGAGCCAGTAATTGAACCCAATCAGCCAAGTATGACCCTATGCTTGAAGTCCACATTATTTACTTCTCCCAATGAACCGGCGTAGGTGAAGCACCTCCTTCAATGCCTCTCACATACTAAATGCTCAAAACTGCCCCTCCTGGGGGCATCCTGGGTCAATCTTTGGAGTCAGGGGTTCTTTTTTTCATGGACATTTCAGGACTTTACAACTAAAACCAGGAAGCAGGCTGGCTGCCCGTCTCATATCTGAGGCTCTAGGCTGAATCTTTCATTCCCTTTGTGACAGTGAAGAATGAAACTCTAATTTATGATCTCCCACTCTGTTTATGGAGCCTGTGTTCCTATACCTCATCAATCATTGTCACTTTGAATTTTGCAGTGTCTTACAAAATCAACCTATGTTGATCCACCCATTGGTTTAAAGCTTCTGCAATGAAGATCTGTGTCTATCTTGTCTATCTGAAATGGACTTTATACCACATAGAATCTCCAACAACAAACCCTCAATAACAGCAATGAGGACAACAATCACATCAGCCACCACCACCATGATTAATGTTATCCCACATCCCACCTGTATTAGTCTGTTTTTACCCTGTTATAAAGAACTTACCAAAACTGGGTAATTTATAGGGAAACGAGGTTTAATTGACTCACAGTTCCATATGGCAGGGGAGGCCTCAGGAAACTTACAATCATGGCAGAAGGTGAAGGGGAAGCAAGGCATGTCTTACATGGCAGCAGGAGAGAGAGTACGAAGTGGGAAGTGCCACACTCTTGCAAACAATCAGATCTCATGAGAATTCACTATCACAAGAACAGCAAAGGGGAAGTCTGCCCCCATGATTCAATCACATCCCACCAGGCCCCTCCTCCAACACATGGGGATTATAATTTGAGATGAGATTTGGGTGAAGACACAGCCAAACCCTATCACCATCACACTGGGTACCCACTGTTTCATGTGCTATGTGCTGAGCTCAGAGGTCTCAAACTAGAATTCCTGCTGGGCTAGGCAGGAGCATAAATGAAGAGTCAGGCAAGGTGGGCTACAGTGAGCCACAGCCTGTGGCCTCACCAAGGAGGAGGCTGTTACTTAGCTTTGGCTGAATGTTGCCATGCTAGACTGCAATCTCAGTTTTGTCAGATCTTTACATTTCTTAAAAGAAATTGTAAATATGGATTTTTATGTGAGATTTCCCAATGTAAAAATGTTGGCAAAGAGTTCACATTAAAAAAAAATCCTTATCTGTGGGATGCATACCATTTTCTTTTACAGCCTGTCATCTAGCTCTTGTAGGCCACTGAGTGAACATCACAGCATAAGCCATGATCATGGATAGTGGATATAATCAAGGGTTTTATGTCCTAGAGGTCTCTAAAGGGCTATTGCAAGGCCACTGCCACTTTAGTGGGCAGCCTAGGACTCCAAAGGGGACGTCAATGTAACTATACTAATTGCAGTGGCTTGCACGCCAATCCCAGGCTCCCATCCTGGCTTCCACATTTTTGTTTCCTTGGCCTTAACACTCTTTGCTCTCTACTTGGCCTGGTCTCCTACCAGCTGACCACAAGTTTGGCCTGGTTCTCCTTTTGGCTCTGGCGCCCTCCATCTCCTTCTTTAAAAGGAACTGAGCTGCCCACCGACACTGAAGGTCTGCTAGAGGTGAAGCTTTCCTCACCTAGGCTTCTCTCTTGATACCTGTGCTGTTCCTCCTACAGGGCCAAATTTCCATCTATTCCATTGGGAGTCTTGGAAGTAGAAGCCAACACGTAGATCCTAGCCATGTAGTATAGTCTCTATGAGTTTCTGTCATCCTGAAAAATTCATATGTTGGGGTCCTAACCCCCCAGTACCTCAAAATATAACTGTGTTTGAATATAGACTCATTAAAGAGGTGATTACATTAAAATGAGGTTATTAGGGTGGCTCCTAATACAATGTGACTGGTGTTCTTATAAGAGGAAGAGATTAGGACATAGATACACACAGAAGAAAGAGCATTTGAGGATACAGGGAGAAGGTGGCCATTTGCAGACAAGGAGGGAGGCCTCAGAAGGAACCAATCCTAAGGACAGCTTGATTCCAGATTTCTAGCTTCCAGAACCCTGAGGAAAGTTCTACTGGTACTTTATTATGGCAGCCCTAGCAAACTAATGCAGACCCTGAGCAAACATCTCAGCCTAGTGTTTCTTGGTTCCCCATGGTCATCACTACATGCAGCCTGACCTCACCATCACAGTGACCCATATCACGCACTTAACCATTTGGTTTAGAATGGGAGTGTGGGCACAGATAACTCCTGGTTTGTTTGGGGTCCTACCCTGGGACTGAGGTGAACACAGAGGGATTGTTAGATATTAGAGACATGCATAACTGGGGAGAGTTTATGACAGTGGAGTTAAAGGGAGAATCCAAGCTTAGTCAAGAGGGGAGGCAAGGTTATGTTCTGATGGAAAAGTCTCACCAGAAACCTGTGGGGTCAGGGGAGGTTTAGACTCTGGTTCACGGATAGGTTGGAGTAGGTGGTTTAGGATCAAAGCAGTGAATAATGAGACGATATTAGAGCCCTATTTTTGTATCAACTTAAAGGGCCTGGGCAAGGCCAACTTAAATCTCTGGTCTGTGAGCCTTGATTATATCATCTTGGTTGATTTTCTGTCAGATGAAACCTGTGTATTGAAGTGTCCAGTATGAAGAACATTTGTAGCTTCTCAACATCTTCCCACATCTTCATCTTGTTATTTTGCATTGAATCTGAAACTCTTACACATATCGACCAGCACTGAAGTAAGCAAAGCAAAAACATATTAGTTGATACTTGTGAAATTCATATTTTCCAGGAAAAGAAAAAAACCACTGTGACATATTATTTTAACATCTGAGAATTTCCAACAAATAAAGGCCACTCTTCTTCCTGGAAAAACTACGGAAGTCACTAAAGGCTGCTTATGGCCACGTGGCACAATTAGCAGACCATGGCTCCTTGGCTTTGCCAAGCTTGGCAGAAGTGGTGTCCTGTGACATGTGAGGTCTGCCCTGCTGTGCATCTTCCCCATTGATCTTGTCTTGGCTCCAAGAACTGGAGAAACTGGGGGGGATGGAATCTCAGCCTTACAGAGCCTGCAAGTGTCAGGCTTGCATTTCCAGCAGCTGACAATTCTTGTTTTTGACAAGTTAAACAGTCTTCTTGGTGTATTGGTGGTTCACTGCAAATCATTAATGCAAGTTTGTTTGGAATAGAAAGTTCACGACATTGATTTGCTGAAATGAGGTAAGAGAAATGCCAGATCGTCAGATGGGTGAGTCTCTTTAGGGCCAGCAAAAATGCTGACCCTGGGCTCAAGAAAGGGAGAACACTGAACTATGCTAAGTGGGACCTTTTCTTCCCCCCCTCAAAGGCAATCAGCAGCAGCTGAATCTGGACCAGCACACTGCTTCACTGAGACCTCAATTATTCATTCCTCCAACATTTATTGGCCACCTACTATGTGGCAGGGACTATTCTAGATGCTGGGGATATAGCAATGAATGATTAACATGGTCATTTTTCTTGTGGCTCTTTCATTCTGTTTGTGGGAAGGCAATGGACACGTGATATATACCATAAAGAACATTAAATAGGTTAATGAGATAGAGAAGGTGGTGGAAGGCTGTCTTAGGGCTGGTTGGGAAAGGACATTCATTCCAAGGAGGTGACATTGAAGCTGAGACCTGAATCAAGAGGAAGAAGCAGCCCAGGAAGATCTAGAAAAAGAGCAACTAGTGCCAAAGGAAGAGCAGCACAAATACCCTGAAACTTGCCCTGGTTGTGTTTGGGGGAAGAGCTGTGTGCCTGGAACAATGTGAGCAAAGGATGGAGTGGAAGGAGCTGAGGTCAGCAGCAAGTCTGCTCAGGTGGCAACTTATGGGCAAAGTAAGAAATTTAGATTTTATTCTAATTGTCTCTTTCAACCAATATCAATAAGGCACTGGGTTTAGAAAAGCAATGTTAATCATAACCTCATGGAGCCAGATGAATGTCCTTGTTGGTCACATGTCCCAGGTGTACATCAGGTTCACACTAGAGAGTGGCCAAATCAGTGTGCACACCCAGGCCTGTCTGCCTCCAGTGTGTGCCTTCCCAGCCCCTCTCTGACTTCCTTCCTACCTGATACTGAAGACAGGGGTTGTGTATTACAGGGAACATGGTTCTGGAGGCACAATGTGGCACCCACTACCTGTGACCACATAACACTCTGAGACTCAGCATCTTCACCACACAAAAAGGCCTCAGGTGAGCATAAAGCTCTCATCTGGGCATTACATGGGAGGAAAGATTTTATAGCCCAAAGGTAACAGGATGTATTAGTTAGGATTCTCTAGAGAAACAGAACCAATAGGGTATATCTATATCTATATCTATATCTATATATCTATAACTATCTATAGACTGTGTCTCCACTCAAATCTCTTCTCAAATTGTAATCCCCATGTTTTGGAAGAGGGGCCTGGTGGGGTGTGATTGAATCATGGGGGCAGACTTCCCCTTTGCTGTTCTTGTGATAGTGAGTTCTCATGAGATCTGATTGTTTGCAAAAGTGTGGCACTTCCCACTTTGTGCTCTCTCTCCTGCTGCCATGTAAGCCATGCCTTGCTTCCCCTTCACCTCCAGCCATGATTGTAAGTTTTTATATGGAGATTCATTATAGGAGCTGGCTCACATGTTTATGGAGGCCAAGAAGTCCCATGATCTGTCATCTGCAAGCTGGAGAACCAGAAAAGTCAGTGATGTAATTCAGTGTGGGTCCAAACGCCTGGGGACCAGGAGCCACTGGTGTGATTTCCATTCTGAGACTAAAGGCCCCAAACCCAGGAGATCTGACATCTGAAGCAGGAGAAGATGGGTGTCCCAGCTCAAGAAGGGAGAGGGAGGGCTCACTTTTCTTCTGATTTTTTTTTCCTATGTGAGCCCCCTAAGTGGATTAGATGACAGCTGCCCACATTGGTGGGCACACAATCTTCCCACATTGGGTAGATCTTTTTCACTCAGTCTATGAATTCAAGCACTATACTCTTCCAGAAATACCCTCACAGACACACCCAGATGTGTTGCATCAGCCATGTGGGTATCCCTTAGCCCAGTCAAGTTGACACATAAAATTTACACCACAGTGGCTTTCATTATAGTTCCAAAATAACTGAAGTGCATTTTATGAGGAATAGTAAATCTTACCTATTTTCACTGGGGACAGAATAAGACAATAGGTTCTTTTTAAGCAGAAGTTCTTGACTGATGTCCATACACCTCTCAGGGATCCACAAAGGCAATCGTTGGGTACATAAGCTATTTTCCACATTTCAAAAATGTCTAATGGAGCCACTTCAGCAGATTGGCAGAATCTATCTACTAAAGCTGAATATGCATGTATCCCAGGGCCCAGCAATTCCTCTACTAGGTATGGATACTAGATACAGAAATTCTTACATATATTCCCCAAGAGATATGAACCAAAATGTTCAAAGTAGTGCACTTGGAAATAGACAACACAGGGAAATTACCCAAATGCCCATCAACAGTAGAACTGATAAATGTAGTATATTTATATAGCAGAGTATGAACTAAGCACTGCTGAGAATGAATGATCTTTAACTGTGTGTAACATGGATCTTAGCTGATGGTGAGTGCAAGTAGCTAGACACAAAGAATATATACTGTAAGAATAATTTACACAAAGTCCCAAGACCAGGAAACCTACAATATACTGTTGGAAATCAGGATGGGTTTATCCCTGTGGGAGCATGGTGTTTAGTGACTGACAGGGAAGTTGAGGGTGCTGGTAATCCAAGGTGCTGATGATGGTCTGTTTCTTGATCTGGGTGCTGGTTATGTGGGTATGTTTGGTTTGTGAGGATGAATTGAGCAATACATTTTTTGGTATGTGTGCTTTCTGTAGTATATTATGTAATACTTCAACTAAAGTTTTAAAAATATGGAAAATTTAAAAATGGGAATTATACTATGGCTATTGGCGATTTTTACTGCAAATGCAGTTAAATGTAACTATTCATAATTTATGATGGGAGAGGAAATTAATTGTTGCTGGAAAAACTGTTTGTAATGCTTTTAAAATGTGGGCTCAACCCAGGGCAGAGAATTATGAAAAATGTCCCTGGGGAACGCACTTGTAAAAAGTTTCAGGGCCAGTAGGCTAAACTTTTAAAACAAATTGTCTCCCTTGTAGTGTGTGTGTTACCAAGGGTTTCCAGAGACATTTTGTGGCATTTTCATGAAAGATATTAGAGAATGTTATCATTCCAGGATGACTTAGATTTAGACCTTACAAGACACAGGGAGGTGAGTTAATGCTTGCTTCCCACAGACATTTTTAGATTGGCTTATTATGAGTTTCCTGTTCAGTGAAAATGAGGTGAGAGGCCCTAGTTAACCTGGCCTTTTCCCCTTTGCCCCATCCAGAGAACTGCAGGTGGCTAGCTGTGTTTTCCAAGGCTCAGATACAGCCTCCAGTCAATAAATAAACAAGACCTTGGGAAAGAGGAAGAATGGTTTGCTTGATTGAAAGTGAGTTTGTCATGTGTATCAATAAGACAAAGTGCTTATGGTCTTCTAGTACTAGGCTTTACTCTCCTCTTGGCAACCAGACAACCTTCCACCATCTGCTAGCCACTTTTTGCCACCATCTTCCAGTCACCAGCCAATCCAGTCTCCTACCTGCTGTGTGCCTCTGTCGGGGGAGTCAGGGAGTCCTCATCACTAATCTAATTCATCTCGATTTTTACAGAAACTTTGCCAGAGCAGAGTTTGCTGCAGTTGGTGGCAAGGAAGTGAGAAACTGCTACCACTTATTACCTTGCTCCATTAAATTAGTTCATGAATTAGTTCAGACAATGACTTCAATCTGTGTGCCTGGAGGGGCTGAGGGTCAGCTGTCTCGCCTGGAAGGACTTGGAAACCCACATTCTAGACAGCAGGTGGAAGGGCCAGCAGCTAGAAGAAAGCTGTCTTCAGCAGGAGTTGTGTGACAGTGAGAATAGCTCATCAAGAGCCATGGCCTTGGACCCCAAGACTCAGCCAGAGGTGCAAGGTGGAGGGGATGCCCTACCCAGCAGCCATTCTCATTCTTCCTCTTGAGTGTCCACTTCTCCTCTTGGCCCAGGTGGTAAATCTGGATTAATTTAAGCCAAACTTAAGAGTCCAGTTCTTCTTGCCGATGACTGATTTAAGGAGGAGAATTTATCCCAAATCTAGCCAAGTAGAAGAGAGGGGAAATATACTTGGGGGTGTCTGGTAAATGTCTCTTCTTCTTTGTCATGCCTTCATGTGACTTCTGAAATGCTTGCAGCCATGCTATAACTAAGAAGGAGCCAGGCCTGGAGATAAGCCCATGTGTTTAGGTTGCTGAGGGGATGGTAAGGGCCTGGATCCCTCAGGCCACTAGAGAGCCTTTGAAGTAAGTAATACCAGACTGGATTTCCATTATGGGAGCTAATACATTTTCTTTATCATTTAAGCTGTTTATATTTGATATTTGGTTACTTGCAGCCTAAACCTCCCTAATTAATCTGACGCTTCATCCCAACTTTTTCCCATCTGCATACGTATATTGTCAATTTCCAGCTAGAAAATCTTACTTGGATATATCCTGTAAGGCATTATTTTTCAGCCTAAAACATTTAAAATTTAACTACTTGTTTTTTCCTCAAATATACCTCTCAAATTTTTACTAGAAATAATTAGAAATCTTTGACTTACCCTACTTTCAATCAGTTAATGCACCCTACACATACACACAATTATACAATTTTAACAAGCATACAAAAATTTAAATCTTTTATGAATGCTCTCTGTATGGCAGGCCTTGTGCTAGGAGCTTTTATGTAGATTTATATAGACTATTGCAAATTCTTAAAACAATAGGGCAGAATAGATAATTTTATCTCCATTATGTATCTTAGGAAAGTAAAGCTAGAGCTGTTAGGTAACTTGCCCAAAGTCACACAGCTTGTCTTGGCTGAAAGGACACTGGAACGTAGTACAGACATTCCCCCTTTGGGTGTTCCTCTTGTCTGGCCACCTCTTCCTGCAGACCTGTCTTTCATCTATATTTCTGTTTCCTGTCCCACTATCGCTTTTCAGGTTTATTCCTAAGTGTTTGGTGCCTGGACTATTGCAGTAGAAAAACCTTCTGGACTCTCTTGCCCTCAAACCTTAGCTGCACATTACTGCTGTACTGACTTCCCCAAGATTCGGCTCATTCCACTTTCCCACGTTAACATCTTCAGTGATTTATCATCATCTGTATAGCAGCAGTAACAGTGACAGGCAGGTAATATAAATATGTGAAGTCTATTGAAGACACTAGGCTCTAAACTGCTTATGTGGGGACCAAATGCCTCTTGAAACACTGGGCACTTTAAGTAATAAAGCATAAGTTGGCTACTAGTTTATAACCAAGTGCCCTGAAGACAAAATTCATTATTTTTCTCACAGCATTCAAGGTTATCTAAAACTGAATCCCAAACTAATATCTCCCTCTTATCTCTTAGTCACCACCTCTCTGAAGCCTCTCATTTAGATACAAGGCTGAGTCCCTCCATTCTCTAGATGGACTCGACTGCTGTGCTCTTTCTCATGCCTTTGTCCCAGGTATTTTGTCCATTCATTCCTACCTACTCCTTGATGGTCACAACCCAGCTCCAGTCCCTCTTCCTTGACAAAGCAATCCTGGGATCTCATAGAAGAGACTGTCAGGTGTGCAAGAGGCCTGCAAAGCCTGCAGGCCAGGCTCCTAGATGATTCTTGCTGGGCATTTGCTTGGCCTGAGTTTGAACACTTAGGTCACTACTCCCTAAGACAGCTTCTGCCACTACTGGGCTTCACTGGCTGTTCAAAGACCTGCTGTCAGTTAAGCCAAATGTTATTACCCTAATGTCTACCTTTTGAGGTCAGGTGTGACAAGCCTACTTTTTCCTTTAAAATATTGAAAGAGCAATTGTATGTCTTCCTTCTGTACAGAATCCTCCATATTCAAAGCTCTCTCAAAGAGATAGTTTTAGACAGACATATGAAGAGCTTCAGAAACAAATTAATAAATTTATGGCAGGTTTTTATGTGGTACTGAATACATTAAAGGAGAATTACCAAATGCTTGCTTTGGGAGGGGATGCCAAACTGGAGCTTGTAGGCAGCTTGGGTCCTTTCTCTGAAGGAATCATGTTCACTGTTTGACTACCTATGAAAAGTTGGAAGAACATCTTCAGGCTTTCAGGAGAGAAAATGCTTAGTTCATTGGCTATTTATTTATTTCTTATTTTTCTTTGAGACAGAGTCTCGCTCTGTGGCCCAGGCTGGAGTGCAATGGCACAATCTTGGCTCACTGCAACCTCTGCCTCCTGGGTTCAAGCAATTCTCCTGCCTCAGCCTCCTGAGTAGCTGGGATTACAGGCACCTACCATGCCTTGCTAATTTTTGTGTTTTTGGTAGAGACGGGTTTCACTGTGTTGGCCGGTCTGGTCTCAACCTCCCGACCTCAAGTGATCCACCCACCTCGGCCTCCCAGAGTGCTGGGATTACAGGCATGAGCCACCATCCCCAGCCCTGGCTTTAGTATTAGCTCTGCCCCTCTACAAACCCACTCCCTTTTACTTCAGGGACAAGGTTGATGCAGCCATTGATTTTAAAAATGTGTCCATTGTTGCATTTTATAAATATGAACAAGCAAATAACCAGTTCATAATAATTTCTCTTTGAAATATTAATATGTTTTAGATTTCAGATAGACTTACTGGAATTTACAAGATCTACAATATAACAAAAAGTGTTGCAGTAAACCCAAAAGAAATTGCATCTAAAGGACTTTGTTGAACTTGTTTATTCTTCCAATTGAATTGGCATAGATTTGGTGTATTGTATTACTGATTTTCTATTTGTAAAGGATTATGAGTTATATAGAATACGTATTTTTAAACTGGGAAGAAACCCTCTAAATCTCTCTCATATCTTGCCTGTATTCTACAAGAGGATCAGATGCAGTGTTTGACTGTCTAAATGCATTCCAAAGCCCTCTAAGGAAGCATTTGGCTTTGAGCAATGAACAGGTGATCAGACCACAGGGGACAAAAGTGAAGAGAAACACAAAAGTGGTATGAATTCACCATGCAGGAGCCATCCTTTGAAAAGCCTTCCCTGCACAGTGATAATGTGTGTGTGTGCTTGCACACACCTGTGTATGTGTATGAGGTGTTGGTATGGGGTGGTGTTGGGAACTTGAGAGTAGGGTAGAGATTTTTCTGAAACTTCTGTCTGAGGGAACTGGAAAACTGTTCTCCTGATAGCATATTTAATTTAAATTTGTTCGGAATCAGCCACAGTGAATTTTGGTATATTCATCCATCCCTCTACTGAATTTCCACAGCATTAATCGTCTGTGGCACTTCCTTGGCAGTAACCTCCCTCCTCCTTGTGATGCTGTGAGCTGTGTGTCATTGCAGGCCACCTCACTGGGCTTCCCATGGCTGTCTATCAGCTGCCCAGGTAGAAGCCAAACCCCTCAGAGGGAGGGGCTATGGTCCTGGCCCAAGTTTCCCTCATAAATCTTCACAGAGCGACAGCAGAGCATAGGTGTCCATAAGCATTTGTTGTCAGACCCACAGAGAACAGAAAGAACCCTAAATACAATGGAAGAATTTCCAGGTGGGCTCCTCAAGTTAAATCAGGCTATTACCAATGTCATCACATCTCAGGGTTTAGGGGCTTTAAAGACCATCTGTTTGAAAAGTCTCCCTCCCATTTAACTGAAAAATGTTTCCCTATGGCTTCTACCAGTTAGTCTGCAAAGAACAAAGGTTTCTATTTCTTAGCCATTATGTTTCGTCTTGTACATGTAACATGGGTAATGAGTATGTGTGAGCACTTGGGCATGTGTGTGTGTGCCTGGTGGGCATATTATCTTACCTGTAGTAAACAGCTGTAATAATGGACCATGCCAATCAGAAGTTCTACAAGTAATAAAAATTTTTACATTATAAATTTACTGTACAATTCGTACATTTGAAAGAAGACTACAAAAAATAAGTAGATGTGATTTTGCATTTAGTTAAGGTGAGGTTTAGTTGTGATTTTTATTTGCATTTTCTCTTTCTCATATCTACTGTTATACATTATGGGCTTTTAAATAAAACTTTTTTAAATCTCAAAAATAATCTCACTGTTATCCTGAATTGATGATAGTATGTGGAACCCTGGCAAAGATTATTAAAGCAGACGGAACTCTGGCAGAAGAAGGTTCTATTCTTTGGAGACCCCATCCCAGGAAAGGCCTCAGGCCAGGCAGTAATTTCTATTTCCTGTCTCTTGTCTTCACCTTCTGGGGACTCCCACACAATCCAGTGCCCCATCTGGACACCGAGATCCATAAGGATAGTTTATTGCCAGGCCCCTGCTGAGCTAGAAACATTCTTCAGACAGTGCTCAATCCTCCAAAAGACTTCCAGAGTCTTCGCATTTCAGCCTTGATTTCTGCATCAGATGTGAGCTGGGGCAAGAAAGGCTGTGAATTAAAAAGGAGCTATAACTTCCTCATCAGTGATAAGGAAGAGGAGGGCCTACTTCCCCTTCATTTGCCATTAATTAAAAAGAGTAAGTTTATTTTTTTCTAAATACTTTCTTATGTATTCCAATTTTACAAAAATAAGCATACAGTCATATTCCTTTATTCACTCTTCTACTAAGCATCTATTAAAATATTTACAGTGAGCTAGGTGCTATGCTAGGGTAAACAATGGGTAAAAAGTGCTTGCCTGTGGGGAGCTTATCATCTGTTGGAGCAGTTTATTTTATTGAGTAACTACTATGTGCCTGGCATTGCACCAAGTATTTTACTGATGTAATCTCATTTAATCCTCATCATAATTTCATAGCATGGGAGTAATCATCCTTATTTAATAGATGAAGATTTTGAGGCTCAGAGAATATAAGCAACTTTACTAAAAGCTATTAAGTAGCAGGGACAGGGTTGGAGCCTGTGGTAAATAGTTTTTCAGGTCATCCATGTTTAATGCCCCTTCCCTGTTTTGTTGACTTTGGGTGTGGGTCCGTGGCCAACTTTGACTAGTGAGAGGAGAGTGGAGGGGGATGTCTCTTCTGAACAGAATTTTGAAGATCAGTACATAGTTTGCCTTGTTCTCCGCCATGATGTCAATTCCAGGTGGAGGCTGCCCAGGTAACCTGAGTCCCAGAGTGAAGAAGACATAAAGTACAGATACAGCCCACCCATAGCAGACATGCAGAGGGCGTGAAAAATCAACTGTTGCTGTTGTAAGTCACTGAAACTCTGGGGTTATGTTTTCTGCAGCCTGGCTGTCCGACTGGTACAGAACCTTTAAGCCATTATATCAGAATGCCTTCTTTTATATTATTTCTGTAATTAGAAGTGAAAAAAAAAAACAGTTGAAATTGGAGAAAACATTAATCTAGGCCAGATTTTTTGTTCTAAAAATGTTTACATTAATGGTGATTTTTTCTTCTGCCTTATCTGCCACCGTTCTTCCACTGTTAGAATCTTCTATATCCATGAGGATGACTATCTATAGGACTCATCCTGCCCCTTGCTGTCTTAATGCCTTAGTGGATACCTCTTCCTGCAGTGCTTATAGCTGAATTCAGTTCCACAAGCACTTTTTGAGCATCTTTTGGAATGTCTATTATCCCGCTTCTTCAAAGTCCCAAACTCCTACCCTCTCTGTGCGGCCATCCTGATGACCCCATACCTATATGATCTCTCTCGCTCTCCCCTAGACTCTAATACCATTATTTGCCACACATTATATGTTCCATTAAACTGTTTACTATCATCTTTGATTGGAATAAAATTCAAATAACACAAAATTCACCATTTAAAAGTGAACAATTCAGTGATTTTTAGTATATTTACAGTGTTGTGCAACCATCACTATTTAATGCCCCAAACTTTTCATTACTCACAAAGAAACTTCATTATCTATGAAGTAAGCACTCCCTATTCTTTCCTCTCTGCAGCCTTTGGCATCCACTAATCTCTTTATTTTTCCTCTATGGATTTATCTCTTCTGGACATTTCACATAAGTAGAATTGTGCAGTATGTTGACTTTTGCATCTAGCTTCTTTTACTTAGGATATTTTCAAAGTTTGTCCAGTTGTGGCATGGATCAGTATGTCACTTTTTTATGGTTGAATAACATTCCATTATTTAGATATAGCACAATTTGTTTATTCATCAGTTGATGGACATTTGGATTGTTTCCATATTTAGTTTTTGTGAATAGTGCTTTTGTGGGTGTGCAAGGTTTTGTGTGGATATATGTTCTCATTTCTCTTGAGGATATGCTTAAGTGTAGAATTGTCGGGTCACATGGTAACTTTATCTATGGTAACTTTATCTTTTTAAGTTTAGTTTTTTTGTTTGTTTGTTTTCTCTAAGACCCTCTGGGCTTCTAGCAGAAAGTTTTCCAACTCTGTGCTGCTGCAGTACATACATTCATTCCTTTGACAAATGTGAGTCGAGGGCCTATTTTGTGCCTGGTACTCCTCTGGGCATTTCTGCCAAATTGATTTTCATAGAATCCTAGCCTGTGATCTGAGAGGTCATTTGGTCCCTTTTCCCATCCAGTAGAAGAATCCTATATCCAAATCCTCTGGTCTTTGTATCAACTTCCATCCTCAAACCATAGAGCTTAGCTCCTTAAATGTAATTTTGGTTGCATTTTGTGACTACAGAAACAATATATACTTATTGTGCAAAACTTCAAAGTATAAGAACATATTAAAAAAGAAACAAAAATTATTTATAATTCTATAACCCACCACTAACATATTGCTAAATTTCCTTTCAGACTTTTTGTCCGTCCAATAATGTAATTCATGTAATTGGGATCATTCTGTATTCATCAGATACCTCTTGTGCATGGCTTCAAACCCTCTCATCATCACCCCATATTATGAACACTTCCACCAGTTTCCCACAGGCATCAGCCAACAGCACCTCACCTTGGGCAAGACCATTGTACCTTTTGCTTCTCTGACCTAATGGTGTCAGTGTGATGTGTCTAAGGGATCTGCTCAACATGTGCAATCTAAACATTTGACCAAAGATCAGTGACCTTCTGTTCCTTGGACTTCTCAGAAAGAGATGGAATAATCAGTTTCTCCCAATAGTGGTCAATGGTGTGATTCATCTTTTGATTTTCTCTCTCTCCTCCTCTGTTCAGTCCTCCTATTCTTCCACCCTTGCTTCTTGGAATCATCACCCCGAATAAATGACCCACACATCAAAGTTTGTTGCAGATGTTACTTTGTGGTGGGCAGGGGGAACACGGACTCTAGGGTATTGTATATGCAATTTCAGACACAGATTTAAACATTATGCCATGAGTTTAGAATATACATACAAATACATATATATGTATGTATATGTATTTATAAATTTAAATATGTGAATTGCTGTATAAGTGTATATAAATTTATATTCTTGTATATGTAAATTCAAATATATATTTGAAGTATAAATACTTTTTATATATAATACATTGGCATTCACCCCTCTTCCCTTCTTTTTATTTTATTTTATTATTATACTTTAAGTTTTAGGGTACATGTGCACGATGTGCAGGTTTGTTACATATGTATACATGTGCCATGTTGGTGTGCTGCACCCATTAACTCGTCATTTAGCATTAGGTATATCTCCTCATGCTATCCCTCCCCCCTGCCCCCACCCCACAACAGTCCCCAGAAGTGTGATGTTCCCCTTCCAGTGTCCATGTGTTCTCATTGTTCAATTCCCACCTGTAAGTGAGAACATGCGGTGTTTGTTTTTTTGTCCTTGCGATAGTTTACCGAGAATGATGATTTCCAGTTTCATCCATGTCCCTACAAAGGACATGAACTCATCATTTTTTATGGCTGCATAGTATTCCATGGTGTATATGTGCCACATTTTCTTAATCCAGTCTATCGTTGTTGGACATTTGGGTTGGTTCCAAGTCTTTGCTATTGTGAATAGTGCTGCAATAAACATACATGTGCATGTGTCTTTATAGCAGCATGATTTATAGTCCTTTGGGTATATACCCAGTAATAGGATGGCTGGGTCAAATGGCATTTCTAGTTCTAGATCCCTGAGGAATTGCCACACTGACTTCCACAATGGTTGAACTAGTTTACAGTCCCACCAACAGTGTAAAAGTGTTCCTATTTCTCCACATCCCCTCCAGCACTTGTTGTTTCCTGACTTTTTAATGATGGCCATTCTAACTGGTGTGAGATGGTATCTCATTGTGGTTTTGATTTGCATTTCTCTGATGGCCAGTGATGATGAGCATTTTTGCATGTGTTTTTTGGCAGCTTAACTGTCTTCTTTTGAGAAGTGTCTGTTCATGTCCTTTGCCCAGTTTTTGATGGGGTTGTTTGTTTTTTTCTTGTAAATTTGTTTGAGTTCATTGTAGATTCTGGATATTAGCCCTTTGTCAGATAAGTAGGTTGCGAAAATTTTCTCCCATTTTGCAGGTTGCCTGTTCACTCTGATGGTAGTTTCTTTTGTTGTGCAGAAGCTCTTTAGTTTAATTAGATCCCATTTGTCAATTTTGGCTTTTGTTGCCATTGCTTTTGGTGTTTTAGACATGAAGTCCTTGCCCATGCCTGTGTCCTGAATGGTAATGCTTACGTTTTCTTCTAGGGTTTTTATGGTTTTAGGTCTAACATTTAAGTCTTTAATCCATCTTGAATTAATTTTTGTGTAAGGTGTAAGGAAGGGATCCAGTTTCAGCTTTCTACATGTGGCTAGCCAGTTTTCCCAGCACCATTTATTAAATAGGGAATCCTTTCCCCATTGCTTGTTTTTGTCAGGTTTGTCAAAGATCAGATAGTTGTAGATACACAGCATTATTTCTGAGGGCTCTGTTCTGTTCCATTGATCTATGTCTCTGTTGTGGTACCAGTACCATGCTGTTTTGGTTACTGTAGCCTTGTAGTATAGTTTGAAGTCAGGTAGCGTGATGCCTCCAGCTTTGTTCTTTTGGCTTAGGATTGACTTGGCGATGTGGGTTCTTTTTTGGTTCCATATGAACTTTAAAGTAGTTTTTTCCAATTCTGTGAAGAAAGTCATTGGTAGCTTGATGGGGATGGCATTGAATCTATAAATTACCTTGGGCAGTATGGCCATTTTCACGATATTGATTCTTCCAACCCATGAGCATGGAATGTTCTTCCATTTGTTTGTATCCTCTTTTATTTCATTGAGCAGTGGTTTGTAGTTCTCCTTGAAGAGGTCCTTCACATCCCTTGTAAGTTGGATTCCTAGGTATTTTATTCTCTTTGAAGCAATTGTGAATGGGAGTTCACTCATGATTTGGCTCTCTGTTTGTCTGTTATTGGTGTATAGGAATGCTTGTGGTATTTGCACATTGATTTTGTATCCTGAGACTTTGCTGAAGTTACTTATCAGCTTAAGGAGATTTTGGGCTGAGACAATGGGGTTTTCTAGATATACAATCATGTCATCTGCAAACAGGGACAATTTGACTTCCTCTTTTCCTAATTGAATACCCTTTATTTCCTTCTCCCGCCTAATTACCCTGGCCAGAACTTCCAGCACTATGTTGAATAGGAGTGGTGAGAGAGGGCATCCCTGTCTTGTGCCCGTTTTCAAAGGGAATGCTTCCAGTTTTTGCCCATTCAGTATAAAATTGGCTGTGGGTTTGTCATAAATAGCTCTTATTATTTTGAGATACGTCCCATCAATACCTAATTTATTGAGAGTTTTTAGCATGAAGCGTTGTTGAATTTTGTCAAAGGCCTTTTCTGCATCTATTGAGATAATCATGTGGTTTTTGTCTTTGGTTCTGTTTATATGCTGGATTACATTTGTTGATTTGCATATGTTGAACCAGTCTTGCATCCCAGGGATGAAGCCCACTTGATCGTGGTGGATAAGCTTTTTTGATATGCTGCTGGATTCGGTTTGCCAGTATTTTATTGAGGATTTTTGCATCAATGTTCATCAAGGATATTGGTCTAAAATTCTCTTTTTTTGTTGTGTCTCTGCCCGGCTTTGGTATCAGGATGATGCTGGCCTCATAAAATGAGTTAGGGAGGATTCCCTCTTTTTCTATCGATAGGAGTAGTTTCAGAAGGAATGGTACCAGTTCCTCCTTGTACCTCTGGTAGAATTCGGCTGTGAATCCATCAGGTCCTGGACTCTTTTTGGTTGGTAAGCTATTGATTATTGCCACAATTTCAGAGCCTGTTATTGGTCTATTCAGAGATTCAGCTTCTTCCTGGTTTAGTCTTGGGAGGGTGTATGTGTTGAGGAATTTATCCATTTCTTCTAGATTTTCTAGTTTATTTGCGTAGAGGTGTTTGTAGTATTCTGTGATGGTAGTTTGTATTTCTGTGGGATCCGTGATGATATCCCCTTTATCATTTTTTATTGCATCTATTTGATTCTTCTCTCTTTTCTTCTTTATTAGTCTTGCTAGGGGTCTATCAATTTTGTTGATCTTTTCAAAAAACCAGCTACTGGATTCATTGATTTTTTTGAAGGGTTTTTTGTGTCTCTATTTCCTTCAGTTCTGCTCTGATTTTAGTTATTTCTTGCTTTCTGCTAGCTTTTGAATGTGTTTGCTCTTGCTTCTCTAGTTCTTTTAATTGTGATGTTAGGGTGTCACTTTTAGATCTTCCCTGCTTTCTCTTGTGGGCATTTAGTGCTATAAAATTCCCTCTACACACTGCTTTAAATGTGGCTCAGAGATTCTGGTATGTTGTGTCTTTGTTCTCGTTGGTTTCAAAGAACATCTTTATTTCTGCCTTCATTTCATTATGTACCCAGTAGTCATTCAGGAGCAGGTTGTTCAGTTTCCATGTAGTTGAGTGGTTTTGAGTGAGTTTCTTAATCCTGAGTTCTAGTTTGATTGCACTGTGGTCTAAGAGACAGTTTGTTATAATTTCTGTTCTTTTACATTTGCTGAGGAGAGCTTTACTTCCAACTATGTGGTCAATTTTGGAGTAGGTGTGGTGTGGTGCTGAAAAAAATGTATATTCTGTTGCTTTGGGGTGGAGAGTTTTGTAGATGTCTATTAAGTCCACTTTGTGCAGAGCTGAATTCAATTCCTGGTTAACTTTCTATCTCGTTGATCTGTCTAATGTTGACAGTGGGGTGTTAAAGTCTCCCATTATTATTGTGTGGGAGTCTAAGTCTCTTTGTTGGTCACTCAGGACTTGCTTTATGAATCTGGGTGCTCCTGTATTGGGTGCATATATATTTAGGATAGTTAGCTCTTCTTGTTGAATTGATCCGTTTACCATTATGTAATGGCCTTCTTTGTCTCTTTTGATCTTTGTTGGTTTAAAGTCTGTTTTATGAGAGACTAGGATTGCAGCCCCTGCCTTTTTTTGTTTTCCATTTGCTTGGTAGATCTTCCTCCATCCTTTTATTTTGAGCCTATGTGTGTCTCTGCACTTGAGATGGGTTTCCTGAATACAGCACACTGATGGGTCTTGACTCTTTATCCAATTTGCCAGTCTGTGTCTTTTAATTGGAGCATTTAGTCCATTTACATTTAAAGTTAATATTGTTAGGTGTGAATTTGATCCTGTCATTATGATGTTAGCTGGTTATTTTGCTCGTTAGTTGATGCAGTTTCTTCCTAGCCTCGATGGTCTTTACAATTTGGCATGTTTTTGCAGTGGCTGGTACCGGTTGTTCCTCTCCATGTTTAGTGCTTCCTTCGGGAGCTCTTTTAGGGCAGGCCTGGTGGTGACAAAATCTCTCAGCATTTGCTTGTCTGTAAAGGATTTTATTTCTCCTTCACTTATGAAGCTTAATTTGGCTGGATATGAAATTCTGGGTTGAAAATTCTTTTCTTTAAGAATGTTGAATATGGGCCCCCACTCTCTTCTGGATGTAGAGTTTCTGCCGAGAGATCAGCTGTTAGTCTGATGGGCTTCCCTTTGTGGGTAACCCGACCTTTCTCTCTGGCTGCTCTTAACATTTTTTCCTTCATTTCAACTTTGGTGAATCTGACAATTATGTGTGTTGGAGTTGCTCTTCTCGAGGAGTATCTTTGTAGCGTTCTCTGTATTTTCTGAATCTGAATGTTGGCCTGCCTTGCTAGATTGGGGAAGTTCTCCTGGGTGATATCCTGCAGAGTGTTTTCCAACTTGTTTCCATTCTCCCCGTCACTTTCAGGTACACCAATCAGATGTAGATTTGGTCTTTTCACATAGTCCCATATTTCTTGGAGGCTTTGTTCGTTTCTTTTTGTTCTTTTTTCTCTAAACTTCTCGCTTCATTATGTTCATTTCGTCTTCCATCGCTGATACCCTTTCTTCCAGTTGGTTGCATTGGCTACTGAGGGTTCTGCATTTGTCACGTAGCTCTCGTGCCTTGGTTTTCAGCTCCATCAGGTCCTTTAAGGACTTCTCTGCATTGGTTATTCTAGTTCCCTCTTTCCTTCTGTGATCTCCTGTATCAGCGATGCTGGATGCTGGAAGCCTAGGACACCATTTCCCAGAATCCTTTGCCAGCAGGCTTCTAATTTAGACTCTGCTGCTCATAAATGAATGGATGGCAGAAAGAAGCAGAAGGTAGTATTGTTTCTCTAGCACTGGTGGGTGAGTGTGTGGGCTTTACATATGGTGAATGTGTTTTTTTTTTTTTGCAGTGGCTTCTTTAGATTCACATGCAGTTGTAAGGAATAATATAGAGAAATATTGTATACATTTTACATAGTTCCTCACAACAGTAACATTTTGCAAGATAGTCATATGGTATTACAACTGAGATGCTGACATTGATACAATTCACTTATTCCATTCAGAATTCCTTGGTTTTACTTGTACTTGTGTGTGTGTGTGTGTACTTAGTTATGTACAATTTATTCACTTTTTTTTTTTTTTTTTTTTTTTGGAGACAGAATCTTGCTGTCGCCCAGGCTGGAGTGCAGTGGCGCGATCTTGGCTCACTGCAGGCTCCGCCCCCTGGGGTTCACGCCATTCTCCTGCCTCAGCCTCCTGAGTAGCTGGGACTACAGGTGCCTGCCACCTCCCCCCCGGCTAATTTTTTGTATTTTTAGTAGAGACGGGGTTTCACTGTGTTAGCCAGGATGGTCTCGATCTCCTGACCTCGTGATCCGCCTGCCTCGGCCTCCCAAAGTGCTGGGATTACAGGCGTGAGCCACCGCACCTGGCCTATTCACATTTTTACTGGGATATAATTCACAAAATATAAAATTCACTAATTCAGAGTTCAATGGTTTTTAGTATATTCACAGAATTATCCAGCTTTCACTACTATCTAACTCTAGAACGTTTTCATTACCTCAAAGGGAAACTGTACCCTTAGCAATCACTCTCTATCTCTCCCTCTAGCCCTAGGCAACCAGTAATCTACTTTCTTTCTCTAAGGATTTGTGTATTGTGGACATTTCAAATAAACAGAATGATATAATATATGGTCTTTTGCAATTGGCTTCTTTCCCTTAGTATAATGTTTTCAAGGTTCATCCATGTTGTAGCATGTATCAATATCTCATTCTTCTTTATTGTAGATAATATTTTACGGTATGGACACTTCATTCATCGGATGATGACATTTGAGTTGTTTTCACTTTGGTAGTGTTATAGATATGCTGCTATAAAAACTGTGGAAACTTGATGTGCAAGTTTTTGTGTGGACATATGTTTTCATTTCACTTCTATATATACCTGTGAGTGCCATTGTTCATCATATGGTAACTCTGTGTTAACATTAAACAACTTTTAAGCTGTTTTCCAGAGTGGTAGCACCGTTTTACATTCTTACTAGCAGTGTTTGAGGGTTCCAGTTTTTCTACAACCTGGCCAAAATTTGTAATCGTCTGTCTTTTTGATAGTTCTATATAATTTTATCAAATGTATAGGTTCATGTGTCCACCACCATAGTCAAGATACTGAATAGTTTGATTAACACAAGGATCCCTCATGTTGCCTTTTTTTTTTTTTTTTTTTTTTTTTTTGAGATGGAGTCTTGCTCTGTCGCCCAGGCTGGAGTGCAGTGGCACGATCTCGGCTCACTGCAAGCTGTGCCTCCCAGGTTCACGCCATTCTCCTGCCTCAGCCTCCCAAGTAGCTGGGACTACTGGCACCTGCCACCACACCCAGCTAATTCTTTTTGTATTTTTTTAGTAGAGACGAGGTTTCACCATGTTAGCCATGATGGTCTTGATTTCCTGACTTCGTGATCTGCCCACATTGGCCTCCCAAAGTGCTGGGATTACAGGCGTGAGCCATGGCGCCCGGCCATGTTGCCCTTTTAAAACTGCACCCACCTCCCTTCCACATCCTCCCAACCCCTTACCAACTCCAGGAACCACTAATCTTTTCTCCATTTCTAAAATTTTGTCATTTCAAAAATGGAATCACCGATAGTAATCAAAGGCTACTTAGTATATAAACAGAATAATACATTAAGTAACCTTTGGGGATTGACTTTTTTCAAACTATTGATACACACAACATGGATGATGTCCTGTGGATCTACTACAATTTGTACGTTGTTTAAGCATTTATTCACTGAAGGACATCTGGCCTGTATCCAGTTTTTGGCTATTATAGCTGGTATAAACACTTATGTGCAGGTTTTTGTGTGAGCATAAGTCTAAATTTCTCCAGCATAAATGCCCAAGAATGCAATTAGTGGGTGGTTGTATGGCTATTGGAGGTTTAGTTTATAAAAATTGCCAAACTATTTTCCATTTTCCATTCTGGCCAGGTGGGTATGAGTACTGTAGTTTCTCTGCATCCTCACCAGCATTTGTTGTCACTCTGTTGTTTATTTTTTAATCTTCGCTTATTGTATCTTTCTCTATGCAAACTTTCAAAAATTTACCTTTTTAAAAAAGTATTCTTTTTTATTTATAGCGGTGATCTTCATGTTATGGTTAGGAAAGTCTTTTTCACTATCATATTATAAAAACTATTTCTTTTATTTTCTTCTGGTATTTTTATAGACAGGCAATGCAGGATGGAGTAGATCAGAATGGTTGGAGTCTGTCTGCGGTGAGATCTGCTCCGTTTAAGTCTTGGCTCCATCACTTGCTACTGTGCCCACTTTCAGTTGACATGTATCTCTATACTTTCCCTGTGTATCTCCTCTCCTGATATCTCCTCTCCTTCAACTGTTTCATAGGTAATGCTTTTTCATCCTGGTCAACCTCTGCTGGAAATTCTCCAGTATGACAATGTCTATCTCAACTTGACATACTCAGATCTGAGCACTCCATTCCAGATAAATTTTGACAGTGCAGAGAAAGTGGGTCTTAACTTGCACTGTTCTGCACACTGTTAATGTTAGCAAAGATTGCAGTGACTTTTGGAGGTGACCATGTTAACTCCCTGGCCATTAGGAAACCTCTGAAAGCAAAACATCATCATTTTCACATGAACTGCTATTAAAGCAAGTCTCTTCCATTTCACATTTCTGCAGGCAATTTGATGATTTTTATCTGTTCCTCCAGTAGTTCTTTTGATTAATGTATAGTGGCCCTATTTGTTCCTAATAATGCTTTTCACTTTAAAGTCTATTTTGTCTTACAAAAATGTTGCCATATTAGAATTTTTTTTGCTAAGGTATTTCTTGAATATTTTTTGCCTTTATTTTCTATTTTCAGTATTATTTTGTTTTAGGGATGTCTCATATATAATATATAGCTTGATTTTTTAAAATCTTATTTGATACTCTGAATAGGTGAGCTTATTTATATTTGTTGAAAACCTATATAATTGGACTTACTTATGCCATTTATTTTGTACTTTTATTCACCTTTCCTGTTTACTAAGTTCCTATTCTGTTTTCTTCTGTTTGAGGTTAGAGATTGTTTCCAGTTGTTAAGTACTTATCTTTAACAATTTTAACATTCCTTCATAACTTTTTTAAAGCCTATATTTTTTTAATATCTTTGTCCTATTCCATACTGTATTTCTTCTGTTCTTTTTTTAACCTTAGGACAGATCTTTATATTTTTCTAATTAAAATTAATCTCATTAGTTTCAATTCATCCTGATGGCCTGTTGAGTGATCAAGAGGTCCCGATCCAGTGCTGAGGGATTCTCCTCCTGTTTTGTGCCATCCTAACTTTTATTATGCCTGAGTCTATCCAAGTAATTAATTAAAAAAATATGTAGTAGAGCTAGGTTCAGGATCCTCTGTTTTCTATTTAGGAACTCCATGCCTTGGGGCTGGAGGGTGGAGAGTCGAACGAAAAAATCTACTTTTCTAAACTGCTCGAATTGTTTCTGACCATGACCAGCTTTCTTTTTCTTGACTATTACAAGACAATTTCATCACTTTCCCCCGAAAGTTCCTATCACTTCCACTCCATCATTCAAGCCAGGCTGTTGATTAAAATTAATTGAGGTAAAGATGCTCCTGTGGTGGCTTCTTCAGTCTTCTGAGTGATGAAATTGTCAACGATGCGAGGCAGGAATCCATCAGATTCTCATCAAGTGAGACTGCTGGCCGATGTGTAGATAAGAGTCCTGTAGCTGTGATGGGGTGGGGGTGGGGAGAGTAAGAGGACACAAAAAGACACTTGCATGTGGCATGACATGGTAGACTAGTGACAACTGGGAGGCAGTAAACCTGGGCTCTTGCATCATACTTTAGGAATTGAAAATGCCACACGTTTGAACACATACAGATGCTAGACCATTATTTAGTTACCTTGGAGATTTTCCCTCAGTTTGTCACCCACGCGCTTCTTAACCCCTTGCAATCTGTTTTATCTTCTTGCTTCTATCAAATCTATTTCTTCCTTCATGCTTCTATCAAAACTATTTTCTTTTCCTTGACCAAAACCCCAGAGCCTGTTTACTGTTCTAATTCTAGGAACCTGTCTTTTCTATTCGGCACCACAGACCCTCTGCTTAATGAAATTCTTTCCTTTTTCCATTTCTCTGTCGCTGCCTTCTCATGTTGCTCCCCTACCCCCTTCTTTTGCTGAGATGCTTGTTCCTTCCCCTTTTCCTTGAATGTGTGCCCCACTCCCCTCCAGGCACAGCCACAACTTCCTGCTAGATGTCTTCTTTCTGCTCCTTAAAAGTTAGCGTGCCCTGCATTGAATTCTTTACATTATTCCCAAGAGGAGTTCATTCTTGATTTCATTCTTTCTCTTAATGGGACATCATTTCCCCAGGGACACTGGCTCAAGATCCTGAGTCCTAGAATGGAGTGCTGAGCTATTGCCAATCATACTGCAGTTTAATAAGCATGTACTGAGCACATTTGGCGGTGCTGGGTTATAGGCTTTTTCATCGAAGAGCTCATTGTCTAGAGGATTGGAATGAGAACACCACATAGCCAGGGCTGCAGCAAGCAGGTACACAGGCTCTGGTAGCCCAGAGTAGGGAGGGAGGGGAAGATGATGAATATTCATGAAGGACCTGCTAGGTGCCAGTTTTTGCACTGGGCTCTCCATATATATCAGCTCAGTGGAAGCTTATGACCCTCTGAGGTAGACGTTACAGCCAAGGAAAGGTAAGCTCAATAGGGTCAAGGTCAAATGACTGCATAATAAATGCTGGAACCAGGATTCAAAGTTGAATCTGTTATTTTTCCAGAGCACTACATTGCCCCCTAGGCTGTTACAAAAGAGGGTACGTGTGTGTTAATCATTTAAGGATGAACTTTTCTTGGTAGTTAATATGCAGAAGAGAATTCCTGGCACGGGGAATAGAATATAAAAAAGCACGAAGAGTATGCATTAGAGTTTTAAGTAGAAAGAAGGAACAAAAGAGGAGGAGGAAGTTTAGGGAGAAAGATGATGCATTAGGCTTCAGACATGTTGAGTTCCGGCATTTATAGGCTACCCACGTTGTTAGTTCAGTGAATAGTTGGAAATATGAGTTTGAGAAAGTGATAGGTCCACAGAATGAGAGAAAATAGTTGGAAATCATACCTCCAACTAGCGGTTAATATCTAAAATATATAAGGAACTCAATTCAATAGCAAGAAAACAAATAACCCAATTTAAAAAATGGGCAAAGGACCTGAATAGACATTTCTCAAAAGAAAACATACAAGCGGACAACAAGCTCATCATCAGTAATCATTAAGGAAATTCTAATGAAAATCACAAGGAGAGATCACCTCACATCTGTTAGAATATCTTTTATTAAATAAAATGAAAGATAATAAATGTCAGACAGGATTCAGAGAAAAGGGGACCATACATTGTTGGTGGGAATGTAAATCAGTAGAACCATAATGAAAAATGGTATGGAGGTTCCACATAAAACTAAAAAGAGAGTTACTATATGACTTAGTAATCCCACTTCTGGATATATATCCAAAGGAACTGAAATCAATATGTTGAAGGGATATCTCTACTCCCCTGTTTATTGCAGCGTTATTTACCAAGGTATGGAAGCAACCTAAGTGTCCATCAGTGGATGAATCTATAAAGAAAATGTTATACATTTTACACACATTACATGCATTTACATACATTATACACAATGAAATGCTATTTAGCCTTAAAAAGGGGGAATCCTGTCTTTTTTTTTTTTTACAACATGGATGAATCTGGAGAACATTATGTTAAGTAAAATAAGCCAGGCATAGAACGATAAATACAGCATGATCTCACTTATATGTAGAATCTAATAAAGTTGAACTCATAGAAGTGAAGAGTAGAACAATGGTTACCGGGGCAAGGAGGGCAAACAGAGTTGTTGATCAAAGGGTATTAAGTTTCAGATAGATCAGAGGAATATGTTTTGAGATCTGCTGCACAGCAGGGGTGACTTTAGTCAATAATAATGTATTATACATTTCAAAATAAGAGGGTAAACTTCAAATGTCACATCATAAAAATGAAAGGTAAATGAGACACATAGGTTAACTAGCTTGATGTAATCATGCCACATTGTAGACATGTATCAAAACGTCACATTTTAGCCTATAAATTTATACAACTATGATTTGTTAACCAAAAAGAGATAGGAAACTAGAAATTTAAATCTGCATGTTTTCAGTGTCAATGTAAGGTAGGGGTTGGAGTCGTGGAGGTGGTAAAATTATCTAGGTAGACTGTATTGTGCCAAAAAAAAAAAACAAAAAAAACAAAAAAAACAAAAGCAAGACATTACCAAGGACCAGGAGATTGAGAGGGAGCTTCCAGAGAGAGGGAAGCAGGAGAGAGCAGATGATGAAAACCAGAGGAGAATTTCAAGAAGGTGAAGATCAACAACAGGGTTTCCAAAGAGATAATTTGGGGTCAGGACTAAAAATGACAATTGAATCAGGCAACAAGGAGGTCACTGGAGAATTTGTTGAGAACAGTTTTAATTTAGAGGTGAGGAATGGAATGCAAGTTTCAAGGGGTTAGGAGATGTGCAGGGGGTAAAGAGCAGAAAAAAAATATCATGGTGGTTGATCTCTATGGTAGTATCTTCTCCCATTTTCAAGGCCAGCTCAAATATCTTATCTACAAAATTTCCCCCCCATATCCCTCTTTTTTTCTGTGCTTCCAGGTCATTCTTATCTCCATTGTATCCCTTGTCACCATCCAATCTGTGTTTGTGATTCGGGTACAGTTTCTAGGACTGAATTGCAAGCTTCATGAGGTGTGAGATCCTTTTCTTGATGTCACAACACTAACCTGGTACTCGGTGGGTGTTCACGTAGTGCCTTGGATTGGAAACCGTAGGCATTCACAAAATAGTTGCTACATTGAAGTAATCAGACACTAGCATTACAAAAAGTAACAAAAAATTCTTGTAATAATTCCAGTGAGGTTTCCTTTTTTTTGAGGGGAGGGAGTATATGCTGAGTGAAAGAAACCTGAGTAATTCTTCTGTCCAGGCAAATGGGGTGTGCATTCTGAAGCTAGATAGCTCAGTCAACAATTCTTTCAGAAATGTGTTTTGTCTGTATGAAACCAAACAATTGGCATGAAATTTTTGTCAAAGCTGACATTTTCTTCAATTTGTTAAACTTTTCTTCAACCAGTTGCAATTTTTAAATGGACTTGCCTGGGAATTTTAACTTTGTTTAGAAATGAGCTTTTAGGGGTTCTGATCAGACTGTGTTCTGGATAGTTTTGGAGTCATGAAATGAAGAAAAAAGCATGCTAAATAGTGTTAGCCAAAAAGAGGGAGAGCAGTGCTGTGTGGCATTCTAGAAAGAGAGGTATGATATATCTGACTTCTGCTCCTAACCCTGCTCCTAATAAGCAGGGTTACCTCACTTAGTGACTTTGTGTTTTGGTCTCCATATCTGTAAAACAAGGCAGTGAGACAGGATTCTAAGATCCCTATTCCTGTTTTAACATCTTATAATCTAAGAAAAACCCTTCTACAGTCATAGTCTACAAAATATTTCCACTCTCATGATCTCTACTTTCCAACATCCATTTGGCAGTGAACATGGAATTACTGAAGGAGGGAAGCACAGCATTGGCTCGTTTCCTCCCTCCTCCTCACCTTAATCTAACTTGCTGTCATTACAGAAAACTAAATGCAACTTGATGGCCCCAGTTTGATTATTGAACTGTAAGCTCTGCAGAGAAAGGGACCATGTCTAATCCCCTCTGTGTATCACACCAGAACCATGGTTCCGGATCCTACACACGCTGTTTGTTTAACTGACTGTTGGAGAGCTTGGCTGTGTTGAATCTGTGTAGTGACCTGCTGAAGGTGAATTGCTCAGCTTGGCAGGTAATTTATGATTCCTATTTGTTGCTATTTATTTTAATTATGTGCCGTATTTCTATAAATATTCTACATAGACCCAGAAACTTCAAAAGTACATGGCATATATATATTTTTTAAAGATTAAAAATGAAAACCAACAGAAAGCAAGAGAAACTCTAGTGAGTTTCTGTCACAAACCAACGGACAACTTCCTCTGTTCTAGCTTCCTGAGTAATTTCTCAGTTGAGCTCGGGGGGTAAGGTACGAGTGGATGGATGGTAAGAGCCTTCTTATCTGATGTGACAGGACTGGTAGTTGTTTTAAAGATTGATTAAAAAGAAGAATTTGAATAAATGGTGCATACATAGCTCACCATTTGATTTAAGTATAAAATTCTGTGACTGCATACTGCTTTTCCAACCTTTTGATATAAAGTCAAGGTCTTTTTTCGTGGGATGGGGGCGGATTTGGGAGGGTTCAATACTCTTGCATCACATTGCCTACAACACTCAGTTTCTATCTCTCGAGATGCAAGAAAAACCTAGACCTTTGTAAAGCAATTTGACTGTAGAACCCTTCTAGACATGTATGGTCATTTCCCCAGTCTTTTACAAATCTTTTACCCTCACCTAATTAAACACACTTAGGAATCTTTCCAAAGTATTTAATTATCATATAATTAAATCTCTTTTTTCGCTCACATTTTATCTGCTTAGATAATATTTGGCTATATAATTTCAACAGCATGTAAAACTGTTAACAACAAGCTAAGAAATATTCAACATGCTCTTGGTAGATGTGAGGGCTTCTCAAAGCGGCCTCGTAGTCACATGCCTGGATGGTGCCACAGGCATCAGACCTGTGTTCTGTAGAGGAAATGGGGGATGCTGGGTCATATGGCAATTTGGTTATTAGAAAGCCCTTACAAGTCCATCTTCTGTAACTTTGAAATATCTCTTCAGCCAAATATCCAGAGGCATTCTTTTTAATTTTTCACCTTTATTGAGGTATTATTAAAAATTATATGTTTTAAGGTGTACAACATGATGTTTTGTTATACAAATACATTGTGAAATGTTTACCACCGTCAAGCTAATTAACATATCTTCATAGTACCTTTTTTTTGGTGATATACTTTCTTATTAGGATGTACCCTCTTAGCAAATTTCAAATCTACGGTACAGTATTGTTAACTACAGTCACCATGTCGAGGTCCTCAATAAGCTTCCTCTATGATGAGTTTATCCATGACACCTGTCCTTAAACTATGAGTGGTCTACCCCTTCTCAGATGCAGTAATAAACTCTTGCCATAGCTTATTTTCTCTTAAGACAGAAGAATGGCTATCTCATTATTGTGTTTGCTAATTTATCTTATTTAGGAAAGCATTTAACTAATACTAGAAATCAAAACCTATTTCTATCTGGGACTCATTGATTCATCTACATTTTCTCTGATTCCTTGTATCTTTGAAACCAAATCTAAGACTCAAGATCTGACTTAATGAGGGTAATGTTACTTCTATTATGAAATAATCATTGCAATATTCAGTGAAAAATGCCTTCACGGAGTGCCACCTGCTTTCCTCTTCCTGCATTTCTCTTGAAGGTGATCATGAAAAAGGCATTAGGAAATTCCCCTGACTTAGGGGGAATTCCAATCAGGCCTGAGGCTAGGGTCTGCTGAGGAATATTAGGCCAGGAAAACTGATTTTTATTTCTTTTGTCCCATAATCCACACAAGTAGTTCCTTTTGCACCTGTTGAGGATGTAGGCTTGCAGCTAAAGCCTATGGACACCCTGGGCAGCCATGTGGATGAAAAAGGAAGCCACTTTACACTTTCTTGTACCCTCTCCCATCATGGGCAGTATCACCAGTGGCTGCACATTCCTGTGGGGACTTGGGGATCATATTTCCATATGGGTGTCTGTTACGTTGCTTCCTTTTTGTGCCATTTTAATAAATTTCCCTATTTGCCATGAAATGTACTTTACATCTGTTTGTTATCTGTTTTCCCCATGAGCATACAAGTCCGTAACTTTTTCTAGATATATTCACAGTGTCCACAACAGAATCTGCACATAGAAGGTATTTAATAAATAGCTGTTGAATGAATATGTTCTCTAACTGTGTCTATTGTATATTTCCATCAACTACCCCATAGACAACAGACAAGATGCCAGTCACTGGAGCAGAAAGGGGTAGGTGAGGTCAGTGATAATGGCAAAGCAGGGCCTTGGTGCCAGAGGACCTGTGACACTGGACAGGCTATCAAAGGAGGCTCAGCAAGGATTATGTCACCAGAATCAAGACTCAGGGTTTGATTCTAAATCCCCCGGATGGACACAAACCAAGTGACAACTTCCTCTGTTCTAGCTTCCTGAGTAATTTCTCAGTTGAGTTGAAGGCTTCAAATGGTATAACGGACTGCAGTCTCTATATTAGCATCATTAACCCCAGACTAAGAAGAGGTGTGTCACGTGGAGAAAAATTGTGGCAAAGCACAGTAGAGCTTTCTCTTCTTAAACTTTTTGGCCAATGTAACACTTATGCATTGATTGAAATCAGGCATCCTTGGTCTTTATTGGGCTGAGTGACAATTTAGTTGTTAAATAACTGACTTGTGGGCTAATAGTTGTTAATTGAATCTCTTTATGAAGAGCATTTTAAAAATTACCTCAATATCCCTTCTGCTTGCCTGTGAAAACTGAATGCTTAATAGCAGAGAGAAAAAAATATTGTTTCCATAGGAGTCCCAGAATATTGGCAGAAGAGAGCGGGCTGCCTCCAAAGACCTAATTTCAGGCACATAAACAGGTCGGCTTGTAACGGTGGAATATCCTTTTGTTTATTCTATTAAATAGAATTTTCCTGGGCTTTTGCTGTGCATCAGTATTTGCTGCAACATTGCAATGCAGCACAGCCCCCTCTCCATTCTTATCCCACAAGTGAGGGGCATTTGGGTCAAGGCACTAGTCTCCTGGCTGTTGAAAGCCGCACTCCTATCAATTTGGTCTGGATTTATTGAACTCTGTTACTAGAAATTATGTATCACAGCGACATTAAGGCCATATATAGTGAGCCCTGTCCTATATTTCCTAACCTCACTTCTGTGCCTGCACCTCTGTCTGCCCAGAATTTTTGTGTTTCTCTGCATTTCCAAATCACCTGTAAAGTGCCCATTTCTCTTTCCCAGCTGCTCTCTTGTGTTATTTATAATAGGCCCCAGGAGGAAATGTTCATTCAAAGCAGAAAGAGGAGATTATGATAGAGAAGAGAGAGATTTGGCAGTGCTCTTTGGAGTTGAAACCTGTGACATTAAAAAGAAAAGAGAAAATCATGTGCTGAGCAAAGGCTGTAGCTGAAGGTGAGGTGTGATCTAGGGGCTTCAGGAATTGATTATTTTTCTGTGAAAGAATTGTTTAAGAATATGCAATTTAAAAAATGTTATTACCACACACTTCTTGTCAGGGCTATAATAATTAAGTGAATTACTTTTAAGGAATATGACAAAGGAAGTAGACAGTTGGGGTAAATGAAAGCTTTCTGCTTAATCTTGTCCAATCAATAAAAACTCCAGGGGTCCCTGTTCAATGAAGAAATTCAAAAGACCCCTGGCATTCCCACAAGCAGAATTCTGCTTTCCGAACTCAACATAAATTCTGTAGCAACTGATGGATTTGTTTGCTCAAGAATACTCGCATTCAGTGTGAAATCTATTTTTAACAGAACTTTGGAACATGTGCCCAGAACATAAGTGGATAAATCACTTGTTTCTAGAAATATTAATGATTCTAGTAACAGTTAAATTGTTAGAACTAATATTCTACCTTCAAATTCTGGGTGGCCGCTTCCCATAGACTTGCTATTTCACTTTGAAAGTCTGCATAATTCCTTACTGTTCTAAAACTATGTAGGTCTATGATCAATGGAGAAGTTTCTAAATTTCTTTGTCTCATTTCTAGGTCTAAGTGAACTAAAAACATGTCCTGTTTTCAGGACATTAAATCTGATGTTCAGTATTGTAACCTCTATTCACCCACCCCTCAGCCCTGAAATTTCCCGGTATGTGGCCCTGACACCAACATAGATCCTCAAACCAGTAACCTCTGAGTCTACCTTGGCTCTTCTCTCTCCCTCATTCTCCACATCCAGTCCATGACAGAGACCAATGGTTTCTGCATCCTAAATATTGCTTGAATCTGTTTTCTTCTTCTCATCCACCTAGTGCAAGCTGTTATTCTCTCTTCTGGATTACTGCAAGAGCCTTTCAGTGTCCTTGCTCCTGATCTTGCCCCCATTTGCCCCACAGCCTGTCCTTTCCTGCCTTTTTTCTTGGCAGATGTAGTTACTTCTGCTGGAAACATTTTCTCATCCCCATCCCCCTTCAGTTAGCAAATTCCTACTCCATTTAAAATTCAGCTTGGATTTAATTACCTCAGTGGAGTCTTTCCTGATCGCTCTGTCTACATTGGAATATCTTTCTTTAAGCCCTTATAAAATACTGCACTTTATAGTAGCACAAATCTCATTTCTAATTGATGGTTCTATGCTTGTTGGGTTATAGGCTCCCTGAGGGCAGGGATAGAGTCTGTCTCATTCACAAGAGCTGACATACATCAATTACTCAGTAAATAGTTGTTGCACACAAGAGGAATCTTAGAAATGATTGATCATCCTTCTGTAAATGTATTTTGCATGTACAAGAGGCCAACTGACAAAATGGATGGTGGAGGCATTATCTAGTCATAGGGATATGAAGGTAGTTCTGATCAATGCTAATTTGACTCCCTAACTGAAGTACAGTTGGTCTCCAGATTTTTTTTTTTTTTTTAACTTAAGTGTGACATCCGCATCCTGGGTGAGTAAGTTTGGTTTTAATTTGTCACCCTGTGCCAGTTCTTTTGTGGTCATTTGTGTTCAGATGGAAATAGAAATGTAGTCATCTCCCATGCTGTGCTACTTTTTTTCTCTTTTTTTTTTCAGTATTTTTCAGAGCCTGTGTCTTCTCTATTTCTATGATCTTTCAAACAAATACATACACGCTTTCAAGGATATTTTGTGGGATGGGAATGGGTTAGAAACATGCATCATGTATTATTTTGGTACTTGATCTCCTAAAAGCACGTCTTGGTAACATGTTGAAATTTATAACCATCCCAAGTCAGAGTTGCTTTCAGAAATTTTGCTGAGTAAAAAGTTCTAAGTAAAAGATGAAAAAGTTGGCTGACATGCCACATGTTACAGTTATAGAATCACTCTTGGGGACTTGCCGTGGGCTGAATCTCAGCCCCTATGTTTATGAAACTTTGCTGCCATGAACATGACGAGATGAGAAACAGTGCTGCACTCATGGGGTTTACTTCAGCAAGATGGACACTGTTTCATTACACAAAATATCATGGATTTTGGCATCTCCAGATTAGCACCAGTTCAACTTTCTAACCTGCTACTTGGCATTTTCAAGGAATTATTATTTTGGTTTGGTAGAAACTTTGGCATCATTCTTGCCAAAGGCAACATCTCTGTGGGTTTGTCATGAAAGGCGCATGCAGCTTTTGCCTGTAGAAAGACAGATGGAGACTTCAAATGGTTGTGTGAAAACGGTGCTCATCATGTTCCTGGAAGACTTCAGTGTTTTCATTGATTAGCAGCAGGGGTGAGCAACATCATCAGCATGTCTGAATATCTCAATAATGATTTTAATTTACTCTTTTGAGTTTAGAATGATTTTGGGGAGAAATTCTTTAGCATATTTGCAGTTTTAGTATTTGATTTGGGGGAAATATTTTATGTTTTTATATTTGCTTTTTCTGGAAGCACCCTTTAAATTAAGACTTGCTGAATCAACCTGTAACAAATTATCACACTTTTCAAAAACACTTTTAATATAAAGTACATTGGTCATCTGTATTTTTTCCTATATATCTAATAAACTCTTAGTAATTTAAACATTGATTTTCCAGTTTATGGAGTTTCTAGTCTTCCTTCCTTCCTTCCTGTCTTGTGATCTGTTTGTTCCTCCTCAGAAGGAGGAATTTGACTATAGAATCCATCATTCTATCAACAAATGCTGATCACGTTTGTGCCCAGTGCCGTCCCTGCTTAATGAAAACTTGCTGTTCTTCTTAGAAAATGCTATCCATGAAAAAGTTGTGATCCATCTGAGGTGGTTTCTTATCAGGTTCTGATTTGGTGGTCTAGACTATGTGAGAAGAGTAGGAGGTGGGTGAAACGTAGAAGGAAAAAGCGTTAGGCTTTTCCTAATGCATAGGCTGAGGAGAGGTTGCATCTTAGTTGTAAAGATTTTGGAGGATGAATAAGAGTTAGACAGAAATAAGATAGAGAAGAGAGCATCATAGACCTTCAAGGGATCATTTTTTTTTCCAGCTTGGATGTGCTATGAAAAAACAGGAGAAGTGACTTTGGGAGACAATGTGGACTGGATTACAAAGGGCTTTGATTGTTGGAAAGTACCTGATATAAGAGGATTTTTGGCTTTGTGTGGTAGGCAATGAGAAGGCATTGCTGATTTTGACCCAATCCCTGAAATTCAGAGGAGTTAGCATGACTTTTTTTGTAAGAAGCTTTGGCTAAAGCCATGACAGAGAGAAAACTGAATGAAAGTTTAAAATTAAGTTTTGGGAGATTTATCAGTTAACTTTAAACAATGTTAATCCATCTAGTTTTCAGAGATGGCAGAGAATTAGCCTCATGTCATTTTCCTCCTTTTCATCTTGCCCCTTTGTACATTCATTGATAGGAGATTTGCATTTGAAAAGTTTTATTATACATTCCAGTAGGAAAATTGTACATTGTTGATAAATGTATCTTTTATAATCCTTGCTGTTATTGGAACACTGCTAATTTTATTAACACTTTCTCAAAGGAAAAATAAAAGTGAAATAAATGCCTGTGCAACCCCTTCATTATCTTGTCTGCCCTTGCCTCACTTGCTTTGCTGAAATTCTAATGGGAGAAAAAGGGGGCTGCCCAGTAATTTTCTTTTCCTATGACATTTCAGCCCTCCTCCAGTTCACTGCTGTAATGAAAATTGGCAGCTTTTGAGAAAAACAGTAACCATTTTGAGGAGAGCACCTGCTACATGGACCATAAACAGCACAAGAACCTCTCCAGCCCAAATATGATGCCATTCTTTAAATGTGTTAGAGAAAACCCTGTTAGATTCTCAGAGGTCAGTCAGTCTAAGCACAGGAGATGGGCTGAACATTCTATCCCAAATGCCTTACCTATAATGGTGGTCACAAGGATGAGAAGTTTGCAGATTAAGGGCAATAATGTCCCAAGGTCATTATCATTTCTCTTTGGACTTTTCAGCAAGAAGTTAGGGCACCAGGTGACCTAATAGAATTAACATCAAAGACTATTAGGTTTTCACTCAGTTTTTTGGTTTCTTTTTATAGAATGTTCCATTCAGCAGTAGTTAAGACAACATCAAATTGATTTGCCTTGAAGGATGAATAAAGTGTGACTTTATTGTCACAAGCATAGTATTTTAACTATACCAGTTCAATGTTGAAGTTTGAAGGGGCAATCTTAGGTCCCTTCTTATTGCAGCAATGGGACCTTTGGTCAGAATCTGACAGCAATTCTCCTTTGGGAATTTCTCTGAGACAGTCAATAAAACACATAAAATAATCATGCTGTTTTCTCTTAAACTTTAAATGATTATCACCCAACAATGTCACCTACAGTGTTTACCAGTTTTGCTCTGTGTGACTTCTGGCTGTCCCCTAAGTAAGCTCTGCTCTGAAAGCACAAGGCTCCATCATTATTGAAGATAATCAAGAATGTACTCAAGGCTAGAATGGAAATTTCAAAAGTGGGCCCCTAGGGGATTTTCATAAATGGTAACATCATTGGAACAGTGTCATATTTCAAGATGACAAATTTAAACAAGAAAATATGCAACTAAGTGTATACATTCTTGGTATAGTATTCAACGGCATAGGATTTGGAGCCAGATAAACTGTGTTTAAATTTTGGTTCTGCTACCTTGGAGAAGTCATTAGCTATGAGAGTTTCAGATTCTGCAGGGGAAAATGGATATCGAAATATCTATTTTGGGTTGGGTGCAGTGGCTCACATCTGTAATTCCAGCCCTTTGGGAGGCCAAGGTGGGTGGATCACCTGATGTCGGGAGTTTGAGACCAGCCTGGCCAACATGGTGAAACCCTGTCTCTACTAAAAATACAGAAATTAGCTGGGCGTGGTGGCAGGTGCCTGTAATCCCAACTGCTTGGGAGGCTGAAGCAGGAGAATCGCTTGAAACCAGGAGGTGGAAGTTACAGTGAGCCTTGATTTACTTCCCATTCCCTAAAACTTTATGGCTTCCTCATCAAAAGAGACAGGTTGCTTTCTATCTCTTAGACGGTAAATATGGTTAATGTGTTGAGTAGCGTTGCACCACTCTCGGGCACTTTATTAGGAACAAGAGTTATTTAGTGACTCTTCCTAAATAAGAATTAAGTTAACTGGAATTAAACTATGTGAAATCTACATACATATATGTATAGCTGCATACCTATTTATGTATTCATCCACCCATTCATCCCTATCTCACATGGCAAGGGTCCAATAAGTGGTAGTTATTGTTACTAAAGCAAAAAGAGTCGTCGTGATCCTTCCTATTCTCTAAGATCTAAACTTCTTGGGTGGCTCCATTGGTTGCTCTTCTTTTTTCCTCCCTCTCTTCTTCTTATCCCTTCATAAGTCGGTCTTCTTACCCTTGTCATCATTTCCCTCTCTTTTTTTTTGGTCGATCTCTCATAAATCCCTTCTCTGTTATAAATGAAGACCTGGCCTGCTTCCCTAGCATGGAGAGGGAATGAGGACGAGCAGTCTGTGGACTCCACTTGGGCTTTATCACTTTCATGCTGAGCTGGACATTTACTCAGTCTCCTTGGTAAACAGGGCAAGTCTGAATATTCTCTGCCCGCTTTTGGTCTTCTACAGAGGGACTGCTCCTCTGAGGGGAGGTGTACAGCCTCCGTCTGCTCCCCTCCCAGCTCCTCTCTCTCAAGCACTTTCCTTTCCACCAAGAATGAGGGAAAATACACCAACCCTGCTGAAATTAGACACTTTCTTCTATTTCTGGAGTTAATGAAATATCAAGACTGTGGTTGTCAACCTGGGTGCTTAGACATCCTAGAGAGAAAAATCATGATTTCTCTGAGGAAGGGACAGGTGGGTTGAAAAGCACATTCACTATTATAATACTACTTTAAGACTAAGTCAAAACCAAATAAAACAAAACACTGATTTCTTAAACTGCAAAAAAAAACCCAAAAGCCCTCTGAAGATAGACTTTATCAGTAGGAGGGTTTAGTATTCAATTGTTCTTTTCATTTTTTGAGGAGGAACTGCATAGAGAATATTCACCAAACAGAGAATACATTTTTAAAAAGTAAAAACACTGATGAGAAATACCATTTATGGAGTTAGCAAAACAGTCATCACAACCCAAGCAAGACAGCCGGACCTGGAGGCTCCTAGGAGACCCGTTTCTGTGTTTAATGAGAAGGTGGTCTAAGAGAAACCAGCTGAGATTCACATGCCCATTGTACTTGTTTGGGGCATTTTAATTTGATGTTTACCTGCCCATTACAGAAAATTCACATGTTTGGGGCATTTTAATTTGATGTTTACCTGCCCATTACAGAAAATTCACATGAAGTCTCAATCATAATAAGCACCACTTTTTTACTTCAATGAGTAGAATTAACAATCCTTGTGTGAACTGGATATATGAAATTGATGATAAACTTCCTTGGGTTTTTCTATTATTTGCCCCAATGTTATTGGCTATTTCATCATACTTTAGGAAAAGTGAAACTGCTGGCTAAACTCATAACCATAAAACCCTCTAGTTTCACTCAAGTGAATCTCCCAGTATTGATACTTTGGATATTCAGCTTTGAATATTACATCTTACCTACATAATAACATATAATCAATTGTTTATTTTTATCAAAAGGCAGACAAGTATTTGGTACAGGCATGAACTCCAGAAAACACCAACTTTTGATTGTAACTCTTCTGACTGACCTTGTAAGCTGCCCTTTGCTTGAAATATCTTACCTTATGGGGAGGAAACATGAAGAAAGCATGGTGTAATGGAAACAACATTGAATGTAAATAAGCATGAGTTTGAACCTCAGCTCTGACACGTAATAGCTGGGTGAACCTAGATGATATATTTAAATTTTTTGAGCTTCAGTTTCCTTATCTATTAAATACCTTCTCTACAGATATGTTGTGAAGGTTGAAGATATGCTTGAAGAGCATCTAGCGTGCCTGGTACAAAGCATGATTTGGAAGCTCATTTTTATTTTTATGCACAATGGCTGACTTCTCCAGCTTGAAGTTTAACTGAGTACTATATATACATTCTTACACTGATCTCCCTCTCACATGTCCTAAAACCTTTGCCTATTGATGTGCATAGTCATAACTCTTACCTGTGTTTACACACAAATCAGTTTTACACATTCATATAATTATATACAAATACACACAAACCCACTCAATTTAGGGTTAGACCAATTCTCCTTTTAGCACCTACTAATATGACACGTGCACAAGGGGATGGGAGGTGGGTCACAGAGCTTGATGCCACTTTGTACTCAACTCATTGATGCTGATGCTGTGATGCCCAGGAAAGGGAAGCTGAGAGCTGATTGCAGGAGGAGCCTTTGGCCCTGTACTGGTGTCTGTTCCAGCAGATACAAATGCATTCTTACTGAATTCTAGCTTTTTGGAGTCTCTGACACTGCAGAAAGCCCTACCCTTTGGACCACAAAGTGGTTGGCATGATATAAAGACAGGGAGGCTGATCTGATGCCAGGCAGAGCTGGGCTGAGAGCTCTTAAACTTCATCAAGTTCTGCTGTGTGTTTTGCACATCTCTTAAATAGTGTGTAAGCTTGTTAGGGGTAGGACCCATGTCTTCTTGCCCTCCTGTCTCCCTGAGAGTTCTTTTTACTCAGGGGAAACATATTAACCAGAAGAGGAGGGAGGAGCTGTGGTCTTGTAAGATGGTCAGTTATTGATTGCCACCTGACTGTCAGGTGCTGGTTCCTTAGCTGATTAGCCATCTGGACTCTTGCTAAGACAGACCTGTCCTTTTTCTGGGCCTTGGTGAGAAAAGCCCTTTCAAGGTCAGGTAGGAGAAGGGAGAAGAGGGAGATGCCAATTACAGTTGTCTTTCTTAATGACGCAGGAGTAAGATTTGGTGAGGTGGCTGGTAAATCTAGCGTTGAAGGTGATGTGTAAGAATTATCTGGTGATTATTTTCACAATGAAAAAACATCTATACTATTTTTTCGATTCTGTAAATAATACATACTCATTTTAAAAATACTTGTATAATACCAAGAAGTATAAGGAGAAAAGGAGAAATCCCCTGGAATGCCAACATTCTGGGATTACTTGCATTAACATTTGGTGACCTATTCTTTCATACAACTTTGTATGCATGTGGATCTAGAAATATCTAATTTCATGTAAATTGTAACTGTTTATCAGATTCACAGGCATAGTTTTTTTTTGTGTGTGTCATTATATTAAAAGCGGTGTGTATGCGCTGCTCTACATCTTGCTTTTCTCAGTTAACATTTTGGAAATTTCTTCATGTTAACCAGTATGGATCTAACTCATGGTTAACCTCAGCACTATAGGCTCTTGGGTAGGATAATTCCTTCATTATTTTACAGTGCACAGGGGCTGTCCCTGGGGCCATCCTGTGTGTTGTTTACAGGGGCTGTTCTGTGCATTGTAAAATGTTTAGCAGTACCACTGCTGTCTTCTACTTCAGCAGTCCCCAACCTTTTTGGCACCAGGGACTGGCTTGTGGAAGACAGTTTTTCCACAGATGTGGATGGGGGAGGGGATGGTTTCAGGATGAAACTATTTCACCTCAGATCATCAGGCATTAGATTCTCATAAGGAACATGCAAACTGGATCCCTCACATGCACAGTTCACAATAGGGTTCATGCTCCTATGAGAATCTAATGCTGCAGCTGATCTGACAGGAGGCAGAGCTCAGGTTGTAAAGCTCACCAGCTGCTCACCTGCTGTGTGGCCCAGTTGCTAACAGGCCATTGACCAGTCCACAGCCTGGGGATTGAGAACCCCTGTTCTACTTATTAGCATACAGTCACCCATCACCCCTGGTTGTGGCAACCAAAGATGTTTACAGACGTTGGCCAAATGTTCCCTGGAGGACAAAAATTTTCCCTGTTTGAGAGCCACTGATCTGATTTTTTTTTCAATAGCTGTATTACATTCCACAGTATGGATCTGCCACTTTTAATTCAATAGTTCCTTTCCTAGTGATCATCCAACTTACTCCCAGTATCTTTTCTTGCTGTCAAATTGATGATTTCAATGGGGGCTGCCCTTGGTCCATGGTTATCATTTAGGATGATAAATATTTTGCAAAGAGAAAACTCAGACTGCACCTTTCTAAATACAACACTGCTGTGATTGGGCTTCATTCACTTTATTCCTGGGTGAGCCCTCAGAATGACCACAGGTCACTGAAACTGATGGCTGGGCCTGTGTAGCACTGGGGGGCCCTGTTCCACTTATCATAGGTTCAGGCAGGTATTCTTCAGCCCCAAATGGTGGTGCAGGACCTGTGTTAGCAAATAACCTAATTTTCAAGAGAAGCAGAAAACCCATATTTTTATGTAAAAAGTTCTCCCATTTTTTCACAGTTGAAAATTAATTAATTCTTTAGGAAAACACATGCAGATGAAACAAAACAGATCCGCTGCCCAAATCTGGCTCAACGGTGGCCAGTCTGCAATGTCTAGTGTAGATATTTATTATTGAATGTGATCTTCACTTTCCTAGGGTTCAGTTCTTTGAAGGACTAATTGTGAGACGCTTGTGTAACTTTTTGGTGGTGAGCATTGTGCTTTGACAGACTTTGTCTATAGCAATGTTTGTCTCTCCCCAAAATCCCCATCCTCTCGGAGAGAGAGCTGGTGCTCCTATAGTCTGTATTGTCTCCATATCTGACACTGCTTACATAGCCTGGGTGTTGGGGGCTGCTGGCTTACATGTTCTCAGGAGAATCAGAGTCAGTACTGTGTGATGGCTTAGAGTCTTGGATCTTTGATCTTCAGGACTTTACAGTGCCTAACGTAGCTCTGTGGGAGGAGGTGTTTACTGGAACTTGGTGGCTTTCAGCAGCATGGAAGTTATGTGCCTGTTTGGAATCTGCTGTTCATTTAGAGAGTTTGTTGCTAATTTATTACCTGGTTTCTTTCCCACGCAAAATGTTAGAACCAGAAGGGACATTGGAGATTTTTGAATCCTACCCTTTCACTTTACAATTGGGGAAATTGAGGCTTAGGGAGAGGAAAGAACTTAGCCGAGGCTCCACAGTTGGTCCCGAGGCAGGGGCAGCACTTCTGGCCCCTTCCTTCCTTTCCAGCATGTCTGTGCTGCCACCTCTGAGTGGGCGGCTTGGGTAGAAATCTTCTTTTTCTGCTTTGAATTTTCAGCTAATTTGTCTGGATATCCATGTTTCTATGACCTATTTTTGGGAGGGGACACTTATGTGCTATGCATTCATTTGAGTTTTTGCAGAGCTAATTACCTCCCCAAGTGTTTGAAGACAATAGCCTTATTCTTTTAAGGCAGTGTTTTAATGATAATAATTTTGTCCTGGGAATAGATTAGAGAAAGATTTTGTCCTCTAATCTAGCATGAAGACTATATTATATCAGATTTTCAGATGCTGCTTCCAATAAATTGAATTTGGAGCTGGTGACGATTTTGAAGACACAGAAACGTGATAACTAGCAAGCTTTAAGTGGAATTGGATTGATGGGAAGCTTGTCCTTTCAGTAGGAAATGTGTTGTACCACAGTTTCTATGGACTCAATTTTCTGGCTCTCTGTACCCACAGCTGCCAACAGCTCTCAGCTGCTGGAGAAGGCAGTCTGAGAGGAATGCCATGTGTTGGAACAGGCATTTATCCCAGTGCCAACTCTGCTGCCAGGATGCTGTCAGCATAGCCTAAGAAATGCTTCAGGGACTGCCCACCAGCTTGACACCTGGGTTGGCCAAGGTCAGAACCCTCAGGAATTTGACTGCTTGTTGGAAATTGCAACAGCAGAAGTGATGGCACAAGAAGAGACACGCTGCTCCAACAGAGGACAAAGTGTGTCCTACTAGGAGCCTTGAGACCTGGAGTCCCCTAATCCCTTAACTTCTATGAGCCTCAGCCGTCTTTTCTGCAGCACAGGAACAAAAGTAAATTGCATTTTTGATCTCTTAGAGATAATAATTAAGGTCAGTTTTGTAAACACCATACCCGCGTATGTGCACGTTTCTGTGTCTTATGGGTTGAATTGTGTCTCTCCAAAATTCACATGCTGAAGTCTTAATCCCCAGTACCTCCCCAGTGACCTTCTTTGGAAATAGGGTCATTGCATATGTAATTGGTTAAGATTAGGTGATACTGGAGTAGGGTGGGCCCTAATCCAATATGACTGGTATCCTTATAAGAAGGAGAAACGTGTACACACACACACACACACACACACACACACACACACACACGGAGAACATGGTGTGAAGATTGAAGGTATGCTGCCACAAGCCTAAGAACTGCCAGAAGCTAGGAGCGAGACCTGGAGCAGGTGCCTTCCCTATACCTTCAGAGGGAGCATGGCCCTGCTGACACCTTGGTCATCTAGCCTCCAGAACTATGAGACAGTAAATTTCTGTTGTCTTAGCAAACTAACACAGTATAAAATATAGTGTATAAATATAGACATACATTCACATGTAAAAATATTTAAGTGTCAGTAGCAACCTCAACCATTATCTTGGGCCAGTACAACTCTGGTCATGGTGGAGTGTAAAGTTAATTGAGTCACAATAACAGGCTGGGCTGATGATGAAGCAGACTAAATAGTAAGATCCCTGAGAGCAGTGACTGTATGGGTAGTACTGTCCTTGACATTTTATCCTGAGCATGCAGCGCAACAACTAGCTTATGGCTGGTCTTATTTGTTAAGTGGATTAAAGGTTACAATCATTGCAATTATTATTACTTCAGAAAGAAGCCCTGAACCCATTAAGCAGTCACTCCTCATTCCCTCCAGGCCCTGGCAACAGCGAATGTATTTTCTTTCTCTGCGGATTTGCCTATTCTGGACATTTTATATAAATAGGGTCATATAATATGTGGCCTTTTGTGGCTTGCTTCTTTCTATTATCATAGTGTTTTCAAGATTTATCCATACTGTAGTGTAAGCGATTAATTCTGTTTTTAGTGCTGAGTAATATTCTGTTTGATGGATAAACCACATTTTATTTATCCATTCATCAGTTCATGAACATTTGAGTTGTTCCCAATTTGTGGTTATTTATAAATAATGCTACTATGAACATTCACATACAAGTTTTTTGTGAATATTTATGTACAAGTATTCTCTTGGGTATATGCCTAGGAGTAGAATTGCTGGATAACTCTGTGTTTAATTTTTTGAAGAAGTGCTAAACAATTTTCCACAGCGTGGGCACCATTTTACATTCTCACCAGCAATGCAGGAGGGCTCAAACTTCATTTTCTCCACTTCTCTGCCCACATTTGTTATTTTCTGTTTTTATTTATTTGTTTTTTAAATAGCTGTCCTAGAGGATCTGAAGTATCTACTTGTGGTTTTGTTGTGCATTTCCCAAAGGATTAGTGATATTAAACAGTTTTTCATGTGCTTATTGGCCATTTGAATATCTTTGAAGGAATGTCTATTTAAGTCCTTTGCCCATTTTTGAATTGTTTTTAGTTGTAGGAGTTCTTACATATTCTGGATCTTAATCTCTTATCAGATATATAATTTGCAAACATTTTCTCCCATTCTGTGGGTTTTTAAACTTTTTTGACAATGTCTTTTGATGCACAAAATTTCTTAATTTTTAAAGTCCAATTTATCTAGTTTCTTTTTGTTTGCTTATGCTTTTTGTGTCACGTTTAAGAAACTATTGCTTAATCTAATATCACATAGACTTACATCTCTGTTTTCTTCTAAGAGTTTTGTAATTTTAGCTCTTATATTTAGGTCTTTGATTTATTTTGAGTTAATTTCTGTATGTAGTGTGAGGTAGGTGCCCAAATCCATTTTTTTTTTTTTTTGCATGTGGCTATTTTTTCCTGCACCATTTATTGGAGGACTATTCTTCCCCCATTGAATAGTCTTGGCCTTCTTGTCAAAATCAGTTGACCATAGACATGTTAGTTTATTTCTGAACTCTCTCATATACATATATACATATGTGTGTGTATTCCATATATATGTGTGTATGTATTCCATATATATACACACATATGTATATGTATGAGAGAGTTCAGAGATATACATATACACACACACACACATATGTACAAATGTATATATGCTTATGCCAGCGTCACACTATTTGGATCAGTATAGCCTTGTAGTAAGTTTTGAAATCAGGAAGTTTGTATCCCCCAGCTTTGTCCTTTTCTTCAATGTTGTTTTGGCCAATGAGGCTTTCTTAACTATCAGGGATAGCTAGGATTTAGTCAAGTATCTGAGTTTGGCAAATTGATTGCAAGATAACTGTCCCCACTTCCCAACATACCCCTTCCCAGAATTGAAGACATCTCTGCGCGTGATAATAGCTCTAACCTGAAAGAGAATCTGGCCATACCAGGACAATGGAGATGTTGGTGATTAAAGTAGCTAGTCACTTTCAGTGTTTTCCTTGGCTTTGTGTCACCTTGAAATTCAAATATATATCATCTCACTTTATTCTTCAAACATGTACCTGAAGCAGGTAGGGCAAATGTGCTTATGCCCATTGTATAGGTGGGGAAAGTGAGTGCCAGACTCCAAAGACTTGTTCAGATTACAAAGCTAATTCATAGCATAACAACTACTAGGCATCTCTCGGCACTGTATACTTTTTATTTTTGAAAAATATGTTTTAAAAATAATTACATGAATTGTACATGTTAACTATTGTATAAGTAATTATTGCAGATAAGAAGAAACAAAAGAAAACAAGAGAAGATATTTTAGTCTGTTTTTTGCCGCTTGTAACAGAATACCTGAAACTGAGTAATTTATAAAGAAAAGGAATTTCTTACAGTTATGGAGGCTGAGAAGTCAGAGTCAAATGGCCATGTCTGGTGAAGGATTTCCTGCTGGTGGGGACCCTGCGGAGTACTGAGGTGGCACACGTGAGGGGGCTGTGTGTGCTAGCTCAGGCCTCTCTTATTTTTATAAGGCCACTGGTCCCATTCCAATGATAAGCCATTCAGCTATCTACCAATTTATCCATGAACGGATTGACCCATTTATGAGATCAGAACCCCCATAACCCAATCTCCTCTTAAAGGCCCCACCTCTCGTACTGCCACAATGGGGATCAAGTTTCAGCGTGAGATTAGAGGGGACAAGTACTCAAACCACAGCAGAAGGAGAAGGAGGCATGGAAGCAGAAGCAGCAACAGAAGCAAAGAGGAAAGAGAAGAGTTACTCATGATCCCATTACTCAGAGAAGAGGCACAGACTGTGGGATTACCCACTGGACCATGAGCAGGGGTGTGTCAGTAAATGTTTAGCAACTGGCTCTCCAGAAAAGTCATGTCCTAATGTGATACCAATTTCTATTGTGTAAATACTTTCACCATGGCTGATTCCAAGCTACCAACCTGGCATCAATGAACGTAGATTTGGGAGATAATATAGTTGTCTGTCAGGAGCCAGCGCCAGCACACCACTGAAGGGGATCCTAGTTCCTTGCTGCTCAAAGTAGAGTCCACGGACCATCAACATTGCCATCACTTGAAAGCTTCTTAGAAATCCAGACTCTCAGGCTCTACCCTGGCTTATGGAATTAGAATCTGCATTTGAACAAGCTCCTCAGATGATTCCTATGCATATTAAAGCTTGAGCAGAACTGCATGTCCAATACAGTAGTTGTTAGCTACATGCATCTGTTGTATATAATACATAGCAAATTTTGAATACTTAGCATGAAAAAAGAAGGTAAAATATCTAAAAATTTTTTTTGTATTGACTACATGTTAATAAATATGGTAATATACAGCATAAAAATGTTATTAAAATTAGTTTACTACTTTTTACTTTTTAAAAATGTGGGTACTAGAAAATTTAAAACCGCTATGTGGTACACATTCTATTTCTGCTAGAGAGCATGACGCTAGAGCATGGGATCCCTAGAACTCTGATTGCTTTGTGTGTCCCCAGGCCCACCTTATTCTAAACCCCAACTTAAGTTGACCTGAGCATTTCTAGTTGCCCATGCCCATACTGCTAGGAAGGGCAAAAACCACATCCCTCTTCTTTTTACTGCTGCTCGTGTGCCCCACTGTGAACTCAAAAGATATTAATAAGCTGAAATGAATAATTACCTCTCTACCATTGAAGTCCTTGAGAAATTCAACTTCCAGAGTGAAGGAGGATTCTGGAAATGAGGAACACCCTGCATACCTCTTCCTGCAACTGTTGTTATCCAGGAGGACCCCCAGGCAATGGTGTATTGGGCTGAGCATTATTTCTAGGGCTCTCAATGATAACGCGGGGACTCATCTCTGCAACAAAGGAAGAGTCACTAAATAACTCTTGTTCCTAATAAAGTGCCCGAGAGTGGGTGCAACACTGCTCAGCACATTAACCATATTTACCGTCTAAGAGATAGAAAGCAACCTGTCTCTTTTGATGAGGAAGCCGTAAAGTTTTAGGGAATGGGAAGTAAATCAAGGCTTCCGTTTGCCTTGTAAAAATGCACTGCCTTGTGCTGCATCTCACCCTTCACTCACACGAGTGTATTTTTATTCCTCTGCATAAATAAAGCATGATTTGTAGCCACCCTCTTGACTTGCTCCTGGCACTGGGTTCAACAACCAAAAAATTAAAGATGGCATTGCGTTTCTGATGAGGCCTGAGCATTAGTATGAAATACCTAAAATACTTGTAAGATGAAAACAGCTGTAAGCTGGGAAGGGGCAAAAAAAAAGAAAAAAAAGATAAATCTTCCCCCTCAGTCCCGTGACAGTGCATGCAAAATGCCTGGTACAGTCCTAGGTACAAAATAAGACCACAAAACACTCTGCTTCACCTTTTCTTTCCATGTGTTAGCACCAAGAGCACTATGAAGATAAGAATAGATAAATAAGTGAGCATTCAAATTCAGTGAAAACAACCGGCTTTTAAAATTGTTTCACAAGATCAGTGGCAAGTGCTAAATTGTGTGCTACAGTCATATGAATCCTGGATATTTGGAGACATGACATTTTGTTGGTTGATTTTTGTTGCCATTTTCTTCTTTTTGACCCAGAGTATTTCAGGCAAGAGCTGCTTTGTTGGCTACTAAGTCTGATAGCTCCTTTTTGCTTTTCCTGAACTTTAATTTTAGAGCTGATGTGGAGAGAAAATTGAGGACCACATATCTTATAGAGATTGTAGAGGGGGTCCCATGGTGGGAAGGTCCCGAGGGGTAGATGTCTGGATCAAACAGACCGATGAAGCTGGACTGAGGCTTGGGGACAGAGGATAAATAAGAGAACTATGGAAAGTGTGTCGAAAGTTGCCAACTTTGAGCTGCAGAAAAGTGTTCAAAATGGATTATCCCATCCTGCAGCCCTTGAATGAAATATTGGGAGCTGAGATGTGGTATCTATGGCTGTCTAGTTATTGGGGAAGGAAAGACAGAGGAAAGCTGTGCTGGTGAATTCAACTCAGCAGGCCCACTCTTCTAGGAGGGCTTGTGCATCTCTAGTGTATGTTTTCCCAGACAGCTTTTAAAGCACCTGGAATGTGTTTGGTAGAGAATGTTTTCTATCTAGTTTATCTGACTTATTTATTTTTACTTTTAGCTTTTATCTAAAGAGTAACATTCTCTTTAGGGCATGTTCCCTTTTATAGATCTTTTATAGATCTTAAAATATAAATTTTCTGCTAACAGAATTTGAAGAAGGCATTATCTTCATGTCAGAATTTTATATAAAGCTTCAACATTGAGAATAGCAGGGAACAAATAACATCATATTCTAAAAAGGACAGTGGACATGGTCCACAACACATGAAGATGACGTGGAAAACTACAGAGACTCCAGCACCTCCTCCACCAGGCTATATTAAAAAAAAAAAAAAAGCCTTGGGATTGGAAAGGATGTGAGTTGTGGGTTGTAGATCTAGGGGAGACTTTTGCCCTCTATTATCCTGAGGTATTTTCTTCCAAGCCAATTGAGAGCATTGTTTGTGGAGATTGGTGGGTGCCTGTAATAAGGGAAGATTAGTCCCTTCTTCCCCTTCGAGCTGGTGTCTGTGGAGCAGCAGAATCCATGTCTCTGCTTGGAGCCACATTTGGAGCAGAGTAGGGAATGATGAGAAAGGCTTCTGCCTCTTGACATCTGTCTTGGGAGTTTGGGGGCATGTGAGAACCCAACCATGTCTCCTGATTGCCTGGAGAACCCTGAAGTCTAGAAGTGGCCTGGAGTAGCCAGAAGGCAAGATGAGAAGAGAGGGCAGTGATGGGGCAGCCTGCACACTGCATTTGACTCAGCAGGGATGATTGAGTTTTCTGTGGGCCACATGCTTATTGTAGAAAGCACTGAATTAGATCTTCTTATTGTACCCTGCCAGACTATGGGACCAGGATAACATATTATGGACATGCCATCTGGGATAGGAATGAGTGCTGGAGGGAGGTATTTTAGAGGTCAGCCAGAGTGTATCACCATGTGAAGGAACAGTTAAGGTGCTCTCCAAGAACTTACTCCTGCAACCCACAAGAAAGCCCGCAATGAAACACCTCTACTTACTGGGTACATTGGTGGCCAGCCCACAGTGAACCAAAACAATGAGTACAGTTAAGTGAAATGCTTGTTTCCTATCCTCTACTTCCTTTCCCTCCTCCCCAGTGAAAGTCAGAAAAGGAAGAGAGAAGGAATAGAAGAAGAGGAAAAAAAAACAGGCCATATCCTCTTCCCCACTTCTGGTCTTGAACCAAGGGTTGAACCTAAGAAAGAGGCCAGTTGGAAGCATTGAATTGCATGTGAGATTCAAGTTTTGATTTACACTGGCCTGTACTTTTCAAAACCATAAAGGGAACCTAGAATTGGACTTATTCTTATATATCTGAAACTGCCTGAAAATCTGTTGGATCTGTTCAAACTGAACTGTCATCAAGAGTTGATTTGTCAGATCAGGGAGAAGGCAGTGACTGGGGAGAAAAATAAAACTTCTTCATGCTTGAACTCCACTGGGACTGTTTAGAATGTCCAATAAACCAAGTATACCTGTTAAGATAGTTCTTTCCAATGTTTTTATGCCATGGCAAAATGGAAAATTGTAATTCTACTTTTAAGGAATATTGAGGCAAATAGACAAGCATATTTACCCCTAGAGATTGTAGAGGTGGCTGGTGGAGGGTCTTTTTTAAAATAGAAACGGTGTTTTATCATGTTGTCCAGGCTGGTCTCAAACCACTAGACTCAAATGATCCACTGTCCTTGGCCTCCCAAAGTCGTGGGATTACAGGTGTGAGCCAACATGCTCAGTAATGCTGAGGGTCATTAGCTCCCTTCTCCCCTAGGTCCTACCTCAAGGACTGATGACTATGGCCCACGGATTGTGATATTATTTTACAGTGTGTGAATTCAGAGTGTCCAGGGAGAATTGTCCATCTTACTTTAAGGGAGATAGGATAATTTTTAGTCTTCATATATAGTCTCTTAAAAATGACATGCATTATGGAAATCCCTAGGTTTAAAGTCTCATCTGCACATCAGCAAGTAGGAGCAGCAAATAATAGTGGAACAAATATTGGTTTGGGAGCAAAGTTCCAACATTGTCAGTAGGCAGGTGTTTACCTTGGGCAGGACTCTTAATCTATCTGGGCTTTTTTTCTTAATTGTCGGGTGAGGGGATTGGAGAGCAAGCATTTAATAAATGGCAGTCATCACCACTGCTACCACTGTCATCACCATTATACAAGACTGAGTTGCAAGGGAAGGAGTAATAAGCATCTGGTTCAATTAGTTCACCAAACTTTGATTGAATGCCTGCTGCATATGAGACACAAAAGGCAGTATGAAACTCTCCCACAGCAAGTAAAGTGGAGTGTTTTATGCTCCAAGACCCCAGAACTCTCCAAAATCCTCAGTATCCTCTAGGACAAATGATGGGTGGTCAAATGTCTCCCTGTGGCCTCTTAAACCTTTCTTGTGATGTCTGTTTATACCATGCAGCAGTACATCCTGACCACATATTGGGTAGTTACTGGATGGGAGTGATTCCCTGGCACTGCCTGTCCTATTCCTCAGAGCTCCACTCCTCTGGTTTCTACAAGGATCCAAAGGAGGCAATATGTCTAGCAAAGGGCTCACCTTCATCTGATGCCTGAAATATTAAAAGTGGATTTGGTATATCCATGGCATATCAGTACTGTGTTTGGTCAAATATCAAATTTTAGCTGCTATTTGCCCAAAGGTCTAGACATTATTATCTGGGAGGAGTGTGGTGTGTATGTCTGGTAGGCATGGGGATCACTTTATGGGTATTCACTTTTCTCAGACAAGGAAGTCAGAGTCAGGAAGCTGGGTAGAATTCTTCCTTGTGAAACAATTAATGAACATCAAGCAATTTGTTAATTTGCCTACTTCCTCCTCCCACACCATTTTGGTTTGGGTTCTTCTGAAAGCAGAGCCTTGAGACTAGGCCTTGGGGGCAGGTGGTTTATTTGAGAGGTGATCTTAGGAAGAGGAGTGAGGGAAAGAACTTTGAGAGTGACTTAGGGAAAGAGAAAAGTCAGTATAAGGGTGCATTATCAAGCTCATTGCTAAAAGAAAGGGGAGCTTGATTCCACCAGGTTCTTTTTAGTCTTTTTATTCAGCTGCATTTGACACTTTTAATAGCTCCCTGTTTTCTGAAAGTCTTTACTGCCTTGCTCCTGGTGACCCTGCAATCCTGGTTCTCCTTGAACTTCTTTGCTTTATTCTCATCACTTTTCTGGGTTTCTCTTTCTCTACCTACCCACTCAGAGACTCCAGGTCCTTCCTTCAGTCCACTACTCTTCTTCAATCCATCTTCCTGAATCATCATCTGCGCTCCCAGATTCGACTACTTTCTATGAAATGATGATTCCTAAATCTGTACCTGAAGCCTCATATCTACTTTGAGATTCAAGATCATATCTTCAACTGCCTGTGAGACATCTGCACCTAAACCCATGAGCACCCCAGCTGGGCATTTCTAAAACCAAATTCACCTTCCTTACCCCCTAACCTGCTCTAATTTTTTCTAGATCATGTAGTAGTACCACTTTTTACTTGCTTGAACCAAGCTAAAAACATGCAAGCCACCCCCAACTTCTCTCTGTCCCTCACCTTTGAAAGTTTAAATGATTTGGCTATAGTGACACAGCTAATGGGTAGCAAATTTGAAGATAAAGATAATACATTTTTTATCCTATATTAGCAATTGATTAATAATCTCTGAGTTTTCATTGTTGAATTTTATTTTACTCTTTATACTATCTAAAGAAAAAAATTAATGGGAAGGAGAAGCAGCTGAAAAAAGAAAGAAAAAGAGAGATAGGATAAGAAACAGATTCAAAGTAAGACTAATTCTGAAAGTAGTTGGCACATTCCTCTAGCATCTAAAAGTGGCCATCTATTAATGGGACCATCAGAGAACCACCAATCAGAACTGCATCTTATTTATATCCTCTTCCTCACCCTACCTTAGTTTTTCTTTTACTAATCATGCTTTGGGGGAATCCATTTGTCTGTATTCAAACATAAGAAACAGCATGATAAAATGCATACCAAATTTTACAATAAAGATTTTGACAAGGATGTAATTCATTGCATCCCCTTGTCCTCTCTGAGGATCCATAGGAGAAATTTCTTTCTCATATCAATGCCAGAAATAGTTATGCTTCTACTGAAAAACTAGTTTATTTTTGCCTTTCAGTCAAATTTGTTCTTTACCTTGCTTTCCGCTTCCTGTTGACTGTTTCCAAATTCAGAAGCTTTGAGTTCCACATCTAAGAAGTGTATAGGATTAAATGGCATCTGTTCTTACAATACTTTATTACTGACTCCTCGTTATGTATAGATATTTGTTAAAATGCATGTTAATGCATAAACATTTGTAGACCACGTTAAGTTCTTTTTAGAATAAGCAGACATTTCTGGCACTTTTGTCACATCTCCCAGCTCACATCTGATTTCAGCACTAATACGAGTGGACAGCTCCCAGTAACAGTGACCCACCTCAAGAAGGACATGCTTTCAGCCCCAGCGTCTTCTCCAAAGCCCTGGGAGCTTGCCACGCTGGTGCAACTCAAGAAAGTGCAGGGGAGGCAATGTTCCTGGGGGATAACCATCAAACAGTGAGAAAAGGAAGCTGGTGAATAAAGACTCCAGTCTCTCACCTTGGATGATTCTGTTGCAGTCTGGATATCCACCTGTGCTCCATTATCACATCCCATTTCTGTCTCCTGTGTTCCAATTCAATCTTGCTCATTTATCTCTATTGCTTTGAGATAGTCTTTTGCTTTAGGGTCCGGTTTGGCAGAGGAGAGCAAGGCGTAGGAAGAATTCATTCCAAAAAGCACAGGTTGCAGGGGCCACAGACATAAGTTCCTCCAGGAAAGGCTGGTCCCAGGAGTGGGTTAAGCAGGCAAAAGGGAGAGAGCCTATCAAAAACAATCTAAAAGGGTCACTATCTTTGTTAACTGATTATAGGTAGATGGGAGTTCAGACCCAGTGTTGCTGGCTTTGATTTTTTTTTTTTTTTTTAAGAAAGAGACTTCTGTGAGAGTTTTTAATATATAAAGTTAGTTCTAAAATTTTTTAAAACAACATGTGAGCTATAAAATCATGTATGTGGGCAAAATCTGGCCAAGGGGCAAACAACTTACCATCTTTGACTTGTAGAATGTTTCCTGTGCCAGGCACTGGGCTGTGGGAAACACCAAAATGAGTGAGAAGCATTACTTTGTCCTCTCTGGACATCATCCTGTTCAGAAGGGGCATCCTTGTCCTGAAGGGACTCATGGTGCAGCAATGAAACCTGTAAATTCCAACTTTATAACAAGCAGGATAAAAGTAATACATTCTGGGAAAAGAGAGTCCAGAAATGCTGTGGGTGCCCCAACAGGAAGAGAGTTTTATGAAGACATTTTTCTTCATATGATATTAACATGAAATATTGATTCTACCTTAAGTAAATAATTGGACTTCAAAATATCCAGGGGAAGCTATTTATTCTGCTGTTTGTGGGGTCTGTGGTATGTGACTGGCTTAACAGTGAGACCACTTTAATAATGAGATATTTGGTACTTCACTAAATAAATCCTTTTGAGGAAAGAATTTATACTTTGCTGATTTCTGCTTTGGAGTGTTACAGTGACATGCCAGTGTAAATAATGAAGTAAGATTTGACAAGATCACTCTTTCTAGGCAGGATCACTAATGAGAGAGATAATCTCTTAAGATGTATCCACATGTTCTGGGCCCAGCCATTCCAGGACTCCCCATATATGGAGCTTGGTAAGTTGTGGCAGAGACAGACCTGAAGAGGCCCCAGGTCAGGGGATCGGCAGTCCACTGCATGGGGCTTTGATTGGGGGCAGGAGAAAGAGAGGCCGGAAGTCAGCTGAACACAAGCGTCAGGATCAGGAATGATTATATCATCCCTCGTGCTCTCATGGAACTGGGCACCCACCCCTTTAAAGACTCTTCACATGCTATATTGCACCCTATACACTTTCCCTCCAGCAAGCTTTAGCATCTTGGAGCAGGGCCAAGTTGTCACATACTAGTGCCCAGCAGATGGCTGGTATAAAGAGACATATTGAATGTCAGTTGAATGAATGAATTGAATGATAAATTGAATAAAATAAATGGATAAATTGATAAAATGAATGATAAATTGAATAAAAACCTAGTCAGGTGTATGGCATCAGGGAGATTCAGCAAGAGGTGGTTGTGCTGGCAGGTGAGTGGAGCAAGGTGATAGCCAGTTTGGAGCTGGCAATGTGTGGAGATCTGGGTCTGTGGACCAGAAGGTGAAGTGAAAGACAGGCTTCTGCTTGGGGACTTCCAGGTGGGTTATCAAGGCAGAAACTTAGGCATGAGGAAGCACAACAGGAATTCAGTTAATAGGTCGAAGGAACAGAGCACAGCTGTAGGGCAGCAGATAGCAAGTGGTAGGAATGAATGCTCTGGCATCAGGGAATTCAAGTTCGAATCTTGGTTCGACCTTTTCCTATCTACCTGACTGAGCAATTGATCTCTGTATTTCAGTGTTCACATCTCTTAAATGGGGGTGTTATTGTAAAGAAGATCAAATGAAATGTAGCATGTGAAGCACTTAGCACAATGACTGGCAGATAATTATTAATGAATATATAGATAGGGCTTGATTAGTAACAGGATGCTGGTGCTGAGCCTTCTCAGCAGGGACCAGGAGCTGCAGAGTCAGCCTTGGGTGTTTTGCAAACCATATATACTCTCAGCCCAACTCAACCATTGTGTTTCAGGGAAGAGAATGCATATTATAGTTTAGAAGCTTTCTAGGAGACTCTAGTATCTTCCTTACCAAGCCTTCTCCCTATTGCACTTGGATTCTTTTTTTTTTTTTTAAATCATCCATACAAAACCAGTGTAGGTTGCAGCATCTTGTTAAAGGATTTTCCCAGAGGTAAAGTTAAAGTAGCCCCAGACTATTGGGAATAAAAGGATATAGGGATAGGCAGGGCCGATGTATCCATGAGGCCCACAATACTTTTATGGGCCCACAGAATGTTTTAATTCCTCTTTTTTTTTTTTTTTTTTTTTTTTTTTTGAGACGGAGTCTCGCTCTGTCGCCCAGGCTGGAGTGCAGTGGCATGCTCTTGGCTCACTGCAAGCTCTACCTCTCGGGTTCATGCCATTCTCCTGCCTCAGCCTCTCCGAGTAGCTGGGACTACAGGCGCCCACCACCACGCCGGGCTAATTTTTTGTATTTTTAGTAGAGACGGGGTTTCACCACAGTCTTGATCTCCTGACCTTGTGATCAGCCCGCCTCGGCCCCCCAAAGTGCTGGGATTGCAAGCATGAGCCACCGCGCCCGGCCTAATTCCTCTTAAAATGAGAAGAAAAGGGAACTTTTAGGTCAAATAAAATGTTTTAGTATGTGACATTAATATATTAGTCTTTATACCGACAGTCATAAAATATACTTTTTAATATTTTTATGAGGGAAGGGGCCCACAAAAGCCAGAATGCCAAGGTCATTCACAAGTCACCCATTAAAGTCATAATGAGGTCCTGGGGACAGGGACCCCAGCCAGTTATTGCACTAGTATAGGTGCAAGAGAAACATTTTCTAAGTATAGGTGCATGAGAAACATTTAGAAAGCTTATTAAAATGCAGTTTCCTGGGCCCCAATCCAAAAAGTCAGATACAGCCTGTTTGTAGTGGGTCCAAGAATCAGCATTTTAACAGAGGCTCAGCTCGTTTTGAAGCAGGCTTGAGGAGCCTTGAAAAACCTGGACTACACTCAGCCAGTTGCTGTCACCCACCTGGCAGTGTGACAGAGGTGCTAGGAGGATAGGAGTCTGCTGTCACAGACAAATCCATCGTCAGCCCTGCCAAAAGTGTGATCAATTCAGTGAACAAGTCAATCTGATTCTGCAGCCCTAATAACTGCTGGATTGATCAAACTTTTTTCTTGCCATTTACATGTTAGGAGTTCACTTAAATTTGCTTATAGAAAACATGCTTGAAGCAGCTTTTCTTTAATATGTTGTACCACTGTGAGATGTTCCTTTGCATTTAAAACCCAGTTTCAAAAGGTTATTTTACAAAATCATTACGTGAAACTTTTGCATTAAACACGGGCATTACACAGGCAGCTGAGTTTGCACCACTCGTGGCGAATAAGCAGATTTCTTTAATTAAATATGTGATTTTCTTTAATTACAGCAGTTAGTTTGAAAGGTGATAACTAAATAAAATTTTATCCTGCAAAATTTATAGAAGAGGACTGACATTAAAATAACATTAATGTTGTAGGACAGACTTGGTGAAGGAGCAAATAGGCAGAAAATTGACAAATCCCTCACCTTAATGACTTGCAGCTGTGCTCTGTCGGGAGTGATGTGATTTTTGTCTGCCTTTTCTTGCATTGGTGACTCTTTCCAATAACATTCAATGATCTTTTAATACTTTTGTCTTGTCTCTATTATTATTACTACATAAATGATTGCCTTTAAAGATCTACCTCAGAGATGTTGAAGGTTCAGCTCCAGACCACTACAATAAAGCAAATATCACAATAACATGAGTCACACAGATTTTTTGGTTTCCCAGTACATATAAAGTTATATTTATACTATACTGTATTCTATTTTTTTTTTTTTTGAGACAGAGTCTCACTCTTGTCACCCAGGCTGGAATGCAGTGGTGCTGTCTCAACTCACTGCAACCTCTACCTCCCGGGTTCAAGCAATTCTCCTGCCTCAGCCTCCCAAGTAGCTGGGAGGCTGGGAGGTACCCGCCACAACTTGGCTTTTTTTTTGTAGAGATGGGATTTCACCATGCTGGCCAGGCTGGTCTCAAACTCCTGATCTCAGGTGACCCACTCACCTCAGCCTCTCAAAGTACTGGGATTACAGGCGTGAGCCACTGTGCCCAGCCTATACTGTATTCTATTAAGTGTGCAATAGCATTATGTCTAAAAAACAATGTACATACCTTAATTGCCTCAATTAAAGATACTTTATTGTTTACAAAATGCTAGTGATCGTCTGAGGCTTCAGTGAGTTTTAACCTTTCTGCTGGAGGAGGGTCTTGCTTTGAGGTTGATGGCTGCTGACTGATCAGGGTGGTAGTTGCTGAAGGTTGGGTTGGCTGTGGCAGTTTCTTAAAATAAGACAACAATGAAGTTTGTGTGTTCCTTTCATGACAGATTTCCTTGTAGCATGAGATGCCGTTTGATAGCATTTAATAAAGTTTTCAAAATTGGAATCAGTCCTCTCAAAACCTGCTGCTACTTTATCAACTAAATTTATATAATATTATAAGTCCTTTGTAGTCATTTCAACAATGTTTGGAGCATATTCACTGGGAGTAGATTTCATTTCAAGACACCACTTTCTTTGCTCATCCATAAAAAGCACTTCCTCATCTGTTTAAGTTTTATCATGAGATGGCAGCAATTCAGTCACATCTTCAGGCTCCACTTCTAATTATATTTATCTTTCTATCACATCTGCAGTTACTTCCTCCACTGAAGTCTTGAAGCCCTCAAAGTCATCCATAAGGGTTGGAATGAACTTCTTCCGAACTTCTATTAATGTTGATATTTTGACCTCCTCACATAAATCATGTATGTCCTTAATGACATCTAGAATGGTGAGTCCTTTCCAGATGTTTACAATTTATTTTGCCGAGGTCCATCTGAGGAATCACTGTATATGACAGCTCTGGGCTTATAGAATGCATTTCTTAAATGTAACACTTAAAAGTTGAAATTATTCCTTGATTCATGGGCTGCAGAATGGATATTGTGTTAGCATGCATGAAAACAATTTAAATCCTCTTGTACATCTCTGTCAGAGCTCTTGGCTGACCAGGTCCTAATTTTGAAAGAAATCCTTTCCTCTGACCAGTAGGTCTCAACAGCAGGCTTAAAATATTCAGTAAACCATACTGTAAACAGATGTGCTGTCATCCAGGCTTGGTTATTTCATATACAGAGCACAGAAAGAGTAGATTTAGCATAATTCTTAAGGGCCCTTCAATTTTTGAACGGTTAATAAGCATTGGTTTTAACTTAAGGTCACAAGCTGCATTAACTCCTTACAAGAGAGTCAGCCTGTCCTTTTGAGGCTTTGAAGCTAGGTATTGACTGCTCCTCTGTAGCTGTGAAAGCCCTAAATGACAACTTCTTCTGATGTAAGGCTGCTCAGTCTACATTGAAAATATATTGTTTGGTGTAGCCACTTTCTTCAATGATCTTAGCTAGATCCTATGGTAACTTACTGCAGCTTCTCCATCTGCACTTACTGCTTCTCCTTGCACTTTTGTGTTATGGAGATGGTGTCTTTCCTTGACCCTAATAAACCAAGCTCTGATACCTTCAAACTTTTCTTTTGCAGCTTCTTCATCCTTACCTCTGTCAGCTTTCACAGAATTGAAGAAAGTTAGGGTCTTGCTCTGGATTAGACTTTGCCTTAGGGAATGTTGTTTCTGGTTTGATTTTTCCATTCATAGTACTAAAACTATATCCATATCAGCAATAAAGCTGTTTCACTTTTTTTGTCATTCATGAGTTCACTGGAGTAACACTTTTAATTTCCTTCAAGAACTTTCCTTTGCATTCACAACTTGGCTATCTGATGCAAGAGGCTTAGCTTTTGGCCTGTCTCAGTTTTCTACAAGCCTCCCTCATTAAGCTTAATCATTTCTAGTTTTTGACTTAAAGTGAGAGACGTGCAACTCTTCCTTTTACTTGAACAGTTAAGAAGACATTGTAGAGTTATTAATTGGCCTAATTTTAATATTGTTATGTCTCAGGGAATAGAGGCCCAAAGGGGACAGAGAGAGAGAGAGGCAGAGAGACGGAGAAAGACCAAAGGAATGACCAGTCAATGCGGCAGTCAGAACACACACATTTATCAATTTAAGTTCACCATCTCATATAGGCATGGTTTGTGGTGAACCAAAACAATTACAGCAGTAACATCAAAGATCACTGATCACAGATCACCATAAGAGGTATAATAATAGTGATAAGGATATAAAATATTGTGAGAATTATCAAATTGTGACATGGAGATGTAAAGAGAGCAAATGCTGTTGAAAAAACGACAGCAATCAACTTGCTTGATGCAGGGTTGCACAGACTTTCAATTTGTAAAAAATGAAATATCTGCAAAACACAATAAATTGAGGCACAATAAAACAAGGTATGCTTGTACTTTCCTGGTTTTGCAGAACAGTTTATCACTTTGAGACTGACCCATTTGGCATTGAAGACAATTTCCTTGAGTTTGTTCTGAAGCCCAAATCTACCTCAGATTTTCTTACCCTAACAATTTTAACACCCCTTTTTGTTCATAAAAATAGTTTGTAATGCCTCCTTCACCACCTTAAAATAAATGTCATAGGTAATAAAATCTACCTAGTCATATCATTAAAAATTAGTATAACGTCTTATCTATAACAAAAAAAACAAGAGGCAAGTAATAATAAATGAGTATGTATTTCAAAATGCAAATGCATGGGCAGGACAATATTAGAAGACATAATGAAGTTGTCAAGTGCTTACACCTTCATAAAGAATCACATTGAATGTAAAATCCTCCCTGTATTTGCTATCGAGAACTCAAATACCCAAGTGGCATTATTTTTATTCATATGATTTTCTAAAATGATGAAGGACTGCTGGTGATGTTCCAGAAAAAGCAAAACACATTCTACCCTCAATTTCCCTAGTAATTATGCTCCTGGAAATTCAATGTATACAACAAAATGGTGCAGAAATACCTGCGTCTCTATGTAAAACAGGCTTTTGTTCTAGGCTCAGATAATTGTAAGCAATATTTCACCCTCATTAATGGGAGGATTCTTCATTATGTGGGCCACCACCCTTAATCTCTCTGCCTACTAACTGCTAGTAGCATAAAAAATCCCCACAGAGGTTTTCAAAATTCACCCCATTAAGAATAACTGACATTTATTTATTTTTTAAAAAGGAGACCGCACTATCAGCATGACAGAGAAGCAGCAGAGAGAGAGAGAGGGCAGGAAACTAATATTTATTAGATGCCAGGGAGCAGTTCACAAACTTAGAGCTTGAATGAGATTTTGTCCTCAGAAACAATTTTTAAAAATAGAATTTGATTGCCAATCCAAAACACAATTTTCATCATTTTTATTGCCTTATATCTACTCTGCTTTACTTGTTTGTGTTACCTTCCAGTTTTCTAAAGATATGTAAATTGTTTTTGTTTGAGTAGCTGAATGTCCATCGATTTGTTTTATCCTTACAACTACCCATCCACGGGAAAATTCTATGCTCTACATTTTGCAGATAAAGACATGGAGCCTCTAAAAGATGAAGTAATTTGTCCAACATTACACAACTTGTAAGTGATAGAGTCAAGATTCAAAACAATATTTATTTGAGTTAAAAAAAAAAAAAAAACCTACGCTCTTTCCACAACACGTTCACCATGTATACATTGCACATCTGGCTGTGAAGCTGCAGCTCTTAGGAGTTGATCTGGGACAGGTGCCATGTGAGTCTTGAAAAAGTCTTGATTTCTGACATTGATACCTGGAATGAGGGGATGGTGTTCTCTGGACGGGTGACACCAGGACCACAGGTTCTGACTGTTCCAAGGGATATCAGAAAACACTGAACTCGTGTTGCAAGCCTTTCCCGCTGAGTTTATTCACTCTTGTTTAAGCAGCCCAACAGCATCTATAAAGATTTTTCTCCACAGTGTGCTCGTGTAAATAAGTAGTTTATCAAAGAAAACCTTTCAACAAATAGCATGAAGACATGCCATATTGACAACCCCTCACTGACTGACTATTCCTTCCAGGGATCCTGGTGAGGCAAATTCACCTCCCATTCAACAATTGCATTTGCTGCAGGTCTGGTGACTGAAGAGGTTTTGGATGAGTTTGAATTGGCAATTTATTTGAACAATCCTGGTCTTCTGATTCCATCCTAAGGAATAACTTCTTGGAATTCAATAATGTATTGCAGAACATGATAAACAACTCATTTCCCTGGGATTTCCTGTAATTATCTTTGGGTTATAAATCTCACATGCATGAGAAGGCAAGGTTATAGGATGAACTGGACAATATTTATCCTGGCATTTTGGGGAGTAATAGCTATAAAATTCATTTATTGAGCACCTAAGCAACGTCAAGTGCTACAAGGATGCTAGAGTGGCCATGTGTGCACTTTGTGTCCCTCCGTCTCTGGCAATTGCTGGCTGGACCAGTGATGGAAACCTTACCCAATTTGAATTTACTATCAGAATTTGGAATTGTGACTGTGAATGGATAATGACTGCTAAATTCTTGAAAGACATTTTGTGGTGTGTGGGAGAACGGGCATCTTCACCCACCTGCAGGGAGAGGGATAGGAAAGAATGAAGTCCAGGAGCAGAAAGGGGCAGAAGTGGGAGCCCGTGCAGCTCCAGAGAAGAAGGAACTGCCTGAAGCACTGCCTTAGTTCCTGAAAGTACTTTGGTTGTGGGTTTTAGTCCTACAGGAGGCCAAAATGCTTACACAGGCCTTGCGGTTACGTGAAATGACTGATCGTTAAAATAAATTCCCTTTTTCTAACGAAGTTTGACTAATTTTTTTACTATGTTCAAGAAGACAATTCATGATGAAAACAGCTAGATTCTTTATATACTTCATCTTGTTTAGTCTTTACAACAACCCTTTGAGGTAGATGCTATTATTTCTGTTTTCTAGATGAACAAAAAGATTCAGAGCTATTAATAACTTCCCCAAGGTCAAAAAGCTAGCAAATGGGCAGCCAAAAAGTTGAATCCACAAAAATTCTTTGCTGCATCTTTACTCTTGTTAAAAAAAATCTCCTTATGCTTGTGTTATACTTTATAATTTCCAAGACATGTGTTATATTGTTGATTTCTCACATTGACCTAAAGAAAATATGTTATAGATGAGGAAATTGAGATATGGAAAAGCTAGGTAAGCAGTTGAATTTGAACACGTGTGTGTGTGTGTGTGTGTGTGTATGTGTATTTATTTATATTTCAATAAGCTCTTTGCTTTTGCAGAATTATACTCTCTAAACCTCCTTCAACATTATTGAAATAAGAACCCAGTTGATTGACTGGTAGAAGGGAATGAGAAGGTCTTATTGTGGAATAGTCTAGTCTTTATACTCTCTTGTCCAAAACATATATCACCAACATTTACAGAATAAAATCAATATAATCAGTATTTCATACATATAAAGAAATATGTAAATAAGGCCTGTAATTACGTGTTGCATTAGTCAGCTAGGGCTGCTATTAAAAAATAACAAAATGAGTGGCTTAAACAACAGAAATTAATTTTCTCATAGCTCTGCAGGCTAGGAAGTTCAATATGAAGTTTCTACTTATTGGATTTCTGCTGAAGGTTCTCCTCCTGGCTTGCAGACTGCCTCCTCCTTGTTTTCTCATGTGTTGGAGAGGGAAAAGGTGAACTCTCTGGTTTCTCTTCTTATAAGGACACCAATCTCATCAGACCAGGGCCCACCCTTGTTATCTCATCTAACCTTAATTACCTCCTAAAGGACTCATTTCTAAATATCATCACATGATTTAGAAATATCATGTGATGTTAGGGGGTTAGGGCTTCAACATACCAACTTGGGCGGGATACATTCAGTCCATAACACTTGTTTACAAAGGTTCTAGCAGAGTTGTGACACAGATGGGCAGATTTCCTTGTCATCTCTCTTTCCAGGCTCTCTCTCTCTCTCTTCCTCTCTCTCTCTCTCTGTGTGTGTGTGTGCGTGTGTATTGGGAAAGGAGGACATCTCAGGTCCTTAGATTCCACTTCAAATTTGGGAAACCTTAGTTTCCAGTTTCCTTCATGGCCCACCATTAATTCCAAATTGCTGGTTTATTGATAGACATTGGATTGTTAATCACCCTGACTTTATTCACCTCCCTTGTATTGTTGTTTGTTTTTGTATTTGTTTGTTTTTGCCACTGGAAATTTCCTTAGCTCCCTGTTTGTTAGCTCAGCGATGGTTTTAACTTTCTGTGTAGTAATTTATCCAACATCCAGCTCTTTTGGAGTGGTACATTTTTTTTTCCAGAGCATTGAGTCTCTTTTCTTTTTTAAAAAAATTTATTCTGGTAAAGTACACAGGTAATATTTACCATCTTGACCATTTTCAAGTGCACAGTTCAGTGGTATTAAGTACATTCATGTTGTTGTGCAGCTTTCAGTCCCCATTTATCTCTATAACTCTTTTCATCTTGTAAAACTGGAAACTCCATACACATTAAACAGTAACTCTCCATTCCCTTCTTGCTCCAGCCCTTGACAACCCTATTCTCCTTTCTGTCTCTATGAGTATGACTGCTCTGAGTACCTCAAATAAGTTGGATCATACAGTATTTGTCTTCTTGTGAATGGTTTATTTCACTTAGCATAATGTCTTCAAGGTTCATACTTGTCATAGCATATGTCAAAATTTCTATTTTAAGGTTTTAAGGCTGACTGATAAGGGGGATCTTCTGTCATTTTGCTATTTGTTTTCTATATGTCTTATAACTATTTTTGTTCCTCGTTTCTTGCATTACTTTCTTCTTTTGTGTTGATTTTTTGTAGTGAAACATTTTAGTTCCTATCTCATTTCCCTTTGTGCATAGTCTGTAGTTTTTTTTTGTTATTATGAGAATTACATTTAACATCGTAAAGTTATAACACTCTAATTTGAATTTATACCTGTTTAACTTCAATAACATACAGAAACTTTGTTCTTTTACTTCTCTATCCTTCCTCTTTTTAGTTGCTGTCCAGAAATTACAATGTCTAATTGTTTGTTCAAAAACATAAACTAATACAAGTTCAGCATTCCAAACCTGAAAATTCAAAATCTAAAACACTCAAAACTTTGAAATTTTTTGAGTGATGACATGATGTACGAAGGAAATGCTCGTTGGAGCATTGTAGATATCAATTTTTTAGATTTGAGAACTGATAAGTAAAAAGCAAATATCCCAAAACCTGAGATCTGAAACACTTTTAGTTTCAAGCATTTCAGATGAGGAATAATCAACCTGTAATTTAAAAAAATGCACTAGTCTGGGCACCGTGGCTCACATGTATAATCCCAGCACTTTGGAAGGGTGAGGCGGGCAGATTACAAGGTCAGAAGTTCCAGACCAGCCTGACCAACATGGTGAAACCCGTCTCTACTAAAACAAAAATTAGCTGGGTGTGGTGGCAGGCACCTGTAATCCCAGCTACTTAGGAGGCTGAGGTAGGAGAATTGCTTGAACCTGGGAGGCAGAGGTTGCAGTGAGCTGAGATCATGCCACTGCACTCCAGCCTAGGTGATAGAGTGAGACAACATCTCAAAAAAAAAAAAAAAAATGCACTAGTCTCTTAAATTATGTAGAAAACAAAATGTGGAGTTATAATATTACTAGCTTGTAGACTAATAATTGCTTTATAAACTTTTTTAATGTTCAAATTTTTATATTTTAATCATTGCTTTGAAAATGTATTAGTGTCTTAAATTATGTAGAAAATAAAAAGGTAGAGTTATGAATCATTATTATAATAATACTGGATTTTATAATTACTCATTTATTTACCTTTACTGATATCTTTATTTCCTTATATTGCTTCAAGTTATTGTCTAGTACCCTTTTATTTTAACCTGAAGGACTCCCTTTAACGCTTATTTCAGGCCAGATCTAGAGGTGAGGTGATGAACCCCCTTAGCTTTTGTTTATCTGGGGATATCTTCATTTCTTCCTCACTTTTGAAGGGCAGTTTTGCTAGATACAGAATTCTTGGTTGACAGGTTTTTCTTTTTTTTCTTTTACCACTTTGAATATCTCAGCCCACTACCTTCTGGCCTTCAAGGTTTCTGATGTGAAATCTCCTGATAACCTTATTGACCATCCCCTGAATGTGACAAATTGCTTCTCTTTTGCTGCTTTCAAGATTCTCTTTGACTTTCACTTTTGACAGTTTGATAATAATGTATCTAGATCTGGGTGTCTTGGAGTTAATCCTACTCCAAGATTTCATTCCACTGAGCATCTTGGATATTTATATTCATGTGTTTCATCAAATGTGGGAAGTTTTTGGCCATTATTTCTTTACATACTCACTTTATTTCTCTTTACATACTGACTTTATTTCTCTTTTCTCTTTCTAGAATTCTTATCACACGTATGTTAGTCCTCTCGATGGTGTCCCATGACTCCTTTCTCTTCAATCTTTTTTTTCTTTCTGTTCCTCAGAGTTAATAACTCCTATTGTCCTATCCTCAAGTTCATTGATTCTTTCTTTTGCCTCCTCATATCTATCTTTGGATCACTCTAGTGAATTTTTCATTTCAGTTATTATAATTTTCTGCCCCAGAATTTCTTTTGAATTATTTTTAAGTTTTCTAATTCTTTACTGATATTTCCATTTTGTTTATACATTTTTTTCAAGTTTTCCATGTCTTTTTTTAGTTATTTGAATGTCTTTAAGTCTGTTGTTTTAAAGTTTTTGTGTAATAAATCTGCCATTGAATCTTTTTCGGGGACTGTCTATTTTTCAAAAAAATCTTGAATAGATATTACTATTCTGTTTTTATGTCCATTGCTTTGTTGAAAACTGGACATTTACATCTTATAACGTGGTAACTCTTGAAATTAGATTCTTCCTCTTCCTCTTAGGTTGTTTTTGTTTGTTGGTTTTTATTGTTACCTGCTATCTCTGTGCTGAGAAACATACAGATATAAACATAAAGTTTTCTTGGTCTTTTCTGAGCCTCTACCTTTCCCTAAGTATGTATGGTGACTTTCTAATTCCCCTTGTGTATGTGGCTGCTTTAAAACATCCTAGTCTTTAATATCTGGCTCCCAAAAGAAGAAAAAAGAAAAATGAGGAGGCAGTTCCAAGATGGCCAAATAGGAACAGCTCCAGTCCACAGCTCCCAGCGTGAGCAACACAGAAGACAGGTGATTTCTGCATTTCCAAATTAGATACTGGGTTCATCTCACTGGGGCTTATTGGACAGTGGGGGCAGGACAGTGGGTACAGCCCACCGAGTGTGAGCTGAAGCCAGGTGAGGCATCACCACACCCAGGAAGTACAAGGGGTCAGGGAATTCCCTTTCCTAGCCAAGGGAAGGGGTGACAGACAGCACCTGGAAAATTGGGTCACTCCCACCCTAATACTGCACTTTTCCAATGGTCTTAGCAAATGGCACACCAGGAGATTATATCCAGCGCCTGGCTAAGAGGGTCCCAGGCCCACGGAGCCTTGCTTATTGCTAGCACAGCAGTCTGAGATCAAACTGCAAGGCAGCAGTGGGGCTGGGGGAAGGGTGCCTGCCATTCCTGAGACTTGAGTAGGTAAACAAAGCAGCCAGGAAGCTTGAACTGGGTGGAGCCCACTGCAGCTCAAGGAGGCCTGCCTGCCTCTATAGACTCCACCTCCTGGGGCAGGGCATAGCCAAACAAAAGGTAGCAGAAACCTCTGCAGACTTAAATGTCCCCGTCTGACAGCTTGAAGAGAGTGGTGGTTCTCCCAGCATGGTGTTTGAGATCTGAGAACAGACAGACTGCCTCCTCAAGTGGGTCTCTGAACCCCAAGTACCCTGAGAGGCACCCCCTGGTAGAGGCAGACTGACATCTCATATGGCCGGGTACCCCTCTGAGATGAAGCTTCCAGAGGAAAGATCAGGCAGCAACATTTGCTGTTCAGCAATATTGGCTGTTCTGCAGCCTCCGCTGCTGATACCCAGGCAAACGGTCTGGAGTGGACCTCCAGCAAACTCCAACAGACCTGCAGCTGAGGATCCTGACTGTTAGAAGGAAAACTAACAAACAGAAAAGGAAATCCACACCAAAACCCCATCTGTATGTCACCATCATCAAAGACCAAAGGTAGATAAAACCACGTGGATGGGGAAAAAACAGAGCAGAAATGCTGAAAATTCTAAAAATCAGAGCACCTCTCTCTCTCCAAAGGAACACAGCTCCTCGCCAGCAACACAAGAAAGCTGGATGGAGAATGACTTTGACAAGTTGAGAGAAGAAGGCTTCAGACGATCAAACTTCTCTGAGCTAAAGGAGGAAGTTTGAACCCCTCATGAAGAAGCTAAAAACCTTGAAAAAAGATTAGATGAATGGCTAACTAGAATAACCAGTGTAGAGAAGTCCTTAAAGGACCTGATGGAGCTGAAAAAACATGGCACGAGAACTACGTGACGAATGCACAAGCTTCGTTAGCTGATTTGATCAACTGGAAGAAAGGATATCAGTGATTGAAGATCAAATGAATGAAATGAAGTGAGAAGAGAAGTTTAGAGAAAAAAGAGTAAAAAGAAATGAACAAAGCCTCCAGGAAATATGGGACTATGTGAAAAGACCAAATCTACATCTCACTGGTGTACCTGAAAGTGACGGGGAGAATGGAAACAAGCTGGAAAACACTCTTCAGGAGATTATCCAGGAGAACTTCCCCAACCTAGCAAGGCAGGCCAACATTCAAATTCAGGAAATACCACAAAGATACTCCTCAAGAAGAGCAACTCCAAGACACATAATTGTCAGATTCACCAAAGCTGAAATGAAGGAAAAAATGTTAAGGGCAGCCAGAGAGAAAGGTCGGGTTACCCACAAAGGGGAGCTCATCAGACTAACAGCTGATCTCTTGGCAGAAACTCTACAAGCCAGAAAAGAGTGGGGGCCAATATTCAACATTCTTAAAGAAAAGAATTTTCAACCCAGAATTTCATATCCAGCCAGACTAAGCTTCCTAAGTGAAGGAGAAATAAAATCCTTTACAGACAAGCAAATGCTGAGAGATTTTGTCATCACCAGGCCTGCCCTACAAGAACTCCTGAAGGAAGCACTAAACATGGAAAGAAACAACTGGTACCAGCCAAGGCAAAAACATGCCAAATTGTAAAGACCATCAATGCTAGGAAGAAACTGCATCAACTAACAAGAAAAATAACCAGCTAACATCATAATGACAGGATCAAATTCACACATAACAATATTAACCTTAAATGTAAGTGGGCAAATTGCTCCAATTAAAAGACACAGACTGGCAAATTGGATAAAGAGTCAAGATCCACCAGTGTGCTGTATTCAGGAGACTCATCTCACGTACAGTGGCACATATAGGCTCAAAATAAAGGGATGGAGGAAGATCTACCAAGCAAATGGAAAACAAAGGCAGAGGTTGCAATCCTAGTCTCTGATAAAACAGACTTTAAACCAACAAAGATCAAAAGAGACAAAGAAGGCCATTACATAATGGTAAAGGGATCAATTCAACAAGAAGAGCTAACTATCCTAAATATATATGCACCCAATACAGGAGCACCCAGATTCATAAAGCAAGTCCTTAGAGACCTAGAAAGAGACTTAGACTCCCACACAATAATAATGGGAGACTTTAACACCCCGCTGTCAACATTAGACAGATCAATGAGACAGAAAGTTAACAAGGATATCCAGGAATTGAACTCAGCTCTGCAACAACTGGACCTAATAGACATCTACAGAACTGTCCACCCCAAATCAACAGAATATACATTCTTCTCAGCACCACATCGCACGTATTCCAAAACTGATCACGTAATTGGAAGTAAAGCACTCCTCAGCAAATGTAAAAGAACAGAAATTATAACAAACTGTCTCTCAGACCACAGTGCAATCAAACTAGAACTCAGGATTAAGAAACTCACTCAAAACTGCTCAACTACATGGAAACTGAACAACCTGCTCCTGAATGACTACTGGGTACATAACAAAATGAAGGCAGAAATAAAGATGTTCTTTGAAACCAATGAGAACAAAGACACAACATACCAGAATCTCTGGGCCACATTCAAAGCAGTGTGTAGAGGGAAATTTATAGCACTAAATGCCCACAAGAGAAAGCAGGAAAGATCTAAAATTGACACCCTAACATCACAATTAAAAGAACTAGAGAAGCAAGAGCAAACACATTCAAAAGCTAGCAGAAGGCAAGAAATAACTAAAATCAGAGCAGAACTGAAGGAAATAGAGACACAAAGAACCCTTCAAAAAAATCAATGAATCCAGGAGCTGGTTTTTTGAAAAGATCAACAAAATTGATAGACCACTAGCAGGACTAATAAGAGAGAAGAATGAAATAGATGCAATAAAAAATGATAAAGGGGATATCACCACTGATCCCACAGAAATACAAAATACCATCAGATAATACTATAAACACCTCTATGCAAATAAACTAGAAAATCTAGAAGAAATGGATAAATTCCTGGACACGTACACCTTCCCAAGACTAAACGAGGAAGAAGTTGAATCTCTGAATAGGCCAATAACAGGCTCTGAAATTGAGGCAGTAATTAATAGCCTACCAACCAAAGAAGGTCCAGGACCAGACGGATTCACAGCTGAATTCTACCAGAGGTACAAGGAGGAGCTGGTACCATTCCTTCTGAAACTATTCCAATCAATAGAAAAAGAGGGAATCCTCCCTAACTTATTTTGTGAGGCCAGCCTCATCCTGATACCAAAGCCTGGCAGAGACACAACAAAAAAAGAGAATTTTAAACAAATATCCCTGCTGAACATTGATGCAAAAATCCTCAACGAGATATGGGCAAACCGAATCCAGCAGCACATCAAAAAGCTTATCCATCATGATCAAGTGGGCTTCATTCCTGGGATGCAAGGCTGGTTCAACATACGCAAATCAATAAATGTAATCCAGCATATAAACAGAATCAAAGACAAAAACCACATGATTATCTCAATAGATGCAGAAGAGACCTTTGACAAAATTCAACAATGCTTCATGCTAAAAACTCAATAAATTAGGTACTGATGGGATGTATCTCAAAATAATAGGAGCTATTTATGATAAACCCACAGCCAATATCATACTGAATGGGCAAAAACTGGAAGCATTCCCTTTGAAAACTGGCACAAGGCAGGGATGCCCTCTCTCACCACTCCTATTCAACATAGTGTTGGAAGTTCTGGCCAGGGCAATTAGGCAGGAGAAGGAAATAAAGGGTATTCAATTAGGAAAAGAGGAAGTCAAATTGTCCCTGTTTGCAGATGACATGATTGTATATTTAGAAAACCCCATTGTCTCAGCCCAAAATCTCCTTAAGCTGATAAGGAACTTCAGCAAAGTCTCAGGATACAAAGTCAATGTGCAAAAATCACAAGCATTCCTATACAGCAATAACAGACAGAGAGCCAAATCATGAGTGAACTCTCATTCACAATTGCTTCAAAGAGAATAAAATACCTAGGAATCCAACTTACAAGGGATGTGAAGGACCACTTCAAGGAGAACTACAAACCACTGCTCAATGAAATAAGAGGATACAAACAAATGGAAGAACATTCCATGCTCATGGGTTGGAAGAATCAATATCGTGAAAATGGCCATACTGCCCAAGGTAATTTATAGATTCAATGCCATCCCCATCAAGCTACCAATGACTTTCTTCACAGAATTGGAAAAAATTACTTTAAAGTTCATGTGGAACCAAAAAAGAGCCCGCATCGCCATGACAATCCTAAGCCAAAAGAGCAAAGCTGGAGGCATCACGCTACCTGACTTCAAACTATACTACAAGGCTACAGTAACCAAAACAGCATGGTACTGGTACCAAAAGAGAGATACAGACCAATGAAACAGAACAGAGCCCTCAGAAATAATACCACACATCTACAACCATCTGATCTTTGACAAACCTAACAAAAACAAGAAATGGGGAAAGGATTCTCTATTTAATAAATGGTGCTGGGAAAACTGTCTAGCCATATGTAGAAAGCTGAAACTGGATCCCTTCCTTACACCTTATACAAAAATCAATTCAAGATGGATTAAAGACTTAAATGTTAGACCTAAAACCATAAAAACCCTAGAAGAAAACCTAGGCAATACCTTTCAGGACATAGGCATGGGCAAGGACTTCATGTCTAAAACACCGAAAGCAATGGCAACAAAAGCCAAAATTGACAAATGGGATCTAATTAAACTAAAGAGCTTCTGCACAGCAAAAGAAACTACCATCAGAGTGAACAGGCAACCTACAGAATGGGAGAAAATTTTTGCGATCTACTCATCTGACAAATGGCTAATATCCAGAATCTACAAAGAACTCAAACACACTTAGAAGAAAAAGACAACCCCATTAAAAAGTAGGTGAAGGATATGAACAGACACGTTTCCAAAGAAGACATTTATGCAGCCAACAGTCACCTGAAAAAATGCTCATCATTCCTGGCCATCAGAGCATTGCAAATCAAAACCACAGTGAGATACCATCTCACACCAGTTAGAATGGTGATCATTAAAAAGTCAGGAAACAACAGATGCTGGAGAGGATGTGGAGAAATAGGCACACTTTTACACTGTTGGTGGGACTGTAAACTAGTTCAAGCATTGTGGAAGTCAGTGTGGCGATTCCTCAAGGATCTAGAACTAGAAATACCATTTGACCATTACTGTGTGTATACCCAAAGGATTATAAATCATGCTGCTATAAAGGCACATGTACATGTATGTTTATTGTGGCACTATTCACAATAGCAAAGACTTGAAACCAACCCAAATGTCCATCAATGATAGACTGGATTAAAAAAATGTGGCACATATACACCATGGAATACTATGCAGCCATAAAAAAAGGATGAGTTCATGTCCTTTGTAGGGACATGGATGAAACTGGAAACCATCATTCTCAGCAAACTGTTGCAAGAACAGAAAACCAAACACCACATATTCTCACTCATAGGTGGAATTGAACAGTGAGAACACTTGGACACAGGAAGGGGAACATCACACACTGGAGCCTGTTGTCAGGTGGGGGGATGGGTGAGGGAAAGCATTAGGAGATATACCTAATGTAAATGACGAGTTAATGGGCGCAGCACACCAACATGGCACATATATACATATGTAACAAACCTGCATGTTGTGCACATGTACCCTAGAACTTAAAGTATAATAAAAAAATAAAAAAAGGGTTTGATATTTATTAATAATTCAATGAAGGCATTTCTGTAATAAGCCTAGACAACATTACCCAAGTACACATTTTTGCAGTAAAACTGAGTAACTTAAAAAAAATTAAAGAAAAATGAAAAAGGAAAAAAATGGATGCTGACCTTTTACATTTTCTGGAGTTCATTTCAGCTAGAGGAAAGGGCCCTGCAATAGTTAAGTGAGGTGCAATAAGTAGTGCCCACCTCTGCCCCTCTGTGATTAGAAGCAGCAATCAGCAGTCAGAGCACAGATATGCAGTATTTGGAGAAAAGTATCCTTGAATTTCTCCTTGGAAGATGGGTTTTCCTTTTCTATCACATAAGCTACTAATTTTCCAAACTTTTATGCTGTGCTTCCCTTTTAAACATAAGTTCCAAATTCAAACCACATCTTTGTGAATACATAAAACTGAATGCTTTTAACAGTACCCATGTCACCTCTTGAATGCTCTTCTACTTAGAAATTTCTTCTACCAGATACCCGAAATCATCTCTCTCAAGTTAAAAGTTCCACAGATCTCTGTGGTAGGGGCAAAATGCCCTCAGTCTCTTTGCTGAAGCATAACAAGAGTCACCTTTTCTCCAGTTCCCAGCAAGTTTCTCATCTCCATCTGAGACCACCTCAACCTGGACTTTATTGTACATATCACTATCAGCATTTTGGTCAAAGCCATTCAAAATCTCTAGGAAATTCCTGACTTTCCTACATCTTCCTGTCTTCTGAGCCCTCTCAGTCCGTGGGAAGTTCCAAACTTTCCCACATTTTCCTGTCTTCTTCTGAGCTCTCCAAACTGTTCCAACCTTTGCCTGTTACCCAGTTGCAAAGTCACTTACACATTTTCAGGTATCTTTACAGCAGCACCCCACTGTACTTGTACCAATTTACTGTTTTACTCTGTTCTCACGCTGCTAATAAAGACATACCTGAGACTGGGTAATTTACAAAGGAAAGGTGTTTAATGTAAGTCACATCTTACATGGTGGCAGGAAAGACAGCTTGTGAAGGGGAACTCCCTTTTATAAAACCATCAGTTCTCATGAGACTTATTTACTATCACAAGAACAGCATGGGAAAGACCTGCCCCCCATGATTCAATTAGCTTCCACTGGGACCCTCCTATGACACATGGAAATCATGGGAGCTACAATTCAAGATGAGATTTGGTTGGGGACACAGCCAAACCATATCGTTCATGAAGAAGGCTGATGTTTCAGAACCTGCCTGAAGGCAATTGGAAGCTTTTTTATTTTTCTGGAGGATTTTTTGGATGTCACCGAGGTTGATCTAACCACTTGTTGGTTGGCTTTCTTTGCTTATATAGAGAGTCTCAGTTATCAATCTACTCACTTAAACCTTGGTGCCAACGATCTCTAAATAAAAGCAACAAATCTCAGCAATGGCCTATGTGTGTGTTTATATAAAACAACCTGAAACTCCCCAGATATTCAGGTTAACCTAACTAAAATCAAACAGATAGCTTCAGATAAAGTTAGCTTTTTTCTCATTTTTATTTTATCTTGTAGGTTTTTTTTAAATGGAAATATGCATTTATGGCAATCATCAATAAATAATTGATTGTCACCTAGTCTTCTGAGGTGGGGTAAATTAGCAGCTGGGGCAAACTAGAAGCCTATAGAAGCAGGAAACACAGTGGGCTGGTCTGGATTTTTTTGACTAAATAAGTTTTCTGAAAACAAGTAAGAATGACTTTAGAAAACTGTTTTGCAAGGCTAAGGTCATTCTCCTTCTTTGAAATTTACCTTCTTATTTAGTAAGGTTTTCCATTACTGTTTTCTACTTCATAAAAAATAAACTGCACCTTCTTGTCTACCTAATTCCCTTGAAAGTATAATCCTGGGATCCAATAACAATCTAGCCAACTCTGGGAAAACCTCATGAGGCAGAAATTGGGTTCAGTGACTAACAAGAATAAGAGGCAATTAATTAGAAGTATAGCATGCATTTTGTAATTTTACTAAGGAAAGATTCACTATCCAGATGACTGGCTGAATTTACAGATGGTAAGAAAACTTTTAGAAGAACTGAATCAAGTGATTTAGAGTATACAATCCTAAATCCTGGATTGGTGGGAGCAATTTTCACTATCCTTTATTTATTAAACTCAAGTCTGTTTGAAAAGGGGAGACAGTGATGGATGTGGATTTGCCTTTGTTGCCAATTTCAGGTATAAAACCTTTTAAGTACCTGGTAAAGATGATAGTAAAAATAATCCTATCTGGTGAAAAAGCATGAATATGTTTGTAGGCACCCCACATAGTTACCTGTGGGGGTGTGTCTGAATATACATATCCATGCACGATATAGTCCCTGTCGCAGGGTCATCTTGTAGTCTCTGCTATTGCATACAAATCTCACATTTATCTGTCACCAAGAAGATAATGGAAAATTGCTTATTCGCTGCTTACATTGCAGCGCTCTGTGATTATGTGCTCCGAGTGATGTACAATGCACGTGTCTTTATAGCAACAATGCAATAGCCAAAGAAAATTGTTAAAATAAAGCTTTTAGTACAGTGTACATAGCCCACCTGCACAGAGAACCCATGGAGTGTAAGAAGATCTGGAACTGCTCCTGCTTCTGTTCAGCAGCCTGACTTAGAAACATTATTTTATTGATTGATTGAGACAGAGTGTTGCCCAGGCTGGAGCGCAGTGATGCAATCCTAGCTTGTTGCAGCCTCAACCTCCCAGGCTCAAGCGATCTTCCCACCTCAGCCTCCCAGGTAGCTGGGACTACAGGAGTGTGCCACCATGTTGAGCTAATTTTTTGATTTTTTTATAGAGACAGGCCCTCACTATGTTGCCCAGGCTGATCTCAAACTCCTGTGCTCAAGTGATCCTCCCACTTTGAGCTCCCAAAGTGTTGGGATTACAGGTGTGAGCCACAGCACCCACCAAAACATTCTTTTTATAGAGCTACTCCATGGGCTTATCTCTGAAGGGTCACTTGTCCAGTTATTGTTCCTGTTCTGCTGAATCATAGGTCTTTGTCCCTTCTCCAACCTCTCCCTTACTTTATTCTGATTCTGAAACCCTCTCCTCAGAGTTGGCCACTAATTCAAGGGCTTGGCAGTACAGGCACAACAGCAAGCTCTCAAAGACTTTTTAGAAACAATCTGATACTCTTAATTTCATTGGTGACCCCTCTCCTCATTTTCATAAAGCCTAAGAGCTACAGAATCAAGCATTTATACACTCCATGTGTTCAAATGTAGATACCCAAATGTAAGGGAACCTGAAGTTTCTATGTATCTTTGTCCTGAACTTCCAGTCTTCTTGCAGTTTGATGAGCACACTGTATTCAAGACTCTCTGCGTTTGCACATGATGCCGTTCTGTCAGGAATGCCCTCTTACCTTTTCACTTTGAAAACTCCTATTTATCCTGCAGAATCTATTCTTTATCATCTCCCATATAAGGCTTTCTATGATGTTTTGGACAGATGATTACTTCCTTCTCTCAATAAATTATATGCCTTATTTACCTCTTACTGGAAATATTCTAAATTTAAAGTGTTATTAATTTATTGTTTATAATTATTAAGAGCTTGTCTTGCCTGCTATACTATGAGCTCCTTGGTGAGAAGGACTGCCTCCTATCTGCCTTCTACCCTCTGTTTCTATTACAGGATGTATTTGAAATGTAGTGTAGGTTCTTGAACAGAACTGAATCTCTTTACAACAGCAGATTTGTCTGTGTATCTTTGGATGATTTGATGGGCTTTACCAGTTATGAAAAGAGCTTCTCAAATCCTTAGACTTCCACTCTTCCCATTTAAACCTCAGTCCGTGACACAAATGTAAGGCAGCTCACAGTAGAGGATATATTGTTGCTTCTGACTCTCTCTAGTCTTCCAGGGAAGTTGCTTATTAATCTCATTACCATAAACTGTGAAGTAAGTAGATAGGCATTATTCATGCATTCAGGTTGCAGTTAGAGACTATTCTCATTAATTAGGTTCCCTACAACTCAAGTCTGTAACTTTCTGGGGGCACTTTTGCCCCAGAAGGACCATGGATAATGTCTTCCAAATATGATCCAAAGTCTAGATTGTCTTCAAATGAGGTAAAATCTTCCTTTATTTGAAAAGTAACAATTAAATAGATTTATCTTTCTTCCCTTTTCTCTGGACTCCATTGCCTAAATTTCACTGTGGATCAGTTGCTGGTTGGTCAGACTCCTAAAATTTATGAGCATCTTTGTGTGTTATTGGTACTGACTTTAAAGAGCAAATAATTTCTCACCAGTAATTGAAATCCCCTAAAGGTAGTATCCTTCGCGGATTCACAGCCTGTCACATCCCTAGCCCTAGAAATGCAGTGCTTTGTTCAGCTTTAAAAGATGGTGGGAGAGGTAAAATTCTGCATTAGGAAGTTTCCAACTAAAATGACTTTTAATTAAAAGCAGGTGATTAATTGTAATCATTTATCAATTGTGTTTTATATTTTCATTTGTTTGGTTTTTCAGGAAGATTTTCAAACTATTAGGTAAATTTCAAGAGAAATCAGCTGTTAGGGTGAAATATTGGGCAAAAAAGTCAGAAACTCTTTTCTTAAATACACTAAAATTTATTCATTCATTCATTTCTTCATTAAACAAGGGGCCTCAGCCATGCATGGTGGCTCGCACTTGTAATCCCAGCACTTTGGGAGGCTGAGATGGGAGGATTCCTTGAGCTCAAGAGTGAGATCAGCCTGGGCAATAGAGCGAGACCTCATCTCTACTAAAAATAATACAAATTAGACAGGTGTGGTGGCTCATGCTGGTAGCCCCAGCTACTCAGGAGGATAAGGTGGGAGGATCACTTGAGCCCAGAAGATCAAGGCTGCAGTAAGCCGTAATCATGCCATTGCACTCCATCCTGGGCAACAGAGTGAAACCCTTTCTCAAAAACAAACAATCAAAAAACAAGAGGACTGAGACACAAAGATAAATAATGAATACTACTCAACTAGCTCACAGTCTGGTGAGGAAGAGGGAAATTAAAGGAAAGCCAGTGATAAGATCGAGGGAAGGATTGAAGAATGTTCTGGACACACAAAGAAGGAGTAGCTTACTGTATCTGGGGAATGGAGAGAAGTAGTCAGGAAAATTTTTTAGAACCCAGATTCACCTATGTGTTCTACTCCCAAAATCTGGTCTTCAGAAATGGTGGGTCAGTGTATGTTTTAGGCAGTAGGAATAGTATGGATAGGAAATGCATGGAGGCCCAGGAAGAAATAAAAGCTATCTCTGTCTTGGGAGCATAGAGCAATAGAAGCCAGGGATTGACTCATGCTACAAAATCAGTGGGTTCTAAAAGAAATCCTGAATGATAGCTTAGGAAAGGAAGGAGCAGGTATTACAAACAGGAACCAAAACCAGAGATGGGTGGAAAAAGATTCTTGGACCCAAATAGTGATTCTGGGGGAAAAGAGATCAAGAATGCAGGCTACAATGGGAGAACAGGAGGGCCACATTTAAATGTGAGCTCTGAGTAACAGCTCAGCACATCAGCAGCAAGAATGGAACTTGACTCCATATCAGGGGTCTGTATGTAGTCAGGTCCCTTGAATCTCTTTGGATTTCAAGCCCTGGTCCAGTGTAATACACACATACCAATAGAGGAAGGGTGTGATGATGAAGACAGTGACTATGCTTCCAGTTGCTATGAGAGTGCGTATCTCAGGCCCCGAGGGTCAGGACAATGGTTTAAGGCACGGATGAGAGTGAATGAAGTGTAGTAGGGGTGGCAAACAGATATTCTCTGAATAGAGCCTGCTCTGAGGTTCTAATAATACTATGCAACACTTTCTCCCAAGGTCAAAGCAATTTTGCTATTGAAATTTTTTATTCTTTGCTAGATTAATAAGCTTTTTGAAATAATAAAATTATGGAGCAGTACTAAGAAAATCTTGTTGAGGGTAGACATGCTTCTGAAGAAAACTGCCCTTAGGCTGCTTCTGGAGGCTGTTAATAGGATTGATTAATTTTTTTTTAAGTTGTTTTACAGTGACGGTTGTATTGTATACTGACAGGAATTATTAAAGCCTCAAAATGAATGAATTTAATTGCTCATGAGTGAATTAAATTGGAATAGGTAAAAACACTAAGACAGCAGTCAACTCCCAAAATCTCCATAAAAGAAGCTTCTTTGTCTAACCTAGATGGAGTAGCAATTGGAGCTCATTCACAAGGGTTGACACTGGATTTTTATTTAAAGAAGAATAATCTGTTGCCACTTGCTCCTAAGCCAGGATGGAGCCCTATGCCATGTCAGCTAAAACCCAGCAACTTTCTAAAGAACTTGCTGACACAGAGAGTTCATGCCAACCAGAGAAGAGCCCTTTCAACTTGCCTGGCCCATCCTCCACCCCAACTCACCCAGAGTGGGGGACAATAAGACTTACGGAGGGTAACTGCATAATTAGGACTGAGCATTTCTTTACTATGACATGGGTTGTTTTAAGGAGAAATAAACTTAAGCATACTAACCAAATATACTATGCTATACTATACTAATTATAAAAATAATTTGTAGGATACCTTCCATTTGCATCTAAGATCTCACAGTATATTGTATCAAAAATTTATGAAAACACTGTATCACAATCTATGTAGTACATTAGTGTGGTGTAGTCCTTGCCTGCAGGGAGCTTATATCCTTGCTGGAGAGATAAGCAGGAAACCACATTAAAGAACGTATTTTAGGCCGAGGTGGGCGGATCACGAGGTCAGGAGATCGAGACCATCCTGGCTAACATGGTGAAACCCCGTCTTTACTAAAAATACAAAAAATTAGCCGTGTGTGGTGGTGGGTGCCTGTAGTCCCAGCTACTCGGGAGGCTGAGGCAGGAGAATGGCATGAACCCGGGAGGAGGAGGTTGCAGTGAGCAGAGATTGCGCCACTGGACTCCAGCCTGGGTGACGGAGCAAGACTCCATCTCAAAAAAAAAAAAAAAAACCACATACACACACACACAAAACATTTTATTCATTACTGTTTATTTTATTTCTACTCTGTACCAGGGTATGCAAAGATAAAGTGAAACCTCAAAATAATTTAAAACACCAGGAGAATAAATGAATTTCTTGTGGATTTTAGGTCACCGCCTAGCAGACCACCGTTCTATTTGCCTGGCATAGCGTATTTTCTCTTTTTCCTTGTTTTAATGGTATTGGAATACCTTGAGGGAAGACATGTTCTCTCTTGTTTTCCTGATTACGCATTTCTGCTACATGCCTGACTCCTGGAGGCACTTGAGTTGCACCTTTAAGTAAATGCCTAGTTCAGAGGAAAAAAAAGAACTCTTTGAGATGAGGGAGGAAAGACCGATATCAAGACAAGTATGGGAAATCTGGGTCCTGAAGGGTGGATAAAATTTGAATAAATAAAGTATTGGGCACATGGGCACAGGGAGAGGAACAACACACACCAGGACCTATTGGGGGATGTGGGGTGAGGGGAGGGAACTTAGAGGAGGGGTCAATAGGTGCAGCAAACCACCATGGCACACGTATACCTGTGTAACATGCCTGCACGTTCTGCACATGTATCCTGGAACTTAAAGCAAAAAAAAAAAAACAAAAAAAAATATTTCTTCCCCTGTCTTACATGGTAAAGCATAAATAGATTTTATAGGTTTGGGTTTTACATTTATATCTTCATTGAATTTTGTAATGAGGTTTTTTTTGTTGTTGTTTTGTTTTTTTTGAGATGGAGTCTCACTCTGTCCCCCACGCTGGAGTTCAGTGGCCTCAATTGCCCTTGTCCACTGTTTAAAAGAAAAGCTTTAATCCATACTGAATTTTACTAATGTTCCTTTCTCCAAGGAGTAAAAAAAAAAAAAAAAAAAAGAAAAACACACACAAAAACTAGAGCACCAAAATGAGGGAAAATTTGAGAATGTACAACTCCTGAGAAATAATTTTGGGAAAGAGAGTTTAAGAAGTACTAACGGGAGCTGGCTACAGAATCATGGCCAACACCTTGCTTCCTTTGATTAATCCACTGGTCTACTGATGGATAGATGAATCTATCTCATCTACCTTAAATGTAAAATTCAGAAATGAGATGTTTGTCATAGAGACACTTATTAAGATGGGTTGAATTTTCAGAAATAAAATCATGTTTTTGCCAGCAACCTTGATTTGGCTGCTGGGTTTGAAAATGGAGACCACCTTGCTCATTGGATTATATGGAAGACATTTTCTACAAATTACATGAGTGACATCTGCAGCTCCAAGGTTTTAATGAAGATATATTTAAAGCACACATTCAACATGCAGCCTGGAAGTCACATGCTTTTTGTTGTTGTTGTTGAGACAGAGTCTCGCAGTCGACCGGGCTAGACTGTAGTGGCATGATCTCAGCTCACTGCAACCTCCGCCTCCTGGGTTCAAGTGATTCTCCCGCCTCAGCCTCCCAAAGTGCTGGGATTACAGGCGTGAGCCACTGTGCCCGGCCAGTCACATGCTTTTAAACTATTAAACACATGATAAACATTCTAGGTGTAAGCTTAAAAATTTATGAGAGGATATAAAGACTTTTAAAAAAGTCTTTTAGGGAGTGTGCTAGCAATAAAAAGCAAAATTTAAAGACCACTATCTAGTCTTCTTGGTATAATGACAAGGCTGTGACACCTCTAGATGGACGAGGCCGCCTCCTAGGAAGGAGTTTTGCAGACAGGCTTCAGGGAAGGGAAAATGGAGAGGAGGGCCCAGCAAGAGAGATGGGGGAGGGCAAAGGCAGAGACTAATGCCACAAAATGCTCCAGCAGCTCCTGCTGGGGTGGCAAAGGCTGAGCTAAGAAGGCCGAGGTTCCAGGCCTGTTCTCTGAAGCCCAGAGCTTCCCTTAGGCTGCCAAGATCGCACTTCTGCCATCTCACCAAGGCCTGTCCTGTCATAGAGAGGACCAGCAGAGGCAACAAGTTTGTGCCTTAGCAGAAACCCATCATCACAAACATAAATAGCAAACATTTACAAAAAAAAAAGAATGCTAACATTCTGAAGTGGTAAGGTCAGGGACATATCTGGGTGAGGAGAGCAACCTTTAAAAATAGATCTGTGAAAAGACTTTGAAAACCTTTGTTAAGGATGTATGGGGAGCCAGCTGTTCTCATGGTACACATGCCATCCTACCTCATTTCCTTGAAGTTTCTTTTTTCTTTTTTTTTGAGACAAGGTCTTGCCCTGTCACTCAAACTGGAGTGCAATGGCATGATCTCAGCTCACTGCAACCTCCTCCTCCTGGGCTCAAGCAATTCCCCTGCCTCACCCTCCTAAGTAGCTAGGACTACAGATGCATGCCACCATGCCCAGCTAGTTTTTGCATTTTTTCATTTTTTGTAGAGATGGGGTTTTGCAATGTTGCCCAGGCTGGTCTTGAACTTCCGAGCTCAGGTTATCACCCACCTCAGCCTCCCAAAGTGCTGGGATTACAAATGTGAGCCAATGCGTTCAGCCATTTCCTTGGAGTTTATAGAGAGCCCCACTCACCCCTTTCTCTTTCAGGGAACTTCTGGAAAGAGTATCACCAGGGTAGAGACAACAATTCTAGAGAAGAAGCCGACATCCAGTATTGTCCATGTCCAAGAAGCAGCTGCTGATCTGCTTCAATTTTTCTAATTTCTGAGGGAAAATATATTAGGCAAATCAAACTAAACACACAGGAATATTTTTGGCAGTGTTTTTTTTTTTTTTTTACTTTTTATTTTCATAGAGGAAAAATAATTGGAAACATTGATACTGACTTCTGTGAAGTCGACCTGTGAAAATGAACTGGGACCGAGAGGGAAAGGTGTTGGATCTTAATTAGTCAGAACACTGTGAAGGGGAGAGGCAAGGCTCAACACTGTGTTGGATTTCTGATTTGCTCTCACAGCCCCACTGTCTGCAGGCCTCAGCATGTGTAACCCCGTTCTGCGTCTGCTCCTGGGCTTGGCTGGCTGGTCTGGAGTGAGAGGACAGAGCAGGGGCTGGAACCTTAGCCTTGAGCCAGCTGGACTATGGTTCAGTCCTGGGCTCCAATGTCACTGGGGACTTACCCTCTTAGTAATAATGATATCTGAATTATAACAACAACAATAACATCTTCTAACACATCTGTGGAGTGCCTAATATGTGACAGGCACTATGTTAAGCTTTTCACATCTTGCGTAATATCCAAACAACCCTATAAAATCAATTCTATTATAAGGAAACTGAGGTTTAAATAATGGTCCCATGGGTGGTATGTCAGATTCTCAAACCCTCCCTCTGAAACCATGAGCTGTGCTTCCTTGCTTTTCTTCACTGCACAGCAGGAATACTGTGGAGCACCACTGCAGCAGAGCTGCAAGAATTCAGGGAGCTAGGGTGTGCAAAGCAGATGGTACAGCGACTGCCATTTTATTGAGTTAACAAATGTTGACAATGGAAAATGCTAACCACTGACGTTCATTGCGTGCTTAATACCTGCCAATCATTGTTCTACACTCTTTGTATATTCACTCATTCATTCCTCCTCTTCTCACAGCCCTATGAAGTAAGCATCACCCTTATTCCTGTCTTTACAGATGGGGCATTCAGGTTTTGGAGTGGTTAAACAACTTATTGAAAATATAACTTTCCCAAAAAACAACTTACCCAAAGCAACAGAGCTAATCCTCAGTGAGGGGGATTTGTAGCCATGCCATCTGGTTTAAGAACCCAAGCTCTGATTAAGTAACATTAACTATTATTATCACTGTAACAGGGGCTGATACAAAAGGAAAACAACAAAAAAAAGAAATAGTCTCAACAAAGGATGCAAGGTGATGTTACAATGTGTAAGAGCTCTATCTTCAGGGTGTAATCTCAGTAAACTCTTGCCTCTAGGATACAGGAAAACAGTCACTGGGAAAAACTTAAAAAAAGGATATAACTCTAGGTGAAATGAGGCATTATTCTGTTCACATTATTTTTATGGATGTTGAGCACCAATAAACTATAAATAATAAGATATAATACAAATAACTACAACGTTGTTAAGAACTTGTAGTCTAAACAATACACATCTTTAAAAGACTTGTTCCAGGTGATTGGAATATTCATTTTGCGTTGCTGAATTACTAGAAAGACCCTTTTTGTTACGTGGACACTGTGAAAGTTACGCTGGAGAACATTAAGACATCTTCCTGTGGTCTTTGGGCCTATATAGATTTCCATATTCCTCCTCTTCCTCTCTGTCCACTGAAGGAAAGCTGGAGGGCTGCCTCTGGGTGGAATGTAAGGGGGAAAAATCCTGTGGCTGTTCCCAGCATGGAGAATTATCACTGCAAATCTCATTCACAGAATGATTAAGCTGTGGATCAAGTTAGAAGTCCAGGCTGAATGGAGGCTGAGAGAAACACAATTATAGGGATGACAAGGAGACATGGGAAGGGTCCAAGAAGGGCTAAAACAAAACCATTTTCTCCTGCCATATTTGCTGGTCTGTGAATGTACTTCCATCTACCTGGGTACCCTAACCTGAAACATCAAGGAATCTTTGATTCTTCCCTGTATCAGTTAGGATAAACTATGTTCTTCAGCAGTAACAAATGACTCCAAAGCCTCTGTGGCTTTCAGCAACCAACATTTATGCTGTTTTACATTCATACTGATTGTCATTTGCTATTGTCGGAGTCTTTGCTCCAGATTGTCTGACTCAGGAACTCAGACTGATGGAGCTATCTCTATCAGGACCATGGCTGGTCTTGTGGCAGGGGGAAAAGAGAATACGGTGATCACACACCGCATCAGTAAAACCTGCTGGGAAGTGATACACGTAACTCATGTTCATATCTTATTGGCTAAAGTCTGATTTCAATGGGACAGGGGACTGTAATTCTTCCCAAGGAAGGGCAGGAGGTATTTCTCTTCATAAAGATGTTGCAATAGTCTGAATGTTGGTGTCCCTCCAAAATCCATGTTAAAACCTAACACACAATGTGATAGTATTAAGAGGTGGGAACTTTTGGGAGGTGATTAAGTCGTGAGGGCTCCACCTTCATGAAAGGGACTAGTGCCCTTATAAAAGAGACCGAAGTAAGTACCCAACTCCTTTCACCATGTGAAGAGGCATGTAGAAGGTGCTATTTATGAAGAGGAACCAACCTTCGCCAGACACCGATTCTGTTGGCTTCTTGATCTCGGATTTCCCAGCCTCCAGAACTGTGAGTAATAAATTTCTGTTGCTTATAAACTACCCAGTCTAAATAATTTTATTATGGCAGCCTAAAGGAACTAAGAGAGGCGTTTTGTATCTGGAGCCACAGAGAACAGATTTCACCTTCAAGCTCTTCTATCTTCTCGCTATATAGAGTGTGCTGTTATTTCCCCATCTCATGTCTAGAATAGGCTTTATGTTTTGGGCAGAGAGGGACTTTTTAAACATAGCACTTTCATTATCCCTATTCTACAGAGTGTGTGCTCAGTTGAGTGAATTTGTAATTTAGTGCAGTCAGGGCTTTCCCTGTACTAAGACTTGGAGATGGGTGGGTGTCTTCCTTGACCCCTCCTCATTGATACTCTCAAGTCATTTTCACTCCTTCTTCAATCAATGCTCAAATTCCACTAAAGCTTGTGTTGTCAAATGTTACTACCCAATGCCCTTCCTTCTAGGTTTTGCCTATTGACAGCAGAGTTGGTCCCTGTCATTCATTAAGGACTGTGGTTCCAGGCCTCTCCCTTCCTCCCTACTACTCCTGCCATTGTTGGGAACTTGAGCATCTATGTACATGATCACATTAAACATCTTGGCCTCTTGGTTCCTTTGTCTCCTTACTGCAAATGTTTTTCCCTCCACTCTACTTCAGGTACACTTCCCCTGGTCTTATGTTAGAATTTGTAATCACCAATAATTGCACCACTTCCAAAATCTCTGTTTCAAGTACCTTATCCTCTGATCACCAACCCGCCCTTTCCATCTCACTTCCTTTAAAGTATTCCAAGTAGAATAATTCTTTAATCACTCTGAGGCCTTCAATCTATTGCCCTTACTATTTTGTCACTGTTCGTCTTTCTGTGTGTCACGATATCCTCTATATTCAGCTTAGACACCTACTGCAGTTGGCCAAACTGTGAGGCTAAGGGCACAATCCACCAGACTGCTATGTCAGCCCAAAACTATTGACACCAACTGCAAGTTTGGGGGTATATTAGTTTCCTAGTGCTGCTGTAACAAAGTACCACAGACTGAGTAGTTAAACAATAGAAATTTGTTTTTTATGATTCTGGAGGTTAGAAGTCTAATATCAAGGTCTTGGCAGGCTTGGTTCCATCTGAGGGCTGTGAGGAAGAATCTCTTCATGCCTCTGCCTGAACTTCTAGTGGTTTGCTTGCAATTTTGGCATTTCTTGACTTGCAGAAGTGTCACCCAAATCTCTGGCTTCATCTTCATATGATGTTTACCTGTGTCTGTGTCCAAATTTCCCATTTTTATGAAGATACCAGTCATCTTGGATTAGAGATCAAGATCGTCTCACTGTACTCTAGTGTGACCTTACCTCAACTGATCACATCTATGATAACCATGTTTCCAAATAAGGTTACGTTCTGAAGTACTGGGAGCTAGTTCCAACTTCAACATATAAAGTTTTGGGGGTACACAATTCAACTGATAATAGAGATGCCCAAAACTATTCTCAAGTTTGATAATTTGCTAGAAAGACTCAGAAATCACTGAAAGCTATTACACTCATGCTTATGTTTATAATAGGAAAAGGATATATTAAAATCAGCCAAGGGAAGACATGTATAGAGTACAGTCTAGGAGGATTCTGAATGCAAAGCTCAGGACATGCTACTTTCCCTACGTTGATATGTGACAATGTGCACGAAGTATTGCCAACTCCGGAAGCTCATGGAAGCTTCAGTGTTTAGAGTTTCTATTGGAGCTTCACTACGTAAGCATGATTGGTTGATTGTTTGCCCACACAGTTGCACTATGGTTGTCTTTTCTGGAGTGACCAGCCCCTACTGTAAGGCTATCAGCTGTGGCCAGTCCAGCTCTGAGTTATCTTGTTTGCATAAACTATCAGGTGTGGTCTCAGGAGCTCACCATCAATAACAAAGATTTTCTTATCACAAAGGAAATGTCAGTAGAGATTACCTTCCAGGAGCCAGGACAAAGGCCCCACCTCTCTTTTGATAAGGCCAAATTCCTTATTACACAGCACCCATCCTTCTTTGATTACTGCCTCCATTAAACTCATCTGATTAAACCCTTATCTGGTGAAATCTAACTCCCATTCAATGCCTGTACTCCAGCAGCTAAGCACTACTGGAGAAAATACCCAAACAAGGTAGACGAGTCCCAGTTTATAACCACACATCTGAAATGTGCACTGTACTCTGCCAGACAGTCCTACAGTTCCCCAGGACAGCCCCTTTTCCTCACTGTACATACACCTGCCCCATCTATACAAGCCTCTCTCAGATGATGAATATCTTACTCTTTATTGAAAATTATGGTTATAGTAAGAGCAACTTCATATTTCCTTTGCCAAATCCATCAGCCTTTGAGCTTCTTCACTCTACATGTTCTATCCATCCCATAAAAGAAAATTTCACAATCTTCCGTTGGTCTCAGACTTAAAACAAAGGTAATCCTTGATTTCTTCATACCTCACATTCAATGTATGAGCAAGTTGTGTCAGTGACACCTTCACAACATATTCTGAATCTGACCACTTCTCACCGTCTCCACTGTTAAAGCCTTAATGCAGCTCTGTACCTGGAACAAGTGCAGACATTTCTTAAGCAGTTTTTGCTACCATTTTCTATACCTCTCCAGTATTTTCTCCATGCAGCAGCTAGAGTAATCTTTTCCAAGTGTGAATAATATATAATCACCATCTTGTTGCCAATTACAATAAAATCCATTCTCTTTTCATGATCTGTGCACACACTGAGATTATTTCAATCTCAGAGACTGTGGCAAACGATGGCTAGTTAGTTGCTCACTTAACTGTTTGTTACTCCTGGCCACACACATTTCCTTGATCCCCTCACAGGTGAGTATTTAAGTTGTAGCCAATAGAGTCTGAGCAGAAATGACACACATTATTTCCAGGTCTGGTCCATAAAACTGTCTATGTGCAAGCTTAAGTTCCTTCTCCCTCTTTCTTTATTTACTACTTGAATGCAGAGGAGGATGAGGACTTAAAGATGGTGAATCCACATTGCGGAAGGAGTCTCAGTCTCTGATTGGTCCTGAGGAGCAAGACATCCCTCCCTGCACTCCTGAGGCCTGTAATGAACTGTGCTCCAGTCCAGGTGAGACATATACTCACATTGTGTTATGCTATTGAGATTAGGGGCTGTTTGTTACAACTGTTAACAAAGCTCTTGCACTTTCTCCTCCTCTTTTTTGAATTCTCTTTTCCAAGTTCTTTTTCTGGCTTCCTCCCTCTCAAGGTCTATGGCTCAGCTCAAATGTCCCCTTCCCCTCAAGAGACTTCCTCTGACATCTCTATCTAAAATAGTCCCCCACTATGATTTTATTTTATTTAACTTTATTTTAGGTTCAGGGGTACATGTGCAGGTTTGTTACATAGGTAAACCATGTGTCATGGGGTTGGTGTACAGATTATTTTGTCACCCAGGTAATAAGCATAGTACCTGATAGGTAGTTTTTTGATTCTCTCCCTCCTCTCACTCTTCACCCTCAAGTAGAGCCTAGTGTCTGTTGTTCTCTTCTTTGTGTCCATGTGTACTCAATGTTTAGCTCCCATTTATAAGTGAGAACACGCAGTATTTGGTTTTCTGTTCCTGCATTAGTTTGCTTAGAATAATGGCCTTCAGCTTGATCCATTGTTGCAGAGGACATGATCTCATTTTTATGGTTGCATAGTATTCCATGTACCATATTTTCTTTTACCAGTCTACTGTTGATGGGAATATGGGTTGATTCCATGTCTTTGCTATTGGGAATAGTGCTGTGATGAACATATGTGTGTGTGTGTCTTTGGTAGAATAATTTACATTATTTTGGGTATATACCCGATAATGGGATTGCTGAGTCAAATGGTAGTTCTAAGTTTTTTGGGAAATCTCCAAATTGCTTTCCACAGTGGCTGAACTAATTTACATTCCCACCGCTCTGTATAAGTATTCCCTTCTTTCTGCAACCTCACCAGCATATGTTATTTTTTGATGATTTATAGTAGTCATTCTGACTGGTATGATATTGTGTCTCATTGTGGTTTTGATTTGCATTTCTGTAATGATTAGAGATGTTGAGCATCTTCTCATATGCTGGTTGCCTGAGTGTATGTCTTCTTTTGAAAAGTGTCTATTCATGTCCTTTGCCCACTATGTAATGGGGTTGTTCATTTATTGCTTATTAATTTGCTGAAGTTCCTTAAAGATGCTGAATGTTAGACCTTTGTTGGATGCATAGTGTGCAAATATTTTCTCCCATTCTGTAGGTTGTCTGTTTACTCTGTTGATGGTTTCTTTTGCTGTGTAGAAGCTCTTTAGTTTAATTAAGTCCCATTTGTCAATTTTTGTTTCTGTTGCAATTGCTTTTGGTGTCTTTGTCATCATATCTTTGCCAAGACCTATGTCTAGAATGGTATTTCCTTGGTTATCTTCCAAGATTTTTATAGTTTTAGATTTTACATTTAAGTCTTTAATCCATATTGAATTGATTTTTGTATATGGTGTAAGGAAGGGATCCAGTTTCAATTTTCTGCTTATGGCAGAATAGAAAACCAAATACTGCATGTTCTCACTTATAAGTAAGAGCTAAATGATGGGAACGCATGGACACAAAGAAGGGAACAACAGACAGTGGGGCCTTTTTGGGGGTGGAGAGTGGGAGGAGGAAGAGGATCTGAAAAAATAACTATTGGGTACTAGGCTTAGGACCTGGGACAAAATTATCTGTACAACAAACCCCCATTACATGAAGGTTATATAACAAACCTGCACATGTGCTTCTGAACTTAAAAGTTTAAAAAGGAAAAAGAAAAAAAATCTGCATATGACTAGCCAGTTATCCTAGCACCATTTATTGAATAAGGAATCCTTTCCCCATTGTTTGTTTGTGGCAACTCTGTCAAACATCAGATGGTTGTAGGTGTGCAGCATTATTTCTGGGCTCTCTCTTCTGTTCGCTTGGTCTATGTATCCATTTTTGTACCAGTACCATGCTGTTTTGGTTACTGTAGCCTTGTAAGGGTAATGTGATGCCTTCAGCTTTGTTCTTTATGCTTAGGATTGTCATGGCTATTTGAGCTCCTTTTCAGTTTCATATTAATTTTAAAACAATTTTTTTCTAATTCTGTAAAAAGTCTCCCACTATTATTGTGTGGCTAAGTCTCTTCATAGGTCTCTAAGAACTTGCTTTATGAATCTGGATCTCCTGTGTTGGGTGTATGTATACTTAGCATAGTTAGGTCTTCTTGTTGAATTGAACTTGTTGCCATTATGTAATGCCCTTGTCTTTTTTGATCATTGTTGGTTTAAAGTCAGCTTTGTCTGAAGTTAGAATAGCAATCCTTGCTTTTTTCTGTTTTCCATTTGCTTGGTAGATTTTTCTCCATCCCTTTACTTTGAGCCTATAGGTGTGATTGCATGTGAATGGGTCTCTTGAAGACTATATGGTTAGGTCTTGCTCCTTTATCCAGCTTGCCACTCTGTTCCTTTTAAATGGGGCATTTAGTCCATTTACATTCAAAGTTAATATTGATATGTATGAATTTGATTCTGTCATGTTTTTAGCTTGTTATTATGTAGACTTGATTGTGTAGTTGCTTTATAGAGTCAGTGGTCTAGGTACTTAAGTGTGTTTTTGTGGTGGCTGATTATAGTCTTTCCTTTCCATGTTTAGCACTCCCTTAAGGACTTCTTCAAAGGCAAATCTGACAGTAAAAAATTTCTTCAGTATTTGCTTGTCTGAAAAGAATCTTATTTTTCCTTTGCTTATGAAGCTTAGTTTGGCTGGATATGAAATTCTTCATTGGAATTTCTTTTATTTAAGAATGCTGAATATAGGCCTCCAATCTCTTCTGGCTTATAGGGTTTCTGCTGAAAGGTCCACTGTTAGCCTGATGGGGTTCTCTTTGTAGGTGACTTGCTTCTTCTCTCTAGCTGCCTTTAACATTTTTTCTTTCGTTTGACCTTGAAGAATCTGATGATTATGTGTCATGTGGACTATTGTCTTGTGTAATATCTCATAAGGATGCTCTGCATTTCCTGGATTTAAATGTTGTACTCTTTAGCAAGGTTTAGGAAATATTAGTGGATGATATCCTCAAATACGTTTTCCAAGTTGCTTGCTTTCTCTCCCTCTGTTTTAGGAATGCCAGTGAGTCATAGACTTGGTCTCTTTACATAATCCCATAGTTCTCAGAGGTTTTGTTTATTCTTCTCTATTGTTTTTTCTTTATTTTTGCCTATTTTGGAGAACCGGTCTTTGAGCTCTGAGATTATTTCCTCAGCTTGGTTGATTCTTCTGTTAATACTTGTGATTGTATTATGAAAGTCTTGAAGTGAGTTTTTCAGCTCTGTTAGATAAATTTGGTACTTTCTCAAATTTACCATTTCATCTTTTATCTCCTGTATCATTTTATTGTATTCTTTAGATTCTGTGGATTGGTTTTTGGCTTTTTCCTGAATGTCAGTGATCTTCGTTTTTATACATTATTCTGAATTGTATTTCTTCATTTCAGACATTTCAGCCTGGTTAGGAACCATTGCTGGGGAACTAGTGTGGTCACTGTGAGGTAAGAAGACACTCTGGGTTTTGCATTGCCAGAGGTCTTGTGCTGGTTCTTTCTCATCTGTGTAGGCTGATGTTCCTTCAGTCTTTTAAGTTGCTATCTTTGAATGGATTTTTTTGCTTTTGTCTTCTTTGATGTCCTTGGGGGCTTGGAGTATAAGGTGGGTTCAGTTTGATGGGGCTTTTTTCTGGAAGATTGTAGAGGGCTGTAGCTCAGCTCAGCATTCCTGATCTGCATGCTGTCACCCTGGGGGGCTGGTACCGGACCCCCGGCTTTGTTCTCTGGCCCCTCAAGGTAAGGAACCCGCTCACTGGAGGGGCCAAGGTGTTCCTGGTCTGTTGATCACAACACTCTGACAGGTGGTGCCAGCCAAAGCACTTTGTCCAGGCAGTGGCAGTGGGATTCATGTTTGCTTACATGTTCTAGCAGCTGTGGCAGCATGGCAGGATGCACATGCATTGGCTAGAGGGGTACTGGCAAGAGCAGGACTGCAGTGTTCCTGTATGCATTTGTGCTGGGGCATGGCACAGGTGGGGTTGGGGTTGTTGTGGTGTTCACGTTTGCACTCATGCTGGCAGTGATGGGGGCAGAGTGCTGGCACATACGAGACTGCTGGCCTCCATGCATATGTTTGCACCAGCGGCTGTAGTGGGGTGGCAGTGGATGGTGTTGCCAGTGTTTGTGTATGCATTTATGCCAGAAGTACCCACCATCATTTTGTCTAATTGTCTATCTAAGCTCTTCAAAAACACCTACCATTATCTGAAATGATAAATATAAATTTCCATTTGTTTATTTATTTGTTCATGGTACATACATGGCTGTCTTCGCCTCTAGAGTATAAGTTCTATCAGGGTGTAAATTTTGCCTGTCTTGTTTGTCACTATATTCCCAGCTCTTGGAAAAGTACCAGGCACATAGAAGACACTCAACAAACACCTATTTTAAATTGAAAGTTACATTTTAAAAGGCTCCAAAGAGATTTAGAATGACAGCATAAGTTCCTAATATGATATTACTTTTTTATCTAAAGGAAGGATTTGCTTTCATAGCCTTGTCTTACAAATAAGGAGGGAGTAGAAAGGCCAGTTCTAGGAAAAGAAGTGGAAATTCTATGGCTTTAAGGCATTGAATATCTGGCTTCTTACCATTAGACCTTTAGGTGGCAGCCAAAAGTATTTATGCTGAGTCCCACCTTTCCTATTTTTGAGTACATTTTCACTATTGAGCCATACAGTTATCATGTCAGAGACCTTGTTCAACACAATGCAGATGAATAGGAGGAAGAAAGGAGAAAATGAAGAAATAGAAACCATTGAGGAAAAAGGTCTCTAACTCCAACTCAATCTCTATGTCTAGCCTAGTAGAAGGTAATCTCATTGCTTTTCCTGAACCATAGCAATAGCCTCCAGATGTTACACTGGTCCTATTCCCTAACTTTTTTCCTATTCAAACTTCCAGAAAAACGTTTCCAAAGCCCAAATCTGGTTAGAACACTTCAGTGGCTTCTTATTGTTCAAGGCCTTATATGGTCCACTCAGGTCTACCTCTTTATTTCTGCTGGACTTCCACAGGACACTGCTCTAGCCACCTCTCTTGGTGGGACTCACTAGAATCCATGAGGCCAGGGACTGTGTTCATTTCTATTTACTATTCTATCTTTAGGGCCAAGCACAGTGCCAACAAATAACTATGTTCAATAAATATCCGTTTGAATGAATGGATGAGTAAAAGAATGAATGACGTTCAGGTTGTGTCTCAACTGATAGTAAGGGAAAGGCTAAAGCTGTTAGAGGTATGAAAGTCAGAACAAGTAAATGGATTCTATTGTACAAGTGAAATAGAAATTTCAGTCATCATGTCAGCTGTGGCCAGTGAGTAGGGGTGGGAGGCAGTAAGCTAGATATGCAGGTCTCTGCTGTGAAGGTATTCAACCTCTTGCTTGCAAACTGCTTGTAGTCATTAAAGCCCAAAGGTAGTGTGATTGTCTCCGGGTCAGGGATACTTACTCACAGGAGATTCCTGGAAACCTTAATAACCAAACTGAATCACCTGCATTGCAGCCTCTGTTCGCCATGGTACAGGGCAACTGAGTGGTCATCAACATTGACTGATTTTTTTATCTAAATCTTTTGTACCAGTTTTTCAAGCCACAGCTTCCTGCTTGTCACATTCACATAATAACATTTATCTTCTGTAGGGGGAAAAACAGAAGGAGAGATTCTTATACTGGGAGTGTTTTATAACAGACATCAACTGACAAACATGAAAGACAACAGGTTGAAGATAATAATATATAATGAGACCATACACATTGATATGTAAAACAATGGGATCTCCAATAGAAAAGTGGAAAACCCATTCATCAAAGAGGAAATCAAACTAATACACATAAAAACATGTTCAACCTCTTTAAGTATCAAAGACAATAGAAAATAAAAAAAGATACTATTGACAATAATGTTTAAAGATTTAAAAATATGTTGTCAGCAAGACTGCATGTAAGAGACACTTTGATAGAGTGCTTATGAAGGGGTGAATTGCTTAAACTTTTTTTAAATGGCAAAGCATCTTGGTAATATATAACAGGGCACAGATAATATTTTATACCCTTTGTAAATCATCGTCTGAAAATCAATCCAAAAGATGTTTGACACAGTGTTATTTACATTAAAAAATAAAACCTCATGAAAATATACCTTAAATATATAATAACAGAAGTTTCACAAATATGGTACAGTCATAAAATATTTATGAAGAATTTTAATAGAGAAAATGCTCATAAGGATATTTAGTAAACCGATCATAGTTCAAAGCTGTATGAAAATTAGATGTCAAGTATAAAAGAATATTTGCATATAATAAAAAACTATATAAAATGTCATTATGTCTAGACATAAAGAAGAAAATAAAAACCAGCCTACTCTCACAATTCTGGGTACACATGTAAGACAGCACAGTATGATTCTTTATATTGATTATGTATTTCCAAGATAACTACACTAATCATATATGTTTAGAATATTATGAAAAAAAGTTATTGAAAACACAGTGGTTTTCAGGTCAGCTGGAGCTGGGTTCTGATCATGATTCTTCCACTTCTTATCGTGATATTGACTAAAATGGTCAGAATCTATGGGTTTCAGTTTTCTCATTTGCACAGTGGGTACAATAATGTACATTACAGAAGAAGACTTGTAAGATCAAACGACATGAAACTCATAAAGTGCTTAGTATAGTACATGATAGAGTAGCCTTCAATGAATTTTAGTTTCTTATCTTAGAATCACATAATTTGAGGATTCCAGAATGCTCGAGCACATTTTATCTCACGTTTACGTGAGTCAGATAGGAGAGCTGTTAATGGTGAGAGAAGCTCATCTCAGCTGCATAGCTCCTGAGCAGCAAACCTGTACTTGAACCCAAACCTCTTGATTTTGCATCCCTGTTCTGTGTTCTTTGTGCTAAGCCTCCTTGCTTCCCAGAGGAACAGAGTTCAGCTTTGAATTACTCCCATTTTTTGTTTGTTTTGATGTTTTTTATGCCATTTATCTTTGCAAAGTGGAGCAAATTTTCTAGAGTGATTGTTGATGTTGAAGCTAAGGAAATTACATTCTGAGAGAAGAATTTAAATGACAAATACTGCTGGATATCAGCTGAGGGTCACTGAGTGCAGAAAAGTGACAGGACAAATAAAAGGAAGTTGGGTTAACCTATCTGGAAACTTAAGCTTTACCTTGTAGCAAAGCAAAAAGGGCTATGCTTGAGAAAGAGGATATTAACATATTCACCACTAGACAGCCTTCTAACTGGCATCTTCTTCTTGCCTCCCTTCTGGCGGGTCCAGATTTCACACTGTAAGCAGGATAAACTTTATAAAATCTGTCTTTGCTTAAAGCCCCTCCTAGACCTCTTGGGATTGCACCTAATTAAATGGGCTCTGTGAAATCCCTTGACCTTCTGTAAAGTCCTTCAATACTCTATCCTATGTGCCTCCACAGTCTATGGTTTAAGTTTCTGTTACTATATCATAATTACCCATCGACTTGTCTGTCTCCTATATGGAACTGCAAACTTCTTTTATTATTATTATTATTATTATTATACTTTAAATTTTAGGGTACATGTGCACAATGTGCAGGTTTGTTACATATGTATCCATGTGCCATGTTGGTGTGCTGCACCCATTAACTCGTCATTTAGCATTAGGTATATCTCCTAATGCTGTCCCTCCTCCCTCCCCCAACCTCACAACAGTCCCCAGAGTGTGATGTTCCCCTTCCAGTGTCCATGTGTTCTCATTGTTCAATACCCACCTATGAGTGAGAACATGCAGTGTTTGGTTTTTTGTCCTTGAGATAGTTTACTGAGAATGATGTTTTCCAGTTTCATCCATGTCCCTACAAAGGACATGAACTATCATTTTTTATGGCTGTATAGTATTCCATGGTGTATATGTGCCACATTTTCTTAATCCAGTCTATCGTTGTTGGACATTTGGGTTGGTTCCAAGTCTTTGCTATTGTGAATAGTGCCACAATAAACATACATGTGCATGTGTCTTTATAGCAGCATGATTTATAGTCCTTTGGGTATATACACAGTAATGGGATGGCTGGGTCAAATGGTATTTCTAGTTCTAGATCCCTGAGGAATCGCCACACTGACTTCCACAATGGTTGAACTAGTTTACAGTCCCACCAACAGTGTAAAAGTGTTCCTATTTCTCCACATCCTCTCCAGCACCTGTTGTTTCCTGATTTTTTAATGATGGCCATTCTAACTGGTGTGAGATGGTATCTCATTGTGTTTTTGATTTGCATTTCTCTGATGGCCAGTGATGATGAGCATTTCTTCATGTGTTTTTTGGCTGTACAAATGTCTTCTTTTGAGAAGTGTCTATTCATGTCCTTCGCCCACTTTTTGATGGAGTTGTTTTTTTCTTGTAAATTTGTTTGAGTTCATTGTAGATTCTGGGTATTAGCCCTTTGTCAGATGAGTAGGTTGCGAAAATTTTCTCCCATTTTGTAGGTTGCCTGTTCACTCTGATGGTAGTTTCTTTTGCTGTGCAGAAGCTCTTTAGTTTAATTAGATCCCATTTGTCAATTTTGGCTTTTGTTGCCATGGCTTTTGGTGTTTTAGACATGAAGTCCTTGCCCACGCCTATGTCCTGAATGGTAATGCCTAGGTTTTCTTCTAGGGTTTTTATGGTTTTAGGTCTAACATTTAAGTCTTTAATCCATCTTGAATTAATTTTTGTATAAGGTGTAAAATCAATAGAACAAGAGGGAATCCTCCCTAACTCATTTTATGAGGCCAGCATCATCCTGATACCAAAGCCTGGCAGAGACACAACCAGAAAAGAGAATTTTAGACCAATATCCTTGATGAACATTGATGCAAAAATCCTCAATAAAATACTGGCAAACCAAATCCAGCAGCACATCAAAAAGCTTATCCACCATGATCAAGTGGGCTTCATCCCTGGGATGCAAGACTGGTTCAACATACGCAAATCAATAAATGTAATCCAGCATATAAACCGAACCAAAGACAAAAACCACATGATTATCTCAATAGATGCAGAAAAGGCCTTTGACAAAATTCAACAACCATTCATGCTAAAAACTCTCAATAAATTAGGTATTGATGGGACGTGTCTCAAAATAATAAGAGCTATCTATGACAAACCCTTAGCCAATATCAGACTGAACGGGCAAAAACTGGAAGCCTTCCCTTTGAAAACAGGCACAAGACAGGGATGCGCTCTCTCACCACTCCTATTCAACATAGTGTTGGAACTGCAAACTTCTTGAGGACAAGAGCCATCTTTCTTTATTTTTATTTTTTAATTTTTTTTGATACAAGATCTTTCTCTGTTGCCCAGGCAGGAATGCAGTGGCATGATCATAGCTCACTGTAACCTCCAACTTCTGGGCTCAAGCATTGCTCTCAACATAGCCTTTTGAGTAGCTGGGACTACAGCCATGTGCCACCACACCCAGCTAATTTTTTGTTTTTGTAGAGACAGGAATCTTGCAATGTTGTCCAGGCTGGTATTGAACTCTTGACCTCAGCTTCCCAAAGTGCTGCCATTATAGGCGTGGTCCGCTATGCCTAACAGGAGCCATCTTTTATATAGGTTGGAAGGTCCAGCATTCAGGGTACATAGGTTCTCAGTAAATGTTTCTTGATTGATTATCTGTACAAATATTGTCAAATCTAATCTTTTTCTTTTATTTTCTCTTTCTTTCTCTACTCCCAACCTCTCTTTTTATGTCCTGTGTTCATTAAGGCCATTAGTAGTGTTGTTAGTGCTTGAATTTCCATGTGTTTGAATTTCACACATCTCAGGTCACACTTTGAAATGTATTTCTGGTATCTGTAATGAAGGCTGGAGCCCTGCTAAAAATGACAATAGTTATATAAATAGATTTTGATTGAAATTTTTATTAATAATTTTTTTCTTTGGGAGATAAAAGTACGCATTTGGGCTTTATCAAAGACAATATAAATTGAAAATTGAAAAGTTCAAGTCTTTTGCATGAAAAATAGACTTTATGCAACCAAAACCTAAACAAATCAAAAAGTTAATCCAGCTTTTTTGAAAATGACAGCCACAGTCAAGCTGATTATAGAGCTTCCAAGGGGTTTTTGTGGCTCTTTCTCTCCCCTTCCCTCTCCTCCGTACTACTCATTTATGAGAGAAAATATATGCTGAGAAAATATAACTGTCTACAGTGGAATGAATGAGGGGCTGTCATTCTCTAAATGATCATGTCTCAGAAGCTATGAAAGAAAGTCCATGACATAGTTTGTGCAGTATGCATCTGTGCATGTGAGTGAGAAAAATTTGCTGTAAATTAATGTGGCATGAATAAATATCTCACATCTTTTTCTTCTTCTGAAAAACTTTCCCTGATCTTCCCATCTGGGTTAGGAAACCTTCCTCTTAGTTCCTTTAACATCTTCCTTATTCTGTAATTATCTAACTGAGCACAGTGAACATGCTAAGAAGTAAAGGAGATTGTACAGTGGAGATTTCTGTGTGTGTATATATATATATGTGTGTGTGCTGTATGTATGCAATTGTTTATTTAGCAAAAACATATAAAGCACTTACTATATGCAAGACATGTTTCTAAATACTTTACTTATCTACGCATTCAAAACTTTACAATTTACCGAAGCACCTTTGACACATTGGATCATTGCTTCCTTATTTTAACTTTAGTGAGCAGATGGATAGAAATGATCTCCATATCACAGCTAAGAGAACACACGCAGAGAGGTTCATCTATTTACCCACAATTACATGGGGTGGGGGCCGTCCAAATAAGGTTTCTAAATTTAGCAAATAAATAAAAATACAGGGCACCAAGTTAAATCTGAATTTCAAATAAACATCAGATGTGTGTTAGTATATGTATGCCCCAAATATGGCATGAAACATACTATAAAATATTTATTGGTTCTCTGAGATTCAGTTTAACTGGGTGTCCTGTAGTTTATCTGGCAATCCTAGTTTTAGATGAATCACTTGCTCTTCACAAGGTTAGATTAATTGTAAGACTATATAATTGACCACAATGTGCAAAAAACATGCACACGTTGATTTCTCCAATAACCACCATCTGCCAGTATTGGTCTTGCTCTCAGAGAAGAGGCATTAGCTTCCCTGAAAATATCACTAATTATTTTAAGGGGCAAGACAAATGAAGCCCTTAAGGCTAGTTAGCCACTGGCCTTCTTGTTAAACTGTCAATGAAGGAGGCGGCAGAAGATGCTAGAGATTTTGTAATTTTAAATGATGTCAGGGAGCAAATGTTGGGCAGGCTGTCCCTGAAATCACTCCCTGCAGTAGAATTCCAGGCTTGTAACTGTATAATCTGAGAGTAAATAGAAGTGTTTTTCTTTATCATGGTTTTTGCCTCTTTCACACTCAGGAGGCTGAAAAAATGTTGGTGTCTTGAGCACCAGGCGAAGAATGGGATGTCCACTCACTGGCCACCAACACCAAAGCAGATTCATTTTCATTTGGTGGCCACTGATGTTGAAGTGGTATGAAATCTTTATTTGGAATGACTCATCCCTTTATCTCTCCTTCATCACTCACCCTCACATAATTATTTATGGCCTACATACCTCTGCCACAGCTATTAAAATGGAAGGACAAAGGCCACACCTGTGAATTGCTCCAGCAACCATTTGAAAGGGATTCGTTGGAGCAAATTACTTTGTTCAGTGTTTGATTGCTGTGGTGCCAGTTGTTTTTTGAACCAGTACAAAGGGTCTTAAATTGCTGTGTGTGTCTGTTTTTAAAGGCTGAGGAGGAGGTGCAGAGATAAATAGCATGTGAGAAGTTTGGGATTCTTTTCTTCATGCCTTGCTTTCCGTCCAGAAATATTTATATTCAGATGTGACGCCTGGTTTTTGTAGATGAATGCCAACATCATAAACTCAGGATGTTAATTTTCATTTCTTCAGGGATTGGAAATGATTCATAGTTTGCAGGAGTTAGAGACACCAAAGCATTTTCCATTAACACCTGGAGCTGACTGCCGAGGTGAAAGGCAGGTCTCGTAGAAAGAAAGATGTTCTCCAGGGAAAAGAAAATGTCGCTTTTGTGGGTTTTTTCTTTCTTTTGTTTGTTTGTGAAGATAAGAATTTTTTTTCCTTGAGAAATAATTCTTATCTTGTTGAAAAATGTCACTGCAAAAATCTGTTTGAAGAAAATAGTGAATCATCCTTCTGTTTCTTTTTTTTTTTCTGTGTTCATGAAATGTCACTTAAGCATGTGATGAAAATTAAGGGAAAATGAGCCATTTCACCTGGTTTTGTAAATGACAGGATTCTTTATACTCCTCAATTCGGTGAGAGTAACAAAGGAACATTTCCCTTGACTAGCTGATTAAATAAATGTCTATTTATTTTCGAGGAGAAGTCAAGACACAAATAGGAAGGAGGTGGGAAATGTGGCAAAATAAACAGGCATGTAAAGTCTAATCATTTCTTTGGGTAGCAACTGTCTTTTGGTAGCTGGGAGGCTCAAGAGGATCAAGAGGGCAAAATTTCTTCTTTGAGTGGCACAGATCTTGGCTTTCTTGCTTTTGTCCCTTTTGACTGCTAACTCGAAACAATTTCAGAGAGCTCTGAAATTATTAACTGCATAATAATGATGATGAATATATTGAAAAAGCAATAATACTACTAATGATAGCTATCCTTAATCACTTACTGTGGTAAAGACACTATGCTAAGTGCTTTTTATACTTTATCTCATTTTTAATTCTCTAAAATTCTATCATGGGATGATATTATGGTCACATTTCACAGTTGAGGAAGTGAGGTGTAAAGAAGTTAAGTGACTCATGTGGCATTCCACAGTTATGTAGCACAGCTATCATTTGAACCCAGAGACTCGGACTTCAAAATAAACCCCCCAAATATTTTTAGAGATGGGAGCTCACTGTCTTATCCAGGCTGGAGCACAGTGGCTATTCACAGGTGCACACTACATATATCATAGTGCACTACAGTCTCAAACTCCTGGGCTCAAGCAATCCTCCTGCCTCAGCCTCCTGAGTAGCTGGGACCACAGGCACTCACCACTGCACTTGGCTAAGGCCGAAATTTTTAATGTCTAAATTCTGCAACAGGTGTTTGTATTGGTGTAATGTGAGAGACATTCTAGGATCTAACTCTGCCTCACCTATTAGATTCTCCCTATGTTTGATGTGCCACTTTTTCAAGGTAATATTTGGAGCCCTGGATTTAGGTCTTGGCAAGTCAAGTGAGATGTTAATTAAGGAACGAATGCTGGGAACATTTTTCAGAGCCAGGAAGTGAGAAGTAAGCTGGTCCCACAGAGCTACCAAAGGCTGGTGGAAGAAGAGCCTAGCACACCATGAAGTGTCAGGGACCAAAAGTGTGGCAAGGTGAGACATAATGAGAAAAGGGAGAAGGAAGCTCTTTAGTGTTTGCCAAGTACAGCTCCATTCTCCTTTCTAGGGAGGGTGTTGGGTGCCCTGGGTTCCCTGGGTGCTGGGATCAGCCCTACTAAGAAGCAGCTTGAGACAAAAGTCAACAAACTTTACATGAACCTCACAGATGCTGGTTTTGATTTTTCCAAGCTCCATAATCATTACTTTTTGTGCATGTGTGTGTATGACAGGAGGTGAAGGTGGCTGTAAAAATGGGAGGCTTTGCTGATGGGATTCATTACTTTCAGTTCAACAAATATATTTCCCTTTGGGGAAGTATATCGAGTTAGGAGTTTGTATTTCAGGAATATTTAAGTAAACTCTAGATGTCATGGGATAATGTATTTACCCATTTTCACATTAGCATGTATTACTCAGACACATAGATAAATTTTGACGATGGAAAAGGTCAGGACAGAAAAACAGGTGCAATAATCTTTTGAGTGCATCCAGACCGGATCCTGCCAGGTTTACAGGAGAGCATTTCATGGGCGCTAAGTGAGGTCTGGAAGACAAACTTTCCACTTCACAATCTCCCACAGCCCATCTCTGCCAGGAGCTATGCTGTCTTGGCCTGTCAGCTTTATGGGTAGGTCAGTAGAAGGCTGAGGGCACCTACAGCACCCATAGTGGAAAATCACCCCAACTGTCCTTTCAAAGCTCAGGCAGTATCAGCATGGGGGTGGGAAATAGAGGACCTTCCATCCCTACGTGCTACCTGTGACATGTCTTCCCATGTGTGGCTTTTCAGGCATGTTGCATGCATATAGAAGATATAGTCCTTAGTTGAGATTTCCCTAAGGAGGGTAGTGTGGCCGTTGAGTTGGTGACATTCCTGCAGGAGCACTTGGTGGTTGGCTGTGGCTCTCGAGAATGGCTGGACTTGCTTCCTTTTTCATGGTGCCCAGTTTTTATCATGCCAACCAGCAGGGGAGAGGGTAGCATTCTGTTGCTCAGAGCTGTGGTGCCTACCTTACCCAGGGGCATGTGCTCTGAAACCAGTGCTGGCAGAGGCCCAGAAATCCTGGCTCCGGGGATCATGCCCTATCCAGATGGGCCTGGACTCCTAGTTGGATGGAAAGCTACAGGAAGAAAAATTCCTGGCTATCTGTTTAATGGACACAGCCTTAGAGAATTCAAGACATGACATCTTCTCCCCACGATAACCTTATCTTTCTTGGCATCAGGCTATAATACACTTGAATAACAATATTGTCCAAGCAAACTTTCTGTGATGATAGAAGTGTTCTATATCTGTGCCATCTGGTGATGCAGTAGCTGCTAGCTTCATGTGTCTATTGAGCACATGAGATGTGGTTCGTGTAATTAAGGAATTGAATTTTTAATTCTATTTAATTTTATTTCATAAAAATTTACACAGCCATATGTAGCTAGTGGTTGCTATATTGTATAAATGCACTTTGGAATAATTTTCTTATGGCTTGGAGATGACTTGTTAGAAAGAATGCACACACACACACACACACACACTATTTGTGTAGTTTCTATTTACCAATTCTACACATATCTGTCACTTTATTACCATATCCATTATCTCTCAACATCCTGGGAGGATGATGCTCTTGTTTTTCACATTTCATAGATGAGAAAACTGAGTCACAGATAAGTTAATGTGTTTTGTCTAGGTTACTTAGTAGGCAAACAGTGGAACCAGGGCTCCAGCCCAGGCCTGTTCCTAAATTCTGCAGGCTGTAGGTGGTGATTATGAATCTCTCAGGAAAGATTCCACTGCAGCCTGTCTCGTTAATCCACTGACATTGTGACTAAGATGGTCTTAATGTGGCCCACCCAAAAAAACAGAGCCTGAGGCGAGGGCTTGGTTCCTATCATTTGTTTTGGGAAGAGACTCTGAGGAACAGAGTTGAGGGTCTGGGAAGTGCAATAGGAAAGGAGACAAAGCATGTGTTATTAAGGGCATTGCTGCAGGCAACCAGAGCTCGATTGGCCAGTTCTCCTAGCAGAACTGGGTAGCAGGCTCCTTAGAGGCATCCACCAGACACACTGAAGAGGGGAGTGTTTGTCCACCAGCCGCTGCCCCACATTGGTCTAGGAACCCTAATGGGGTGTTAGGTCCCTCACAGTTCCAGGTTTGGACATATGCCAGTGTAGCTGATGGGGCTTCCACAAGCTCCCTCCATGGTGATGCATAGCAGCCCTGGGCAGAAATCAAGAGCCACGGGGTATAACTGAGGCAAGGTGCTGTCAGCTTATACCTGTGTGCAGCTGCACTGGGTGCTACAGCAAGAGCAGGAGCTAACACAGTGGGCTGACAGCATGTGGGATAAGGCATAAAAGATGTCCACAGAAGGAAAGGAACTAAATAGTCGAGCTGGGAGAAAGTCAGAAATGAGAATTAGAAGAACCTCTGTGCCTCTGCAAATGGATTCTTCTATTAAAATTGAAAACAAATGGGCCTAACCTTTGACACTGTCGGTGAGCTATTGGTTGCTAGCACAATGATCTTGCTTTTACGCATCGCACACGGTCCTGTTTTAATGAAAGGCTTGATTTCTCACATTGCCCCATTTCTTCCTGGTTGACTTCATTATTCCACCTAGATGGAGTGAGCTCAGGTAAAGCAAATGCATTTAAAATCAGATAGGGCAGAATAAAATTTTGAACTCAAACAATAATTCAATGTATTCCAAAGCCACATGCAAAATTTTAAAATAATTACAAGTATCTCATTCATTCATTTATGAGCAGCACAGCATAGAGGTTAAGAGCATTGGCTCTGAGGCCAGATCACTGGGTCCTTATCCTTGCTCTACTACATTCTAGCAATGAACCTCTCTGGGCCTCAGTTCCTTCATCTGGAAATAGGAATTATAGTTCCTGCCTTATAGAGTTATGGTGAGGATTAACTGAGCTAATATATGTAAAGAACTTGTAACAGTGTCTGGCACATAGAAAACACAACATGGATGTTTGCTATTTTTTGTTCACTCATTAATTGGTAAGAATTAGTGTTTGATACATACAAAGCATTGCTCTCCTTGATCAGTGCGCATGCCCAGATCTAATGATGTCTCCACTGATGGCTTTATGCTTTTGAAATTCTGTATGGTCTAAATTCTCAGGCCACCACCCTCTCCTTTTATCTTTTCTACTTTCACTTGATGAAGCCTTCTTCTTTTCCTTTTGTGGTTCCTCCCCTTTCTACAACCTTTACATGTTGGAGCACTTCACAGTTTACTCAGCCTTTGGGCGTCTTCTCTTTCTTGTTGACATATTCTCTCTAGATAATCTTGTCTGGTTCTGTGATTTTAAAAGATACCTATGTGCTGATAACTCCCAAATGTATATTTCCAGCCCTGACTTCTATCCTGAGCTCCAGTCTCATAAATTCAACTCCCTACTTGACATCTAATTTGGATATTTGTTAGGCATCTCAAACTTAACATAGCCAAAAAGAACGATTGCTTTTCCTTCACATACAGCCTCCTTTCCCACCCCCTCGCCACTGTGTCCTCCCTCTGTCTTCCCGGTTTCAGTAAACAGGATCCTCAATGACCGAATTATTCAAGCCATACCCCAGCAGACGTCTTTTCCTCATACTCAACACCCAATTCAAAATATATCCAAAATTGTCTCCAGTCAGAGAAGTCTCAATATAATCACTGCCAGGATCTCCATATATGATCGTGCAGGTTGTGCACTGCATAACAGAGTTCCCAGTAATGATAGACACCATAGTTTTTTTTTTTTTTTGACAGAATCTCCCTCTGTCACCCAGGCTGGAGTGCAGTGGCACAATCTCGGCTCACTGCAACCTCCACCTCCGGGGCTCAAGCGATTCTCCTGCCTCAGCCTCCCAAGGAACTGGGACTACAGGCGCACACCACCATGCCTGGCTAATTTTTGTACTTTTAGTAGAGATAGGGTTTCAGCATGTTGGCCAGGCTGGTCTCAAATTCTTGACCTCAAGTGATCCACTCACCTCAGCCTCCCAAAGTGCTAGGATTACAGCCACCATGCCCGGCCAGATTTGTATTTTTGTAATACCAAACTTCCAGCAGATGGTCTAAATGTTTTCTCTTCTCAAAAATCCAGAATATCATAATAATCTTCTAACAGATATCATTAAAATTCCTTGAAGATTGGGTCCCTCCTTCTAATTTTCACAGTCATGCTATAAGAATTAGTAGTGACCCTAACCATTGCAAACCACGGTTTGTGCCAACATAGTCTCTTGCTCAGATTATGACAATAGCTTCTTCATCAGAATTCAGTCTCCCCTGTAGTCTATTTTCCACACAGCAGCCAGAAAGACCCTAAGGTATAAATCGCATGAAATCATGCTTGTTCTGAAATTATCTATTGTTGCATAACAAATTATCCACAAAATTAGCTTAAAACGACAAGAATTTGTCATCTAACAATTGGCGTTCAGGAGAGGCTTAGCTGGGAGGTGCTGGCTTAGGGTATCTCATGGGATTACAGTCAAGATGTTGGCTGGGACTGCAGTCATCTGAAGGCATGACTTGGGCTGAAGGATCTGCTTCCAAGGTGGTGCACTCCCATGGCTGTTAATAGGAGGCTTCAGTTCTTTGCCATATGGGCCTCTCAATGAGGCTACTTCAGTGTTGTCCCAACATGGCATCTGGCTTCCCCCAGCCTGAGTGACTGGAGAGAAAACAAGGCAGTAGCCACCATGACTTTTATGATCTAACTCAGCGATTCCCAAACGGGGGATTTTCCTCCACACCCTGTGACAGCATATGACCTGGTTTAAAGATATATTTTTGGTTATCACAACTGCAGGAAGGAGTACATACACCTCTCTAACTGGTAGAGGCCAGAGATGCTGCTAAATATTCTATAATGTGGAAGACAGTGCAGTGTTGAGGCTCAGAAAATGGTACCCTAAAGTGAAGGCTGCCGAAGCAGTCTCAGAGGCAAAAGGTTTGCTCTGAGCTTCTCTTACCCCTCTGTTTCTGGCCTCTCATTCTCTGCCAAGGCTAGCCATAGAAATTAGAATCATTCTTTCCCAAGGCAGGTCATAGAAACCAGAAGCCCTTTCCCTCAAAGCCATCCATAGAAGCTAAAAATGTACTCCATCTTTCCTCCCACATTTCTGTGTAAAAGCTGGCCACAAAGAAATGATCTGACCTACCTTGTTTGATTGTAGGTCATAGACCCCCATTCCAGAGACAGTCCTGCCCCATACCCAGAAGAAAGGAATGTTTCACAGGCAGGCCAAGAGTCTGGACAGACAGGCCTTGCTGCGTTTCCCCACTCAGTCTATTAGCATTATCTCATACTCTTTTTGTCCAATTATATTTCTATATGACTGTCCATAATTTGTTGAAACTAAGCATGAAAATGAACAATTTCCTGTGTATTGGGGTCTTGATTCTGAAGGCTTCCATGTCATTTAAAACTATGATTAAATAAATTTATTTACCTTTTCTCCTATTAATCTGCCTCTTCAGTGATTTTCAATGAACCTTCATTGAGTGCGAAGGGGACATTTTTCCTTGGCCCCTACAACAGCCTTGCACAACAAAGAATTATCTGGTCCAAAATGTCAATGGTGTTGTGGTTGAGAAATTGTGATCTAGACATCACATGTGATCACTTCTTCCATATGCTGGTGTTCCTGCAGACAAATTCTGATCTGATGTGGAAAGGTATAATACAAGGGTGTGAATACCAGGAGGCAGGATCATTGGCAGCCATCACTGGCTACCACCACTCTCCAGTGGTTTCACCTTGCAATTGGAATAGAAGGCAAACTCCTTGGCCTTCAGGTCCTACCTGATTTAGCCTCAGCCTCCTTCTCCTACCTCATGTCCCACCATGTTCTTCTTCTTCCACTAGGCTCTAGCCATGCTGGCTTTATGTCTCCTGAACACACGAACTTGACCCTGTTTCAGGTCTTTGTCCCTACTTGGAATTATCTCCCCTGATCTTTGGGAGATACTTGCTTCTCATGGTCCAGGTCTAGCTAACATTCCCTCCTCAGAGCTCTGTCCTCACCTCCAAAGCTAAAGTTGAGACGCTTTCCTTAACTGACACCAGTTACTCTCTATCCATAGTCTTATTTTATTGTTTATACTTTTCACTATGTGAAGTTATTTATGGATGTGTTTACACCTATCTTCCCAGTAGAATGAAAGTTTCATGAGGGCATCTCTGAATTTCATGTTCATCTCTGTATTTCCAGAGCCTAGGGTAGCGCTTAGAACACAGCAGATGATCAATAAATATTTGTTGAATGAATGAGTGAGTGTGTTCTCATTTTTAAAGTGCTCCATATAAGCTTCTGGTAGATTGTGTACATGAATTTCTTAAATATATGGGAAAAGGGAGAGACAAGGTGTAAAGAAGTAACATCCTTTTGAAGGAAGCTTCTTTACAGCAATGTCAGAGGAGACTTCTGCATATGCTTTGAGTTGTTCATCCTGTTATCTCTGATAAGCTTACTACTTCAAATCCCCTTCTTTTTCCTTCCTGTATCCATCCTCTCTTGTGGCCTTGGCATGTACTTGCAGGAGAGTTAAAAGGCATCATCTTTGAACATGGAATAGGACAAGGGAATTGATCACCTGACCTGGCCTCATTAATCTAGTACCACAGCCTTTGTCACTAACTCACCAAGGAGTCCCTGAAATCAAGTCCAGCTACATTAACCACGTTAGGATTTTTTGACTAAAGAGCTATTTTTACACAGTAGCAGAATGTACTGCAAACAGAGAATCAATCTTTTATTGGAATAATTAAAAGCCAGGCTCACTGCATCATACTGCAATGTTAGTAGAGTCGAGTCTGCAGAGTTCTGCCCATCCCTTGGGTGTTCTGAATTTATAGACACTCTTTATCCTGAGTTTACTTTGGGACTTGGCTGTCTCTGGAGCAGTGATTCATGTAACTCCGGTATAAGAATCACCTTCAGACAGATCCTAGCTGAATTCCTAAGCCCCCAAATCTTTACTCAATCTGACAGTCCCTGACACTTCCAAGAAGAGGAAGATGTCTGCTCAGAATAAGTTGTCTCTTATGACAGGAGTTGCTAAGCATAGTGAAGAAAGAAACAATCCCCTCAGTGAAGGGGGGTAGGGTGCTTTCTGGGCAGAGACTATTGGTCAGCCTTGTCTCACATTATTCCAGTTAGGCCCAAATCATTCCCCTGTTTCATACTTCAAGATTTCAATTAGAAGGTAGAGCAAATGCTGGTGTAATCTCCATTTATTGGATGAAAACTAGAACTGGACTCTGTGAGCAGACTTGAGAGAGATCATTACTAGCATTTGGAACCAAAGTCTAAAAATTCTTGGTTGCTGGGCGTCAGTGTGTCACTGAGATGACGTCCCACCCCTCCAGTGGTGTGCTGGAAAGCAAACTAGCTCTGCTTGAAATAACATAATTATAGCAATTGGCAAAAAGTGGAGGACAACAGGAATGAGATTCAAGAATTCAAGCACATCAGCCAGAGAGAAAGGCAGAAAATCTCAATCTAGACATCCTGGGGGAATATGAGGTGATGAGATCTGAGGTGCACACAAGCAGTTGCGCTATAAATGGCAGCTACCTCAAGCAGAAATTTTTATTACAGGACTAAAAGAGAGATTCAGTGGCACATTCTTGTAGGTGAATGAGTCAGTGCAAGTTTCTTTCCAGATTCCTGGGTCATAGGCTCCAGAGAGGCTTTGAAAATGGGAAGGCACTAAATCAGAATATAAATTCCTCCAGTTTGAGAGGAAGGTGATAGGAAAGTAGGAATCTGGCTTGGGTGTTCTTATCTCTGCTACTAACTAGGAGCTGTTTCTGCTACTAACTAGTGGTGTTGACAAATCAATTAACCTTTCATGATCTGTCGAGACCTTCAAGTATCTCTAATAGAAAAGCCTCAGGGCCTGGAATTCTGAGGGTCTCCCCTGGCGGAACTGTAAATACTCTCCTTGTTTTGCTATCCTATGGGCATTACCTGTTAGGAACTACTGATGGCAAATGAGAAACAACAAAAAATGTTGATAAAAGACTACACACTGGGTACATTGTGCACATTGTACATTGTTCAGGTGATGGGTGCACCAAAATCTTGGAAATCACCACTAAATAACTTTTCCATGCAACAAAACACTACCTGTTACCCTGAAATTATTGAAATAAAAATAAAAAGTTTGATGTGATGCACCAGTAAAACAGCCACCACTAACATACTAAAAAACCACCAAATTCAGTTTACATAATAATCCCTGTTGCCTTCCATTTTCTCTTCTGTGAATTGAGAGGACAGAAAGAGAAGTTTTATGGACTCTCATGGATATAATTTATGAAGATGTCCCAAATTAAGTGAAAAATAAAATCATTGAAGTGATTGTCTGTCTCATTTATTCAAAAACGTTGAAATCTAGGAATTTAGATTTGAAATCTAGGAATTTAGAGTTAAACATACATGGCGTCTTCTCTCACTTAAAAAGTTATTCAGGCCAACAACCCCTTATATATAGTATGGTGATTGCTGTTGGGAAAACAGCACAGTGGAATGCACTTCGTTCTAAAGCAAGGTTTGAATGAGGGATCTTGTTTATTTCATTGCTGAGTTTGCTACCAGACTCAACCTCTGGTATTAAAAAAAAAATCAAAACTGTTAAATGCTAACGTCATAGCACACCTATCCTGTTCCAGGGAGTGGAAGGGATGAGCTGAGTAGAAGTCACAAGGTGAAAAGCATTCCTAAACAAAGGTGAGTGCTTCTCTCTTTTCTTTTTTTTTGAGACTGAGTTTCACTCTTTTTGCCCAGGCTGGAGTGCAACAGCGCTATCTGGGCTCACTGCAACCTCTGCCTCCCAGGTACAAGCGATTCTCCTGTCTCAGCTTCCCGGATAGATCAGATTACAGGCATGCGCCACCACGCCCGGCTAATTTTTTTGTATTTAGTAGAGATGGGGTTTCGTCATGTTAGTCAGGCTGTTTGCAAACTCTTGACCTAAGGTGATCCACCGGCCTCGGCTTCCCAAAGTGCTGGGATTACAGGTGTGCGCCACCGCACCCGGCCAGGTGAGTGCTTTTCATCGGCCTGAGAAAGGAGGCCCTGTCCTTAGCATGCAGTGGAGAGGTGTGGAACAGGAAGCTGCCAGTGTTCCAGCTTCTTAATTAGGCTCCATGATTATTTGTGAACTCTTAGATGCCAATGCAAATTCGTGGGTCCAAATCTTTCCCAAAGCCAAACATAAATGATTCTTCGTTTACCACCATTTTGGTGCCAACATATCCGCCCCTGCCCTCTGTCTGGGCATGCAAACTAGAATTGAGCATTCTGAAATACCTAGTAAATACCTGTAAAGCCCCAAAGGTAGATTTGAATGGACAGGTCAGCTTCCTTCCTTAATCTAATATTTCTTATTTATTCTGTCTGTATTTATCCATTATAATACCCCATAACTTTTTTTTTCTTTTTTTTTTTTTTTTTTTGAGATGGAGTCTCACGGTGTCACCCAGGCTGGAGTGCAGTGGTACAATCTTGGCTCACTGCAACCTCCGCCTCTGGGGTTCAAGCAATTCTCTTGCCTCAGCCTCCCTAGTAGCTGGGATTACAGGCATGCACCACCAGGCCCAGCTAATTTTTGTATTTTTAGTAGGGACAAGGTTTCACCATGTTGGCCAGGCTGATCTCGAACTCCAGACCTCAGGTGAACCACCCGCTTCGACCTCCCAAAGTACTGGGATTACAGACTTGAGCCACCATGCCTGGCCATAATATTCCAGGACTTTTGCATCTGAATAAAGCACTTTTGTTTTTCTCCTCTTATCTGGAGCTCAGCAAGCCCAATTTGCTTTGCTCTGTTGCTGGTGTCACCACAGTGAATTATGGCACTACTATGAATTTTTTGCTGAAGAGTAACTCCCATCCTTTCAGATTCATTTGTGTATTTCCTCTCATCTGACGATAATGACAGGAGTCAGTCACATAGGCCTGAGCCAGTGAAGGAAGCTGATGAACAGTGCTGATGCAACCTGCAGGCTAATACTGATTAAAAATGCCATTAACAATACTTCTGGCAAAGAAAATTTTAATAACAGGAATTCAGTTAACTTTCCCTGTGTGCTAATGGAGGGGGCAGTGGTGCAAATAATCCAAATGTCAGTTGTATTTAATTTTTCTCTGCTTGCCCTGTGCTCAAGGCACATGGGGTGGTGCAGGATCCCACAAGTGGCTCAGAAGTCTGAAGATTTACACAGCAGAGGCCATTGTGACATCCCTGAATGAGGTCGACGATTCTCTTCTTTTGAAGGTGGAGCTATTTCAGTTCTCTGTGTGTTTTTAGTATAGCTCAGCATACATTCAACAAGAAGCTCATGTGTGCCAGGCACTGCATTAGGTACTGAGGATTCAGGAGTGATTATGGGACTATGAGTGTAATGTGTGTGACAGTGACTGCATGGAGTTGGGGACACCCATGTACCATCAAAGTACCAGTGTAGTTCATTCCTGGGGTTAAACAATAGGGTCAATAGCTATCAAATGCCCCCTATGCTCAGCTGGGCATTCCCTCAGGAGGTGGGAAGGCTTCTTAGAACTTTTTCCCTGGAGTTTTTGGGTTTCTGAATTTTTCTCCTACCTTTGTAGTTACTCTTTTTTTATTCTTTTCCCAAGAATATTTTTCTCTACCTTGACATTAAATGTAGAGTTCCTTGGTCCTGGGCTTTCTCCATTTTTGTTTGTTTGTTTTTCTTGTTTTGTTTTGTTTCCTCTGGTTTCAGAGTAAAAAAAAAAAAAAAAACAAACCATTTTACTCAATTAACATTTTCTTGATGGTAACTCATACATGTCATACATGTGCATCTTTAGCCAAGACTTGTCCTCTACTTGCAGCTTATTAGACAACACATTGTGCACGTTGCTGAGGTCGCTCATACTCAGCATGTCCAAAATCTAATTCATAATCTTCCTCCCCAGGAGTGGTCCCTACCAGGACTTCTTTTCTCATTGAGTGGCATCATCATTTATCTATCTAGGAATGTGCTGTCAACCTACACACCTTCAACACCCCAACTCTCAGATCTAATCTATAACCAAGTCCTGTCGGTTTTACCTCATAAATGTTTCTGGGACTCACCCAGTTATCTCCATCACTGATATCACTGTCAATGTTCAAGTTAACTTCCCCTCTTGCCTAAATGAAAAAATTTACCCACATCTACTTTGGGTCCTGTCCCATCCTTTCTTCAGAGTTGTATTAGTCTGTTTTCATGTTGTTAATAAAGACATACCTAAGACTGGACAATTTACAAAATAAAGAAGTTTTTTGGACTCACAGTTCCATGTGGCTGGGGAGGCCTCACAATCATGGCAGAAGGTGAAAGGCACATCTCACATGGCAGCAGCAAGAGAGAGAATGAGAGCCAAGAGAAACAGATTTCCCCTTATCAAACCATCAACTCTAGAGACTTATTCACTACCATGAGAACAGTATGGGGGAACTGCCCCCATGATTGTTATCTCCCACAACATGTGTGAATTATGGGAGTACAATTCAAGATGAGATTTGAGTGGGGACACAGAGCCAAACCATATAAAGAGTGTAGCCAGGGTGATTATCTCAAAATACAAATCTGAAAGAAAATGTCTTTATCAGTTGGATATGCATACTGAAACATTTCTAGATGAAATAGTGTGACGTTTTTAATTTACTTTAAAATATTCCAGATAATGGGCAGAAGAAAGATCAAACAAGACAGGCAAATACTGATTACCATTGAAGCTGAGTGATGAGTACAAAGGGGGTTAACATCACTATTCTCTCTCCTTTGTGTGTTTCAAATTTTCTATAACAAAAAGTCAACACATGCATGCACATAAATGTAGACATGCTACCTCTTTGCTCAAAACACTCAGTGGCTTCCTATTGCTCATAGTATGATGACAAAATTTCTCAATGAGAACTCAAGTTTCTGTGCAGTCTGATCTCTGCTGATCTTTCCAGACCCCTCTTGTACCATGTTCTCTCTCTCTCTCTCTCAGTCCTCCAGTTCCACCTCCCAGGTGTTATACCCTTATGCATGCTACATTCTCCCAGCTGCAAGCTGAGCACCCTCTCCCCTTCCCTGACTAGGTCAAATCCTTCTAATATAGACACTCAAAATACTGAATACCTCCCTTTCATAGTACATGACACCACTGCAGTTTTTGTGTAATTCTGTAAGCCACCCAATCAATGTCTGGTTATTCCACTAGACCATAAAACCATTTTATCCCCAAGCGTAGTGCATAGCACATGTTATCATGATTAATAATTATTTATTGGCTGAATGAATGAATGAGAAAGAATGGAGAGTACTTAGAAGTGGCAATCACTTTGTCCCTTGACCATAGATGCTCCAAAATCTATTGGAAATGAATTAAGGTGGGCCCACTGGGAGCACTGATTTGTTCATCCGCAATGCCTATGGGGCTATGAGGTCTCTTGGCTCTGCCTCATGTTCCTTGAGACAGTAAATAGCAGAGCAGACTGATGCCCATGATCAGAATATTCTCCTTTCCAGCCTCAGGACTCAGGGGCTCTTTGACTATTGTAACTAAGTCCCCTTTTTGCCAATTGATCCTGGGACTCAGTGCTCCTAGGGATGACCCTTTTCCCGTCATCTGATGGGCTAGGCCTGGGCTTTATCCTTGGTCTTTTTCATGAACTGTATCTCTGAGTTCTGATCAGTTATTCTGCCTAATTCTCTGTGTTTCTCTAGGATAAGCCTGACCCAAACTCCCTCCTGGTGGAGCCTGCTCTACCCATTTCAGCCCTCCTATCTAGGTGCCTCACCTACCACCCTAGCTTAGTGGCAGAGACCTCTGTGAGTGGACAGATTGTCTGGCTGACAATCACCTGCCAGTCAGTCTGCTGAGTATTGCCTGCCACGTGGATTCATCACTACTGTCCCCCACTTCTTGGGTCTTCAGGGACAGTTTATGAAGGTATGTCTGAGGCTATGTTGTTTCTTCTAGCCCTCTGTCTCAGGCAATACTAATACTCCCAAGCCTCTAAGCTGCCAACATTCTGCCTAGAGAACTCCTCTGCTAGAGTCAGCTTCATAGCCTGGCAGGTCCCCTAGGCCATGGCCTTTGGTAGTGAGAAGGCCTTGAATCAGCTTAATGTCACCTCATATCTGTTGTATAAGTCACTAGTTAACATCATTAAGATAAGATTGAAAGAACTCAGGATCAGCATTCAGGAAATAGCTCCAGGAAGGAAGGAAGGGAGGAAGGGAGGAAGGGAGGAAGGGAGGAGGAGAAGAAGGAAGGGAGGGAGGGAGGGAGGGATGGATTATCTGGTCTAAAATGTCAAGAAGCCAACAACTATTTTGTGTGTCTTCTACAAACCCAGAACTATGCAAGGAAGGAAGGAAGGGAGGGGGCTTTCTGCTATAGTCATGTTTCCCAAACATTTATACCAATAAAAATGGTGGACAATTGTATTTGGAGAAGACTTAGACTAAACAGACTTCAACAGCTTTTATTTTAGAAGAACTTCTTAGAGTCTTTAATGGCTAATATGCACTGTGACTCTCCATGAAAGATGTATAGAATAAAGAGTGAGCCACACTTACATGAATGCTTATGGAAGTCAGTTAGGGAAATACCGGACAAGATTATTTCCCATTCTAAAAGTCTAGTCTCACAATTTAAAATGTTGGCTTTCTTATCCATATGTTGAAGTGTGATATCTAAGTAAAATATGGTCTGAGTCTTTGAAAGGAGGCTGTTAAACTGGTTTAGGTCAGGACTTCTGAGTACACCACATAGTCTCAGAAGGAGAACATCCACTTTCCATGTGGTACTTTCCCAATCAAAAAGTGCCAGTATGCACCACGGAAGATCATTAACCTGAGAAGACCAAGTCACTCATTTCAGAAGGGGAGAGGCATGAAGTCTTAGTTGCCCAGATCAGGATCTGTTTTAGAGGATGGCAACCTAACCCAAAGCCAGCTTGTCAGCAGGTCTTCTCCAACCTGTGCATGTTGGGTTCTTGTGTTTAGGGGACATGAACTCTAAGATTCCACAACATGGTAAGTAGTTCTACCTCATATTACTCTCTTATGCCAGATCATAAGCTTGATCTTTCAAGCCAAAGTCAAGACATTTCAATAGAAAAATCTAGTATTTAAGTAAAGCTGAGGGTCTATCCTTGTTACTCTGGTGTCAAAAGACGAGTTTTATAAACGTGGGCTATTTCACCTGCTACAACTTTGCAAGGTCTGCTCCTTGGTCAAGGTCCACAAAAGGGGAGCATTTCACCTGCTTCCCAGAGCTCACAACCTCTCCCCGAGTTCTCGCCTAAGAGGCTGGTGCAAAAGTAATTGTGGTTTTTGCCATTGAGAGTAATGACAAAATCCGCAATTACTTTTGTACCAACCTAATGCCAGATTTCTTTAGCTCTTTGTCTCTGCGAATTTCATGTAGACTCTCTACTTCTGTTATCCCGTTTAGCAACTCACATCTCCCTACTCTTCACCCTATCCTCAGAGCTCCCTGATTTCTATTTTCTTGTCCAGCATGCTTGCTGCAAAATCCTTTTTAAAAACTCCCCCACTTGGCAGCCCTCTTAACCCACTCCCTTCTGTGGAAGGCAGTCCTTCCCTCCCCACTATGGGTTTTTCCCAGTCTTTTTGTACACTCTCCAAATCCCCAAGTTGGACACAAAGTTCCATCTGGTAAAACTCTTGGAAGCTATATCTGGCAATTTTTTTATTCCTAAATAAAAAGATGGGGAGAAATAACAACACATATTAATGGACCATGACAAACACAGGCTACTTCCTAACAACCCGTGGTATTTGTCTTTATTTTTAGAATGTCCTCCTGCTGCTTTTACTATCACTCTCTATTTGTTCTTGACAAGGTTCATAGAACAGGAGTGAAAGGAAGGGGGCAGGAGGGAGTATAGAGAAACAGTTCATTAAAAAAAAAAAAAAAAAGAATAATGAAGAAAAAAAGACAAGCTGCTACTATCACAACTCCAGCTGATAGGAGCCTAGTTATGCTCTGGTTTCTCTGGTTAATGTTATGCAGCACCTGTTGTGACCTTGATTCTTTGTCTCTTTGTCTGCTGGTCTGCTGAGTCCTAAATGGGATACACCATTGTCCTTTGATCATCAGTGACTTCTTGAACTGAGAAGTGACACACAAATCCTGGTATGGTTGGAACAAAGGGGAAAGAAGGCAGGATTGCTCAATGTTGAGGTGTTATAAGGAAGGATTTTTATTTTCTCTTCCTCTCAATAATGAAAATGATGGAGGCTCTTTGGATGTCTTTGGGAAGATCAAAGTGTCAGAAATGGGATTGTCCTTCTGAACACAGGAGACTTGTTGTTTTTCTGGAAGTCTTTTCCTAATTAATTCATCTCTAGCCCCCTGGGCTTCTAGCTCTTCAACAAGAAGCTAACAACTATTTTGCAGTGTCTGCTACAAACCCAGAACTATGCTAGGAACTACTGTCAATCAGCAGTCCTAGTAGTCGTCTGGTTGTGAATGTTGTGAATACAAAACATATATAAAAGAAAATATTAGAGAACAATGTCACATGGTATGAATGGCACAACTTTGTCCTCTTGTGTAGAATCACGTTAGAATACAAGGTTAAAGCATTGACTAAATTTCCCCTTCTCTCTTACCTCTTCCTTCAACATGACTCTCAAACCACATCCCGTTCCCTGCAGGCCACCACCACTGACACTCACACATTTGCCACCCAGTGATGTAAACACCTACTTACCACTCCATTCAAATCAACTCTCTGATGCCTTTAGACTCCAGTCCCTTGGAACTGACCACTTACACCTCTGTGCCCTGCTCTACTTGGTGCAAGTAGTTTTGTTAAGAGACCTATGGCCCTTTATTGTACATATTGATATGGGGGTGTGTTTTCCTACAGTAGATTGCCAGGATCTGGACAGAGGTCTTTCTTACCCACCATGAATCCTGGAGCTGATCTAGTTGACCTTAGGCAAGCAATATAACCTCTCTGGATTCCAGATTCCACATATATTAATTGAGAGTTAATACTGTCCTCACTGCATTAAGTTGTTGAGTTTCAATTAGATAATAAAAATAATGCATGTAGCCTAGTGCCTCACATATAGTAGTGCTCAAGAAGGGATAGATGAAACCCAAAAGAGAACATCTGTATTCTCAATGCTGGTGCAACCTGGGCTTATTCACAAAGCTTCTTATTAATATCCAGTGAATGACTGAAGCAAGTTCTTTATCCAAGGGCGTTTTCCTGAAGATGAACAGTTTCTAAATTGTTCTTAAACTGGAGATAAATCATGATATCTATTTTTTTTAAATTAAACATAAATCATACCTTTTTCTGATTCCTTCATACCTTTTTGTAATTCTTTGTAAGAAAGAAATGTAAACTCTGTTAAAGAGGGAGCACAGACCCACTGAATAAAAGTTCAGAAGGAATTGCTGAGCTGGCAAAGAAAAGCACTAGTGTGGGTTCATCTGAAATTTGGGGGAATGCACCACTGGGCAGAGGTTTAAAGGTGATCTGGTTCTGAGCCTATCCCTTCCTGCTTGGTGCCTTGTTCCAGCCCCTTGGGCTGTGTGTGATAGTCACAAAAGACCACTGGACCTTATTATTTTCTAGATTTCTGACAGCACTATCAGCCGCACATAAAAGGAGGTGAGTTGGGGTCAGGTGTCTACACTACATCAACAATAAATGGGCAGCAAAAGCTCTTATGGCCCATGGCCAATAAACTCTGAAGTAAAGTATGAAGGTGGGAGAGGTCAGTGGGAAAATGAAAAAGTAGGTGGAATGTGTTGGGCACTACCTTTCTGTGTCTGCCTCTTCCCTCTTGGTACTCTCCTTTCTGTTAATTCCCAAGTCTCTCTGCCTTATAAACTCTTGGTCTGGTTCTGCCATTTCCAGCTTTCTCAGCTGAGGTCAGGAAGGTGTGGTATCTAGAGGAGTATCCCTAGGAATTTGTGGCTCCTCCTCAACCAAGACAGGCAAAGAAGCTGTATGGGTCTGGACCCCAGACTTGCAGGGACCCTGACATTCTGCTTAGTCCTTGTCCTCTGGTGACATGTGCTATATGCACTGGTCTGGCATTCTCTTCCAAGCTGTGTGGACAACTGCTTTTTTTCTGCCTCCATGTGATCTACCACAGGAAGATTCCATTGTTGTGTCTCACCTCATAGATCAGATCCTCACTGATGTGGGCACATGCCTTGTTCAAGTCCAAGTTTGTTATTCCTCTTGGACAATGAGATCTGAACTGCTATCTTCTCCCTACTTCCAGGACAGAGACCCATAGTTGGGTAGCCTCCTTTATTTCATATTCTGCAGATTTTTGAATACCTTCATTTCCCACTGCTTGAAACAAAAGCCCCAGTGTGCCTTTAGTTAACCACCCATTTCCCCTTGATTTTGTGTAGTCTGCTCTCCATAGAAGGGGAGTTAGAGAAAGATAGATAAACTAATTTGAGAGAGAAAGAGAAAGAGAGAGAGGCTTCATCCAAAATGATGGTGGAATTTTATGCACTAATGATTGGTTACTGGGAGGATTAGCAAGAGGGAGTACAGATCCTCCTATCCTCTTTCAAGTCACCTCATATAAAGTGGCTGGCTACTCTATTGCCAACCCAAGCTGACCTGATAAAAATCTATTTAGTAAATTAACATTTATAAATGCCTTGCTCTAGGTTTTCTCCCATATCACAGGATTTTTGCTAATTTTAAATGACATTGCCTCTTCACTGGAGATTAACAAGATATGAAGCAATCCCAATATTTTAATCAGGGAGGGGATGATTCCTGCTGAATAGCAGAAAATGTGGTTCTTCTGGAAATCCATTTTTCATTTGTTTTCTCATTTGCACCCCTAGTTTAAAGAAAATTGACTTTTTGGAAGAGAGTGATAATTAATCTTTGAAAATACTGCAATTGGTTGGCTTTACTGCTGTTTTGGAATACCAAGCACATACCCCAGTCAAGTGGAGCTCTGCCAGGGGAGGGGTTGGCATGACGGGGAGGAGCAGCAGTGTCATACAGACACATAGGCACTAGAGTGCCAGCCCAATTGGTGGGGAGGGGCCAAGAGGCATGAGACCAGCTCTCTACAGCCCTCTTAAGTGGTCTGGGAAAAGCTTGTGCTCCTTCGAGACACTTAACAGTCTTTCTGCAAATGGAGAAATGGCCTGCTCAATTCAAATGAACTGCAAGGGCAGACTGATGGATGGTACAGAAATGTGTTATAAAAGTTAGATTATAAAGAAATGGATTTCATCTCCAGCAATACGATACTAGATGGGCAGATAAACCCCTCTAGGTATAGAACAGATAAAAATGCTGGATAAAATACTTCAATATATATTTGTAAAGCATGGTTGAGCTCACAGTGAAGTAAGGGAAAAAGTCTAAATGACAAGAACACATTATTCTACAGGGGTAAGTAAGCATTACAGCTGGTGATTGTCCTGAGGGCATGTGCTTTAAGGAAAACGTCCCATCTTCAAAGGCACCTACATGCAGACTACACTTCCCCATGCATATTAAAAGCTCCGAGCTCTGGTATCCAAGATCCTGGGTTTTCAGACACTGTGAGGATGCACAGTGTGCAGGTGATAAAGCTTGGAGCCTTAGCAGGCTGAGAAGTTGGACTAGAAAACTCTTGGATGAAGCTACAGTCTTCAGAGGACAACATGTTTGGTAGGTGAACTAGAACATAATCTGCCTTACTGAAGGAGAATTGCCTTCTCTGCCTTGTTTCAGCATGGAGTAAAAATAAAAAGAAAGCAAGCTCCACTAAGAATTCCTATCTCATGTGCCTGCCTTTCAGCTTTAAGGGCAGAATTCATACCAACTGTGTTATTAAAATGAAAAGCAAGACACAAAGCACACAAACTCGTCAGACATAATGTGCCTCTGGCTTGACAGTGGCCACAAGAGCTTGGCAGAAACAAAGGCAAACCTCTATGAAAAAACACCTTACAATTCAGGTTCCAAACTTTCTGTAAAAAAGTTTAAAGGAATTAGAACTTTTAGTTAAAAATCACCAAATATACAAGAAAAAAAATCCATCATGAGTAAGAGTCAATAGAAACAACAAGCTATAGAGTCAGACCCACAAAGAACGCAAATATTATAATAATCTGATACAACACATGTTTTATATATTTAAAGAAAGCTGAGAAGGATGAAAAAGTGTCATATGACCAGGAAGATTTGGGAAAAAGTAAACAAACAGAATACTTAGAAATTAAAAGAATAAAATTGAAATTAAAAAACCGTATGTACAGACTAAACAGCAGATTGGACGCAAATGAAGAGAGAATTAATCTTCCAGAAAATATATCTGAAGCAATTAGCCCAAATGAAGTTTAGAGAGGCAAAGGGATAGAAAATATGAAAGGGGTTAAGAGACACAGAAGACAATATTTAAACATTCTGCATCTGTCTAATTGAAGTTCCAAAATGAGAGACTAGAGAGAATGGTGGAGAGGCAATATTCAAAGTAACAGCAGATGAAAAAATTTCCAGAATTGGTAGAAAAACTGTACACCTTGAGTCAAACACCAAACCAGGACAGTACAAATAAGAAAGTTGTGAGCTAATCTCATTCATGAACATATATATGAAAGTCCTCACCAAAAAGTTCCAAATCCAGCAATGTGCAAAGAAGATCATACATTATGACTGGCCCTACACCATTTTTTTTCTCTCCTAGCTCATTTTATCAGCTTGTGTGCACTTAAGTACCATATTTATGCTGATGATTCCTATCTAGAATGCTTCTTTGAGTTTGCAATCAAGTTCCAGGAAAAGAGAGTAGAAAGAATGGTGGAGAGGCTGTATTCAAGTACCAATTACCTAAGTATCACAGACATCCCAGCCAAAATAAGTCTAAAGCAGAGCCCTTCATTTTTCCTCCCAAGTCTATTTCGTTAGCCCTAGTTTTCTTCTGCTTTCACCCCTAGGTCTTTTTCTTGGTTGTTTCAACTTAATTTCCATTCCTTTTATCTAAACCATTCGTATATGTTCTTCTCCTCTTGAGTTCCTGCACCAAGAAATTTTTCCTGACTTACCTCTTCCCTCCTCACAAAATCTGGGCTAGTTGGCTCTCCTATTCCTTCCATAGCTTTCTGAAGTTTTCAGCATAGCACTTATCAAGAGGTGTTGCAACGGTTGTGTACTTGCCTGTCTTTCTCACTAGAAGCTTCTTGAGACAGGGACTCTTGTTCATTGAGAGAACATGTGCCTTGAGTACAGAGTCTAGCCCTTAGTTGTCAATTGCTCAGTAAATGTTAGTTGACTAACTGAATAAGCAGAGTAGCATAAATGTTTTAGTCAAAGTATGCACAAGGTAATAAGGAACTAAGGAGAGAGATACAGGAGTGTCTCCTATCCAATCTAAAAGATGCAGCCCAGGAAATGTTTGAACTGAGTTTGCTAAGATAAGTATAAGCTTTGACCATCTTGAGAGGAAGGAGACAAGGGGTATGAAAAAGAACATTTTAGATAAAGAAAACACCATGAGCAAAAACTAGTGGAAAAATGTAAGCAAATTACTTGGAGCTAAGAGTATTTGGAAAGCACAAAAAATGTCTCTGGAGAGGTGAGATTCTCTGGAGCTTTGGAGGTCAAATCTCAAAGTTTGGCAGTCCTTGAAACAGGGGAGCCTCTGAAGGAAGTATAATGGGAAACTTACATGGCCAGATTTATGCTTCAGAAAGATCATTTTAGACGTACCTAGGAGAATGACCCAGAGGTGTGGAATCGGATACAGGAAAACACGTTTTGTAGGGCTTGCAGCCATCTAGTTGATAAACGACAAGGGCTGAGTAATAACAGTGATGGTTATTAGCAAGAAGGGAGCCAATTGTTCTCAGAGTGCTGGGGGAAGGTGCTAGTATCGAACCAAAATATTCTGTAAGAACTGTCATTTGGGGGATTATCCAGCTGTCAGCACTGTCGCAGGCCTGGCTGGGGCTAAGCTGATCTTGTGTGTGTCTCTCTGGAACCACTGCTGGAGTTGGTGAAGATCTCTCCCCCCCACTTCGGGAACCATCTGGAGAGAAGGTCAGTCTGATCGTTGGGATTCATATTCATTAAAAAGTTTACAAAAGCACAAGTCTTTGCTCAGAAAGGGAGAGATTACATCAACTTTCATCCTTTCTTTCACTCATTGTTTTCTGCTGGTTTTATTACTGTTTTGGCACCAACCTTGATTTTGAAGCTGAAAACAGACAGTGGCTACATGTCAATATTCATTAAATGTGAGAAGATGGGTTAATCCTCAGAAATCTAATTTTGATGTTAAAACTGAAACTCATGCAGGCTTTTCTTGCCTTTTGTGGAAACTGGTGACTATTAAAGATAGGTTATGCCTGATAGGTTGATTACACAGCATTCCTTTTTATAATCTTCCTTTTTCATAATGTTTTAGAAAATACTAATTTATTAAGCAAACATAGTAATCTTCACAGACTGTTATCTAAATATTTAATTTGCATATTGAATCATACATCTGATAGGGCAGGATAAATGTGATTAAATTCATTAACATAGATGTTCCAAAATGAGTGTTTTCTCCTTGCTGTGATGTTTTTTGATTCAGATTTGAATTACAGCACACTGGCTTTTCATGCCACACATTAATATCTCTTCTGTCCTTAATGGCAATGTTGTCAATATAGCTAAACGGACACACACTGGCCAAGGAGTGGTGTGTACCTTCCAGATTTCAGCAGGAGGCCAAGTGAGTGTTGGGGATTTAGACAAATGTATTCTAGGGGCTTCACCATAGGGGCAGTTTTGCATAGCAGAGTTTTGTGTGCTTTCCTGCACCTAACTTTCCCAACGGGATGGGTCAGCCCTGGAGGCCTGTTAGGAGACCGGGCCACAAGAAGGACTCCAATGGGAAATAATCCTTTGACTAAATGAGTGTTCAGGCATCCAGAAGAAGACTAAGACTACTATATTACAGCATGTCACCAGCTATAGAATAAGGTTGACTACAAGAGAAAAATGTACGGGCAAACTTTGCTAAAGGAGTGTACTTTACAAATGAAGTTGGTTTTACTGAGAACAGCAAGGCATTAGAGGTTAAAGGGATGGACTTTGGATGCAGACTTCCTAGTTGCAAATCTATGCCTCAATTTTCTCCTTTGTAAATGGAAATCTTAATTTTATCTCTTGTGTATGCTTGCCATGAGGGTGAAATAAGTGAATGTATATAGAGTGCTTAGAAACTGCCTGTCATAACATAACCAAGTTTTCTCCTTTGCCCATTGGTGTCTGGTCCTCTAGCACAGGGTCTGGCCAATTGTAAGCACTCAGTGTGCCTAAATTCAACTCACTGTACGCACTCCCTGGACATTTATTAAGTGCCAGTCCTGGGCCAGGCACTAGGACAATGATGAATAAGACATATGGTCTGCCTCAAGAAAAACAAAGTCTAGTAGAGAAGACAGACACATAAATGGTAGATTCTATTCTGTGTGATGAAAGGAATAACAGGGGCAGATATGGTGACAAATTCCAGAGGTGGTTAGGGGGAGACTGAGTTCTGATTTAGGAGGTTTATGAAGGAAATTGTTTACATGGTTTCTAACTACTAAGTTGGGTTTTGAGGTGTGATTAGGAGTTGGATTATCAGGAGTCTAAGTGATGAGGGAGAGTAAAAGGGTTAAAGAACTCAGGTATAACGGGAACAGAAAACCAAACACCGCATGTTCTCACTCATAAGTGGGAGTTAAACAATGAGAACACATGGACACAGGGAGGGGAATAACACGTATCAGGGCTTGTCAGTGTGTGGCGGGGCCACACTGGGGCGGTGATGGGAGGGAGAGCATGAGGACAAATAGCTAATGCATGTGGGGCTTAAAACCTAGGTGAGGGTTGATAGAGGCAGCAAACCACCATGGCACATGTATACCTATGTAAGAAACCTGCACATGTATCCTGGAACTTAAAGTAAAAAAATTTTTTAAAAATCATTTCACATTCCAAATAAAAGGACTCAGGTATAGAATAATGAATATGGGATGAAAATATGCCATATCTTTCATCCCTTTTGTTGTTTCTTTGACTTGGCCATGAAATTTATGGTTTGGAATCTCCCCAGTTCCTAATCTAAGTTTGGAAAGAATCACATGCCTAATGAAAGCATCAAACTGGAGAATCCCCTCCTATTCTGGGAACTGGCGAGCTGGTGTTCAGCTGCGTGTGTACTGCTGTTTATAGACCACTGACTTGTCTCCAACAGTCGAGTCTAGACTTGGTCCATTACTTTGCTTCTGAGACAACCTTCTGGCCAAACCAAATCAAGAAATTGCATATCAAATCCAAACCCTTAGCTATTCAGAGCTGTGTTCTTCTGAGAGAAACAGGATGGAAAATATTTGAGATAACTTAAGGATTTCCAAATATAACCACTTCCTTTGCTGGAGGGGGCTCCAGAATGGCAGTAACAATTCTCACAATCACCTTCTTCATTTCTTCTGCCCTTTAGTCACTTGCCTGTCTCTCAACATACTATCATACTGAGAAATGGATTAAAAACACACTTCGATTCCCAATTCATTAAAATTAAATGTGTCACATCTTACAAGTGAAAGTACAATTTTCAGATGGAAAATGAAAACATTTTTCCCTCATATTTTGCTATTACTGTCCCCACAGTCTCACAGTTGACAGTCTTTACTTTAAAAGGCTGCTTCACACAGATATGCACAGAATTCATATTGGAAGCACCAGGAACAGAGAGGAAGTGCACGGGGGTAATTTCAGAGGAGCTAGGCTGTGTGAAGGACCTCTGAGCTGACCATAAGAACCACACTTCTTTTCTGATGGTCTTGCCTGGCTGAAGGATGGATCACTTCCTTAAGCTGAATCAGCATAACCAAAGCATGCTCTTAAATTTTAAATGGTGTGTATTGTTTCTAGGCTGGTTGTATTTTTTGTCCCTGCTTCTATTTACTGGCCAAAGGAGAACACAGAACTATCTATTTTTTTCCTTAAATCTCTTCCTGCTCTTAGATCCTCAGTCTTAATGATACGATCATCTTCCCTAGTGAGAAATCTGGGAGCTAGCACACATTTCTAGTTGTCTTTAATCTCTTGACCTAATTTTCACTGTTATTTCCATCTCCTTAACTTTTTTTGTTGTTGTTTGATACCTCTCTCTTTCATGTTCCTCTTAGTGAACTGTGTATATAGATGAAGACCCTTACTTGAGAAAAAAACACAATTTCTACAACATATTTCAAAACATTTCTCATCTGGACTTCTGTAGGACCCTGTAGGATTTCCTGCTTTTGTTCTCATACTTCCATCCCAGATTTGTAATACTGATTGTGCTTTGCACTTCAGTGGCTATAGGACCAAGTTAAAATTTCTTAGTATGAAATAGAAGGCCTTTAGTCATCTGGCTCCACCCTTCTTTCTAATGCCTCCTAGTTTCTCTTCATGCCTTTGCTTATGTTCTTCCTGCAACTTGATGTCCCTTTCTCCTCTAATATCTTTGTCAAACCCCTTCAACTCATCTATGAATTTTCTTAAACTACATGTCAAGCTATGTCAAAGGCAGGACATAGCTTACTCAAAGTGGGCAACTTGAGAGTTTAATAAAGAGATTATCTATAAAGAAGTAGGCAGGATGTGGGGAAATCACAAATGGTAGGGTAGTAAGTACCTGAGGCTAAAACAAGGGGCTGTCATCTGCCCCCTCCCTGGGCAAGTGAGCTGTTACCTGAACCCAGAGACACTAACAACACCTCTTTATGCTCACCGCTGCCTTCACTCCCATGTTCTTTGCTCCTGTCTTCACTTCCTCCCCCTAGTTTGTCAGTCACTTCCTCAAAGGACACTGATGTCCAGAATCCCAAAGTCTCAAATGATTATCCAGCTCCCTTGAAGTACTAAAAACGACACAAGAGAAACCACTTCAGACGAATAACTGATGTCTCTCCAGTTTCTACACCAGGTCCTAGCTGCAGTTCTGCTCTGGTTAGGTGAATTGAACCATTTGTGAACTTTGAGTTTCTTCCCCTGTGATCCTTCACACCTAAAACCTAGAGCAGAATCATCCCTTCGGTGGCCTCCTAGCTGTTTTCTTTTGGGGTTCTACCACAGTTTCCTACTTGACCCTCATAGGCTGAAGGCATTCCAAGAAGAGTTCTCCCTAGCCTAAAATGGATCATCTGCAAACAAATGAAGAGAGGATTCCCTCCTCATTTCAATCATCCAAGGTCCATGTCCAGTGTATCCTATATGGGGACTTGAGTTGGTCTCCCCATTGTGCTAGATGCAAATCTTAACTCTACCAAGTTTAGATTGTAAAGGGGGAGGCTGAGGGCTTGGAACAAAATTTTGATGAATGGAGAAAAGAGGGTCTTGATAAGAAAAAGCAAAACAAACTTCCTTGCATAGTTTAATTTGTGGGTGGAGTACCTTAGCATGACTCTGGATGTGAGTTTCCCAGTTTTGGTGAGAATTAAAGCTCACTGAGAATGTCACTGAATTTTCATATACTTTAGACTCTTTTTTTTATGATTTCCATCATTAAAGTCAACAAATATTAATTGGGCCCTTGGTATTCAAAAATCCTTTTCCTATGGACTGTCTTCAGCACACAGAAGGCATATGTCAGCAGTATCTATAGTGATGAAACTCAAGTCTTTTTTCCATGAAATAGGATACTGGTATGGAGGAGGAAGAGTCAGTGTGGTTGACCACAGAGAGAGAAAAGGTGCAATAAATCCCTGGTGCAGGTATTCTAACCATGGGATGTGGGCTGTGAACTTCCTGTTCCTTCCCTATAATAGCTCTTAATATACTTTATTGTAGTTGTCTTTTTAATGTCTGTCTCTTACTAGATTATATGCCCATGAGGGCAGGGAATTTGTCCTATTCATCATTGTCACCCTAGTATTTAGCACAGTGCCTAATGAAGGGCAGATACTCAACAATTATTTGTGTGAAAAAATGGCTTCATGTTGTTTGAAGAACATCTCTGTGCAAACGGGAGGCCCTCACTCTATTCAGTAAATGGGGCCAAGTCTAGAGCGTCCTGGGTGTGGCCATGGGAAGGAAGATTCTTTGATTTCTTCTGACTCTTATGGAGGGGTAAGGTATGTAAGTTATTTTCATATACCCATGTAATAAGTCCTAGGCAGATGTCACCTATTTATTTTGATTTGAAGATTCTTGCAGTCTTAAAATACCACCTCTTACCACTTGTGTTTGTTAGTTATTATCGGCCTCTGTCAGAATAAAACTGTGTGTTATGCAGTAGAAACACAATGATTCAGCCTAAGCTATGGAATTCCCTGGACTTGTTAACTCTTAACAGTTTGTTAGATCAGCTGGAATAAAATATGGACCTGGAACACAGAATGGCTAAGTTTTGATAAAAGCAAGGGAAAAATTGCTCCTCAGTGTAGAGTGAGCGTAAAGGAAGGCAGTTCTCTGGGGGCTGGAACCCTTTATTGAGCTGGTTCTCTGACCAAGCTGGAGTGTGCTGTCATAGCAGAGCTGGTCTGGAAAAAAACACCTCAGGTGGGGGTAACTTGAGAGCCAGGAGAAAGAAGGATGAGGGGAGGAGTCTTCAAATATTTCAAATCTTACCAGGCATTCTTCTGGGAAATGTGTAAGATGAGGCAAGTTAGAACATGTGGCCCTGCTTCAGACATTAATGGCCCTCAAAACACACATCAAGCACTTTATAAGCCCAGGAGGGAAACTGATGGCTGAAATGGGTTCAATACAGATCAAAGTGAGTGTGAGGACCTCCTCAATATCTTCAAGACACTGTTTTGGAAGATTGTAGGGTATGCATGGGCATGTAAGACACCATCCTTCCCCCCAGGAATCTTACAGTGTAGTTTTGAAGACTTCGTAACAAAATATCAAACCAACCACTTCTTTGCCTTGCACATAAAACGTATCAATCTTTGCTCAATCAATAACGTAGACCATCTGCTTTCCAGACACTTGTCAGAGAGAATAACCTCAAATTGTCAACTCTCTAACCCCTATCAGAATTCAGTCTGAGAGAAGAGATACTTAGGGAAGATAGTCTCTAAGGAATGGTTTTCAAATTTTCATTTTTTGCAACAGGTTTTTTCTTCTAATGATATCTTACCTGGCAAGGCAGAACAGGAAATAGAGAAAAGTGGAGGTGTGCTAATTGAAGGGGGCAAGAGACCCCTAAAGTCCCTCAGCCCCTCTTTGGTCCCTGAAGTAGCTGTATGTGACTCCACTGCCCCTGAAGGGTGCACTTTGGAAGCCACAGGTCTAAAGGAAATACAAGATCATTACTCCTCCACATGTTCTGCCTTTGTAAGCATTCAGTGGAAAGCTACAACCAGGACTCATTTAGCTTGGAATGTGCAAAATTGCCTTCTTGAGTTATGCCCTTAGCTTACCCTGAGGGTGAGAGTAAGATCAGTCTTATGGGATTTTTTTTCCTCTTTATATATTTTTGAATTGACAGAAAATATTATGAAAAGCATGTGACTTGTGTAGTTCAAAAAAGTAGAAATGGATGATGTAATAAAGGTAGAAATGGATGATGTAATAAAAGCAGAATGTTAGAAAAAATGGGCTTAATCTAAGGTAGAAATATTAGAGACTGAAAGCAGAGAGAAGTTAGGAAGTTGGTATTGTCAGCCCGGAGTGACACTATAAACACCTAGACCAGAGTGGTGACAGGTACAAGATGGAAATCATTTAGCGTGAGGATAAATGAACAGGGAAATATCAGAGGCAGCAGAAGGACAGAAGAACAGGGGCCATGGCAAAATGGCAGAGGGTATCTGTGGGGAAATCCTGAGGGATTTGATCAGTGGTGTTTGTATAAAAAGAGAATAATCACTGTCCTTTAGAAGTCAGAATCAGAGGGAGCTGTAGGTGGTAAGAAGACCTTGCTTCCTTGTGTCAGGAGGGACATGGAGGTCAAGGGGATGAGAATGCTTGTACACTTGGAAGTGGTAATTGCAAATGCTTACTGGGGATTCTGGTCCTACATATAAGATGCTTCCCTCCCAAACTCCCAAATGAGAGAGCTGACCATATCCCAAGCTCCTCCCTGAATAATGCATTCTGACCTGATTCTAATGAGTCAATGAAAATAATAATCATTTACATCTGTATACAGAGTGGATGATACATTTCTCCAAAGGGGTTTCTCATTCTCTTGTTTCACTCTTCCAGTCATGCTGTGAGGGAAGAAGAGCTGATTGTGCCTTGATTTCCTGAAAAAAGATACAGACAAAACGTTACATAACACACTTCCTAGGTAGTGGTTGACTTGTGTCTGGGAACTGAGTCTTTTTTTTTTTTTTTTTTTTTTTTTTTTTTTTTTTTTGAGATGGAGTCTTGCTCTGTTGCCCAGGCTGGAGTGTAGTGGTGTGATCTTCGCTCACTGCAACCTCCACCTCCCGGGTTCAAGCAGTTCTCCTGCCTTGGCCTCCCAAGTAGCTGAGATTACAGGCACCCACCACCATGCCCGGCTAATTGTTTTGTATTTTCAGTAGAGACAGGGTCTTGCCATGTTGGTCAGGCTGATTTCAAACTCCTGACCTCAAGTGATCCACCCACCTTGGCCTTCCAAAGTGCTGGGATTACAGGTGTGAGCCACCGCACCCAGCCAGGACTTGGATCTTTTGCTTGCAGCCTTGCACTCAGTCTACCCTCCCCACTAGCAGGCTCTCCAGCAGGGCTCTGCATCCCTGTCTGTCTACAGGTGCACAGGAAGTATGACTCTTGAAATCATTCAGTTTCTGCTCTGTTTGGTAGTCTGCACATCACCTTTCCAGGCTTTTCTGAATTGGATATTGATGTTGGCCACTTGGTTCGAAGGGCTGTGTTTCATTTTTCCAATGTCTCAATTTTATTCATTTAGCTGTTATCTTGTCTCTCCTTATCCATATTTTATCCACATTAGCACCACCTTGTGTGTCTGAGCTCTCATTTGATATGCACCGGCAGGTGTGGTCTGCATGCCGATGCCTTTGAGGATGTCTTCTTTGAAGTTTCCTGTCCTCCCATTCTGGATATTTTTTGCTTGTTCTGTGGCCTGACTCCAGTTCTTGTCAATGCACTTACGGTGATGTCCTATATATTTTGTGTAAATGTGACCTTTGTCATGTTTTAAAATTGGCCTCTTTTACTAATGAGGAGTGATTCCTCTTGTTTGTGAAGTAGTATGTGATTAGGTACTTGAAAATACACACACACATATAGTGTATATATAGAATATTTAGTATATATATATATAGTATATATATATAATATGTGTGTGAATATTTATAAATGTATATATGTGACTATCCAAGTATCCAAACTATTTTTCTGTCTATACACATACACACGCATGCACATATATTACATTCAGGATTAGGTCCTGAAATCTAGATATGAAATGTCCCTAAAAGTAACCTTAACCTTAACTATGAAGTGTCTGTGGGAGACCGGGATCCATTTGGCCCATCCAGTTTGCTGAGGGGGTTATTTTTGCAAAGGGGAATTGTTTACTTAGAAGCACTGTCTTAGACATAGTAGAGATCTTAGAGATCATTGAATCTAAACTCTCATTTTGTAGCTAAGAATGCAAAAGTTATGGGTTTTGCTTGAAGTCACTCAGCTCACTATGAATTATAACTCAGCTGGGGTTGGAGCCTGGGAGCCTCCTAATTCCCACTCTGGTTCCCTTCCTTATATCCCTTTGTCTTTTCCTTGTGTGTATCTTTGTTTTCAGGAAATATAATAGTTCACAAGAGAAATTAAAGTTGGAGTTTGGCATCATCATCTCATAGCATTTTATTGTGGGAATTGTTATAAATGATCATGTTTGACCCTGAATTCTCCTGAGACCACAAAGTGTCCAGGGACATGGAAAAGAAAGGCAGAGAATTAAAAGCCTTGTAGGTGAAAAGGCATGTTTTCAACATTGTAGCAGAAAACAGGGGCTTGGGGTCTACATCTAGTCTGAGGCATCCCTTCCTTAACCTTCAGTCTATGAAGGACCCAGCACCACCTTCTCCTCTCACCTATTTCCCCATCAACCCCTGGGTATTGGGGCCAACCAGGAGTTGTGCAGGTATAAGTCACTCTGCTTCACAAAGGGGATACAATTACCAAACGGTCTTCTGTTCCCACTGTCCTAGGGATGTCTTTTTGCAGTCATCCTGGGCCAAGAGGATATCATGGCGTTGGATAGTTAGGTTTGCTCTATATTGCAACAACACTTGATTTATGCAATTTGGTGAGACACCTGGTAAAATCACTGAATAGAAACCAAGTTGGTTCAACTGATTGGTGTATGGAGCAGCTGGTCATTTGAATCAGAACTCTCAGCCTAGCAGTTTGGTGCTATTATAATATTGCAAATATAATACTACAGAACAGCAAACTGAGCCTTGCCTTCATACAATTTTAAAGACATAATAGAACATATGCCCATAAACTTGCATAGAAAGTTTGCAAGGGAATTCTTTCTAAATGCGCGTGTTGGTGGGTATTTTTTACTCTGGAGAAAGAAAGTCAAGATGGGAAACCTGTGGCTGACACAGTGCTAACTATGTGCCTGAACAGGGGTGAGGTGGGTAAAAGGCAGGCAGCTGGTGTTTTCCCATGGCCATGAGGATTCTGACCATTTAGACCATTTATATATTTATTTATTGCTTGGAGACAGGGTCTTGCTCTGTCACCCAGGCTGTAGTGCAGTGGTGCAATCATAGCTCACTGCAGCCTTGAACTCCTGGGCTCGAGAGATCTTCCTGCCTCAGCCTCCTGAAGTGGCTGGGACTATAGGCATGTGCCACCATGCCCGGCTAGTTTTTAAAAAAATTTTTATAGAGATGGGACTCTCTTTGTGACCAGGCTGGTCTCAAACTCCTGGGTTCAAGCTGTCTTCCTGCCTTGGCTTCTCAAAGTGCTGGGATTATAGGCATGAGCCACCATGCTGTTTGACTGGATGTCCTGGTCACCAACAAAGTTGTAACTGTGAAGTGACCCTTTGGTTCAGCTAATGAGATGGACTGGTGATGCACACAGGCATTGTCAAGGCCTCCTATTTTTGAAGTTTTGTGGATAGAGCAGGTCTGAACTTTGTTCTTGCCTTGTGGCCTTAGAACAAAAACACCTAAGCAGTCTCTGTATGAATTACATAAATGCAGTCGAGTTGTCTCTATGACCAACTAGCCATAAGACCATTACTCTCTCTACTTGTTAATAACATTTGTCTTTAATTTATTAATTCACCTTCTAAACTCAACTTTGAAATAATTTTAGACATACAGAAGAGTTACGTTTTCTCTCTCCCTCTCTCCTTCAAATACTCTGGTGTATATTTCCTAAAAAGAGCATTCTCTAATATAACCACTGTACACTATGTAAATATCCTGTTTCTCACTGAAGTTTCACCCGCTAGATTTGCATCTATTGATGATTCATCTACTGATGCCTTATTTGTCTTTGAATGATCAATTTAGTGAATATCTACTATGTTTCTGTTATTGGATTAGACACATACATGAAAACAACTCACTCTCTAACCTCAGTCTATTAGAAAAAAACAGAAGCGTAAACAGATACATTACAGAGTAACAAGTGCAACCAAGACAACCAAAATATAGTTCAGAAGAGGTCGGGATGAAATCTGTCTGGGCAGAGAGGTCAGGGAGAACCTCACAGATGAGGTGATTTTTGAACAAATATCTCCAATTAGAGCTGGAGACATATTCTGGGTCCTATACATTATTATGTTGATAAGAAGTTCTAGCTATTCTAAATTTGAGACATCTGTACTGCCTGCATTTTTAGTCTCTGCATTTCTCAGTGTTTTTAAACTTTTTGACCTCTATCCCCAGGAAGAAATACATTCCACATTACACAGTCTCCAATAAGCAATTACAAATTCTCTTGAAACAAAGGGAAAAACTAGAAAATCTCAGCAAAGAAATATAACGTATAAAAAGGAATTAAATGGAAATCATAGAATTGAAAAAATACAGTAACTGAAATAAAAGCCTTGCTAAATGAACTGCATAGTAGAGTGGAGATGACACAGGAGAAACTCCACAAACTTGAGGAAAGATAAATAGAATTTACCAAACGTAAATAACAGAGAGAAAATAGCCTGAAAATAAAGATGAACAGTCTCAGACACATGGGACAAAACCAAAAGAGTAACATTTGTCTCATCAGGGTTCCAGAAAAAGAGGAGAGAGACAATGGACTGAAAAGACATTCAAAAAAATGATGGCTGAAAACTCCTAAAATATGGCAGAAAGATATAAACCTATATATTCAACAAGCTGAATGAATCCTAAGTAGGATAAACCCAAACGAATCCCTGTTAAGACAGTGTAATTATACTTCTGAAAACTAACACATCTTGAGGGCAGCCAGAGAGAAATGATACCCTGCTGATACCACTTATTTCAGTAGATAGTGTGTTTCTACTCTAAAAGCATGAAGGCTGAGAAGGAAGCGGTGTAACATTTTTCAGGTATTAAAAGAAAAGAATTGTCAGCTCTGAATTCTCTATCTGGTGAAAATATCCTCCCCAAATAAAGGGGAAATAAAGACATTTGCAAAAGAAGCAAAACTCAGAGAATTTCTTGCCAGAACACCTACCCTTAGGAGTAACTAAAGAAAACCAATAATATAATCCATAAAAGGAAAACTGATAAATCAGACCTCATCAAAATTTAAAACTTTTGCTCTGTGAAAGACTTTTTTAAGAGGATGAAAAGATAATCTACAAACTGAGAGAAAAAAATTATAAACCATGTATATGACAAAGGCCTAGTCTCTGGAACATATATATAATTTTTTATATATTTTATAAATACATACATACGTATATGTATGTATAAAATACCCTCTAAAGTCAACATTAAGAAACCATATGATCCAATTAGAAAATGGGTAAAGCACTGAAGAGGATATGCAGATGGCAAATAAGCGTAGGAAAGTATGTCCAACATCATTAGCCATCAGGTAAATGCAAATTTAAACTACAATGAGAAATAC